>NC_092463.1:3039806-4458556 GCF_047495875.1 Pithys albifrons albifrons | reverse complement strand
TAAATAAGAACAATTACAGAATTACAGGGGGGGATTACTTCTGAAGGGGGGAAAAAAAAATACCCATGGCTTGTATTCTCAGTGGTGATTCTATTTGACTTCATCATTAAGAAAAGTATTCAGAGCATCTAAAGGGTGAAGAGCGGAGGAGTGTGTTTTCTTTTCGATATGATAGCTGCATTCAAGTTATTCTTCCCTCCACAATAGATTTTACCTAGCTTTATCTTCATAGGAAGCTGCTTTCAGTTGAAAAGCAGGAGTGAATAGGAGTGTCATGACATAGGATTAACAGTACAACCGGATAGGAAATCAAATGTTTGAGATGAAAAAATGGAGAATGTGACATGCATGGGGAGAGTGAACCGGCAGCGCTTCGCCGCGACGAGGGAGCAGATAATGTGTGATTATCTGCCGAGGTCCTCGAGACCTGGACTTTAATTCAACTTCCAGAGACACACAGCCCATTTTAACCAGTCAATCTCTGCTATGAATCTAATCACAAGGTAAAACATTCCCGGGAACTGCCTTACGGAGCGCTAATTACAGATGAAACCAGCCTGAGCCTTGGGGAAAAAAGGCATAAAGAAGGAAAGGCACAGTGGTTCTCCAGCTCAGGGCGGGCACTGCAACTAAGGAGAGATCCAACAAGTGCCAGAACTAAAGAGCAAAACTAAGATTTGAAGTCTGGTTTATTTTATTGTTTCACAAAAGCTCAATAGCTCTATGATGAGCTCTGATCAACAGCATCTAAACCACATACTGCCATCGGAGCCTTCAGACCATCCCAGTAACCCACCCACACCAACAGAAATGCACTTGGTCTTGCTTTAGGACTCAAATGCATTTGCAACTCTCCACTTGCTGTTGAAATTCACTGTAGAGACCAACCTGCAATAATACTTTTAACAGGCTCTAATCTCTCTGGTTTCAGTTTGAGACCAAGAGGCATTTCATATCATCAGCACTGGATTTATATTGTATGCTCAGAAAACAGAAATGGATTTCCAGGGGGTTTAATTTATCAATATCTAGTCTTTCTGGGAAACATTAGTTTGCATAGGAAAAGGGGTTAAAAGAAGGTTTAAATGATGTGTCTAATATTTCCTAAAAACTTTGTACAAAAATATTCTATGCCACAAAACCCCATTAAATATGCAAACTTTAATATACATTCCTCAGTAACAAATGTACAGTTAGATAACACATAAAGAATTATGAATGACTAATTATATTTTGCATATTTACAGCAAAGACAATTAGCAAATAGCTTTTATATGCAAAATAAATGAAAAAGTAATTAAGATGCACTAACTAGAGCAGCAATATCAAGTCTGTTGTCTTGTGATTCATTCCTAACAAACATAATAATTATGCATTCATTGTCATATAATTAAAACAGCTCTGTCCTTTAGAAAACTGGTTATTTACTGTATAATAACCTGAAGAGTGGCAGAAGTTCCTCATAATGGTGAGAAGGATAATTAAATATTTCTTCCTGGTGTCTGCTCACTCCGTTGAGTTTATTATCTTAAACTTGTGCAAGAAAACATTTCCTCTGCAGTTCCAAAAGCTCACCTGTTCCCTGCTGGAAAGTTATGCCTTTGCCATGCCCCACTCCCAAGCCAACTGGCCAAAACCTCCCTGGGTGCTGCCCAAATGGGAACAGCATTAAAACCCATTCCAGGATGGGAAAGCTCAGGGGTCCAGCCAAGGGAGGATAGGAATGCTCTGGTTAAGGCCCAGGGGTTTCTTCTCTTCCATGCTGTGACCTTGGTTGAACTTCTTTGGTGTCATTGCCAGAGATGGCCACATGTTTCATTTTGTGCATGCAGAATATTGTATCATATTCTATCATATTGTATTGTGTATCAGTGAATCATAAACGTTCTGGGTTGGACATGAATGCAAGGGCAGCAGCACATCCTTGCAGGAGCAGAGATTATTCCCCCCACACCTCAGCTCCCCAGCTGTAACACAGGCACCACCACACCTCCCCTCTCTGTCTTTTCCCATTCCCTCCGTTTCCCAGCTCTTATTATATCTCAATAAAACATAATAAATCATCCAGTCTCAACTGGAACCCTTAATCACTACTGAACAGAACATTAATATCCAGCACTGTAAGCCGTCTCCGTAATACCAATATCATCAAGCACTTCTTTTTTTGTCTTAAAATTCTGTTTTGCTCTAAACCTCGAGCGCGGAACCCGCCGAGCTGCAGTGGAGGAAACCCACTGTAATTGCTTGGCTGCACGTACTGCTGGCCTGGCTCAGTAATCGGATTCCAGGGACTCAATAGGTAAGGGGCAGGGCAGGAGGAGCCGAGTTCACCTACGCAAGCTGGGACGGAAGGACTTAGCCCGTGCTGCCGGTCAGGCTTCACCCTCCTCTCCAAGCCCCTGGCATGGGTTCCCTCTCCTGTCCCAGCCACTCATGAGAGGAAGGGATATTCATTCCTTTCAATGTTTCTCTCCAAAGTGGCCTTTCCTCTTATTATTTGGGCAAAACTAAACAATTATTGCTGGTGGAAGGAGAAACCCAAGCGTGGAAGGGTCTATGTGGTAACACCAGAGATGTCCCCATGGGCAGCTCAGGACCAGCCCCGCGTGGCCTTGCACAGAGTCCAGAGTGGGTTTTATTCTCTTTGGTTCCTGCCACCAGAGATTTGAGGTATCCTGATACCCATCCTGAAGGGATGGGTCAGCCAAGCCCTGCTGTGGGACACGCAGAGGGAAAGAAATGACGGGACAGCAGCTCGCAGGAACACTGGAAATAGCACAGTGCTTGTCACGAAGTGCCCTCCGGAAGGCAGGGGATTTTTGCACAGATTTCTTAATACTCCAAGGGAAAAAAAAATAGAGTCCTTTTGGGCTTTGTTATACAATTCATGTACTCAGATTTCCTCATCTGCTCATTTCCATGTCAGGAATGCAATGGGACTTCACCTGACCTGCATGGAGGGACCCTCTGGACTACACCCTGCAGAGTGATATATTTTTTAAAGAGCATTATGTATCCTATGATGCTTAAGTACCAAAGGGTGCCCATCCCACCCCATTTCTAATTCAGTACTTAGTGTTTAGTACAGAAAAAGGGAATGGGTCATATTTTCTATTAAATCCTGGAGACATTTCAGTGCCTTTAGGGCACACTGACACTCCCCGGGGGTGACCTGTTGCTTTAGTGGATTTCTCAAAAAGCTCTGTCCTTCTCTGTTATGCCCTTTGAGGCAACCCTAAGAATTTGTAGTTCTTCTGAGCAACCAGGGTTTACTCACTTCTTGCATAGCCAACATCTAGGTCATTGCTTGAGTCAGATAAGGATGGAGGGGAAACATGAGTAAGTACAGGCAAAGCACCTATGATTCCTTTGGGATGCTGACCCATTTTCCCAGTACTGCAAACCACCTCCACCACACATGGAGGAATGGGGAGCACTAGCCATGCTATGGGGTGCAATAGCCACCCTTTGAGGGGAGCAATACCCATCCTACAGGGACTGTGAACTCCCCAGAGCCTCCAAGGTGTCAGGATACAGCAGTTCTGTGCCCAGCTCTGTGCAGAGCTGTCAGGATGACAGACTTAACCTCCCTCTGTCCCTGTTTACCCAAAGTAAGAAGATTGTAAGGCTTAGTTAATGTTTGTAAGTGCCTCAGGGTTCTTATACGGTAGGCACTATGTACATGCAAGTGTATTATAATACATGTCATAAGAAGAATTAATAAAGCATAATGTATTAATTTAAAGGTAGCAGACACTCGTGCGCGATAGCCTTTCTAGCTGCTTCTTTACAGGCACCCAGAAAATGGCATTTAAGTTAAAATCAGGTTAAAGAAAAATAATGTAGTCAATCACTGCTGGATACTGAGTCAGTAAATATCAATTATATGAAGTGAGTCACCAATAAGAACTTTGATAAAATCAGATGGCAGGGAAAGGACGCTTGGAGAGACAGATGTGACATGTATTCATTTCAGAAGATATTCTGTTCTTTTTGGAAACCTGGCTTTTATCTTGAGCACCTCTTTTAAAATGTTGGGGATCCCAGAAGCAGCCAGGCACAAAAGCAGGAGGATGGTCATTTTGCCTCAGAACTTTGGTGATAGACAATGTGAGCCCTCAGGAAAAAAACCAGGGGGCCTATCTGAAATCAGGGTGAGAATCAAAAGCCCTTTAAGCATTCCCAAAAATAGAGGCATCTATTTGGTTTAAGTATTGGGAGAAAGGAAAGTGTAGGCAAAGCAAGGTGGAAATGCAATCATAGACGTGCTCAGTGAGGGGTGGCACTAGGCAGTATTGGAATTAGGATGGAGTAGGACCTGCCTGTGGCCTGGATTCAGGAAAGTGGTGAGGTAGGAGCAGAGCTTCAAGTGCTGGAGGATCCCGTGGAGAGCTCTGGGACCTCACTGGTGCCTACAGAGACACCTGCTCACAGAGGGCATCTCCCTATTTCAGCTTCTTCTTTAATCTTAAATCAAAAACTGCATTGTTGGAGGTCTTTTTGCCTTTCCAAGGTTCTGCACCCCCTGCATTTCTCCTTCTGCCATAGAACTTTCCCCCAGCCTTGTCACCCCAGGCACAACCTTAGCATGGCCATGGGCCAACAGCCAGGCTTTACCTACAGTACAGGTACAGAGAGCCCTGCTCATGGGTAGGGATAAGAGGCCTTTGGTAAAGGAATAAAATGAGCTCTTTCTCTCTCTCTCTCTCTGCATAAAAGGCAGAGAGTAAATAAAATTCCAGCAGCTACAAGCTGGAGACATTATACTGTCATAATCCAGAAATGAACATTGATTCTGAAGAAGTCGCTTCTTCAAACTTTAACGCAACAATTAAGTATTCCATTGTCATGGCTCAATTAAATGGTATGGCCTGAGAAAATTGGGGATTGTAAAGTGAGGATGGAATGTGCTTTGATCCTCTTTCCAGGGTTATTGTTTCATTAATAAATGAACATGTCATTTGTCTCACCAGAGGGAGCTCCTGCCCTCCAGGCTTTTTCCCTTTTTTGTTCAGGTTTTATAAAGATGAATTTCCAGTGCTCTGAAATACCATGGATTAGTAGTTAAGCCTGACAGCACTTCGGGGAGTAGTGGGCTTAAAGTGCCTCACACAGGTCTCCAAAGCACTTGTTTACTAATAGAGGAAATCAGCGACCGTCTGCAGCTGCTGATATCGCATTACCATTTGGAAAGACAGTAGCTGAGATAACAAATCACACAGTTTTAATAATTACTCCTGCATTCCAGTTTTTTGTTTCCTGCGTAACTGCAAAGGCTGGATTTCTTCCAAATAAACAGATAAAAACAGTATGGAACTTTTATCTTTTAATGATAATGACAACACATCATGTTTCACTAAAAGTTTCCTGCTGAATTTTTTTCTGATTTCTAGAGTTTCAATAAAATGTAATTATACTTTATAATTCCACTCTTTTAATCTTCACTTCAAAAACTATTCACAGTTAGCAAGTTTGCAAGGCACGGAGAGGGGGTGAGGAGCAGGAGTCGACTTCCCCCACATCGGGCTGTTCAGAAATTCTGTCTGGGGGTAAACCTGTCATTGAAACGGCACAAACTGAGCTGCTTTGCATTCAAATTAATACCTAGTTTAATTTGAATATAAAATAGCTCCATTTATGTGGTTATTAAGAAAAAGTAACAAAACCATTTGGCGATGAATGGATGTCTAAGAGAGGATACACTTGCAACCTATTTCTTTTCCATTCTCGGGGGGGTTTTATTCCTCCTTTTTTAATCCATTAGGTACTTGGGAATCAGGATGTTTTCATATAGATAGATAAGGCTTTAAAACAAAGCAATATCTATAAAATCTGGATGGTTAATCAATAATCTGGGAGTCAAAAACTTCTCATTAACCCAACAGTGAATTGGGCTTCACGGGTTTTGTTTGAGCACATCTTCCCATCTTGTTCTTTGCGACGCTCAGAGAAAAGCCAGCGGTGTCAGTCACAGCTTTTCTCACTAAATAATTTTATAGATTTATTTAGGAAACCAGAGAAAAGGAGGAAGAGAAGAACACCACAATTAGACCTTCCCTTTCCAACTCAAAAATGTCCAGAGTTAAAGGTAAGGTAAACTTTTCTCACAGCTTTTAGTTTGCTTACCATCAGCCCATGTTCCACTGGGTGATTAAAGAAAGCTTTTTTAAAGCATTACTTCAGAATGATCTTAATTGGTGCAAGGTTGAGCCCTTTCTAGGAGGGGAGGGAAAAGGTTGAATAGCCTTTTCAAGTCACATGAAAGTTTCTAGGATGAATGTACGATAATTAGATTAATAAGTAGCTTAATTTATCACAGCTAAGGATTTCAACAGCCACACATTAGAGCAAGAAAAAAAAGATTAGTGTGATTCCAGTTTGTAAAAAATTGTACTGAAACTTGATTAACCTTAAATACAAAGTGCCTTTCTTTTTTTGTGTGTAAATTCAGTAGTTAAGGGGGAAAAAAACACTAAAATAATCAGGAAAGTCCTGTTTCATTCCTTTGTGTGCAGTAGCTAATGAGAGATACCGAGGTTGCACAAAACAACTTTTCCCTGCGAGGTTATTCTTCCTAGAACATGGATTTAAAGGAAATCCACAATCCCTACCACTGCTGCAGACCCTGAAGATCTGTGTGAGGCACGAGATCACGTGTGCAGGGGTTAAAAATGTCTCCAGAATCTGCCGTTTTCATTTTCAAATAAGAGAAAAGGAAGCAGCAAGAAAAGAGATGACCTGTATATTTTGGTAAATGCAAAGTTCTATTCACCTGAGTCACAGTAATGCAAGGGGGATGAGAAGGGTGGCAGGCAGAGGTGTGGGAGACAACTGGAGGCCAAACTAACGAGGAGGGTGCAATTAGGGATGACAATTAGCCAGGCAATATTCCCTCAACCTCTACAATGCAGCATCATTTCAACATTGCCGGTATCAGCCTAAAATCAAAGGTGGCAAACACCACAGCAGAGCAACTCAGTGCAAAAAACCCTCATCCATGGGTGGGAGATTCATGGAAAATATTGCCAGGGCATCCAGCTTTCTCCTCACCACCATTCCTGCTTCTTTGCAGGGCAATCCCTTAATAGAGAGTGAAATCTGCTGGGCTGTTTGATGTTCCATCGGCCGCCGAGGCTGCTTTCGGAGGTGTCGTTATTTATCAGCGCTAACGTCAGCTCTCATTAATCTGATTCCTTAACTCCTGTACCACGGCAGACAAAAATTCCCAGCGCTTTTTATTCAGCTGGCTGGCAGCAGGGCCAGCAGAGCCCATGGAATGTTCTGGAGGGTGCTGGTGTGGCCCCTGTCAACACCCAGCAGCCACCATCACTTTGAGGAGGTCTGATGCAAACCCAGCGGCGGTGAGGTGTGGGATGCTCAGTTTGTGACTCCCTGTCCTGAATCCCTCTTTGAAAAGAGGATGATAAGGGGGAACTTTGTTCCTATTTGTAGGAAACCACTAATGAAACTACTGAGAGCCTACAAAAAAAAATTATTAAATGAAATTTAAAAAAAAGTAACGAAATGAGAAGGGAAAGTGGTTTCTTTAATTTTATCTCACACTTAAGAGATGACTAAGAGAGCTAATGAAAGGGAGTGTAATTATAGCCCAGATAGTGCACATGGCACACGCAGGAACGTGGGGAAGGTTAACTCTGGCAAAGGGAGATCATACAAACCCAGGTGGCTGAGGGCACTCATGCATCGGCCTGTTTGATAAGATTGATAACTGTAACCAGTAGCTCAGGAGAATCGATTTCCACTGCCGGGGATCTCTCTGGATGCTCTCATCTTTTCTTCTGTTTACATGAAAGTGAAGCTTTCAAGATGTTTTATCATCTAATGGCGAATATGACACACAGTTACAAACGGAATCTTTTTTTAATCTCAGAATGGAAAATTTAAGCGGGGCAGTGGTTTGCTTTAATTATGTATATTGAACAAATTTGAAGAGATGAGAAGAAACTTGTTTTTCAGCCCACTGAACCCAAGTGCTTGCCTGTAATCTAAAATGGATATCTAATTATTGCTTAACATTATTTATTTAGGAGGAGTTACGACCTCTAATTTGCCTTTAAATGATTAATTTAGTGTTTAAATAAAGCTCCTTTTATTTAATAATGTTTTCTTTAACCAATCTTCACTAATGTCAATAAACTCTTTGTTTAACCTTCTTAAAGGAAACATTTCCTCAGCTCTGAGACAATTATGAATTACCAAAACCCATATAGAAAAATGAGCTAAGTAATTATCTAATATTATTGCAGTGTGCTTAAGAAGGGAATATTCCACACCAATAACACAAGACAAGAAAGATGAAACAAGCTTTTCTAAATATTGAGTATTTTAAGCAGTCTGGAGCTTTTTGAGGGGATAAGACAGCACAGAAATAGCCCAAAATACTAATAGCTTGACTAAATAAATTCTTCCACTTCCATTAGCATCCTAAAAACGTTCTTGGTTTGGGTTCCAGGCACAACAAAGCAGCACAAATATCCCTGTGCCCTAAGTAGAGAGATGGCCAAATGAAATGCAGGTGCCCTCCTCCTGTCCCCAGCCCTCAGCAGGGCACCCTCACCTATGGCCAAGGTGACTTTGCACCATGATGGTGTTCTCTTGATGTCCAGTTACCAAAGAGAATGAGCTCAGGCATGGAGCCACATTCCCAAAACTCTGCTCCAGACCTTTGGCTGTTTTATGGAGCAGACCCCCACATGAATATCACATTAGGTATACTGGCCACTGATTTTTAAAGCAAGGGCCTTTTGGCAGTCCAAGAGTCATAGAAAAAATTGGGTTGGAAGGAACCTTTAAAGGTCATGAAATCCAACTCCCCTGCAATGAGTAGGGAAAAGTGTGAGTGCTGTGTATTAACTGTGGAGCACCATTTCTACATAATAAATTGTGTTTGTGATAATGCTTTCCTGGTCTTGCTTAGATCCTCTTACTTTGCTCTGAAGAGCTGGGAAGATCACTGGAAAAAAATAGGCACCACAAACAAATCTAAAATTGTGTCTAAGAGGCCGGAGAGGCAGGAGGTAAGTGATGGGACATGAAAAGAACAGAGAGCTTCCAGTGGGAGTCAGAAACAGAAAAGCCAGGAGTGGGAGAAAGTGGGGAGAAAGAGTAAGGAGAGACCAATTGTCCAGAGAAGCTGTGGCTGCCCCATCCCTGGAGGTGTTCAAAAGCAGCCTGAATGGGGCCTTGAGCAAAGTGGTCCTTAAGGTCCCTTCCAACCCACCCAACCATTCTGTGATTCGGTGATTCCATGGTTTAGAGACTGCAAAATATCCAAGGATTGAGGTTCACAGGCTCAAATAAGTGTTGAAGTTGGCATGGTTGTCCACGAGCAGCTCAGGCTGCCCAAGATCATGTCCAACCTGACTTTAAGTATCTCCACAGATGTAGATTCCACAGCTTCTCTGGGCAGCCTGATCCAGTTGTCAATCACCCTCATGGCAAAACCAGGTTTTCCAATGTTCAGATTGAGTTTCCTTTGCTCATGTATGGGATGAAATCCCAGGCTTGGGCTTGTCTTATTATTGACTCTAAAGCTGAGACCATCAAGGAATGACCCCCACAAGTGAAGGTGAGACAGGTTCAGTGTTACAGAGGGAGCAAAGTGTGAAACTGCTCAGGAGTGGTGGGAGATCACTGGGGTGGAATCACCTGTCTCTTGAGGGTACAAGCCTGGATAAATGTCCTAAGTGGGGAAAGAAAGGGTGGATAAACATGGCACAAACTGAGAAGGGGGTAAAAATTGCAGCAAACTCTTAGAAGAGAAAAATATTAAGGGGAGGGGTGAGTTCCAACCAAGCATTAGAATCATGGAATCATTAAGGCTGGGAAAGACCTCCAAGATCATCAAGTTCAACTTTTATTAGTAGTAGAGCTACAGGAGAGACTGTGTGAGAAATGTCTTGTCTTCCCTTAACCACCCTGCTTACCACTTGGAGATCCAGTGGTGGAGGTCTGAATAGAGCTGAGGCCATTTCCAACTTGGGAAAGGTCCTGCCCTTGCTATAGGCAGAGCTGAAAGGGTCCACACTTTCAAAGCTCTTCTCTTGCACAGCAAAGGCAGCAGCAGAGCATGGGAGAGATTTTGTGCAATTACTTCTTCCAGGTCTTATTGAAGATCCCAGGAAGAAGGGGAGAAAGTGTCCACATTTGATATATGAGGGCTGAGCAAGAGTGAAGGACAGCATGAAAGCCATGGCAATGCAGAGATAAAAGGGAAAAAGAAAAGAAATATCAGCCTGAAGGGCCACCCAGGGGTATCACCACTCACCACTCTTGCTCCTCAACACCTGAAAACACTGAGCACTCCCCTGCTCTGCTCACAGTTTCTCCCTTCCCTGACACAAAAGATTATACTTTGACTTCTATTTTTTTATTAATTAATTCTACAACTGAGCTTTGCTAAAGAGTTAAAGAGCTTTTAAGTATTTCCTGAAGTTTGAACATCATAGTTTCAATTTTTCCCCCAACCATATGGGCTAAGACCTCATCTGAGTTGTAGATGTATAAAACAAACAAAATCTCTAATCCGTTATCCTTATTCCATATCTAGGATGTCACACTGGGATGACCAATTTCCAGCTGATTTGGTAGGAGGAACATCCATGTCCAGTTCATTCCTTCTGTCCCACCTTGTCCCTCATGTTGTACCCCATCCTCTGAAAACTCAGAGCATCTGAGAGCACAGAGCAACAGAGCCCAGCTGATGCCATCAGTACAACCCATTTAACACTCACCCCAACGCTGATCTCTGAGCAAGTGGTGACTTGGATCCACAAAATGAATGAGGATGGCCTGGGAGACCCTCCAAAGTCCCTTCCAAAGTGAGTTGAGTTGGATAAGCTGCCACCATGACATTCCCTCAATCTGCACCAGCACATAATGGAGTGAAGATTTCAATCCTGCCTTCAGCTTTGGTTCTCCATGTTGGCTTCTCTTTCCAGGGAATGCAGCTGTGCCACCAGTTCAGATATTTCAGGAGGGCCAAGACCCCCACGGCCTCTATGAGAAAGGTGAGTGAAAGGACAGTGAGTAAATAAGTGTCTTAAAATCTTCAGCCCACAGCCCACCACGAACTGTTGCCCCTGACATGTGATAGGAAGCAAAGCACGATCCCAGCTGGGTGCCAGGTAAATGGGCAGGTGTGTTTGCCCCCAGGCAGCCTGAGGACATGCCACCCCCTCCTGAACACAGCCTGTTAAAGAGGCATCTTCCTTTCAAGAGCTGTTTACCTCTGGGCTGCTGACTCCAGGAATGGCCAGCTGCTCATCACGGGTCAAGAAGCGCCTGGTTAAAAGGTCCCGCCCCACCCTGGATGCGGCACAGACAAGTCCCTCGGGACCTGCTTGGCAGCACAACAACACACAGACCTGACCCACAATACCCACAGGAGTCCTCCTAAGGTTAGAAGATGACATGGCTTGTCCCAGCAGGCATGGGAGGAATTTTGCCAAGAAACACCCAAAAACCTCTGCTGTGATAGGCAGAAGGCAAGTCCTCTCTGTCAGTCTGTGTACAATCCTCAAATAGGGATAGGATGGATGCATCCAATCTTTTTTATTATTTTCATTTTAAAAACATGGTATTGTGACTTTTTTAGAATGCTGGATGGGCAGGAATTAAGAGAAGGATTTCTTGCATCCACCACCTGTTTATGCAGGACTTGCACTGTGCTCTGAGATGCTAGAGAACCTTACTCACCAAAAATAAAAATTTACCAATATGGCTAAAATAAAACCTGCTGGTCAGCAAGGAGTTTATTTTGCTTCTTTCCCTTCTGCCTGGCTTTAATCAGCCCTGCAAAATTCCCACTGCCTGCATCGATGGGAATATGTAATATTGTTTGATGAATGAATAAAATATCAGGCAGGAGGTGTCTTGTTTGTCTGTGTCTTCATTATCCCCTTCCCTATCCCAGAGTTAGTGCATGGACTGTGTGACTGGACCAGTGTGTCCTTCTTTCCTGGTCATTCCCTGTTTGATTTGTACTCCCAGCTGGAAGACCTGGACATAGGTTAAGATAGAAGACATTTGATGCTGTACAAATAACAAATAAGAAGAGAATCCCTCCAGAAAAAGTTCAGAGTTTTGCCAGATTTTACTTCCCCCTGAATATTTTTCCTTGCTAGAACTTTCACACATTTTAAATCTGTAACAGGGAATACTTCACATGATAAATTATCTTTTTTTTCCTCTTTTTTCCCTTTGTAGTTATTTAAACTGACACCATTATGGAGTTTGCTCTTGGACTGTGACCTCACTTAGGTGGTGTTGGTTGAATTTTACAGTGAAGTGCAGAAAAAGGAGCTGTTCTGGGAAGTGGGGAGAAAAGCCTCTTCCAGCCACAGGAGAGGAAAAGTGGTCAGAAAATTTCAAAATAGAAAGTTTTTTTGAAAGACAACAAACTCCCTTAAGACTTGTAACCACTTTCACTGGAAGAGATGTACAAGAATCCCTTCCTTCAATTCTGCATTTAATATCTTCTTTTCTAGGTAGGTAATCTCAGATTATTTACCAGCATCTCGTTTCTAACTCACAAGAAACTCCTGAAAGCCAGGAAAAAAATACTCCCCATCAGCCTGTTTTTGTTTTGCTCTCATGTTTATTTTCATCTTAACATTAATTGCCCCATAATGTCTGCTTGGTTTTATCAATTAGCCTTTGCAGTGGGAAAATATTTTAGTGCCTAATACAGCGTAATGATTTTTTTCCCTATTTGCCAAGGGGGTTATTAATAAATGTCCCCACTGGGGTTACAACTCTGGTGCTCTGGTGTTTGCTTTAGGGGAAATGAGGGATTGGAGGAAAATCCTAACCAAACGGAGCTATAATTAGAGGGAAAGCAGCTGCAATTAGAAGTATATGTTCAATGACACCCACGGCACTTGGGGACAAACCTCCCCTCGACTCGGGCAGGGGTGGCATCAGAGACTCTGATGCTGAAAAAAACGGGGAAAGCTCTTGGTTTTCCTGTTTTTCCAGTGTTGCATCACAGATTTGCACTGCCTGCTCAGCATATTTCTCCAAGGAAGGTTGAAAAAACCAGGAGGGTTTTCTCAGCGGAGGAGTGCAGCCCTGGCAAAGCCAACAGCAGACTCCTCTGAGCTGGGATTTTACCCTGATCTCTCACTTCTCACTATTTATTTAGCCTGAACTGCTGCCACCAGCTCTGCTGGGCTCTCTGGGCAGTTGCCAGCCAAGCAGCCCCTTCAAATGACACATCTCTGTGCACATCAGACATCCACGCCGTGTCCCATGGAGTCCTCTCCTGCAGGTACTCCAAGGCTGGATGGCAGAGCCTGGCAGACCTTGTTCTCCTCCCTGCTGCCTCAACAGACTTTGTTCACAAAGAAAATAAACAGACATTGTCCCTTTGGCTCTTCTGTCTGTTACAAATCTAAATTCTCCATCACCAGGAAACGAAACAGCTCGTTGGCTGGCCCAGGAAAATTCAATCCTGTCATCCCATACAAGTTTCTGGAAAGCCAAACTGGAAGGAGTTCTGCAGCCTGTTGAGAATTCAGGCTGAGTTAAAATATTAGGGCTTGATTTTATCAATTAGCCCAACAACAAGTTTAACAATAAGCAGCAAGGACACACACGGAATTAGAAAATGCAGCAGATGTGCAATACTGCTTAATATGGCTTTTAGCTTAATTCATCTCATTGCAGAGATCTGTAATTCCCATGCTTTGGTCTCTGAACAGCAGCTACTGATGTAACCTTTTGTCTTTCCCTGGGTTTTTTTTGGTCAAAATAATAATTTTTTAAAAACCCAAACCTAAATAATTACTATTATAGACTATTAGCTTTGAGGATTTACAGCTTTGCTTCTTTCACAGCAGAGCTTGGAAGTAATAGAATGTACTGTGGGAAAACCTGGCTATGTCCTTGCAAGTCTCTGCAGGGCTTCTTGTATTGGGGTCCCACATAGAGGCCCCATCTCTGGTAGAGAACAGATTGTTCCAGCCTAAGCTGACTGACTGCAGTGGCCTGGGATGAAACTGTGTCAGGGGAGTTCAGGTTGAATATCAGGAAAAGGTCCTTCCCCCAGAGGGTGGTGGGCACTGACCAGGCTCCCCAGGGCAGTGGGCACGGCCCCAAGGCTGCCAGAGCTCCAGGAGGGTTTGGACAATGGGACAGGGACAGGGTGGGACTGCTGGGGTGTCTGTGCAGGGCCAGGAGTTGGACTTAATCCTTGTAGGTCTATTCCAACTCGTGCTATTCTATTCTATTCTATTCTATTCTATTCTATTCTATTCTACACTATTCTACTCTATTCTACACTATTCTATTCTATTCTATTCTATTCTATTCTATTCTATTCTACACTATTCTATTCTACACTATTCTATTCTATTCTATTCTATTCTACACTATTCTATTCTATTCTACACTATTCTACTCTATTCTACACTATTCTATTCTATTCTATTCTATTCTATTCTATTCTATTCTATTCTATTCTATTCTATTCTATTCTATCCTCTTACCCTATTTCACTCATGATACCTCCCACCTCACCTGCAGAAAACAGATGGAAAGCAGGAGTAAAATGCAAGGATGTCTTACGCTCTTGTTCTCCACCCCCTGCACATGATACAGGTGGATCCACAAGACCCAAAAGATGCAACCACATTCCTGCAGATTGCTGAGAACCAGAAAAGGCACCTAAATGGAGATGAGGCTTCTCCAGAACAGCATCACCTCCACATTCTGGATGTCTGTGTTTTGACCAGAAGAAGAGCTCTGATGGACCTTCAGACTACTGATTTTCTAGTGTGGACAAACAGAGATTAAAGGTTACCAAATGAAGAATTCAGTGACTTCTTGAGAAACAACCCAAGACCTGAGCACAGCGGCCACTTCTGAGCATCCACTCTGGACACACAGTCCAGAGAAAATCTGGTCCCACCACTATTGTTTCTGAAGCAAGTGGTGCTGTCTGTGTCAGGTAAAAATATTTTATTTGCACTTCCACCAAAGCATCCAGGAGCAGCACAGAGGAATTTGGAACTGAACCTGCATAGCTTGACACCTTTTGGTATAAATCAAATATTTCTGTCCTGAGAAAAGCAAAGATGATGTCTCCATTGACTTTGGAAGGGCTCTGATTCCTGGCCAGGTATTCAACTCAACTAAATAATTTCTTCAAACCAGACCTTTCTAAATTGCCATCAAAATGCCAGTTCTGTAGACCTTGGACTATTTGGTTGCTTTAATTTCCTTCTTACCCTTTGAGCAAGGGGGTGGCTGTAATTATGTGTCTTTCCAGGGAGTCATAGAACGGTTTGGGATGGAAGTGACCTTAAAGCTCATCTGTTCCACCCCTCTCTCATGGGCAGGGACACCTTCCACTAGATCAGGATGCTCCAAGCCTCATCCAACCCACACTTCCAGAGAATAAACTTCCATGAATGTCTTTAATGATGCACACACTATTTGCATACTCTACATGTGTATTACGGATCTTTCATAGTCAAAGAAGTTTACAGTTGATTTTAAAAGTCGTTTTAAAGGGATCAGCGTTATCCCAGGGATATGTGCACATACATAAGTGTATGTTAGCAGCCCTATGGATGCACACACACACAATAAACACATGTGGCCCTCTGTATCTAACCATAGAGCTCAGCACTGTGCCCTTTCCCTACTGTGCTTAGGGGTCTAAAATGAACACCAGGCTTTTGAAGCTACTTTTATTACCTTGCCACCATCAGGAACAGCCCAACCTCTTTGACACAGACGTTAATTTTCACTTGCAGCTGTGGCAATTAGAAAGTGTGCTTAATAGAGTGTCATGTTAATTGTTGCGGAGTTAACCAATTTCTCCGTTTAATTGTCAATTGATTAACCTATTGAAATGGTAAGTGACTCAGTTTCCTTCCAGAACAAACAGCAGCCACATATTGTAGCTTCATCCAGCTGGAGGGGGTACTCTGTGATTTGCTCAGCCTCAATGTGCTGGTATTTTTCTACACCTCCCTGAGCTTTTAATTAGATGAGCCAATTTTACATGTATTTGTCTGCTGGAAAGGTTATCTGTGCTGGAGCTGACCTGCAGAGACAAGGTTGAGCCTAGCAGTCTTAATAGAAAAGGATTTCAGCTATGACTGCTGTACTTGATTGCATTGTAATGGTAATTAACTTGAGACTTTGCCTCCCTCAATGTTTTTTTGTAGCTTTAACTATGCAATGAGATGTTTCCTCTGTCATATATATGCACTTATTAAGCTCTCATTGGATTCTAATATGCATGCAAATAGTCAAGAGTTTCTTAAGGCTAATACTACACTATGTAGATTGTAGTGCCATTAAGTCACTACAAAGATGTTGCCTGCAGCAAACTTATAAGGTTTTTTCCCTTCCCTTTTTCTGCGAGCATATGTGAGGGTTTGATTTTCCATTTTTGGAAGAAAAAACTCCCTCCACACACTTTAGCTCCTTTTCATCTGAAGAGTTCTGCGCACCAGAGCCCGTTTTCACAACTCTCCCTTCCCCGACGAGCCTAAGAAAAGTCCTTGTGTTTTAAAAGGAAGATCCCGATGTCCTTAATTCGGTTTTTCAAGTTGGTTTGTAATCCATGCCCATTCCGAGTCCTTTCTCCGAGCGGCTCGTTTGAAAGCCCTCGGTATCTCCTGTGTTTCTGCATGTTCTTTTACAGTACGGCGCTGTCATTTAATTACGAGACAATCCCCCACAACTGAGCAAGCATTTTCATCATTGATAATGTTGGTAGCAGGCAACTGAGACAAAATGATTACAAACCTATGTTGCGCTCAATAGTCCTTTAGAGGATTTCTCTCTTAATAGTCCTGGCTCATTCATGTTTGGTTCAGTACATTTGTTCTTTAAAAAAGGCGTAGATTAGAAGAGTTTCAGGGTAGGTTAATAACTCAACTGAAAATGGCTGCTTGCATTGTCCAAGTCTGTTCCTGCAGTTGCCTGGTGCTTTCTTCAGTTCTTCCACACTGCAGCTTTGGCCCAGTTGGTAAACAGCTTAAGTCCAGACATCTTTTCATTCTCCGGCGCAGCGGATTGAAATAAAAATGCATATAAGTGGCGACTGACTGGCGCTGGCCTGACAATAGCCTGTAACATTATGCAAGGGTATTTACATAGGAATAAGGCCTTGGTAAAGAAGACAGGGGCAATTAATGACTAGGGCCACACATATAAGGAAAGTTTGTCCAATCTTTTCTTCAATAAAGATCTTTTGTAAAGTGCTATGGAAACTCATGGAGGCCCCCAAACAGACCAGGAGAGGCACTTTTGTGGTGGGGTTTTTTTGGTTTCTTTTTTTTAACTTGGAGTTAAAAGGGCCAAATTTTGTAAAGGTTAAATGTAATTCTTCTGTGGTGTCGAATTTTTACTATTGTAATTTCCTCCTCCCTCCCCTTTTTTATTTTTGTCCATAGGATTTGGGGGTTTGTGGCTTTTTCCCCAGAAGAACACATGGAATAAAGAAATAGAATGAATGATGTGCCTCAGCCAAGCAGGATGGTGGAGGTGAAGGGTTTGGAGGAGACCTGTCACGATGCTTGGCTCCTCCTGCTAGTGCAGGTTTGGAATTTCAGCTAATTTGTAAGCAATTAGGGCCTGATTCTGATCTGTCCTAAACCTCAGCTGCCAGAGCACTTCCAATTAGATGCAAGACAGGCAACTCCATCTTCCAAATGCATCTTTCTCCTTCATTTTATCCAGATGGATTTGGCCATGAGTGATTTTGACAAACCGAGGAAGCTCCATGCCCTGGCTCTGGGTTGTGACACCAAAGGCAAAGCACCACACGGACATAGCCCAGGCCAGACTTTAACCCCAAGGCTTCATTCTGGCAGATGGGATGCTCTCCCCTGGGCTTGTAGACATGAATAATGAGCCCATTTCCCTGGGGGAGACCAGCCCACATCCACCTCGGGCAAGGATGGCACAAAAGAGTCACAGCTGATGGTGCCTCCTCCGTCTGGGAGGACTCGAGTCCATGGGTTTGTACATCTTGGCACAGTGTTGGGGACACACCATTTTGGGTCTGAAACCAAATCACAGTGGGGATCTTGAGACCCTCTTCATCAACATCATCAACACTGTGCACTCCTCCAGTGTCTCCTTTTCCTTTCTCAAGAAATTTAAGCCACTGTCCTCTAAGTCTTCTCTGCCCCATGGAAGTGTTTTTCATGGGCTGCCATGGTACATCTCTGGATGGCAGATTGAATATGTCCATATCAGTTGAACAACTTCAATTTTAGGCTCACCTGTTAGTGTCTAGTGATTTTGCTCTTATTTTAATGACTGTGGAGGGCTGGATATTGTAACTTTTTTAACATGCTATTCAGAGAGCCATAGATCTCTATCATTAAAGCAGAGCAGGGATCCTACTGCTCAGTCCATTGCATGTGTCCAAGAAGTCAACTCTTTGGTGGGTACCAATGAGGAAAACCCCACTGATGTCTCTGCCAAGCTTTACACCAATTCATGATCTGCTACTGAACCTTTTTCCTCTTAGGCAGATTCTTATAGCAGAATTTAACTCCAAGTAGAACCATTTCCCAGGATCCCTCATCATGCCACTTTGTTTCTTTCTTTGGAATATTTTATTTTAATCAAGTCTCTCATGGAATTTAATTCCTAAAATGCTTGCTGGGTGTTGAAGAGAGGGCCATGAGTGTTACTGGCACAAATGAATGGTCCCTACAAGAGAAGTGTGCAGGAGCAGGGAATGTGTTTCTGTTGTAACCCTGGAAAGCTGCAGAAATCAATGCTTCATTCAAGGCTATTGATCAGTACTAAATTAATTAGACTTCAAGGCTTATGGCAGTTGATAAGACAACTTGTTAATTTAGTCAATGATAGTGTTTTCCCTAAAGCAGCAAATACCCTCTTTCTTGGAAAAGACATTTCTAGCACTTGCTACCCAACTTTTTTTGCTCCCCCTCTCTCTCTTTTATTTAAAAAAAAAATCACTTTACATTTAAATTAAGATAAGAATTGGTCAGGGGGCTGCTTCCATTTACCCCTATTTGTCTTCTTCTGCTTCAACATTGAAGCGAGTTGTCGATAACATCGGATGTAATTTAATAGGATGGCAGCATCACATTTGGGTTCTTCAGCCTCAGCCCATTGATGGGGGATGTTCATTTGGGAAGGCTGATGGGGAGAGGAGGGAGGAGGGAGCAAATCCACTTTCTAACAGTTGGGTTTCTAATGGCAAACCCAGAGATTTTGCTTTCCAGGCCAGAAGGATGCTCATGGCCACTGACAAAAGCTGCTGGTCCTGCGAGTGTTGAATGAGGCGATGGTATCCCAGAATACCCTGGACACGGGGCTGTACTTCCTGCTGGCTGGGAAGGACAAAAGGACAAAACCAAAGGAGTGCTGGGGTCCCACCACCAGCTCTTGGAGGCACCAGTCTGCCACCAGCAGCACTCCAACCCTCGGAGAATGCTAATAAGGCACTGAAGAGCTCAGCTTTCCTGCCATAATTCTATAGCGCCGTTGAGGACCCCATAGTGTTCACTAAATAAAGACAACTAATTGAGAATTTTTTGCACATTTTGCTCAGTGGACTTGTTGTTCAGGCGGTTGGTTGGGGAGAATGTCCCCCTACTGACAACAGGGGCTGATTGTTTTGGCAGCCGCCGGGTTAGCGCCATTGCCCGGGTCTGAGGCTGACTTTTGAAGTATGACAAAAATGTTTAATTTTGGATTTTTTTTTTCCCCCTTTAATTATGTGGCTGGGAATTATTTGGACTACATGGAGAATAGGCCGTCCGGTGTGTTCACGTGAAAAAAAAAAAAAAAAGAAAAAAATTGCTGGCAGAGTTTCTCAGAATAAAACCTTTGGTCTTTCTCTTTCTCTCCTCTGTCTCTCTTCCCCCCCACTTTTTTTTTTTACTGTATTTTCTGTGGCGAGGCCGACATTTTTGTGTCTGCAGGTGACACTTTGATTGAAACTAAAATTAATAAATCAGCTGAAAAGCTCACACCTACAGCTCACAGCGGGGCCTTGAAAACACGTTTATAAAGGGAGCTTTATGCCCTTGTGTAAAGAAGGAATAAATTACAGAAGCACTTGTTGCCCTTGGACTCGATTTTGCTTTGCAGGCTGGTATCTTATTTTTGGAGCTTATTGTTAATCAACAGGTTCCTTGTAGGTTTAGCAGGTGACTTTGTTATTAATCTCCTATTTGACCACTATAGCATATTAATGAGGTAACTTCTGGATGTGGCCATGTCTCCAGCACTAGGAATTAGTCTAAAAGGTGCACTCTTTACTCAATTGCTCACAGTTAACGATGCTGCGGCCCAAATGCAAAGTAGCATTTTCTGCAGCTTGTGTAGCATTAAGAGTGTTTTACTAACATTATGTTCCTCACTGTGCTTTTCTTCTCTTGTGTACTTATTTCTTCTCCATGGAGGGCTATTATCAGGCTTACTGGTCCTTCCTTCTCTTTATATTTTGGGGGTCTTTCTTCATTTTTTTATTCTCCTAACAAAATCAAGAAATTATATATAAATGACAAAATGATATCCTTTCTTATTAATGTGCACCTTGGTTTTAATTAAACAATTCCAGAGCGCTTTGGAGTACCATTGGATTTAAATAAAATGCTCGGCTCAACATTTCCCTTCATAACTGGCTTAATAAATATCATTATAAAGTAGAGGAATTCAACCAGCCCCACTGCACTTTGTATTTTGGGTCTGATTTAAGCTTGGAGTGAGGATACCTATAGGGGTACTTTAAGAACATAAAGAAAAGCCGAGGATTTAAGACTTAAATTTGTAATTACAAGGATCTGCCGAAATACATAATATTATGAGCCAGGCTACAAAACACCCTGGTGGAAACAACAGCTTTGTTGTAATACAGTAATTTCCACATTCCAAGGCCTGTGCTCTGCCATAGATGGTTATTATTGGCATTTGCTTTCATAACTTTGAGACGTGTGGTCTACCTCCCAAACAGATACATTTTGCTATTTAAATTAGTGCTGTCAGGCTTATGCCTGCAGATCCCCAGCAATTTTTTTTAACAAGGACTCTTACATGCAAGAGCATATTTGTGTCAGGTTAGATGTCAGCCTGGAGTTTTAGCCTGAACCATAAAATATCTGTCTTTTATGGATTAAGGTCAAAGTTATCACGTTACTTTAGCTTGGTGCTTTGGTATTCCTCTTCTTTCACCTCTTTTAGTTGAGACTTTATTGTTTTTTAAAAAAGGTAGAAGAAAAAGATCTGTTAGATTGTATATGTAAGAGCAAAGATATTTAAGGTGTTTTTCTTTAAAAAAAAAGGTAGAAGAAAAAAATCTGTTAGATTGTATATGTAAGAGCAAAGATATTTAAGGTGTTGCTAGCACCTTTTCCTCAGGCAGCAAAGGTTACATACTGGCCCTTTCTGCCTCTGATAAAAAAGCCTGTAGCAGATGTACACTCCATATTCAAAGTCACATTAGAATTTTGATCTGTGTTTTCAGAAATTAAAGTCAATTTAATCTGCAGCCATTGCAAGGTGCTCAGTTTGAGACTCCGACAAAGGCTCAACTAAGCTGGGGAAGACACCCCAAAATGTTGCACTGGAGGGAAGCATCCCAGTGGCCAATGAGACATCCCTGATTGTGAGGGGGAAACTGTGAGGGAAAGATGAAATTCAGCTTGCAGCACCCTGGCCTTGGTGTGGGTGCTGAGAAGGGTCACAGTGAAACACCCAGAAATGTCCTCTCAATCTTGGATCCTACCTAAGGTGCTCCCAAAGGAGGACGTGTCCAGCTCATGCCAGTACCTACCTCTAAGTCTTCCCAGGATGAGCTGATCAGGCTCATTTTCAGACATCAATAATTCAACCAGTCAGCTTGTTAAAACCAAAGTGAGATCTTCCCTATCTCAAGTAAAAAAAAAATTACCTTGGAGGAAAAATAAACAGAAATAGGAAGGTGTTTTTCAGCTCCGAGAACACACAGAGCAATTCCCCCTGACTTTACATTGTGGGTTTCTTTTAAGGAACCACCATTTAAGCGGTTTTGTTGGGTTGTTGTTCAGGGGTTTTGTGTTGTGGTCTTGTTTGTCAGGGTTCAAGGAAGAGTGAATTTTTACCACACAGGCACAGCCCCCTGTAAAGCAGGGCTGGTCGTTAAAACACTGGCAAACCCTTCAGTGAAGTGGTGTTAGCAGGGGCTGCCCTACAGCCTATTTCTAAGGAGGAATCCTTAATGTAACACACATTTGGGAGCCCTTCCCATCCCCAGCCCCCTTCTCCCCCAAACTACTTACAGCACAAGGAGGTTTGAGCTTGTTTTGTCTTTTCACAACTTAGCAAGATCAGACACATTTCTGCAATGCATATGCAGATTTTACCTCTTGTTACTTTCTCTAATGAGCTTTCACTTAATCAATTTGACAGTAGCCTTTCTTCCTTTTTGCTTCGTATCCACTAGGAAAGTATTCAGGAAAAAGTGTTAACAGTTTCAAGGGGTATTAGCAAAATGAAATGGTGGCACAGCCAAATTTAGGAAGATCGCAAGTGCTTTAAGAAAAGGGGGAAAAAAAGGAAAAAAAAAGAAGTTAAAATGGGGGATGTGGATTTAACAAGAATGTTTGTCTAGGAAATGAGCAAGACTGCAGACACCACTTTTATTTGCCTGAAAATTATTTAAAAATTATGCTAGCAATTAGCTGAGAAATGCCGATTTTATGTAATAGAGAGAAACAAGCACTTTCCTTGATAATATATGTAAACTGAAAATAAAAATATCCTCCTAACAAGCTATTGAATGGAGACTCTAGTCTGAGCCAGTCATAGAGGACAGGGATGCTGGAAGTCCTAGGGATCTGCAGAGCCATGGGAAGGTATCTGCAGAGCCATGTTAATCCTGTGCATCCAGGTTATCAAAGCCAGGTATGCATTTAATTCCTGTGAGGATGGATTTAATTCTCCTAAGAACAGTTTGGACTGGAGGGGCACTTAATGACCATCTCATTCCAATCCCCCACTAGACCAGGTTGCTCAGAGCCCTATCCAACCTGGCCTTGGACACTTCTAGGGATGCAGCAGCCACAGCTGGGCAACCTGTGCCAGTCTCACCACCCTGACAGGGAAGAATATCTTCCCAATATGCCATCTAACCCTTCCCTCTGGCAGTTTAAAGCCATTACCCTTTTTTCTGTCACTCCATGTTTTTGTCCAAAGTCCATCTCCAGCTCTCTTGGAGCCCCTTTAGTCACTGAAAGGTGCTCTAAGATCTCCCAGGAGCCTTCTCTTCTCCAGGACACTCTGAATTTCATAACATTCACAGACACTTGGTACTTAAAATGTACACACAGAAACAGAAGTCAGTGCTCTGCATGGTATGAAACACAAAGGCAGGCAGAGGAATTGCCTCCAAAGTGGAGCTGTTGCATGTCTCTGAGTCAGCCCTTACACACCCAATGTCATCACTAAGCTGTGCCATCTCTGAGGACATCCCTTAGGCATTAAGTTCATCATAGCAAAGTGACAAAGCGCTGCTGACACATCCTTATTGACAAGGAATACAAAGCTTTAGCCGGGGCTTTCATGAGAGCCCCAGCTTGCAGGAACATGACATGGGCAGAAGGAAAACACTCATGGGCAAGTGGTTTGGGGTCCCCTCCAGTCAATAAACCCACTGGAGTCTCCTGGTCTGGCCTGGTTGTCAGAGAAAAAATGCAGAGCCCAATTCCTGCTGTTTGGGTCCTTCACATGGAGTCCCTGAGTCACTTCACAAATGAGGACCCACAGGACCACAGGCATTTGCAGGATTAGATCACACGTAGGGAGTGGGGATTGCACCTAAGGAAGAGGTTTTCCTTTCTCTTCATGGGAAATTTGTGTCTTGATCCAATGGAAGACACAGCCTTTATTCACAGTTTTCCATCCCTGGGCACCAACAGCACAGTGACCATCTCCAATGGTTTGCTGTGAGCCCATTCAAGACAGCACCAAGGAGCACTGAGTGTCTGATAAGGGAGCTTCTTGGCTGAAAAACCTTCAATGAGATGGAGAAAGACAGAGAATAGCATTGCCAAGTGAAAAGTCTCCTTTGAACTCCAAATAAACTCTACACTAGCTCTGTGTTACTCTTGTGAAGGAGTTGAGCCTGATGGAAAGTCCTTTGCCAGTCAGAGCTGTGGTTGTGTGACACTGTTATGACCAGGAGTGAGCTATGGCAATGTTTAGAGGATGTGACTGAGGATGTGGGAACACAGGTCTTGCCTCTCATGGTGGTGCAGGCCTCCTGCATGACCTCAGGGAAGTCTTTTAGCATCCCTTCCTCACTACAAGATAAAGACATTACCATTCTCCTGCCTTGCAGAGACATGAAAATAAATGTGAAAACAGAGAGTTGGCCACAGAAATAGGAACTGAGTGTGTGTCTGAGAAACTTGCACTGAAATTACTAAAAGGATGCTTGCATTGGATGTGGTTATCTCCAGGTCTGGAAACAGTGACATTTCTGAAGGAAAACACAGGCAATTCTCTCCTCTAGCTGATGTCCTGGTTTTTTCTAAAATGGATTCCTCCCTGCCCTCCCAAACCAGAAAAAGTCCACTTTTCTGCCCAACACTGACCAGACCTATCACGATACACATAATTACCAAATTTAATAAAATGTGGATTTCCCCAATGCCAGAGCAAACTGTGATGCCCAGAAATCTGATCAGAAAACGTAACTGCCAATAGTGGACACTGAATCTTGTTTTCAACATCACTGCCTGCAAAGTGAAGGATTATGTCCATATAAATGCTCCAAGGGTCTGCTTCAGTAAGTGGGGTGCTAATGGCATTGCCTTTACATGTTTTGATGTTATTTTGCCCTGTTATAATTTAAGGAGGGTGTTCAGACAAGGTGTGATCATTGAGAGAAACATCACAACGTTGTGGAGCTGAATCTTTTCAGGGCAGAGCAAAGGAAGGGAGACACAGACCCAGAGGGGCTTTAGCTGGGCTGAGCTTTCCTGGCACTATTTCCATCCCAAAACAGGAGACCACAGCACTGTGGAGCCAGAGTATGTGCTTCGACAGGACTTCTCCCAAATCACTCTTTCCAAATATTTTATTCTGATCTTCTTTTTAAGCTGGGGTCCCAAACCTTTAAATCAGAGGCAATTTTGTTTTCCTAGCTGTCAGCAATATTTTGGCTATTTTAAGAATGTAGGACAGGGTTAAGGATTAGTACCAGCATTTCTTTTCTGTGTATCAGAGCTGCTTAGCAGTAATTAATTAGGACATTGGGTTTTGTACTCTTGGTTCAGGTCATTTGCCTATGAGCAGCTCAAGGCTTTTACAAAGGCACGCTGCATATGTTTCTGGGTACCTTTTTGAGAGAAGATTTAAATTGGCCAGATGAATAATACTTTGCTACAAGTGTTTTGCCCTAGGCAAAAAAGGTTTTCTTCATATTATCATCGCCCGGAGCTGGAATCCTCAAGCTTGATGTGACTGGTGTTATACTGTCACATGGCAATGATGTAAGAACAGGAGCTCTCTGTGTCAGACAAATCTGGATTTAGGGGAATTATAGCAGATGTTGCAAAATGGCAACAGTTTAGCAAGTTCCTTTCATCCCTTGGTTGGGAGGCAGGTCCACAAAGTACACCCAGACAGAGAAGAATGTTATCTTTGATCCCTTTCACTCCGGGGCAAGGAGACTCCACCCCATGAGGGATGCAGGGAGGCTGGAAATAAAAATAAATTTACAGTAGCTGCCTGCTTGGCAATATGGAAATTGGCCATTATTTATTCATGCTGTTTGCCCAGACATGTATAAAAGATTTTTATCGGGGGGTAGCGTGTATTGTGTGCTATAAACAGATTAGGGCACTCAGTATTAAGATTAATGGCACGGAAAAACACTTGGAAATTTGTGTGTGGATAGATTACAAGGAGGACTTGCAGCTCCTCTCCACCATGTGTGCATGGACAGCAGCACAGACACAGCATCACACCGAGGCAATGAGGAAGGAAGGAATATAATTGCCCCTGATTGGAAGATGGAAAAGTTATACATTATAGGATATCACATCAATTTTATACCACCATATAGCTTTTTTTTTTAATGAAAGAAACTAGGAATGTCTCTATCTTTCTGCTCCTCCTTCATTTGGATAAACAGCTCGTTTATATCTACGTAGGAGCCAAACACATGATGACAACGTGACAGACCCTGTTTACGACATGAAAGCACCACCTGCGGTGAACAAAACAGGCCAGTGTAGGACAAGCAGTAATTCTTTTCATGAGTTTAAATCTGATTGGAATTTGGTCAGAATTTGCAGGATTTTTCCTAAATTGGTTGGTTCATTAAAAAAAATCCATTTGGTGACTGGCACAAAACCAACCCAGTTTTTTAATAGGTTTTAATAAAAAGTGCCTCTTGCCACCGGCACTGACACGGGCTCAGCGATGTTTGGGACAGACACTGCACAACCCTCACTCTACATCCTCATGGCCATGCTACCCAAAAGCACCTTATCCCAAACTTCCTCAGTTGTGTCAAATTTCCATTCCCAGAGGAGCTGAACCAGAGGGTTTCAGGCACGTGCATGACAGCAGCTCTGGTATGAACACCTCACTTGCCTGAGCCTGCAATGTTCACTTTTAAGAGTAGAAATCCAGCAACATTCATTTTTAAGGGTAGAAGTCCAGCTGGCCCAACTCAGGAAGGTATTTAAGGGCAAGCTTAAATTTGATATTGCAGTCATGGCACTGTGCTTCAGTTTAAAGTCTGCCCATTCTTTCAGCTCTGCCTCAGTTTGGGTCTGGCCCTGTGTATGGTGCTCCATTCCTGATCCATACTGGAGACATTGGGGAAGGAGGTGGTGTCAGTCTTTTGACACACCTTTCCCATGAGTGCCTGCAGTCATGTGAGTACCTCACATATGTGAGATGTCAACATGACCACGTTGCACTGTAACAGGTTGCCCAGAGAAGCTGTGGTTGCCCCATTCTTCAAAGTGTTCAAAACCAAGCTGGACAGGGCTTGGGTTAGCCTGGTCTAGTGGAAGGTGTCCCTACCCATGAGAAGGGGTTGGAACAGGATAGTCTTTAAGGTCCCTTCCAACCCTAACCAGCCTATGAGTCTTTGATTCTATGATTCTATGACAAAGCTGAGAGACAGCTGTTGTGTCCACACCCACGGTGGTGGCCTCTTGGTACCATCTCAGGGAAACCACTCCCAAGAAGTTCTCCTCAAAGGAGAACAGAAAGGCCCTTCTTCACCTCTGTACCTGTTTTGGATGCCTCAAACCAGAGACCTGCAGTAGCCAGGCCACAGCGACCCCAGCACCCTCTTCTTTCTGTCTCTGTGCTGACCTGTACCCAGGGATGTCCTCTGTCCTTGATCCTCCACACCAAGGTGGCATTTGGAATGCAAGATCCAAACTTATACCACTCCATAGGAAATACCTGCCCTTGCTTGCCCACCAAACCTCTTGTGTAGGCAATTCTGCCCATGGGGAACACCACAGTGTCCATGCAACCAGTAAATCCATCTATCAGAAGACCCTTGGGATGACCTTACAACACAGTATTGACCCGTCTGCATCTCCTGCATCCTCCTGTAGAACCAAACCCCTATGAGTGAAAGGCTGCAATGAACATTTTGCCAAGCACAAAGCCAGAGCCTTCAATTGTGGCCATGAGGCAAACGCCACTTAAAGCAGATCAATGTCACAATCACGGCACAGCCAAAAAAACCTTACAACACACACCACAGTCATAGCCCAAAATTGGTCACGCCACTTAGGGTCCCAGCCCCGTGTGCTGGGAATCAGAGGTGTTGTAAGGAAAACATGGGATCAGCACACATTCCCATTCAAGATGCCTAATCTTGTCTACACTCAAAATGGCACCGGCTAAAATTGGTTTTCAATTGATTTAAGTTCACTGGCACAAAGCCCTGTGTAGACATTCTTAAATGGGTTTAAAAATGGCTTATCAATTTAGCTTAAGACACTTAGTAGCTAAACTAAGCTAAATCGGTATAAGCCAGGTTTAAATTGATTTATGATGTCCACAAAGAGTTTTGCACTGGTTTAACTAAATTGCTTTAAAAACACACCGCCACTTTAGCCTTCAAAAGTGAGTGCCTACGAGTGTAAGGATTTAGGGTAAATGTCTTTAAAAGTGCCTAAATATCTGAGGAGCTTATGCCCCTTTTCCCTAAACAGACTTAGGCTCTCCAAAATCAGAAACTGTCCTTTGTAATTCCTACTCCAAAGTGCCAAAAAAAAAAAAAAAAAGAAGAAGGAAAAAAATATGTGGGGGGGAAAAGGGTCAGATTCTCCATGGAGTAAATTAGAGAGATATCCCATTTTACATCAGCTGGAGGAACGCCCAGCCCTGCCTCAAATTTTTAAAGGGAAAGCAAAATTATCTGAAACTCCAGGTTTCATGGGGCTTGCACCTTTTTTTCTTGGCTAGTTTTTATTTTTCCCTTACCACCTTAGGTATGGTAGGTCCATATGATCCCCATATATTGAAATAATCCCATCTCTGCTCGCAGCATCCTTGCACACTACAGTAACTCAGGCTTTTATGTCGATGTGCACAGTCACAGTTTGGAAGATATTTGAGTGCTCGTAGCCACATCTGTTGTTTTCTCTCTTAATGATTTGCAGTTAGCCAAAATAATAGAAAGCAGGCAGAGCTTTTTAATATTGGCTTGCTTGACACAAGCCTGTCTTAGTCAAAATGTTTATTCTGCTGTGCTCCCACTAGCTCTGGAAATTCATGTATCTATATGTATTTGTGTGTTTTGCTTGACTAGGCACAAATTATGCTCTCAACTGGAAATATCACAAGTGTAAATAATTTGGAGACATAAGTGTCTGAGTGAAACTCATGTAAAAGCTATTTGTTTTATGGATTTTGATCTCCAAAGTTTAAAATATGAGCAAACTTTTCATTAAGGGTTTTGCCATTTGTTTGAACACTCCTGTAGTAATTGGAAATGCAACAATTGTTTAAAAGTGGCATTGTCCATGAAAAGATTTAGTGAGGGATGAAGAAATTTCTTGAACCTAAAGACATAATCTGGTGATCCAATTCTCCCCACTGTGTCCATTCCCGTGAAACTCCATTTACTCTCTCCTATCCGTCACCAGCTCCCCCGCATCCCACCTAGCCAATCCTCTAGGTTTCCCACATTGTTTCCCCTTTTGTCTTTTCAGTCCAAACAGAAGAACAACAGACAAGGTTTCGAAGGGCAGGGAGCATCAGGGGCTGGAAGAGAATGGCTAAGATGAGGGTCAGAGTCCTGGCCCTACTGCCAACAGTTACCAGGGTTTGTGCTGCCTGGCTGGGCAGTGTTCAAAGACTTTGCTGGGCTTTGTTCCACTGTGTAGGGATTAGGCCTGGCGGTCTGAGAATTTGCCTTCTAATTAAAAAGGATAAAAGATAGAAGTAGCATTAGACTAAAACATAGCAGTGATACTTCACAGGCTTTTTTTTTTTTTTTGTAGTCACAAGACAACGCACGAAGTTGTCAGGTTGTTTTATTTCTTTTGTTTTCTCTGCGTATGAAAAAAAAAATCATAATACAGAGAAGGGAGGGGAGGAGAAAAAGTTTTGAAACTCTTCCCAGCTGTTCCATATGGTGAGTGAAGGCTGAATTTCTGTGTGCACTGTGGCAATTTTGCTCGCTGACTATTGCATTTATCGACAAGGATTACACCAGCTCCCTATCAAGTCCTTTAATGCTGCACCAAAAGGTGAGGGAATTCCCCACGTCATCCTCCCCAAAGGAGACTGCAGGAAACCTGAATTTCTTCTTCCACAATCTCTCCTTTTTTTCCCTCCCTCTGCTTACCCTCATTAGGGACATTCAACCCAGCCACAAACCCTCCCCTCAATTTAACCAGGACATATTATTTTACCCATGCAACGTGGAAAATGCCAGAGGCCACATCCAGATAGCCAGTGCTTAGAGCACTGCTTTAATTATCCTTAAAAAAAAAAATCCTGCTTTCCGAGCAGGAAGGGGAGGCCAAATCCCCACAAGCTGTTACTCGTGTGAGTAATCCCGTCTCCTGCAAAAGCCCTATTGAGGGCAGCCGCCAAGACCCAGCCCCACGCAGGACGGTGAGGACGGGCGTAAATCCAGGGTCTGCCAGCCCGACAAGGGCCGTTGGAAGAAATCCCTGCCATTTACAACTTGATCCGCCTTTAAAAACATCCTCCCGGACCGTGGCCGGGGCAGGGGGAGCGGTGGAGGTTCGGGGCGGCTGCACCGACTTCCCCAACCCAACCGCTGGTACCCTGAGAGAGAAGCCGAGGTGAGCAGTTGCGTAAGGGCTGCTGATGAGATTATATTAATTACTTTTCAGAAGAAGGAAGGGGGAATAAAAAGAAAAAAGGAAAAAAAAAAGAAAGCAAAGAGGGGGTAGGAGTTTGGTGGAAGACTCGAGGAGCTTTCAAAGCCGCCGAGCTCGGGTTGCAGGCAAGGATAAAGGAATGCCCTTTTGTTCCCACACATCTCTTGTTACGTCACGACAAGCCCAATTTCTTCTGAATTCTGGCTGACTTTGCATGTAGTAAATAATTTGGAAGAGACGATAGACCAGGCGAAAATTATGCACAGCAGAGAGTCGTTGCACTTCGTAGTCGAGGATCCAAATGGGAAAGCGTTTGCTCACGGGAAGGCATTTTCATTCATTAAAATTTTTGCACGAGTTTTCTTTCCTCTGAGCCAGTAAAGACCATGTTTGTCCTGTGCCATAACACGAGAAGAAAGAAGAAGGCTTATAAGTATTGTTTGGGCCAAGATGTTGGTGTCTTTTACCAAAATAAGTGCTACCAGACTGCTGTGAGGGAGCTCGAAAGCGACACTAATGTGGCGAATTATCCCATTTATTTAGGCAGGGTTCTTCATTGATTTTTGCTTTTAAAAAATGAGCCAGACTATGGTGTCTAACTTAATATCAGGGCACTTTGAAAGGTTAGGAATGGACTCCTGCTCGTGCCCTTCCACTGAGTTTTAAGGACATGGAAATTTAATAAAACCTGTGCGCTGCTTTCTGGATATCAGCATTTGAAATGAGACCTGCTCTTCTTTGCTGGATTTAGAAGCAAATAGATTCAATGTCCCCGCAGGACAATATTCCCAATTCCCTCCAGGCCTGCAGTCAGCTCCTTTCTGCCTCCATCCCAGAGAGCCAGAGACAGAATCAGGCCACACTTTGGTGCTGCGGACCCTCTTGTATTGATTGATGTGCTTAACGTCAGTTCAGAGAGGCCGAAGAAAATGCAAAGGTCCCCCCTCCCATTTTGTATTCCAGAGGATGGACGATAACTGGGAGGAAATTCTCAGTTTGCCCAGTGATGGGGGACACTCAGAGGAGCCACCCTTGGGGGTTTTTTGGCTGGTTTTGTGGTGAGGAGCAGGGATGAAAACCCCTCGGAGGAGCTGCTTGGCCACTGTGCATCCAGACCTCCCTGTGCCTCCTCCTCCTCCTTCTTCTCCTTCAGCGTTGCTCCTTCTGCAGGGCTCAGCCCCAGTAACACAAACTGGAGGAAGGATCCTATCATCCATTTTCCATGGGGAAAAATGTGCAAGGCATAAAGAGTATGAATACCATAGTTTTTAAATACAGGATCTGGGAAAAATTAAAAATCTTTTTCTGGGGAGTGTTAAAAGCAGTTAGCACAAGCTGGGTCCTCTTCAATGCCCCAAGAGAGAAGGACATACGAGTGCTATTTCTCTCTCTTACTCTTCACTTACTCACTGAAGGAAGGCGACGATCCGAGGGGGCTTTATATTTGCAAGAACGTTCCTAATATTCGCATTATCGTCAAGGAAAATATTTTTAAAGGCCAAACGAATATTCATTTATATTTATTTGCTTAATCTAATGATCTATTGTGATTCTCCCTTTCATCTATTCTTCCCTTGATGAGTGTGTGGCACTCCCATTAAGATTAATAGCGGTTTCACATGCACAGTCAGGGGAGATTAGACCCCTGCCCCGGCCTCCTGCCAGCCCCATGTATGTCTTTGGATTCAAGCTCCGAACCCTCACTGATGTCAGTGAAAGCACCATGTGTACAAAAAGGCCCAATCCTGCCCGGGGCTGAGCATCCTCCCTGCCAGCCCAGGCGTTGGGAAGTGGCAGGGCACAGCATCTCCCCGCACACATTTATTATGCCACAGAGTCTGGGACTGTCTGGGGAGCATATGTTTATGTGGGGTCACTGTTTCTGTGAGCACGAGGGGGGGATTTTTATGACAGACCAGTCTAGAATGGCATATGGGGACCAGTGAGGGGTGCACTGGAACCATTTCCTAGCAAAGTAAACCACACAAAACCTGCCTCTGAACACGCTCATCACTGCCCTTCTGCACCAAGTTAACTCCCTGTGCAGAAATTACATTTTGTGACCATTTTGATTCTTCTTGGGCATTCAATTCTGCCATCACACAGTCTGGTCCAGAGAGGTACTTAAGCCACCCAGTTTCGAAAATGAGGTGTATAATATATCATGCTTCTTTACCAGGCAGGGTCTGCTCCAAAGCCTTGGTGTGAGAGCCCTCCCGTCGCCTTCAGTGGGATTTGGAGCAAGGCCTTTCTTCCAATGGCATGAGAAGTACTTCTATCACAAGCTGAGATCCCAGTCCTGAGAGTAATTATGCCTTTGAGAGGCTAAAAGCTTTTGAATATTCCCAGTGCAAAACGCTGCTCACAGGTGTAAAGATTTGTGACACCTGAGCAGACGAGATGTGTGTTGTATATTGAGCTTGATTTTTTAAAAAACCCCACAATTATTTATTGCTTCCTGATGAATTTGTATCATCTCTTCATTTGCAACCATTTACCAGTACCCTCTGTTACATCCCAATCCTGACCTTGTCAGATTAAATACAGCAGCTGCCTCACTCCTTGTACCACTGAAGATTTTTTTCCCTCCTATTTCCATGGTATTTGTGGGAAGAGGAAAAGAAGGATTTACTAATTACTAGCACAGAAGGCTGAACCACAACCTCCATGTGTGGAGTAATTTATTTAAAATTGCTGATGCACCCTCATGCCTCAGTTTCCTCAGGCACATCATGTGTGTACTGATACCTCTGGCTTTCCATTGGTACCAAGAAACCAGAACATTTATAAAGCTTTTTGAGACTGGAAGGCTAAAGAGCCTTATAATGATGTTTTCAGACTAATTCCAATATTCAGCCAGCCTCTCTAATAACAACACTTATTAATACTAATTTTTACTGCCCCAAAGCTCTGAAAAGCACCGAGATCCAACCTAAGCAACGTGACCAAAGTCAGACATAAAGAGTAAGGAAGAGCCAGAAAGTGAGCAGGAGTCAGAGCATGGGAACTGCTACACCATCTGTCCCCTCGGCTTGCTCGAAAGACAGCTCACAATTAGAGTAAAACTGAGTATATGACATTGTTTTCCTGCATTGTATTCAGGCTCTGGTTTTGTTTGTGGTAATGATCTTGTTATTGATTTGTGGGGCTTCCACTTTGAGCTTCTGCATCTTTCACGGCGCAGAGACGACACACAGGCTCTAAATCTGACATTTTCCTCATGCTACCTATATCACAGTATCCATCATATACTATCATACACTGTATAATCACGTCCTACCAATATTTGCAGGTATTTTTCAATGTAAATATTTCGATTCCTCCTATTCAAACACGACTATAGCTGTTTACAGTATCAGGCACTAAATCTATTTGATCAATGAGATAGATATGAGTAAATGATGAATATGTATGTTCAGCAAATGCCTTCTTGAGCATTTGCACGGCAGTCTCTCTTCTTTTGGATTTTGTAATAAGAAATAATAAAAATATTAAAATGTATTTAATTGATGCAATTTATGAGCATGGCTCACGGGATGTTTTAACAGGAGAAAATAATCTGTAGAATTTCAGCTATTTCAGTAAGCACCCAGAAAGTGTGTTTTAATCTCTCCAAGATCACCATCCTTGTTCTAAGTACGAGTTCCTAAAAAGCCTGTGTTGTGATTTGCTTTTATTCCCATTTTTTTGGCTTAGGCAATAGGCTTGAAAGTGGCAGCTCTGAAAACAGATTTCTTTATCCAGAAGCCAGTTTGGAGAGCGTCCACACAGGCTGCTATTCTAAGGCACCATTTCGAAGACTGCCATCTCCACGATGGCATATGAGATGTAATTTAGTCTCTGTGTTAATTTAGCCCAGGGTCTCTCCTGAACAGAGAGGACCAGCCGTGCCAAATTGTGCTAAACTGGGGATGGCGCTTTTGTGATACGGACAACTGTCTACCAGGGATTGGGCTGAGACCACCAAACTACTTTCATTTAGATTCTCAATTTAGTCTTGAACCAAGGTCAGAAGGTAAATAGCCAGGGCTTTATCTTCCCAGCCAAGCCCCTGGTAGAGGGTGTCTTTGAAGTGGAGTGTGATCACTGGTGGTTTCAGAACTTATGTCCAAGACAGTGATGTATAATACATTTGCTTCCATTTTACATCTGCTGGTATGATCACAGGTTAATTGAAGTACAGTTTCCTCACAAAGGAATGTTTCCATCCAGCTGTAACCTTAAAAATAAATCTGAAATTATCTCAAAATGCCCTCTTGACACTACCCTTTCCCCAAAGTTATATATGCCGGTGCTTTTCCCCCCCAGCTGCTTTTAACGCCACTTGCTTTGGGTCTGATCCTGCTCTTATTGAAGTCAACAGCATCATTCACATTCATTTGAGTGACTAAGGCACTTTGAAGCTGCTCCCTGCATTGCCTGGTGTTTGTGGCTGCACATCCTCCAGGTGGTCAGAGGGAAGGGGACATTTTCAGGGACATTTTCTGCCATGACACATGGATGGTGGTGTCTGGTGTCGGATACTACTGTGCAGGCAAGCTCTACACTCCTGAGCCAAGCCAATCAAGCCACAAACCTTGAGCACAGTGACATATTTGGCTGGCAAAACAAATTTAAAAAGTCCTGTGACTTTTATCTGTGATGCCCCATTCACTTGTACCAGTATACATCGGGCTTTTTAAGGATCTGGGTTCAAAACCCTGAATGTTTCTGCAAATCCCAAATCAGTTCCCTAACCCAGTTTGTATCATTTCCCTGAAAACAGTTCATGGAATCACTGAGACTGGAAAGCCCTTAAAGTTCATCAAGTTCAACCATTAACCCAGCACTGACACATTCACTGTTAAACCATGTCCCCAAGTGCCACATCCACATATTTTTTTGAACACTTGCAGGCACAGTGATTCCACCACCGCCCTGGATAGCCTGTTCCAGCATTTGCTAACCCTTTCAATTAAGAAATTTTTCCTAATAACCCACTTAAACCTCCCCTGGAGCAATTTTAGGCCATTTCCTCTTGTCCTGTTCCTGTTCCCTGGAGCAGAGCCCGACCCCCACTGGCTCCCCCCTCCTGTCAAGGAGTTGCAGAGAGCCAGAAGGTGCCCCTTGAGCCTCCTTTTCTCCAGGCTGAGCCCCCCCAGATCCCTCAGCTGCTCCTTATCAGATCTGTGCTTGAGATGCTTCCCCAGCTCTCTTCCCTTCTCTGAACATCCTCCAGCACTTTAATGTCCTTCATGGAGTGAGAGGCCCAAAACTGACCCCAGGACTCAAGATGTGGCCTCATCAGTGCCCAGTACAGTCACTGCCCTGGTCCTGCTGGCCACACAGGCATGTTCCTGTGTGGTGCACAGTGAATAGCTGGGTGCAAGAATAAGATGGTCACCAAAGACATGATCTCTTCCAACCCTGTCCCAAAACTCCCACAGATTGATTCTCCTCCCCAGTCATGTGCCATGATGACCACACTTCATGCAGATATACTCAGCACAGCACTGCAGCCCTTCCTCCTCCTGATGGGCACTTACCTGGTGTTGCTGCATCTGGCCCGGGAGGCCCCTGGGAAACTCAAACCTGAGGTATGAGAGAGGCTTCATACACTTCCTTGACACAAAACAATCTTGCAGGGCTGCTTTTCATACTAATAAAAATCTCACAGAGATACCACCATGTGATGATGTGCTTCTAGCCAGAGATAACTGGAGACACACCTGCCACCTTGGGTTGGTTTCCCACTCGAGCATCCCCAGGTGTACTATCAGGGCTTGCATGAAAGGGAAGGGGAATTGCTACCATTTTTTCCTTTAGTATTCATGTTTTTTCTGTGCAGGACTGCTATAGAAATGGATTTGTATCAAAGGGTCCCTCCTTATCAAAGCTTACAATTGAATACACCTGAAAAATCTTTCTTTTCGTGCCACAATTTCTTGATTAAAACAGAGCCAGACTTCATCTGACAAGGCCTGAAGTTTTATGGTTAGCCAAGAAGTGGATTAGAAAGGAAATAAAGCCCTGCCAATTCTGAGTACTGTGCCTAGGCACAGGCATAAGCCATAAAACACCCTCCATCCCCTGCACCCAACGACTGATGGGCAACTCCTGACTTTTCGTGTAATGAAATTTTGCAGCATTTAAGCACAATCAGCTGAATTTGAAGAGTTGTGTTTACTTTTCCTTAGCAATACTGGTGAGTCCACTGTAAGGGATGGATGGAGCAGATTTCTGTGCAGGCATATCCAAAACCCAGATAATTTTGCAGTATACAATGAAACTACAGAAAAACAAGGCTGGAAAGGACACTGAGAAGCCACCTATCCATTCCTCTGCCCCAGGGCAGGGTCACCTGTATTTTTCAGGCTGATGTTTGTCTAATATGCAGTTAAAACTCTTCACTGTCCCTCCAGGCTGTCTGTTCCAGTGCTGCTCTCTCTCTCCTCATGGGAAATGCTTCTTAATGTCTAAGCTGGACCTCAGGGCTTCACTTGATGCTTTTTTCTTCTTGCTCTGACCTCTTGGACATGGAAAACAGACTCAGCCCCCTCACGACATCTTTGTACATGTTTGACAGCTGCTGGCCCCTCTCCCTTCATTACTCCCTGCTCCAAGTTAAATTCACCAAGACTCTCTGATTTGGTGTAGTTTTGGTACCTCCCCAGACTGGTGTGACCTGTAACTACTCCCTCTTCCTCTGAGCAGAACTGAGGCAAAACCCTGAAGGTCACCACACAGGACAATCTTCCTTTCATATAATTGGTAAGGCTGGAAAAGGCCTCGAAGTTCATCAGGTCCAAACATTAATGACAGTGGTGGCTTTTTGACAGTGGCACAGATAATTTGTTTCTGGTGAAGTTACATGGCAATCTCACATCCAAATCACAGTATTTCCCTTTAAAGATTAATCCACTGCTTTGAAACTGTCTGTTCTTGGCAAATCCACATTGACTGCCATTGAGTTGTAAGAGTTGTATTGCATTTTATTTATATTCTGTGTAATATAAATACAGCAGTCTTTAACACATGATTTAAGCATTTAAGAGAAGACATCCCTGCTAAAAAAATGTCTGATCCCATTCACAGAAGAAACTCCAGGAACTAAAAGAAAATTAATCTCAAGGAGGACTGATCCATAGCTATTATTAGGCTCCAAAATAAATGGCACAAATTTCAGTCTCCCCGTGGTCTAGGAAAAATCAGCAACTTCTGGGGATTGCATTGGATCCCTAAGACAGGAAGATGTGATTCTGCTTGGCAGTTGAGGGAAACACTCCCTCCCTCAGGTTCTCTGAAAGTCTCTGCTTCTACCCAATAACTACCCTGGGGTCTTAAGTTAGCTGCCTAAATTAGATAGTGTGCATACAGCCTGCAACTTCCCTGGTGGGAATTCCCCATCTGTAAAAAAGAAAGCAATTTCTACCTAACAGTGGGCTATGAGGGAAGAATTAATAAGCTAAAGAAGATGAAGCACTCCAATAAACAGTCAAACACTGTTACGGGCTGTGCCGGGTCACTGCTCTCCAGCTGGAGGCAGCAATCCCACCGACCCCTCAGCACACTGGGATAACATGTTTGACCAGACCCTTGACCACCCAGCTGCCCCTCTTCTTGAGGTGTCAAGGTTTGTCACATCTCAGAGCTGTTTTCAGCTGAAAGATCGATGTTGAAGTGGTGGCACATCCACACGGTGAGTGCAGAGCCTTCCACGCCGGCTCCACCCCTCAAACCAGGAGCACAAGGAGAAGACTTTGAAACATGGCTTATTAACACAGCCAAACTACTTCCACAGACCATCTCAAACACCTGAATACATTTGGAATAAATGGCTTTTACTTCACTCCTTGTTAGAAGTTCCTTGGCTGGATGGTATTAGAGATGACAAGTAGGACCACCAGGCCTCTGGCTGGAAGATGAATAATGAGATCCAGTACCTAAAACCTGAAGTGACACTCACTGAGTCTGCTTCAGTTTGTTTAAATTTCCTCCTGAATAGCTCAAGGTTCTTGGAGACACCGGACCACAGGCATGACCAAGCTTAAGGTTTGGAGTGGGAAAGGTCCATCAAGACAAGGAGGAAATTCATAGAATCATAGGATGTCCTGTGTTGGAAGGGACCTTAAAGATCATCTCATTCCAAACCCCCTGCTGTGGGCAGGGACACCTTCCACTAAATCAAGTTGCTCAGATTTGGAAGTAATTAATGACCAGAACAAATGGCCAAGTGCAGCAATGGGGTGTCCATTGCTGGATATTTCCACCTCCAGAGTGGATATTTTTCCAAGAGGGATTCTCCAATCCAAACATGCATTGATCTACAGACCTCCTCTGGATTGCATTAAACAGCAGGACAGATTAAACAAACATAATTGCCCCTCTGACTTTTAAATCTCTGACTCCCCATCTACCCAGACACCACAAAGCCTCACTCTCCCAGTGAGCAACACCAACCTAACGTGGGAAGAACAATTCTTGTCCACAAAAGCTCTCAACAAACCAGGTTTTCAGGAATGAACAGCACATAGACAACCTTATAGCTCCCGATTCAGGAGGGTGTATGAAAATTTGATCCATTAAGCCTAGAATCTAAGACACAGTCCTTCCAAAAGTGCATGATTCTGTGCCTACCATTCCAAAACACAGCATTCTGATGGCATCCTCAGGTCAGATTAGGAGTTTTGGCTGCCTCAGGCAAAAGAAGAGTGAAATGGGACCCAAAGTAGCTGTGCTGTTATACATAGAGGTGTGAGCACTGGCCAGGAGGGGATATCTGCTGGGTAGGAGAGGCTTGAGACCCTCCTCTGGTCTCCAGGAGACACCATATCTCCCATTTGGATTCAGAGAACCACACACCTTTTTTGTAGCCAAGAAAAGATGGATAAAGGTTCATAAATTTGGATACAAAAATGGCAAATAAACTGGACATTTTGGTATTTTTGAAGCATAACGATCTGGCTGCACTTTCCTTCTCAGCCTGAGCATCTCCTAACTGGGACCCTCACCATCCTCCTATGGAAAGTGGGTCACTGTGCAGAGGGATTGGCAGGAACCTTCCAGTAAGGAAGTTCCTCACCCATAAAATGCCACACCACTGCTTTTTATTCTGGACTCTGCCAGTGTTGAATGTAGCAGTGCCTGATGGTGGTGGGCATTGATGATGATGATGGCAGGACTCTGGGTGAGGATGGGGTGACTTCCTGCTGGGAAACACATGAATTTGTCCCATGTGGTGCAAATAGGGCTGATAGGAGAGCAGATGTGAAATGGTGTAAGTGTTTTGTGTCAAGCAGGTACATAAATCAACACCAGACAAAGATCAGCCCTTAAATTTTAACACAGAGGAACGTGGACCAAGTCAGAGCCAACAAAACACGACTTTACCAGTTCAGATTCAGCACAAACCAAAAATAGTGGTATGGCTTTTACTCAGGAACAGACTGACCCAAACCCCTGCAACCACCATGACTCCCAAAAAGATTGCTGCTAAATCCAAACTGTGAAATTGGGACTTGGCCCTAGACCAAGCCAACATCTTGACTGGACTGAAAAAAGCCACCAAGTAGACGCTGAGAAATGAGGAGTCTGCTCCCTTTCTACAGAAATCTTTTCCAAGGTCTCAATCATATGACCCAACTTTTCAAACCTTTATCACCTACTATAAAATAATAATATATATATTTTAAAAAATTAATGGATGAGCAGGGTTACAAAATACAACACACTTTTATAAATGGTACACAGGAATTTGTATAAATTTTTATGTGGGAATAAGAGTGAAGCAATTGGATAAAACCATCTGCACCACCTCTCTCAAAAAATTCAGCCACCTTGTAACTCTTCCTGTCCCTTCCCCAGCCTGAATCCCCTTTTCCCCCCACCCACCAGGAAAAAAATCGGAAATCCCATGAAAGTTAACTGCCTGAAGTTGCAATGTAAGTCCTGTTAGGCAGCCAGTTCCCTTTCAAAACACACACACACAAAGGAAGCCCTGGGAATTTCTTTTGGTGCAGTGTGTTTACTGGGATGTAAAGATACAGCAGAATTAAGGTACATCCAGGCAATTTTTCAAGCGTGCCTGGAAGAGATGGCAGGGATTTCTCTCAACAGTGCTGAATTCAAATCTGAGGCACAAGGTTTGGTGAAAAGGACTGCTATTTTTAATACCCACAGTTTGCTTGTGCGATTCCAGCTCTCTAAGACCCCAAGACCTTTAAATTCCATCTAGTGTCTATCACATGCCATTGAATTGGCATGTTTGCAAATTGCATGCAGTGAGATCCTTCCATACCAGCAGCTCTGTCTCAGATTCCCCACCATCCCTGCCAAACTAGTATTGCCTGCACATTTTTTTCATCTTTTCATTGAGTTCTGTGTGTCAGCCAACACATTCTTTAGAACAGGCTTCAGTAGGCATGGTAACTGGTTCCTGGTTGCAAGCTGCCTTATGCATTTGCTCCTATTCCTTTCTGGATAATTTTTCCCCCCCTCCTTCCTCTTAGGTGAGGACTTAAAACGTGGTTAGCGCTATCTGTTCCATCTGTTGTGTTAGTGATAAATAGCCGAGATACAATAAAAAGTCCTAATTGAGGTAGTGATGCGGTGAATAAGCAAAGCTCGTTCGTGGGGACTGTGAATCCGGACCGTTGGTAGCTGCAGGTACCTCGGGGCTGCTCAGCCTGACTCTGCTGTGTTGACTTTGTCTAATTGCAGGGGAGGAGCCAGAAAAGCAGTGAAGGGCAGTGGCACACACAGCAGGAGAGCTGAGAAATACTGGCATAACCACGCAGAGCTAAACAAACTGACTGACAAAGCTCTTGGCGTATTATTAAAAAATCTGGCAAAATGCTCATCTCTTGACAAAAATGTAGAAAGACTAGTAATGCAGAACTTTATCCCGTGTTGGATTTTAAAGTGGCTAATGCCAAGTTGTCTGTCAAAATTAATAGGGCATTGCTCCTTCTTATAGAATAGGAAAAAGAGAGAGATCGCACGTACATATTATTCATTTATTCATCTCTAACAAAAATGATGTATCTGCTAAAAATTTATTTAGGGAGGGCTTTGGTAGATGCTAATTCTGAAAGAGCAATACTCAAGGAGTGATGCTGGCTTATACTTACTGGGGTTAAGGGATAAAACCTCCCAGTAATAGCAGTAAAAGCCTGCTATCATCTCAAACCCCAGGGTGAGGGAGTTTCAGCCCAGAGACACTGTTACCCATCTACATCTCTGCCCAGATGAGTATTTTCCTTTCTGGTGGTTTTCATTTAAATCCAAAAAATTTCATTTTAAAATGTGCTGCTTCGGTAGAATGTCATTGATACTCGAGGTTTTCACAGGCACTAATCCATAAGCAGATTTGTTTACCCTCAGCCATAATCAAACTTACTCTGCTTTAGTGTTTGCAAAATAATTTTGACTCTTTTACCTATGAAGACCTGACACCTGAGCTTCCTCTCCCAGAAGATTCTCTTATATTTGTGTTTTCTGCAGGAAAACTTGCACTTCTCTGAGCACCAGCTCCACTACCCAAGCCTACCCACAGAGTTAAAAAAAAAAAAAAGTGAAGAAATTTGCTTAAGTTGTTTTCTTATCTTTCAAATTACTAATTACAGGTCCTGAAAATATCTGAAGACACTTCCTTCCCAAATAAAACTCATGGATGCAACACTGTGTCCCCTGCTCTGGATAAACAGCCACATCAACCTGCAAACCATCCAGTGTCCTGCCCATTGTGCAGAGCACCCAGAGCTCCATCCAGAGCACAGACCACTGTGAAACCAAAACATGCCATTTAAAATGAAGACAAAGTTGGCTTCCTTTCCAATTCCAGGGATTTCTGCATAGCCTGAATGCAACATTACAAAATAATATTGAAAAAAAACTGGTGTATTTGGGGCATTTCCAGGACGAACCAAAGTCAAGAAGCCATTTATTAGCACACCCAAATAAAGAAAATATTTTCTCTGCTTTAAGAAGCTGAGAGAAGGATGAATTTTCTTTCCTTCTATTTTTATTTTTATAGCAGGCTGTGACCATTGTATGCATCTGTTGTAGAACTACAGGGGACTTTCTGGTCAGTATTGCTGAACTGATGCACATCAGGGGTGCAGCATTTTGTATCTAGTTCATAGATGGGCAAATATGGTTCATTTTGTTGTGGAAAGGAAGCCTGGGCTTAGTCTTTTCCCAAGGAACCACACAGAGGTTGCCAGAGTGTCTTCATGGCAGCGAGAGAGAACACATTTGAAAGCACAAATACTTTCCACAGGTAAGGAGAAGAAAAGTCCTGCACCTGCAGCACCTCCAGAAGTCTCCAGCCTGGTGCAGAGCAGGAATCCTGCAGCTCAGACAGGCTCATTCCAAGTAGCCTTGGAGCTACTTGGAATCACCCTACCTATTTCAGCAGAAGAAAAGGCTCCAGGGAGACCTCAGAGCCCCTTCCAGTACCCAAAGGGGCTCCAAGAGAGCTGGAGAGGGACCTTGCCCAAGGGCCTGGAGTGAAAGGACAAAGAGTGATGGCTTCAAACTGAAAATGGTGGGGTTAAATGGGATATTGGGAAGAAATTCTTCCCAGTGAGGGTGGACAGGCCCTGGCACAGGTTGCCCAGAGAAGCTGTGGCTGTCCCATCCCTTGAAGTGTCCAAGGCCAGGCTGGATGAGGCTTGGAGCAACCTGGGCTAGTGGGAGGTGTCCCTGCCCATGGTAGGGGGTGGAACAAGATGAGCTGTAAAGTCCCTTCCAACCCAAACAATTCTCTTATTCCATTATACTACGATGTTAAACCCCTCCCTCCAGATGGGACAGGCTGAATCTGGGCATCTCTAGGAGAGCCAACTCCTTTCATTGCTAACGAGACACCCCCAGGCCCCCCCAGGAGTGTGAGTAAACGTTGACACTTGACACACACACACACAAAAAAAAGAATTGTGAAAACGTTCTTCAAAGGCTGATGGAATAAACATGTAAATACAAGATGGGCTGACTTCCTACTGTTCATGTTTGCTCACTGTGAACATTTGGTTCACTTGGCTTTCCTCATTATTTCAGCTGGGGAAAGTCACTATATGAATTAATAGCAGATTTCCCCGCTGAAAATAAATGTTTACCAGTAATTTTTTTTTCCTTTTGGCAGAGACCAGGCTTTTTTGTCTGACTGCCTCCTTTTTGGCCTGCACATCCCTGAGGTGTGTAATTAAAGTGAGGGAATTTGTGCCTAGTGCTTTAGGGGCTTAATGAATAGAAAACACAGGATATTTCATTGATTTGGTGCACGCGATATTGTCAGAGTGTACATTTCCTTTGTAAATGGCAAAAAGAGAGCCATAATAATATATGTGCATTCAACCTTGTGTGTAAAAAAAAAATAAAATTGAAAAAGAAAGGACAAATAAAAATAAAAGAACTGTATCTGTTTCCAAATTCTAATATAAAACACATTCAAAAAGAGCAATTTAGATTAAAACAGAAAAGACAGGAGCTTCAATATGGCTCAGAATAAACAATCAAGCTCTACTTTCCTCAAGATATAATTTCACTTAGAGTAGGTGTGGAAATCTTTGAAAAATTCATTATACAAAGCCACATGTGAAAATAAGATTTGTGTTAGCAAAAGATTCTTTGGCTGCTGTTACAAAAATAAAAAGTACGTTAAATAGCATGTGTGGCTAATGCATAAATAGAGGACAATCTGGGCAGTGAGTGGGCATCTGGGATAAGCCTGGCATGTTCTGTGCAGTAATGTTGTGTGGTGGAACAGGAGGAGGTAAGAGAAGATAAATTCTCTTTTCTGGAAAGGTCTCTTTTTGTAGAGCTCTGTTGTGGATCTGCCATTATGGTCAGGTTGGTGCATTTTCTCACTAAAAAAAGCAGGTGGACACTTGTGTCCCTCTGGACCTGATGAAAAGGTACAGTCAGAGAACCAGCACAGACCACAACTACAGCCTTCCATGAGACCCAGCTCAACCCAACCCAGCCTCTGCCCCACCAGGTCACACAGCACATGGGACATGTTTCCTGACACTCCCTGTCTTGTCTCCAAATGCAGCACCATCTCAGACATCAGGGACAAAGACAAATGAATCACGGAATCATTTAGGTTGGATAAGTCCTCCAAGGTCATCGAGCCCAACCATGAAGCCAGCACTGCCAAAGCCACCACTAATCCATGTCTCCAAATGCCACATCCACACATCTTCTAAATGCCTCTGGGGATGGTGACTCCATAACTGCATTGAACAGCATGTTCTAATGCTTGACACCCTTTTGGGGAAGAAATTCTTGCCAATGTCTCACCTAAACCTCCCTTGGTGCAACTTGAGGCCATTTCTTCTTGTCCTGTTCCCTGGAGCAGAGCCTGACCCCCACCTGACTTCCCCCCTCCTGGCAGGGATTGCAGAGAGCCAGAAGGTCCCCCCTGAGCCTCCTTTTCTCCAGGCCGAGCCCTCCCAGCTCCCTCAGCTGCTCCTCACCAGCCTGCAGCAGCCCACCCACCCCCTGAGCACCACGGAGAGGAGGAGGAGGCTCTCTAATCCACTTTCTGTTCACTCTTTATGTCAGTTGTGAGTACCAGGGGTCTGGCCAGGAGCCTGGGTCGTGTGCAGGTGCCAAAATACAAATAATCCATGTGCAAGGAGCAAGGCAGGTTCCCCAATCTTCTGTTCAGTGGAGAGCAGTCCTAGACTGCCTAGGACTGAAGGCCCAAGGCAAAAGCTGATGCTGCCTGTGATCCTCTGCTTAACAGATGGATGGTGACATGCTGGAACAGATTATCTGGTGAGCCAGTGCAATATCCAGCACTGGAGGTCTCCGAGTTATCTTCCAGCCCTATTGCTCAATGAATCTATAATTCATCATTTTGTGAGCGAGTCAGGACACTCCCTCAACTCTCAAAACAACATGCAAAGGACAAATTGCTCTTTTTGCATCTCTTCCCCCTAAGCAGAAGGGAAAATAAGGCATGGGATGGCAATGAACAGAGAAAGGAGGAGAGTTCAGCATCTCTCCACAGCTCTACTCTGTCCAGGCTATAAAGCTTTGTACGTGTTTATTCATATAAAAAAAAAAAAGAAAAGCATGTGAAAATATAATTTTTCTCTTCTTTCCTTTGACCCCTCTGATATCTTCTTCACAGCAGAAGATTAAGTTCAATTTCAAGAATCCATTGGAGAAGAAATGCATGTAGAATTGAAAAAGAAGCATTTCATCATTAAAAGAAGACATCCCAGGGTGTGTTAGGGGATACCAGCAGAGAGAGACTGTTTTGTTGGGACGTCAGGCCTCCTCCTCCCTGAATTTTCAGCTCTGTCTGGCACACTTGAAAAAAGCAGTTAATTCAAAGAGTTTATTTCAGGTCAGTATTATTGTTAAATATATTTCTCTAACAGGCAGGATTTGAGGGCCAGGATTATGAATTATCTGAACTTCAAGGTATTTATTCTAACTGTAAATGACCTTCCTGACCTTTTCTCATTTTCACTCCATCAATGTCCTGGACTTCATCACTTAAAACCAAATATAACACTACCTAAAGTCCAAAGCAGCACGATCTACTTGTACAATATTTGCAAACTGTCAAATAAAATAAATATTTAATTAATCCACTGACCCCCCCATCCTATTCTTTCCCTGATGTGGAAAAATAGAAGTAAAAGCTAAGTATGTCATCCCAGCTTTCTGTGGACATTTATTTATGTCTCTCAGTTGTATCCCAGCACTGTATGGGTCAGAGACTTTTCAGTTTCTGCTGAGCAGATCTGCAAAATCCAGTCAAAATCAAGGCAAAGGCCACCTTGGGTTCACTGTGTTGCCCCACCCACTACTGATCCACACAGAGTGGGGCATTTCCAGAACAAATTTTTCATTGCAAATCAATATATTTTGTGTCAGCTTTGGGACATTGCCTTTTCCATTGAAAAGATTAAGAAGAGAAAAAATGCCATTACACTCAAAGAACAGTGGTACAAGAGATACAACATTGTGTGCATAGAATTGGAAAGGAGGAGCTGTCCCATCCCTGGAAGCGTTCCAGGCAAGGTTGGACAGGGATTGGAGCAACCTGGGCTAGTGGAAGGTGTCCCTGCCCATGGCAGGGAGTTGGAACAAGATGGTCTTTAAGGTTCCTTTCAACCCAAACCATTCTGGGATTCTGGGATTCTACAAAGTGTATTTAATCTCTCCAGCTGTAAGGGTTTCCTTGCCTGCCATCCACGTGGCACTGTCTGTGGCACATGGGAACTGCAGATTCAGCTGGCACCCCCATGGGCAGAGTCAGCAAGGCTCTTCAGCAGTCAGCACACACAGAAGCTTTGCCTTTTATATGTAATGGTTATGTGACATTCCCCGATCTTAAAATAACAAAGCATTTTAATCGCCGAGACTTTGACCTTTTGGTCAAGTGGAACACTTGCTATTTAATTTCTTTGCCTTTCATACAATACATTAGATTGTTCCTGTAAAGTAACTCGGGAGACTGCTCAGCAGAGAAAAGCTGGTTTTGTGGTAAAGGCAACCACAAAAGGTTCAGCTCATGTCTCTGTACAGCCTTCTTGGGTGGACTGAGACAATCTGCTCACACTTTGACACATCCAGCCCAGCTTTAGTTGTCCAAGCAGTACACACCAGAGTCTCTCATCATCTTCTGGGAAATTAGCAGAAAGGAAAGAGCACATCCACAAGACAATTCAGCCTATCCAGAGCCTGAAACATATTTATAGATGCTTCTTTCTCCAGTTCTTTATATTCCTTATATATAGGGCCCCTTATACTGGGCATCTAATTGCAGAAATTTTCTGCCTTGGTTACAGGCCTGAAGATTTGTGTTTGGGTTTTTTTTTAATTTTCTTCTTCCAACCAAGAGGATCCAAATGGCATCAGGCAGTCAGACTTTGAGAACCAAAAGCAGGAATGAGACCAAGATAACAGATATCTTCAGAAGCTTGTCAAGAAAAAAGCTTTCCTGCCAGATAATCACCTATATCTGCCAGAGCACTGATCAAGTTCAAAACTGAATGACAGCAAAAGGGGTAATGGCTTTAAACTGGAAGAGGGTAGATGTGGATGGGGGGTGGTGAGGCCCTGGCACAATTGTCCAGAGAAGTTGTAGCTGCCCCATCCCTGGAAGTGTCCAAGGCCAGGTTGGATGGGGCTTGGAGCAACCTGGTCTAGTGGAAGGTGTCCCTGCCCATGGCAGGGGCTGGGACTGGATGAAGTTAAAGGTCTCTTCCAACTCAAACCATTCTGGGATTCCATGATCCATCAGCAGGGTGGAGCAGGCACATCCTGACCTCCCATCAAGCCCCATCTTCAATAATTTCACATATGCATTCAGCTAGACTAAAAGAAGACACAGATTCCCACTGTGTGGATGTGAACATTCATCCCATCCCAGGGAGCTGTGGATTCCCCTCATCTCAGATCCAGTAGCAGCCCAGTCACCTAAACACTTGCTAAACTCCATAATGAATATAAATGCAGTAAATACAGATGTTGATGTTCCTCCCTCCTCTCTCCTTTGAAGCAGCTTTGTATTGTTTAACTCATTACAAACTTCTTCCCCATCCTTCCTTCCCCCATGGCCACCCAGCTCAGCTGAGCAGCTGAGGGACCTGATTCTGATGGGAAGTCTGTCCATTTTCACAGCCAAAAACCGGCAACATGAAGGCAGCATGACTCAGGACTTATGGGGGAAAAAACCCCAACAAACCAAAACAAGCAACAACACCAAACAAAAAAACCCACCGTCTGCTCCTCAACTTTCAGCCTTCCCCTCTTCACCCCCCCTGTTTCTGTGGGGCCCTCATTGCAAGCTGGTCATGTTCCCGAATACCACAGGTCATCGTCTTCCCACAGTCTCAGGAGCTGCAACCTGCTGAGGCCACAGTGCCAGAAGGCAGCTCTTCCCCTCGGTGTGGTTTGCAGCTCATTTTTTAACATTTTCCTAAGGGGAAGAGGCGCTCAGAGTGGGTGTCACCTCCACACACACTTTGGTTCCGCCGTGGCGGTGGCAGCTCTTGGTTGTGTAAGCGCCGAGCTGAAATTCAACACGGTTCGTCTTTTCCCTCCCTCTGAGCTTTTTGGGATGACTTGGGATGCATTTGTAGCTCCGTTTTAAAATCTAAGTACCAAGCAGAGACTGCCAAATATCAGCCCACAGCAAATTCTTACAGCTGAGCTGTAACCCTTCAAAACAGAGACTGCCAACATATGGTTGTGTCAGTGGGAGCTTCTGTAATGCAATTTATTGTTGTGTAGGCTCTTTCAAGCTACTACACATGAAAGGTAAAGGGAGCATTTACTCTTCGATGGGAGTTTAATCTTAGATTTACCTCATTTGAAACAAAACCCTCATTTGCATCTCTAATACATAAGCAATCACCTGTAAAGAGTGCTTGTGAATAGAGACGTTTCTTGAGTGTCATCAGAGCCTTTGCTCCTGGCTGGGGGTTTTGCCTAAAAAGAGGCAGCAGAATTCAGTCCTCTCCCAGACAGTGTGCAAAAACACCCACTGACATCACTAGAAAACAGTGATGAATAAAGGAAAGGGCTCTCATGAGGGGGAACAGACACTCAGAGCTAACATGGGGCTTGTGCAAGGTTCATTTCATTGCATGCATATATAATATATAATTTAATTCCTCCATGCTCTACCTTCCATGCCCTTTTAACATCTAAGCATTACAGTGTATGGTTAAGCCTTCAAACAGAAGTAATCTCCCGTTGAAGTGAAGGTGCTTGATCCTGTACAAGCAACAAAAGATAAAGCTATTCCACATGAGGGTGAAGTGCTCACTCCTCAGCCTTGTCACCGCCTCAGCATCGGAAAAGGGACACAAGGTGGCACAGGATCCTTCTCATGGCCCACTCCATCTCCATCCCATTGGCATCATGAGCTCATGGACTTCACAAAGCACCTCTTCTAAAGGAGGATACAGAGTTTGGGAGTTGAGGATGTTTAAAAGTCCCTCTGCTTGGTTTATTCTGGGTCTAACAACACCACAAGCCTTCCAGACAGATTTGAGTATTTGTGCAATATCCACCTTCAAGCCTGGCCACAGTGCTAGAACTTTTTCTGTATGAGAAGCACTGACAGTCCAAACTTTCAGATATTCCCCTCCCCTACCATGTGTAACTCCTACCTATGGAGACACAACACTAAGTAATCACTGACCAGGCCATGATTCCAGAATGTGACCTCAAGCTCTGACCTGCCACTGCCTCCAGCTGAATTCCTGAGTCTGAAGGCAGGATGAAAGTACCTAAAACACACCAGCTTTGGGAAGGGCTTGCTCTAAAGCCTTGTGTTCCTCTTGAGGGCTTCTGAGAAAGAAAACATTGCAGAAAACATTATGGATAAGTCCCTTTTTTTTTCCTATTGGCCTCCAGGACAATGAATTTCACTTGAAGTTTTGGTTGGGTTGACCTGTTGAAAGATGGCTTGGATATTCTCTGGCTCTGAAGTGGGCCATGCAGAGCACAAAGAGTATAGACTAGAGATTAGGAGTTAGGGGGAAATAAGGTATTTTAAGTAGCTTGAAGAGAGAGAGAAGGCCCTGTTTTCTTTCCATCATGTGATATCTCTGAAACCTATCAATTTCCTTTACATACCATCAGTGAAAACTTTAAGAACTGATCTTTTTAGTAGAATTTCTAGACCAATATGTTCATCAAGCATCTCAATATCAAACACCAGGGAGACCCAACTCCATCTCCCCTACACAGAGGGCCATTTTCAAAGGACACCAGCTCTCTCTCTCTGGTAATACACATGATCTTCTCCAGCTAAAGTCATGAGACAGTAAAAATTGTCTTTATTCCCAATAGTTTACTTTGCTGTCCTCTGACAACCAAGCAATGAGTGCCCTGGTTACTATAAAAGTCCTGCACACATGTCTCCTGCCAGCATGGTGTCATGTCTTCTGTCAGTGTGTTATTTAGTACTCAGTGTTCCCATTATCTTCAAACTGGCTCTGGATTTGTTCCAAAGATTGCAATGTTATTCATGAAAACTTTGGTGGAGGCTTTACAGTCTGGTTGAGCAAGAGGCTGAAACAATGCAGAGTTTGGCAGGGGGAAGGCATGGGGATTGGGGTTTGGGGGGCAAAGACAGAGGGAGTTCATATCTGTGTGTGCCAATTATCAATCTGAGAGTCTGTGTTAATCTGTCTGGATAAAAGAAATTCTGTGTGATGAGGAAAATGTGAAGCACTGATACGTGGAAGGAGAGAAATTGCTCTCCTGGACAGCAATCACCAGGAGAACTCCCAGCCAGGATAAGTCCCCTTTCTACTCTGATTATTTACCACTTTATTACCATGTCTGCTTTTCCAAACAAACAAATAAACAGAGCAGAAACCTGAAACTTATCCCTATCAGGCTTCAAGATGAGACATTAGCAAAACTTTCATAAATTATAATTTTGAAGAGCTAATTTGGCTATTTCTTTGTCTCCCCAAACCCTGTCACACTAAATCAGTGTAAGAGCTGCCCTCTCTGGATGGCTCAGTTCTACTATTACCAGAATTATTCAAGCATATTAGGAGACTTCTAGCCAAGAATACCTTGCAGTCTGATGTAAAGTCTTGTTTTCCTTGATTAAATCTCCATTTCTTATATTTGGTAGAACAAACAAGGAATTGAATATTTTATTAGAAAGAATATGATTTTTTTTTTGCTAGTTAATATATTTGCTCCATGGCAGAGCCTCAAGGGGTGAATATTTTATTTCCATGACAGCCCTAAAGGGACAACACTTACAGAGTCTGATCTCAGCCTGTTCTACCAGTATGAAAAGTGTGGGGTTTGCAGTACAGAGCCAAATTTTCTCATGCTAAGAAAACTTTTGCTTATGAAAAAAAAATCCACATCATTTTCACCCTCCTATTTAGGATTTGTGTCTGAATTCGGGCACTGATTTGCTCAGTTTCTGAACAAAGGTCATCCCAAATAAAAAAGCTAGTCCCAAACTCTCAAAACCCTGAGTGTACCTAGTTCAGCTGCCTCCTATCTCTGAAATCAGCTCTGGATTCAACATGCACACCTCCTGCTTGTCTTTTCTTCCCAGGAATGACACTGTGAGGGAAGAGCAGTGTGTTTAACAAAGCTGTTATGCAGTTTACTGATTGTGATTATTCAAGGCAAATGCTTTGAAGTAACAGCTTAGTGAAGAGTGACAGTAAACAAGATAGAGAGATATACCTAGATGAGAAGAAAAATAAATGGCAATTAGAATTGATACTCTAGGTGTAGGAAATGCTGGCAAGACCTCAATCTCCAGCAATGACACTTTGCATTTGTGTTGCCACTTCCCCACAGATCTCCAGGACAAATCACAAATGGCAGTAAGACAGCACTGAACCCCCAAAAGTCAGGGGGACATCAGCCCAGCTGCTGGACAGACAAGGGAAATGAGGAACAAAGAAAGGGGAGCTCTATTTAAACCTCCAGACGTGGCTTGTATCAGCAATAGTGTGGCCAGAGGGACCAGGGCAGTGACTGTCCCTCCTGTGCTTGGTACAGCCAAGGCACATCAAAGCCTGGGGTCAGTTCTGGGTCCCTCATGGCAAGAAAGACATTGAGGGGCTGGAGCGTGTCCAGAGAAGGGAATGGAGCTGGGGAATGGTCTGGAGCACCAGAAGCAGCTGAGGGAGCTGGGGGGGATCAGCCTGGAGAAGAGGAGGCTCAGAGGGGACCTTCTGACTCTCCCTGACAGGAGGGGGGAGCCGGGTGGGGGATCAGGCTCTTCTCCCAAGTAACAAGTGACAGGACAAGAGGCAATGGCCTCAAGTTGTTCCAGAGAAGGTTTAGGTTGGATATTGGGAAAAATATCTTCAAGGAAAAGGTGACCAGGCACTGGAACAGGCTGCCCAGTGCAGTGGTGGAGTCACCATCCCTGGAGGGATTTAAAAGCTGTGCAGATGTGGCACCTGGGGACAAGGCTTAGTGGTGGGTTTGGCAGTGCTGGGTTAGTGGTTGGTCTCCACGATCTTAGAGGTCTTTTCCAACCTAAATGATTCTATTCCCTAAGTGCCTGTAACAACATTTATGTCCAAGGCAATGATAAGCAATTCAGACCAACTCTTGACTTCCAACACAGTGAACACAGAGGCCTTGGGGACTGTACTCAGACAGGACACTATAAGGACATGTTTTAATTTGACACTTCCCCTCCCCTTTCCTTGCACTGGGAAATGAGGACTGGCAGTCAAGGGCAACAGAGGGCTCACAAATGTTCCTCACTTTCTTGTTAAGCTGCAGCTCTGTTCATCTCAGGTGGGGAACTCATGGGTGCACCTGAGCCCAAGTCTGAGCTTAGGATGGACCAGAGAGTCCAGAGCAGACCCAGGAATAGAATCCAGCAGCCTTGACTCTGAAGTAGAAGGTAAATGTGCATGCTGGACACTCCAGTACTGTTCTCAAAGCCCATGCAGGACAGAAATCCTCACAGGAAGCATGGAGGTTCCTGCAGGGTATCCTAGAAGAGTTGTGCTCATAAACTGAGCATGAACTGAAGTACAGTCAAAGGATTATAATTTTCTTGTTTCTAGACTCTTTTGCCTCCTCTGCCATAGACTTCCAGCCTGCTTGCCTTCAGCTTCCAATAGTCAGGACAATTTCTATACTCATTTCAATTTTCTGACTTCCATAAATCTCTCCTCTTGGCCTCAATAAATACAGGTTGTGTTGAGGGAAATCCTGAGGTGGTGAAACTGTTGCATCTCCATTGCTTTCAGTGGAGGAGTTTGCACATGAGAGTCCAAAGTGTGTCTATGCAAACTTTGGCATGGCCAAGGAGTTACCAAACACTCTCATAGAATCATGGAATGGACCTTAAGGATCATCTCATTCCACCCCCTGCCATGGGCAGGGACACCTTCCACTAGCCCAGGTTACTCCAGCTTGGCCTGGGACACTTTCAGGGATGGGGCAGCCACAGCTTCTCTGGGCAACCTGTGCCAGGGCCTGTCCACCCTCACAGCCAAGAATTCCTTCTCATTATCCCATCTAACCCTATCTTTTGTCAATTTGAAGCCTTTCCTCTTTGTCCTGTCACTCCAGGCCCTTGTTCAAAGTCCCTTTCCAGGGCTCTTGTAGAACCTCAGGCTTTTGCTGCAAGCCTACAAATATTCTTGACTTACTAAAATTTTATTCTCACCCAGAATCCCCTTTCTCCTGTAAACACCCAGAGATGAACAAGGAGAAGGCCAATACAGAAAACAATGACCTGCCTTCAGGGTGCCAACTATACTCCTTCCCAGCACTGGCAGAAGTGCCAGCCTGAAAAATACTGGCGAGTTTAGAGTCACTCCCACATTAACTTCTTCACTTATATTTCCTCCTGAGCATTCCTGCCTCTGAGGTCTGTAACATCCCACACTTCCAAGGGGTAAAGCAAAGAATTGTGACTTATCATGAACACAGTACACAGAACATTGCTCTCTTTTTTCCCTTTTGTTCCTACCTAATTCTGGTTTTTTTAGAAAAATTATTAAAACTAATTGCATTATTTAATCCCATCACATAAAATCCTCCAGTGTTTCATTAATCAATGTAATCAAGCCAATCAAAATAGATAAAGATCTTTTAGCAGGCTTTGATGAGATTTTATCAAAATCTCAGTGCATATTGTGAAGTCTTATCCTCAGAAGCAAACTAACTGTAGAATGTGGAAGCTTTATCAAGCAGGCACGAATAAAAGAGATGATGCTTGGGCCATTTTAAGAGGCTCTCCATAGTAAATAAATAACAGCAATTCTTTTGTACTATATATAACAAATATAACAGCAAATGGAAATAATGCTGATTTTGTATCCATGGAAAGATGGCTTTAAAGCAATCACATTTTTTAAGTAATGAAGAACACACATGTCTGTGAGTCAGCAGACCATAAAGCCACAAAACTGGAAGGCGAATGCACTGGGTAATGCAAGAGTTACATCAGAATAGCTGTAAGTCAAGAGCCTTATTAAAAGCACAAACAATTTCCTTTTAAATGTAGTACTCTTATTCCACATCTGAATCATAAATAAATATGAATGAATAAGCTCTGTCTTGTGCAATGTTTCCCCTTCAGGTCATAGCTCCCATTCTTCATGGGTTTGAACTGACTAATCAAGATAAGATATCGAAATATTACCACAAAAACCCAGAAATTAAAGTGGTATTGGTGTAATACAGCACCATAATGCCAGAAAAGGTGTATAAATGGTAAAGGCTACACTAGAAACACAGACTGTTGAATGAATGTCTTACCAACACTTTGGCCAGAAGAGATACAGCCATGATCCCACCTAATGGATTTACTGATCATGGTATGAAAGGAGGCCACTGGTTTATCCTTACAGCTACTGCCCCTTGCAGCAGCTTTTCAGATCTGACAACTGCAGAAGTAGCTGCTACTCCACAAATGCAATGACTTCCCAACATAAAAAACTCTGTGGATCAAAAAATCCCTGTTTGATTTAGATCAATAAACTGATGCAAGGCCCCTCAAGGGAGAGCCTCTCCTACCAATAGGTTTCTATCAGTAGTACCAGAGATGGTGTTATCAGACTCTCTTGGGCATCCTGTGACTCACACAGAGTCTCCAAATCAACTGCTGCAGCTCATCCATGAAGTTCACTGACTGCATGATGTGCTGAGCTCTGTGCCACACTCCAGTCCTTGTCCTGCCTTCTTCATTTTCACGTGAGCCTGGACCAACTATGGCCTCACCAGCACAACTGGGATGAGGAAACACTGTGCAACACCTGGCAGTTCAGTTCAATACCCCTCAGGATCTAATATCCCAGGGAACCTCAGGCAGTTCCTCCCTTGGCTTAGAAGACCCCCAGAAAAGTCAACCCCCAGGGAACAGACCTTGAAGCACCAAAGCTCTCAGCCTGATAAACAGCATTCTTTGGCTGCAAAGCAGAGAGAGCTGAAAAATGAGCATTGCCTTCTCTTACAGCTACCTCAGCATAGAATCATTGAATCAGTTGGGTTGGAAGAGACCTCTGAAATCATCAAGTCCAACCCCCCATCCAACCCCACTTTGATTACCAGATCATGGCACTCAGTGTCACGTCCAGTCTCACCTTAAAAACCTCCAGGGTTGGAGAATCCACCACCTCTCTGGGCAGGCCATTCCAATGCCTGAGCACTCTCTCTGTAAAGAACTTCCTGATATCCAACCTAAACCTCCCTTGGCAGAGCTTAAGCCCGTGCCCTCTTGTCCTACTGTTGGTTGCCTGAGAGAAGAGACCAACCCCCACCTGGCTACAACATCCTTTCAGCATCTGTTCCAGCTGAAAACACTGGAAGTTTCACCACTTCCTTCCATTTAAAAACTCTTTGGGCCAAATCCTCCCAAGGCAGCTGGAGCTTTATTCTCCCTCCCTTTTGTTTCTTAGGCTACAACATGGAGACAGGCAACAGGTAGAGCTTAACATTGGCCATTTCCAGAGTTCAGCACTTCAAGCTGAACAATGATCAAACCCTGCAAAAATAATGAAGGAGAAGAATTCTGGTTTTATTTAAAATCAGGCAACATGGCACCACTTGATTGCTTATAAAGCTTCTGGGCTGAGTGTGCAGGTAGCAGCTCACCAACAGCAGATCTAATGAGTGCTGTAATTTCTCTTTATGTTGTCCTTTAGCTTTAATTCTCTGCTGAAAATGGTTTTTAGGTGGAATTAAGCTTGTCTTGCTCACAAGCAAACTTTGCTTTTTTTCTTTGCTTTCCTTAATTCAAGCACAACAAGTACAGTTCAACTTAAAAATAAAACCAGGACTGAGCAAGGGAAGATGTGTTGGTAAGAGGAGTAGGTGAGGTCGCCATAGTCTGGGAAAGCATGGGAGGTGATGGATGAGCAGTTGGGGGCACCTAGAGCCTGATCCACCTGCCTTGGCTTTGTGCTCAAAGGACCAGCCCTGCTCTACATCTGCTACAAAACTGGACCTGTTACGCCTCACACAATCCCTCCAAATTAGAGCCCGAGCTTTGCTTTGAGGGAGTTGTGATAGTTACACCCAAACTCCACTTTGTGTTAGCAGACCTCATCCATAATTCCAGTGGTGCCAAAAAGCCACTCCATGTGAGCTGAAAGCAGAGAACTGTAGTGAAGGATGCACAAGGTCAAACTATTCTCAAAATGTTTTCCAGCAAGATAAACCACTGGATATTTTCTTTGGAAAAATCAGTGTAGTCCCACTTACAGGAGAGGTGTGGGATCAGAGAGGCTCCCACTCATCCCTTATAGCCATTACAATCTGAGGATGACTTTATTAAATTAACTGATTAGTTAACCAACATAGCTGGTCATGTTCTAACTGCTGTCATCAGAAGGAAAAGATTTGTTTCATCTCAATATTCAGCCATCAGAGGAACAAACCCAGAGATTTGGGGCTTGTAGAGTCACTGTCATAATTTTGCGATATTTTTTCATTCCATCTGAATGGGTTTTAGTGCAATTTTAAGATGTTCAATTACATCAAAGGGAGGTTTAAAATTTTTATATATATATATATATATATATATATATATATGTGTGTGTGTGTGTATATATATATATGTGTGTGTGTGTGTGTATATATATATATATATATATATAAATTGGTTTTATGATTTTAATTTAATATAACATTATCAGGAGGGGGAGCATTTCCAGTGGGGCTCTGGGATCCCAGTCATCCCAGCACACCACACCACTGCTCCTTGGCCAGCAATCACAGGAGCCCAGCAGCAAGCTGTGGACGAGGTTCTTCCAAGCAGCAACATCTGGCTCTCTGGCAGGAGGAACAGGCACAGATCACATCAGAGTTGCCCCTGGCTTTGTCACTTGGGGAAGCAGCTCATGGACTCTCTGGGTCACTCTGTCCTTGTCTCAATTACATTTGCCTTTGAGGGGACAAAACTGTCTCTCCCAACCCCCACTGCTGGGAGCCTCCCCATGTTCCATGTTGCCACCAGACAAGTGCATTTCCAGGTTTCCAAAGTGGGAATTTGTGCCCCACAAGCCACAGCTTTCACCTATGCAAAAGGATGTTCCTGTGAATTTAAGGATGAGTCTCAGGGTGCTGCATTAGCCAAAAAAAAACCCAAAAAAACCCTGCCTGATGTGCAACATCATTGTGTTGTTGTGAATATCTGGTAATCAAAAGGTCTTCAGGTCATGTGTTCAATCCCCTGTGTGGGCCATTGACTTAAGAGTTGGACTCGATGATCCTTGTGGGTCCCTTCCAACTCAGAACAGTCTGTGATTCTGTGATTCTGAATTCTGTTTCTTTTCCCAAAAGCTTTGCCTGGTCACGTTGAGGAGGGTAAATATTTCCTTTCTTGCACTGTCAGCAGCACAACTGCAGGTGGTGGTGATTTCAGGACTGCTGGGATGGATGCTGAGGACACACTGAGCAGGAATAGGGTGTTTCACACTCTCCCTCTCCCTCCCTCCTTCACCCACTCCCCACCAGTGAAACAATTACAGCAGACTGGCACAATAGTGGACAGTTTTTGAAAATTTAGTATAAACACAACCCAAACCCGCTCATATTAAAGCAATTAAGGAATTAAGGGATGTCTCAGCATGTGGGGAGAACTAAGCTATTATTTTGTTTCTTGATAGATGGTAAGTTCACTGAAAATTTGAGTATCATGCCACTCAAAACTATTTGTGAGTATGGGGGAAACCTGGGAAATAAAAAAGTCTGAATTCATTTGGGTGTTCTTTTAAGGAAGACTTTCTTTCAAAAATGCCAGTCTTTTGGGTAGATTTTTTTTTACATCTTCTAAATAAAACTTTAATTTTTTTTATTTTAAAATAGCATTTTCCCACCAAAAATAAACTAAAAAGAGTTTTTAAAGGAATTAAACAGCCTAAAAATAAAATACTTTATGTCAGCTAAGCACAATGTCTGTGACTGATTCAAAATCACATTTCCAAGGGGTTTGAGATTACCTGTAAAATCTGAAAAAAAAAATCTGTTTTCAGTTCTGTATAGACCACTTTTATCCTGACAGTTTTCTGCTTCAGTCACCAAAAGGCAAACATATTTTCCCCCCAGCTCCATACATAAGGTCCTCAAAACCCCGCCAAAGGATTTAGGATTAAAGCACCGACCTTTCCATCAGCCAAACTCCCTTCTGCATCAACTCCAGGGAAGGAAAAGTTGGAAGCTCAAGTAGAGCAGGTGAATGGGTTGGTACTGGGTGAGTTTTCTAAGAAAGATCTGAACAAGAGTCAGTTTGGGAAGAATTCAGGCTAAAAGTTGTGCAGGGAAAAGGGAAATCCCAACTATCAGCCAGCTGACCACACAGGGGCATCACATGAGGAGGATTTTGTGAGTGAGAGCCATTCCCAGGTGTTTTAAGATCTTTATAAGGGTTCAGTATGGAGAGTTTGCTGAGGAAAAAAAAGAAAGGGAAAAAAAAAAAGAAAAGCAAGTTCAAAAAATGTTTTTACCATGAGAGTAAAGGAACACAGAATAATTGGATTAAGGGTTGGATTTGATGATCTCGGAGGTCTCTTCCAACCCAAATGATTCTATGATTCTAAAGTACAAACTAACATTTCATGGATTTGGAGATGTTCTGTCAGGAGAAACACTTCAAACTGTGTGATCCATGCTGCAATATTTGTGTTGGTTTTAACAAATTTGGAATCCAGTCTCATCTTTCCTCTCCCAGGCCACACACATGGACAAAATCTGACTCCAAGAGGAAGGCACATCCAGTGCCATTCCTGCTGTATTCCCTGAGAAATCAACAGCCTGGCTCTTTTCCACTTCCAACATAGGGACATTGGTGATTTTAGTGAATAAAAGAAGACAATATTTCAGTGAAAGGAGAAAACTCCCAAGGCTCTTAATTCATATAACCCAAGATATCCTCTATGCCGGGTGCTACTGCCTGAGGATGCCCAGTTCCCTTCAGGAAGCAGGAATGGGAGGCTGCAAGGAAACTGCCACCTCCAGCAAATCTGGAAAGAGCCCACAATATTCTGCCATCTTTCGAAAAGTGAAAAATTTCCAGGGTTAAATTAGCAGTTCTTTGGTTCTAATTAAGGTGAGTAGCCAAATCAAGCCCTTGAAGCTGCATGGTCTGGTATGTGTAGCAGAGCTCCCTCAAATTCCAGGCTCACCATGGAGTTATAGAGTATCCTAATTTTGAAGGGACCCACAAGGATCATCAAGTCCAACTCCTGGCCCTGCACAGGACAATCCCAAAAAAATCACACCATGTGCCTGCAAAAGCAGCTCTTTGCCATTTTTGAAAGGTCTGGCTGTTGGAACAAGCACCTCACGCTCTTGATCTGTCTCAGATGTGCAGCCACATGAGGTTTTACACATCCTTTGGCCAAACCTGAGCAAAATTTAGCACTCTGGGACATCATGTGGTGTTGTCCATTTGTCTCCAAACCACGTAAATGGTGCTTCGTCGAGGACTGTAGAAGTGTGATTTGAGGTTCCCATTCTGGAAGGTGCTGTGAGTGTTATTTCCTTGGATTTTGAAGCCTGAAAAAGGGATGTCAGTGTCTGTGGGAATGTGGTGGAGGCACCAGACCAGTTGTCCCACAGGTTCTTTTCCTGACCCTCACTTTTGGGGCAGTTCCTCCCTTGCAAAATGGAGATAAAACATCCCTGTGTCATCAGGGGTGGTGTGAATTAATTCATCAGCACTGGTAAGGTGTTCAAATGTGAGGTGAGCTTCATAATTAATGATAATTAAAGTACTTTAGAATATAATTAGACTTCCATTCAACATGACCTTCTCTTATTGATTCTTCCATAAATACCTGATTATTGGTCAACCTGTTTTTCCTTAATCCATGACATCCTTGTCCACATTTTTCTAAGGCCTCCAACTGCATTTCTCAGAACCTTTTCACCATTTCCATTCCAGACAGATTTTTTCCTTCCAGATTTGGAGTTATGCACAGGTTCGATAAAATGGCCACACTTGATGTAAAAAATGTACAAATTCCCAAGGCTCAGTGCCTCAAAAAACGTCTTTGTGAGATCATAAATAGGGTTATTTCCTTCAGAAACAATTTTTTCCTCAAAATAAATGCCCACCTGGGCTATAAAATTATCTTTTCTTTCTGAGGAACACTTTGGACACCTCTTTACTTTAGTAGATAGACTTGGATTTGTGATCTTAGTGAACACCAAAAATCTAGAGTGTTAAAAGTCCAAGTGATTCATCAATAATAATTTATACATCTCACACTGGAAAGCTTTTTTGAATGTCAAGTGTGGTGTAAAATACAGCCAGTGGTGTTTATATTAGTTGGGGTTTTTTTTTCTAATAGGCTTTATATAATAACTCCTGTAACAATTAATCCAAGCACAGAGGCTGAAACTATCTACAGTGCAAGAGGATAGAATGAAAATAAAATATTTTATTAAAAATGCACTTCAGAAAGGTTTAAAAGTCCTTAGTTATGAGAAAGGAATTGAACTTCTTCCTTTTGTAATGTTCCTTCAATAAAGAACTTCAGTGAGTTAAGGGGAATTGAGCAATTATATTGTTATTCTATTATACTATAATTTGCATTCCTTGATAACACTTATATCAAAAAAATGTTGCATTTCAATAAAATATTTAAATTGCTGACTTAGCCTGTGACTGTCACACAGACTAAAGACAAACTGCAGCTAATTCCAAATTTCTCATCAGATATCACACCCATGGATTTATGGACTCTACAGGCTAAATCACAGTACATGACCTAATTATGGAGCTACAGAAACCTACTCCCAGCCCCATGCTCAGGTAGAAATCCTGAAGCAGAGGTGCAAAATCCTATAGGTAGTCCAAAAGCAAAGTATGATACATGAAAATATGGTACAAGAAAAGTATGATACGAGAAAAATACGATACAAGAAAAAAGTATACAAGAAAAATATGCCAGGGCTGAAAGCAAAGTATTGCAAGAACAAAAATGGGGCTGAAGTTGCTGCTTTCCTACATTTCCCTAGAGAAAAGAGCATGAACTGATGAAGTGAAAAGACAAAATGACAGAATCATTAAGAGTGAAAATCATTAAGAATGGAAAAGACCTTCATGATCATCAAGTTCAACCTTTGACCAATCACCACCTTGTCAACCAAACCATTCACTAAGTGCCATGTCCAGTCATTCCCTGAACACCTTCAGGGCTGGGGACTCCACCACTTCCCTGGTCACTTGTTCCAGTGCTTGACAACCCTTTCTGTGAAGAAATTCTTCCCAGTGTCCAACCTGGACCTCCCTTGCAGCTTGAGGCCAGTTCCTCTCATCCTGTCACTTGGGAGAAGAAGCCAACCCCTGCCTTGCTACAACCTCCTCTCAGGTATGTACTCTCCTCTTGCTCAAAAACAACACCAGGAAGAGACACATGGCACAGTGAATTCTAGCTGGAAATTCAGGCACCAGCCATCTCCATCCTTCAGCACACACACACACCCCTGTACATGCAACCCCATCACTGCTCCACCTTCCTCCTCCCAACCACAGGCAGGGGTGAAGACCCTGTTCCTGCCCTTTCCCCTCTCCTACAGAATATTGCCTTTGTTCCAGTCCTTGATCCCAAAGAACTGGAGAAGAAAGACGAGTCAGAGCATTGACCCTGGATCTCATCCTCAAATGAATACCTGCTGCCAGGCCCTCTCTCACTCAGCCTTGCCACAGCAACCTGTAAATCCATTCCAAGCACATTTTATCTAATCTTGTCTGCACCTCCTCCTGAAGGCTCTGGGTTTGCACATAGGAGGAGAGGAACCTCAGGGTTTGGAGCATATCCTTCAGGTCTCATCCATATACATCCATACATCCAAAATACTCCCTAGACAAACATCAACAAGCAAGAATATGCTTTGGGTGGCCAAACCAAGAGACCTCAAAAGGATTTTGGTCTCATTAATTTGGTTGTTGGCACCTCCTGAACTCAGACTCCTCTTGCCATGTCAATCAAGATGCCACATGTTCTCTGGTCCACCTGAAAAAGGCACTGAGACATGGACAGTGAGCACAGGAGCATAAATGGGCAGGGTTGTGTTATATACATGCTCCTGCATTTCAGCTGTAGATCCAAAAAGCTGTAAGAGAGGTGTCACCTTGCACCAGAAACAATCTGAAGAACTGACCATCACAGGTTAGAGCTGCTCAGACTGTAAACATGGCTTTGTTGTCTAAATGCAGGTATCCAGTGTCACCTGGGATGTCCTGGGTGTCCCAGCTGGCCTCCAGTTGCTCAGCCAGGGTGGCACAGGTCTCCTGCCAGTCCTCTGCTCCAGCAGTGCTGTGTGGGTGTCTCAGGGACTCGAGGGCATCTTGGGTACTCCTGGCAACCACATGCAGGCAACTGATTTGAGCCCTGTGCCACTGTAGCATGTGGAGACAGAACACAGCCAATAAATGGCAAAAAATCCACACAGAAGGCATTTACTTTCCCAAGAAACCTCCAGCCAGAGATCCTCACCTGAGTGTTTATGAATGAGTGCACACAAAAAAAGGGTTTTTTCTTTTCAACAACCTGTTGATACCAGATTTACCCACACCACCAGTGTGAAAACAAATGCAAAAGGCAGACACTTGCACAGAAAATCCTGCTCCATCTGGTTCACATTCCTGCTTTTTAGGCACAGGCACAAACCAGTGTGACATTAACATCCCCTTTCCTTTAGCGAAATAAAGTGACAGCCCCTAGCACGGCTGTCTCTGGACGGGAATGTGAAAGCTCCAGAAATTCCTCTCCTCCCGTCAAAAATCCCTTTGCAAGCAGCCATCTAAGTAGACGCGGAGAGGGGGAGCTGCGGGAAGTGCTCTGACGAGGGAGGATGAGAAGAGGGAGGTGGGCACAGCACCGTCCCGGGGGACTCACATCCTCCCGTACCATTAAGCCCGCAGGCAGAGCGGCCGGGGCTCCCGGAGCAGGCAGGGGATGGAGATGAAAGGCTCCTGGAAGAAATCAGGTGCAGAGGGTGGGCAGATGCTGCTAAAGAGCAAAGAGACCCGGCCAGGCTCATTTGTCTGGAAGTGAACCAGCAGGAACTTTCTTTTTATCTCCGATTGTGGGTGTTAGGGTAGTTCCTGAAGGCCACAGCCAGGGTGGACCCCACCGCTCTGCCTCTCCCTGCCTGGACAGGCAAGGAAATTGCATCGGTATATTTTTCCACAGGTAAAATATCCCCCACTGTGATGGTGATGGACCCGTTAACTCCTCTCTGCCTTTGGGACCTGGTTGGGCTCTACATCTCCCAGCAGAAACTCAGCTGGGGGTGTTTGGGCTGTTTGTCCAACAGCAGTTGGATGTGGCCAGGTGTTCCTGGGCCAAGCCAAGGCTCTGCCAGAGCCAGCCCTGCCTGTCTGCACTGACCACTGCCTGACTCTGCTGGAGGATTAGCCATGCTCCACCTGCTCTGCCTGGGATTTAGTGGGGCACCCCCTTGCCAGGCAGGGTGAGGGGGCACAGCCCCGTCTGCCTGTCTGTCTGTCTGTCTGCCTGGGGATTAGCCTGGCCCCACCAGGGCTGCCCCCAGCTCTGCTCACCAGGGTGGCTCCAGACTGAGCAACTCTCTTCTGCGAGGCCTGGTGGGCCACAGCTGTCTGTCCGTCTGTCTGTCTGAGAGTGCTGGGTGGGCACTGCTTTGCCTATCGTACCATCATGTCTGTCTGTCTGTCTGGAAGGGCAGGCACGCACTGCCATGACTGTCTGTGAAGGGGTGCTGGGCACAGGCCTTTCTGTCTGTGAGGGACACTGGGCACAGCTCTGTCCATTTGTCTGTCTGTGAAGAGATGCTGGGCACAGCCCTGTCCATCAGTCTGTCTGTGAGGGGACGCTGGGCAATGCCCTGTCTGTCAGTCTGTCTGTGATGGGATACTGAGCACAGCCCTGTCCGTCAGTCTGTCTGTGAGGGGATGCTGGGCAATGCCCTGTCCGTCAGTCTGTCTGTGATGGGATACTGAGCACAGCCCTGTTCGTCAGTCTGTCTCTGAAGGGAAGCTGAGCACAGCCCTGTCTGTCAGTCTGTCTGTGAGGGGATGCTGAGCACAGCCCTGTCCGTCTGTCCATCTATGAAGGGATGCTGGGCACAGCCCTGTCCGTCAGTCTGTCTCTGAAGGGAAGCTGAGCACAGCCCTGTCTGTCAGTCTGTCTGTGAGGGGATGCTGAGCACAGCCCTGTCCGTCTGTCCATTTATGAAGGGATGCTGGGCACAGCCCTGTCCGTCAGTCTGTCTGTGATGGGATACTGAGCACAGCCCTGTCCGTCAGTCTGTCTCTGAAGGGAAGCTGAGCACAGCCCTGTCTGTCTGTCCGTCTCTGGGGGGATGCTGGGCACAGCCCTGTCCGTCAGTCTGTCTCTGGGGGGATGCTGGGCACAGCTCTGTCCGTCTGTCCGTCTCTGGGGGGATGCTGGGCACGGCCCTGTCGCTCTGTGTGTCTGTGGGGGGATGCTGAGCACAGCCCTGTCCGTCTGTCTGCCTGTCTGTCTGTCCGTGGGGGATGCCGGGCACTGTCCGCCCGCCCTCTGGGCCCCCGCCGTGCCCGGTGCGGGGGGCGGCAGCTGCGGCGGCGGCGGGGAGGGACCGACACCGGGGCGGGCAGCCCGCGCCGCTGGGCATCGGCACCGTCCCCGCCGCCCGCGCCCCCACCTACCCCTTCCTTCTCCTCCCCCCGGCGGAGATTAAAAGCTGCCGGAGGGGGAACGGCCGGGATTAGGCCCGAGGCCTCGGGGAGGGGCGCGGGAGCCCGCCCCGCCGGGCCGCCCCTGGCCGCATTGTCCGCGGTGCCAGCGCCGGGCACGCACAGAACCCACCAAAACACCCCCCCAAAGCCTGTTTTCACCCATGGGAGGAGGCTGAGAGGAGGGACACCCCCCAACCCCCCCACTTGCGCACCGCCCCGGCCGGGCGGAGATGCGGGATCCCGGCCGGGAATTCTGCACGAACCCCAAAATAAATCCAACCGAGAAACCGGGACCGCCCCCCCCGCCCCGGTTACCGGCGCTCCTTTGCCCGGTGCGGGACAAAGATCTGCGGGAAAGTTGCCGGCAGGGACTGCGCTGGAGTAGGGGAGGCAATTTTAGGAGGGAGGGATCAGTTTTCGGATATTTATTTATTTATTTGTTTGTTTGTTTGTTTATTTATTTAAAGAGGGGAAATTGTGATGACCTGCTTTAATTATTTTATTTATAATTATCAACTCGGCTTCACTCCCGAGAAAAGGGCTTTGAACAGGACTTTGTTTAACTTGGGGAAAGGCGCGCAGCGCTCCGCGCAGCCCTTCTGTCCCCATCCCCCGTCCCCGCTCCGCGGCCGCGCAAACAGCGCGGGGCTCCAGGGGGAGAGGGACTGCACCGACCCGCTCCTCCTGGGAAAGGGAAGGGAAAAAAACAATACCAGGCAAACCCTCCACAGGCAGCGCTCAGCATAAACACACCTGATCGGCACATCGAGCAACTGAAAGTTTAATTTTTAATATTTTTTTATTTTATTTTTTTAAGTCCAAATAAACGTTTTAAGTGGAGGCGTCGCTCGGGCGGACGCTGGCGCTTGGCAGCGCCCAGAATGAGCGGGGGGGACAGGACTTTTCCCTTGGCTGTGGGGCATGGATTCGTTTGCAAACTGCAGCTTAAGCGCTCCCACCACCCCGCATTGTCCTGCGCTTAAATATCCTGAATTAGGCAGCTCTGAAAAGTCCCTTTAAAGCAGGCGGCGAGGGCGAGCCGCACTCGCACAACTTCTTGGGGTCGTGCTGCCGTTAAAACTGAGAACGATAATAAAATAATCCTAATACGGACGGGGGCCGATGCTGGCGGGGTCTCCCGGCGGAGCGGGGCGGCGATGCCCGCGGCTGGCGGCGGCGGAGGGGCTGAGCCGCGGCCGGGCAGGGCGGAGGGGCCGCGGGCGCGTCCCCCAGCACCTCTCAGGTACGAGCACTTCCATTGACATTGATGTAACTACATTAGAGTTAATGGCAGCAGCCTGGTCCTCATTATTAATTGTCTTTGTGTTTGGATAAAGTATGTAATCTTCTCCTCAACCACACCATTAAAATAGGTTGCCTTTTCAATTAAGAACTGTCTTGAGCACAGCAGTCAATTTTCCTAATGAAGATGCATTATATTTTCACTTTTTTTTTTTTTTTTTAATAATGGGAAAATCCCACGTTTTCATTAGGCGTGATTACGGAGAAAGTCCAAGAGGGGGTTTGTCTAAACTAATATGGCCCGTGTCGTGTATTAAATACCAGGCTTTTAAATAAATTGAAATTTCATACAGATAAGACGCGAGGTTGGGGTACAAAATAGGGCCAGATTCGCTTCCTTCAGATTAAAAAAATGCAGGGTCCATTCTTTAAAACGCACTTATCAGATAGAAAATAATGATTAAAACAACTACAGCGGACTCTTAGCTGCAATTACTCGGGTAAACTTTTCACTCAGCCCAGTTTGCTTACATTAAACCTGAGGATGATGCTTTAAAATAGACTTGCACTTTCTGCTAATGTGCAGCTTTGGGGAACAAATAGCACAGTTTAATCATGCAGAAACACACAGGAGCCAGAATAGTCTCACAATTAATTTACCAAAATAAACCCGAAGCTGCCTGCATTGTTTAATATTTAGCTTCCACCCCCCTGCTTCCCCTGGAGAAAAACAGCCCTAGTTCTTTAGAAAGGAGGAAGGTTGGGGGAGCTTTGGGGGCAGTTGGGATTTTTTTTCTTCCTTTCTTTTTACATAGGAAAAGAAATATTTCACGGCAGGGAAGCAAAGAGTTAAACTTTATATGATATAAAGCACTTGCAGAAAAGAAAAAGGAAAACTAAAAGAAAGAGGGGGGAAAGCCAGACGCTAAGGGAAAAAAAAAAAAAGAATGAAAGAAAGTGCGATGTTTGTGAGTCTGAGAAGCTGCAAGAGAATGGGATCTGGATTTCACCGTAGGGTTACACTTCTCGGATCTTTGTTAGCGGACAGACAGACAGACACCAGAGGTACCAGCCAGACCCTTCCCTCACAGAAAATACCATTACGCTGATACATTTTAAGATAGAAAAAAAATAACTATATTATTCGAAGCTAGTTTTAAACTTTCCACCATGAAAAATACCTGCCTGCAAGGGAGAATGAAGTTAAGCATAAGAGTAATTCCTTATTCACATGGTAACAACAGTTGGTTTGGGATCTTTTACAAGCTTTCTGATTGTGGCTTTGTTTGGCTGGGGGGGGGGACTGCTTTGGGGGGTTCTGGGGGGTATTTTGGTAATGAACATTTGTTTCTCCACCAGCCAGCGGCTAAAGAAGATCTGCAAAGAATGGCAAAGAAGATTTTCGATTAAAACCTTAGCCCATCTCCACGGATTACTTTATATCGATTCCTATATATATGACTGCAATTGATGGGCTCTAATTAAAAATCCAAAGGGGGGAGGGAAAAAAAATAAAAGTTCTTTCTGAGTCTCGATAAAAGGAGCTTTTCATATACGGGAAATAAAGGTTGTAAAAGGTTACAAACGAAAGACTAGTTTAAAGCTTCTCTGCGGTTTTCTTTTCTTCTTTCTTACAAAACCCCTTTTCTGGCTCTTTCTCTCCCTCCCCCCGCTCCCCCGACCCCTTCATTTCTCCCAAGTTTGCCAACACGCGGGATGCGGGACTGTAACTGTTATTTTAATATCTGGGTTGGGAGCTATAATCTGATTGCTGCAGCAAGCTGCTCATCAAGGTAACTTCATGGCCTGGAGAGAAAAATTATGTAAACTGGCAGTATTAGCGCCTTTCATCAGCACACACTCACCCACACGGACACACAGACACACAGCCCTGCCCCAGCCTCCCGCACCGGCCCCCGGGGGACTCCCCGCACCGGCCCCCACGCCTGTGCCCTCCCCCTTCCCCGCACAGCCTCCCCCAAATGCTTTTTTATTTATTTAATACTAATCATTTATTTAAAGTTGGGTTTGTTGGGTTTTGTATTTTTTTTTGGGGGGAGAGAACTTCCCCCCCCTCCTCGTTGCACAGAGACCTTCCCTCAGGTGCAAGCCCTGACCTCACTTTCTCTCCTCTCGGGGTAGCGTTTTCAGGACTTGTCTGGCTTCAAGAGGAGCTGGACAGATCGCTCCTAATTTCAGATCGCCCCTAAACGCCTCCACGATGCCCTCCTCTCTTCCCCATCCCAATTATGAACTTTGGTTTCATCTAGGCAAAGATACTGCCTTAACATTTTTTTCTCCTTCCCCAAAAGAGGTGAAGGCTCCGCCATTCTCTTCCCAGCCACTTAGACAAAAAAGGGGATTTTTTTTCTTTTATTCCTTTTTAAGCATTGCAGCATTTTAAAACGAATCTGATCCTTCCCCAAAATGACACAGCTATACCAGTGTCTTTGGCTTTGCACCCCAAGAAAGGGAGATTTTGGGGTAAGGGGAGTGTCGAACTAAAAGGGGAAAAAAACCACGAAACACAAACCCACAAACAAACAAATAAACCCAAACCCCTAAACTAAAATAAACCCCAACCGGTACTTGAATTGCAGATAAACTTCAAGGAAAGTCTGGAATATTTTAACTAGACACAAATCCGATGAGGGAAAAGCTTAAAAGCGCGTAGCGTGCATCGCTTTCTGGAGCCGATCAGAGATACAAAGATGACAAATTATAAATCTGTTCATTTTGGGTTTGGGGTTTTTTTTTCCTTCTTTCCTTAACTCTCACCCGACCTGAAGAAATGATTTCTTTTTTTTTTTTTCCCACCCCTTGGTCACAATAAACGCGGGCAGCAGCTCAGCGCGCTCCTCCCTGGGAGCGATACACACGGCAATAAAACCACTCGCGAAACCGTCGCGATAGTAAGAAGAGTCGGAAATTAAATCAGAAGAAGTAAAGAGGGTGAAAGAGAAGAGGAGAGAAGAAAGACAGCTATGCAGAGAGAGAAAATGACTTTGATAACCCGATTGGCATTGGAAAGTTGGAGAACTTACTGAGAAGCAGAAGTTACAGTTTCTTTTCATCCCAGAAGCAGATTTTGGTTCTCTGAGCACAAAGTTCTTAGAGGGCAGAAAAATCACACATCTCCACTCACTCCCCGTTAGCCTCAGCTAGTCTGGATCTCTGGGACTGTACCTGCTCTGCAACGCTTTCCAAATGGACCAGGAGAGATTGGAAAGTTTAAAAAAAAATAATTAAAAAATAAATTTAAAAAATCGAGATGCTACAGCTGCAACAATTATTATTAAATTTTTTTGCAACTTTCCCCCGAGCTGCAGAGGGTTGAAGGCAGAGGCAGCTGCGAAGTGTGTGCAGGATTGCTCCAGGAAAGAAGGTTCCCCCTTTTTCCCCCTCTCAGATCCAATCTTTGCAAGAGCCATTCCAACACATTGCTAAGCTAAAGGGAAATTCTCTTTGATAAAGCGGTGTTCCCAGCTTCTGGGTTTTAAAACCTAAATCTATATTCAAATCTGGCTGAAGGTGTGTTCTGGGATTTATGAAAGCCTCTTAAAGGGGTAAATTTACCAAACCGTGACAAAATCATCACAATCTTACTTTAGACATCTGAAGTGGATGAGAATTTTAAAGAGACCCTTGTTTATTTAAGTAACACTGTCCATCTCTACCACTTGTTTTATTGGCCGCGGGAATTATTCCCAACTTCTCGGGCTGGAGGGGGCAGAGGGAAAGGCTGGGATGCTCCTGCTTCTCTGGCAGGCTGCAGGCAGGGCAGCAGCTCTCCCTGTACCCGCTGCCCACGGCCAGGCAGCGCGGGCAGCTGCAGGCAGGGCTGCCAGCCCGGCTGGGCTGTGCTTCCCATCCTGCTCCCTTAGCTACTTTCTTCAGGCACTGAATTTTATTTCTCTGCTTTGCTCAGCTCTCCTCTGCCACAACCCGGCTGCCTCCAGCCCCCCAACACCCCTTTCTTTCCTTTTCCTCCCCCTTCTTTTTATTATTTCTTTTTAAATTTTTTTCCCCTTTTATTTTTAATCGATTTCGAAAATACCCTCCTGGTCAGGATACACGGAGACGAATTATCTCTCTCATTCTTCCGAGGTGGATTAAGGTTATTAAATAATATGTGGGGGCGGGAGACGATGGCAAAGGCGGAGGGGGTGGAGGTGGGGGGGAAGGGTTCAATCGGGATATTTATTCCTGGTGCTCTGCTAAAGGAGAGTCTGAGGGGTGGTGTGGCCGTGCCGACATGCGGGGAGGTGAGGGAAGGATTTGCCCGGCGCAGGTCTCTGGGCAAGGGCTGAGGGGAGGGGAGGGGGAGGGGGATGCTGCAGAATGATGGGGTGTGCAACATCCCCTCGCTATTCCCCAAAATATATAAAAATCCAGCTAAACAAATAAAATCACAAAAAGTCCACCAGAAGAGTCTCATGGGTCTGGGAGGGAAAAATAAATCAAAACACAACTCCAAGAAGAACAGGGCCCGGGAATCCCGGGGGATACCAACCGGGGGTACCCAGGGTACCAACTTTCTACGAAGTCGCCTCCCAAAAAACCAAAAATACAACCCAGCGGCCAAAGTGGGAGCGGCTCCGGCAGTCAGGGCTGCGGCGGTTCTGGGCGAGGGGGTATTTTGTTTGTTTGTTTGTTTATTTGTTTGTTTAATTTCCCCTCCTCTCCCCTCCCTCCTTTCCTTCTGCCGCCTCCTTCCTCCTCCTTTCTGGAAGCAAAAAAAAAAAAGCAAAAAACCAACAAAAACCCAAACAACCCCAAACCAAGCCACACCACCCATCCGCCCAGCCCAACCCCGAGCATCCCAAACCTGCTCCTGCAAACCGCCAGCCCGGGCTGCACCGCCAGCGCTAAAGTCCAAGGACAACCACGTTGGATCGCACTCAGCCAGGCTCGGAGAAAGCCACAAAGAGGCGAATTAATTGCTATAACTTCATTAACATAGGTCACCCCGTTAAAATGATCGAGCCGCTGCAGTTTTTTCCCCCATTGTCACAAGTGAGGAAAGTGTGTGAGCGCTCCCTCCCTCCGACCTCAACCGCCTCCATCCTCCTGCCTTTTGCCAGAGCTTTATTTTCGGGGTTCTTTGACCAGGGAGAAGTTGAATGGGGTCGGGAGGTGCGGGGGAAACATCACCGTGCCCGGCTACGGTGTGCCCATCCGGACTCTGTCCGACGGTGGAAACACTCCAGGCCCTCCTCATCCTCACCCCGTCACTGCTCCCAATTTATTTCGATTAAAACGTGCACATCCCTGTCTGCAAATCCAACGCAGCGCCTCTAAGTCCCATTCTACACCATCATCCCTATATATCTTTAAAAATAGAATGTTAAATGCATTTATGTCCTTCTCCAGGTGACTCAATTTCCCCTCTTCCAGGGGACACTTGGCCCCTGGGAGGTGGAATTGGGGTGCAGTCTATCTGCGGGTGCGAGTGGGGGGACCCGAGGCTGGGGGCACCCTGGCACCCCGCTCTGTGCCGGGAGGGATTCTCCCCTTTGCTCCCGCGGGTTTCATCTCTTCCAGCTTCGCCCTACTCAGCCAAGGGCTCCTGGCAGGCTCCCTGTCCCCCCTTCACAAATATTTACTTATATATATTAATATCTTTTGTTGTTGTTATTCTTATAGCCCCCCTTCAGCTTTTGCTGCCCCCCTTTCCTCTCCTTCCTCGGGCCATACACTAATTCCATCTCTGCTGTCCATCACATTAATTTCTACAATGACTTCATCCGCTCCACTCCATAATGTATATTTTTAAACCGAGCAGGTTCTTTTAATGTATATTCTGGTGTCATTTCGGTGGCTGTTATTTCTCTCTAGATTGTCCCCCCGGTACAGCAGCGGCCTGTTTTTTCCTCCCCCTGTGTGTGTTTTTATTATTTTCCCCCTGGCTTAGATGTGTCAATCACTCTCTCCCTGCCATTGGTTGGAGAGTTTGCGTCAAAAAGTTGCCAGAGAGGCGCTTTCTCAGCAAAGCTCCCCGAGAGAGGTAGAGACCTTCAGCTCCAACGCACCCGGCCACTATTATTAAAAATAAAATCACTTTGACCAGCTCCAGCACCGGCTAGCTCTGTATGTACCGAACCCAGACCCCGAGCATCCCTACATCCCTTTCCTGCACCGTCCCCTCCCATTTTTCCCCCATTTATTCTCCTTTTTCAAACATTTTTTCTCCCCCCCCTTCACCCCCCCCCTTTTCCCCCGATGTCGTGGGCATGTGCATGCGGCGAGCTCTCTAACCTCCCGCTTTGTGCTTTCTCTCCCAGCTCAGCCCGAGCCCTGAATTTGGCGAGGATCCGGGAGCAGGTTTCCCCCTTCGCCCCCCAGCCCTGCCCGCGGCTCCGGCGAGGCTCGCAGGTAAGTTCGACCCGCTGGCTCCATCCTTCCTTGGGGGCATCGCTGGGCGGGCAGGAAAGCAGGGAAAGGGGAATTAAAATTATAATTATTTTTTAAAATTTATTATTATTATTATTATTAGACATCCCGTGTGCGGCGGGGATGCACCGTGTCGGTAGCGGGGAGCAGGCGGCTCCCGCAGGAGATGCGGGGCTGCCCGGGAGAGGCCGGGTCGGACCGGCCGGTGGCGGCCCCGGATCGGGCACAACCGGTGGCCCTCGGTCGGTTCTCGGCAGGGACCGGGAGCTGCTGGAAGAGAAGGCGAAGGGTCAAAGCCTGGAAGCTGGAGGCGCTCCCCTCCGCCGCCCTCGCCCTCCGTCCCCCACGGCCGCGGGCGGGCTGTCTCCCGTGGGCGGGCGCGGAGCGGCTCTTTCCTCCTCGGGCAGGCGCGGGGCTGCACCGCGATTTCGTTGGGTAGATGATTTTTTCCGGCCTATTCCTCTGGCCTGTAAGTTATTTCCTGACCTCAAGCCGGACTTCTAAAATTAGAAATAACAGGGGAGAAATTTCTCCCTTCTCTCGGCTCCTACCTGAGACACCCTTCATCCTTCTCCTCATCTTCCTCGCGATGCGGAGAACCAGCAAAGTAATTTTGCGAAGCTGTTTCTGAGCACTCACGGCCCGGGAGAACGGGGCTGGAAATCGCGGGCAGAGAAATCTTCAAGGCATTTGGGGCCGGAGCTTCACGACTCGGTATGGGCAAAATGGATGGCCAGAATGGTATCCAGGTCGGAGAGGGGCTGGAGCTGGTTTCCACCTCCTTTTTATTTTATTTTAATTTTTTTTATGCCGTGGGAAAGCGCTTCCCAAAGACACCGGCCGGGAATATCGCGCCCTCGGCCTCTCTCCTCTGAAACGCACCGGGCTGACAAAGAGAAACTCGGGAAAAGTCCTTGTGCACCGGCACAAGTTTGTTGAGAACTAAAACCCTCCTTCGCTGCTAAGATTTATTTCGATTTTGGCTGCTCAGAGAAGTTGAGGGTTATTATTTATTTATTTTGAAAATGTACAACTCTAGTTAAAAAAAATCAAAATAGGGGAAAAACCCAAAACAGTTTAAAAAATGCGACCGAGTGCTGTTGGGTGTCAGAGACGGGTCAGACGGCCCCGCGGCGGAGGTGGCTGCCCGCCGGGCCCGGGTCCGATGCTCCCGGTCAGGGAGAGGGGCCGCGGCCGCGGAGCCGCGCGGAGGTTCGGAGGGCGAAGCGCTGGAGATCGCTCAGCAGATCTCTGATGCCTCCATCCCCACCGTCTTCGCCCGGAGAGAAGATCCCTTTGCTGTGAAATATCACCCCAAACCGCACCTCCAGGGAGAAAAAATTAAAATTTACCAAAGGAAAAAAAAAAAAGAAAGAAAAAAATAAATATATTAGAATTTTTAAAATATCTGAAATTCGTTGGAGCGCGGTGCGGGCAGGGAACGCAGCTCTCGTTTGCAAAACAAAAGACAACAAATTCCCTTTTCTACCTTGGCACCTTCCCCTTTTCTCCTCCGCGGGAGCCCCTCCGCGCCCCGACCGAGCCCCCCAGGCCCCCGCGTCTCCCCGCAGCGCGGCCGGGGGCAGGGGCGCAGGCTGCGCGCCCGGGCGCGGATCGCTGCCCCGCATTAATCACCGGGGCGAGCAGCGGAGCCGGGGCCGGTGGCCCGTAATTAGGGAGCGTGTGCCGCCCGGATTATCTCGTTAGTTTATCAAGAAAACATTTATTATAATTAATTCTCGGACGGGGTAATTATTATTGAGCGAGGGCAGAGCAACTGGTAGCCGGGATCTATGCGGAGCGCGGGGGGGGGTGGAAGAGGAGGAGGGGGAAAGGTGACAGATTGCGGAGCGGAGCCGTTGCTCCGCGGGCTGCGGGGCGGCCCTGGATGCGCGGCCGCGGCCGAGGGGGCTCCGTGGGCGGCCGCGCCGGGCTGGCGCCTCGGCGGGATGCCGCGAGTTCAACTGAGCCGAGCTTTGGGCTTGGTTTTTTTGGAGGAATTGTTCGTGCTTTTTTTTGTCCTTTCCCCTTTTTTTTTTGTTAGCTGGTTTTTAAGAGGGCAACAATCCCCGCTTTCCTCACCCGCTCATCTTGCGCGGTGAGCAAACCAGCGGCCGAAGCCGCCCCGCCACGGCCGCGGAGCGGGGCTCCCCCTCGGTATAATCGTCCCTGTTCGGCCTCCCCCGGAGGGATGATGTGAAAAGCGGGGCCCGATCCTGCGCACCCCGCGCTGGATCCGCGCTCCCTCCGCTGCTCAGCGCGTTTGTGCGCACCAAAGCGCATTCCCGAGGGGAAAAGGGGGAACTCCACACCGCGGAGAACCAGCGCCGACGGCGCTGGACGTGGGTGCACCAGGGCCGGTGGGTCCCGCAGCAGCCCCCGGGCAGCGCTTCGCCCTCCCGGGGCGGCGGCTCAGCTGAAACACAGAGTTTTGGAGTGTTTCGGAAAGAAAGTTGTGCTGGAGTTCGTTTTCCCGACGGCCGCTGGGGAATGGAGATTTTGCCCTGAAAGATTTTTGAAAATGTTTTCCACTGGAAAAACAGTCTTAACCCTTTTAGAAGCCCCAGGTTGGACCCCTGTCGGCCATTTTTTGGCCGAGTGTGTGTTTGGGTCTCCACTCATCCCCCGCTGCAGAGGCCCCGGCCCCGTCGGGGCAGCGAGCGGGAACGGGGAGAGCCGGAGCTGGGACCGGGAAAACCGGAGCGGGGACCGGGGGAGCAGCTCGCCTGCCGCGGCCGTCCCGGGGCCGCTCACCACAGAGGTGTTTGTTTAGCTTCAGCTCCGTCATCAAGGGTTTCTTGAAAGCCTAATAAATCTGTTACTTGCCTCCAAATCTTATTACCCGGAGTACTAATTAGGTGCAAATGGCCAGTGGAAATTATTGCAGACGTGGACTGATGGCGGGAGAGCAGAAAAGTTTGGTTCTTCCCGAGCGGGCATTTGAGCTCTGAAATGCAGCAACGTCGGGGGGAAGGGGAAAAGGGGGAGTGGAGGGGAAGGTTTGAATGTTGCCCGAACCTGGGATAATTAAAGTCCTTGCAAGAGACTAGTGGAGAGATAGGTTTCTTGAATTGTTTCTTTGTTTCTCACCCTTGGGCTTTGTTATCTGCATTATTTATTTAGCCGAGGGGTTCTTTGTGTCTGCCAATGGCCCCAATCAAGTTTTCCTTGGGACAATTAGCCGGTGCCCGGCCGGGAATCCTATGCAAATGCCCCCGGCTGCCGTACAATACGGGCAGTTGAAGGCATGGGGGGGTTTTGTTCGGTGGTAATTACTGGCTGGGTTGTGCCTCCCCCCTCCCCTCTTCGCCCTTTTTGGGGAGAGATGCGTTTATCTAGTCAGTCTCTCCCAGCTCCCAAATCCGGCTGCGGTCCGGCTTTCCGAGCGGGAGGATTGACGGAGGAAGGCGGCGGGGATAAAAGCGGGGAGGGGGGGGCGGGCAGCGAGCTGGCCTGACTCCCCCTTCATCCCTCCATTCCTCCCTCCTCTCCCTCCTGCGCAGGCACCTGGCGGTCCCGCCCGCCCGACGGCTCCCCCAGGCACCGCCCGGGGCAGGCAGGGCGCTCGGCCGGCTCCCCCTCGCCCGGATTTCGGCCAACTCTCCTCCCCACCACAACTTTAGCATGATGTCTTATCTTAAGCAACCACCTTACGCAGTCAATGGCCTGAGTCTCACAACCTCGGGCATGGATTTGTTGCATCCGTCCGTCGGTTATCCCGGTAAGCCAAGCTTTTCTCCCCTCTTCCCTCCCTCTTTTTGCCCCACGGAAGAATTTTTGGATTTTGGATGCACAAGATGTCCCGGGATCACGTTGGCTTGGGTGGGTGAGGGTGTGGGGTCCCTCTGTCTCCCTTCTCGCTCACTCCCAACTTTTTATCCGGGAAAGGGGCTGCAAAGAGGGAAGACCCTCTAGCTGGATGTGGGGGACAGATGCTCCAAACCCATCCAGGGGAGATGCGGAGTTGGGATTGCGGCACAGCGACGGCTGATATTGGGGTGCAGATCTCCCGGGAGAGAGGAAGGAATGTGGGTGCCCCCTTGGGGAAGGGGCTGGAGGGGACATAGGGGTCTGAGGGGCCGCTGATTGACAGCCAGGGCCTCTGGCTCCGTTCGCAGCAACCCCCCGAAAGCAGCGGCGGGAGCGCACGACCTTCACCCGGGCGCAGCTGGATGTGCTGGAGGCTCTTTTCGCCAAAACCCGCTACCCTGACATCTTCATGCGGGAGGAGGTGGCCCTGAAAATCAACCTGCCCGAGTCCAGAGTGCAGGTAGGAAGCGGAGTGGCCCCGGGGACACCTACCTGACCCCCCTACTCCATATCAGCATGACGGGTTTGGACTGGCTAGTGTCTGGCAGGGAGATGAGAGGGTTGTTTTAGGGGATGGAGTCAGGCCTGGAGCCAAATCAAGCCCCTGTGGGGTGAAAGAGGCTCAGAGATGGGTGGGGAAGCAGAGGGGCACGGAATGGTGGTTTGCATCCCCGGGGCTGGAGTATTTCCCCTCCCTTTTCGCTGTGTACTGTGGGGGTGTTGTGTAGACCCCTGATCCCAGCTCCTGAGCTCTCTCCATGCCCCTCCCCAGTCCCCTTGGCCTCTCTGAGGACTCTCCAGGACCCTCAAACTCTATACCAAGCCTTACCCTGAGTGCCAAATCCCAGGCTGTTCTGCAGGCATTTGGGGGCCCTGCTGAAGCCGTAAAGGATCCCCCTTCCTCAGGGATCACCACAACCCCAGAGCTGGGCCAGACTGGGCTCTCTGCTTGCACCAGTACAGACTGGGAGCTTCCTACCGCTTTGAAGAGACTTGGATGAGAGAGGGGCTGCCTTGGTGGGGGAACTGTCCTCTTGGGGCTGGGTTGTGCCTTCTCTGCAAGCAGACTGCAGGGGCTCCATCCAGGCAGCATTTTGTAGGTGCTGCTGGCAGGGCGGAAGGGTCCTGCCCACTCAGGGGTGTCAGCAAGGGCAGGGTTTCTCCAAAGCCTCTTGCCTCCTTGCGAGGCTTCCCAAGGCTGTGTGGTGTCATGTCCCCGTGGAGTGTGGTGGCCTGGGATTGGGATACCCCCTGGTCAACCCCCATCCTTCTCCCCATGAAACCTCGCCAGAAGACAGCCCCTGGGTCCCTGCTAAGAGAAGGGGAGATGAGTTGAGGGGCAGACTGTGGCCTAGGGGGTGAGAGTAGAGAGCCTGTTTGGGGGGTAAATGAGACATCTTTACCCTCCTCCCCAACCTCTACCTCTGTTCCCTAATTGTTCCCTCCCTTTCTCATATTCTATTGTTTCTAATTAAGGGCTTGACTTCAATGGGCCTTCAATGGTGATTCCTGGGGGTCCCTGACTGGCAAACAGCAAAGAGGGAATGCTCCCCACCTACCCCCACTCTCCCCCAAAAGTGACCTTATTAAGGAGTTTGATTTGCAATTTCCACTTGTTATTACTGCTAATGATCTCAGGGAGGGGGAGCCCCGGAGCTTTTCTTTGCAGCAGCCTGCAACCCTCCACTCCTGGGGAGCACTTTCAGGTGCCCCTCCCTGGTGAGGTCTCCCTGCCACCATCTCTTTGCACTGTCAGGTTTGCCTGTGCATCCCTAACACCGGCCTTTTTCTCTCTCCCTCCCTGTCTCTGTGTCTCAAGGTGTGGTTTAAAAACCGCCGAGCCAAGTGCCGGCAGCAGCAGCAGCAGCAGCAGAACGGGGGCCAGAACAAGGTCCGGCCAGCTAAAAAGAAGAATTCACCGGCCCGGGAAGTGAGTTCGGAGAGTGGCACCAGCGGGCAGTTCACTCCCCCCTCCAGCACCTCAGTCCCCACCATTTCCAGCAGCAGTGCCCCCGTATCCATCTGGAGCCCAGCGTCCATCTCCCCGCTCTCAGATCCCCTCTCCACCTCTTCCTCCTGCATGCAGAGATCCTATCCTATGACCTACACCCAGGCATCAGGCTACAGCCAAGGATACGCTGGATCGACCTCCTATTTCGGAGGGATGGACTGTGGATCTTACTTGACCCCTATGCACCACCAGCTCCCTGGACCAGGGGCCACCCTGAGTCCCATGGGTGCCAACGCGGTCACCAGCCACCTCAACCAGTCTCCAGCCTCCCTCTCCACCCAGGGCTATGGAGCCTCCAGTTTGGGCTTTAACTCCACCACCGATTGCTTGGATTATAAAGACCAAACCGCCTCCTGGAAGTTAAACTTCAATGCTGACTGCTTGGATTATAAGGACCAGACATCGTCATGGAAGTTCCAGGTTTTGTGAAGAACCTTTGTGATAACGAGAGAAATCGCGATGAGAACGAACAGGCTGGGCCAAGCGCCCCAGTTTTAGTCAGGTCTTGGTTAAATTAAAGAGAAAAAATAACTCAATGGACAAACAAACAAAAAAAACCCGTCAGCAACAAGAGGGGGACAGTGTTGGTGTGATCCCGTTCAGACTCATCTCCTGCTCAGACGCTCTGGAAAAGGAATAATAAAGGAGGAAAAACGGAGGAGGAAGGCCTTAAACGGACAGATCATCTAGTGAGCAGAAACCAGACAGACCCATCTGTGTTCTTTCTAGTTTTAGGCAATTGTTGGGTTTCTTTGTTTGGAAGAGGTGGGAGATCGTCCCACCCATGGGCCAGTTTAAAAAAAAAAAAAAAGAGTCTAGGTTTTTATTTCTTTTTTTTCGTGTGTGTGCGTGGAAAGATGATCCTTCACCCAGAGGTTTCCAGTGTGTTAAGCCAACCCTTGGTTAAACTATTCGGAATGGACAACGTCTCTCTTTTTCTCCCTCCCTCTTTCTTTCTCTCTCGAGCTCATCCAACTGTTTCATGCCCAACTTGCTCAAGTTGGCACCCGGAGAACTTGGTTCAGGGCTGTGTGGGTTGTGTGACTGATTGTCCTAGCTGCACTACTTTATTTAAAGATTAAGAAAAAAAAAAGATAATGTTCATAAGGAGTCAATATGTAGTTTTTAAGAGACAATCAGTGTGTGTCTTATATAAATGGTACATCTGTGGTTTTTAATCTGTGCTAGACTTCAAAACTGTGATCTCCTGTATTGTATGCAACTATGAACTCTGCACCAGCGGGAGTTCTGCTGTGATTTAAATAGGTTATAATTATAAGTGAAATTCAGAGCAACTGAGTTACCTATTATCATCTTTTAAAAATAATTAAAAGTATATATTTAAAAAAATTAATTAAAAAAAAAAAGAAAAAACACAAAAACACGATCGCCTTTCACCCGAGGTGAACTGCACTGAAACTTTTTACAACAAACTGTCTCTGAATGAAAGAGGAAAGACCGAAAATATCCCACCTGAGGACATTAAACTCCTCTGGAGCTCATTTACTGCTGGCCATGCTGGCAGTATCCTTCAAATCCAACAGGACTTTGGGCAGTTGCTCTGACCTGGATGAATTTAAACCGAGAAATTCATTGTCGTTTATGCTTGCAGATGTTAACTGAAAAAAAAAAAAGATATATATGCATAAACCTTTTTTTCCTGGATTTGGCAGATATGTATAATTATATTAAAATGGTTCTAGCACACTTGATGGTTGTCTTCCATTTTGATCTCATCTGGAGAGTGATGGAGAAGGGGCGATGCCGTCTGTTTGCAGCCAGGCGTGGGGGACCAGGAGGGTCCTGCTGCTTCTGCAGGGCCCAGGCAATGGGGGTTTTACTGGCAGCTCCCCCAGGTGAAGGAAGGAAAACCAAGGGGGATTATTATTTTAATTTAAAAAAAAATTTTAATCAAAAAACTTTCATTATGAACACACCTTGGACAACGAGACTTTTCCCATCCCAGCTTTCCCAGATCTCTTTGTGGGGAGGGAGGGATGAGTTTGCTCTGTGGCCTCCCAGGAGATGGAGTCCTCAGTTGTGTTTGGGGAGCGCCCTGAACTTTCCAGGGAGAAGAAGGGGAAACCTGGGAGTGATCAAGCAGAATCACCTGAGTGGAGGTGCTGTGGAAGGAGGGGGACAAGTGTTTGAGTCTCACAGAGCTCTACAATGCAGGATCAGACCCTTCCCAAGCATCTTGGTGGCTCTTTCTCTGGTGGCTCTTTCTCTGTCCTTCTCTGTCTTTTTCTCCCTCTCTCCTTCCCACATACATTGCTGGAGCCCTGAACTTGGTTTGGATTTAACGTAGCAAAAAAAAGGAACGTCTGGACAGAGAGAGACACGGAGAAAAGTCCTCAGCACCATCCCACTCCCTGTCACCAGCTGTCCCCTAGAGCTTGTCACCAGCACCCTCCTGCCTGTGAGTCACCTGGGGCCACAGGTGTGAGGTCACTGCCATCCCCCCAAGGTCCCCAGGACCGGGGAGCACAATGAAGCAGCTCTCCAGCCATCCCTCGGCTTCACATCCCAGCATCCCAAATGGGCTGGCCCCTCCGTAGGCACCAGCAAAACCAGTTCTTCCTGCACTTTTTATGTCCTCCAGGAGCAAAGATCAGCCTTTAAAATAAACATATTTCTGCTCTGAACTGAGTCGAGTTTTTATGCTGCGCTTGTTGGTCGGTGATTTTCTCATTAATTTTTTTTTTCATGGGAGGATGCGAGCAGGGGAGGTTTGGGAAGCACAAGGCAGGGACATGGACTGGCAGGGACAGCTCAGCCATGTCCCTGCCACCGGCATCTCCCAAGCAGCGGCGCGGAAAGTTTCATTTCTCCACTGATTTGCTTCAAACCAACAAAATTTACCTCTTCTCCAAAAAATATTCAATCAAAATATGCTCAAGAAAAAAACACGTCCTTGTTGAACTGGGGCACAGTGTCCCACCTGCCTGGAAAAGCTCTTTGTTTCCTGAGCTTTTGATTATTAATTTTTTTAAAAGCCTCTTTAAAACCTCTTTTCATATTTTGCTTCTCCCATCTTATCTTTTACTTTTCTTTCCCGACTATTTCCCCGTCTGTCAGGGATGAGCTCCTCCAGCTAGTGCTCATTTTTATCAGAAAAACCCAATTCATGGCAAGAATTTCTCTGAATTTCCCCTGGCTTTTTGAACTTCCCATGTTTTCTCTACCTGTTTGTTTCTGATTTAATTTAAATGGGCACACGCATGGGCAAAGGGCAAAATCCCAGTGTGAGCTGGCAAAAAAAATATTACATAAAGTGTTTCAATTCCTTTTTCATTTTTAATGTTTTAGATCTCCTGGTAGAATTTATTTCCTCTGAACTCAGGCTGCAGTAGGCAATCCTGAATCCAATAAAATAGGGGGAAAAGCTGAGAAGACGACATCAGTTTAGTGTTGGAAAGCCGGATTTAGGGGCAATGAGCTGATTAGGAGGGTGTTTGATTCAAGGTATCCTGCTCAGTCCCACAAAATTTACAAATAAGCAAACCCTCTACGTGTCCTGCAATGTGACATTTCTCACCTGAGGGGAAAAAACCCATACAAAACTGAAAAAGCAAAACAGTAGGAGATAAGTCTTGACTCCAGCCACAGCTGAGTTGCCTGGAATGCCAGTTCCAGCATCTCTGCCTGCTCCCTGCCTGCACCCTGCCTTGTCTGAGTCCCTCTCCATTACCTGTTCACCTTGTTTGCACTCTGCCCAATATACTTTTCCACTCCCTGCCTTATCCCTGCCTGCTCCTTGCCCCATCCCACAAGTGTCCTCTGCCCTCTCCCTGCCAGCCCCTGCCCACACTGCCCAGTGTCTCCCAGTAGCCAGCCCTCCCCCAGAGCACCTCTGCTCCCACCCCAGGCTGAGCCAGCTCAGGGACCCCCAAAACACGGACAAGTTTTGGGGTGACTGCATTTCCAGGAGGAGCCTGGCACTGGGCAGCACTGCCAGTTTCCAAGGAGACAGGGGAGAATTCCTGAAAGAGACAGATTTAGGGACTCAAGGCAGAGCGTCACCACCTGGTGCTGGGTAGAGGGACACAGGGACCCCCCAGTCCCCCAGTCATAAACCTGGCACTGCCTTAACCTGGGATTTGGGAAGGTGGCAGGGACAGGGATAGAGGGTTGGATATGGGTTTAGGTTTGGGAGGGCTGAGTTTGGGTCTGGAAAGGTTAGAAAGAAAGGATTGGGAAGGTTGGGCATGGATACGGGTTCGGTGGATGGGAGGGCTGGTATGAGCTGGCCTTGGTTTGTGTCCTGGACCTCATCCAGTTTTAAGGATTAATAATGGAATGGGGATCCCAGAAGGGGCCCCAAACTCTGTCCCCCATTTCCCAAGGACCAGTGGGGCCAGGTGCCCTCAGCCCCTGGAGCCAGGGAGGGTTGGCAGTGCTGGGGAGGCAAACCCCCAAAGGCACCTCCCATGGTCACCCCTGTCCCATGCTGGGGGTGCCATCGGGGAGGGGGCACCTCTGGCCCCACTCCCAGCCCTGTGTGGTGTAGGAGCCAAGAGATATGAAGGGTGCAGAGACCCCTCCACATGGATAGACAGGGATATACAGGGATATACATGGATAGGGCAGGACTGTGGGTGCCTATAGATGCTCATGCCAACACACACATGGATGCAGCACATGTACACAGGGATATGACACACAAACATGGATACAACACACAAACATTAATACAACACACAAACACATGGATATAACACATGTACCCATGGATACAGCACACAAACACATGGACATAGCACATGTACACAGGAATACAGCACACAAACATGGATACAACACACAAACACGCACGTAAGACATGGACACATGGATACAGCACACAAACACATGGATACAGCACACAAACAGGGATACAGCACACAAACAGGGATACAACACACAAACACGTGGATATAACACATGTACCCATGGATACAGCACACAGACATGGATACAACACACAAACACGTGGATATAACACATGTACACGTGGATACAGCACACAGACATGGATACAGCACACAAACACATGGACATAGCACATGTACACATGGATACAACACACATACACACAGATACAGCACACAGGTGCAGACACAAACATGTGTCACTGATGGCCTACAGCATAAACGTGCAATCTTTGCAGGTCTATAAACACACGTGGCACCAATGCACATGGCACAGGCCAGTGCCTGTATGGACACACGTATGGCACACATGGATACAGTAATGCCCAGGGCACCAGTCCCTCCTGGTGGGAAAAGCCTGGCCAGCAGCAGGTGGATGTGCAGGGGGAAAGGGATGGGATTGGAGGGGGGGGCTGGAAAGGTTCATGGCATGGTCTAAGGGATAGACTGAGGTGGGCAAGGAAATGGAAGGAAAGGAAAAGAAAGAAGGACAGGAGGGAGGGAGGGAGGGAGGGAGGGAGGGAGGAAGGAAGGAAGGAAGGAAGGAAGGAAGGAAGGAAGGAAGGAAGGAAGGAAGGAAGGAAGGAAGGAAGGAAGGAAGGAAGGAAGGAAGGAAGGAAGGAAGGAAGGAAGGAAGGAAGGAAGGAAGGAAGGAAGGAAGGAAGGAAGGAAGGAAGGAAGGAAGGAAGGAAGGAAGGAAGGAAGGAAGGAAGGAAGGAAGGAAGGAAGGAAGGAAGGAAGGAAGGAAGGAAGGAAGGAAGGAGGAAGGAAGGAAGGAAGGAAGGAAGGAAGGAAGGAAGGAAGGAAGGAAGGAAGGAAGGCAGGAAGGAAGGCAGGAAGGAAGGCAGGAAGGAAGGAAGGAAGGAAGGAAGGAAGGAAGGAAGGAAGGAAGGAAGGAAGGAAGGAAGGAAGGAAGGAAGGAAGGAAGGAAGGAAGGAAGGAAGGAAGGAAGGAAGGAAGGAAGGAAGGAAGGAAGGAAGGAAGGAAGGAAGGAAGGAAGGAAGGAAGGAAGGAAGGAAGGAAGGAAGGAAGGAAGGAAGGAAGGAAGGAAGGAAGGAAGGAAGGAAGGAAGGAAGGAAGGAAGGAAAAGAGGGAGAGAGGGAGGGAGGGAAGGAGGGAGGGAGGGAGGGAAGGGAGAAAGACAGAAGGAAAGAAGAAATGCCATTTCTAGCTGCTCAGGCTGCCTGGTGTCTCCCTGCTGCTGTCACTGCACCTCTGCTGGGGCAGAGCAGAGGGAGGTGATGGCGATGGGGAGGAGAGGTGATGAAGAGACAGATAAATATATAAATCCCACACAAACTGTTAAAATCTGCTCTGAGAGTCAATTTTGACTTTTAGGCTCATGAACCATTAATAAAAATCTCCTTACACTCAAATGGCTCTCAAATGCTGTGATAGCGGATTACAAACTCCTAATGGAGATACTGTATGATCAAATATTCTCTAAGCAGCGAGGTCGAACGTGCTGGGGGTGGCCAGGCCACCTGATTATCAGCTTATTGGCAAATACTTCTTAGTGCAGGATGTGCCAAAAAGAAAGTGCCTTCCTTGGTGTGGTCCCTTCCCTGTTCTTTATTCAAACAATGTTGGGAATGGCATCATGTGCTCTGGGGGTCATATGATGCCCCGTGGCAATGATGTCCCCACCCTGTCGTGCTACTTGGGCTTGGTTTCTGTTTTTCTCTGTTAGAGGTGCAGAGCTGGAGGTACCAGAGGGGCTTCAGGCTCCCAGTGCACAGAGAAAACACCTTTCTTGATCCCAAATACCTCTTGGTGACACTCAGCCCTTGCCAGGATCAAACCACTGTATGTGATGTCTAATTAATTGGTAATTAAATTTGGAACTCTGAGGCAGCATCTGTATGGGGAGAGCAAGAGGAAGGGAGGTGACTGAACCAGAGACATTTTTACAGAGCTCCCTACAGAGCAAATTGCTGGGGAAACTGAACTGTATTGCTGAGTCTTTTCCTGTTTTTAGGGAGGAGCTGGTTCTCTCCCTGCCTCCCCTCACACTCTCACAGGTTGGGACCGTGATATTTATTCTCATATGGATATTGGTAACCAGAGGTGCAATATTTCTGCCATTGGTGCTGATGCTTCAAAAATGTAGCATCTAACCCACCATGGGAGGGTCTGGGATCAGGCTGGAGAGGCAGGAGAGGGCATAAGGGAGCAAGGAGGGCAACTTCTATCAGAAAAGATATTTTAAAAGCCCTTTCTGATCTGTAAAATTCCCAGCAAGGACTGTGTTTTGTGTGTACAACGCCCAGCACAGAGGAGCTGTGGGACTCTGCTGCCACTCTCCTTCACCACTGACACCAGTTCACAGCCTGCTGGGGCATGATTTAGCTCCCGCTTTCCTGAAGTAATGACACAGGAGAGTTTTCAAGCTTTGAAGCATTTCTGGCTTTCCCAAAGAGAGTTGTGGGGTCGGGATGTCAATCCCAAGCAGAAGAACTTTCCTCCTGACCTGCATTGATTCACTTGTGGCTTTTTGGTAAGGCTTGGCAAGTGCCTTGTGCTTCCAAGCACCAGTCTTGGGAGCAGAGAGGATGACCACACTGGGCTGCCTTTCTCATCCCTTCCCTGCCAGAGGGGAGAGGCAGCTCCGGTGCTCACAGTGTGTTTCCCAACAAGGCCAGATCCCCCTGCATCCTCATTCCTTTTAAAAGTGACAAATTGCTTTTGCTTTCAGACAGATTCAAGCAGAGGTGAGGCTGATTTATCTCCTGATGTTGCTGTTAAAAGCAAAGTGTCCCTCTCTCCATGCAAGCTGCCCCTCTGTGCCACAGCTGTGGAAGGACAGGCAACTGTGCTCTCTGTCTCTGATTTCTGGAGACCTCAGAAGTCACTGTGGCTCCTCGATAGGATGTGGTGCCGCAGGTTTTATCCTTTAGGATAATCAGGCTTCTCTCCCGTTAAGAAAATATGTGGAGCCACCCCCCAGGGAAGTCTATCTGAGGAGTTACTGCAGGCTGATTCAGATGAGGGTGTTTGCTCAGGGGGCTGAAGAGCTGCAAATGAGGAATGTGGTGAGTTGTGAGAGTGTTTGTTGGATTGTGACTGTGTTCATTGAGTTTTGTGGGGGTGTTTGTTGTGCTGTGAGGGTGTTCATTGAGTGGTCGGGGTGTTCCTTCTGTGTCAAACAAAGGAGGAGACATGAGCTCTAAGCCCTCCTGACAGCTGTGAGGTTGCAGGAACTGGGGTCACGGAATGCTGATAACTCTGGTGGAGTCTGGTGGGAACCCAAACAGCTGCAGTCCTGGGTCAGTGGGGGGATAAGGGCAGGGATGTTGTCCCTGAAACCCTGGAAATCCTCAAATCAAATGCAAGAAGAAACCTGTATTGACATGGTGTTGTCTAGTCTCAGGGCCTGGCTTTGAAACTGAAAGTGGAGGATTAGGAAGGGTTCAGGAAGAGCCAGGAAAGCAACTAAAGGAGTGGGGAACCTACTTGGTAGAGGTTTTCTCAATATATGAATAACCCAAGAGAAGGTTGAGATGATCTAAGTATTCTTGGTGAGTGCAGGATACTACCTGGAAGACAAAAGAATGCATTTACCCATCTGGTAAGAGTACACAAGTTGACAGGTTAACATGAAATTAACCCAAAGTGGCCATCTGAGAAAAAATAGAATTTAGTAGCTGAAACAAATTGCCTTAGGACATGGAACTACACAGGGGTTTTTTAAGTGTTCCAGTCAAATACCTGTGTTCCTTTCTAAAAGAAATGCAGTAGGGATTTGTCCCTGCCCATAAAGAATTAAAATACAATATATGGCACTGCCCTCATGGCAACCAGCCAGGTTATTCTGATGTTTCAAGGCTATGTGTAGGAATTTTTAGAGGATGGAGTATTCACCAGATGGTTCCTGGGGAAATTTGCATCTGGATCCTCTCTGGTCAGGGGAAATCAAACACAGCTGGTGCAGGAGAGGGCTGAGAGCTTGGCACCAGGGATCAGGGCACCAGTGGTACAAGTGGCCTGTGCTGCTGGCATTTGTGTTATGGTAGGACCTCCAGGCTGATGGCTCATCCAAGACAAGTGTGACAGAGGCACAACATGCTGTCAGTGTCCAACCTTTCCCATATGTGTGAAACAGCTCATCCACAGTGAAACAAGGACACTCTCCCACTCCTGTCATAACACTGGGATCTCCAAGGTGAGCCAGGATAGGGGAGTATCTTGCAAGAATTTCCTGGAGCAGTGTGGGTCAGCCCTGCTGCACCTCTGCTCTTTCTGTTTTCCTTTGGCTTCTCTCCCTCCCTCTGCCTTCCTGTCAGAGGGACCGAGGACTCAGTGCCAACCTCTCCAGGTGTGCAAACTATCCACCTCCTTTGGCAGGTACTGCCAGGGCAGCCCACACTGCTGGAGGGCTGCCAAAGCTCCTTTCTGATTCACGGTCTCCCATACCAACAGTGAGAGAGGTGACTGCTGGAGGGGTCACAGCAGGGACAGTTGAGCCTCTTCCCCTGTTTTTAGGGGGCATCTCCATCATTTTCCAGGCTGACAATACTTGATGGACCATCCAGCTCTGCTACAAGTCTGTGATATTGCAAGGGATGGTGGTGGATTGATTGAAAATGAGGGATAAACAGCATGCTGGAGCTATTTGGAATTTGGTGGCAAGAGCTGTGTAGATGCAGAGGTCACCCTGAGGCATCACACTGGTCCCTGTGTGACTGAAACCAAAATCAGAGCCTTGTACTGATGTGGCCACATTAAAATAGCCCCTAGATGTCTAATTTCCCAGGGAAAATCCCAGTCTCTGACATTTCATTTTTTACATTGATGGCATCACTGGACTTTTGAGGATCCCCTCACCACCTACCAATGGGTCAGGCTGCAAGAATCAAAGGCAACAATGCACTGAGCAGCGCCCTGGGGTGCCAAGGGACATGCAGGTCCCTCCTCACCAGGGTGGCTCTGCAGCATCCATTTCTCACAAACCTGTCCTGGGGCCTAAACATGATGCAGGAGGGTCCTCATGGCTGAGGAGGTTTTTATGATTCCGTGACTTTTATGCTTCTGTCTGCAGTGCCATGATTGCCTCAACCTTTGCACAGATACTGCAGCAAACTTGTTATTACTTGGCCACAGCCTTTAATATTTGCTGCAAGAGGATGTTTGGTCCTTTGTAAGATTTCTGGAAGGTTGAGACTTCCTAAACTCAGGAGATGAGCCTTGCAGAGGGTGTGGGATGGGGCAAGCAGAGAGGTTGATGTTCCCGTGTCAGACATGCCCTCAGTGGAATACGGGGCAAATCACAGAACCGTGAAATGGTTTGGGTTGGAAGGGACCTTAAAGATCATCTAGTTCCACACCCCCTGCCGTGGGCAGGGAACCAGCTGTGTCTGGCACTTGGGCACAGAGGCATCGAGGTGTTGCAAAAGCAGGAGATGGGCTGAGCAACAGTGCGAGAGGGGGTGTGAGACAGAAATCAGCTCTGGGACCCCCCGGCAGCACGGAAAACGTGATAACCAGGGAATCCAGTGATGCTTTTGGGCTCACACTGGGAATCTGTGACTGGAACTGACCCCATCAGTATTAACACCAGCCTCTTTATTAGGCAGTGATTAGATATTACACAGAGTCAAATTACTCATGGAGACCGGGCATGATGTGCTTAGTTTTTATTTGCCCTCAGATCACGGCGTTAATTCTGGATCCAGCCACATCAGCCTGTTCTGGGAGCTTTAAAACTGAAGCAGTCACAAGGCTGCTCCTCGATTTCCAGCCACTTATGCAAGAAACCAAACACATGAGAACAAAAGGACAAATGCAAAACTGAGGTCTCAGGCTGGAATTCAGCCTTCTTTTGGTTTGCACCCAGAGAAATGCGCTGGAGTCAACTTTCCTGTGGCAGGAGAGGGGAGGGAGGGGGTTGTCCTGATTAGATCTAATTTCCTACCTGTTTACTGTAGGCATTTGCATAATGATCACCCTGCGAAGAGTGGTTAGCATATGCTAACACCGATTCTTGCACCCATTAAAACACAAACCCCAGGCAAGCTGCTGCTGTTTACAACACATCTCTTCCTCCTGATTGCATCCCAGGGGATGTGGCCAGTGGTGCCTCCACTCACTACCTGAAGTGGCTGGAAGCCTCTTCCAGATATCATCAGGACAGGATGCAGAGAGATAAACACAACCTGGTTTATTTTCATCCATTATGAAAAATCACAATGCTGAGAAAGACATCTAAAGGTTTTTCAGGAGTTGGACTCGATCTTTGTGGGTCCCATCCAACTCAGCATATTCTATGATTTATTATCCATTTTAGTTTCTTGTTCAGTGTTGGAAGAAAGGCACTTCTCCAATATCCATATTCCCAGCCCAAGCACCACCTTGACAAGAGCAGCTGATGGATTTTGAGTTAAGGACAGTGATCCAGCCCTCCCCACTTAGTTGAGGCCAGAAGGATACACGTTTCACCAGAACTTTCACCAAAACAAATCTTCATGCACTATGTGATGATTTACAGACCTTCACACTGTCCTGGTGGGATGTTGAGCTTACTTGTAAATGATTTGTTTTCAGTGAGGACAGGCACAAGTGTGCCATTGTTTTGGAAGAGTTTTTTGTCAGCTGAATGACAAAAAAAAAAGATAAAGGGGAGGGATGCAAGGCAGACAGGACCGTGCTGTTGCCAAAGGGTGGCAGAGGATTGCACGGTTTGAGGAGCCAAGGAGAGAGGTGTCAGCAAATAAACCCAAGCTGGTTCACCTTTCAGCAGGTCTGTTCATCACTTTACTTCGACAAACGCCCTTCCCCACCTCTCTTTTCAGTGCCTCTCACATGTGTTTTCACCGCCACCAGCAGCAGTCACAAAATGCTCCTTTAGCTGCTGCAAGACTTGTGCTCCTTCCACATGCACATCTTTTTAATGAAAGCATTTCTGTAGCCTGGGTGACTCTGATAGCTTAGAGACCAATTGCTATGCCAGCAGATCTCTGAGGGAACAGGAATATCCAGGGAAGGATGCAGGGAGCAGCTGAAAGACACTCACCTGTCCCCTGGGATGGAGTAGCCCAGCACATTGGAGTTGCTCCTTGCTCTGGGTAGACTTGTCCTTATCAAATTCACATTGGCTGCTTCTTGTTAGGCAGTTTTCTGCACAAACTGGATAGTCACAGATTGGAGAAGTATAGAACAATTCAAGTTTGGAAGGGCTTTGCTCTCTGGGTCTCCAGTCCTAGATCCTCCTCAAAGAAGAGCAAACTTCAAAGCTAAATCTTGTTGCTTTAGTGAAATTCTTAATATCTCCAAAGATGAAGATTCCCCACAGTTTCTCTGCTCCCTGTCCCAGGACTTAATTGCTCACATAGAGGACAGTTTTTACCTGTCTGGTGTCTGTGATGGAGAGGGAGCCTTGAGGGATCAGTGTCACCTCCAGCATGAGCTCAGATCTCGAGGACTGAGGGACCATTTGCCTCAGCTCCCTCAAGCACTGTTCTCTCCTGCCTTACGCCCACAAGACCAAAATACAACTTAAAACCACGGAATCCTAGAAGGGTTTGTGTTGGAAGGGACTTTAAAGACCCCAGAAACATGGATTACCCAGTGTTGTTCCCTGTCTGGATTTGGAAACTGAGGGATTATAACCAAGAGTCAGTTGTGTGCGGTGGTAGGACCAGGTGGTCTTTTGCTCGGTTCTGTTTTGTGAAGCTCTGAAGCCCCTTGAGCAATCTCACAGTGTGTCCCCTAGCAGGGATATCCATGAGCTTCAACCTCCAGCCAACTCCTTAGGCAGCTGCTTCTGGCCATTGTCCTTTTGGACCTCTGTTTCACACCAAACTTCCTTTTGATCCTCCTTGGTGTCTGGAAGTTCTCTGGGACAGCTGCAAGGGTGTTCCAGGGATTCCAATCACACCACACTGGCCCAAAGATAGCAGAGATGGTCTTGGTGCCTGCTGTATGTCAGAGTGGCATCATCTTCTCTGTGTCTTTGTTCCCATTTCCACGAGTGGTGGCTTTGAGGTGTTAAGTGACTCTGTTCCCCATCCCTCTGGTGCAGAATTTTTACTTTTTACTCTCTGTGTCACACATGGGACCCTGATGCTGCCCTTCCTGGCTGGAGTCATTGCTGTGGGGCTGGTTGTGCTGCTCAGCACCCTGTCCTGCCCCCTGCCCACCTCTCAGGGGTGAGCCTGTCCCTTTGGTGTTTGCCAGGCAGAGTTCCCACCTCTGTAACACAAACACCTCTTGCCTTCCCTTTCCTTGATTTTGTGTAACGAACAGGATCTCATCCTGCTGGGGTTCCCACAGCTCATCAAATACCTTTATCAGCTGTTGCAGGATCCCTGGCAGGATTCCTGGAGATGCTGTTTCACCCCCTCCTCTCTTTTTCCCAATGAGCTTGTTAAGATTTCTATTTTCTCATGTTTTCTCCCATGGTCAGCTCCCTATGCAGATGTTCCAGTGCTTGTCAGAGGCTGTTTGTCCAGAAATCCAGAATTTCCAGTGGTTTGAACCTTGCTTGTTTTTTGCATTCTTCTCTAATTGCTGGATGTTTTCCTGTCTGTCATTATCATAAAATCATAGAATTCCAAAATGGTTTGGGTTGAAAGGGACCTTAAAGAGCATCTCATTCCAACTCCCTGCTGTGGTCAGGGACACCTTCCACCAGCCCAGGTTGCTTCAAGCCAATCCAACCCAGCCTTGGACACTTCCAAGGGTGGGGCAGCCCCAGGTTCTCTGGGCAACCTGTGTCAGGGCCTGCCCACCCTCACAGCCTGGAATTCCTTCCCAATATCCCATCTAACCCTGCTCTCTGGCAGCGTAAAGCCATTCCCCCTTGTCCTGTCCCTCCAGGCCCTTGTTCCAAGTCCCTCTCCCTCTCTCTCTTAGAGCCCCTTTGGGTTCTGGAAGGGGCTCTCAGGTCTCTCTGGAACCTTTTCTTCTCCAGGTGAGCCCCCCCCAGCTCTCCCAGCCTGGCTCCAGAGTAGAAGTGTTCCAGTCCTCAGAGCATCTCTGTGGCCTCTGGACTCATTCCAGCAGCACCAAATCCTTCTCATCCTGGGATCCCCAGAGCTGAATGCAGAAGTGACTAAACAGCTATGTGCTCCTGAAAGAAATGGCAATCTTAGTATTCCTAATTTTCCAACAAAGCATGGAGACACTATAGGTAGGACTGAGTCCCTGTAGGATAATTTTGTGATTAGCTAGATATCTCAGACACATATCAAGCCTCCAAACTGATACCTCAAAACTGTGCATTCTCCTTGGCAGTTGGAGCTGGTGGTTCAAATCCTGCACCTGGAGAAAAGGGGCCCCCCTTGGAAGCTGCTGTTTTCCTGCCATCCCTCCATGGCTGCAGGGACTGATGCAGGAGCCCAGCTCTCCTGCTGGAACTGCACGTTGTGTTCTCATTATGCAACTGCTGTATTTTAATAGAAACCTCTTTTTTAGGCAGTCTCAAAAACAGCCGGATTTTTTTTCCTCCTTCTGTCAAATGACCAACTTAATAATTCACTAGTTGTGCTGGGATTAGGCACTTTGGGCCACACTCTGGATTTCTTATCTTTAATGTAGTCCTCGACGACAACTTCTGCACTTAATCCCCTGACAAAACTGCCTTTGATTCCCACGACAGTCGCTCACAGAGATCAAACGCAGAACTCTGCTCTGTCAGGTAGAGCTGGGCGAATAATTTGTGACAAATAATTTACCCGCAGACTTTTCTCCTCGTTTTCAGCGCACAAATTGTCCGTTCGGCTGAGATTCGGGGCCGCTGATGGATTTGTTTCTGGCTGCACAAACCCGAGTTCAATGACTTGCTCATGAGAAAAAAGCCTGTGAGAACGTTTAAAGGGCTTTGTGCTTTGTGATGCTTTGACCCTGCTCTGCATCAGCCTTGGTTGTCAGCAGGGCTCACCCCACAAGTGACATCACCACACCCCATGTGCTCAGTGCTCGTGAGTCATCCCCTTGTGTTTCTGTTCCAGAAGAGTGTGACTTTAACAAGCCCAGAGTTGCAGTGCAAATAATCTTTCATATCACCTCCAAATTCCCTCTTCGAGGGATGTGCTATAATGTATGAGTTTTGTTGCCTTTCCTTCCAATAAGGGCCTCCGAAACCCAAGCAGAGGTGAGACAGGGATGTGCAGAGATAAAGGAGCCTGGTTTCCATGTGGGATCACTTCCAGCACCACTGCCCCACATCTCACCACCAGAGGCTGAACACAAGCCCCATTTTTATCTCTTTGCATTGCTGTGGCCTCCACACCAGCTTATCCATCTAACTGAGCATTAATGGCATCTTGGTGTGTGTTATATTAATGCAATCTGGGTGCTTAAGGTAGAGAAAAAAACCCAGAGTTAATTAGGAATTAGTTCTGATAGAGACAGATTTGAGTGATATTTATGATCGTAATTTTACAGGCAGGAATGATTTATCTTGCCATTTGTGTCAACTTTAGCTGTTTTTCTTCCTATTTAAAAAAAAAATAAATGCCTGCACCTCTCAAAATGCACCAAGGTGGGAACTTGAAGGTCTCCATCCCTTTTCCAAGCAGCCCTGGTAACGCCTGCAGGGAGCAGAGAGCAGTGCTGTCTTACCAGGGCCCACAGAGACGCTTCATTAACCCAATTAAGCAGGTGGATGGAGAGGGTCTCTCTGATAATTTACACCTTACTAATGAAGTGTGTGACTCTTAATCTCCTCCAAACAAGATACACTCATGAAACACTGGTGCAAGGAAAGGGGAAATTAATTAGGTGAAAAAACTATGAGATTATAGCAGAGGGATTCCAACGAGGCAACTGTAACATGGCTGGTGATTCATTTGTGCCTGTCTTAAATTAATGTCTGAGCTGTCAAGTAAATAAGACCCAGCATTATTTTGGCTTAAAAGACATTCTCACCAGGCCTAGCATGAGGCACCTTGTTTTACTGCATGACACACCATTTTCCAAGCCCCAGCTGCCTGAATGACCCTGGGGTGAGACAAACCCACTCCCAACAGTTTGGCCTTTTCCTAAGATGTCCAGAGAAGGGTTAGAAAGAGCTACTTATTTTATGCAAAATATTTTCAACATAGTAATAACTTTGTGCCATATAATTATCTGCCTCTCTTCCAAACCCACATTTGGGTCACAGAGCTGTGGCTGCCCCATCCTTGGAAGTGTTCAAGGTCAGGTTGGATGGGACTTGGAGCAACCTGGGAGAGTGGAAGATGTCCCTGCCCATGAGGGCTGGTAGATGATCTTTAAGGTCCCTTCCAGCCCAAATAACTTTGGGATTCTATGAAATCATGGTCAGCAGAGCCCTTTGACAGTCCTGAGTTGGCTGTTCAGCATGACACAACTTCTCACCTCAAGTAGCGCTAGAAGATTCTTGCATGAGTTCCTCTCCTGTTTAGGTGCTGGTGGGTATCTCCCCAAACCTGAGTGTGAATGTGACTCAGAAGATTGTCTATTTTTGCACCCAAGAGCCCATTAGGAAGACACAGTTCATCTTGTGGTCATGTATGACCACTCTGCTTCTGGGCAACGAGGTCTTCAAAGTTTGCAAAGTGAAGATGCTACAAAATTGCATTTTATCAGTTAAATTGAACTGCTGGCTAGAGAAAGATTCCCAGAGTAGCAGATCTGAGTAGATTTAACAGTGGAAATTGTGTCTTGTCCTAAAAGGAACTCAATGAATCCAAGGATTTCAAAGCTTTTGGTAAACATGAATTAAATCAGCAATTAATTAAGCACTGTGGCACTCCTCATATATTATGATCACTCAGTATTGCCAACTGCAAACATTCACAAACTGTGAGTCCAGCTCCCCAAAATTATGAGATTGGCTTAAAAAATCACGAGATTAAAACCCAAAATTGTTGCATTTTCTTTATCCACCATCTGGCTCCTCAGCCTCTGGGGTAAACATGCCTCGTGTTTTCCACTACAAGTGCGAGCCACTTACTTAAAAAACATGAAAACTGAGATCCTGGTGCTTCATAATGACTCCAGCAGCTCAGGCTTTTGGAAAAATGCTAAAAATCTGAAGGCTCATTATAAAATCAGAAGAATTTGCAACACTGATCACTTGTAACAGAAATGTATTTGGCTCAGCAGCTATTTCTGAATGCAAGAATGCAGGAGCTGCTGGAGAAGGAATAAGAAGGACTATCCTTGCTGAAAAAAAAAACTGCAGGAGAACTTAGGTGGATGAAATACAACAACGGAGGGAGGATGTCGTGCAGTCCTTTGCTGGAATTCAGCCAGGCCATGACAGATAAACACATCAGTCCTCATGAAAACTCTTCTGGGATTGTTAATTATTACAAATAACTGTTCCTGTCTCTCTGGGAGGTGGTTTCAGGCACCAGGAACTGGCTGGGGGCGACAGCTTCGTACTGAGCCACAGATGTGGATGCCACCTCCAGCAACCCCACTCCCCCAGCCCTGCAGCCCTGACAGACAGTTTGTGTCAGGAAAATCCTGTCTCAGGCTGATCCGACTTAGCTTGTGAGACAGGGCCATTTTGGTGGCAGGGCTGGCAGCCACCGCATTACTGTCTGGGGGAGAATTTGCGCTGCAGTGGGGACGGCAAATTATCTGGAGGGAAAGTAGCTGCAGCAGGGCCATGGCTGGCCAAAACCAGGAAAACAGATTTCAAACTAATGTAAACAGCTTGGGTTTATCACCGGTTTCACAGGTTCAAAAATAAATATCATCGTTTCCCTGGTTCGAAAGTTGGTTATTTTCCACTGACGCTTCGGAAATGGAGTTTTCCGGCGACCTTGAAAACCACTTTAAATGTATTTTTCAGTGATTTAAAAACCTGAGGTTAATAAAAGTGAATCAGGAAAAGAAAGGAAGTTTCAATTCTTTAAGAAGGGTCTATTTGTCAAGGCAGGGGAGATGAACTTGCAGCCACCTGAGCATCCAAGCACATGCATTTCAGAGAAGTAGCTCTAATGTCTTCACCGCAGCAGGATCCTCGTGGGCATCAAGAAGCTGTTTTCTCCAAGGAGGAACATTATAGCAGTGCTTAGGATAGGCTCTGATCTTTGCACCTAAACCTATTTAAAGTAACATTAAGGGTTTTATAGTGCTATGAAATTACCTTGGGCCAGTGAGAGCTCTCACTGGCTGTGTGTTCCATGCTCCTCTGTGGAAATCGAAACAAAAACAGGTTGAGCTGTAGGCAAATTCGTGTAGAAAGCACCAGCCAGGGCTATTTGAGCAAAAAAGATCCAGCCTCTGCCTCGGGAAGCTCAGTGCTGCAGGGAATGGAAGTGATAAGGGGGTGGGCTGATCTTGGTTTTATGGTTTTTCTCTAAGTATCTCTGCTAGATGGACCTTCAGACCAACTCACCCATGGTCACTTGTGTTCTTTTGTCCCTGAGGGTTCCACCCCAACCCCAGCCCAGAGAATCATCACCAAGATGAGCTCCCAAGCTCAAAGGGCTGTGGGCAGGAGAAGAAATGCAGGTGCAGAAGGATATTGGTTAACAAGGGCCTCATGGTGCTCTGCTCTGCTTGGACCCATCTCCCTGCTTTACAAATAGTATTTGCATATTAAATAAAGCACTTCCAAGGGTTTTGCTAAATAGGTGTCTGTGGCTCAGTAATTAATGTCAGCACCCATAAATGGTGTGTTTCTCACTTTGGTAGTGCCAGTGCCCTGGTGATAGAACCAAGCACTTTATCATGTTGATTTCTTTCTCCAAAAGATGTCCCAGCAGGTCATGTGTAGGTTAAATATGGCAGCTCTCAGGAGCTGTTTTATCCTGTGTGCAAACCTGGTTATAAAGCTTATCAAGAAGAGAGGCACAGTCTAGTACTCATAATTAATCCTGGAGACAGCACGGATTTAGGTTCATTGGGGCTGACTTCAAATTAAAAAGTCACTATTAGCATGTGAAACAGACACCATATGTTATGTATTAACACTGTAGATGTTACAGAATGTTTTGTGCTTTTTGTTTCAAGTCAGATGGCTGTAGATATGTCCTTTTCATACCTATGATTCTCTTCCATAAAGCAGTCTCCATTACAGGTGGTGGAAAATGTCTTTACAGTGATCTATTTGTATGCAGACATCCTCATAGATGAGGTCCTTGTTTACATGGTTATTTGTACTTATAAAATTATACCGATTTTATGTGTATTTTATATGCTAATATTAGGGTTAAAATACAAACCTGATCAGTACACACACCAATCAAAGAGTAAAAGGCATGCACACATCAAAATATAGGATATATTTACACATTCAAATTACTCAAAATATAGAGGGAAATGCTCTTTAAGTGCATATTTGGCAGCATCCTGTAAAACCTCGTTGAACAGGGAGTTAATACAATGTTCTCAGTGTCTTCAGCCATCTGAAATTTGAGTTTAAAGTTTTTGCACAATCACAGCCAACATAAAATGCAGCAGGAAATCGCCATTAGTCAAATGTGGTCGTCTAATCCCACTGCAAAATGGAGCTTTTTCATTTCTATCCCGCCACGGGTTAGTTTGTGATTTCATATGTCAGATACATCAATTCTGCCAAGGAGAGAAGATGGGCAAGAACAAATTAAAAATATAGCCTTCTTTGCTTCGGGGGAAGTGGAGAGGCCAGGTCTTTGTAGAGAACAGTAATAATGATCTCATTTAAGAGACTTTCTGGGTTTGATTCTTTGCTGCCCTTCCTCATAGTTAATTACACCCTGGCAAATTGAGGCCTAAGCAGCAAATCCAGATGAATACTCTTTTCTGCTGGAATTGCACAGGGAGAGTGCAAGCAGGGAGATACCAGCCCGTGTCCTTGGACATGCTCCTGCCAGGGGTGAGATCCTGGCTGGTCATTGATAGGCAAACCTGCCATTTCCATGTCTCCCTCTTCCTGTCCTCGTCTCATTTTGCTTCTCGCTCTCTCCCACTTCCTAATTCTCTCCCTTCATTTGTGCGACCACTGGGATAAATACAGCAACAGCCCCTCTCTTCCCAGAGCCTCATGCTTGGGAGGATATTAGTGTGTGCCACACTCTGCTTGCTGATTTGTCTTAAGATAATTATTTCTAATGGCTGTTGTTGTTTTTCCTGCAGAAACTGTAATGTAGCCCCTTTTGTATCATTGGCTGAAGCCCGTTGTTTCTGTAACAAAAACAATAGGCCCTCAGATTAGGTCTGCATATTATGGCTCTACTAGCACAGCAGGCTTTTGGTATTGGTACCAATCCTATCAATTCCTGGCATCCTTCCCCCTTTACTCCTGGTAATTAATCTTTTCATGAATGCTGTCACATTTAGAGCCATTTCATTAAGTTTCTGGTTCCTACATTTATGTAACTCACTGCATCTCTCATCTGCTCCATCAGCTGGAGGGACGTGGAGAGGCGATGCTGGGCAGTGGGGACACTCTCCCCATCCTTCTTCCCTCCCTGTGGAACAGGTTGTCCTGTCACTGAAGTCAGACAGACAAGCAGCCTCACGCCTCAGACAGCCTGAAAGGGGCAAAATTGAGCCATCAAAAATTAGGAACAGCCCCTATGAATGAATAATCAGGCATTGGAATGGGCTGCCCAGAGAGAGGATGGATTCCTCAACCCTGGAGGTTTTTAACCTGAGCTTGGCCGTGGCACTGAGTGCCATGATCTGGTAAAGGGACTGGAGTTGGACCAAGGGTTGGACTTGATGATCTCAGAGGTCTTTTCCAACCCAATCCATTCTATGATTCTATGATTCTAAGTCTGTGGAATGTGATGCCCATTTCCCATAGGTGTGTATGTACCCAGGGCCTGATAGGGAAGGGCTTATACACTGTGTGTGATGTAAGTCATATTTTTCATGTGAAACACTGCAGGCTTCTTAACCAGGGACAAAATTTCAGGACAATCACTTCCTCCTGCCACGCACCAATGCTCTTCCTTCCTCCTCCTCAATAAATATCTGCCACAAAATGCACCAGCTCCAAACCACTTCTATAAAGCAGGAGGTTTGCTGGGTAGGGGAAGAAGAAAAGAGGTTTAAAGGCACTTTTGCTGCTATCCCTCCAGGCTCTTATTCCTAGTTGTGGAAGGGAGTTGGGTCTGATGGCTGCAGACAGCGTGTGGCTGCAGCACAGGGGAGAGACAAAAGCTTGTATTCCCAGCCCTGCCTCAAGTGACCTTGTGCAACCTCTTAATTACTGCAATTACTTGCCTCCTGAGATGACATTATTAGGCTGTGCTCAGTAATAAGGGCTGTGAAGTTCACAGAATTATTCGTGCTGGTTGGTGGAAGAGTAGGGAGTAAAGCACCCGGACATCTTGAGGCTTCCAAACCAGCCTCAGGTCAAAAGGGGTTGACCACTGGTTCTTCTCAAAATATGGAGCTGGTGGTGTCCACCAGTTTTAGGGTTGGAGCTGGGATTTCTGCAGCGTGGCATCTGCAAAACTTCACTGAGGGTGAGCAAAGAGTGATGCTGAGATGTGGCTGCACCTAAATATGTTTAACCAGCAATATGTTAAATATGTTTTAACAGCAACGGTTCTCCTCCAGTGCTGCCCATCTGCCAAATTCTGTGTTTCTTCCCCAAACCAAACTCCTAAGTGGTAAAATACCAATTATAAAATATGAAAGGGTTAAACCCAAATGCTGCTGATGCCAATTTTGAGCATTAGCAACACTAATTCAAAACTCCAAAAGGCTGGGGCATTTTGCTGTCCTTGGGAAAAAAAGAAAAAAAACACTACTGAAAACCCTAAAACAAACAACTAAAAGCAGAAAGAGCTGCAGAATTCACCCTAAGGCAGAGAATAAACATTGAGGATCTCAAGTGAAGTATTTAGTTATTGAGAAGCAACAGCAGCTGAAAACAGGAGACTAAATGGAAAAAAATTAAACAGCCTGAAGTGCAATCACTGGTACCTCTGATGACAGCTGTAACTGCCTTTGCCTGTGGCTGCTGAGATGGAGCAACAGCCCTCCTGCCTTGATGTTTGCACCATGTGTGAAAATGTGGCTGTCACTGAACACCTTCTGCTGCTATTGTGGTCAGTTTTGACCTGGAGGTCCTGCATTTGGCTGAAACGACACACAAGGATGCCAACCCTCCTCACTGCCAGCTGTAATCCAAGCCCTGGTTTTCTGCTCCCAGAGGAGAGATGTGTCCTGCAGCCCAGGCTGATGTGTGGAGGGCAGGAGGGTTTTTTCATCCCATGGCTCTGCCTGGCTGCATCCCTGCCAGGGAACATGAGGAACCCCCAGGAGAGATCCCCTGCTCAGGTTCCTCCACCCAGCTCCTTCACAGGGGCAGCAACTGGTGCTGAATGGGCTATTCAGGGAAAGGGTGGAGGGCAGAGGGCATCCAAAGGGGAGGAGAAGGATGCAATTGGTTTATCTCCATGGGCAGGAATGTCAATCCATCCTCTGTAGAAGGTCTGGACATGGAGGGGCCATGGAAAAATTCGTCTCTGAGATTTTCAAGTGGAAGGAGTTGCTGTGCCAAGGCAGGCAAAGAGGAGGGGGAAAAAGCATAAGACACTTGCTGAGGGCTGCAGGGAGTGAGTTTCAGTACCCTTCATTCCCTTGTGAATAATTCAGCTGCTCTGTGTGTGCATCCGGTGCAGCTCTGGAGTCAGAGGGAGCTGCCCTGCCCTCGCTCCAGCATCTGCCTGGCAATTGCATTCTTGCTACATCCTTGGGGGTGTTTTTCTGCTTGAGCTTTAGTGTTTTGTTTGGATTTTTTTTGTCCACCGACACCTTCGTAACAGAGGAGGTAAAATATTTTCATTATCCTCTCCCCAGAATGTGGAAATCTTCAAAGGGGAGTGAGGAGGGAGGTGAGCTCCTTTAGCCTCATTTCCCTACCGCTGCCATTCCTTGGCTGTTCATCACAAAATGAGTCCACACGCCCAGTGCATCGTGGCATTGAGCCCATCATATGTTTTGCTTTTTCTTCTTTTGGTATTTTTTTCCCCTAAAATTATTTCACTTTGCAAACCTAGTGATTATTTCATGCTGTTTAAACTATATTTGTAGTCTTTGACCATACATAAGTAGACTGAAGTAAACTGCTGATAGCGAAGATATTGTTCTCGGTGTTTCTCCTCTGGCTTTGTTCCTTGCATTATGCCTATAAGCTCACACAAAATGTTCATTGTGGCAATGCACCTTTGTTATTAATTCTTGTGGTGCCACACATTTTTATGAAACATGGCTCATTTACAAATGGAATGGTTAAAGAATCTGTGCCAGTGTGTATGGGTGTATTTCACACACAACACACACACACAACACTCAATTACATGCACCCCAAACACGTATTTATCCCTATTAATGGAGGGACCAAACCATCATATCCTATTTATGTTCTGTACTATCCAGCTTCCAGGGCTCATTCTCAAGCTAAAATCTTCTTGACTATGGACATATTTTACTGCTTTGAGAGGTGGCCCAACAGCAGAGAGACACAACACCAGCCAGGAATATCCCACCCATGATTTCAAGGCAAGACATGCACAACAGCCCAGAACACTCCACACGAACCTGTGTGTCTCCTTATCATCTGAGCCATTACTTACAAGGAAGTAGGGCAGTTAAATGTTTACCCCCATCATGCAGCAAAGAGGTGGGAACTGATTCATTGCACTTGAAGCCCTGCCTGGCTCTTGCTTGCTCCATTTTTAACCCCATGCATAAGGACAAGGCCATGCCAGAGGGTCGGGCTGCTTTTCAAAGAGAACAGGTACCAAACCCCACCGACTGCCCTCGTTTAGTGGGAGACAGATGTCTCATTCCCAGGTTGCCCTGCAAATCACAGTGAGTCACTCCATCAAGTAATTAAAAAACTGCCCATGTGCAGGACATGGATAAGCTTCTCACCAGCCTTGACTCTGTTCCACGCCTGTGTATCTGTTGTTTGCAGTGTATAAAGGTGTGATTTGTGTATGATTCCTTCATTGTGCTAATATATCTTCAGCCTCCTTTTATTTTCCTTAATAATCTCTATTATTCTAGTTACTAAGAGAGTGGAAAAAACCTCTCAATTTTTTTCCCCTGAACAGCAGCCATCCTGCCCCTCCAGCTCAAGTCCAGTTGTGCAGGGCAGGTGAAACAGGAGAGCAGGTTTGATAACAAGAAGCTGCTCAACTACATCTGTAGAACCATAGAACTGTAGAAAGGACCCACAGGAGCTCTGTGAGAAACTGAGGTAAGAAAATGAAGCTCTGGGAGCACCTGAGCTGGTGAAGACCCAGCAGAGTGAGGCAGGTGAAGGTGTCCCATGCAGCAGGCAGTTCCCATGAGAAGCCCATGGATCTGCACCACAGGGCTGATGGCAGCATCTCCAGCCTATCCAGCCCTGACAGCTCCATTCTTCCAGCTCCATTTAAAGGATCTGCACAGACAGGTCTAGGACTGGACACTCCAAGAGATTTGACATTGGAAATGTTGCCCAGAAATCTGTGGCTGTCCCACATCTGGAAGTGTTCAAGGCCAGATTGGACAGGGCTTGGAGAAACCTGGGCTAGTGGAGGGTGTCCCTGCCCGTGGTAGTGGGTTGGAACTAGATGGTATTTATGGTCCCTTCCAACCCAAACCATCCTATGATGATGATGATTTCCCTTCATCTGCTCCCTCCTCAGGTGAGATGGGCACATGCTGCTGCAGGTGTTCCCAACAGCTCCTTCTTTGCCACTTGCAGAGAGGCTTTTCCACCCCTAAATGGTTCATTTGATGTGTGGGGCAACCAATACTCTGTGGTGGGTTCCACTAACCCAGCTTGCACTATGTGAGTTGCAATTTAAAGCCCCAAACTCTTCCTTGGAAGGCATCTTCTCTTTCTAGCCTTGGTAAATACAGTGTCCAATTGCAAAATGCTGATATTGTGCAGCATGGAAAAGGCTTTTTTCCCCCTGAGTTTTATTATATACAATTGATTATACACCATTTTTCTCTCCTTCTGAAACCTGCACAATTGGACTCATGTTGCCAGGAGAACCTGCTGTTACCCAGCCCCAGGGAGAAGAAACAGAGAACAGGAAGAAAGCCATGTTTTAAAGCTCTTAAAAGTTTTTTAAAAAACATTTCTCTAAAGAACATCTTGCAGCTCTGTGTACCAGAGGCCTCGTGATTGTCACACAGTGCTGGGGCCACCACAGCAGTCTGGGTGCACTTCTGTGTGAGCATTTCCAGGCAGGGATGAGCTCACTGCCATCCCTCTCCCAGGAAGTTCCTTCCTTCCATAGTCAGGGTACCAATGTCCTTTTAGCACCTTACAACCTGCCACGTCAAGGACTGGGGCAATATTCCCCAGGGGACCAGAAATAATTAGGAAAGGAAGGAGTGGAATGGGTTTGCTGAATGCAGGGTTTGACTCCTGGTCTGGAGGCTGTAGAAGAACAGAGGATGGTTGGCAGCAGAGATATGGCAGAAGAGAGAAAATCAAACCAGAGACATGCCCCAGAGGTGTCATTTTTAGCCACAGGGGTTTGAAGCTTTTATCAGCACACTGTTCTGGCTGCACAGTGCCAAGTGGAACTGTTAGTCTGGGATCAGGGGACAGAGTAGCCAAGCAGTGATGACCACACTGGGATTCACTGGTCTAGTACTGCTGATGTGTGTCCATCCTCCAGGTCCTGAGCTGGGCAGCACAAGCTCTGGGCTCTCTGCACTTCACTCCACCTGTAGATGGAGCATCAAAAAGCAGGATCACACAGGTAATGCAGTATTAACCACTGGGATGAGCAGGGAAGGAGCATGTGGGATATTCCTCTGGTTGCCAAAACTTCAGCACAGATCTAAGGCCTTTTTCCTGGAGGTGGAGGTTGCTGAGCCCTCCCCACTGCCACGAGCACAGAGGGGTAGCTGGGACCACCACTGCTCCTGGCTCTGCACAGATAACACATAACACACAGCACATACACAGTAGGTGACCACCTGAAGCTCCACTTCCAGCTGGGCTGAGCTGGAGCCACCTCACCATATGGCTCCTCTCTGCATCCCGCTGACACAAACCTGTCAGGTGAATCATCCTCAGGGAGCATCAGGTGAGCTGAGTTTAACTGTAGAGCATCACAGCTGGTGGGAATGGCCTGAGCCTCCAAATGCTTCAGGAAGGAAAGGGGAGGATGCTAAAAATATTTAATAGAATCAGAGTGGGTTGGGTTGGAAGGGACCTTTAAAGGTGATTTAGCCCAACCCCCTGCAATAAGCAGGGATGTTTTCAACTAAAGAAACCCTCAAGCTTCCTCTCACTGACTTTATTAACATAAAAAGAAGGGTGTAGAACAGGAACTATCCTTTTTAGTACAGGAGCTCAAAGACTGGGTCAACATTTGGTGGCTATTTGGGATTATTCCTTGACAAATATAAAAAGAAGAGCCTAACAAAGAAGCAGTTTGTAAGACCTAAACTAGCCTTCCTAACTGTGAACATTTATAGGGCCAAAAGACCCCAAACTACCCTCTAATCATGATTATAAATATTTATGCACATACTGTCCTTTCTAGCTGTGAAAATTTTCATGGCTAGAAGCACCCAAATCATCCTTTGGTCATGACCAAACACACACACACACAAATAAATAAGTAAATAAATAAATATTTGCTCAAGGGAAAAAAAGCCCCAAGATTTTCTCCACTTTTTTCCCAGCTGATGAATCATTATGATTTCCTGAATTATTGCACAGATCAGCATTACAACACTCTTTATACACCACAGTTTCTCTGCCCAAGAGTGTAAAAAACACTTTATGTGACTGAATTATTTTTTAGTGACTGAGGAATGCACAGGGATTGGGAAGGAGCAGTAAATACACGCTGCTGGTAGAGAGAGTAGCCTCCTGAAAAGGATTTCAGGGTCGAATGCTGTCTCTGTTTACCCTGTGTAAATCAGGTGTAACTCCACTAAAGCTAATAGAGGTAGGCTGGTGTCAAGCCCACGCGGATAAAAGGATCAGGCCCTCTAAGCTTTAAAGTTATGAGTCTTTTCAAACTGCAGATCTACTGTCAACATTTCAGTGATTACTTCTCTTTTTTCCCCAACACACAAACATAAAATAGTAACAAGATTATCAGATTAAAGAGCCAAAGAACAGCCAGTTTATTATACTCCTGCGTCTAAAACACTCAAATCTTATAGGTTTCCTTCCCACTCCACATCTTGAGGGGGGAGAGCAGTATGTTTGTTTTTATTTGTTTTAATTTTTTTTTCGTGCCAGCCTAAGCTATGCAGGAGAATAAACAAGTCATAATATTATGAACTGCACAGTGTAGCCAGCAAGAAAAAAACACTTCCAGACCCCCAAACCAACCCTTCTGAACATTTCAACTTAAAATAAAAATATAAATCTCTGCTTTCTTGCTGTCAGTCCCTATGAAGAAGAAAGGAGAGGAGAAACAGAATGAAAAGGACAGAGCTGTTTAAAGCTAAAAATGTGCAAATGCTGCATTCCTTCTGGGAGAGGGAAAAAAAAAACCCCAAACCCCACAACCCACCACCTCTGCATCAATATAAATTATTTAAATCAGAGATGGTTGAGGGTCTCGAACAGATTGCATAACTGTTGCACAACTAATGTGTACAAGTGTGTCACTAATTTAATTTTAATTTTACTGTATGAGTTTGTATAAGATCCCCCAGCTGTCATGTGCTCATCATCTGTCACAGAACTATCACTAAGCCATGCTGGGCTAAGACAGGATTATAAACGATGAACTGCCATGTGCTCTAAATCTTCTTATTTGCCTAGCCTGGAAGGTATGCCCTGCAAAATTTGATTGGCAGCACGCTCTGTTCTGTCAATTGACTTTGAAGGCCTCTTCTATTGGCGCTTTGGAGCGGCTCTCAGTAGCTGTATTGACTGTCACCTGCTGACTCCAGCACGTGCCTGACCCCGGCCCCGCGCCCAGGCTCCTTCGCGCTCGCCGCGGCATCGCCGGGGCCGCCGGCTCTGGTGGCACGTGCGGCACACAAGGGCATATGGGCTGCCTGGCTGTGTGCAGAATGGAATAACTGAAGCCAAGCAGCCCCGCGCTGTTATTACGGCAGATGGGGGAAGCGTGGCATTCAATATTAAGACAGATGCCACCTCCTTATTCCACCTGTCTGGAACTTGGACATGGGACAGAATGAACTGTCTGCCTAATAATTAAGGAGACAAAGGCTGCATTTATGCAGCTCAGCAGAGCACCGTCTCTGCGGCGCATGCACGGGTATAATTGTGGGCCACAACAATAAGGAAACGTAGAACAGGGGCTCATCAGATGTTCAGATACGTACACACAATTACAGTAGGAAACTGTACTGTTCCCAGCTGCTTTTGTGGTCTTTTATTTAGGCTGGTTGTGTATTAAGTTAAATGGGAGGGACAAGTTGGCTGGCATTATTACTATTATAAATAACGCTTTAAAATTACAGTGAAGTTCCTTAAATAACAAAGCGCCTACCGTTCCCCCGAACGGTCCCCGCTGCTGTTGTGCTGTGCCCTTTCTTGCAAATTTGCTCTTTGCTTCTCAGTAGTCAACTGTTTTTGTAGCAGGCAGAGAGAAGAAAAACATTCTTTCCAGGACCACTATTATTTTCGCGTATTTTTACACAACAATTTGCCTCTTTCTTTGGCATTGTTAAAAAAGAATGATAACTGTGTAAAAAAGAAGGCCTGGCTTCTTGGCATTTATGCTATGTTACGTTTCTATTATTTAATCCTACTTAATTTGGGGCCAATTATTGTTGAACCCGCCGTGCTTTGTGATGGGAATGGTTGTGCTGGAGAGGGCTTGATGCTTCCTGGGTTTGAGCCTGGGCTTTCCAGGGTGGCAGCAGGGCTGGGCTGGTGGCTGTGGTGACACTGTGCAGTGGCCCTTGTGCAGCCCAGCACCCCACAGAGGCTGAGGTTTGGGGTCTGGGATTGTTGCATGGGCTCAGAAACACCTCTGTGTTGTCTGGGCTTGGGTTTCAGGCCTCCCAAACAGCTGGACCAAGGTCTGCACCCCATTTTCAGGGTGAATTTCTTCCTTGCAAGGGAAACCCTGCCCATGGAAAAATCCAGTGAGGATGCTGACAGCACCATCTCCCCCTTATGCATCTGCACAACCTTGTGAATTCAGGGGAATTAGGTGCTTAGAAATAAAACTGAGCAGGTGTGGGTGTGTTGGCTGGGCAGAGACATTTCTCTGCAGAAGCAATATGCAATTAATGCCTATGATTGAGGACCTAACATAATCCAGGAGGTATTTTTAGTATCTACTTACCTACCTCCGACCCTCTTTTAAATGCCTTGTACTGATGTGATCACGCCCATCCTTAAATCTTTCTAATTAATTTTGTTCTCTTTTGACTGAATGAATTCAAAAGGCAGCTTAAAAAAAATCATCTGTGTGTCTGTCCTGGGATTTATCTGGAGATGGCAATTGGAATAAAGATGAAGAAGTTTCAGAGGATGAAAATGCAGGAGCAAGTGTTAAGGGCATGTTTACTGTGGGTACATTATATACAAGATTAAGGACACACAGAGTGCCTATTGTCTCAGCAAGCCATGAAAGTGGCTTTTATGTTTATATAGATGCATTTGTATGTACACACTGACATGTATATAATCTCTATAAAGAAAAATGAATAATTGAATTTTTAAAGGTAGATCATATGCACACAATAAGCAATGCTGAATCATCACATTCATATGCAAGTATAAATATATACACTCATTTAGAAACATATGCATTTAAATATTTACAGTATAACATGACTAATTAAGCACCACAGATACATTTGTGTGTTTAAATATATCCACAGAGGCATGTTGAACCTGCTGTAGTTCTGTAATAATGCTTGTAGACTGTTCTGTATTTCTCTTTTTTAATTTGTAACAGATGTATTTAAACAAGAGAGCTCGTCCTCAGGAAAAAAAAAAAACCCAACTACCAGATGTATCAGACTCTCCAAAGCACAGAAATCACATGCAACAAATTGCAAAAAGTAATCAAAGCCCAAACTTTTTTTTTTTCATGGTAGTAGAAAAGGCAGCATTAAAAAAGGCACAGATACATATTACGAGATGAGGATCAATTTGAAAAGATCCCACAATATCTGTTACCAAGTGCTTTGTTAATCTTTAAAAACCTAGAATGATTATTTATACGGGAGCCATGAATTAAATAGGTTTTAATAAATAGCTCACAGGCACGTGTGTCAAGATTGTGCTTTTTGTTTTTATATGTGTCTGCATTTGGAACAAAAAAAAAAAAAAAAGGAAAGAAAAAGAAAGAAGGAAGCTATTATTTGTTGATTTTTTTCTGTAACAATTCTTTCAAATTAAAAGCCCATCTGACGAAAGGCATATGGATGGAGAGGGGGTTCAGTCCTAATTGAACAAACCAGGACTTGTGAGGTTAATTACAGATATTAACGCTGTTGTTCTTCAGCTTCTTGCCCTCACGAAGGCTGCAGCTTCCAAATGACCTGGCTCCAACAATAAGACTCTCTTTAGCCCATTAACTAATTGATAAAAATGTGAGTGTTTAGAATGAGTCTAATTAAATCACCGAGCCTTACAATTACGAGTCCATTTGGTAGCTGTCGGGAGATGGGTAACCTCAGCTGGCATTGTAGGCGAATAAAAGATAAAAATAAAAGGGAGCTTAACCAAAGATCATTTTGAAAGCTGTTCATTTGAAGACAAAGTACACATTTGCCTGAAATGTATACATACACCACTTCAGACTAGCACAGTGTCTTGAAAAGAAAATGGAGCGTTTACCAATCATGATTTTTTTTTCCTCCAGCGCATGCATGAAATTCTCCACAGCCTGTGTGATGGAATGAGCTGCTTTTGTACCCATTTCTGAGTTACAGTGGATGCCTGGGTTCTTCCAGAGTGCCCAAAGAGCTGATCCCAGGTTCCTCTCTGTTATTAATATTTTTAACTCTCACTCTTTCAAACTCTCTGCAGACGACATCCCCATATCCCTGTTTGGGATGTGGCTGCTGCTGTAGGGACAGTTCTGAGATGTCCCATTTGTGAGGTTGGCACGTGGCAGTGAGGCAGATTTGCTCCTCCACACCACAGGTGCCCTTGGTAAGGGAGCTGGAAACCACCTTGTGTGCAAAGATTCCTGTCAAAGGTGTGCCCAGTGTCCTAAGCATCACATGCAATTTTCATCTCACCATGTCAGGCAGAGATTTAGACCTAAAAAAAGGATGAAGAGGTGGGTGATGATGTTTGCTGAAGGAATGGCTTCCATAGATGGAATCCTAAACTGACAAAGACTTCACAAGTAAAAAAAAAAAAAGACAAATTGGATAAACGACACTCTATAATATCAAAAGAGTGGGTGGAGGAGGTGACCAGGAATGAGGATGCACTGTCTCATGGTAATATCAACCAAAATGGTAATTTGAGAGATCCCAAACAAATGAATGGAGCTGCTTTTTTGCTGTTAAGCTGCTGAACTTATTACCAAAGGAAGTTTTGGATTATGAAATTTTAAATCAAAAAGCTTCTAAATGAATTAATTGGAGAAAACCCCACCCATATTATAAAGATGCTGTCTCTGTCTTGGTAAGTGTCTGAGATGCAGATGTCTGGAAACTGGAACAACATACAGAGGAATTTTCACTGTATTTCTACCCTGCCCTAAAAGTCTGTAGCCTTTACCAGTGACAAGATACTGGGATAAACTGATTTTTTTTCAGTTCACTCCAGGACTGCAGTTTGTAGAGTCTTAAGGTGCTATAAAGTGAGTGGGCTATAAAAAAGCATGTCCATGGTGGTGTCACAAGCACTCAAAGGGACTGGAAGGGGCTTTGCAAAGCCTGTGCACAGCAGAGAGTGAGAAGACAAAGCTCATCAGTCAGTGAATGATGGAGGTGGTGCTCTGGCCTCTGAAGTACAGCCAGGGAGTGAACTGCACTTTGGGCATTTTTTGGCTCCCTGCATCTCTCCAAGGCAAGTGGCTGGAGCCCACCAAGATTTGTCTCTGCCCAGTGGTGAAATGGCCAGCAGAATGATTTGGAGGTAGTCATGTGTGGACTGAGAGTTCCTTCCCTTAGGGGATGCCTTCCCATTATTCCCCAGGATGGAAATCTCAAAAAGCCAAAGCTTGGTAAGACAGGCAAATCCCAAACATGTTTCTGTGTCACTACAAGGAAATCCCACTGCTTGGAGCCTGGAATGTCTCTTCACTGACTGCAAAAACACAATTATGAGGATATTGAGGGAACTTGGAGGATGAACCAGTGGATGTGCATGGTTTGACCCCACAGGGTGCTGCACCTCAGCATTAACACCAAATACACTGTCACAGCTCTCAGGTGTCCTCTACTGCAAGTGATTTCTGCACAAGAGGGGAAAATATCTGTCTAAAGGTAAGAAAATAGGAGAAGAAGCCAACCCCTCACCTTCCACTCTCACAGCCTCTCAAACCTTTCTCCTGCTTCCTTTGATGGGGAAGTCTAGCTCAAAGTTTATGGAATCACAGAATGGTTTGGGTTGGAAGGGACCTTTAAGCTCATCTCATTCCAACTCCCTGCCATGATCAGGGACACCTTTCACTATCCCAGGTTGCTCCAAGCCCCATCCGGCCTGGCCTTGAACATTTTCAGGGATGGGGCAGCCACAGGTTCTCTGGACAACCCAGATAAGCAATCCTTCTTTTTGTTTTTCTGCTCCTCCTTCCTCCTCTCTTGACATAACGTTCTTGTAGATGGCACTTCCCGTTTTTTTCATGGGAAAACTTCCCTAGAATTCCCAGGCTTGGGGTTCAGGTTCCCCAGAGCCATAAGCTGTTAATGGCAATCCTTAGCCAAGCAGGACATCAGCCATGTGGACATGGATGTGGGCTCAGATGGCATTTCAGGTGTTGTGACCAGGCAAGGCAGACTTGGATGCAGTCAGAGCTTAGTTCATTTCCGGCTTTATCGATATTTAACCAGCCTTGGATGGTGCCCAGCAGTGCCTTGGCAGACAGTTCAGAGCGTGGAGCACAGGTGGGCCACGCTCCTGCCAGTTTGCCTCGCTCAGAAGAAGCGCAGCTGTGCTCTGCTGTGCTAGACAAGCCTTCCAAGCAGCCTTCCAGGGTAGCCCAAGGTAGGGCCTGCACCCTCAGATTAGCCTTGCAGTGGCACAGACAAAGACAACCACGTGAAGGTCCTGGAGAAAAGGGATCTCTTGGGTAGATGAGAATGAAAGAGCATTTGAAGACATTGCTGCTGTTGGGGGTTCAGGAGTGGGGCTGCACCAAATGACTTGGAGAGAAAAGGACAGAAGTCTGTTAATAGATGGAGCAGGAGCTGTCTTCCAATTCTTCAAGAGTGCCTCCCTCTGCCAAGAACCATGGCTTCTGCCTTCTCTGGATTGACCCTCAGCCAAATGGCTTTGATCCACAGCTCTGCCTCAGCCAGGCTTTGGAAGAGGGGGGAAATGGCACAGTGAGGCAGGAGGAGCTGAGGCACAGAGCTGGGCACTGCCAGTCTGTGGCAGGGAGAGCTTCACTGCCCCTTTGCAGGGAATTCACACATCTTTGGAGGAATATAATTTGCAAGAGCGAGTCTGGTGGGATGGGAGAGGCTGCAAAAGGAGGAGGTTCTGGGTTAGCTTCTGACAGAATGGAGAGGTTGGGTTGAGGTCCCCTGAGCTCCACTCCAGATGTCTGTGTGTGTGCACTGACACCAAGATAAAAATCTCCATGAAACTCAATTAATTAGTCAAGAGATTTTGGTGGTTAAAAAACCAAAGGATTGGGGCTGGTTGAAATTTTCTGTATCTTCCATACTTTTCATCTACCCAAACTTCCTTGAAATTATTTCACAGCAGAAATTCTGCTTTCAATAAAAAAGGGAAAATCCAGCATTTTTAAGAATGAGATTTTGTGCATTTTTGGAGGGCCAGCAGAAGGAGGAGAAGCTCTGTCTGCCCATGGGGCACAGACTGACCCTTCCCAATCATTCACATTTTCCTCCAGTGGTGAAGATCATTTTCAAATGGAAAGAGAACCCATATTAAAATCCAACATGTTGTAAATGGCCTTTTCTGAAAAGCCTTGCAAAGTAGGGAAATAATAATAATTAAAAAAAGGTGCAAGTGTGTTGGGTCAATCCCAAGCACAGATTGGACAGAGAATTGAGAGCAGTCCTGCTGAGAAGGATCCGGAGGTGTTGGTGGATGAGAAGCTGGACACAACCCAGGCAGCCCAGAGAAGAGAAGGCTCCAGGGACACCTTAGAGCCCTTCCAGTGCCTAAAGGGGCTCTAAGATGGATGGAGAGGGAATTTTGAGCAATGGCCTGAAGTGACATGACAAGGGGAATGGCTTCCCACTGCCAGAGGGCAGGGTTAGATGGGATATTGGAAAGGAATTCCTGGCTGGGAGGGTGGGCAGGCCCTGGCACAGGTTGCCCAGAGAAGCTGTGGCTGCCCCATTCCTGGGAGTGTCCAAGGCCAGGTTGGACAGGGCTTGGAGCAACCTGGGATAGTGGAAGGTGTCCTTGCCCATGGCAGGGGGTTGGAACTGGTTGATCCTTAAATTCCCTTCCAACCCAAACCATTTTTGGAGTTCTATGAAAAAAAAAGGACCTGCTCTAAGGGGTTGTCAGAGTCAGGTAGTGGATTGCTGCAAGAATTGGTGTCTGGATTACCATACTTTTCTTATTTCAAGAATAACCATCTCCTCAAAACTTTTGTATTCCTTCCTGCAGAGCCCCCAGGCAATTCCTCCCACATACAGCAGCTGTATAACAGCTCCCACCTGACTCCTGCTCTGTCAAATCCCTCCTGTCACCACACTCACAGCTCTGGTAGTTGAAATAACAGCATTGCTGGGCATAGGAGTGAGATAAATGCTGGCCACTCATAAATTTGTCTTGTCCAACGGAACTTGAGGAGTTTCAGCATGATTGGATTTCATCACCTCGGATCACACACTTTATTATATCACAGGTGTCAATGAAAAAGTATTAAAACACAGAAAGAAACATAATACAGCTCCAGCACAGATTGAATCTCAGCCCCAGAGCTGCTGAGGAGACACCTCCTGCATGTGAAAATCTCACAGTTTTCCATGCTATCCACAAGCAAAGGGGATGTAGCACAGAAGACTGAGGAACACGTGTGTGTGTGTGCACAAGGGTGAGCAAAATGATCTTGAAATGCCTGCAGTAATATCTGAATCGAAGTGTTACCCTGCAAGTCACTGTTCTAAAGACAAAGAAATTACTTCCAAATATAAAGTTCCAGACCTGGGCACATCTGGCACAAGTGCAGGGTAATAAAGAAATGGCCCATTAAGGAATGAAATGCTTGTTTAGCATCTACCAGGCCTCCTGCTTTATCTCAGGACTTATCAAAGTGATTGCTTGGTGACATGCTAAAAAATATTAATATTCCACCGTAGGTCCAGGAGAGTGGAGAGAACAGGTTTCAGTTTTAGGCATAACATCAGATCCTTAGCATGTGGCCAGCAGAACTTGGAGACCAGTAACATTCTTAGGTCTTCAAGCTACAAGATTTAAGGCCATAGATCAGAGAGTTATGTATTTATAATCTAGGAGATACAAATATTTTTTCCACTCTATTACCCTAACAGAACTAACCAGGATGAGAAAATACTAAATAAAATGTTTATATACCTTTACAACCAGTTTCCCACTATCCATCAGCCCAAACTGAGTTGCATATGACTTGGCTTTCAAAGATAACCAGCAAATTTCAAAATACTAGGTGAGGTTTGCATAAGGACTTCCAGAGAACCTTATTTTGAACATGTCAAAGCCAAGAAAACATTGAGAAAATCCTTTTCATAGGTAGATGTCACTTGGTGTAGCTGTGGGCAACAAATGAGCATATGTTGCACATACAGGCACGTGCACTTCAGCATATACAGGTATTGAAGATATAAAATACTTCCCCAGTGAGTCCAAAAAAAGTTCTCCTTCTCTGTTCAAGAGATGAGAAGACCCAACCAGCCATTTCTACCAATGACCACAGAGAAACTCTGCAGGCACCTGCTCAGGCTTTAAAAACCACTCCCTTAGTTTTGTCTTTCCCCCTTTATTCCAAGGGTCCATCCCACCCCACTGCTGCAGTGGTGGATTCAGAGGCTCTGTTTGCCTGCAGCCAGCCCATTTGCCTCTGAGAATCTAGACCTGATCACAAATGCATTTTTAATGCATTGGTGAAAGCATTTACTTAGAATTATCTCATTTTCCCTTGGGGAATTTTCAATTAAAGAAGCACATAATAATTATTTCCTTTAATTGCTCATCTCTGCTTACCTGGAGCTAAGGCACCTTTGCCCCGTTGCACATCTGAGAGCTGTCAGATTGATTCATTAGTATTTATTTGTTTTCTATTTCCAAATCAGAGCGATGTATTTGGGGCATTTAAGGAAGTGCTGCTGATGTCAAAGGGAGTTTTTTTAATCTTGTGTTGACAGCTCAGTTCCTGTGCACTGTTTGGGAGCCTTTCTTAACACAGAAAATGAGCTGGTTGCAACACTTATGGTGATTTACCAAGATTTAAAACTGGTACTTGATATCCAAGGCTGTCCCACACTCACCAAATTCCTCCCTTGTACCCTGTGCCAGTGAGGCTTGTCCAAGCTGGGGATATGGAAAATGGGAAAAGGTTGATTTTTCCACTTGTACTCCCCAAACCCTGAACTCACTGCCCACGGCAAGTCAGCCCAGGATCTTGCAAGCAACAACCTCCTCAGCCCTGCCCAAACACCACCAAAGTTCTGGGGTTTTTCTCCTTCTTCACATCCCCACAAAGCTCCACAGCTCCTAAAACCTGCTGATTTTGCCATAGAGAGCAGCACACAGAGAGTCAGCTGAGAGGCAAACAAGAAAAGGCTGGACAAAACATAAGCATTAATATGACCAATAAACTAATTTTTTGAATCAGATCTCCCACTCCCAGCCCTGCCCACTGTCCCTTCAAGCCTCACCAGTGCCCCTTTCCAAACTCTCACCCAGACCCTGTTTTGCTCCTCATGTAAAAATGTGTGTTGATGCCCTAAGGAGGAGGGCAAATAAAATCGATCTTCCTTCCTCTGCTGAGCAGCCCCAAGCACTGGTGAACAAGGGAAAGACTCTGTGACTTTTACCTCCCACAGAATCCCCTCAGCAGGAAGGAATCCAGGTTGAGTTGTTTGTTCTTTGAAGCTGAGTTCAGAACCTGAGTGTGGTGCAGCCTTGGAGAGAGACCTTTCTTGTGCCAAAGGAAATAAGAAAACATTTATTTATCCTGACTACTTTCAGCCCTTTAGTCACATCCTAAAATACTCCATATTTGCTCCCTGGTAAATGCAGCCCTGAAACAATTTTTCTGAGGCCCCAAAATGACTTGGTGAAGGAACATTAATGTCACCATGGGGCTAAAAGCACCTTCCACATCAATGTTGTAGCCTCGTTGTAATTCACTCTCAGCTGAAAAAGTGTAAGTTTCTTTTACAACGATCACAAATACCCAACCTTTTAAAAACAAACCTCTCACCAAAAAGGGTCAAATTACCTCTGCAGAAAATGCAGACCTTTTTGTCAAGTAATTTGACTGTCTTCTCTTTGAAAGTTAAAGTAGGATTCCCAAAAATGTTTTCCAGTTGAAGAGATATCAGAACAGAAGATCCTGGAAAAGACCAGCAAAGATGAGCATCATCTGCAACAACCAGCCATCCCATTCCAGGCGTTCTCTGTGAACAATGAAACATGCCATGAACAGAAGATTTGGAAGATTTTACAAATAATCTTGCAGTAAACATCACTGAAGGGCTCACACATGTGAGGCTCCTCATGTCATATGTATTTGCAGCATCAGGGCTTACAGAACCAGGACACAGGGGGAGTTAGAAGATAATTATCCAAAGAGACCTACAATAAATATCTGTGGGCCAAACAGCACCATATGTACTGTATATTGATTTGGTAGTAAAGGGATTACTTGAGTGGTAGTGTCTATCCTGTATATTATTCAAATACAACAGATGGGAAATTGGCATGCCACGTAAAATACAAAATTCAATATTCACCCAAGTGGGCCGATAAATTATCATAAACCATTTATGAATATCCCTCAACCATGAAGCCTAATAATAAAATAAAATTTAAAAACCTAACTCGGCCCAGCTCTATCAAATGGCAGAGATGGGGGCATGCACTGGAATCAGGGTCCTATTTTGTTATCCAAAGTGATCCAAGGCTGTGTCTTCTTCTGCAGATGGTCCCACCAGATATGTAGAAGCTCCATCACCACCAGTGATAAAAGGAGTCCTTGATTCCACCCTGGAAAGGAATGTCAGTCGTGAGAGTCTGGCACGAACTGGGAGGTTTAGAAGAAATAAAGTGAGCAATAAAGTGGTACATATTTTCATAGAGTGTTTTTCATGAGTAAACCAGGAGAACCAGAGGTGCTTAACTGAATGAGAGAGGGAAGAAGGTTCAACAGTCCTAGACAAAGACATCAGCATATTGGAAGCACCATGACTACAGGAATCATGCAGAATATTCCACCCAAGGCAGCCAACACAACACTGTGCTCTCTGATCACTCCTCAGACTGCTGAAAAGGCTGATAAACAGAGCCTTCAAAACACACTCTCTAGCAGGGGATCTTCAGCCTTCTTCCCAAGCAGACTGCTGTTTGACAGTGGCTGTCACTGAGGTGTTGGGATGTTGAGGATATTGTGAATATCAAAACCAAAAGCCAGATTAGAAACCAGCCTCCAGTTCCCAGTGACCTACCGGGCTCTTCGCATTCCTGCAGAGAAGAGGGAGAGAAACAAGTTGTGCCCTACCTTGAACCCCATGAGTGTGGATCAAACGAAAAGTAAGAATTAGAATCATAGAATCATTTAGGTTGGAAAAGATGCCCAAGATCATTGAGTTCAATTCAGCACAATTAGAATATTTGAAAACTCAAAGGAGGTTGTTTTCTGATCAAAGACAACTGTCTGTCTGGGGACCTCTACTCCTCAATGAAGAAAAATTTTAAACTGGAGGCACTGATGGTCAGAGAAAGGAGGTTTGAGCACTGCAGTTTCATTTCTGCAGGAATCAACCTCAGTAATTTCATCTGGAAAACAGGAGGAATCAGTCACTACGCAGAGGGTTGCATTCAGAATAGTGTCATAATAAGCAATTTATGTCTCACAGAGAACAGCTCACACCAGGTCTTAAGTGGGCAGCCAAAGTGATACATGAAAATTAGGAATATCCTCTGTCTTCCTTCTGTTAGTTTAGATGCCTGATAGACTCCTTTGTCTAGACTGAGTTGTTGCCTGTTCCTGATAAACCTGTAAGCTGTTAAGAGTATTGACAGGAAGTTATCCAACGTGGCACCATCTGGACCAGTCTAGCCAGTCTCCATGACCATGCCTAGGGATGACCCTTCCTGTCATTTTCAGGGTTATTAATCAGAAAAAGAAAAAATTACATCCCCCCTCCAGACACAGGTTTCCATTGGTAAATCATTCTAGAAATAACAATAAAACCTGTGGGTCTTTAAAGATCTCATTGTACAGAAAACGAGTCCTTTGGAGATGCTGTTTGTTTGTTCTGTGACATGTAGAGTTGTACTAAAAAAGGTATCTAGAAAAAAAAAGGCTTATTGAGAGTAGTTCTGGAAGAGAAAAAAATTAAAGGCTTGCTTTTACCCATAGACAAGATTTCCAGAATGAAGCAGAAATAATTCAGAAGGAATTTATAGTAAGGGGATTAGTCCTCAAACAACACACAAAAATAAATTACCTGATATTTTTAGGATTTTTTTTATCATCCAACAGCCTTGTCCTGCTTTCTCCTTGAAAGAAATGCCACCTGTTAGAGCACCAAAATATAGAATTATCTCTGGGTCTTTGGAAAAAACACCCACTTGGTTCTGTTCTTCAGAGATCAATTTGGTGTTGTGTGTCTTTGCAATTCATTGCTCTGTCTGTAAACTGGCACATCTGGCAGAGTCCCACTTACATGAATATAATTCCTCTGCTAAACTTACTGCATTCCCATGGTATAAGCAGTTCTGTTATTAAATTCCAAGAATTTAGAGGGGCACTAGAGTTGCTGGAATTGCCCCCCTGGTTTTATCACTGACCTGCCCTCTTTTCCAGGACACTTCAGCTCTCAGGTTTTCTATTTGATTCTCTATACTTTGCCTTTCTGATAGAGACAACACATTCCTTGAGGATCTTTATGCCCCAGGTTCCACTGGGGCCAAAAATCACTGTCCATAAGATAATGAATGGCTGTACATCTCATTATCAGTTTGTGTGCCTGCTCCTTCAGCAGAGAGACTGAAGAGGAAGGGAAAGGTGCATATGCCCTTCCATGGCTGTGCATGAGGGAACAGGTGAAGAGACACCCAGAGTCATCTCCTGAATGAAGCCCTCGTGATGGCAGTGCTGGGCAGAGCTGTGATTCAGAGCATTTCACTGCAATACTTCACAGACATGAATTAGACTTCAGAGCAACTTCTCACGATGATCAGCCGTGGGGAGGAAATCTGATTCGTGCCTACAAAACATTTTCTCTAACAATCACATAAAGCAATTATTTGGGATTTCATCCTTTTCAAGCCATCTCTTTCCTCCTTCCACTTTTCTTCTTTGCCTAGCACATGAGAATCACCAGATTATCAGCACAGAATACCACCAGAGACCCTCTTAAATCCGCGGTAAATGAGTGTCCTGACTTTCAAGACCCTCCAGCTGTCCCTGCTGATCCTGCTTAGTCTAAGGCAAAGACCTCTGTGAAGCTCCCCTGCTCCCCTTTTAAACACTGACTTGAACTTTGGAATCTCTGGGCCATGGGGTGAAGATTTGTCTTTGTTCTTGGCCATGGGGGTGTAGACCAGAGTAGCTGCTGGCACAGTGCTGACCTCAGTTTTGCATCCTGTGCCCATGAGAATGGCAACCTGGCCCATTCTTCTTCCTTTTTGAGATAATTCCATCCCAAACCCATGGTTTGGCCACTGGTTCCTTGTCATTTTTTTTTCTACAGAAGGGTTTCAGGCTGTGATCTTCCACAGCCTTAGCTGCCATACAGATTGGATGTTTCTCATTCTCCCAATAAGTTATTTCCACCTGTAGCATTGAATTTGCATTCAGATGTCTGATGGCATAAAGGCTTTCCTTACATCCCCAAAACTCCAACATCTGCTTTACAGGTGCCAAGAGAGTCACTTGTGTAGTTCTGCAGGTTTTTGCACCCCAAAGTAGCAGGGCACTAATGTGCCATTACTATAATTAAGAAGTACAGGATGATTCAGTAGCAAAGAGGAAAAAAAAAACCCAGACAGAAAGACAGAGAAGCCCCTTGCAACATAATTGGTCACTGCTATGAATCTTTACTCAGGGGACAGATAGCACGACCAGAGGTAATAGCTTACACACGTATTCTTGAGCTGTGCAATAGATGGAAAAGTGTCCCAGATGGATTGGGCAGGGGCTTAGTTCCGGGATTATGATGAGACAGTGGGTAATTATTGAGTGGCATTGCCTCAGCGCTGATTATATCTGCAAGCTTGTTCCTTTCCTTCAGAGGAAAGCATTGATAAAGATAAACCATGCTGCTCTATGTCCTTCATGTAGCACAAAACAACACATTTCAATCTAACAGGATCAGGTCTCCACTTTGATCACAATCTGTTACCTAGATGTCTTTGCAAATTAATCAGCCCTGCTTGTTTAGCTCCAGTCAGTTTGTACTGCTAAATTAATAAATGTACTAGGAGCAACAGAATACATAATTAAATTCTACAGTTTAATCTCCACATAATAATTTTGACCTTAGTCTGGGGCCTCTGTCATAGCCAGCAACACATTGAATAGATGCAGACCTTGCAATGCAGCTTACACTAACAATCTACCTTGAATGATTACTCAGGGGCACCATAATCAAGAGCTACTAAAATCAGAGGAAATTAGGAAAACAAAATTGTAGCCACAGCTTCTGGCTACAGAAAATAAAAGGGAGCTAATGCAGCACAGGCAAGCATCTACATAAAAAATTAGAGAAGGGTACTCTGCCCTGGTTCAGTTAACCAAGAACAGTCATTTTGTATTTCCAGTATCTGCATCAAAAGCAATCCAGAAGAGCAGAGGATGGCTTGTGTTCTTCCCAGAAACAATTCCAAACTTTTGAGAGACTGGGCCATGTCATGGAAGGGTTTTCTGTGCTGGCCTTGTCAAAGGCTATGCATTAATTTATTATAACTGTTCAACACATCTGTATATAATGGACACCTATCTTTCATATTATATACTATTTATATTTAAATCTGTTCTCTTCCCACGAGTGGATAAATCCCTTCCCCTGTGGAAATTCAGGAACGATTCCATGCATTTTCCACATCTTCATCAGCTGCAGAATACCCCAAAAAATCAGAGATTCCTCTTGTTTCATTAATGGGAAGGGAGAAAACTGCTGAACACTCTGCTCACAGAACTCAACGAGGAAAGAAAACAAGAAGACCACAGGGAGTTTTTGCCTTTAACTTGCAGTCTCCAAAGGATGTATTCCAAGAGACTTCCAAAAAAAACCCAGGAAAGGGAGGAGAGGCTAAGTATCAGTGAGTGTTGCTGTTCTGGCTGCCACACATTCATCATATGAGGCTCTAACATAAAAAGCCAGTGGTGAAGAAGAAGAAAATGCTGTAGCTTGGTTCAAAAATAGCCTAAATCATCCATACAGTTGGTTTTGACTGATTATTTTGGGGGCAGCAGACAAGCATCAATGAAGTGATGCTGCTGCAGTTGTGCCAGATCCTCAACCAGTGTCTAATGGATCATTAGAACTTGTTTCTGTTATACAGAGTCCTGTTGTAAATGATGAACTAAAACACTTGCTTAAAAAATCAATTAATTGAAGAAATAAAAGCAGAAGAAAAACTAAAATATCTGGTAGTAATGGTTATCATGCATTTCCTTTAAAATATTGAGATTAAAAACCGTCCAGCTGCCTCAATGCTTTGTGATTGGATATAGCATCAGAAGCTTAAAAACCAGTTTGGCAGCCAACATTCAGCAGAGCAGTAAAACATCTGATGGAGGTTGGACTCTGTCTAAGACCTTGACTGTGGTAGCTGGCACGAGAACCCTCTGAAGAACTGAAGGGTAACTATAATATCATTCACATAACTGTAAACAAATTCAGTGTGATCAGTCCAGAGTGAACAATACTCAGAGAATTCAAAATAATTTAGCATTAATGGTCAGACTTTTAAATTCTGTGCAATAAGTGCATGGGACAGCAGAGACTTGCAGCTGGAAGTGTCTGCTCCTCTTGGACTCACAAGTCCTCTGCTCTAAGCTCTGCTGGCAAGGTGTAAGGTCTCTGTGTGCTCACAGTAAAGTGCCTGTGGCATTTGATGCGTTACAGGAAGGAATTTTGATACAGTTTATGGTGCAAGTTTGTTGACCATTCCCCTCACTGCCCTTCTCCAGTACTTACCAAGGTGCAGATGTCACTCACTGCAGAACGGGGTAAAGGGGTGAACTGGAAACTGGTTGAGTCAGATAAAGCTTCTGGAAATCCCCAGCCCACAACAGTGTCTTGGGCTAATGGGAACAAGGAGAGATACAGCAGCAAGTGTAAGAATTCTTAAAATGAACCCTAAAAGATTTCTTTAGGTTACAAAAGCTCCCTAAGATCACCAAGGCCAACCATTCCCCCAGCACTGCCAAGCCCACCATTAACTCATGTCCCCAAGTGCCACATCTACATGTTTAAATGTCCCCAGGGATGGTGACTCCACCACTGCCCTGGGCAGCTGTGCCAGTACTTGACAACCCTTTTAATGAAGAAATATTTCCTGATCTCCAATCTAAACCTCCCCTGGCACCACTTGAGGTTGTCTGTTCCTGAATCTACAAAAGCAAAGGAATGACAGTGGATGAGAGATGGCAGCAAAACCTGCTAAAAGATAACAGAAAACCACAGAAAAACACTGTCAGAAAGCACCTACCACAAAGCTTGTCCCTCCTGCTGAGGACTGGGGAAAAAATCCTCCAGCCCTGCAGAGAAAAGTGATGGATGGATGGATGGATGGATGGATGGATGGATGGATGGATGGATGGATGGATGGATGGATGGATGGATGGATGGATGGGTGGGTGGATGGATGGATGGATGGATGGATGGATGGATGGATGGATGGATGGATGGATGGATGGATGGGTGGGTGGATGGGTGGGTGGGTGGGTGGATGGGTGGATGGGTGGATGGATGGGTGGATGGATGGGTGGATGGATGGATGGATGGATGGATGGATGGATGGATGGATGGATGGATGGATGGATGGATGGATGGGTGGATGGGTGGATGGATGGATGGGTGGATGGATGGGTGGATGGATGGGTGGATGGATGGGTGGATGGATGGGTGGATGGATGGGTGGATGGATGGGTGGATGGATGGGTGGATGGGTGGAGTTCTTACACAGCATAGAGGGACATCTGAGCAAATGCAGCAAAATAGAGATGTCTCTCTCTGAGCTGTTCATCTGCAGCTCCTGTCAGTAACTGGAGTGACAAAGGCACTGTGAGCAACTGATTCTTCTGAGGTCTGCTTAGATGATTCCTGTGCCTCTGGACTGAGCTATCAAATGGCTCTGTGTCTAGATCCTGCTTTGTTTGCCTATCAGATAGACTCCCCTCCTTGTGGCAGCTCTCACAGAACACTGTTCCCAGGTGCTGCCTGCCAGGGAGGCCACTGAGAACCACGAAATCACACAAAATCAATTAGGTTGGAAAAGACCTCTGAGATCATGGAGTTCAACTCATGAGCCAACACCACCTTGTCAACCAGACCATGGCACTGAGTGTCACATAGTTTTCCTTAAATACCTCCAGGGACAGTGACTCCACTGTTTCCTTGGACAGCCCATTCCAATGTCTAATCACCCTTTCTGTAAAGGAATTCTTCCTGATGTCCAATCTAAACTACCCCAGGCACAACTTGAGGCCATTTCCTCTTGTCCTATGTCTGGTTGCCTGGAAGAAGAGCCCAAACCTGACCTGGCTACAACCTCCTGTCAGGGAGTTGTAGAGAGCAATAAGGTCACCCCTTGAACATTCTTTTCTACAGGCTGAGCACTTCAGCTCTCTCATCTGCTCCTCACAGGAGTTGTGCTCCAGACCCTTCCCCAGCTTGGATGCCCTTCTCTGGACTGCTCCAGCCCCTCAATGTCCTTTCAGAACTGAGGGGCACAGAACTGGACACAGCACAGGAGGTGTAGCCTCTCCAGTGCCCACTCCAGGGCAAGAATTACTTCCCTGGTCCTGCTGGCCACACTGTTCCTGATACAAGGAATGAGAAGGGCTGAAGTCTGAGGACTCTGTGACTGAAGAACTGAACTGGTTCTCTGCAGAGAGACCTATTCATGGTGACTTTGGGTGGTGGCTCCTGCATTCATCCTGCTCACACAGCCCAACCTCCACACAGCTCCTCAAAACATTCCCTCCTACACTCAGTGTTTCTCTCATGTCCATCAAGGATGGATATTGGAATGATAAATGAGTCAAAAAGGGGTATCATAATAAATGAACATATTTTAGAGCCTTTCATACAGCAGAAGAGTATAAATCATATTACTATGATTTATACACATGCTGGTGTCATAATTAAATATAGCACTTAAGATACTTGTGTTATTTTTCATGTCTGCTCCATGTAGAGTGGTATAAACTGCCTTCCTCTTTAGTGTGAAAGTGCAATATTTATTTATTAAAACAGAATTATACATGGGCAACCAGGCATGCTTTGTTTTAAGCATCTATAAAAACAACATTCTTACAACTAATTTATTTATAGCTTAATGCATTAGTGGTTTATATGAGCTATTATCACTAAGCAGGAGCAAGGCACTTTCAATTCAGATTTTCACATTTCTTAAAAAAAGGAGAAAAAATGCAAAACCAGCATTAGGAAGAAAAATTTACCATTCTTAAAGATTAAATGGACAGAGTTTTTACACTGAAAGGACAATTGAAGCAATCAGGCCTGCTCACCATTTATACCAATTATAAACTTGAAGATCGACTGGAATATGGAAATCTCTGGAGTCCAGGGGAATTAAAAATATTATGCAGAATTGTCATGCACTGTTCTTAAAAAATAAACTCCAAACCTGTGCATAATGTGGGAGCAGATAAGCATTTGCAGTCAGGTTGTTGATCCAAAGAGAGTAATTAAAGAAGGTGAGGTCTAAACTTGTCAAAGTCATTTTGCCCTACTTTCCTATTTATAGGTTTCAAAATGGAAAAAGCCTTCAAAAGGATTTGCATCCTGGCTTCCCTCTGTAAGATCCTTCTGCAAGAGATTTGAGAATTAGCTGCTGTGCCTGCAGTATATTAAAATCTTTGACAGCCACCCACTTGGGGAATCCCTGGGAAAAAAAAGGAACAACACAAAAAAACCCACAACCACCTCACTTGGCTTCAAAAGGTTCAGAGTATCACTTGGAAAAGTGGAGAATAAATCACTGCTCTTCAGAATGGCTCCTGAGGCTTTTTCATTCCGGGGGGTCCTTCAGTGGGAAGAGTGTGTGGCCAGGCTGGAGGTGCAGCCTCCTCCACCTTGGCCTGCTGGTGACCTTCTCTAAGGTGTTCCCCTGCTCTTCAAGCTCAGATTCAGGGCCACTTCCTTCTCTCTCATTTCTAAGGAATGGATCCAGTCATTTTTCACCCTCAGCATCCCAGAACATTTGGGTTGGACCATCCTGTTCCACCCCCTGCCATGGGCAGGGATACCTTCCACTAGCCCAGGTTGCTCCAACCTGGCCATGAACCCAGAAGTTCTGAATAAAAAGCAAAGAGAAGCAGCTCCAAACATCACAGAAACTTCCTTGAAAAGAAAAGTCAAGGCACTACTGGGGTTTTGCTCTGTTAAAGAAAAAACATTGTTTGGTTGAAATCTTCTTTACCTTTCCCTGCACTTGTAATTTTAAACCTTTAAACTCTGCAGGAATATGTTGATAGAAACGTTTTTACATGAAAAAGAAAACAAGTTTTTAACCTTGAAAGCCGAAAAAAAACCCCTCCAACATTTTTGTCATTCAATATTTTTAACAAAACCCAGAAAAACCCATCTTGAAAAAATTTAAAACTGCAATCCTGATTTAAAAAAAAAAGCCACTTCAGTGCAAATTGTTCAACTGCTACATTCTCAGGTACAAAAAAAATCCTTTGAATGGACACTTTAAAAATCGAGTTTTCTACTTATCAGAAAAAAAGAAGTTTTCTTTGAGCAGGTCTCCAATGTGGCTTTTAAAAACTGACAACCAAGCCCTGCTTTGCCCTGTGACAGTGCAGCTTAAATGCAACCATTGGCTTAAAATGTATTTTTCTGTCCCATTGGCAGCTGAGGAAATATTCAGTGAGCAGACAGGTATGTGCTGCCAGGGACTCCTTATCTGACAACAGAACTTTTCACTTCCACTTATCTCGGTTTCCTTGTGCCAGGGCATGAAAACAGGGAGTTATCTGACTCCAACATCGTAGGTCTGCAAGCAGATCAAAAGGACAGCTAAAGTGAGGAAAATTAAAATATTCTGGGCAAGACAAAAAAAAAAAAAGCTGACTCATTGTCAAAATAGTTTGGGTTATTTGAAAAAATAAGTCAACAAATGGTTCTGTTTCTCTCTTGTTCATTCACTCAGATTTCGCAGCAATCGTTATGAAGTTTTAATGTTTATCAGTTTAAGTGTTTCTCATCACAAGGATTAAAGGTGAGGTGACGCGGGTATTTGTTATAAAAGAAACTTCTTCTGCCTTGGCACTTTACAATCCTGAGGGACAAGTAGTGCTTAAGGAAATGTGCTTTTCATGTCCACACTGATCTAGCTGAAGAAAACAACCTGGAAAGTGTCATTTAGATAATTATAAGTGAGAACTGGCATAAACAGCATCCAGAAACAAACAGGAAAATACCCCACTTGCCCAGGGGCAAAAAATAGGAAGGATTCCTCCTCTGTTATTCTGTTTCTGATTTTGTGGAGCAGATTTTTAGCTGAGTGACACACTGCAAGTCCACCCACAGCCCAGAGTAAGCTGGTTTGCAGCAGCTGACCATTCAGTCCCCCAGCTTTAGGGCGTTTGAAACTCCTCCTTTGAATTCTCCCATTTTTTTCCACTGCTATCACCCCTCCAAGAGAACATTCATCCCACAGCACTTTATCTACAAAGGGCTCTGCAGAAGACACGACCCTGTAGCTGCTTGAATTGACTGGGAGGAAAGGCTGACTGGTTTGCTTGCTGCTCTTAAACTCTTTGAGGTGTTTTTTCTCCATCGGATCACAACTCAAATTGTCTAAGAGGGAAAAGCAATGTTTTAGAAAAGGAAAACCCACTCTCTGCTATTAGTGATGCCTCTAAGAGGAGATGCCCTCAGTTCCAGTTTCTCCATCTTCAGTTTAAAATGAGCCCTCAATGACATTTTATTTGCTGCTCCTGCATTGCTCCTCTCCCCTCCTCACCTGTTTGCAGAGGTGCAGAGTCATTCACTTACCAAGTGTGGCACATGCCTGAAATTGGGCCATTAAACACAATAATTTCCCCCCAAATATCACAGGTACCCTGACTCGGGAGCCCAAAGCTCTGCAAGACCATGGAGTGACATACCAGTGGTAATTGTTCTGACAAGGACCCTCTGAGCAGTGTCATTGGAGGTGACAGTCCCTGGCAGTCTCCAGCTTAGCTGCAAGGTCACCGGGGAAAGGCAGTTCCACTAATGCTGTCAGGCAGTGCAATTGGAGGCAAATCTTTCTGTCCACCCTGGAGGGCAAGAGATGGCAAGGAGAGGGGCAGATAAAGCACAGCACTTAAAAACATCTATGCTTTTCATTCTCCAATGAAAAACTTAAAAAACAAGCAGCACAAAGGAAGGAGAGAGGGTATCAGCACCTGAAGGGAAGTTCTGGCCAGGTGGGGGTTGGTCTCTTCTCCCAGGCACTCAGCAATAGGACAAGGGGGCACGATGGGCTCAAGCTCTGCCAGGGGAAATTGAAGTTGGAGAGCGAAAAATATTCTTTCCAGAGAGAGGAATGAGGCACTGGAATGGGCTGCCCAGAGAGGGGGTGGATTCCCCATCCCTGGAGGTTTTGAAACTGAGATTGGAGTGCCATGATCTGGTAAAGAGACTGGAGTTGGCCCAAGGGTTGGACTTGATGATCTCGGAGGTCTTTTCCAACCCCATCGATTCTATGATACTATCCTCAGCATCTCTGATAAGGAACTGGCAAATCCACGGGCCTGCAGGACCTCTGTCAAGGCAAATGAGACCTGGATGGAGAGCCCACTCCATTCCCAAGGCTCGTCCTTGTCCCCCGAAGCCAGGTTTAGCAATCCTGCCCCTTGCAAGTGAATAGGGGGGGAAATGGCCCGTTCTCTGCTCAGGTCTCTCATGCACAAGGCAGAGCCTTTCACCTCCCTGCACAGCCAGGAATTCGGGGCTGCCTCCTCCTGCAAGTGCCCTATGGGTGCCAATGTTAAAGAGACATTCATTTGGAAAGAGGATGCTCTGCGAACTGATATGCAAATAAAAGCCATCAGCAAAGAGGTGCGGCAGTCAGGAATGGGGACTCACAGCATTGTGCTCTCCCCAAGTTCAGCATTTTCCTGACCTAACCTGCCCCGGAGGTACCACTTCACCCAACAGGTGATGTTTGACTCCGTGGCCGGGAGGTGACAATGTGCTGGAAATAGGAAATTCATATCATTTGTATTCCTTTTCCTCCGCTATTCTACGGGTTGAAAGGGCCACCATTTTAAATTTAATTTACAGGGTATACCGTCTATCTGTTGGAAACACGAGGAAGCAGACCTTGTCCTAGTATTTATCAGACACATGCCGCCCATCTGCTTGAGCTGGGTCGAGGAGGATTTGCTGTTAATCCTTCAGACCCATCTGCAGGGGGTTCAAAATGCTGACCAGAAAGCTAGACAAGATGAGGTTTATTTAATTAAAAAAACTGCTCCGGAGGTTACTGGAAATCACTCTGAAGAAGAAATAGCTTTTGATCATGTCACTTCTAGGGAAGGCAGGAGGGGATGGGGGGGTGGGGGAGGCAGACAGAGTTTTGCATCAAAACAAGACTGTGGTCATCAGTAAATAAATGAAATGTTTGAGCTGCACCAAATAAACCTGTTCCCAGGAGGGGACATTTCTATCTACCTGTTACATCAAATACAGAAAAAACTAAGCCCTCACTCCAGCTTGGATGTTTCGCCACCGCATTGGCCTCTAATCTGGGCAAAGTATGAAAGGCAGAAATTGGGTTACTCGTGCACACACACACACACACACACACACACACACACACACACACACACACACAGAGACACGAAAATCTGCAGGTTTGTTTGCATGGATCTCAAAAGGAGGCAGACCCAGCCTAGAAAACAACTCCCAAACCTGCAGCAGGTTAGCATTTCAAACCCCTGCCTTTCTTATTCACCTGCTTTGGGGAAGAAAGACAAGTTTCTGGGGGAGATGGTTAACCTGAGCTTTGTTGCTTTAACATTTAATTGCTGCTTTTCATAATCTGGGCTGCCACTGCTCAAGATCCATTTATGTGGAAGTGAGAAACAATAAAATCCCATCTGCGTTGGCTCTGCTGAAAATGGGCATCTGTTAGTAACAATATTATTTCTAATGAAATATTATGTACACAACTGGTTTAATGCAGTGCTGCCGTTTGGGAGAAGTGGCTTTTCAGGGGAATAATCCTAGTTCTTCCAGCTCCTGATTGTTATTTTATGGCAATATAATTCATGACAATTTTCAAAGTAACTCAGAGAATTTGCCCCTACCTCTCCCAGGACTCTTTGGAATGCTGTGTCTGTTCCTAATCAGATTCCTGTACTGGAGGTTGCACAATAATTTTCTTTTGCTTTTCTGTTGCCTTTTTTTTTTTTTCCAATCACAAACATCCCCATAAAAAAAAAGCAGAAGCAGAACTGAGCACCAGGGAGAACAACAGGCAGCAAATTAGAATATTGCTGACAATAAGCTGGGAAATGCAGGGGCTGGCACACCAGTGACATAGAGCTCCATCTAGGGACAAGGTACATCCATCCCGCAGAAAAGATGGATTTGGGAGACCAAGACCAGGAACAATAGTGAGATCTCATTCTCCTGCAAAGTGGCAAGCAAAGATTCACACTGCCAGGGATCAGATAGCAGGAATTCTGCTTTGTGGCTGAAGATAACCTCAGAGCAAAGTAACTTTATCTACAGCAAATTATTCCTCAGCTTCCCATTGCAGGATTTGCTTCACCTTAGTCTGAAGCAAGTGGTGCTGGCTACTATCAGATAGAGGACTAGAGGGATGTCTGCTTTGATTTAGTAGAGAACTTCCCATGGAAAGTGTTTGGGCAAAGTAAGAAAATCTCATCCAAAGATTGCGCAGAGAGAAATTCACTGAACTCCTTTAATGATGGCAGAGTTAACCAACTATGCAGAGATTTGACCACACAGATATAAGGCCTCTGAGGTTTAGCAGGCCACTGAAATAGATGTTCTCTCTTCTGATTATACTGCTTCGAGTTATCTGTGAGTCTTTTGTCCCACTGAACCTCCCAATCCACATCTTTTTTACTTTTTCCTGAGTAAACCGGGCATTTCCCGTAGTTGTTTCTTCTCAGTCATGTAAATAGGACATTCACCCTTCCCAACTGTCCATTCCCTGCTCACAGCCCAAGGCTGTGGGATCTGACACCCAGCCCTGCCTGTCCCTGCTGCACAGACACCACTACTGCCTTAATTCATCCTAACATTTTTTCCTGGCAGTAACTTTATCCATGGCAAAGTTCATAGAAAGAATCATTGAATCATTAAGGCTGGAAAAGACCTCCAAGATCTTCAGTCCAACCTTCAACCAAATACTCCATGCCCACTAAACCACATTGCAAAGTGCCATGTCTGCTTGTTTTTTGGACACCTCCAGGGATGGTGACCCCACCACTTCCCTGGGGACTCTATTCCAATGCTTAAGCTCTCTTTCAGTGAAGAAATTTTTCCTACTATCCAACCTGAACCTCCCCTTGCTGCAGCTTGAGGCCATTTTCCATTGTCCTATAGGAATAGACATACAAATTCTTAATGAATGTATTTAAAAGGTAACAAAGCCCAATTTCCCACTGCAGAGACTTAAACCACACACAGATCCCGTGTTTACACATGCAGAGTGGAATTTGCACATGCAATTAAGTTGATTGACATTTTCTCACTGTGTAGATACCTTCATCAGCAAACATTTGGACAAGCAATCAAGTGAGCTATATTTTTAAATATATACCCACCCTGGCATGGAGAAGGAAACATCCCAGCCAGGCAAGGGAATAGCAAGGACAAGACTTAGAGAAGCTCATCTGAGCACTTAGAATCACAAAATCATTTAGGTTGGGAAAACCCTCTTAAGATCACCGAGTGTAACCATTCCCCCAGCACTGCCAAGCCCACCATTAAACCACGTCCCCAAGAGCCACATGTGTATCTTTTAGATCCCTCCAGGATTGGTGACTCTACCATTGCCCTGAACAGCCTGTTTCAGTGCCTGATCATCTCTTCAGTGAAGAAATTTCCCCTAATATCCAAACCAAACCTCCCCTGGCACAACTTCAGTGTCCTCTTGCTTGTTACCTGGGAGAAGAGCCCGACCCCCACTTGACTACAACCTCCTTTCAGGGAGTTGGAGAAAGTGAGAAGGTCCCTCCTGAGCCTCCTTTTCTCCACCTGTCAACAAATGTAATGAGCAGGAAACCAGAGAAGCAGATGACAAAAGCCATTGGTTCTGGGAAAAGTGCCTGAGAGGTGGTGTTAAAAGTGCCTCAGGAACCAGCAAGGATCACCTGGTATGTCATTTTGGCCATAATTAGTTGGCAAAGAAAACAGCAAAGTCAAAATCACAGTGGTGCCCCACAGCCCTCCTGGTAACAGAGCAAGGCTATCGATCCCATCACTCATTTATTTAGGAGATAGAATTTGAAACATGGTTACCATCAAATCATCTGTCAGCTGGATGTCACTGCAGGCAATTAGCATGTTCCTAATGTGCTACCAAATTTAAGGCCAAATTCTGTCCTCAGATGCCTGTGTTCAGCTCACACTGACTTTGTAGAACGCAGGGTTTGGAGCACAGAAAGATCTGCAGGTGGATATTGCAGAGGCTTTAGACAAACAGCCTTGGCTGGGAGAAAAGGAATGGGAGAAGGGATGATGCTCACAGACCAAGAAGTGTGAAAAGCCTCCAGATGTGCTGTCTTCTACCCAAAGCAGCCCTGAAATGCATTTGTAAGCACTACAGGTAGTTAGTTATTAACATTTCTGGGGCTGAACCTTGGCAGGTGTAAGTCATCCAAATTCCACTGATTTCCTTGGTTTGTACCAGCTGTGGCTCCATCTCTGGGTTTCTACTTAAGACAACAAATCTCTTCTTTGGGCCAAATTTAGTCCTGCCTATGTCTCTGTGCCTGGATTAATCCCACTGAAACTAACTGGGAAAAGTCTGAGCTCATGTGTGGGAAATGAGACCAGAACGTGGCTGCAGCCTTTGTGAAAGCAAAAAAACCCCCACCTTACACACACATACATATACATATTAAATATAATATTTATTGCATGTTGAACTGACTGAACATTTTCCTTAGGAAAAAAAAAAAGGGGAAACAAACTACTCTCCCTCTAGAAAATGAGATTTTGCTCAAACCAAGATTCTCCATACAGGGGAAAAAAAATTTTCCCAACAATGTTCCAGTCAGAAAACTGATGGTTGGTCTGTACTGTATCTGCTTCAGACAGCACATGCACACTGGAAGGCTCCTGATTCCCCCAAGTAATCAGCTGTTGGAAGAAATAAAGGCAGATAGGTGGGAGTTGCAGTTTAGGCAGTGGTGGGTTTTCCTGGGATCACAGAAAATGGAGCTACAGCTCCTGTAAGCAAGAAGCTGCTCAGGCAGAGGCAAATCATGACCTGATTCAAGCAAAAATATCTCATTTTGTCTTAAAATGTCAACATGAAACACCCTGACATTTGCAAATCAATTCTTTTTAGGAATTATCTGTTCCAATTTGAGATGAAAACAAATATGAAAAGACCAGAATTTCCCATGGGACAGAAATTCTATTTTTCAATGAGCAGTAGAAGCTCTATCCATTGAGAGGTCATTTCTCTGTTACAAAGCCACTGTTTTTTACAGCTATGTCTAAATGCAAATAAAAGACAGTCAGGGACCAAACCCTTGTCTCAAAGCTGGATGGCCACCTGGCTTCCAACAGTGTATGAGGAGGTCCCATAAGGTCCTGATCCCCTGGTCCAGAGTACCCTCATGTGGATAATTGTTTTGTAATACCTGACTGGAATTTTCCATGATGCTGTTGCCCCTTGTCCTTAGGCAGTGTGACTCCAAGAACAGTCTGTCTACTCTAGGACCACTAATTCATTGAAGCCAGCTGGTTAATGCCCTCTCAGCTGCCCCTTCCTCTGGCCAAACAAACCCAGGAGGACTCTCAGGCTCTCTGTGCCCTGATCACCTCGGTGGTCTCTGCTGTTGGTCAGTGTTGGTCAAGGAGTTTTGTTATTTACTCAGTGAGTGGCACAGGTGACAATGGGGCTGGTGCTTGAACTGGCTCCTTACACTTCTTTTCCTTAGCAGAACCATCTGGGGTTTGGGGGTTTTGATGGCATTTCCTAATTTTTAGCAGAATGTGACCACACTCCTGGCTAGTAAAAACCAGCTCAACTCTGTGAGCTTCAAAATGGAGCAGAGAAAATGTTTTAAACATGACCTGGTGAGCCCGGCTGAGTCCTGGGCAACTCCAGTACCATTCCCATTCACACACATGAAGCCACCGTTGCAAATCATCCACCTGCCTATTCCAAACAGCAAAATAACCAATGGCACAACAAATCTTCCTGGGGGGAACAACCCAGTTGTGGAATTCCTAAGTGGAGCAGGAGATTGTGTGTGTTTGGCAGGGGGGGTGGCAGATCCAGCACAAGAGAGGAGAGAAATGCCAAAGTAAACATTCAAGAAGAGCAATATGTAATTCTTTGCACCAAAGCACACGACAGTCATGCTACAAAGCTGACTGCAAGGGAAATGCTAAATGTATTTTCAAGCAGCTTTTCATCATCTTTTAATGCAAAGTAAGAGCTGGAAACAAAAGAGGGAAGCTGGCTCTCTGCACACCTCCAGCCAGGGCTCTGTGGAGAAACAGTGGCATGAGGAAAAACAATCTCAAACCCCAGGCCACCAGCAAGTGCCCCACAGATCCAACATGAATAATCAGCACTACATGTGACTGCCTTGTCTTGAGACCCTGATCATGAGTCTGGGCACCACCTGCTTTTCCCCCTTCACACAAACCATCCCTCACAAAACAGACACCCTGCAAGGGGATAGCCACTCTTTTGGTTGCTATAAACACGGTGTTTGCATGGGATGCTCCGCTTCCCTTGCCAGAGGAGGAGCTCCCCAGTACCTTTGGCAGTCCCTGTTTCTGTGCCTTCTTCCAGGGGGTTACATCTGGCCAAGGGAGGGCTTTGCTCCCCATATACCTATATTGGCTTTCCCCAATGTACCTTTGGAAGAAACCTTAATATCCCCAGAACAAGAAGCTCTTTCCCAGTTATTCATCCTCTAGTCTCATCTTCTGTTCTCTTTCAGTCCCAAAATGTTTAGCCTTTCCTTTTAGCCACACAAACTAGACACTTGACTGCACCTCGACTTCCACATTACCACAGCAATTGCACATCTCGTGTCTCCAACTTCTTTAAATAGAGCTGATTAATATTCACACTTCACAATCCCTTGATTAAACAAGACAGCCACAAGGAAGCCACTGGTGGAGACCAGTTGCCAAATTGGAAATTCCCTGTGAAAAAAATTATAAAAGAGAAAGGAAAAAAAGAAAAAACAAACCACCAAAACAACACACCAAACAAAACCTCCACCCAGCTCTTTCATCTGCTGCCTATGAAGTCTCAGCTGCGTCCGTGTCACTGTGCAGAAGGCAATAAGGGCCGATGTCGACAGATGGGGAGCTGAGGACACAATTCACCCAGCCTTCAAGAAAGCTTACAGTCCCATCCTATACATTAATCCACAAGGTCAGTAATGGGGAGGGGGGGACACACGGCGTAAGCAGATAAAGAATTAAGATGGAGGTAGCAGACAAAGAGGGCACGTCTGCAGGGTTCAGAGTGGCCAGGGGGAAACTGGTGGAATGTCACAGGGGGCACTTCAGCCACGGGGCCCCTCTGCCCAAGGCATGAGCAAAGGGGGAAGAAAAGAGTAGAGGGAAAGAAAAGGTGCAGGAGACACTCACCCAAGTGACAGTCAGTGCTGAAGAGGAGTAAATTAATCCAGGCTGACACTGACAGACTAGGATTAAGTAGCTCACCGATGTCATTAGGTGGCATGCACATATAGATGAGCTAACGAAGACAGGGACAATGCTTACCCCAAATAATTGAGGACACGAGGAAAAAAGGGTCAGGGGAAGGTTATAAAAATAGTAGATTAGGAAGCTTCCAGAGAAGGCTTTCAAGTCAGCCCTTTTCTCATTCACTCCCTTACTAAAATATCTATTTTTATTCTGCTGTCACCTCTCTGAAATTCCTCTCTTTCCAGTTCCTCTCCTTCTCCTGCAGCCTGTCCAAAATACCAATTCCTTCCCTTGATCTAGCACATGTCTTGCTCTCCAAACATTACATTACCTCCCAGACCTCCAGACAACTCTATACCAAGCCCCATTTCTTTCAGGGAAGTTGTCACTAAGGTTCAGCTGTGAGGAGTAACTTGATGGGAAATACTAAATCAGTCACTCACCAGGATGGATCCAGAGGAGATGCAACCAATATCCATCACTTTTTATAATGTTTAAGGCTTTTGGGAAAGTCACTAAGCTAGGGCTGCTGAATATTGGGCCCTGGTTCTCTCTTGCCTGCACCATGACTTTGACCAACCAGATCCATCACCTCAGTTCTGCAGTTTAAGTCCTCCTGCTCTTTCCAAACATCCTACCTACTTCACCTGAAATTGTCCCTGGGACTTCCTCATGTTCTGGTGGTCTGGCACACACAGCACAGCATCCCAGGTATGGTTTCAGGACCAGTTTAAGCCCGTCTCCAACAGCACAGCTGCCAATAAAGGACAGAGATGCAATTTTCCTCTTCTTCCTTTGTACTGGTTGATATGCACAAATTTTTAGTATTTTTGGGTTCACGGCAGAGCTACAGGGACTCTGGAGTGGGTACAAGGGAGGAGGGGGACATGCATATTTGGAGAAGGGAGCAGCAAATGGCTTCAGACTCCACCTCTGAGCTCTCCTGGAGTATGGATAATACTGACAATAAAAGAGCACAGCCCTCATTTCATGTTGCTCCATCCATAGGCAGTGTATTTGGAGTTTGCTGCAGTGCTTGCCCATTCAGGGTCCTCAGGCATCTGTGCCAGCTGCCTTGCACTCTCCTACACAGGAATAACGAAAGCTGAAGACTGGTAATAGTCACATCAATGTGAAAGTGAGTTAAACCATGTTTGGTAAAGTAAAAAATTATCAATCTCATTCAGAGCTGACAACAAGATAAGACTTAACTACGTATCACCCAAGTGGGAAAAATAGAACAGCCATTTCCCCTCTAAGGCTCCTGGTAGGGGCATCTCAGTCCAGAGCAGGATTCATCAAAGACGTGTGGCTTCCCCTTTTGTTTCAGTTTTTCTTCCTCAAGACCGTTGCAATTAGCATTTCTTAATGCAGCTCAGCTGAAACCACCCCTCATCCAATCCAAAGTTGCTAACTACAATGTCACTGTGCACCAAAACGAATGTTTGCTTAAAGATCAATAGGTGAGGCCAGTGTTAATTGTTAAATTAAACATAAACATTGTCAAAACACATCCCTCGTTATTCTTCCACCTGATGACATGAACCTGGAGATCCCTTGGTGACCTTATATTCAGGCTCTGTGACCTTCAGGTGGTTTGCATCAGATTATCTTTACCTTACGCAAACTTAGTGTTTTAATTGATCATTTTAGAATGCAGCAGATTGCAGAACTCCTGCAGTCTCAGGAGGGTTTTCTTTGAGAAACAGTCTCTGAGGAGGGTAAAAACCTCCAGAGGGTAGTTGGGAACATTTGGAGGGCACAGGGTGACCTGGAGTTAAATATGTCACATTTTGGCTGCAGCCTTTCAAGGTAACATCCATCCCTAACCTGCCTCAATTATCCACAGGACTCACCAGAGCCAAGGAACTGTTGCAGAACAGAGAATTTCAGGTGACGATTTCCAGATGCTTTGCTGACTGCTGGGATTCTGTTCCTACTGAAGTCAGGGAAGACTCACAGTTCTGAGGATGGGCACCATGGATGATGCAGAAAGCCTTTACTAGTGAACACAAAATACCCTGGGCTCCAGCAGAGCACAAGCACATTGTTCTCAGTGACTGAGTGTAGTTACATTCCTTGCAGCAGTGAACAGGAATGGATTCCTACCCTGCTCCACCTTCCTACTGTGCTGCTATGCCAGGTAATTGGAGCTTGACAGAGGCTGCAAAGAGCCTAAAAGAATTACTCTGACATGTATTATCTGTCATATGCATCTTAGGATGTTAAATTCACTGCAGAATTTTAAGGGCTGTTCTAAGACTGGACCGCCTGGTTCTTCACACCACAGGCAACAAAACTGCACAGGTTTCATCAGTTTATCAAACACCATCTTAAAACTAGTGAATTATTCCTGTCCTGCTCACACTGGTGGGGTCTGTTGCAGAGCCCCTTTCCTCTGTCAGTTAGAAGCTTCCCTCTAACTTCCAGCCTTGATTTATTCAGAGCCAGTTCCTGCCTATTTGTTCTTGTGCCAGCATTTCAGCTTATATGGCTCTTATCCCTCCCTAGTGTTTACCCCCCCCTCGATGCATTTCTGGAGAGCAGGCCTATCTCTTCCCAGCCTTCATGTTATTAGGCTGAACAAGCCCTGCTCTTTCAGCCTTCTTTCATAAAATAGGTTCTCCATTTCCCCAGTCACCCCAGTAACCCTGCCAGTCTGAATCTTAAACATGGGTAACCACAACTGTCCCACTTACGTTTTCCTTCGTGCCTCCTGCAGCAATATTAACTCTGCTACAGTTCTGCAATGAAATGGATGTATTCGAGGGCTGGGCTTGCTCTGCTCAGTGCCAGGTTGCACAGTGGCCCCTCTTCATTCCCTAAGCATTTAACACAGTCTTTCCTTACGTCTGTCTTTCAAGCTGAAGAGTCCACGGTTTAAGGCAGCAACTTCTATTATTGGTCCCAATGTGCATTGACTTTGTACTTCACAATACCCAAATTCTGTGTGCTGATCCAAATCAGCAGTGCTCCCAAATTCTCTATCAGCCCTGTGTTTCACTAGCTTAAATAACTCCATAACCACTTCCCATCTCCTCGTTTCTTCTTCCCAGGCCATCCTCCATCCCTGCCCCTCTGAACACTCTTTGACCCATGAGAAAACACTGATTTTAATCCTCACCTTCACTGTCATCACAGACTCCCTGCACATCACAATATATTCAATTCTTGGAGGAGCCCAGCTAGTCTGGGGCATCACACTGTTCTTAACTTCTGCTCAGCAGAAGCTCTCCAAGGAACCCAACACTATCCCTCTCACAAACCCAGCTTGCATTTATCCCATTTTCATGTGTCTTCACATGTTCAGTTATTTAAAAAGCTGCTCTAAAGCACTGCACAGTATTGAGGTGGAGCCAGGAGTTTCCCTAATCACTTTTGAGCAGCTGCTCCATCCTTTATTACAGGTGCCACGTGTGCTACTTCCCAGTCAGATGCTCAGGGCAGAGTCCTCAGGCTTTGAACAGTTTATTGAGAGTCTTTGCCACAGGGATGGTGATTTCACGTGTCAGTTCCTTCTCTCTCCCAGGGCTGATCTGGTGCTTACAGACGCAAATACATGAAGCACTTGGAGTTCTGCATGTTGCACATGACCTTCTCCCATTCTGTTTACTCATTCCCATTATCCATCTTCATCCCTAGGGAAAGCCAAGGTAGTGTCTCTGCAGTGTCTGGATGACACTAATCCTTAACCTATGCTTATTGCATGGTAGACCCATCCATTTTTTTTCTTTTCATTTATAAGGCTAGTGAGCCTTTTATTGTTTCTTTTCCTTACTGTACAATATCCTCTCAGTTTCATACCCCAACTTCAGACCTTCATCTTCACGCTCCAAGGCGTGGCTTCTTTACCTGACCTACCCCTTCTCCCATTGCTAACACATTCCATTTCACTCCATATACCCTTTTCAAAGCTGTTATTTATCTGCTCAAGTCTAAATCCCTTCCTGACTGTTTTTTTTCTCACTGGTGAACAATGGAAATTCTAAATAACTTTTGCACCTCCTTTGAAAGAAATCCCCCACATTTTACGAGTCCAAACCCTTGAGTTGTCCTACATGTTGGAGGTGTTGAATACCCTGGAAGTGTTCAAAACCAGGCTGGATGGATCGCTGAGGAACCTGGTCTGGTGGAAGGTGTCCCTGCCCACCGCAGGGGGGTTGGAATTGGGTGATTTTGAAGGTTCCTTCCAACCAAACTGTTCTGTGATTCCGTGATATGATCCTATGATACTCTAATTTCACCTGCTTTAGACACCAGCCTTGAGTTACTGTTGACCATGAAAATGTGCAAGTCTGGGTGCTCTCTGTCTTTCTTACAAGAGAGTTGAAACCATTATTAGTGTTAAAATTTGCTAGCTGGCTACTCAAGATGAATCCTGAATGGTTGTACACTCGAGCATCTTCCCAGCTCCAGGCGGCTTTGCAGTAACAGGGAACGTGTAAACCTTTGCCTGTCTGGGCCCTGATATAAAACCTGCTGCCTTTTATAGTCCCTGGTTGAAGCAAAGACAGCACCCCATGCAGCAGCTGAGATTCTGAGCCCAGGTTAACAGGGAACAACCCTTCTGCACCATGATCATCCTATAGATCAAATTGTCTGCTGTAGGACTGAGGCTTCACACACCCCTCTCTCTCAGCACGACTGGACTGTTATCGGTGTTACACAGAAACAAGTTGCCTTTTGATGGGTTCTTGAGCGGAGCCCTGTGCAAACCCTGCAGTTTGAATATGCTGGAAGGAAGAACAGCACTTTGATATTTCTGTCAAACAGGATACGTACCCTGATCTGCCATGCCTGCAATTTCATAACTTCAGAAACACCACAAAGCAGCAAGGACGTGGTTTTTGCTGAAGTCAACAGACCCAACACGATACTGGGTTAGACTTCCTTATATTTTTCACTGTGTTGTTAGAATAAGGACTGTTGGTCCTCTCTTAACAAGCGCATTTATTCACATTACACTGATGTGAGAGTTGATAATAAAGTAAAAGCAGGTGGGTCTCAAGCATAGCAGGATCCACAATAAATATAATAAATTCTGGAATTTCATCTGGATAGGAAGGATATGCAAAGCTACGTTTAGGAGGCCTGCTAAAATTTTTTAATGGAAAACCTGGGGAAACAACAACAAAGCAAAGGACTGAAAGAGATAGAGATCTCCAGAATTCGACTTCTCCACACCATTAATTATGGCAGTTAGAAGAATCAAGCGCTTTGGACAGATTTTGCCTGGATTCAGGAAAGCGCTTTACTGTGGGTTTAAGTTTACCCTCTGTTTGGAAGGTACTTAAGTATAGGCTTAACTTCGAGCAGACGTTTAAGTCCCCTTGACTTTAACATGTGCTCAAGTGCTACCTACAAAGGAAGCATTTTCCTGAAGCAGGAGACCATCTTGGCTTAGGCACTGGATTAGCTGAGGAGAGACAGGGATTTGCTCCTGGCTCTGCCCCTGGCCATTGGCAGGGTGAGCCCAGGCAAACAACATTCCCACTCTGTGCTTCGGTTTCACCACCTGTAAAATGGAGCAAACTCCGCTGCCCTGTGCAAAATGCTCCAATGTTGACGCATGGAAAGCATTTATTTCAGAAGTGCACATTCATGTAATTATTTTCTGGGCTTTCTTACATCTCCTTTTAAACAAATGGTGCTGACAATTCCTGGATAATGATGGATCTTGGCTGTACATCTCCCTTTTCCATTCCTGTTAATTCAGAATAAGGGCTGACTTGTTTTGGCCAATTTCCACTCTTTATGCATGTCTTCAGAACACCTTGTTTTTTTTATTTTAACATAAAAAATTCCATTGAATTTAACGGGTTATTAAGTTGTTGGATGCATTTTACACCTTCATATGTGAAGTGAGTTTGGATTTTCATTAGTTAGAGCTAACACCAATTTTCAATAAAATATTAACCAAACACACAGAGAAATAGTTCATGTGGATCTATCCACTACTTCAATAAAATTAACAGACTTAGATATTTACTCTTGCCCCAGCAGTAATATTTTCCCACATTACATTTCAAACAGTGAAATGACACTAAATTCATTTAAAACAAATTTATATTATTGTTATTTTAAACAAGACTTAATTCAATTTCAGTGTTTGGCATGCAAAGTTTGAAAATATCAATATTATTGTTTAATGCAAAAAAAATAATAATAATTCAGCTACAAACTATTAGCATATACAAGGCTCCCAAATGATTTCCAAGGCTGGTATTTACATTAAACTGAAAATGAGCAAAACCAGCCAGATGTAACTTTGCCATTCAGAGAAGGGGTTGCAAAGATATAAAAACCAGGGTATTCAGCCCCAGTTTCAGCCCTCGCACCTGCACTCGGTGGCAGCTCATCCAGGGGGTTGTCACCGTGGGTTGGCTGTGAATTAAAACCAGAGGGACACAAAGATCATCGAATCATAGAATCAGTGGGGTTGGAAAAGACTTCCAAGATCATCAAGTCCAACCGTTGGTCCAACTCCAGTCCCTTTACCAGATCATGGCACTCAGTGCCACGGCCAAGCTCACCTTAAAAACCTCCAGGGATGGGGAATCCACCCCCTCTCTGGGCAGCCCATTCCAATGCCTGAGCACTCTCTCTGCAAAGAATTGTTTTCTGCTCTCCAACTTCAATTTCCCCTGGCAGAGCTTGAGCCCATCGTGCCCCCTTGTCCTATTGCTGAGTGCCTGGGAGAAGAGACCAACCCCCACCTGGCCAGAACTTCCCTTCAGGTAATCCTAGACAGTGATGAGATGAAGAGAGATAGAGAGGCAACCCATATACTGACCTTTATGGGCCATCTTTGTTACCAGAAAACCTCTAAATACTTGACAAATATGTGGGGTTGTTCAGGAGAAGAAGAGAAGTCTCTGGGGAGACCTTAGAGACCCTTCCAGTGCTTAAAGGGGCTCCAAGAGATCTGGAGAGGGCTGGAGTGACAGCGTAAGGGAGAATGGATTCCCACTGACAGAGGGCAGGGTTAGATTTGATATGAGGAAGAGATTCTCCCCTGTGAGGATGATGAAGCCCTGGCACAGGTTGCCCAGAGAAGCTGCACCTGCCCCATCCCTGGAAGTGTCCAAGGCCAGGTTGGACAGGGCTTGCAGCAACCTGGACTGGTGGAAGATATCCCTGCCCATGGCAGCAGATTGGGTCTGAATGATCCTTAAGTTTCCTTCCAATGCAGACCATTCCGTGACTCTCTGTGTGACAGTTTGGATAGTCAGCCAGCAACACCCCTCAGCAGCAACATTGTCCCACAGCAGAGCAATCCATGGGACCAAATCCTTCTGCACATGGGATTTAAGACCAACATCTGGGGAAGCAATGTCAGCACTGAGCAGGTAAATTCCACTTTGAGCAAACTGGGTTTGAAACAACAAATATTTCTAAGCTTGTAAGCCATGTAGGAAGTCAAGGTAAATAACGTGCTCACGTGTCCCTGAATGCTCCACCAACAGGGAGGAGATGCTCCATCACCTGGAAACAGCTGCTCCCAGAAAATTGCCAGGACAGCTCTTGCTGAGCTTTTCTGCCAACAACAACACATCAGTGGAGCCTGGGAGAGCCCGCAACAAACCTGTGATTCAAGGCAACCTTTGAGGAAATCACAAAGTATATTTAGATTTGATCTTTAAAAGGGTCCTTTAAAACCCTTTTAACAATGGAGCAGTTGCCCTTTGAGGATGCCTTCCCCACGATCAGCCCCCAGAGGAGCTGTGATTCAGAATGAAACAAGTGCCTGGAAGAGTATGTGGGTATTTAGTTAATTATATGTCTGGTAAATTGTGTTTTAAAACAATACTGCTTGTCTCCTCCCTTTGCAGAGTGCCAGTTTGCTGGAGTGCTTCCCATGGATTGGCAATTAGATGTAATTAGGTCTTGTGATTTCCACATTTGTGCTCATGTCACAAAGTTTACTACTAAAAATGCTCATTTTGGTGGTGGGAGGTTTCTAATTGCTCTCGGCCTCCAGCAGTAATAGAAACCATTGGCAGCTGCAGCACCTGAGTTTGCTCTTGCATCACATCATTGCTCTCTGCTCCCAACATTTCAGGAGGATTTTGTAGCTCCAGAAGTCTCAGCCAGCACTTTGTCTGGGTCAAGCAGCACTGAAGTCAAGGACAGGGCACTTACACCTGACTGCTGTCTGACAGGTCAAATCAACCAGTAATTTGGGAGGTGGGTAGAGAATTAGAGCCCAAATTGAGAAGCTGCTAAAAATTCAGAGAGGCAAAATTTAGCTATTTTTCTTTTTATACAGAAAAATATGTCATTATTAAAGTGATAATTTACTTTTGGAATTCAGGTCTGTGACTGACATTAACTCAGACTTTTGTTCTTTTGTGAAATTTGTAGAGGGGACCAGTTTGCTTTGCTTTTCTAAGGACAAAAGGAAGCAGGATTAAGATGCAAGGGAAAATATGAGCAACCTGGGACAGTGGAAAGTGTCCCTGTCCATGGTGGAGGTTTGGAACGAGATGGTCTTTAAGGTCCCTTCCAACCCAAACCATCTTAGGCTTCCATGATTCCCAAAATTAGGAAAATCTCTGCAGAGTGAGACACAGTGAACTGTGCTGGTGGTGGCACAGTTGCTCCAAAAAATCAGGTCTTTAAAAACAGGTTAGGGAAAGAGATAGCAAGAGTGAGTTTGGTTTTGTTGGGTGCTGGAACTGCAAGATGGACTGAATAGCTTCCCCAAAGTCTTTTGAGCCTTATTTTTTGGATTTTATGAGCAGCACAGGTTTCTCTCAACCCACCATTGTAGGTATTGTTTCACTGTGAGTGCATTTGTCGCCTTAACTCATACAGGCACCACTCTCCTCTCCTGGCTGGGTCTTCTAAGCTCTTAAATGCATTCCCCTGAAGAGTGCATAGCAGAAGGGTGTATTTGACAAGCACAATTGGAGATAAGCAGCCCTGAGGAGTTTCAGGACATTGAAGAAAGAAAATAATCTTCTGGTTTCTTCTTTGCACAAAAAAAAAAAGACTTAAAATAACTCCATCCCCTCTGGACTGGAGAAAGAGACACTCTAAACCAGATAATCTCCAGTTCTTAGACAGAACATTTTTTCAGTTGATCTGCAAGATCTTTGCTAAGGAGGACAGCAGTGTGATCCTGTTCTGCTGGTGCACACAGGTGTGCAGACTGAGTTGTGGCCACAGCCTCAGGTGAGGAGGGTTGGGAGCTGCTTTTCCAGCTGGGAGGTAGATGCAGGATGTGCTCAGCCCTTCCTGCAGATGGAGAGCCCAACACCTCCAGCCTGTGCCTCCATGTGGGCAGAGCAGCTGGGCCCCAGCACAGCTAAGCTTGCCACGTCTAAGCCCATCAGCAGACACCATAAGACCAGCTCTTTCTTAGCTCTCTGCAGATGCTTTGTGCCTCCCTGGCTGCTTGGCAGAGTGGACCTGAGGTGTGCATGGGTCACAAATTGCTCTTCATCCTCCTCCTCACCGTGCTGTGTGGACACACTAACAGCAACTGGCTCATGTTCACCCCACAGGTAACTGGGGTGGAGGAGAAGCAGAGCTGAAGGCACCACCCAGTTGTCCTGATGCTTTCCAGGCTGTGCCTTTGCCAGGAACAGGCACACTCATGGATAACACATGTGCTGGTGCACATTCCACCTGCAGAGATGGCAGCTCTTTGTCTGGTAAATGCTGCTGTGACAAAGCTGTTCCCCATCACTCCCTTTCTTTAAATATTTGCCACAGCACTTTCCTCTAACTCCTCAGTCTTGAATTTAGGGCTGACAATAGAAAAGTAGCACAGAAATAGTGTATGTGCACAGGGATAACACCTAAAAATTCAAAGTCTGGTGGTCTTGATATCACGTGAGTCCTTATTTATTTCTCCAGTAAAGTTCAGGGAGGGGTGAAAAAAATCCAAGAACTAAAAACTATCTATTTTATTTTTGTCTGGAACTGCAGGGCAGATGAGCTTTCCAGAAGGAATATAAGGCTGCCATCGATTTTATTATTGAGTCAGTTTTAATGAGTCACAGTATTTTTGGAAGGCTTTTAAGATTACTGTAAAGTGCTTAGTTACAGTGGCTACAGGTGCCAAGGCAGGAAAGGAAACAACAAAGAAATGCACAGCAGCTGTATTGCTACACTTCCCCTCAGAACTGGGATCAGCAGAACAACACACATGGCAAATGCAAAAGAAAATAGGAGAAGATGTAAGAGATGACAGGAGTCAGCATGGTCAGCTGCTACACTAAAGCAAAATGCATTTTATTTAAGGAACTGTCCAGTGCTCCTTAGCTGCAACTTGGAAAGGGCCACTGACAGACTCCGGATTGCCAGACGTTCAGTGAATCGTGTGTTTGCCTTTCAAGCTGTCCTTTGGTTGTAAGTCATTTGCTCCCAGAGCTGCCAAGCTCTGCCACTGCCATCCTGTGTTGAATGAAACTGTGGAAACATCTCATTTAGCAGATGAGAGAAGGGAAGGCAGAGAAGGGGGAAAAGAGGTGGTGTGAAGAGAAAAAAACCTACTTTTTCTTTGTGACTTGAACAGACTTGCCCTCATTTTGCTTGCACCATTCTGAATATGCAGGGAATGACTTTCAGAGCTCATAAGGGTGATCTGTGTTATATGGCAAAAAATTATTTAGTGTTTACCACTAAAAAGAATGTACTAAAATGCATAATCTAAATATCTGGAGATGGAAAACAAACAGCCTCAGAAACACAGGGCTAGAGAAAGAGCTTCCAGTTAGCAAGGGATGTGCCACCTGGATTTTCAGACCCTTCCCATGATGTTTGGACTCAGAATTAGGCAAAAGCAGCAACCATGATTTCAGTGAGCTGGAGCAGGACCATTAAACATGCACAGGGCTGCCTTTGCTCCTGCACAGCCAGCCATGGGATGCACAGCTGGACACTCACATATGCAAATGCCAGTCTGGAGAGGCACAGCAGCCCAGAAACCACCTCTGACTCTGGAGGCCCATTTTCACCCCCCTTCTGCCACCCCCACCCCCTTCACCAGCAGGGAACACACAGAGCATCCTCCAGGCTGCAGCAGCATCGCGAGGGGTCAGTGGCGGCTTCGGCACCAGCATTGCTCGCCCTGGAGATGCCACATAGCAACCTGGGCACACAAACACGGGCGGGAGAGGCGGGCAGAGCAAAGGAAACCACTCATTGTCCCCAGTGGAGCGGGCCCAGCCGTGTGTCTGCTCTTCATGCGTGACTGGCATGAGTCCCACCGCTAAGTCCTTGGCCGGCGGCCAAGCGCAGAGTGGCAGGCACCTGTCCCTGCTGGGAGACCTGGCGACCCCGGTGTGCCCTAACGGTTAGTTCTTTTCTAACATCACGTCTACTCGAATTTACCTCAGGATTTCCCCCCCCTCTGGGTGCCAGGGAGCCAGGCTGATGCCAACTGCTTCACCATGGCTAAAGCCAGGAGCGTTCCCAAGCTGCACGCGGGCACCCTCGAAGCGTTCAGCTGTACCCTGCTCGCCAGAACAGATGGGGCCCATCAAGGTGTTGGTGTCCTCCAGCACATCAGCAAAATGCCCCAGCACTGGGACAAAGACAGGAGAGAAAAACAAACCCCAGCAGGGATCCCTCTCTGCTGTCCTTAAAATGCAGCTTGAGACACGTGCTGAGTGTTCCCTCCTTGGGGGTGGCGATGGGGCTGAGATCCCCCCTCCCTCCACTAAAATCCTTCACACAAGGTCAAGGTCGCTGTGCCCAGGGAATCACAACTCCCAGAGCTCTGGGCTGCATTTTGGTTCACTTTCTTTGGGAAGCCTGTTCCAGTGTTTCCCTTTTCTTTTCCAGCACCTTGCACACACAGATGAAAACCTTTCACTCTGCTGGAAAAGAGGACAAGGAACCTCAGTTCACAGAGACCAGCCAGGAATGGGGTTTTTTTCAGGAAGTTTAGGGCAGAGATAGGACTAGGACATGAATGTCCTTATTCTGCAGCCTGTTTCTTACATAAAACTCCACTTTCCTCAGCGTTACAAATGTGAGTGGAAATATTTCCAAAGCGTGGAGAATTTTTGAGTGATCTCCCATTATTTCAGCTTTATTTATGGTCTCTTGTCCCAGTATAGGCACAGTTCACTTATCCTTCGGAAGAAAAAGAACAGAAGCTTTTGCTTTCTGACAAATGATCTGCCTTGGAAATTGGGAAGCTCTGTGCACTTCACCCTCAGTTTTTATGGCATGAAGTTCATCAGGTAGAAATAATGACAAATGGTTTGTCTTTGCCAATGAAAATGGAGCTTTATTATGTGTAGCAAAGACTGCCTGCTCCTGATGAGGAAAAGAGAATGGCTGAGGGCAGAACATCCCAGCTCTACTTCCTTGTGTCAGGCACTCAGTGACTCTGCAGCCACCTTTTCTCCTTGTGGAACCAAGGTCTGTAGGTTTCTTCTCTCTGTCCTGTCTCCCCTGACCACAGATGAGAGCCCAAGCTCTCATCTGAAAGGAGGGTACAGTACTTACAGCCTGGGAGCTTTATCTCAGCAGACTCCACTACAGAAAACTGTTATTTCTTCCACTACAGAAGAAATAATATGAGGAAAACTAAAGATCCAAATCCTCTCTCTTAGAAATCAATGTTCATTTTGTCCGTAGGTTCAAAGAGGTGCAGAAGCCACAAAACCAAGGGTGGGGAATAGAAAGGACTGAGCAAAAAGTGCTTCGTGCTAGAACCAAGTCAGTAACATTCTCAGGCCTGCTCATCTGTAAAAAGAGGCTAAAAACAGCCTAAGAGCAGTGAGATGAAGGCAAAGCCATCATTTAGGGCAGTGGCAACTCGTTAACCCAAATGACCTGCATCTCTGGCGAGCGCTGATCCAAGGACTCGCGAATTTACCTCCAGTGCCCAATAAACTGTCGCTGCCAGGCTTCTCTAATTAAAATAGTCCTGGATTTGCAGGACCTACCCAGAGAATAAACTGGAATTTATCAGATTAGCTAAGCCAGATCATACGCAGAGCATATAGGCTGGCCAACAGCCTACTTTGGACCAGATTAACCAGCTAAAATAATTGGGGATTTTTGCAAAGTCTGCCCCTAAAGACTGGCATTAAAGAAATGCACCAAAGACTGAGCATATATTGCAGCCCATTTCTTTTTACCCTGTTTAGTCCTTAGCTTGATGTTCTTTGGCAATTGCTGGGAATCAGCTTTTTATCTCTCACTAACCAGTGAAAAAAATTCTCTCTCTGCAGCTCCTTCAGGTGAGCTGTGCCAGTGGGAACAGGTGGATCTCTGAAAAGGTAGGCAGGCTGCATTTAATGTATTCCTGCAGCAAAGCTCTGTTCCCCTTATTCCTACATTCTGGTCCCTGGACTGTCAGTCTTGGGAAAAGAGGAATGATACTGTGGAGGTTGTGAACTGAGAGCAGAGCTGTGTCTTGTCCTGATCCAGCCAGACCAGCCAACTTTGCTGGAAAAGGATGAGGAGGTGAGAAATTCTTGCGGTCTGAAAAGGATAGAGCCCAGGTGGCTGTAGAATGCCTTGGGGACTCTGTGTAAAACAAGAGGCTTTTTCCTGGCCTCCTCAAGGGGAATGTGGTGCTGTGGTGCATCCCCCCACCTGCTCTCACCAGTTATGGGCACAAGAGCAGGCAGTGACATTCTGGCAGATGTTTCTCAGTGCGATATGGGCTTTGCTACCACTCAAGCAAAACAGGTTTTGCTACCAGAGCCAAAGGACTGCAGCCATGGGGAGGAGCAGAGGAGGAGCAGAGCCAGGAGGCACCTGAGAGCTGCATTTCCTGCTCCTGTTCACTGTTCTCACCCTCCCTCAACAGCCTCTGCCCAAGCCAGACAGACAGCAGAGCCATGGACATCTTGTTCCCCTCTGTGGGTGCAACCACCCACTTGGCTTGTGCCTGGAGCAGCCTTTGGGCTTCCTCAGCGCTGCTTTGAACCTGTACACAGCCACTTCAGAGGGGAATCAAGACTGAAATCTTCTAGGGCAATTCTATGAGGCTCTGCTTATCAGCATCACTGGTTTCAGCCTTTTCCTTTCCTTCTCTTTCAACATTTACTGGGTTTTTCTTGCTACACAGAAGTAATTTTTAACAAAATGTGTGAAACATCCTAAAACCAGGAATGTTGTGTTCTGCTGACTTCAGCTGTGAGATGCATTCACTCACTTCCCTTCTCCTTACCAAGGATCTGTCCAGACATGGAGGAATAGGAAACAGTAAGTGACAAGTAGGGGAAAAAAGATGCTGCTGTCACGACCCAGTGCTGGTCTGGAGTCCATGGGGCAACAGAAAGATGGACAAGTCATTAAAGGACAGAAAAAGACATTCTTTCCCTAGTTTTGACTTTGTCAAGAACACCAGGAGGTTTCTGGTTTGTTATAAGATAAACAGAGAAAAAAACTCAGCAGCCAATCTTTTCATACAGGAGAACCACAACTTTGGGAGAGCTGTGACTGTTCATCCAGTGTCTCATCATCATGTCTCTGCCTGTCCTGTAACTCACTTCTCCTTCACTCAGAACTCTGGACAGCGCTGGTTTGAGCCCCACAATAAAACATGAAAAACCTCATACCTCTCACAAGCTCAAAGCAAATCTCCTTTCTCAGGAGCACACATCAATCTCAGCCCACAGCTTAGCTAAGCCCTGACATTTGCAAACCCAGCCCTGCATGCACGAGCTGCCTCCTCTTCTGAACCCCCCAGATCCACCCAGAACAATTCTGCACTCCCAGGCTGAAGTAAGGGAATCTGTTGCTTGCTGCTGGTTAGAGGCTCTGACCCCAGGATTGCCATAAGGCAAACAACCCAAATGCTATCTGGCCTGCAAATGAATCTTTACATACCCCAAACCAGGGCAGGCATCTGTTTTTTGGGCAGAGGGACAGCTGCCACAGCAGGAGAGAACAGCTCGGCCCCAGCGTTCGGTCTTGGCTGCACTGACCTGGCTCCTCAATCTCCACATGTGAAATTTCTTCTGATGGAAATGAGGGAGCTCCAGGTTCTGAACAACTGCAAAACAGGGATCTGAGCAGTAAGGTGGCTCTCCAGGGTGCTCAGAGAGCTCGCTCAGCTTTAGCTGTGCTCTTACCAAGGAGTGCTCAGAGGATTTGCTGCAGAACCCTGAATTTACCAGCAAAGTTGGCATTTCACCCTCTTTTCTAGAAGCAATTCCAGAAGCTGACCTAAGACACCCACATGGGGGATATTATATAACAATGGAGATTGTGTGTGTGTGTGTGTGTAGTTTATGTAAAAACACTTAATCTCACAGCTGCTTCCCTCCCCTACACCCTCAGCAAAATTTCCCCTTCCATCTCCCGTTCAAATACCTGGTATTTGATCACTTCACAGGGCTGGCAAGACAGGCAATGTTTGCTCAGACCTATTTTTGTGTGGATGTGTGTGTGAGTGTGAATTTTTGGCAGAATTAGTGTTTGCAAGGAGCAGATAAAACTTTTCTGCTGAAGAGCCACGGACAGGCAGGAATTGCTGCCTGCCAGCAAATCTCTGCTTGCTGAGGGAGATCATGGCATTGTTAGCCAGGTAGAGGGGCTGAAGAGAGGAATCAGAATCATAGAATTGGTTGGGATGGAAAAGACCTCAGAGATCATCAAGTCCAACCCTTGGGCCAACTCCAGTCCTTTTACCAGATCATGGCACTCAGTGCCACGGCCAAGCTCAGCTGAAAAACCTCCAGGGATGGGGAATCCACCCCCTCTCTGGGCAGCCCATTCCAATGCCTGAGCACTCTCTCTGCAAAGAATTTGTTTCTGATCTTCAACTTCAATTTCCCCTGGCAGAGCTTGAGCCCATCGTGCCCCCTTGTCCTATTGCTGAGTGCCTGGGAGAAGAGACCAACCCCCACCTGGCCAGAACTTCCCTTCAGGCAGTTCCAGACAGTGCTGAGGTCACCTCTGAGCCTCCTCTTCTCCAGGCTAAACACCCCCAGCTCCCTCAGCCTCTCCCCACAGCACTTGTGCTCCAGTCCCTTCTCCAGCCTCGTTGCTCTTCTCTAGAATCTAGAGAGTTTCCTTGTTAGCCTATAAATGAAAGAGTTGTTTAGCAATTTAGTGCAAGACAGTAAATCTCTGTGTGTGAACCCACTTCAAGATAAAATCCAAACTTGCTTTGCCCTGCTTATACAGCCCAGATGCATATGCAGCCTGGAAACCACATAACCCAGTAATATTTTATTCACATCACACTCCAAGGAGCTCACTGACTGGAATTCAATAGAAACTGTTCTCTGTGTGAAAGTAATTTCAGAAAGTAATCTAGTTTATGGAAATGAAAGGCATCAAAACACAAAAAACACTGTTTCTGTACAAGTGCTTTGCTTCAAATATTTGACATGGAAATTTATATAATCCCTCTGGGGCACGCGGGTTTCACGAGTGTTAACATCTTTTGAAATGAATTTCACAAATGTTTATTTGGAATACCAGGCATACAAATAATTTAGAATATCAAGGCATCTTGTTGAATCAGTCTTAATGATACAGATCTCAGATGGCTGTGGAGGTTAAAAGGTATGAATTTTAATTGGCTGTATGGAAGATGTCATTTGCAATCATTGCACTGCATTGCCAAGCTATCACTTTCCAATTCTAAGCTTCCTGCTACCTCCTCCTCGGCTCCTTCTTGTTACTTAAAGACCGAAAGGAAACATTTTTCACATTTTATTTGTGTGCTGGGCATGTATTAAATGCAGAGTTTGGCTGCCTATCTTGGTTTACACAGGACCCCATCACCGTTGTATTGCAACACTTCTCAAGCAATAAAGAGGTTGACTTTTTCCAGATAGGGCTCCATTGTCACTCCAGTTTTATAAAAAGTTAAATGATTGAAGGCAAACATTGTCGAGGCCATCTACAGCTCAAATGGGTGCTAAGACTCTGGTCAAAGTCAGATTTTCCAGCTGCCTTCTCTCTCCCCTTCTCCCATGGTTACGTCATGGCATAAATCAGAAGGGAAATTTTTTTGCCATTTAAAATCTCTCTTTTAATTAGTAGATCCATATTTACTCCTGGCTTTGGATAACGTGATGGACAAGCATGAAAAGAAAAACTAACAGGGTACCTGTGAAGAGATCTTTGTCCATCCTGTGTGGCAAAGTAACAAGGATCCTGTGGGAAAAGATATCGTGTGATTGGGTAATTAAAAATTATCATAAGCCATAGGCAGTAGGAAGGCAAATTAAGCCTGCAGAGGCAGCGTGAGTTCTGAGAGCTCCTCAGCTATTGAGTGCTCAGCATTGAAACTTAAACACTCATTTTAAGTTGGCTCATAACCTAGATTTGTAATCAGCGAGATTTTATCCAAAATACTGCGGGGTTTGTATATTACAAAGAAAAGAAATTCGAGAGGCAAAAGTGGACTGTGGTTTGTTCACATGGAACAAAGCATTGGGCTCTTTTTGGCTCACTCACTGGCTCCCCTTAGATGTGTTCAGTCAACATGAGGGAGTAAAGTCAGGCGTGTTTTGGGGGAAAAAACCTCCCTCTCCCATTCAACAGCCTTGGGCAGACCATGCCTTCAGAGAAATGAAGCAGCCAAATTTCAACAAACCTCTAAAGAACATGCACACTACTGATAACTTGGCCAAACATGGGTGGATTTCAAGGAGGGCGTGAAAAGCACTTTGTTTCCAGGCAGCACACGGCCAATTTCCTCTCTGCTCCCAAGAGCGACGATAAAAGCTCAGCAAATGGCTCTGAGATGGGTTTTTTTTCTCTTTAGAAGCACATTTGATTCCAAGAAGTCATCACTGTTTTCTTTGAAATGTCCATTGTCAGCAGCAGGAGTAAAATGAGCGTGAGGCAACCATCCAACCCACACAAGTCTGAACTGCTGGCAAGAGAAAACCACTCTGGTCTTCTGGTAGGACCCATGAAAGATGTCCTGGTGTAGACTGAACTGTCAGCTCTGCCTGCACCCAGAGGGATTCTGATTTCAAACACTTCATTTGGTAGACTTGATGGCCTTATATTTCAAAGGAACCATTCCAGGTCAGGAGTTGATGGTCAGATCAATGACTTTGGCCACTCCTTAGAATGATAGAAATCCTTGAATGGTTTGGGTTGGAAGGGGCCTTAAAGATCATCTTGTTCCACTCCCCCCTCCGTGGACAGGGATGCAAAAAAAAGAGAATAAATATGTATTTGTCCTTCCTGTGAACAAGCCCCCAGGATTTGATGATCTGTGCCTTTGGGATTTATAGACATACTGGCCATAAACAAGTAGGATTGAGGGCACTGCCCCCCTGTCTGGAGGATCTCTGGGAGATGCTGCACAGAACCTCTGGTGAGAGGGGAATCCATAAGTCTTTGGGGCTGGATCAGACTATCCACACCTTCACAAGCAGAAACTATTTCCCAAAACTACCTTTAAGAAACTCCCATTTTGGAAGTCACAAATTGGCCACAAAATTCCCTTATCATTTTTGCCCTCAGTTTCCCAGTTACCCCACTGGTGTGTGGCTGGGGCCCTGCTGCTGCAGGCTGGTGGTGCACAGTCCCCTCTGCATGGTGTGTGAGCACACCCTGCCCACTGCCAGCCCGAAACTCCCTCCTCGTTAAGGCGCTCGGGGAGGAACACAAAGCCCTGTGTTTTGCTTGAGTCTCTCCCGTGAAAAGGCGGAACAAATGATAAGCACCGAGAGAAAGAAGGAAAGTTGTCCAAATGAGGCATCAGTTTTCCTCATGGGAAAGAGTTTCCAAGTCCTCCCCTTCCCCTCTGCTCTGCTCGGATGGGAATGAGCCTTCTGCTGAGCAACTCGGACATCAGTTCCCTCCAGCTCTCTGCTTTCCTTCCCCTCCCATTACACGTGTCCTCCCCTGCAGCCTTCAACACCTGCAGGGGTGTCAAGTCATGGGCAGGGACAAGGTGGTTAGGTTGGATTCCAAAACTCCTCCCTTAGCAGAGCAGCGGCAGAAGCATCCCTAGGAAGAAAAACCCTGTCAGAAGATCCCAAGAAATACTTGTGAGTTGTGATGTCTTTTCTGTGCTACAAACCACCCTTTCCAAACAGCAGAGCAGGGAACTGGAGCACAGGATCTACCACAAAGCTGCTGGGTGGGCTGGAGAAGGAGTCCCAGTTGCAGACTGGAGGGAGTAAAACAATTCCTTTGCTGGAAATGAGATGGCAAAATGGATCCCCTGCAATGAAATGACTTTGCTGTTCTCAGAGAAGCAAATCACCTGGTGGTGCTGCTGCATTTGCCATCAGTAACCCATGGAAGATCTGTCCTCAGGACACTCAAAGCTTTGAGGTGCAAAGGGCTCCCTGACATGGAGAAAACTTCTTGCTGATTCCAATGGGATGAAGTTCAATAAGGCCAAGTGCAGGTCCTGCCCTTTGGCCACAACAACCCCCTGCAGCGCTCCAGGCTGGGCACAGAGTGGCTGGAGAGCAGCCAGGCAGAGGGCCCTGGGGGGACTGAGGGACAGGAAGCTCAACAGGAGCCAACAGTGTGCCCAGGTGGCCAAGAAGGCCAATGGGATCCTGGCCTGGATCAAAACTAGCGTGGCCAGCAGGCCCAGGGCAGTGACCCTTCCCCTGGACTCTGCCTTGGGGAGGCCACACCTTGAGTGTTGTGTTCAGTTCTGGGCCCCTCAGTTCAGAAAGGATATTGAGGGGCTGGAGCGGGTCCAGAGAAGAGCAACGAGGCTGGAGAAGGGACTGGAGCACAAGCCCTATGGGGAGAGGCTGAGGGAGCTGGGGGTATTTAGCCTGGAGAAGAGGAGGCTCAGAGGTGACCTCAGCACTGTCTAGAACTCCCTGAAGGGAAGTTCTGGCCAGGTGGGGGTTGGTCTCTTCTCCCAGGCACTCAGCAATAGGACAAGAGGGCACGGGCTTAAGCTCTGCCAGGGGAAATTGAAGCTGGATATCAGAAAAAAAAATTCTTTCCAGAGAGAGCAATCAGGCATTGGATTGGCCTGCCCAGAGAGGGGGTGGATTCCCCATCCCTAGAGATTTTTAAACGCAGATTGGACGTGGCGCTGAGTGCCATGATCTGGACTAGAGTTGGACCAAGGGTTGGACTCAATGATCTTGGAGGTCTTTTCCAACCCAATCAATTCTATGATTCTGTGATCCCATCCTGCCTGATCCTGCCGTGGCTGCCAATATGTCCCTTGGCAAAGCTGTGTACCTGGGGTGTGGAGCATCCTTTCTGTTCCCAAGAACGTACTTATTTGTTCATACCCAGAGGAAAAATACCTTTGCATGAGTTTTTGGAGAGGGTTTCCCCATTTCAGAGGCAAGTTCAACCCCAAGTTTTCATTGCACATGGTCAGCAGCACCATTTCAGAGGTCAGTTCCACTTTGTCCAAGTCTGCAGCTTCACTTACTTGTCTGGCATGGGTTGATGCATTATTTCTACTGATGGCAATGATTTTACAGATAACCTAAAGAAGAGGAAAACCAGCTCAGAATGAAATCTTTCTTGGAGTACCTGTGTGTCTGTATGTGGTACACTGCAGGATATAATCCTTGAGGAAAACCTAGAGTTTTTAGGAAGCAAAAGGTCTGTAAGATCCTACAAGTGAGTGACTGAGGAGCAGCTGAGAAAATGATTAGCAGAGTAAAAAGAATGAGTATCTTCCTACAAACCTGCAGCAGAAAATAAGCATCAAGCAGTTTGAGTTATCAAATCCAATCTCCTGTTGGCAGTCGTGTCATACACTGCCTTACTCAAACCAGTGCCAAGATGCCAGTGTGTATTATGGAAAGTAGAACAGGCAGTCATTGGACTGGGTACTTCAAACACAAAATTTGAAATGCTGAAAGTGCTAAAAATGGTCCTTTGCAATGTATGTGATGTTACATTAGAGACCAGAGTTCAAGGAAAAGGATATGAAAGCAGTGATGGTCACTGAGAGGTCATGATGGAAGATTAAATTACACCAAACCCACAGCCCTTCATCTCACAAGCAGAGTATGGCAACATTTATAAGGCATGTATTTCTTCAGTCAGGGCACAGACACTTCAACCAGGGCACAGAGACCTCAACCAGGGCACAGACACTTCTACCAGGGTACAGACATTTCAACCAGGGCACACACACTTCAACCAGGGCACAGTCACTATCAGAGCACAGACACTTCTACCAGGGCACACACACTTCAAACAGGGCACAGACACCTCAACCAGGACACACACACTTCAAACAGGGCACAGACACTATCAGGGCACACACACTTCAGCCAGGGCAAACACACTTCAGCCAGGGCAAACACACTTCAGCCAGGGCACAGGCACTTCTACCAGGGCACACACTTCAACCAGGACACAGACACTTCATCCATGCTTGCCAGAATATGCCAAAAGCCTGAAAAGCAGTGTCAATTGCCATGGTCATCAAAACATGACAGCAGCTCCAGGACTTTCTGGGAAGCACCTCCAGCACCAAAGAGGAAACTAAAACATCTTAAAACCCATTTGAGGACAAGAAGGGCCTCCTTTAATCACCAAGTCCTTCCCGTCACATTCCCCGGCAACCAAGCCATACAATCCCATTTCACAGGCTGAACAAGCATCAGCTTCAAATGAGCTGGAGCATTTGCCCCAAGGCCATTCCCAAATCTCTGTCGTCTGAGAGTCTCAAACTCCCTTCTGATACCCTGCCTGAATATATTCTTCATCAGTTCGTGTCTCTCTGTATTTGCAGCAGCACGGTCCATTAAAGCTCGGCAGCTTCACCCTTCTCACAGTCTACACAGAGCCTTCAGCACACATCAAACCAGGATAAATCATCCTGGCAGTGCCCATCTTTTCTCTTCATTCCTGCTTAAATTTAAAACAGTCCCCTGTTCCAGTTCCCATCTGATGTCCCCAGGCTCAAACCAAAGTATTGCACCAAAGGAGCTCATGGAAGGATTTATCCCACAAAGCACAGAGTGATGCAAGAATGAGGTCCTGCCCTTCACTGCAGAGATGAAGTTGGAGTGGACAGGTGTCCAAATGCTGGGAGAGTGAAACCAGCCAGATACAACCCTGAAGATGTTCATCCTTTGCAGAACGTTTCTGCTGCACACAGTGCTGGTAATTTGGGGAATCTCTCTTAAGGTGAGCCAGGTGATTGTTGCTCTCAGTACAAATGTTTCGGAAATGAGTTTCACAAGTAATCTGGATCTGGGTTGCTCTCCTGGTAATTGGGACACAGAGGTTTTTTTGCCCTAGATACAAAGTCCCAAATAATCCAACTGTGCAGGTCAGCAGGAGCTGGAGTTTCTTCTTTTTTTTTTCTTCTCCTCCAATTTTGTTGTAGAATTGGAGGCAGTGGGTAAAAATAGCTGTGTAAACCCACTGCAGGGAGTGAATGGCCCTCCCTCAGCACTCCCAGGTAAGTCTCTATCCAAAATTGACCCCTAATGCTGTGCTTGCTTTGGGGTCAGCCTAAGCCACCCATGGCAGCGTTTGGCACTGGATGTATCTTGGGCAGCACAGACAGGCAGGGCAGGACTGTGCCCCCCTCGGTGGCTTTGGAGAGAGGTGCCTCTGGGAGCAGGGGCCTCGTGGTGGGAATGTGCCATCAGGATCTCTCCCACCCAACAATCCCATTCCAAACTGTCCTTTGACTAACAGCAGTCATGGGATAATTAGACTCCTTAGGGATATGTTAATCCTGGGGAACACTCTGCATCCCCCAGATGAAGGGAGGGTGTGAGAGGATAGATCAGGACAAGAGATAAGCTCAGTTGGTTCAAACTTGGTTGTAATAATGCCAAGGTCATGGGTTCAATCCCCTGTGTGGGCCATTGACTTAAGAGTTGGACTCAATGATCCTCGTGGGCCCCTTCCAACTCAGAATAGTCTGGGATTCTGTGAAGGGGAAAAGGGAGTAAAATGATGCACAGGAAGTTCCAACTAAACAATTCTTTACTGTGCAGGTGACTGAGCACTGAACAGGTTGTCCAGAAAGGGTGTGGAGTCTCCCTCAATGGAGATATTCCAGAACCATCTGCACATAATCCTGTGCCACGTGCTCTGGGGGACTCGGTTTGAGCAGGGAGGTTGAAGTCCATGATCTCCAGTGGTCCCTTTTAACCTTACACATTCTGTGATTCTGAGAATTCCCTATCTGTCCAAATATTTGGGATGAAGTGTAGAAATGTATAAAAATGGTCATTTAGTCACACTACCCAGAGGGTGGTTGGGCACTGAGCGGGTTCCCCAGGGCAGTGGGCACAGCACCAAGCCTGGTAGAGCTCAAGGAAAGTTTGGACAAGGCTCTCAGGCACATGGTGGGATTGTTGGGGCATCCTGTGCAGAACTTGGAGTTGGACTCAATGATGCTTATTGGTACCTTCCAAGTCTGTGTATTCTGTGATTCTGTGATCCTTGTGGGTCCCTTTCAACTCATATTCCATGATTTTATGATTCTACCCATCAGGACAGAGCTGGTCCTCAGGGCTTCATCCTTGGGACAAACAAAACAGGACCCCTTAGAAATGTAGGGCTTCAAATTAAGAAGATGACCAAGAATCACCAAATTCCCTCCTAGCCACTGTTTTTGTTTCACTGCTGCTTGAAGAACCTTTTGGCAGAATTTCAAATCCATTTCAGTGTTTGTGTCAGTTTGATCATGCTCATTGCAATCAGTATTTATTTGAATTTGGACAAGGATTGTTGTGAATGGTGGTAAGGAAAGGTCACATCTACAGGTTGTCATCTTGCTGGCAGAAAAATAAGTTAAAAAACCCTCTAATCAGCCTCGAGTGGATTGCTTGGGAAATAATTTTCGTTCCCAAATGCAATCATCTATATTGGATACAATGTTTATTTGTTAAAAAGAAAATAAAAATGGAGTTTGGGAGCTCTCATGTCTATAAAAAGACTACTTTTCCTGGCATTTATAAATATTAATTTGGAATGCTAGAGAGGAACAATACATAACAATAATGAGAATCACCAAATCCCATCATTTTTGACATTGTCATATCAACAGCTTAAGGATTAGCAGGTGAACTTTAAACATATTGATTCCAAATAATAATAATAATAATAACAGTAATGATAATAACATCAGAATGAAAAAAAAAACCCAACCAAACCAACCTTACTGCATTATACATTCCTGATGACTTTCTTCTTCTAATAACGTTTACAGGATCATTGCTTTGAACATTTGGATGTCATGCTTAAAAAATTAACCTGAAGAAGGGGGAGGTCTTCTTATCTCTTCCCATTCTTGTAAAGCTTTGCTTTGCCTTGTCTTTGTTTCCCACTAACCCCTGACATCGACAGAGTCAAAGGCCCATCAACTAATACCCTAATTTCAGGAGGATTTTATATATACATATATCTCTGCACATCTGCAAACGTTTTGTGCACGTGGGGACGTATATGCATAAAACCAAGCTGTGTTTTCCAAGATAAAGTTGCACCAGGTGTCAATTTTCACACCTCCTACTAAATACTCGTGGCGGGGAAAAAAACCCCGATGCCACAATTTCATTGAAAATCCAAGCTATTGAGATCTAATCGCTGCTTAAGCTGTGGCTTTATTCAAATCTGGATCACCAATAGGGCTCAGGATGTAAATGAAGTGCAAAGAGAAATAAAGCAAAGGAAGAGAGGAAAAAAAAATCTATGATAGCCCTTTCCTTCAGCCATTTGATTCCCAAGTCCTTATCAGTCAATTAATGCAGACTAAAACTTTAGTGGCAGCCTCAGTTTAACAGACCTAATAGCTCCGGCGAGTCCCAAGCATTAGCCAAACAAAACACACTTTCAGCTGCCTTAATATGAGACTGAAAAAAGGTCAAAATAGACAGGCTTTACAGAATAAATCCTGAAGATCCATTCTAATTTCCACTCAAGGATCTTTTAAGCAGTTCTTGGATGCTCTTTATGGTACTTTGATCCAAGCATAGTTTCATTAAAACTTTGTGGCTTGGTATTTTTAAACCTGATAGCTTCACTAAACTAGTTCTCAAAATGTTAGCTAAGCCGCTATGCATAAAACTACTTTACTGTCATGGTGTCTTCTAATATCACCTAAGTACAGGCTGTTGCAATTTTGAAAATGAACCTTTTCTACATTCACCAGATCCGGGCTTGGGAATTTTTGCTTTCTCACTTGAAGGCTGTCTCATGGTATAAAGAGAAGGTGCTGCCTTACCCCCTTCCTCTCCCCCTCCTTGAAACCTGAAACTAAAATTAGCTGCTGTACCTTATTTGTTCTGGAAGCAAGTTACACAGTACTTTTATCCACTGTGGTTTCCAATTGCAGGATTAACACTGGATGCTGGAAAAAAAAAAAAAAGGAAAAAAAAAGCACCCAAGAAAAATAACAAAACATTAAATGGTGGTTTAAAATCCAGTTTAATGATGGCAGGATAAATTCCCTAAAGACCCAGGAAAACAAATGTTACTTCCCACCTTCATAAGGTGGCATGTTAATAAATCTGATTTAACTGCCACAGATAAAAAACCCACCCTGTACCTCCAGAGGTTGTCCTTTGCTCCCCTGAAAATGAGGATGGCTGAAAGGTTAGGGGACAATTTTCTTCTTCATGCCTGGTGTTCACAAAAGCCTTGATTTCTCCAGGAGCTTTTGTGGTGAGTTTGCATTACAGTAGTTAAGAGAATTACCAAAAGGTGGCTTCACAAGGGGCTGGGCCGAGTTTTTGAGAGAAAATACAAACAAAGGATTATTTTAAAAAATAGTAATAAAACCGAAGAAGCTGGATTGGCACAGGCACCCTGTGCAGCCCTGCCCCGAGCTGACCAAGGGCCAACCTCACACTGATTTTCCTGGGAGCAATTTCATCAATGCAGGGAAATAAACAACGGAAAACATGCAAGACCAAAATCCTCTCTAGGTGCGAGATTACTTTCAGGAATGGTGGGCATTTAAGACTAAGGTGGACACTTAAGACCAAAACAGAGGTTTATATCTCAGAATCACAGAGTATTCTGAGTTGGAAGAGACCCACAAGGATCATCGATGTATAATAATACATGGAAGTGCAACTTCTGGTGTCTGCACAGTCACTCCCTGTCCTTCATGGGTACAAAATATCACCTGAGATGGACCTGATGCTGGTTAGAACCACAACCCATGACTCTCCAGGGTCTGAGCCCAGGATCCCACCCTCTAATTCCCCTCTGTTCCCAGCACTACCACCAAAAGAGTGGGCATGAAACCCTTGGGCATACAAAACCTCATATTCATGAGTTTGGGATAAAAACTCTCCCACTGACCACTTCTTGGGCAAGGGTTATTGTTGATAGTGTTATAGGAAAGGCCACCAACTCTTGGCTCTTTAATTCTCTCAGATGCTCTCTCTCTCAAAAAAAAAAAAAATGGAATTACCAATTTTTTCGATCAGCCTCTGCCCGGTGGGTTGGGTTAAGGTTTCCCCACTTCTCCCTGAGTCCTCCTCATCACCTGGCAGGAATGGTTGGGTTGTTTTCACTGCTTCACACACCTCGGAGGGGTCAGCAGAAAATCCTGTCAACTGAACGGCTGACAAAAGCGTCCTGATGTCAGGTATAAAGAATGCCACCTACAGCTTAATGTCTGCACAAACCCCTCCGACTTCGGGCAAACAATGAACGTTTTTGTCTTCTTAATGCCCAGTATGCAATCGAGTGGAAATGCTACTTCCATCCTTAATCTACAAATGAAATTAAAGTTGTTGAAAGACGCACGATAAACCGGGATCCTTTGTTTCTTGCAGGAGAGGGGGGAAAAAATTGAAACCACTAAATATTTTAGCAGATTTACTAAATTTCCAATTAAATCTGGAATTACGGCAGAGCCGGTATCTCCCTCTCACTTCACCACACACGTTTTTCTATTTGAATAAAGTAGGTTAAACGCGGCGCTGCCTCCACCCACCCACCCACCCACCAGAGCAGGAATATTAATGAAGTAGATCCGTGACCAGAGCGCTGGGCTGGAGGGGATGCTCGGGCATCCCTGGGCCCTTTTCCCTGGAAAAGGGCTGATTTCTAGGGGAACAGCCTCGGCTATCCGGAGGGAGCGGGATATGCAAGGCAAGAGCACCCTCTGCCCGCTGGCAGGAGGGTCTGGCTCTACTCACATGCCCCCCATCCCTCCCCCTTCCTCCCTTCGCCGAGGAAAGGTCACGGGAAGCAGCTTACACAAGCCAGATGAGGTGGAGACCAAATCAGGACCGAGATTATATGTCAGGGACTTAGAGAGAGGAGCGGAAGGACGGCGTGCAGCGCTGGTGCGTGTTCCCTGCCTGCTCCCAGCCCTTCCTCGCATCCCGCAGAGCACTGGACGTGTCAAAGGAAGGATAAGGGGCATCCCCCTCCCCTCCAGGGTTTCCAGTGTGTGTGGCCAAGTTGGCTCGGACTTGGGCAAAAAAGGTCTGAGAGACACACATGTGCTTATGGCTCTTCTATCTGGTCCAGTCCCGTTTGGAATGAAAGGGAAAAGGAAGGGAATGATTGGACATCATCATGGGAGACACAACCTGCTCTGCTTGGGGAAAGGGCAGAAAGGGATCTGGCGGTACTAATTGACAGGAATAACACTAATAGTTAGGAAGCTCAACAGGAGCCAACAGTGTGCCCAGGTGGCCAAGAAGGCCAATGGGATCCTGGCCTGGATCAAAACTAGCGTGGCCAGCAGGACCAGGGCAGTGACCCTTCCCCTGGACTCTGCCTTGGGGAGGCCACACCTTGAGTGTTGTGTTCAGTTCTGGGCCCCTCAGGTCAGGAAAGAGATTGAGGGGCTGGAGCGGGGCCAGAGAAGAGCAACGAGGCTGGAGAAGGGATTGGAGCACAAGTGCTGTGGGGAGAGGTTGAGGGAGCTGGGGTTGTTTAGCCTGGAGAAGAGGAGGCTCAGAGGTGACCTCAGCACTGTCTAGAACTCCCTGAAGGGAAGTTCTGGCCAGGTGGGGGTTGGTCTCTTCTCCCAGGCACTCAGCAATAGGACAAGGGGGCACGATGGGCTCAAGCTCTGCCAGGGGAAATTGAAATTTTCTGGAGATCATAAAGAAATTCTTTGCAGAGAGAGTGCTCAGGCATTGGAATGGGCTGCCCAGAGAGGGGGTGGATTCCCCATCCCTGGAGGTTTTTAAATTGAGATTGGCCGTGGCACTGAGTGCCATGATCTGGTAAAGGGACTGGAGTTGGCCCAAGGGTTGGACTTGATGATCTCGGAGGTCTTTTCCAATCCAATCGATTCTATGATTTCTCCCCTGCCGCAGATCACACAACAAGGGACAGGCAGTCCCACAGGGAAGCCTGAAGCCCGAACCAAAGGAAGGTGACATCAGCTGTAAGAACAGGGCCACATCTCTCTTTGGCCAGGTTTTGGGTCCAGCAAGTGTGTTTTTCCACTTCCAACCCTGTAGAAATGAGGGAAGGGAAGAAGCTCAGAGCAACCTTCCCCAGCCACATCCCTCAGTCCAGCAATCCGTGCTTTAGGGTTGCCTTGAGCCAGGATTCTGTATTTTGGACAACTCACTCTATGGTTTTACTCCGTGTAATTTCTGACATGTGTGGAGATGTCACCTCAGAGACACACAAACACTGGAGAGGCCAGGAAGACCCTCACCATGATAGTGAGACCAGCCACAGGAGCATCCTACATGGGCAGCTGCACAAGGCATGTGTGGGGAACAATTTCCACCTGCACAAAGGTGGGTACAGACTTGCCAGAGTGACTTTGGGTGTGGCTTATCCTTCCACACCTTCTGTCACCCTTAGGTGACACACTGCATGAGCACAAACCTCTGCCCCACCACAGCATCCTTGGACATCCTTTGTATCTACAGGGATAGATGATGAATTTCCTCCAGGCTAATTCTCCACCAACATGTCTCAATAGAAAGCAACATACCATTTTGGAAAATTCTTCTTGTCCCATAGTGAAATCTGAGCTCTGGAGATGCATTTACACACCCAATCCTGATTTTCTTCTCATCAGCCACCAGGATGAATCAGGACACACTACTTGTTTCTCCCAGCTATCCCAAGCTGAGTTGTGCAGCCAACTGCTCAGCACCCCTGGACAGCTCTGAGTGCACCAAGCCTTCCTTAGAGGGACCAAAGGGACAGGAGGGACTCACAGAAACTGCCTTTGCCTCATCACTGACCACAGATCATTTATTTCCTTGTGCATTAGCTGAGACTTCCCCTCCCTGGACTCTCTGCATCCCTCCCACTCCATCTCTGCTCTGACCACGGCTTTTGGACACTGTCTTGCACACAACAAGGAGTTTCTTGGTGCCACTAAAACAAAATAAAAGCCAAGAAGATCCTTTTCTTCTCTGTGCAGCAGCTAAGCCCATGCACAGTCAGCACAAGGCTTTGCTGTGGCACAAAGCAGCTGAGAATAAGGCCAAAGAAATCAGCAATTGCACTTATTTTCTCCTCTTAGAAACAGCTCAATTGGCCCATTGTAACTTATTCCTGCTGTCTCTATTCATATATTTTCTTCTAGGCAGTTGCCAGTTGATGTTGAATGTTTGCTTGGAGTGGAATATACCAGTGGGCCTGAGCTCTAAAATATTGTTTCAGTCATATTTCAATATTTAGCTTATGCATGCCTGTATAAATCCTGGTTTTTCCCAACCTTGTACACCAAGAGAGCTAAATGGGGCAATTTGCTTATTTTCTGTGGTCAGAAAATGCAAATTCCAGCTAGAGAAGGGTTTGCCACCTTGTGTGAGATTTCCCACACTGCAGATACCTACACCTGAGATGCTGACCTGGGCTTCCTCCAGCACGGACTGAGAGAAGGAACTCCTAACCATGCAATCCCCTGGATTCCTCCAGGATTGCTGCATTGGGATGGGATGGATCACCCAGGGCTGTGCTGGATGGGATGCAGCCTGGTGTCCTTCCAGGAGAGGCTTCCCTGGGCTGCTGCGAAGGGAGGAGGTTGAGATGCAAAGGCTTCATGTGAAGGGGTGTTTGGAGAGGTGTCCTCATCCTGCAGTGCTCCCATCCTGCAGACCCAGTCAGGAGTCAGGTCAGGATACGTCCCATTTTCCATGAGACATCAGTGAAGCTGAGGAAACAGAGGCAACTGCAGGAAATTGCAGAGATGTGAATTTAGGATTGCAGGGATGTGCTGACCTTCCAGGGTCACCTTCCAGCTTGAGCTGGACATGACTGGAAACCATGGAAGGGTTTCCATTCTGTACCTCAGGGTGAGAGAGAATGGGAGAGCAGTGGCATGGGGGGTTCCTGGGAGACAGGAGCTGTAGGGCAGTTTTGGGGAACACGGGCCAGCAGTGACAGTTTGGACACAAGCAAAGTCCTCACCCTCTCCACCATCTCCCACCATGATGTTCATGACCCTGGAGAAGACCAAAAGATGAGTAAACTAATTTTTATTCTTCCCATATTTTTGTGTTTCTCTGCTTTGGCAATAAAGAACTGGGAACTGCATCCACCTGTCCCCACGAGGACCTCAAATAATGTTTGCAGTGGCAGGTGAAGGTACATAGAACATTTTGAATAAGCACTATCTAAATCAAAGTAGTCCTGGGACACCAAACCTGTTTGTACTCAGCATGATTTCAAGATGTTTCAGCCACAAGAAATGCATTAGAAATGTATTTTTTAAAATAATCAAAAATATAATTATTAGGATTTTATATTTGCAGAATTTGGGTTTGAAAATTCAGGGGTGAGGTTGTTAATTTTTTCCTAAAAAATAAAATGTATGAGTTCTAATTTTGAACATGGATAGTTTCCATTTTGAAAGGGTCCTATAAGAAAGAAGCCTTTGAAACCAAAAGGTCAAATAATGCTCCAGATGAGGCAAATCATTTCACTGCTGGTGAATGCAGCATCACAAGAAATGTTTCAACAGCAGAAAAAACATGACCTAATCTAATCTAAACTGACTTCAAATAATTTCTGTCATTCCCAGTAGTAATTCCTGCTTGCCACTGCCATGTGAGTGGTAGAAATACCCACTACCATCAACCTGGATGCCTCAGTGGGAGAGGGACAGTCCAGAATTGGGACATTCCCTTTGGCTGATGCTGGAGGAAGAGCTGCAGAGGAAAGGTCTCTAGTGAAGGACATGGACAGAATAGTGGAAACTCTTTAGCAGAGGAAGTCCCAGTTGCCATGAGTTTGCAGAGAGCAGCCAGCCTGTTCTCACCGAGAGGAGGGGATACAAAACCTCCTGTAATGGATTCACTCAGTCTCCATATCTCTTACTCCCTCTAAGGACAAAAAGAACCACCTGCCAAGTCTGCTGCACATTTCCAATATATTGGGTGAAACCCCACCAAAGGGAAGGGCAGGAGCAGCTTTCCCTCCTCCTCAGGCTCTGCACCTCCAGTTCTGGGGGTTTCAGTTCAGTCACCACAGAACAGCAGCAGCCCTTGCCTTCCTGCCTCGTTAGAGCTGTGGCTTTCCACTGCTCACCACTCTCCAGCTTGGCAGAAGGTGTGGGAGGCATTTGGGGGCTGAGAGACAACTGTGCTAACCCAAAGATTGCACAGTGGCTTGGGATGGCAAGAGTGAGAATCATCAAACCCAACTGTTCCCCCCCAACCCAAGGCCACCACTAACCCATGTTCCCAACTGCCACATCCACAGAGTTTTTAAATCCCTTCAAGGGATGGTGATTCCAACACTTCCCAACTTAGCAAGTTCTTGGATGCTTTCTCCTTGTAGGGATCTACAAATAGATCCTGGACTAAGGGGACTCAGTGATCTCTGTCCCTAAAACCAGAGATAACAGAGGTCTGGGACAACTTGCTCCTGCAGGTCTTGTAGGCACTCCCAGGGGTTATGTGATTAAACAGCAGCACTGAGTTTGCAAAGCTGTCAATCCCATACCTTTCATCAGCACTTAATTCACAAAAAATTAAGAAAAAAAAGCTCCACACCAGTCCTTAAAAGCTTTGGAGCTGCATTTCTCATGGCTGCAATAATACTTACAATATGGACTCTGGCTGCTTTTTATGTAACTGCTGCTCTTAATCAGCTCAGTATTAGCAGCTCTAACCTGCTCTTGCTTGATTTATTTTATTTTATTTCTAAAACAAACATAGATTTACAATCTCTCTGATTTCCCAGCTTTTATGCCACTCCACTGAGGCGCTTTAAACATCTCATTTATCTCCCATACGTTGGGAAATTACAACCCCCCTCCTCTCCAAAACAAACAACCAAGGAAAAAAACCTCCAGCTAAAATCTACACAGTTGGAAAGTGTTGATTTAAACAAAAAGCCTGAAACAAGATAGGGAGAGGCTGGAACATGAAAACAGACTTCTTTTTTTTTTCTTGCACAGATTGAGCTCTGAGGTTTGTTTGCATCAAATGTTGACTTGTTCCAAGGCAGCATCTATTTAGATGTTGTGAAACTGGAAGGAACCAGCATGAAATACATTTTTCAGTTCTTTGAGAAAGACTGTGCTGTTCTACTTCTTCTAGCACATGTTTCCCCCTCCTTCTCTTCCTTCCCTCTTCGCCCCACTTGTGCAAGGGAGGCTGGAAGCACCGGGAATTATTGGAAGCATCAGGCTTTCCAAACAAGGATGGTGGGAAGAACTTATTAACAGGTTTTTTTCTGACCTGTATCCTTTATGAAAAAAAATTCTCCCCCAATCAGAGAGGCTGCTTTAAGCGTTGTTAAGCCTGTTCTTTGGAGATGTGTTTCTGAACACTGACTGTATTTAAGAATATCCACACACTCTGCATTAGCAAAATCAGCATCGTGGTCTATTTTGTCCATTCCATAATTCACTGAATCCAAATAATTTAAAAAAATTATTAGCCAGGTTTTTTTTAAAAAATTGTTGTTTTAGGCTTCTCTTACATCTTCTCCCCACCTATTTCCTTCCTAATGCAATCATAGGATTTATTTTATAGTACGTGAAACTAATGGGAAAGTTTCCCTTCCCTGTTACTATTTTGCTATTTATCAACCAGCAACTCATATTTTTCCATCAATAAAAGGGGCAATATTCTCCTCCTTATCTTCTTATCCTTTTCCCCCACTCTGTAACAACATTTTTATTTACCTACAGAAACCCATGTGAAAACACTGCTGGAAGAACACGCTGCTACAAGATCCATCCTCTCCCTGTTAGCAGCCAAGAGTTGAATTTTTAATTGAAGATACCCAAAGATTAAACCAGTTGCCTTTACTTTAACGAGCAGTTTAACGAAACATAAAGTGGGCAAAACATCAAAGTCTCCCACGTATTGATGGGGATTGGGGAGGGGGAAGAGGAGGGAGGAACAGTCATAAATCTAAACCCTCCATTCCAGACCACATCCTCAAATGTAAATAAGCACCAAAGCATGTTGCTACATATTTTTGCAGAAATAATTCCAAACAGCCTTATCAACGGCGGCGGCTTCGGCATCGCACCCATCTCTCTTATCCGTTGTGCCCTCTGCTGGATGCAGCACACAAGGCAAGCAAGATTATTTCCAATTAATTTTTGGCATCATCCCTTGGCACCGGCGTTAGGAATGCGAAGCGTGAAATTTGTAGTAGCAGGTTTAATATTTGATCCAGCCAAAAATATTTTTGCTACAAGGACTTACCTTTGGTAGTGGTTTTTTTTTTTTTTCCTCCCCCCTCCTCCTCTCCGTGTCGTTCCGTCGCCACCGAGCCTTGTTTATGGTCCAAACGGGAAAATCTGCCACTGAACGCCATACATGGCAGGAATAATTTCATGCTGTGCAAAATTTGTTTCATTTCACATCCTGTAAGAATAATTACTTAGCATAATGCCACTTAAGCTGTATTTCTAGCTGCAAACATTAAGGAAATGGTAAAAAGCTAGAGCCCAGTTGGGAGAAGGGAAAAAAAAAAAAAGAGGTATTTAGGGGTCCCCAGGGTTTCTTAAAACTAGTGGCTTTCAACACCAGGGACAACAAGGAGAATTAAAATGTTATAAATAATGCAACTGAATTGGAAAGCACAATGAAACCCAGTATTTTCAATGATATTGGAGGTCACCCATTTGCCAGGGATCTCGATAGGACATTGCCTTCGGATTGGAGGACAAACACCTGGCCCATATTGCCCACATTTCTCGTGTTTTCTGGGATTATTTGAAGGTGACAGTGGCCCAAATGGACCTGAATAAAACAGCAAGTGAAGGAGCTGAATCCTCCTCTTGGCATGTCATGATTTTTGCGTGACACAAAAGAGGTCTCAGTGCGTTTGGAGGAGAGTTGATGTGATGTGTGATGGGGTGTATTGATCAAATATCAGCATAAGTTGTGCAAAACACAAATGAACACTTTGGGGCCGTGTGATAACCACACCAAAGGAGGCTCCGACCTCCCTTCTCGGCCCCCACAAGAGAGAAAAATCCTCTTTCATATCTAGTCAGAATTATTCATGGTTCACTCTTACCTTCCAGCAAAACCAGACTGCAGTCTTCAATCAAATGCAAGACTGGCATGGTCTAATTGAATTAGTTCAATTAAGTTTAAAGATCAAAATTATGATTGTGGATTTCTAAAAAAATCCCATTTTCTTGATGCCAGACCACAGCTTGCAATCGAGTGGTAAATTCTTGTTTTTTCTTTTCCCAAATGCTGGCAGAAAACAATCACTTACAGAGAACTTCTCTTAATCCAACAGTGACAACCCTCATATTCATGAAGTATCCAGGCTGACCTTCATCTTCCTCAAGGCCATTATGTCTATTCTTCATTCACCAGCAAAACCCAGTTTTGCTGCAGTCTGACCAACAAAGAGTTGCTGATAAAATTCACTGATAATGAGTATGTTTGCCTTGGTTTGTTCTGCTCTCCAGTTGGTTAGAAGCAGGCTGTGAAGGGTGGATGGATGGATGGATGGATGGATGGATGGATGGATGGATGGATGGATGGATGGAGAGATGGATGGATGGATGGAAGGATGGATGGATGGATGGATGGAGAGATGGATGGAGAGATGGATGGAGGGAAGGATGGATGGAGGGATGGAGAGATGGATGGATGGATGGATGGATGGATGGATGGATGGATGGATGGATGGATGGATGGATGGATGGATGGATGGATGGATGGATGGATGGATGGAGAGATGGATGGAGGGATGGATGGATGGATGGATGGATGGATGGATGGATGGATGGATGGATGGATGGAGAGATGGATGGAGGGAAGGATGGATGGAGATTGTCAATCACAGCACCATCTCCACCCAGCTCTCCACCAGCACAAACTCACCCAAGCTCCACTCATCTGAATAAAGTTATTCCAGTTTACACTCATTCCTTGTTTTTACTCTGTTTCAAAAAAGCTTTTATTGAAATGTCAACTTTGAATATAACAAGAAGGGCCAAGAGGCAGCAAGGGGGATATAATAAATTTTAGGAAAAAATTGGCAGTGATTTGGGCCTGCAAGTTTTTGTGGCCTGAAACAGGAGCAGATCCTCCCTGGGGAGGCTTCAGGAGCAGCAGAGTTCTTCAGACGCCATTTTTTAATGTGGCTTTACCTCCAAATCAAAGGACATGACAAAAAAGACCCCCCTAAACCATCCTATGCTCCTCTTAGATGTTTTGTCTCCAAACTTCAGCTGTGTCTGACTAATAGTGACGTGTTACAACTCCAGAATACTCAAGAGCACTCAAATACTCCCGCAGAAGGGACAACATGGTGCCACCAGCATCCTCCATCCTCCCTGTGTGGCCCTTGGTGGCTGTGGAGCTGGGCAGGGTCTCACAGACACCTGGCACAGGCAAATTCAGCAGTGCTCACTCCAACTTTGTCAGGAAGATCCAAACCAAACATCCTTTCCAAAGGTATTGACAATGATGTCTTCATTCCCTACTGCACCTGCAGGAGCTTTAGCTGCCTGTTTGCTCACTTAGCACAATGCCAAGCTCCCAGTCTTGGAAGTCCTTGGAAAGATGGTGAGGACTCTGGAATGGGTGGGCTTTGCCAGTGTGGGTAGATTGGCATCCCAGTGAGAGATGCTGCCCTGAATGTGGGCACCTTGTTCCATGAGTCCCCTGAATAGGATTTTGTGCTCTAAAATCCCCACCTCAGTGTCTTCCAAGTAGAGGTGGCCCACGACATTGTCACTTACCATGTATAAATAAGATGCTTTCAGAACTTGGGAAAAGTTTTCTTCTTTACTTAAAACATGCAATGGGGGACGTGGTGAGAGGGGGCAATAAATACCTCCAAATTAATACAGCACTTACATTTAATCAACATTGAATCCAATTCACAGGAGAACATTCAAGTGCCTCCACACTGAAGTACTTCTCATCCATAAATGCCATCACCAAAACCAGGGTGGACTCCAAGGCAGCCAGAATTGTCCACTGGCATATAGAAACCTCAGCACTGCTCTGCCTGATGCTTGAGCAGCTGCAAACTGCCAAGAATGATGGTCCCCATCACAGATCATCTCCACTCCTTTTGGGAAGTCTGTTCCACGAGCAGGTTTCAGCAACACACATAAGACACGTGGATTTCAACTGCATTCCAGGATGGATCCCCCTCTGCCACATCCACCTCCGTGACTCTCTTTTAAAGAGCAAATATAAGTTGCCAACACACTCATGAAGGAGAAGCCCAACAATTTAGCACTTCCCTCTCTGTTTTTTCCCCTGCTAATAATTTTTTAAACCACCACACTGAGTCCCAATGGCACTTTGGGGTTTTGTTTTAATGGCGAGGCAAAAATTTGCCGATCCTCCCCACGGCGAAGTTACTTTCAAGTCAGTGAAAGTTCTTGGCCCGCGATGAAAAGTCTTTGCCAATTAGCGCTCAACAACTTCAATTCATCCCTCCTGGTTCAAGATGAGTAGGAACCTAATAAGGCTGCGATAAAAGGGCAAAAGGCACCGAGTACCCAAAGGGGATTAATGGGCTCTTCCATTTATTTGTCTTCCTAACAGCTGAACTGTTACAAGTATTGAGGGTCTTCAAACAGCCCCGGGGTCTCCAATGGCCATCCCCAACTCCAAGGGGCGAGGGCTTCCCCCTGGGCGATGCCAAAACCAACAAAGCCGCCGGGATCAGGTAATGAAACTTCAGCTTTTCCCCCCTCCTCCTTCTTCTTTGAGATTTATTTACTGGCAGCTGACAAGGGGCAAATTCAGCTGGAATTGTGTAGTCAAGGTCCTGTCAAGCCTTCAGAGGCACCCTTATGTCGAATCACCTTCCTGACTGGCATGTCGCTGAAAAGCCCTCGGCGCTGGTCCTTAACAGCTCCCGACAGCACAAAGGACACTCCAGACAGATGCCTACATGGCATCCTGCAGCATTTTAAAAGAGAATTAGTGGTTTTAATTATGGTCGTCGTATGAAAGGAAACCATGCAAGCTCGGCAGGAGACCTTTGATCAAACCCTTTTGCCAGCACAATGCCGCGGAACTGTGACTATTCCTAGCAAGGGGCCTTTTCTCGCTGAATGACTCACCAGTGATCTTTGAATGCAGACAAGTTCCTCGCCCTCCCTCTTCATTAGCGAGCATTTCTATACAGGCCCTATATAGTGTTCGGAGTCTTGGAGCTATACAATGGGGGGGAAAAAAGAATCCCTACAGATTCTGGCCTCTACTTAGGAAGTGCTGAAGGACTCTGAGTGACTTTATTCATTAAAACAGGTTGCTATTAATTAACTGTCATAATAAAATAAAGAACTATTATTTGCATTTCTTAGTGCGCTCCCTTTAGTAATATGTATAAAAGATGCTTGTAACAAAAATGAATTTATAAGGGAGAAAAAACCTTCAGAAGTCTTTTTTTTCCCCTCTCCCCCCACCCTTTTTTTTTTTTTTTTTAGGGTCTAGGCAGCAGGAGCCTGACTAATTATTAGGACCAGTTTTGCAAGAGAACAAATAGAGGTAAAACACAAATATGAAAGTAATTAGGAAAATGCAAAATCCTGTTTACTTGGCAACCGATTCATGCAACTGAGACTAACGAAGAGCAAATCAGCTTTGCTTGTTTGATAAACTTCAGGGTGCCACCTAAGAGGAGCTGATAAAAATTAAACTCTGCCTTTCAGCCAACAGGCTCAGCAACATCCACGCAGCAGCTTCGTCTGCAAGCACCAGCAAATCTCATTTGAACAGGTTCAGGAGGAGGAATTCTGGAAGTTCCACCACTTTTAAATATTTTCCCCTTTGTGGGATACCTTGGAGCTGAACACCCAGCACAGGCACCTGCACCACGTGTGTACAGGATTCATGTGGACACAGTGCACAACAATGCCGTGGTTCTGCTTTGCTCCCTAAAAAACCATCACTTTTCCACTGCTCTTCACACCTGGGAAGGCTTTTGCCAGTGGGAAAGTCCTTGTAGTTTCTGCCACTGTTTATTGCAATGCAGGGTGACACATCAGTCAATGCAGGCTGGGATACAGCCCCTCTTTTCTCCAGAGCAGATAGTGGAATCCACAAAAGCTTCCAATTATTTCAAGACTATGAAGCTAAGGAGGGGCATCTAATCAAGATAAAGAAAACCCTTGGCTCAGTATATTTGCTTGAATGGATTTTGAATAATGCAGGTAACAAAAGCATTCAAAAATTGGATTCCTAATGCTTTTCTGCCAAGGCTGAAGGACTGATTTGGAGAAGGGACAAGAAAGCCAGCCCTGAGAAAGCTGCACAGAGGAATGCATGATATTCTCCTGCTCTGTGCAAACACTTCTGCAGGGATTGAGAAGAAGGAAGAGATTTAAGTGAGGCACAGCCGACCTGAAATGTAGTCAATTACAACACAAAGAGTCCAAATGACACCCCTGAACTGCTCCTCTTCCTTCTCACCTCTCTGCTTTGTGGTTTTGCAACCCAGCAGCTGCAGTTTTCCTTCTTTTTACTGCTCATTTCTCATCTGCTGTTTGTACAGGAATTGGTTTACAGCAGTGACAGGGGAATCGCTATGGAAATCATACTGCAAAAATAAATCAGAGGGAGAGGGTGAAAAATCAAGGATGTTATTGTGCAAATAGACTTAAAGATACTTAAGACTTGATTTTTATACAGGAAGCACCCAATGAAAGTTGGGAAAATCAGCACTTGGGAGAGAAATAGTCCACTTTAAGAAGGAACTATTAGGAATAGGGGCCATGTGTCCCTACACACACCTCAAAACTCCAAACCAACAGAGTATTTACCTGCAACACCCCTCACTCCTGCCCACATCCCAGTCTGCTCCTCCAAGCCTTGGGGAAGCTTCCAGAGATGCCATTTCATAACATGAACTTCACAGAAGTACATCATTCTCCTCTGAAAATTTTATTAGTCCAAATGAAACCTGGCCTGGCAGCAATTTGACTCCTGTTGGGCTGAGATCTCACAGAATCACAGAACAAAGCAGGAAAATTTCGATGAACACAACTTTTGGTGACAACACCAGAGTTTTGGGTCTGTCTGAAGCATTTGAAGTACATGTTAACTGGCACTATTTTGAAAAATATGGGCCTTTTTTTAAAAAGAAAAAGAGTAGCTGAGCTCTTGGTAACCAAATTGTTTGGCTTTTGGGGCAGACTGAAAAGCAGGATGGATTCACACCCTATTCTTTTGCTTAAAGCCCCAGACATCTCTGAAGCCACAGTTCTGGCATCCCCAGTATCACGTGGCAGAGGAGATGGCCACAGCACAGATGCCATGAACCACAGGGAGAGCAGAGTCTCATGGGAGCTGCTCTTGTGTTCCCATGTGGGGTCTCAGGACCACAATCCCAGGTGGAGACAGTGCAGGAGGTGCCACAGTGCTGCCTGCAGAGCCAGGGGGCACTGGAAGAGCAAATAAGTTGCTTGCTCACTGTAGGAAAACTAGAGCAATAAAGTCTATCCCAACAAAAAATCCCCATGTAATGAAAAGCAAAGCAAGGGAGGCACAAAAATATGGGTTGGTCCCTGTCCACCATTCCATGCCAGCAGGATGAATTGTCCTTCCAGTATCCAAAGGGGCTGTAGAGGGACTGTTTATCAGGGCATGGAGTGACAGGACAAGGGAGGATGGCCTCAAACTGACAGAGGGCAGGGTTAGATGTTTTATTAAGAAGAAATTCTTGACTGTGAAGCCCTGGCACAGGTTGCTCAGAGAAGCTGTGTCTGCCATGTCCCTGGAAGCATTCAAGGCCAGCTTGGATGGGGCTTGGAGCAACCTGGAATAGTGGAAGGTGTCCCTGCCTATGTCAGGGGGTGGAACAACACGAGGTTTAGGGTCCCTTCCAACCCAAACCCTTCTGTGATTCCATAATTATGATCCTGCAGCACCCCTGGGCACAGGCACAGCCAGGGCACAAAGCACATCTGAAACAGGCTCCTGTGAGGGCACCATCCCACGTGCTTGTCCTGATGGAAACCCACCTTACCACACTGCCTTGTGACCATAAAAACACAGACACAGCATAGCTAACAAAAAATGGCTGTAGGAAATCTCTCAGCTCAGTAACAGAGGACACAATTAGATGCTAAGTAAATTTTTACATACAGAAAGGATGCTGCACTTATTAAAAAGAAAGATCTTTACAGTACAACAGAATCACAGGTTCCTTTTAAAAGAAAACTTTCCTTTTGGAAAGCCAGTATTTTATTTAGTGATGGGCTTCCTCCCTGAACCCCCAAAGTTCATTTGGCAACAGCAATCAAAGACAAAACATCAGTATGTTCCTGCACACTTGATTTCCTCTCTGCTGTCAGTTCTGTCACCTTTTAAAACCAGTCAAGGACTAATTCAGATTTTAAGCCTTGACTTCAAACTCTGAGCCCTTCAGCAGGCGGGTGGAGGACGGGGCACTATCCAGCTCCCTGCCTCAGGTCTGCCTTCCTTTTCCTCAGCCCCTGCAGCTCCTTCTCCAGGTGCTTCACAGCCTGCAGGATGTCCTGTCGCTGGGGATCATCCTCTGCTTTCTCAGTGTACAGAAGGAAATGTTTCACAGTTTCAGAGAGCAGCATTTCGGGATCCACATCCCCCCGATGGAGACGCAACATCCTCTCGCAGGCGATGGCGTAGTTTTTGTGCCAGTTCACCGGGTGATGGGGATGAGAGTTGACAATTTCTTTGTATGACTGTTAAAGGAACAAAACAAGAAAAAAAAAAAGAAGGAGTGGGGAGCAAATTAATGGAATGAAGGGGACCAACAGCTCTTAACAGTGTTTCAAAACTGCCTGTGAAGGAACAGATGCTATTTAGATGTCCAAGTTCAGAGCTGGAGTATTTCTGTAATTCACTCTGTGTTTGCCATTCAACAGCATGAATCAGAAATCCAAGGGGGGCTGAAACGTTTCCCTTCCGATGGCAGCTGTTTGTTTAGAAACATCACAGATGATGGTGATAACCCCAGGGCACATTATGTGCTTCCCCCAGAGAGGTGTTACACCAAGCTGGGGAAAAAAAGAGATTTAACTGCCACGCCTGGAAGAGATTTATTCAATATTTCAGGAGATCAGGACATCTTCCACAAGACTTAAGCAGTCTGTTGACTTGAGAGGGAATATTCATAAGCTCAACAGTGGGCATGTGCCTGGGAACTTTGCAGAGCAGCAAAAAATCACAGCAAAATGGGCAAGAATTAAGAAAACTCTTTGTTGACTCTCTGCTGGGGTGTGAAATACTGCTCCTCTCTGCTGACACACACTGATCACTTCGTGCATCTGTTGGCATCTCAGGCAGTCCAGTATTTCCAGAGATACCTACACCAGCTTAGGGGTGTTATTCTTTGGTGTGAAATGCAGCAGAATTAATTTGCAGTGAGAAGACTGTTGGATTTTACACTTGCTGGCTCAGACGCACGACTGTAACGACAGAGGGGACAAGTGCATAGGGGGGACTTCAGGACAAGCAATCTCTTGGCATGGGTTTGGAGCCCAGCACAGACAACATAATTAGAGCAAAAGCAGGGTGTTGACTGGTTAGCTTTTGGCATCCTCCGTGACCAAGGGGGCAAGTAGGAATGGATAAAATCCCTGAGCAAATCTCCCTGAATCGGCTGTGCTCCCAGTTTGGATAAACAAGGGGAATGCAGACTACAGGGCCTGGATAGAAACACGTTTCTATGGAGTCAAGAAATTAAAAAGAAAAGGGAAAGAAATAGATGATGGAGACTGCAGGGAGCACTCCTAACCCAAACAGATGACTTACATTGTATGCAAATGTGTAAAGTTGTGATTTCATTTCTGCAGTCACGCTGGCACTTTCTGCAAGGTCAAATATGAAGAAAGCTGTTTTCATCCTAGGAAAAGAAATAAAACTTCCATGTAGTAACTGCTTAATGGAACCAGCTCACATCACATGGTTACACACACCTTCAGCATGTCCATACATGGATGGGACAGAACACCAGCACCTCCATTTAAATCATCAGTGATACAAATTTCTCTCAGTGATGTTTTCTCACCCTAAGCCTCTTTCTGCTCCTTGCAGATACTTTGAGCAGAACCCTTAAGTGAACAAAATGAGCACTCTCCTGAAGGCTTTGCTGGAGGCCTTGCACGCTTCAGCTCATCCTGCCAGCCTTTTCCTTCTCAAGCTTGGCACACGTGGATCCAATAAGGCCATGCCCCATCAAGCTGCCCACTTTGGTGTGTGCTTCCACACCACTGAGCTGGCACTGCCCACCGGCTGTTGGAAAGGAGCAAAGCAGAATTACCTGGCCTGCCACATCTCCTCGTTGGCCACAGCTTCCCAGGAAGAGGGACTGAAACTAAATGGGAATGAGAATAAAATTCAGCCATCAGATCCACGTCACTGTTTTACCCACCACAAACCTTCTAACCCAGACAGCTATAGACCCCTCAGGCAGAAGTAAATGTGTTCTGAAGCCTATGGCTCTGACAGCAGAGAATGCAGATGATCTTCTCTCATTCATAAACTTTATTGCTCTCCGTCCATAGAAGGAGCCTCTGGCACATCAGGTGTCTCACAGCAGCCCAGTTCCCAAAGTGAGAGATGTGTTTTACCACAGCAGGTCAGTCTATGACAATTAAAGCTTTAGATGTCTAAAGTCCTCAATGATTTTAGCTCCTGATCAAGTTTTAAGGTCACAAATGGACCTGATACATGACTAGAAATGTCCTCACTATATTTCACACTACTAAAAACCATAGATCATAGAATAGTTTGGTTTGGAAAGAACTTTATAGACCATCTCATTCCAACCCTCTGCCATGGGCAGGGACACCTTCCCCTGTCCCAGGGTGCTCCAAGCCCTGTCCAACCTGGCCTGGGACACTTCCAGGGATGGGGCAGCCACAGTTTCTCTGCTCAACCTGTGCCAGGGCCTGCCCACTCTCACAGCCAAGAATTTCTTCCTTATATCTACCCAGAACACAAACCGTTATGACCATGGCTCATGTTAATTCCTCTGACACTGCCATGGATCTAACAGTGCTGCTGGCAGAAGAATGATAAGCAGAAAGGAGCAGAGTCTCCTCTGTCTCATACCTGCCATAGTCTTCAGTCCAGTTATAGAGATCCCTTGTGAGACGAATCCACTCTCCTGGATCAAACACAGCATTGGAAGGAACCAACTTCTCACATGTACCCCATGGCCAGAGCGAATGGCTCCTTCTCCAGGTCGAGTCACCTTCATGAAGACCTATGCAGACAAACACCTCCTTACTGCCAAAAAAACAACAGAGACAGCAATTGTGAAGCCAGGCCAGGCCACGGGCCACCCTGTGTCCATGAGCAAACCACACACACAGAGTGTTTTAAGTTAACAGCTAAAACATCCTACACTGTTGTTGAATTTGAGTGTCAAAATTTCCATCCAGTGAAATCTTCTTTGGGCATATCTTTGTTCCAGTATTCAAGACCTCAAAGAAAGACTAAGGCAACGTACAAACCTTCCCTTGGGGCCAAGTATTGACACACATGGGGAAACTTCTGTCACAAGAAGTGGTGGTTAATCTTTTGCAAGAAACCAAACAAGCTTTTGAAAGATGTCACAGGGTAAGTTTTCTTCCTGTGGTCTTCATTTTGTGTGTGAAATTAAATCTTGAGGTTGAATTTTTGGTTGAGGTGAGATAGGAATAAGAAAGGACGTTGTTAAACAAATTCTGGTTTGTGTTTTTCACTGGAACAGGGTCATAGTGGATGCTGAGGGTTTGCTTTTACATGTGGATCTGGTTGTGCAGCACAAGACTTCCTGTGGCACAGATACCTGTCCAGACCATCTCACATCAGAAAGGGCATGTTTTGGGCCAATTTGCAAAACAGCTCTTCTGCTGCAAGCAAATACCCCATCTGGCACTGCCCATCTTGTGCAGCCAGCACAGGTGGCACATCCTCTCCCCTCTCCTGGACCTCACAAACATGCCAGAAGCCACAGGAGAAGTCCCATTTCTTCCTGACAGCACCTGGCTCTGCTCTTCTGCCTCCCCACCCTCGCCAGGCTCACCCTGGCTACTCTAAATGCAGATGCTATTCTTATTCATGTGAGTATCTAATCCTTTCTCCACTCTTACTAAGCTATTTTTATATGATGATTATTCCTGGAATACATTCATTCTATGCTAATCAGTTGGCCACAATGTTCACAAAGGAGAAGCAGCAGCAATTTGCTCTCCAACCACCGTCGTTTTGAGTGCACAGGAACGTTCCTTTTTCTGTGATGAATTGTATCAACAACAACAAAAAAACCCATCAGTAAACACTCTGATCACCCTCTTATTTTTCCCCTCCTAAAAACCAACCCAACCTCAAAACAACAGGCAATATTATATCTGGATGGAGTTACTCCCGCACAGATATTTGCTTTAATTGCAAAAATAATCTCGCCACCAGGGAGGAAGTCAGTGGAGAAAATTGGTCTTTTGGATGCAGTACCAAGCTGTTCCATAAACAATTTGCAGGGGAAAAAAAGAAAAAAGGTTGAAGATTTTAGGAAAGCTGTTACATATGAAAGAAATGCTTACTGTTTATTTACTTTGAGGAAACGATGGAGATTAAAAGCAAGTGTCCCGTCGGGTAATACTCCTTCCACAGGATTCCATCTCTTCCCAGGAAAGCTCACCCCAGGTAAATGCTTTGCCAGCTTGGGTAAATACCATTCATAAGTCATCATCTATCATAAAAAAATATTACCATAGTTAAAAAAAGAATCAAAGTTTTCATCCATTTTACATCCAGAAGAAGTGGGTTTGGGAGGAGCAATGGCTGTTTGCTCAGTGAGGGCACCTCCCATGCCAGCAATCTGGGCCCACACCACCAGATCAGGTCACCAGTGGTGGCTGTTCAGAGGCACATGGTCTTCACTCTAACACAAAACAGGCACTGCTGGTAAGAGGCACAACAGGGATTTGGTTTGGATGAACATGAGGTGGTGGGTTTGGGGTTTGTCAGCAAGTCACAAGTTCTAGTTGCAAAGCCAAGTGTGAGGAGTTGCAAAGCCAAGTGGGGAGAGGCTGAGGGAGCTGGGGGTGTTTACCCTGGAGAAGAGGAGGCTCAGAGGTGACCTCAGCACTGTCTAGAACTACCTGAAGGGAAGTTCTGGCCAGGTGGGGGTTGGTCTCTTCTCCCAAGCACTCAGCAATAGGACAAGGGGGCACGATGGGCTCAAGCTGTGCCAGGGGAAATTTCAGTTGGAGAGCAGAAAAAAGTTCTTTCCAGAGAGAGTGCTCAGGCATTGGAATGGGCTGCCCAGAGAGGAGGTGGATTCCCCATCCCTGGAGGTTTTTAACCTGAGCTTGGCCGTGGCACTGAGTGCCATGATCTGGTAAAGGGACTGGAGTTGGACCAAGGGTTGGACTTGATGATCTCAGAGGTCTTTTCCAACCCAATTTATTCTGTGATTCTATGATTCTATGATGTGGTGGTGCAAGTGTAGGTGTTCCTTTCTGTAAGGGTTTTTTTTTATCTTCTCTCATTGCTCAGTGAAATAGAGTGCAAACCACCCAGGGACACACAGCACCCCTGTTTTAGTGTCAAAACCAGAGGCAGAGATCTGCAAAACCACTTTTGGGGGACCAAGGTCACAGAGGGGATGCAGTTAATGAGCCTCAGCATGCTAAAACCCTTGGGAGAAACCCCAAAGCTGCACCATCTATGGGGCAACTGCTGCTCTCCTGCCCTTCAGGTGGCTACCAGAAGCCTTCTGCTGCCTCAACATCCATATTTCACTGAAATTTTAGAGAACAGCTGGGTCAGAGCTTCCTCAGCGAAGCAAACACCAGCCCTGTGCCACATCTGGGTATCTGCTGTGATGAAGGAATTTGGCTTTCCTTTCCTTCTACCCAGTATTGCCTCCCTGGTGGCTCTTTGGGCATAATAAATGGGTCTCGCACACCACGGTCCATCCCAGGGTTACCCACAGCCCTTCAAAAAAATCAATTTTATTTATTTCTACATCATGAATTTTATTTGAGCAAAGAGACCCCCTTGAGGAGATAAAGGAACAACTGAACTTTTGCTTGGTATGTTTCAATCTGGCAGCTGCCTCTTTGAAGAGCACTTTCTGAACCTACCTCCTGGTCCACTAAGGTGATATCTGGCCTCATCCCCTCACAGTAATGGAGGTAACGGAGAGAATTCCCAGGTAAGTCTCCTCTCAGCAGGATCACTGCACCCATGGGCATAGAGGACAGCAGATTCCTTGCAAACTTATCAACAACATAGTTGTTGCTCTGATCACAAGCACTTAAGAGATAAAAAACAGTATGTTAAAATCAGATATTTGCACAGCTTTGTGTATCTTCAGAACAATTTTATGCAAGAAGCAACCACAGGGGAAATCCACCCTGGTCAGGCTTGCTGAAAACATCACAGAACTACAAGATGGTTTGGGTTTGAAGGGACCTTAAAAACCATCTTGTTCCACCCCGTGCCATGGGCAGGGACACCTTCCACTAGACCAGGTTGCTCCAAGTCCCATCCAACCTGGCCTGGAACAGTTCCAGGGATGGGGCATCAACAGTTTAATCATTCCAACAAATCATCTCCATTTCCAGAGAAACTGAGATGCAGAAATGAAACATTTAGATGACAGTCCCCCCAAAAATGTAAATCATTACAGTTTTGCCAAAATACACACTCATTGCATACCTTCACCTTAATTCTGCTTTTTTTTCCTTAGGTCAAACCTAAAGTCTTACTAGTTGGTGCTGGAAGTGCCAGTACAATGATGGTTCTGTAAATTATTTGAAGTCCTCCTTGTCCTTTAATGTTTTAATTAAACATTAGAAGTGCTTTTAATTAAGCATAAAAAAGCCAATTTTTTGTAGCATCAGGCAGAAGGAGATTTATATTACCTGAGATTAGATCATTTTTGTGTGCACAAATTGGACTCAAGGAGAGGACACTCCAAGACTTGGCTTAAGTCATTAGCTGTGACTGGCTCATCCATGGACAAGCCTTTGGAAAATGTGTGTGCAAAGGAAGGATTCCTGAGGATGAAGTCTATTTTTCATTAATCAACCTCTACCTGAGTATCCCTACTAGTACACTGATTGCTATCTAAGTGACTGCAGGTGCTTGAGGGATAAGGAAGCTCCACACTACAGATTTAACTCTTCAAGAAGGACAAAAAAACAGAAAAAACCCACAGGGCACAAGGAAACCTGAAGGAAAGTAAGGGTAGTTTGGGTCAAATGAATTCTGCCAACCTCCTTTGGAAATAAAGCACAGATTTAAAAGAGGTTTTTATTAGAACTTTATGTATCTACAGAATTTTCTTCCTACAGCCTACATGGGCCCCTCAGTTCAGGAAAGAGATTGAGGGGCTGGAGCAGGGCCAGAGAAGAGCAACGAGGCTGGAGAAGGGATTGGAGCACAAGTGCTGTGGGGAGAGGCTGAGGGAGCTGGGGGAGAAGAGGAGGCTCAGAGGTGACCTCAGCACTGTCTAGAACTGCCTGAAGGGAAGTTCTAGCCAGGTGGAGGTTGGTCTCTTCTCCCAGGCACTCAGCAATAGGACAAGGGGGCACAGGCTCAAGCTCTGCCAGGGGAAATTGAAGTTTTATGGAGATCAGAAACAAATTCTTTGCAGAGAGAGTGCTCAGGTATTGGAATGGGCTGCCCAGAGAGGGGGTGGATTCCCCATCCCTGGAGGTTTTAAACTGAGATTGGCTGTGGCACTGAGTGCCATGATCTGGTAAAGGGACTGGAGTTGGCCCAGGGTTGGACTTGATGATCTCAGAAATCTTTTCCAGCCCAATCGATTCTATGATTCTATTCTATGATTCTATGATGATATCCCCATTTACAGCCTGGAGTTGGTGCTTGGTGACTCTGAAGGAGAACAAAGAAGGGAATCCTGTCCTGCAGGCTGTGACCACATGAGCTTAGGTGGGATGTGCGAAGTGTCTTTCCCACTTCCAGACATGGACAGAAACCCCAGGAGCAGGGGTGGGGGGTCACAGGAGCACCTCAACTGCACAGCACCCCACAGACCTGCAGGGCTGCACCAAGAGACATGCCCAGGGGGCTTCTTACCTGTAATTTGTCCAAACTTGAGAAGCAACAAGAGCAAGGGCACAGAGCCACTCCAGCCAGGGCAGCAGCCGGCTGCCCTCCAGCACGGTGTTCCCGATGGAGGTGAGCGTGGCCAGGCCCAGCCCTGCCAGCACAGCCACCACGGCACTGCTCTGCAGCCAGAACCTCTCCACCTGGCACACAAGACCACAGAATGCCACAGTGAGTTGGTGTAGCAGGGTGGGTTCTACAGTTGCTGGAAAAGTGAGGCTGAGCACCATTAAGAGTTCAGAAAAACATAGTGTCTTTATTAATAGAGGTGACCAAATAGCAGGAACCCAAAGAAAAGGGAAAGAGAGGAGGAAAAACAGGAGCCCTACTTGTAAATATTCCTCCCTTACCCAAGCATTACTCAAGTAGGTTGTCTTACCAACTCATGACAGTCCCCCAAAGGCAGGGACTACATCTTCTAGGAGCTGGCAGACAGCAGACCCCTGCTTTGTTTTTGGGGAAAATACCACACCCAGAGCATGAGTCCTCTCGCCTTTATTGAGCTTGCTGGTGACGTCTGCCTAAGGAGGTGTGGCCAGAACCACCCAGGTAGAGGTCTCAGGCTCTGCCCTCTTTCTCCTCACTCCCTCCTTCTCCTGTCCTCCAAAGGCTGGCAACCAATAGGAGAGACCCAAATAACTTCAGTTTATGCAAACTCTGTCTTCAAGGACGAAGCCTTCACTCTATCAGCTTTTGTTCCTTAGAACTTGGCAGGAAAAGAATAAATCTTTCACAGGTGGCATGAGCAAAAACACAGACCAAAATGTCAACACTATGAATTCCTGATACAGTTGGGTTAGAAGGCACTTTGAAGCTCATCCAATTCCACCCCTTGCCATGGGCAGGGACACCTTCCACCAGCTCAGGTTGCTCCAAGCCCTGTCCAACCTGGCCTTGGAACTTCCAGGGATGGGGCAGCCATCTCACAAACCCTACTTTTGTGTCCCTAAACTAAAAGGAAGCAGAACAAGTAGCTATATTTCTGCACCTTATGCAGCTTCAAGACAACCACCTGCTCCTGGTCAGGTGATTTTAAGGTTTTTAATGTTTCTTGCAAAAAATAAACGCACCAGAGGAATTTTTGGAGTGCAACTTACCACACCTAGGAACAGAGGCTTTGTAATGTCCAAATTTGCTCTCCAAGCAAAGAAAAGGGAGTAAAGACAGAGCATTGCAGTGAAGAGCCAGATCACAGGTGATTTCTGCTGCTTAGTCCTATTAAAAAAATAATGTATCACTCCTGAGGCACACTGAAAAACAAAACACAAGTTATACGTGCTTGAAAACCACTAACTCTTTGCATTTAATACAAGGAGCCTTTCTCCACCTTTGCCACTTATGAAACTTCTGTTTTCAAAGCACAAAACCCATCAGGATTTCAGGATTTTTGAGCTTGCATTCTACAAAGCCATGGGGTTAACCAGAAGCACAGGGATATTTTGCTCTTAATAATAGATGACCACAGCCAATTGCTGCAGTTTGTGCCCCAGCAAGAAGAAGGCAAAGCAAACTGCCCATCAAAGTGCACATCAAAGCAAATATTCTCGTCCTACTTACAGCAGTGCTGTGCTCCCACAGGCCACCAGTGCCAGGGCAAGGACAGGAAGGGAGAGCTCTGACTTCATCTGCTCCAGCTGGAAACTGTGGAGAAATTACTGCATGGATGTGCCACCCCCAAATCACCCCTTGCACTCAACTGAAGTGCCAGGAGAAACAGGGAATAAGCCCAACATAACATATTCCCATTCTGCTGTGATTAAATTTACCAGAAATGGGAACAAGGTTGGTTTATGCAGCAGAATTTGGAAGGCAAAATCCCTGGGAGGGGGATCTAGCATTTCATTGGAAGACAGACAGGCATGCATGTTGTCCCTGTGACACACACAGCCCCAGCTTTGGCCAGACCCTGAGATTAGCTCAGTTGGTTAAAACTTGGTTGTAATAATGCCAAGGTCATGGGGTTCAATCCCCTGTGTGGGCCATTGACTTAAGAGTTGGACTTGATGATCCTTGTGGGTCCCTTCCAACTCAGAATAGTCTGTGATTCTGTGATTGAGAAAATACCAGCAGCACCAACAGGTTTCTCTCCATTAAGAAGCATATCAAGATGTTACTCACACCAACATCTCTCTCATACTGGATCCTGTCTCGGACTTGGCCTGGATTAAAAACAAAGAAATCCATGAGAAATCCACACACTGACAGATTATCACTGTGGCAAGAAAAAGCCTTTTCATTTTCTCTTTGCAAAAGGACAGCAAACTCTACTCAAACCCTCATGGCAGGATTTTCTCCCACATTTTATGAAGTGCCCCTGTGTAGGTTTTACTCCCTGGATAAGCATTACCCTGTGATTTGAGCATGTCATGTGGTTTAGCCATAATCTCTGCTGTATCATGGAATCATAGAACCATTTAGGTTGGAAAAGCCCTCTAAGATCGAGGCCAACCATTCCTCCAGCTCTGCCAAGCCCACCACTAATCCATGTCCCCAGGTGCCACATCCACAAGGCTTTTAAATCCCTCTAGGGATGGGGACTCCTCCACTGCCCTGAACAGCCTGTTCCCATGTCTGACCATCCTTTCTGAGAATATTTTTTTCCTAATAGCCAACCTAAACTTCTCCTGGCACAACTTGAGGCCATGCCCTACATCTGCATGGTGCAATTATTTCCTGGGACATCTACCCACAGCCTGAGACAAGCTGTGGGCCTCAATTCCTTCTTTCTTACCAGACTTGTCCCTGACAGAGGCAGAGCTGTACGACATTTTTATGAGATACATGGGAATTTTTATTGCAGAGACCTGCAATCTATGGCACAAGTCTGGGAAAGAAGGCATGCTCAGTGGAGGTGAGGAATTACCTTCACAGCTGCTTGTGGGAAAAGTGGTGGCTACCAGAAAAAAGATAAACAGATTCAGGAGGTTTGGAAGGAATATTTAATCTCAATAAAAATCAAATTGTTAACTGCATTCAGGATTTAATTAAAAAATAAGTGTGAGAGGATGGAGAGCCAGCTCATAGCTCCTGAAGCTCCACCTTGCTGGCAGCTGATGCTTCCTGGCCCCACACACATCCCTCACAGGAGATGACATTTCTGATCCATGGCTTAGAGGTGGAATCCTCTCCTGAGTATTTCCTGAGGTGTTTTTTGACCCTGTCTGCCCTTAAAACAGAGCTATGGGATGCAAGGGCTGTCTGTCCATCCAGGCAGTGTTCTGGAATTAGCCCAGCTGGCACTGGGACCAAACGCTTGGATTTTGCTGTATTTATTGCTCCTGCTTCAGACAAGTTCATTGCAAATGTGATTTGTGGTGTAGGATTACACGCAGTCCATCCCTAAGCCTCCTGAACATCAACTTGAATTCATCATATTTGATGGAGAGAGGAGTTAAGGGATTTGCATGCCTTGGTATTGCTCTGCCCAGCGAGTCTTATCCTCGGGAGACGGCTGCGAATAGGGCAACAGGGGAAATCTCAGAAGTCCTTCAGAGGGTGGATCTTATCTCTGTAGGAGTTTGGGAAAGGTTTAGTGGCAGCAGCAGGAATTAGCATGTCTTTTGACACACATCCTACAGCCACACAGCTCTCCCAGAAGGCTGTAGTAGCACAGTGATGGTGCTCACTGCGTGCAGGGGCTTAATTTCTGAGGACATGGGGCTCCAAGCCCCAAGGGGTGATACAACATGGAGACCACATCGTTTTATCTTTTTCTTCCCAGTGGTGCCATTTTCCAGCCCCCTGCACCGAAATCTCTGAAGCAGAAGGACAGAAACTGGGGTGATGGGCACGTGTTTTCCTTGGGTGGCCAGAGCCAGACATCCAAGTCAGGGTTGGAGGAGGCAAATCCAAACCCTACACCATGCAATGCTTCCCTTCCTTGGCAAGAACACAGACCTCAGCAACTCAAATCAGAGGCAACCATTCATTTAAATTCAATATTAGTAACTTAGGAGGAATGACTTTTAAACAGAAAGTGCTTGTGGCCTCTTTAAAAATATGACAATAATTGTTTTAAAACAAGAAAACTACAAAATTGATGCCACCACTTCTCTCTAGTTTGCTCTTTGGGCTCTTACACGCAGAAGACCCCTACACAGCTCTAAGGAAATAAAATGGCTCACACCATGAAGACAAACAGAATTATCTCTTTGTTTTCCCACCCATGTGATCCATTTCCCAGAAAAGGCAACAGGCCAGAAGGTCAAAATCAGAAATAAACCTTAAAAAAGAAACCATTTCCAATTTCTTTCCCCGCGTGCCCTTAATCGTCACGAAGAACAGTTGCGTAAGTTAAAAGAAAGTCATTTGGAAAATGATCCTTATTTACCAGATTGAATGTCCCATATTCTTCCCTGAGAAAGTGGGTCAAAAATCCTTGAAGAGTCGTCTGGTCTCCCCATGTCCAACGGGCTCGGTTGAGGTAGGACGAGGCAGGCAGATAGAGATAAGGCAGCAAACCAGCCAAGAAGCATAAACCCAACTTCAGCAAATGGCCTGGGGACAATTCCTGCACCAAAATATGTCATATTGCATAACAATGTTTATTTTAGTTTAATCACGCTGGAACTTCAAGAACAGATAAAGAAAAAACATCAAATATATTTACACAGAGCTGATCTCTCAATTTATAGTAAGTCCCTACAAAATGCTATGTTAAACCTTACGATTTTGTGGATTACTAGGAAACTGCATCAAACTGATCTCCTTTGCATGGCAGGGTGAAATTTAAGTGAAGCAAATAATATTAGCTAGGACTCATGAGTATCATACTCATTGCATCTTTCACATTTAAATCATGGCATGACATGCATAGATGGCTGAAGCACTGCAAGGCTGAGATAACCCACTTTGCAGCGATTAAGAGTTGGCTGGTATTCCATCTGGCAAAAAAAACACCCCACATAAATGCTGCTCTAGTACAACTACACACATCACCACCATCATCAGGAGTCAGTTTTGCCATTTACTTTATCGTGATTACAGTGGCTAAATTGGATAGGCCAACTTTTGGGGTGGGATTTTCAAGACTGCCTAAGGGGTCAGGAAGACAAGACTTTCAAAGGGACTTCTGTGCCTAACTCCTTTAAGTGCTTTGGAAAATCCCACCCTAGAATATTGCACGCTTGCTTTATCGTTAGCCACTGCCCTGTCAATCAAAGCACTTCCCCAGCATTTGGGGTTACAGGGAAGAGGCACCACTCAGAGGGATGATCCACGGAGCAGAAAAAGGAGCTTGATAACGGTGGTGGCCACAGCTCCTTCAGAAGAAAGATGGCTTGTTTTCACTTGAAAAAGGCTGTTTTCCATCAATTATCCTTGTTATTAAGTGGTTTTCTTCAGCAGGCACTACTGGGCTGTCTAAAGCATTTCCCAGGATTATTATATTGGCACAGTGTTGTCCTTGCTGAAAACCATGGAGGCCTCTCTGGACCTCCCTGGTTAAAAAACCAACAAAAATTTTGTTTAAAGAATATAAATATATTGCAGAAGTGAGTCTTCATCGTGTTAAGGGAATTATAGAGCTAGAAAGGGGGCTGTTGGAGATGCTGAACAGATTTTGGATCAAGCTTTCCCGAGTTGCATCACACCTCTTGCAGCTCACACACTTCACCCTGTGCCATTACTGAGAACCACCCAGGATTTATCTGTTTGAGGGTGGAAAAACACAGGCAGGACTGACTTGGCAGCAACCTGCCCAACTGTCACCTTCAGAGGGACAAAAGAGAGAGGGGGGAGTAGGTGGAGGCTTCCCAGACCCACTTCCAAAATGGTCAGATCACCTGCATTGCTGAGATGTGCCGCCGTTTTCTGGGCAAAGTAGAGTTCCTGCAACACACCTGCACCCACAGGATGCCCTGACTCACAGGAGACCAGCTACAGCAGACCAGAGGTCCTTGGATGGCACCCAGGAGCCTCATCCAAATGGATGTATGTGACCTCCATCCACCAGGAATGTGTTTTCACTGCCTTACACAATGATCAAGTTTAATAAAGAGCTGTAGAAGGGACATCTTGAGAAGGGGATATATTTGAGGGGATCAGAGACTTGCTGTTGAGCTGGAGGCCAACCTTCCTTTGGTCCTCTCCAGCACTTCACCTGAAAGCTGATCTCTCCTAGGACTCGAAAGTCCTGGATACATCAGAGCTGGAGGCCACTGAGCCTGGCACATCCTAAGGAAAGACAAACCTCTGTGCCCTTTATGCCGTGCTGGCTGCACCTTCAACCATCAATAGTAGTCAGAAGATGCTCTGCCATGAGAGGGCAGGGCTGTTGTTTGTTGTCACCAGGGAGAAGTAGCACACAATGGACTGCCTGTGCCTCTGACTCTGCCCAACAGACATTTATCTGCTCTCCTGTTTGGTAGGTCATTGAACTTGCTGTTATTTTATACAGGCTGAGCAGTCTTTAGCTCCGAGAACTATTTTAGCTTAACAGGGTATTTGCAAACAGCTGGGGCAGAGTGTTCCTGTGCCAGGAGACACAAGTGGGTCACAGATTGCTGGCACAAGCAAAGCTCCTAAACTGTGATCACAGAATCATAGAATTATTGATAGTTTGGGTTGGAAGGGACTTTAAAGACCATTTCGTTCCAACCCATTGCCATGAGCAGAGACACCTCCCATTAAATCAGGTTTTTCCAAGTCCCATTCAACCTGGCCTTGGACACTTCCAGGGATGGGGCAGGGACAGCTTCTCTGGGCAACCTGTGCCAGGGCCTTCCCACCCTCACAGGGAAGAATTTCTTCCTAATATTTAAATGTTAAAGCTGCTCTCCTTCAGTTTAAAGCCATTCCCCCTTGTCCTATCACTCCATGCCCTTGCAAAAAGCCTTCCTGCAGGCCTCCTTTAAACCAGAGCCCTTCAGCTCAGTGGTGTCAGACATGAACTGCAACTTCAGTGGGTGATAACTGACCAGTTCAGGCAGACCACGGACTGCCCTGGTTTGTACAGCACCACAGAAGTGGCAACAGTGCTTGGAAAGAAGAATCACTCACAGCCTCAGAGAAACAGGGTCAGCAAATCACGTACCTTCTTTCTGAAGAGCCGGGCGAGAACCCAAGGCACAACACACGCGATGTAAAGCACAATCGTGTGCTGATTGCACAAACTGAGCCCACAGCAAAAGGCACCAAGCTTGGAGATCTGAAAAAAACACCCACAATTACTGTTTACAGTTTGTAAAAACATCCAGAGACCAAGAAAACTTCAGTGCACCCTCACAGGAGAAAGGCAAAGACATCAGTGAGCACTGGTCAGTTGTAACAGAACACACGCTATTTTTGATTATTTACAGGAGGATTTAATTTGTTTAACATAAAATATTCTTTCAGAAGTGTCCACTTCAACTGCTATGTCTCCATGTACACAGAGATCCCATGTAGCATCATCACACTCTCATGAGTCCAATTCCCAAACCCCAGCTGCAAAGGGGAGGCTGCCCAGTTAACTCCAAATGATGGAAATTCTTCAGAAGTCATGCCCTAAAATAATACCATTATCTACAGAGACCTCATTTTTTATAACAGGAATGATTTTTCCCTCCCCTTCAGGCACAGAGGACTAAAGTCAGGGCTACACAAACTTCCTAAGCAAAGGGAATTAAGGGTGATACCCCTCACTAGTGCAAAAGCTCCATTTCAAGCATCTTTGGAAGACTTTTCTGATAAAACAGGTAACATATCCAGACTATGGAGCACAGTGCAGAGTATTTCTGCTGAGGAAGGCTACAAGAACAACTCCACACAGAGTCCTTGGGTCAGTGCCACCTACACCAGTGCTCCTCCTCTAAATTTGCCTCCTCCTCCATCATCACTGCCCATTTGGTCCATGTTACACCCTGAAGCCACGCCAAGGGCAGCTCCTCGGAGGGCAAAAAGCCACCAGAGCCCATGGACAGGAGCAGACAACCCATCCTCATCTTCCCACCCATTCCCAAGGATAGCATTTCCACAGAAACATAGAATGTCCTGAGCTGGAAGAAACCCACAAGGATCATCGAGTCCAACTCCTGGCCCTGCCAGGACAATCCCACCAATCTCACCATGTGCCTGAGGGCCTTGTCCAAACACTCCTGGAGCTTTGTCAGGCCTGGTGCTGTGCCCACTGCCCTGGGGAGCCTGTTCAGTGCCCAACCACCCTCTGGATGAAAAAATCTTTACCTAATATCCAACCTAAACTTCCCCTGCTTATTTCAGCCACTGGTGAGGGTGGTGTGTGAGATGCAAAACTTGCCTTGGTGTAGTGATGGAATGACCCTGTAATTTTTAACTAACTGCTCAGCATTCCATGTTGGAAGCTGCCTTGCCATGGAAACACCTGTCATAACTTCGTAAAAAACCTTTTCAGAGCTGCCTGGCAGGACTCAGAACAACCTCAGTGATTTTTCAAGTATCTTGATGAACCCCAAGCACACCCCTGAGGATGTCTGTATGACTATCTGATTTATGAAAAGCACCACGAGCTTGCTGTTGACAGCCTGGCATGGGATGCCAGACACCCAAAAAAGCATTGGAGCAAGCTCCTTAACTGCTTCTGAAAATCTCATTTGAAAATCCCATTGGAAACTGGGCATGTGAAATGTGGGAACAGGTTGGAAAATGCCCAGCTCCGTGTCAGTGGAGTTCAGGTTGTGGGGGATCCTGGGACACTGTTCATTAGGAAATAAAAAAAAAAAGAATCCAGTGGTGAAACAAGGTCTCTGTAACCATTGATAAAACATGTTATTTGAGAACTCACGAAGCTGAGTAAACTACCAGTGCAGACTCCTGAAATTCTAGCCTAGCCTGACAAAAATCCTTTTATTCACACAATTTACAGGAGTCACAGCAGGCAAGTCTGTCAGAGGGAAAGAGATCAGATGTTCAGGCAAACAAAAGTAGAAGGAACAAGACTGCTGAGTGAAAATATCATTTGGCTGCCTAGTCTGTTAATAAAGTAGAGAATAAAGCATGAAATTTAAAGTCTCCGTGTTTAACAATGGTATTATTTTAGGGGCACATTTAATTTCAAACGAAACATTGATTGAAAATTTGGTTGTTTCTGGTTTTGAGTAGAAAGCTGCGTTTCTGACTAGATGAAGTTTTCCGTAAAATATATCTCTTTACCCCAAAGAAAAGTATCAGTTCTGAAAACAAAACCTTGAACAGCCACAGACTAGTTTGTGTCTTTGATGCAGGATGACCTAAAACATTTATATGAAAATGATTTTGCTTTTCCTATTTTCACCCCGTGGGTATTAAACAAACCAACCCCAAACATCCAACAGGTCCCAACTCAATCCTTAAAAAAAGTGTACAGGTTTTTTCAATGTTTGGCACTTTTGAACATCCATATAGGTCAGGGATGGACACCACCCAGCACAGGTGCTGAACCAAGTCCCAGAATTTAGCCTTTTTATTTAAACAAAACTAAATTAACAGCCAACGAACATGAAATGAAACAGACAGGTGATAACTAATTAACAAAAAGATAAAGAACTATTCACTTTGCTGGAGATGTTTTTACCTTGGATCTCTCTTTTGCAGTGGATGCCTCCTCAAAGTGAGCAGTGAGAGCCATCAGCAGCCCCACAAACAGATTGTTTAAGCTGAAAACCTCCGCCGTGATGGACCATTGCCATGTTAGACGAGAAAATGAAAACACCCCCGCAGCAAGGATTCCTCCAGCATATGAGCCAGAAAGCCTGCAAACACAGATAACATGAAATCTTCTTTTCCAACAAAAAAGCCTACTTTATTGTCCTTCTTTTTTTTTTCTTTTTTTTTTTTCAAACATCCTGTAGCAGCAGCCACGGCTGCCACCCAGCACCCTGCCAAAACATTAGATGGTTAATACCTTCCTAATAATTTCTCTGCAAAGGATTGCAATTGGGAAGAGCCAGTCTGCTCTTTTGCCAGCCACCCAACACCAAGGAATCCTCTTCTTGCAAGCGCCATGAAAACTTCCAGGGAGGAATTTGGTTCAGAAACCCTGAGGAGCGATGGCCCAGTGGGTCGTGGTGAGCAGAGCCAGGGAGTCATGCGGCTAACGGGATACTCTGCTGGAGGAGCTGCCAGGAAGGGTGCAGCCCAAAATAAAGAGTGGATTACAGTTATCCATGATGGACAGCATTAGTAGAGCTTTGCTGGGGGGTGTTTAGTGTCTTGGGGGTGGGTGGAGATTGTGGCACCCACGGTGCCAGCAGGGAGAGGTGCCCACCAGGGTCAGAGCATGGAAAATGGGTGTCAGGTCCAGCAAGTGGGTGAAGCACCCACTGTTGGGATGGCTGTGAGCCCAAAAGTCGGTCATCTCTGCAACTCCCAGATGGGATTATGGCACACATTCCCCACAGAACTGCTTGCCCAACTCAGTTTGATCCTGCAGTCGGCACAGGGAGCCCAGAAGATGGAACTGAGCCCAGGAAACCTATTACTCCCATTCTGCAATAATGGCTCTTCCCACCAAGTCTCACTGGGAGCAGCTCCAACTCTGCCTGTTTGGAAGGTCTCCCCTTCATGAAGTCACCCTGAAAAGATGCCACATAGGGCACAACCAGCTCAATAAAGCCTTATCCAAATGCAGAAATAGCTGTGGACAAAGCTGCTCTCCAGAAATTCACCATCCCACTGTAAGACTAAGCCAGTCTCTGCCACAACCTGGGTATTTTCTAGTTCTCAGGAATGCACAATTCCATTAATTCCTATCATTTCCAGAAGGTTTAAACCAACAATTACAAGCTACCCAACTTCTCCACCAAGCCACATGTGTAATTTACTCCTAAATACTGGTTGTATTCTCTAGCACAGCCAATGTCCTCAGGTGGTTTGTTCTGCCCATTGGTGATGGGAGGGCGGATGTCCACACAAGACTTATCTAGACATAACTCTGAGACAAAAGGCAACAAGGACACAAAACTCACAGCCCCCACAAGCAGAGATGTCCTGCTGGCAGAGCACTCTCTAGCAAGGGCTCCTCTCCTTGGGTATGGTTTCCTTCCACCCTCCTGAAATGACCTCAGTTCAGACACCCTATTTCTGTAGATGCCAAAGAAGGACTTAGGTAGACTGAACAGGAATTTTCAATTCAATAAAAATGAGAAGCAAGATTCATGAGGAGACAGAGCTGGGATGAGGGCTTGGGAAGACCAGGTCTCTAGTCCTTCTCCTGCCACCAACATGGGACATATTGGGTGGCTTGGGACAAGCCACTCCACTGTTGTTGTCAAAGTATCTGCAGATATCTGAAAAATAAGTCTGATGATTTTTATCTCTTTTGCAAAGTATTTTGAGATCTGCAGCTGCAGGAGGCAGCTGGAGGGTGAGAGGTAAGGAGTCAACACCAGAGAAAAAGAAAACTCTGAGGTGTTCCAAGGCCAGGGCAAGACAAGCTCAGGGTGGCACAGAGTTCAACATCAAGACTGTGGGAAGAAGTCTCAAAAAATCAGTGCAAGTGGAATAAAACAGTCTGAAAATTCCCAAGTGACAGCAAGTGGGATTGTTTAAAATCAAATGTGAAACCAAAGGGAAACAAACATTCAAGGTCAGGTTGGATGGAGCTTGGAGCAACCTGGTGGAAGGTGTCCCTGCCCGTGGCAGGGGGGTTGGAAAGAGATGGTCTTTAAGGTCCCTTTCAACCCAAACCATTCTGTGATTCAATGATTGGATGATTCTAAACCTGTGTCTGCAAAGTACCCCTTAAGCTTTTGAAGAAAAATCATGGGGAGCATCCTCAGTAGCAAATTAGTCAAACTCCTGGGATCTGCTGCTGTGCTCACTAACATGTGTCACTGTGGTGGACTCTTCCAATGTCTGAACTTCACTGTGGCTCAGCACAGGTCCAGGCATTTGGCATGAAATTCTCCAAGGCAAGACCTGTCACTCACTGCATTAATATAATGTTTCAAAATCACACAAAACCCAGCCCAGCAGCCCCAAGTCCATCTCCTCCAAAGGATGGGTGAGACACACACAACCTGTCTGGTTTCAACCCTCAGTGGCTCTGGTTGTGTTCTTGTCCTCCCTGTTACCACCAAGATGTGGCACCAAAACAGAAAAAGGAAAGATGCAATGGAGTTTGCAGGAATTGAGTCAAGAGTGGCTTCTGCTCCTAAAGAAAAATACCAGGAAAGGGGAGCAGGGCCATGTGCAATAAAAACACGAGAGATCCCCAATACACAAACCTACTACATAACATCCCTGTGTTTTGACTAAACCTTTTAAACAATTCAAACTTCTAAAGAAACAACTTTGTAAAACCCTTTGAAATTCTTGCAGGGAAATAATGTAAAAAAAAAGTTAAACCAACTTTCCCAAAAATCTTTGGATGAAAAGCACCATTTTAGGCAAATGTCCCAGTCATTTACCAATTCTTCTTGTCTTTCCCAGAAAATATTTAAGCATATCATGAGAGTTCAAATGAGATGAAAGCAATCCCATCCTCTTGATAAAAAGTGTCAAACCTGCAAGTTGAGTTTTATGAAATAAGGCTTAAGCAAAAGCTATTCAACCCAAGCTTACAGACTTATTCCAGCTACGTGGGGCAGAGTTCACCTCTGCTCATCAGGCACTGAGGGGTCAGGATCCAAAACCAGATGGAGTCCACAGAGCTGTTTGTCAACAGAGCTGGTGCTGCCTTTAGTTTCATGGAATAATAGAAAGAATCAAAGAAAAGCTTAGATTGGAAGGGACCTGAAAAATCATCTCATTCCACCCCCTGCCATGGGCAAGGACACCTCCCACTATCCCAGGTTGCTCCAAACCCCAAACAACCTGACCTTGGACACTTCCAGGGATGGGGCAGCCACAGCTTCTCTGGGCAACCTGTGCCAGAGCCTGCCCACCCTCAGAGCAAAGAGTTTCTTCCTAATATCTAACATAAATCACTCCTTTTTCAATTTGAAGATATCCCCATTGTCCTGTCTCTCCAGACCTTTGCCCAAAGTCCCTCTCCAGCTCTGTGGTAACCCCTTTAGGCACTGGAAGCTGCTCTAAGGTTTCCCTGGAGCCTTCTCTTCTCCACACTGAACCACCAGTTTCCTGGGAAACTCATGGGAAAGCCAGACTGCTGAGCTCAGTTTGTGATATGGAGCACTGATCTCCTGGAAGCACACTGGAGCTTAAAAAACCAAATGGAAACGTGTTGCATTCTTGAAGAACATGAAGAAAGAAGCTTTGGGAATTGGAAGCTGGAGACCAAAAGTACTTCTAAAGGTTCTGTTACCAGCAATGAAAATTAAGGACTTATGAGCTTGCTGATTCAGAAGAAAACTCTCTAAAGTGGAAGCACAGAGCAGGTATCTCCAGAGGTGGATGAAGAACATTGGCAGAAAAACCCCACGTCCTTTCAGGTCTACTCAATGCAGCAGTTCACAGTGCCAAGTAGCACCAGTAGGACGAGTAGAAATTAATCCCATGAAACTGTCAGCATGATGATGGGGGCCAAATTCAATCAACACAGTATTGAGGATGGGGTAACATGGTTATACAGCTCATTTTGCTGGACCTCCAGGCACCACTGCCCCTGCCAGCTGGCAGCCTCTTGGACCTCTCCAGCACAGAGTGACACTGTGCTGTGTCTCTCCTTCCACAGTGCCAAGATGACCTCAAATGCAAACACTGCCCAAGGAGGTGACAAAAAACTCTCAGGCATGGACAACATAGGTCAGCCTTTAGATCAAAGAACTCTGGGTGAGAAGGACACTGAAGGGTGTATAGCAAGAGGAGGTAGAGTGAGATGAAAAAACTGTCTGGAAAAGGCACAAAAATCAGAGTTAAACAGAGATGGGAAGAACTGAAAGAGCAAAGGGATGGGGCAGAGCTCTGAAACTGAGGTCAAGAAGCTTAAAGCCAAGAATTCTTTTCCCCATCCCTGGCAGTGTTCCAGAACAGGTTGGGTGGGGCTTGGAGTAAGCTGGTCTAAAGGAAGGTGTCCCTGCCCATGGCAGCAGGGTTGGAACAACATGGTCTTTAAGGTCCCTTCCAACCCAAACCATCCCATGATCCTGTGAGTCTATAAAACAAGATGAAAAGATTTGCAAAGGAGGTCAGTGAAATCTACAACTGAAGATGCTGATGATGTTGCAGAGAGAAGGAGAACATTAGGGAGCCACAAGATAATTGCTGCTTTAATTACAGGCACAAACAGCCTTTCTGTGGTTAAGGCAGAGTATATTGTAGAAGATTAACACAAGAGGCAAAGAGACTTCCCAGAACTGCAGCAAGAGCTCAACAACCAACTACCAACGTTGAGACAGAGAGGGAACAAGACCAAGATGCCATTTGTTGTGTAGAAGGTAGAAAGGGGTTTTCTTGTGGTACAAAGTCACATCCCTCACAAAAATCAACCACCAAGACTCACAATGACAATGCAAATATTTCCTGCAGTTAAGCCTTGCTGAACAAGAAGGAATCACAGAGCCTTCAGGCTCTACCACCCAGCCTGGAGACCCACACTCTTCCACCTACACTGGCTGGAGGCTTCAGGGTGCACCATGGTCAGAAGTAGGAAATACTCTGAGACCTTTCCTGAAAACAACTTTTAGCTGCTCTCTCTCCTTTTGACAGCACATCAGGGCTCCAAAGTAGAAAGCAACAGATACTTATCTTCACTCAGCTTCTACTCATGCTTCCATCTCCAAACACATTTTTCAAATAGAGTTGAGATGTTACAAAATACATGACCTGTGTCAGCCAGATCCTCAACTGGTCTCACCTAAAAGTAACATCTAGAAGGGCTTTATCCCACTGATTCCTGGGAGTAGGGAGAGTAGCTACCTGTTCCCCCAAAATCAGCATGTTTTCCCCAGTCTTTGGGAATGGTATGAGAAAGAAGAGATGACCAGAACAAGAGGATGAAGGGGTTGCCAACAAAGCCATGGCAAGGGAAATAACCATCCAGGGTTCACTTGCCAGCATAAGACTACCTGGCAGCAACTCCCTCAAAAAGAGAGACATCACAAAGAGAAAACCATGGGCAAAACCCCACTGCAAGGCTCAGTCCAGCAGGAGGGGGGATCCCAGGCCTGGGGAAAGGACTATCCCTTGGGTCACCTCGAAGAAAACATTCCAACATTGTTGTTGGAACAGCCCCAACATGCACAAGTCAGCTCATGAAAGAAGGAAAGATCTGAAGCCAAGGTAACAGTGGGAAAGTGTTCAAAACTTCTCCGAGGAGTCCTGCAGTTCCCACTGGATCAAAGCACCTTCCAGGCTTATTTATCACAAGGAAAAGCCAAGGGAACAGTTGTATTTTGATTTTGCAAACTAACTAGTTTGGGGCAAGACCTGCTCAAAGCACATGGAGCTCTTCATCAAGACAGAACAAGTGGGAAGAACATCCCTTCTTATCAGTCAACCAACTTCTGAATGTGGGCAGAAATTCCCATCAGCTGAAAATGCACTCAGAAGGGACAGAAACAGCCAGCAAAGGGGAGGTCTCACAGTCCTTTGTGAGAAATATTTCCCCATGGCATCCCTAAACCTAAAAGAAAAAGAGTAAAAACAAAAATTAATTATTTTGCTTTCCTTCTCAGGCACACAAGTAGAAGAATGTCTGGCTGGGACTCAGCTCCAAGGATGGAGGATGCAGAAATTTGCTTTAATCAGGGCTATTTTAGCTGCAGGTTTTTATTAAGAGTTTGCAGAAACTTCTGGGGAAAATGAAATTAGATATTTTAATCTGTTTTTTTGCCATTACAGTTTTTAGCTTCTCATTTGTTGGCAATCACTAAAACATGTCAGTTTGTGATTTAAAATTTAGCCTTTCCTCTAAGTTTGGTAAAACTTGCTATTAGTCAAGAGCACAAGATACATCTACATGGATTTAACAAAAACACCAGCAGCGTTTTTGCTTTTTATTTAGAAAATAATAGCAGACATTTTATAATTTGCAAAAACGCATTAAATGAGTGGTACAAGGCTACACATGGATGGGAATTGGAATTTAATTAAAATGTTTTCCTCAAATGCAATCTTCAGTGCACTGGATTCATTAAGAAAAGTAAGATAATTGGAATGGTTTATATTTGAAGCTGATGTATTTAACACTGCAAACACCTATCTGTACCTAGTGAAATAAGCTGATTATTTCTGCCTTCTGTTCCCTCCAAAACTTTACAGGCAGCAGATCTCAGTCTTCCATCTTCTTTTTTTTTTTTTTTAGGCAGTGGAATAAGAAAAAACTCTCCTGATTTTTCGAATCTCCACTAATTAACTAATTAATGTTGGGGTTTTTTAATTTCAGTTTTTCTCTGCATCTGCAGATGATGACCCTGATGTCAGTGGCTCCCTGTACATCACCAGCAACTTCTGCCTCTGCAGTGCTGTGACTTCACTTTGCCATAGCAAAGATACATCCCCTGAATGTACTTTTATTTCAAGGTATAACATTAGTGAAATATAACATTAGTGAAATAAAGATTTAACATTTTGAATCTGAGGTTTCACTTGTTAATAAATTAATTAAAACCCCATTTTTTTTTGATGGAGGCTAAAAAGAATGAGACATAGAAGACTCAAAACCAGATAAATTTTAAATGTACATGTGCATCAGTGCTGAAAAAGAATTACTGAACAATAAAACACAAATAAAAATCCAAACATGAGTTTAGGACTTTAGTAATAATAATTATCCCAAGAAAACCCCAATCCCTCTGGGTTTTCCTGCCTCTTAGTCACAAACACTCAATGACAAAAGGCGGTTTCTCTTGCTCTCAGGCTGAAGAGCCAGTGCAGGTACTACAGGGAATAGCAAACCAGATTTTATTCTTCCTCAAGGACCTGGAGCTGAATAGCCACTTAAGCCCTGCCTGCAGCCTCCGCTCCCAGCGCTGGAGGAGGAGGAAGGAGAGCAGGGCTTGGCTTGTTGAGTCTTCATGGTGATGAGGAGAGAAGAGAAATCAAGCAAAGAGGCAGGAAAACCATAAAAAAAACCCAAACAGGCAGTTTGGTTATAACTGATTGATGTCCTTCTTGTCAAATGGGACTTCAGCACCACACAACTTCAGCATTGCCACTGACCTGTGATTTCTGGGGTGAGGTGAGCAGGCAGCACCCTCACCTCCCACCACGTGCACGGAGTGCCACTTCCCCCACACCCAGCCAGGGACTGCCACCACTTCTTGACTCCTCTTGCTTTTAGTTATTTCATCAAAACAGCACAAGTTGAAGAGGGGGTGGCCCAGGGTGGTTAAGGAGTGCTGAGCTAGTGAGGATTTTAGCAAAGGGGAGCTGGTCCTTGCACCCTCTTGTGTATGTCCTCCTAGAGTGGAGGTGTCCCGTAAGGACACCCCCTGTGCAGGATAATATTGAGTCTCTGCCCATCCCCTTGGTAAATGTGGGACTGTGAATGTCACCAGCACATGCAAGAGGCATCCTGCACTCCATCCCCTGAGTTCTAGGGCCATGCCACCTTGGATTCTCTTGCTGAGAGGACCATGGGAGGTGCTGTGGGATGGCAGTGATGACCTCAGTGGGTCCACAGTGGATCTGGACACCAGGGATTGGAAGATCCCCCTGCGAGGACTCATCAGCGGAGCGAGGAATGGGACATCCCAACCTCACAGCTTGCTCATTCCCAGATGCCACCACAATGCTGCAGCAGAGCCTGCCTCCAGCAGCCCCTTCCCAAGAAAGTTTGGTAATTAAATTCAGTGCCTCCATGCCAAGCTATTCCAGAGCAGTTCAACGAGTGGAACAGCTCATGGCAGACCGATAAAATGCACACACGGCTGCGCTGCTTTCATAAACATCCCCCTGTACTCGCACTGGAGTTGTAAAAACTGTGCTTCCAGCCATTACAAATGAGAACTTCTCTCCTGGTGTCTTTGCAAGCGGAAAGGGTATATTAGTTCAACCCATTATTTGACTCACAATCCTTAGAAAATAGGTACACCTTTATCCTGGGCGCCTGTAATAACCAGTGCCTGCTTCCAGCAGCCAAAAAACCCCAACCCGCAGTAGGAACCGACTCGAGCTATTTAAATGTTTTATAAGTTTTTTTTTCCCCTTTTTTTTGGTAATTGCAGAAACTTTTCCTAATCTGACATTTTGTTAAAACCCCTTATTAGAAATTATGCAGCTGCAGAAAAAAAAAATAAAAAAGAGAGAGAGAGAAGGGGAGAGAGAGAGAAAAAAACATAGAATAAAATATAAAATAAAATAAAAATGAGCTGGCTTCACAATTACCAAGTCAGCCCATGCAGCCCTTCGCTATTGTACGAGTGGCATAAACCCCCCGGCGGCCTATCAGCTCCCTGGCAGGCAGGGGGCTGCGCTATTCAAAGCGAGAGATACAAGCTGCAGGGCAAAAACCTGGCAGCTCCCATCTGACCCCCCAATCCCCGGCTGGTGACAGCTCCAAGCTCCATGGCAAATTAGCCCTTCTCACATTACAATTGCAGGAGACAGATTCCATTAGCGGTATCTGAAATTGAGTGGAGAGCTGCTCCGTTATCAGACTTGACTCATAAGCGCCGCTATTAATCAGAGCTATGATAGCATTTATATATTTCAAGCTATCTGCCGCCGCTGTGATATTCTGCTACAAAGGGTTGATGGGACTTAGGGAAGGGAACAATGGAGCTTTCTGGGAAAAGCAGAGTAAATCAAGAAAGTCTGTGACTTCCGCACATTCTGAAGGGATTGCGGTTTACATAAATTTTCTCCCAATTGGAGATTGAGCTCTTCCTCATCTTACACATGGGATTTAGTTGTCACTCAATGGTAACAGCTGTGAAAAGGTGAAGCGGCCCACCGCTCAGAATATTGCCTCTGCTTTTAAAGCAATTAACCCATGAACAGGAGGATACCTGGTGATATCAAAGGGATTAAGCCAGGCAGTGCATTATTAACATTTCCTTGAACTAATTCTAACTCTGACTAGCTGTCAGAAAAGACTCTTCAGTCTTTAAAAAAAAAAAAAGAGAGTTTTTTTGCCCTGCTTTCCCCCCCTCCCCACTCTCCCCTTCAGAGTTACTGCAGCCTCATGTGCCTATTTTAGAGGCAAATGCAAATGAACAGATTTGGTAATGTCTTCAAACAGACTGAACTCAGTGCTGGTTTACTGTGGGGACAAGTGTGAAAAAAATAAAAGTATACATAAGATCAATTAGCCAGAGACCATGGTAGATATTTTACAAGCAAATTAGTACATGAGTGCCTTCTTTTCTTCTCTACCTTCTAAAACTTTGTAACTGCTTGTTACTAAGCACAGCTGCTTTCCAAACGCCTAAAATCCACCTGCTGTGCTACAGCAGCGATAATCTGTGATAATCTGTAATCTGGAAAAATCCAAATATGTCCTGCAAAGAGATTCCTCCTTCCTCAAAGCCCAATTTTTTAATTTCCCACTCTGGTTGAGCGGGCACTGGCTCCTCTCTCATCCCTCCACCTTCCCCAAATCATGTCCACAAAAAAAGGGGACAAACTGTTCAGGGTTGACTCCTGCTCTGGCAATCCCATGTGTCCCATGGACATGGAGTATTTCCTCACTCAGAAGAGGCAGAAAATAACTTTTTCCAGCACCAGTTAGTTTTAAGGGAGCATCAGCCATGAGGTCCCCCTGGGATGGCCACGAAGGTCACCCATCCTCCTGCTCCTTCTTGGGAACCTTCCTACAAGAGCTCCAGGACACACATCCTGGGAGCCAGAAAGCTCAATGCCATAAGGACAGTCAAGTGCCATTTCCAAAGCACTGAGATAATTTCAAAATAATCAGATGATTTTGATGATTTCATTATGCAACACACCTCCTTTTTGTTGGCAGTGGGAGAAGAGTTGGCTCTGGGTTTTAGATACATGCACAGTGTGTTGCTTGGAAGGTTTATGGGGCAGGGAAAAAATATATATACATATATATATATGTATATGTATATGTATATGTGTATAGTGTGTGTGTGTATATATATATATATATAAATAAATATATATGTGTATATGTATATGTGTATAGTGTAAATATATATATAAAAAATAAATATATATCTATGCATAAAGTATTAGTCCAAAAGTTAATACAACACCCAGCACAGCAAAATGAAGAAATGTGAACTGCTTAATTTAATGCAACATTTTCCCCCTTTTCCAAACACCGTGTCCAACTCAGCCTGAATAAATCTGGCAAAAACTTACTAGAAGTACTTGGGCAATGACATCATCTACTCTGCTACTGCCCCTGCAATAAAACAGCTTTGTGTAGTTAAATACCTCAAAACAGCCAAATTATGAAAGGTATACACTGAAAAAAAAAGCCCTTAAAACTGGGGAAAGCATCCTATTCCTCTTTGCAACAGAGAATGCAAAGAGTGCATCCCCTATGCAGAAAATGACACTTTGGCAATCATATTATAAGAAGATAATTGGTTTACTTTGGAAACTTGCTATGCTTTGCCTCCCACAGTAAAACAAATAAATAGTTGTTTAAAGGAACAATCCTGTAGCCGCACTCGCTGCGTCCTAAAAACACAAAGCAGCTCCCCCCTCCTTCAAAGCTAAGATGAATTATTTGCCTCAGTTACAAGCAGTCTGAGAAAACTCTTTGTAAATGCCATTTTACGACAATTACAAGCAATTTATTAAGACTGCAGAGGGGGGAAAAAAATCCATATTTGAGAACTAACTCGAAGGAGCGAACGGGTCGCTCGGCAATGGGCTGGATTACTGACAAAGGGGCTTTTGCATCTGTGTGGTTTGACATAATTTGGCTTTAAAAAGAACAATCCAGGCTTAAAAAAAATATAATTAGATGAGTAATATAGGATAGTATAATAAAATTAATAAACAAACATGTGGGGCATCCCACAAGCTATCACCTGGCAAAGGAGGAATATGTTTAAGGAATAAATTCGATCCTAATCCCGCACGTGCCGTAACATCCCAAACACCACCCAGCCACGGAGGGAACCACGACTCTTCCCTTAAGCAGCACAATTGTCCTGACCTGCCAAGGAATAAACTCAGGGAATGACTCAAACAAAAAGAATCGATGGGGAAATAAAGAAAAAAAAAAAAAGGGAGAGATTTACTGTCCGGGGATGGTGGGAGGCACGGAAAAACCCGGCGAGGGTAAACAGCAACGCTGCCTGGCTGGTGGGGAGAAAAGCAAAGGTTTTTAGAGGTTAAGTTCAGGTCAGACGACAAATGAAATTGTAACAACCCAACTGACATTGTGTAATGTCTTCTTCACTCGATCAATAGGGCAGCGTCGGCCCCATTTCCATAGAGATGGCTTCCTCCCCGCTGAAGGGTGGCTATTGTTGGAGCTGGGAGATTTGCCACTTGAACCGTGTTGCTCCCGAGGGATGTTGTACTTCATCAATTATTTGTGTTCCTAACATCTACATATTTTCATATTAACGTCCACGTTTCAGGTGGCATGAGGAGCAGGTGCTGATTCTTCCACGGGTACCTCGCAGGGGTCACCCCATCAGCTAATTTTATTTAGAGGCAAAAATGATTTGATAAAAATTATTTGACAAACCTATTTGTGGGGATGAACAAGCCCAGTTAAAAACACATCACATCACCTTCAAATTGTTATGCAGACAGTGCCAGTAAACACTTTCTAAATTCTTTTTTTCAAAGTAGATAAAAAGCAACAAACACAATTTTTTTTTAGCCAAATGAATGTAAAAAATAAATCAGCTTTAAGGTGCTTGAAAGGAAAAATGTAACAGCGTAATTTGGAAATAAATTTGATCTTACAATTATTTTCAAAAAAAATCAATTGTTGCCAGGCTGAATAACTGATCCTGTCAGTATCTATACAATAATTTCTGTAAGTCCTAATAGTTTTTATCATCTCTCTGTTCCAGGTTTCCCGTTCTGTTATGCAAATTTTAAATTTGACAGAAGCATCATCTTCCAAATCCAATTAAACAACAACAACAAAAAAATTAAACCTTCAGAAGTGTAAAAGTAATTCCCAGAACAATTCCAAAATTTTGCCTGTCATTTGTCTCCTGTATCCTCATTTCTGTAAAGTGATGATCGCATCATTTCATGGGCACAAACTGTGCGGGAAAGGAACTGTCACAGTGCAGCTCCAACTAAAAAGTGGGGCAGAGCTTTCCAGTAGCTGCAATAATGGGAATAACCATCATTAAAAAAGAAATCAGAACCAAATATTAAAAACCTTTAGCAACTCCTTGCAGGAGTTTTTAACACAATCGAGTTGTGCTCTGTCGCTGCACCGGGCACTGTGCATGGGAGGGCAGTGCCGCTTCCAGCTCCCCAAATACCCGGTAAAATTCAGGATATTAAATTAAATAACCCCGACTTAATGACATGTACTACCCACCAGTAAAAGTGATCACTCTAAATGCCTTTGGAAATATTTAGGAATTACTTGAGCAACTCCACCAGGTGTGCTGATGTTTTTGGAGCTGATGCTACGTGGAAGGTGAGGCTCAAAAAGCAACTCCTCTTCAGCAGAGGAAGATGCACCCAGACTTGGACCCCATGGACCAAAACTTAAATGAGCTCAGGGCTCTCAGGCTGTGCAGGATCTGCCCCCTCATTCCCTATTTATTCCTGCTTTTATTTCTAGGTTGCTCTCGCTCTTTGGGAAGCTTTCCCCGAGGAGCAACACAGCTCTGGGAACGGGTGGGAGAAAAGGGCTTTTGTCAAAATAATCAGGGGAAGGAAGCGCCCCATCTCATCCCAAAGCACCCCGATATCATTTGCAGCCTCAAAACGTGCCCTATTTTCCCTGCAAAAGAACATCAGAAATTGTTTATACGGGTTGCGATAATCCTCTCAAATATGGGTCAGGCTGAGGTTAAGAGCAGCCAGAACTTGCACATCAAAGACGAGCAGGGTTAACAAACCACCCCCCCCAGCCCCAACCACGTGCACATCCCGATTGTTCCCTTCTCTCCCAAGGTTAGAGGTCCGGAGAGAAGGGATGTTCTCGGGCATCCCGCAAGCCCGCAGCACCTCTGCCAGGGAAGGGCAGGGATGCTCTCCCTGCTCCTTGGGTACCACCTCGGGTACCACCGGCAGGCAACTGCCCATCCGCCTCCGCCGGGAGCTGCTATTAAACCAAGTTCACGGTTTCTCGATAGGTGAAGCTCATCCTGTTAATTTAAACAGACCATCTGCATCTTTCAAGAACGACAAACTTCATTAGTTCTGGTTAGTTAAACTGAGCGGTATTTGTGATAATGAGCCTGAACAACCTGTCACGTCTGTGGACGGGAAAGGGCGCACTTTTTATTATTGCTATTATTATTATTTAACAGAAAAGAAAGGGAAAAATAAAGGGGGACTTTTGTGCGGGAAAGAAGGTCAAATTCAGATTAAATTGCTGTTAGGTTAATCAGAGGAACTAATTAGGGAGGTGGGGGTGGGAAACACTCATCGAAGGCCAGAGGGGAACAGAGGGAGCCTTCGGAAACATCCCAAGCCGACAAACAACAAAACACCCCCAGTGACTTTACCTGAAAACCGTGTAAAAAAGCAAAGAGGCGGCAGCTGCTCCCAAGAAGCCGCAGAGGAGATTGACTCGGCAGGCGGGGGAGCCCCCGGGCAGGAGCCCCATCGCCAGCTTGGCCAGCAGAGTGAACAGGGGGTAGCCGGGAGGGTGGGCGACCTACAGACAGACCGACAGCGGGTTGGGAAGGGCTGGAATTCTACAGGATCAAAGCAGAGCGGCACCACCGGGATCCAGGGGGTCTCCGAGCGGCACCTCTCCCCCAACCCACCCCTTGGTACCAGTTTGAACTCCGCAAATATTTCTTTTTTCCCGAGTGGATTTGGCTCCACGTCTCGCCCATAATAATGAGGCGGCGAGAAAAAGGAGGTGCCACGTTTCATTAGCGTGGCTTAAAGGGCTCCTTGTTTGGGTTCACAGTATATTAGGGTCATTCAAAAGGCTGTTGTTTTTTGGGGGGGATTTTTTTGTTGGTTTTTTTTGTTTGTTTCTTTTTTTTTTTTTAAAAAGCAGCTTCTCAACTATTTTATTGGCTAGCAAGTTGAAAGACCACACTGCTATCGGATTACCACCGTGCTGACAGTCCTAAGGTCTTGCCTAAAGGGATCATGCACCATAATAAAGTTTATTAAATAATAAAACTTATTAAAATTGTTAACCCGATTTATTTTATTCTCCCCAGCTTATACAAAATTTGGGTTGATAATAAGCCAGCTACTGTATATACAGTAAAGCCTTTGCTTTATAATTTAGTTTAATTGGATTTAAAACTTGAAGTAAATTGTCGCGTGCTGTACTTATAAGTTAGTAAAAACTGTGGTTTGAAAATAAATTAATCTACTTTACTCCATGCTTAATTAAACTTCCTTAATTCCTAAAACTGTTAATGAGAGCATTGATTAAACAATAAAACTAATACTTACTCCAAGCTCATATGCGGCTGTGATCAGCTCCCCTGTGAAAAAATAATGTAAAACCAATAATTACTATTAGGAAATGACACTCCTCCAAAGTTTTCAAAATCCAAATGCTTGCATTGGGGTTTTGCATTAATTTGACTGGATAAAACTGTAAATCTGTGGAGATTTAACAGCATGAAATTTTCTAAGAATATTTTCTCCCTCTGATGTCATTGCACAAAATATCTTTTGTATGTTTTCGTGAGACTTGTATGAACAGATAAGTGAAAATATAGGTAGGCTCGGGTAAAGAATGGCCTGAGATCCTCAAAATGCAGACATTTCTCTGTGTATTTTTAATTTAAAACCAACTGACTCAATAACTTTCAAGCACCACAGTTTACAACGCTTAAGCTGCATTGTCTCCTCAACAACCCAGTTGTTCCTAATTAAAAAAAAAAATCATAAAAACAGAGCTTTATAGTTTTAAAGAGGGAAAATATAATCACTGATCGTGCAAGTCTGCACCCACATGTTTGGGAATGCTGCTCTCCCTTGATGCTAAAGCAATTCTGCTTTGCAAGAAACTCTTTTATCTGTCAGTGGATGCTGCATCCCATTAGAAACACCATTTAGATTTTCATTTCATTTGTATTTTACACCGGGACAAATAATTGCCACAAAAAGACCCACTTTAGCATAATAGTTAATAACACCTGGCATTTTTAGAGCACTTGATACTGAATATTTTGCACTGAACTCTCCCAAATGATATCTATTAAATACTTTCAATAAGCACAACACATTCAGAGATGAACCGAGGAAGGACAAAATTAAAAATTACAGCTGGTTTTCCTTCTTTCCCTCAAATTTCATAATCCAATTTTGCAGAACCTGGTTCTACTGGTCCTGCTAAGTTTGTAAGTGCCAATGTTGTGGCAGCTTTGACCCATTGTTAGATGGTGAAGACACAAATGAAGGGCATTGTTGGCTTTAAGTGCTAAACCAATAATATTTAATATTTTTCCACAACCACGTCCTTACCACGCAATGCAAAGGAGGAGATTTGTACAAATGGCACTTTGAAATGCTGACATACATTAAATGGTGTATTTAAAAAAAAAGGAAGATGCACATCAACTCATCACTGCTGTTGGCAGGGATGCTGCTCCCAAGCCAGGCATGGCTTCACCTTCAGCAAAGTCTTCAGCAATATGTGCATCTAAAATGCCTAAAGATTAAGATTAAGTCCATGCATGTCACTGTGATATTGGTTCATATCACAGGCAGGAATAACCCCAAAGCAACACAGCCACAAACCAACCAGAAAGCTGAAAAAATAATATAAATAAAATACCAGTGGATGCCACTGCCAAGCTTTGAAAGCCAAAAGCACGACTTTGCCTTGTCAGAATTAAGGAAATAAAAGTAAGAAGACCTGCAAAAATAAGCTCCTGGGCTGCAGGACTGTTGAATTCCATTGGGAAAACCAGAAAAAAACCACACTGCTTTGGATAAGGTTAATTCTCCATCTCCCACCCACATACCTGAGCATCACTCACAGCCTCCATGGGCTAGAGAAGTGGTAAGTTCTAATATTAAATAAAACAAACAAAGACTGCAGCACCCACAAATTTGATTTCAGTGTGTTTCTCTTGAGAGAGAATGACCTGAGGCATCTTTAGATGCTGGCTCAAATTGAGGAGTTTATTCCCTTCAACTCCAAAGGGCCAGGAGTTGGACTCCATGATCCTTGTGGGTCCCTTCCAACTCAGGATACTCTGTAATTCCTGATATAAATATGTTTCTGACTGTCCAGCTTGATTACCTATAAAGATATTCAGGCAACAGGCCTAATGCCACCTGAAAACTGATTTATCCCCAGCAAGGTTGAAACACCACAAGGAATGTTTGGGGTGTTTTTTTCTTTTTAACTTTATTTGATCCCTTTTTAAGCTGTTTTAACATCTGTGGATGTTTCTGAATTAGAATTCATTCTTTCATTTCTTTATTATAACACTAAGCAACACGAGAAAGCTGCCAGTAGAAATACCGACTGCCTTTTGACACTTCTGGATTACTGCAAACTTCAGGAACAATTAAAAATATACAGATAGCTTAAAAAATAAAAGAAAATACTAGGCTCCCTGCCTGAAAGCAGACACAGCAAATCCTTAAGCAGCTCTTTACTCACACACTGAAGTAGCTTCAGTGCTTTTGGTGGCACAAGTTTGGGCTCTGTGCTCAGTTAATCACCTCGAGCAGGGCCATGCACAGACCTTCCACAGGACTCCAGCTGAAGCATCCCATGGGCTGCTCAAGCCATGAGAAACAGGGGAATAACCCCCAAAAAAGCCCTGGGTGGCTGCTGGAACAGGCACAAGGAGCAGCAGGGCCAAGCCCAACTCTGTTCAGCCCCAGTAAACACACATAAGCCAGGCAGCAGATTAGGAGAAAATGCAAAAAATAAATACAAATAAGGTCAGGCAAGGACCGAGGAACCATCCTAAGAGAATTCTTCTGATATAATTCCCTCTAATGTGGGTTCTGGAATCCTGTTAAAACATGCAGTCCCTCCCAGGCCACTCATGGGGCATCTCTCTGTGACACACACTTGGTGTCCTCCATATCTCTGACCAAAGCTGTTGGCAGAGGAGTGATACAGGTATATATGTGCATTTCTACACACACAGCTGCTGTGCTATGAAGAACCAGGATGCCTTTGGATACTACTGAAAGATACACCCCCCTTCTGTCTCCAAAATGGGGTAAAATAACTACAATAACCCAGGCAAAGCAAGGTGAACCCATGTGCTCTTTGGTTGCTTGCTGTATTTACTGAGATAATTCATACCAAGCAAAGAACAAATCCCAGCATTGATCCATCACCTCACTGGGAGAACCTGCATCCCTCTTTGTAAAGGGTTATTTGCATCCCAGAGGGAAGACCCAAGCTCAAATACAATTGAAAACCAGGTTCCAAGGCTTTGCTCAGCACAGGACAGCTCGGAGCACAGGCACCCTGCACATCCACAGACATCTATTTTCCATCAGGAAGAGATTTAACAGACAAAATGGTAATAACTGTAAACATATCAATCATCACATATAAACTGATACATCCAGAAAGAGCAAAACCAGTCCTTTTAGCAACATGGGAGCAGAAGCAAAAGCTCTCAGGGTACACACTGGCCAGCCTTGCCAGTATCTCTCTCTCTCTCCACACATATTGAGGCTGTAAAATCTATGCATCCATTAAAAGCCCATTTATTTATAAGGAATTTCATGCACAGCTTGGATTTGAAACCAGTGATGGCCAGAAGGCACAGAGTCAAACAGATCCACTCAATGCTCTTCTGGGATATGAAAGAAAGAATCCTGGACACTTGTTCCATAAAAAAAAATTATCAACATGCTCCCTAGAAAACCCAAGCCCTCCTTATCCCCAAAGCCCAGCTGTCCAACATTTCAAAGGAAGGTATTTTTTAAGCAAGACCAGATTAAACCAGTAAAACCATAGAAGGACCAAACAGGAGAATTTTGTCCCACCTGGTGGGATCGGCAGCACCAAACACCAAACATTACACAGGCTGTCACCGTTGGGAAGCTGCACTTCCAGACAGGCAGATCCAGAGGTTTCACCACTGCACTGGCTGTGGCTGCACGGGACAGAGAAAGGGACAGCCCAGGAAGTGACAGTACATCTGGCAGGATGGCACATGTGCCTCCTGATGTCACCAGCCATCCACAGGGGCCCTGCTGGAATCCTCTGCTGAAAGGTTCAAAAACAGGCAAACTGTTTGGAAAGAGCCAGGTGGGCACGGGGTGGCCCCAGGGCAGCAGCCCCAGAGGGACCTGCAGCATTGACCCCACAGGGGGGACCCCAGGCAATGCCTGGTGCACACCCCAACACAAGAGTGTCCCAGTGCTGTGGGGCAAAGGCCCCCATGGGGAGGCTCAAATGCTCCAACCCCAAGGGGATGAGCAGCCCAAAGAGTGCCTGCACTGCACCAGTGACTGTGGGAGGGGGAAAACTTATGGGATGAGCAACCCTATGGAGTGAGGAACCCCATGGGGGGACAGTGACACAGCAGCTGCTATGGGGGAGCAACCCTGTGGGATGACAGCAACACTATGGAGTGAGTAATCCTATAGAATGACACCAATCCTGTGAGGGTGACAGCAATGCACCAGCCCCTGTGGGGTGACAGCAGCCCTAGTGAGGTGACAGGAACCCTATGGCTGTGACAACAGTGCACCTGTCACTATAGGGGAAAACCCTATGGAGTGACAGTAACCCTATGGAGGTGACAGCAATGCACCAGTCCCTATAGGATCAGCATCCTTATAGGATGACAGCAACCCTATGGAGATGACAGCAATGCACCAGTCACTATGAGGGAAAAACCCTACAGAGTGACAGCAACCCTGTGGAGGTGACAGCAGTGCAATAGTCCCTATAGGATGAGCATCCCTATAGGATGAGAGCAACCCTACAGAGGTGACAGCAATGCACCAGCCCCTCTGGAGTGAGCAGCCCTATGGGGTGACAACTCCATGGGGTGACAGAAACATACCAGGCCCTTTAGGATGAGCATCCCTATAGGATGACAGCAAACCCATGGGGTAACAGCAGTGCACCAGTCCCTATAGGACGAGCATCCCTATAGGATAACAGCAACCTTATGGGGTGACAGCAATGCTATGGAAGTGACAGCAACCCTAGGGAGGTGCCAGCAATGCACCAGCCCCTCTGAAGTTATCAACCCTATGGGGTGACAGCAACCCTATGGAATGACAGCCCCTATGGGGCGACACTGATGCAACAGTCCCTATGGGATAACAGCAACATAATGACATGACAGTGATTCTCTACCTCCTAGAGAATGAGCATCCCTATGGGATGACAGTAACCCTGCGGGGTGAGAGCAATGCACCAGCCCCTCTGGAGTGAGCAATCTATGGGGTGAGAGCAAACCTAGGGGATGACACCAGTGCACAAGTACCTGTGGGGTGACAAAAACCCTACAGGGTGACAGCAGTTGCACCAACCACTCTGGAGCGAGTGACAAGGGTGCTCCAGCCTCTATAGGATAAGCATCCCTATGGTATGACAACTACCCCATGGAGTGACAGCAACAACATGGAGATGACAACGTTGCACCAGCCCCAGTGGGGCGACAGCATCCCTCTGAGGTGACAACTAAGCACCAGTCTCTGTGGGGTGTTAGAAATCCTGTGGGGTGACAATGATGCCTCGCTCCTACAGAATGACCATCCCTGTGGGATGACAACAACCCCATGGGAGGACATCGATGCACCAGCCCCTCCAGGACGAGCATCCCTGTGGGGTGACAACGATGCACCAGACCCTATAGCACGAGCATCCCTATGGGATGACAGCATCCCTATGAGGTGACAACGATGAACCAGCCACAGTGGGGTGACAACATTCCTACGGGGTGACAACGATGCACCAGCCCCTATAGGACGAGCATCCCTATGGGGTGACAGCATCCCTACAGGGTGACAAGGATGTACCAGCCCCTACAGGACGAGCATCCCTATAGGGTGACACCGATGCTCCAGCCCCTAATGGCTCAAGCCCCCACACCGCTCCGCGAAGGTTGACCGCGATGCACCAGCCCCTACGTGGTGAGGATCCCCACGGTGCCACCTCCCCGGCGGGGTGACCCCACGGGCTGTCCCGCCGCCCTTCCCCGCCCGCGGGCGGGCTGGGTACGTTACCCGCATCCCCGCCGGGCAGGGCGGGCGGCAGCGTGGCCGTGTAGAGAGCGGCCACGGCAGCGCCCAGCGCCCCGGCGGCTCCTCCCGCCCCGGTGCGGGTCCCGATCCCGGTGCCGGCCCCGGTCCCCGTTCCCATGTGCGCCGCCACCTTCCGGGTTCGGCCGCGCGGGGCGGGCGGGCCGTACCACTCCACAGCCTCGCGGAGGGGGAGACCCCCGTGCCACTCGTTTTCCCGCTCCCTCCCGGCCCTCTCCCGGGAGCTCCCGTTATCCATAACATTCGGATAGATATAGGAAGAGTCGAAGACCTGCTGAAGCCGTTCAGAATGGCCTTCCGTCTCATTGCTATACCCCCTGCGTAGAGGAGTTGGTACAGGCGGAGGATGAGTGCGGCCAGGGGGCTGGGCGGGACCATCGCACGCATGGGGGGGAGTGGGGAGCGGGGCCAAACCACTGCGGAGACACGCGGGGTCACATCACTGGACCGTCCCATCAGCGAAAATGTATTTTAAGGATCAGTTCCTTCCCAATGACATCAAACCCTCCCGTGCTGCTGCAGCGATGCTGGGGGCGACACCCTGTTTGTGGGCACCGGCTGCAGCCCCCGCACCGCAGCCCAGATGTGCCAGTGCACCGATAATAAAGATTTTAACCCCTAAGTGGCTTTGCGCGAGTCGCTGGCGAAGGAAAAGATTGGAGGTGTCAGTGTATGGAATATTAAAAGCAGCGATTCCCGCTGCGGGAGTAGTTAAGGAAGGCAAATAGAATCCCGAGACCTGTGGATAGAGGACTAAAACACATCCGTGGAAATCATTATGGGATTGTGCTAAAAGAGAGCACCGAGGCCATACCTGGAGAATTGAGGCAGATTAAAGAGAGGCTTCTGAATACAAATGAAAAAGGTATAGAAGAGGGTAACGAGGATAATAAACAGCCTCGTGGATTAGATCTAAGTGGAGACGTTGGAAAATTAGGTTTGCATTTATTAAGGAAAAAAGAGCAGGATTAAGGGCTGGCACGAAGGAGGGAATGCACATGGCGTGTTCTGGGGAAGCTGCTGCCAAAAGGACCTTCTGAAACAGCAGCACAAAACCCCTGAAAAGGCACAATCTGAAGCCAAGAAAGACACTGAGGGAATTCTGGGGTCCTCAGCACAGGCAGGACATTGACTTGTTGGGGTGAGTCCAGAAGAGAACACCAAGATGCTCAGAGGGATGGAGCACCTCCCCGAGGAGGAAAGGATGGGAGAGTTGGGGTTGCTCAGCCTGGAAAGAAAAAGACTTTTGGGTGACCTAATTGTGGCCTTCCAGTGCCTAGAGGGAACCTATGAGAGACTTGAGGGTAGACTGTTCATAAGGGTCTGGAGGGACAGGACAAGGGGGAATGGCTTCCCATTGGATGGGATATTGGGAAGGAATTCTTGTCTCCAAAGTGGGAAGATGCTGGCACGGGTTGCCCAGAGAAGCTGTGGCTGCCCCATCCCTGGAAGTGTCCAAGACCGGGATGGACAGGGCTTGGAGCAACCTGGGCTGGGGGAAGGTGTCCCTGCCCATGACAGGGGGATGGAATGGTCTTATAGCCCCTTCCAACCCAAACCATCCTCTGATTCTATGGTTTTAGGGAAGGTCTTTTCACACACTCCAGCCAGTCTGCACAGAGACAGCAGAAGAAGCTGAAGTTTGACCCTCTCAGAAGTTCAGGGAGTTGCTGGAAGGAACTGGGTATAACCACAGGTTGCAAACAGCTGAGCCCATGTGGCTGCCTGCCCTCCTTCCCTCCTTCCCTCCTTCCCTCCAGAAGGCTCCGTGGTGGCCGAACGAGCTTCAATGTGCTCAACTTGTCGGCAGGTTCCTGCCAGTTATTGGCTGAGGTTCATCAGGGAGAAGAAAAAGACACGTTGCAATCCTCCACTGCCAGCCATTGTCACTATGGAAATGAGCAGGGTCATTGTTCCCGCGCCCGTCGGGGCTCCGAAAATGTAATTTTAGCAGCAAAGTGCGCAGCCTGTGTGTGAAAGCAGACTGGTGGTGAGGCTCTTTATCCAGAGTGGGGCTTTTTTCTTTGCAGTATTTTTCTTTCTTTGTATTTCCCTTTGGAAAAGGCATCCAAAGACAAATGTTAACCGGGGCTGATTACAATTATATTGATGGGGGAGGCAGCAATTTACAGGCGAATATCGAAATGTGGAAGAATGGCTGGTAATAATATGGTGAGGACAAACTGTTCTTTAATTGTCCTGCAAGTTGTTTTATGTCTCTGCCATGCAGAAACTGGAACTTTTAGGGTGCCAGTGCCAAAGCACTTTGCTGGAGTGTGGTAGGGCAGGCTCACAGCAGCCTTTATCTTACTGAATAACCACCAGCGTTTCAAAGGCTGGGATTACAGACACACTTCGTGTTGAAAAGGGAATTTACATTTTTGTTCTGTAAGCAGTAATCTATTAATTCGTGAGATTTGACTCCCCTTTCTTCACCAGCCATGACCCAAGGGTCCAACTAAGACAGGAAGGACATGCAACCCCTTTTTTTTTGTTTTGTTAGAGACAGGTAAGATTTTTTTGGCTCATTTTCATCCACTCTCTGGAAGCTGGGAATTGTCCAAACCCAAGTTAGATTCACCTCACTCCAGAGTGACCCTCTAAGTTGTCTCAAAGCTATGAGTATGGGCTCAACAGCAATAACAAAAAAAAAGTATTGCTTAAAAAACACCCACTGGGGCAAGTGGAAAGCATTTGAAAAATGGTCTTGTGCTACACATAGTGATTTATTTAAAAAAAAAATCCTTGGAACTTGTAGCACGAGAGCATACTCTAGTGGCAACTGAGCAAAGAAAGTGCTTGTGGTTTGTGCAGTGTCTGGATGATGAGACACCTCCCACCTTTCCTCAGGAGGCTTTTTCTCTCCTATCTCCTCCAGCTCCACGCTCTATGCTCAGCCTGACAGGAAATACCCAAGGCAGGCAGAGAAAATAAACAGGAACTGCTAAAGTAATTTTAAAAACACAGCTTGGGAACATATCTCCCCAAAATGACTGTGTACTTAGAGAGTTGTCTTTTTACCAAGCTCTGTTGCAGATTTTCTCCTGAGAGACACAGTTTAGAGGAGGCAGGAGATAGGCAAAGGGAGAATAATACTTAAAGCAAATTCTACTCACCCATGGCAGTGTCATTACAAACTTGAATGAGCACAGTTATTGCAAATAAATAAAAACAATAGACCAGAACCAGTTTTACATAAGAAAATACTGAAATACTGTTCAATTAGTCCTAAGCTTTAGTTAAACCTTTTCTTTTGCCCATCAGGTGATAAGGTTAATACAAAAAGCACTCAGCTGCTGTACTTGTGGAACAACAGTCAGCACCCATTTAATGAACTTACACGTACACACGTTTAGCAAAGCTTCAATATTGTCAGTGCTGGGCTGGCAGGGAATTTTAATGGCAAAGTAGCCAGCCTGGTCTTCATCCTAAACAACATCCCTGGGTAAGGAAAGCAGGTCCTCGTGGGGACCACTAACAATAAAAATAAGCACTGCTTCTGAATTTCAACAAGGAGTTTGGCAGTATTTCCACTCGTGATGTATGGCCACCTGCAAAGCACCAAAAGGAAGGTTACATTGCTTTGATTTGTTCCTAAGTGGCTTGAATAAGCTGCTTTTTATGACTTCTTGGGGGTTTTGTTGAGGGAAAGCAAGACCAGGCTGCTATCCCACTTTTACAGCAAGGTGACTGCAAAGGACATGGTGCAGAGGGAGCTTCCAAGTGGAATAAAAGCACAGCATCCCACTGTCCTGGGCATGGGGGTCTCCCTGCCCCATCCTGCAAGAGCACATGGCTATTAGATTGCACCTAACCAGGCTGGGAGTGTGGCCCAGGATGGGTCCCCAAGGACATGCTTGGATGTGGCTGGTCACCCAGAGCATGTGGGCACCTCTGTGCCTGGATCTGCTGCCAAGGTGGCTCCTGGTGTGCTCCCTGGATAGCTGAGGGACATGGATTCATGGAACTGGTGCATCCACTGGGATACCCCCAGTGCCTTGTGAGCCCCTCAGAATTCAAAAGGAAGATAAAGATCTCCCAGATGGGAAAGGGAGCCACAGATGGTTGTGGACAAAGGGCTGGGAGAATGTGGGGGTTCAGTTCCATGGGAAACCAGACTTGGTCCCACTGCTGTCAGGACACCTTGTTCATTGTTCCAAACCCAGTTTCATTTTATTCTTCCAACAGGAAAATAGACTGAACTCATTTCCCCACACAGATCTTGTTTCCCATGATTTTGCACCTTTGTCAGGCAGACCTTATTGTTGGTAGAAAACTTCCAGTCCCTGCCTCCACTGGTCTCAGTGGCCTCCCAGCTGATTTTCTGACACACCGAGCAGTCACAGATCCCATTTGCCTCAACTGGTTTTCCCAGAACTCTGACAATCATCTCTACATTTTCACACCTGATTTCCTTAAACTAATATTGATTATTTACCCACATGCCTTATTGGCAGACTCAGCTCTGTTGTCTGGTTTGCACAGTGACTCCACCATCATCTCAAAGACCATCTTCTCCTGAGTGCAGCTGCTGAACCACATGAGGGCCCTGTTCTCTTCACCCCCAAACTGCTCCATTACTCTGTGATTGGGTTTTGCAAAAAAGGGACACTTTTTACTAATTTACACATATAAATGCTTTTCATCTCTCTTTTAAATATAGGTGTAGGACATCAATTGCCATCTCACACCTTGGTGGCCAAATTCACAGCCTGGCCCAAGAAATGCCCACACACAACATGGGGCTGAAGAGCTGAAACAGCAGTTCAGGAGTCTCCAATTTCAAACCACCATTTCTTCATCTGTGTTCACAGGTCCAGTAAAACTCATCAAATAACTCATTGAGGTAAGAATTTTTTCTCATTCCATCAGTCCTCTCTGTTTCATTCCCATTTATTGAGCTGTGATCAGACTGGATCAGCCGAGGGTTGTGCTCAGGGAATCTGCACAAAGGATGTCAAGCAGGACAAGAACTGCACCCTCCAAAACTGCTCTCTTTACCTGCCTTAACCTGTGTTTTCCTACCTAGCCCTGCCATACCTTCATTGTGTTCTTCCATTGAACACATTCCTGGTGCTGCTATTGGTGGTTAAATTACCACAGGTTGTCTTTTATTCTGGTTAGAAAACACTGGAGCTCCAGAGTCAGTTAAAAAAATCTGTGTTCTCCCATAAGGTCTTTGTTGGATCTGCTGCAGCTTCCAAATCGGGGGTCACAAGGCTGCTAAACCTTCAAGAGAAGAGACTCACAAGACATTTGCCCCATCCCTGGAATTGTCCAAGGCCAGGTTGGACAGGGCTTTGACCAACTTGGTGGAAGATGTCCCTGTCCATGGCAGGGGAGCTGGAATAAAATGATCTTGAATATCCCTTCCAACCCAAACTATTCTATGATTCTAAGACTCCCATTTTCCCCTTATCCAAACAGCCTTTCTGATGTGAGATCTGGTAGAGGATTCTCCATAGCTTCAGAAAACAAGCCTTTAACAAAGCTCCCCCATGTTTCATTCAGCATTCTGGTGGCTGAGATGAGCATGTCCGAGCTCAGCTGCACTCTCAGAGCTCATGTGGACTTTGGTCTTCCAAGAAAATTTCCAGAACATGCCCCATCCACTTGTTTCAAGGTCTGTACAGGTCCTTCAGTTGTTCTCCTCAGAGGTCAGGAAGCACAAAACCAGAACCAAGATACTTTGGCTCAATCTCCATTTCCTGTAGAAGGCTGGGCTAGGAAACAGATTAAATAGAGAGCAGACAGGCAGAAAGGGACCTGGGGGGACTGAGGGACAGGAAGCTCAACAGGAGCCAACAGTGTGCCCAGGTGGCCAAGAAGGCCAATGGGATCCTGGCCTGGATCAAAAATAGCGTGGCCAGCAGGCCCAGGGCAGTGACCCTTCCCCTGGACTCTGCCTTGGGGAGGCCACACCTTGAGTGTTGTGTTCAGTTCTGGGCCCCTCAGTTGAGGAAAGAGATTGAGGGGCTGGAGCGGGGCCAGAGAAGAGCAACGAGGCTGGAGAAGTGACTGGAGCACAAGTGCTGTGGGGAGAGGCTGAGGGAGCTGGGGGTGTTTAGCCTGGAGAAGAGGAGGCTCAGAGGTGACCTCAGCACTGTCTGGAACTCCCTGAAGGGAAGTTCTGGCCAGGTGGGGGTTGGTCTCTTCTCCCAGGCACTCAGCAATAGGACAAGGGGGCACGATGGGCTCAAGCTCTGCCAGGGCAAATTGAAGTTGGAGATGAGAAACAAATTCTTTGCAGAGAGAGTGCTCAGGCATTGGAATGGGCTACCCAGAGAGGGGGTGGATTCCCAATCCCTGGAGGTTTTTAACCTGAGCTTGGCCATGGCACTGAGTGCCATGATCTGGTAAAGGGACTGGAGTTGGACCAAGGGTTGGACTTGATGATCTCGGAGGTCTTTTCCAACCCAATCCGCTGTATGATTCTATGATTCTATAGTAAATCCAGATTAAAATCTGGCCTATTCCCAGATCTGCCTTGCCCATTCACATCAGCCATGTGGCCAGAGCACTGCATGAGCAGCCCATGTCCAAGCCAGCTGCCTTGTGGAAGATGTAGGAAGGACCCCAAATTCATCATCATGGAATGGTTTGGTTTGGAAGGGACCTTAAAGACAACTCATTCCACCCTGCTGCCCTGGGCAGGGACACTTCCATTAGACCAGGCTGCTCCAAGACCCAACCCCTTAAGACAGAAAACTTCCAATCTGACACTACCTAATCATGGACTTGAGGCAGAGCAAACTTCCCCTGAGCATCTTTTTAACTCCAGATGTTGACAATCACATGAAAGCAATATTTGACATAAAGCAAGAGGCCAAGGGCTTTGCAGTGTAATGATGTTATTTAGAATTATTGTTTCAGGGGTGGATAAAAAGAAACAATATATATATATAAGGCAGTTCTTGAGACCTTCAGAACCTTCATGTTGAATCAGCTGAAGGAGAGCAGCTGCTACAGCCTCCTGCTTGAAGCAGGACAGCACCTCATGTTGCCACTGCTTATAATTTAGAAGCCTCAGACTTCTCCTCCTCTTCTTTCTCTTGCCTGGTATTTTCAGGCTCCTCACAAGTCAGAATGAGAAAAATACATCTAATTTTTCAAAAGCCAGAACTGCTGGTGCAGAAAATAGCCAAGTGCAAGGGACTGAGCTCTGCTTCTGCCTTCATTGGGATAAATCCAGTGTCCCTTGCTGCCTCCAGCTGATTTACTCCCCATTTGGTGTAACTGAAAGCAGAATTTGCCTCTTGCTGTTTTTCCGTGGCATTAAGGCCTTTAAAGAAAATCCTACAAAAAGATTTAGGCGCAAACAAAATCTCCTGCTTTCCACAAATCTGCCTGAACTTACACAGCAAAGGGAAACACAGAGGAACTGAAGGCTCTTGCAGGGGGTGGGGGACTCTCTAGCAGGGTCAGCTGTGCATATATTTACACATGATATTAGCAGGAAAAAGGACAAAATGGGTGCACGGCGACCCAAGGTGGTCCAAATGTTCTGTGCTATCATTTCTGCTGGGGTCAGAGGTGTTGTGGGTTGGTGACTTGATAAGCATGATGAGCTAACAAGCGACAGCTTAATCAGCACAGATAATTCTTCTGCAATATTGGAGATAATTACAGCCTTTTTTTCTGATTTTTAGGAACCTTGTGGATTTTTTCCCCTCATAAATATGAGATAATGCTCTACAACTTGACCTTCCCAAACAAAGCTTTTGCAGAAAGCACTGTAATATCCACTGGTGTTCATGAATATCACTATCAGCTTATCTAGGCTGGGGTTTTTGTCTACTACCCTGGAAAGAACACCAGGAAGACTATGAAAAACCTTTAAAATTCATTAGATTTTTATACACATGGATAAAATCCATCAGGGTCTGAGTTACTCCTGTTATTTTCTGGGAGACACCAAGGGCAGGATGGAGGCATTGGTGGGGGCTCATCTTTTATCTATCCATAAAGGACTCAGCTCCACAGCAGTTCTGGGGAGGGAAGCTTTCTGCTGAACACCATGAGCTTTGCATAACCCATCCCTTCACCTGGCACTTCCTTCCCTTACCCTGGCCAAAATCACACCTCTGAGAGGCTCCCACTGAAACAGCTGCTCTGTCTGGAAGGTGGAGACAACGACAGCCCCTCGGTGTTCAAAAAGAGGATGTAGCAGAGCGGGAGGAAGGCAGAACGGTCTGCAGGCTCTGAGGTGGCCGCTTTGAACCTCCCTGTAACTCCTGCACTCCAGACAAGATGTGTCAGAAGTCCAGATTGGAGGGTGGGGGATATCCTGTGTCCCACCTCCTTTGGCTCACTTGAATTTCTCCCATCATGGGATGGCTGGAATTAAAATAGTCGGGCCCGTGCGTTGCCAAATTCCCTCGGCTGTGCTCAAACAGGAGCTGCTGCTCCTCTCCGCCCCTCACTTGGTTGTTTGTGTCTGTAATCACTGGATATTCCAGCTGGTCTCCCAGCCCAGGACCTGCTCAGCTCCAGTGAGCAAACATGAGTAGGGGAATTCGGTCCAAGCAGGCAGGTGCAGTGGCTGGAGAGCTTGTGGATTTTCCTTCTGCCATGGAACAACAGTTACCGCACATATGTTGCGAAGATAAGCGTTGTTTGCCGTGGGTGGGGGGAAAGCCAGAGCCTCGCTGGAATTTGGGAGTCTTGCTGTCAAGGAGAGTGGAAGGTGTGTGTGAAAACAAGGCAGGATGCTCTCTCAGCAGCTGAGGAATAAAAGATGAAGTGTTTTGATCTCAACTTCTTGCTAACAGGAAGCACATCTTCCACGGAGACAGCGGGTGTGGAGTTAGATGTGCATCCAGCACTGATGGGAGCCTTCCTGGAGTGTTAGGCTCAGGTCAGGCTTCCCAAGGAGACTTCTTAAAATGTAGGAGAGGTCTAAAAATTGCTGCAAGCACCAGTAGGGGTGCAAAACCCCCCTTCATACTTCCATTTAGCAATCTACAGCTTAGCAGAGAGGAGGGTGGGCGGTAACGTGGCTGTAAGTACCCCATGAGGAGGAGATTTCTGACACTGGAAGGCTGATTAATTGAGCAGACGAAGCCAAAGGGAGCCTGAAGTGCTAAAAGCTGCAATTAGATAAACTACACCTAGGAGTAAGGTTCTGAGTGAAGGGAATTAAGCACTGGAGACATTTGACTGGGATGTCAGATCCTGGTGCACTCTGCACAGTGATGGTCACACACACCACTTTCTCCTCCTGGTGTTCCCTGTTTCTTTTCTATCTCCCTTTTGTCTTTTCCAGGGAATGCAGGGGAGGTCAGGGTTTGAGATGACTTAAATGTCCCTCAAACCATGAGTGGAGAGAGAGACCCCAATAACAAAAAGCCCAAGAGAAGATCCAGGCTAATGGGGTTCAGTGTTTAACTCCCAGGATACCACAATTCCCAGATCAGCTGAGAAGTCTTGACTTTCCACTAAATTGTTTGCTTTAGGGATGAAGACTCCAAATTTCTTCCTGTCCCATGCCATGTTTCCATGGGACTAAGACAAGGCAGAGTGATCCAACCCCATATATAACAGATATAAATGCCACTGGCCTTATTCCATCCCATAAAGCAGCACCCACTCCTGAAGTCCATGGAGATCCAGGAGGCCAAGGCTGGAAGGAGAGTAAGACCTCCTGTTTCTAACAGCCTCTAATCCTTGCCCTCCATAATCAGTTTTAAAATGGCCATCAAATCTTCCCTCTGCCTCTAATTGAAAAAGTGATGTCAGCAGTAATCTGCTGCCCCAATTTCTCCCCACATCTTTGGGCAGTTTGAGCTAATGCATTGTTTCATAAACATATGTTTTAGCCCAGCCGTGTGCAGGCACACACAAAGAGAAAGCTCTGAACACACTGCACTAGTTATGGAGCCTAATGCCTTAAATATTACTTTTAGTACTAATGTCAGATTATTAAAAACATAATCCATTCTCCTGATTGGACCTAATGTAAGCAGGAGGATAAGAGGGCTTCTATCCATGCATTAACACATTTCATGGAGTGTAAAGCCACTTTCTTCCTCTTAAAACATAAGGTCAGGAACTAATAGAATCTGTACTTGAAGTGGGTTTTTAAAACATATTACAGAGAAAGTTTAGTGAAAGTTAATCTGTCGATAAGTGTCGGCTGGAGCTGTGCGGGTAAACAAGAAATAAATGTAATTCACATGCAATTTTTTCCCCTGTGAAAAATCTATCTGTGCACTTTAAAACATTTATGTTTAAATAGAGCAGAGACCAGCACTAAGAAGCACTCAGCCCAAAGCAGCTTTATATAAATGTGTTGTAAGGGACTAAAATAAAGTAAGCTACCCAAATCTCACAAAGATAAAGGGAGAAGTGCTCTGACCCCATGTGAATTCTCCCCTCATCCCACCCATGTGCTGTTCCTGGGCTTCATTCCCTGTTCTTGGGCACCTCTCTGTGGTGGCATTCCCTGTCTCCCTCCAGGTTTTCCCCCACATCTGCTCCATGCCTGGCCAGCCCTGGGCTCAGGGGCAGGTTGGCAGTGGTGGGGCAGCATCCTTGGCACCCTGGTCCCCACCAGCGTCTGTCCCCTCTCCATTGAACTCAGCCTCTGCCAACCTCCTCCTTGCCAACCACTGGGCCTCCTCAGCCACACATTCCTCCTGTGGTGGGCTGGGTTGTGTCCCAAACCAGCCCCCTTTGCCCATTTCCTTTCCCAGCCTCTCGGGAGCAATTTGGAAAGCCCAAACCAGGAGCTGAAGCAAAGACAACATCAACAAAAGGCTGATTTTTTTCCCAGGACCCATCCACAAATTTGGCAAACCCATCATTTTCAAGCAGCCTCAGCTCCCCAGTGCTGGTGGAGGCCATGCAGCTGACCCTGCTGCAGCTCATTTAATTGCTGATTTGGGGGCCTGGGGGCTGGCAGGAGGTTCAGAAAGCAGACTTTGGAGCACAGAGCTGGGGTGACTGTCCTCCCAGCGAAAGGCACACGGCCAGCTGCCCAGCTCTGCCTCTTTTTTGCTCCATCAGCACATCTGGGCTGCTCCACCACCCCCCTGTTTAAAACAGGAACCATTTGATTCCCTTAAAATGGATCTATGAGCCACTGAAGGGAGTACAAGCTGCCAAGGGAGGGAGAGGAGAGGGCAGTGGGAGAAGCAGGAGGTGGAAGCTCGTCCTGGCAGGCACCAGGACTTGGCCCTCGTGCTCCCAGCCACATGCCAGAGACTTAAGCTTCATGAATGGGCTCCAGCCACTAGCAAGAGATTGATGACATATGGATTTCATACATTCAGCAAATGAAAGAAAAGCTCTCCATGGGTGCATGGGATTAGCAGAATTTATGTGCCCTTCCTTATAGCAAAGGTCCTGGAGAAGGGCTGTGTGGGTGAGATGCCAGTGAGGGTGTGTGTGGTCAATCCTTTGCACCATCACTACAAGTCACTTACGTTTTTCAATGGCATTGAAGAGGGTTGACACCCTCCAAGAGTCAGGCAGGAGGTGTAGGAAGGGCTGGGGCCACCACCCAGAAAGCAATAGGGATGAGAACCTGGGGGCAATTGAGGTCCAAGGGGGTCCAGAACCTTCCTATAATGAAAACCAGCAATTCCCCTCCTTCTCTGTCTTTCCATAGGCACATGTTGCAATGGGTCTTTCAGGCAGGTGCCCAAAAGTATAAAATCATAGAATCATAGAATTGATTGGTCTGGAAAAGACCTCCAAGATCATCAAGTCCAACCCTTGGTCCAACTCCAGTCCCTTTACCAGATCATGGCACTCAGTGCCACGGCCAAGCTCAACTTAAAAACCTCCAGGGATGGGGAATCCACCCCCTCTCTGGGCAGCCCATTCCAATGCCTGAGCACTCTCTCTGCAAAGAAGTTTTTCTGATCTCCAATTTCAATTTCCCCTGGCAGAGCTTGAGCCCCCCTTGTCCTATTGCTGAGTGCCTGGGAGAAGAGACCTGGCCAGAACTTCCCTTCAGGCAGTTCCAGACAGTGCTGAGGTCACCTCTGAGCCTCCTCTTCTCCAGGCTAAACACCCCCAGCTCCCTCAGCCTCTCCCCACAGCACTTGTGCTCCAGTCCCTTCACCAGCCTTGTTGCTCTTCTCTGGACCCACTCCAGCCCCTCAAGATCTTTCCTGACCTGAACCAGCATGTGGCACAAATCCCTGACTGTGTATGGGGTGTTACGTGTGTGGCCTCTTCTCTATCACCAGAATCAAGGTGGGGCCTTGTGAGGAAAGGGACACTGGGATGAAGGTCCTAAATGGGATGAAGGACCACCCAGTGTGACACAGGCAGTTTCATTCAGGGTTTAAATACGCTCTGTAAAGCCTAGAGAAGAATTGGTGGATAGTATTGGAGGAGGGGGTGGATAGATCAAAATAAGTGTCAAAAGTCTGAGGTTTGTTTAGTTCCAGGGAAATGCTCTGGTCTAGTGGAAGGTGTCCCTGTCCATGGCAGGGGGTTGGAACAAGATGGTCTTTAGGGTCCTTTCCAACCCCAGCCATTGTAGGATTCTGTGACTCCATGATTTGGCATTTCCCACCTTGTCATACAGTTCAGGCAACACTTGCCATTTGGATATAAGTTGCAACCTTGGGCTGCTACAACTCCTTTGGACAACTAGTCCAGTACCACAAAATCAAACAACAGGACCTTTCACTCAAGAGATTCAGTTTTCAGAATAAAACAACCCTTTGCCTTCAAATGTCTTCAGGAAATTGTTGTTAACCCTGTCAAACGTTGTCCCCCAGTCCATGAGCAAAGTCACTAAAGAAGGAAGAGTAAAATAGTAAAAGAAAAATCTAGGATGCTGGTAGTGAGCCCCAGCCATTGTGGGGCCATGTTGTTTTAGGAAAATAGTAAGACAACACTTTAAAACAAACGAGAATTAGTTTGTGAGTCTGATGGTGGTGCAGAGCAGGAGGGAGCTGCAATCCAAACCCCTTATGTGGCTCATGTCCGTAGCAGAAGCTGAGCACGCCTCGGGGGATCAAAAATCCCTCCAAATGGGAATTACTTGGCCATCTCTAAGGCTATGATTTCATCATGGCAGCCACAGGAGCCATGCATATGAATTAACTCCATGAAATCTTGCAAATGGATGGAGAAAACCCTCTAATTCGGCAGGTCCTTTCTTTCATTTCCAAAAGATGGTGTTGTGCCATGAGCTGAGCAGAGCTCAGATGGGAAGAAGGATCACTCAGCAGGGAATTAGCTCTCCTGGCTGTGCATGTGTCCAAAACATGGAGCTGAGTGGAGGGGTGGAGGGGTGAGGGAATGTGACCAAGGTCAGGATGAGATGTGGAAAATTTGATCCAGAGCTCGCTTTGGGCAGAGCAATGTTGAGGCAGTGGCAGAGCCATGACACAGTGCTGGCTCTCAGCATCAATTAAAGAGAAAGCAGAAATCAGAGCTAATGAAGGGACAGCTGGTCTGGCATTGCCAGCTGGGCAGTGTCCCTGGTCACACCACTCTGTGATCTTCTGTATTTGAAAACTTACCATGTTTGGTCAAATTCAGAGAATTAAATACTTGAAGCCCCCTTGAACCTTGGTGCCACTGAAGTGATGGCACTCCCACTGTGGCCATTGATGTTGCTCAGGAGCCACCAGTGCCTTGGTGAGGTGGTGGTGGGTGTGAACTCGCAGGTGGCAGCTCCAGCTCAGGGTCACACCTCCACCAGAGAGTAAATTAGCACCTCCTCATGCTCATTAGTGCAAGATGTAGCTGTGTCTGTGTGTGTGTGTGGCTCAGGCAGGTGCTCATGACAGATATTTTACTATTTAAAAGCACCTTTAAGCCAAGTGCCTCACTTGGTGTCATTCCAGGGAGTTTCCCCCCACCTCTTATCTCCTCTCTGACATAACCTAAAATTCACTGCTCTGAACCTGGAGTCACATCATCTGCTGGAAACTCCAGTGCCCCTGAAGCAGGGTCACCAGTGTGGAAACAATTTTGGGTTTCTTACCTCTTTTTTGAGATTCTTGGCACCAGAGTCAACATCACAACCTCGATGTGTTCCTGATCCTTCAGCAAGACCTCCCTTATTCCCACACTCCAAATGGAATGAAGATTTCCCTCAGGAGAGCAGGATTAGGGTAGTTAACAGCTTTATGTGTCATATTTATTTCCTGAAGAGCTTCACAGCAAAGACATAAGGCAGGGGCATGGTGGGATTTGTCATCCTTTGCCCACCCCTAAGCAGGCAGACTGGGGCTGGTGGTCAGATGTCCTGAGGGAACGTATTGCCCATCTGAAGGCAAAGTGAGGGGTTAAATAATGATGGATAAAACCAGTGTGGTTCCTGGACAACCAAGAGCACAAGGGTAGGTCTGCAGAAGGGAAATCTAAGCACTTGGAAAGACCAGCAACAGCTTGGCCATGTTCAAGCCCTTTAACCCACACCCTTTTAATTTACAGACCATGGAGAGGAACTGTTAAAATGCATTTTCTATGCAATATAGACAAGTGTGCTGAAATACTACCCTCTTACTCAAGGAGCAGCCCTTGAATTCCTGATTTGGTTTGTGTTTAGCCTTTCTTTGCTGGCCTCTGGTTAAGTTTGGCTTCCTGGCTGTTGCACCAACGAATGTATAATCCTGTTTACTTGGCCAAAACATTAATCACAGTTGCCTGATGGAAAGAGTGACTGATAGATCAATGACCTACAGGAGGTCAAGGTGGTGATCCCACCAGCTTTCATGACCCAGCTCCCCAGCTCATCTTTCCTGTTTGGAAAGTCTTTCCCTCTTGGAAAGTCTTCCTCATCCACCCCTATTGTGGTGAGAGTGAAAAGGAGATGCAAAGACCTACCTGTGAGAGAAGTCAATTTTGGGAGGCTGTCAGGTGAGTCAGGAGGAGGACATTGCATCGAGGAGTGGTCTGTGTGACCATTACACACCTAAAATTATGGCAACACATTTGCACAGGGCGTAGGGGAAGTGGCAGCTCATTTTTCCAAGGATGAGAGCATCAAACTGGACAACACAGGAAGAAGAGGCTAAAAACCACCTGGAAACACAAAGAGCTGAAGTTTCAAACATTAACAAATTTGGCAATGCACCCTGTTTAGCAGATCAGTGAGTACTGAAACAAAATGGGGCCAGGAGCTAATTATATGGAAATATTTCTATTTGCACATTGCACTGGAAGGCAAAGCAGAGGACAGCTCATGTATCTCCACCACTGACAGGAATATTAAGTTTTCTGTTGCTCTGCTGCCACAGCTACCTTTCTCAGCATGCATTCTGTCCTAGTTCCTATTAAGGTGAGAGCAGAATCAAACTCATTAATTGTCTGCCTTTTAGATATGATAAGAATGTAGTGGTTGGTGTTAATTAAACTACAAAACAACTCCTCTTGCTGCGGTGTGCATTCCAAGTTGGAGCAATTAATTCACTCACTTAAACTGATCAAGATTTAATTACCATCACTCTATGCAATTACTCCATAATTAAAGTAATTTGGTTCATTCCACTCGCTGACAGTGTCATTGAACAGCCATTCATAGCACCAAAAGAAGTGATAATTAACTTAAAGAACAGCTCAAGGCAGTTTTACACAGACTTTTTGTTATTCCTAAATATACCTTTATGGGAGAAAGAAGCCTATCATGTACTACAGGTGCTTCCCTAGTAAAGGGGTTCAGGTGTTTTGTGTTCAATTTTTTTCAGCCAATGTGCTGTAACAAACCCAATTTTGGGGAAGGCTCTGTAGTTGCCACCAGATAACACAGCATTTTGTACAGGCAAGCACAATAAAACCTGGATCCTTCCAGCAGGACAGGCATTCCCTGCCTGTTCCTGGAGACTCCTCAATAGGAAAGAAGCAAAATCCTCAATGAAAAGCTCCCTCCACCCAGATAACTCTTCCAGCTCTTAGATCTTATCAAGTATCTCGTGGCAGAGCAAGTCTCCAGTCGATGGGATCAAGGGAAGGCTGAGGAGTCTCAGGGCTTTTAATGATCAATGTTCTTAGTCCCCAGGTTTTTTGACAATCATAGAATTATTTGAGTTAGAAGGGACCCTAAAGACCATCTCATTCCACTCCCCTGCCATGGGCAGGGACACTTTCCACTCTCCCAGGTTGCTCCAAGCACCATCCAACCTGGCCTTGGACACTGCCAGAGATCTATAAGTAAATATCTGGTCTTGGTGTTCATGGCACATTTATTTAGAACTCAGTCTTCTGCTTATTTTATTCTAGAAAACCATTTTGCTGGTGGAATTGTTCCTCAAGAACTGGAAGCAATATTGCTGCCTGTTTTCAGAAAAAGGGTGTTTGTACTCCCAAATACAAAGCTGGTACCAGAAATGTCTGTGCTGAGCCCCCTTTGAAGAGGTCAAACTTATTAGACCAGTCTAATCTTTCCCCAGTAATGCCTTAAAATGCCCATGCCCAGCTCTCCACAGGATGGGCAGAGGAACAGGCAGACATTAAGTATGCAACATTTGTGCTGGGTTTTTTTCCCTCACCATAAAAACGTTGATCTAGAGAATCATCTCAAACAAGTGGAAGAAGCACCTTGCTCTCCAGGGAGCTGTGCATGAGTTTCAAATCAGTTGCTGGTATCAGCCTTTGCCAGGCTCTCTACTTTCTCCTTCCAGGCAGACATACAGGGTAGGTGTCACTTAAGTTCAGCCCTATGAGAATTGGGGCCCCAGTTTTTGTTAAAAGTACAGATTTTCCCTCCTGGAAAGAGAGAGACACCTCTGGAGAGCATCACCTGCCACTCTGAGTGGGACTTCAGGCACCTGGGATGTGTCCTGTCCTTAAGGGCCCCATCTTTCCTCAGCAGCATCATGGTGGCCAAGATGAATCCGCCTCCTGCTTCAACAGGACCTTCTGTCCATGTTCAGCCTTTTCCTGCATCAACCACAGCATCCTCAGCTTCTCACACACACATCTCATGGGTGCTCTCCATAGAAGAGAATCAACAACTGGGTTGGGTTGGAAGGGACCTTAAAGATCATCTCATTCCACCCTCTGTCATGGGCAGGGACACCTTCCACTATCCCAGGTTGCTCCAAGCCCCATCCAACTCAGCCTTGAACTGGGTGCAGAGGTGGGTGCAGAGAGGGCCAATGGTGGTGGCACTGTGAGATGTACAGGGAGCAGCATCAGGTTTGGAGATCTTTCTTGTGAGAAGCAATGAATGGAGCTGGACTTAGACAGAGCAGGAAAAAAACCAGATCAGGGTCTACAATTGCATCTAAACCCAAGCAGACATTGGGTGTCCTTGATCTGATGGACAATATGGATCCCAAACACACAAGGTTCCACAGATCATCAAACTGCTGGGAGAAATGAAGTTTTGTAGTTGTCAGGGCTGGGTGATTCTGATCAGAGGAAAACGGGATTTACAAGTGATTTAAGCAGAAGGTGAGAGGAAAACCAGGTGGTTTAAGCAGAAGGTAATGGGCTTAAACTGAAAGAGGGGAAATTTAGGTTAGATAGACAGAAGAAATTCCTTGCTGTGAGGGTGGGCAGGCCCTGGCACAGGGTGCCCAGAGAAGTTGTGGCTGCCCCATCCCTGAAAGTGTCCAAGGCCAGGTTGGATGGGACTTGGACCAACCTGGGATAGTGTAACGTATCCCTGCCATGGCAGGAGAATTAGAACTAGATGATCTTTAAGGTCCCCTCCCACCCAAACCATTCTATGATTCTAAGGTGAGATGAAAACAAAGTTTAAGCAGAAGGTGAACAGCTAATACAGGTACTGTGGTCCCTGGCCCAATGAGGTAGCAGATCCTGGACTGGCCTTGCAGTCCTGTGATCCATTTTGGAGGTGGCATTTCCCTGCAAGTCCTCCCTTTGGTGCTCTTCCATCAGCCATTATATCTGTGATTCATAGAATCACAAAATCATAGAATGGATTGGGTTGGAAAAGCCCTCCAAGATCATCAAGTCCAACCCTTGGTCCAATTCCAGTCCCTTTACCAGATCATGGCACTCAGTGCCACGGCCAAGCTCACCTTAAAAACCTCCAGGGATGGGGAATCCACCCCCTCTCTGGGCAGCCCATTCCAATGCCTGAGCACTCTCTCTGCAAAGCATTTTTTTCTGCTCTCCAACTTCAATTTCCCCTGGCAGAGCTTGAGTCCATCGTGCTCCCTTGTCCTATTGCTGAGTGCCTGGGAGAAGAGACCAACCCCACCTGGCCAGAACTTCCCTTCAGGCAGTTCTAGACAGTGCTGAGGTCACCTCTGAGCCTCCTCTTCTCCAGGCTAAACACCCCCAGCTCCCTCAGCCTCTCCCCACAGCACTTGGGCTCCAGTCCCTTCTCCAGCCTCATTGCTCTTCTCAATATCTATTCTCAGCAATGCAGGAGAGAAAGCTGAGCTGTGCCACAAATGATTCCTCCACCTGCAGCATCCATAAAGCAAAGCCTTTTGGTTGGGCTCCCAAATGCTTGTTAGCCTTCCGTGACTCAGCAGTGGCTGAGTTAATGTCAGCTCTACCCAGGGGAAACTCTTCAATATTTCTTTTTACTTAAAAAGAAAGAGGGGGGAAAAAAAAATCTCAAACATTATTTTTAAGCTCCTGAAAGACCATTACAAAAGAATGAAGAGGAAGAAAAAAGAGCCTGTGTAAAGATTGCTTGCCAGAGTCCTTTTAAAACAGTCAGCCACACAACAGAAATAGGTGGACATTAATTCATGCTAACCTTGCACACCTAAATACCATTAATTCATCAAAACTAATAACATTAATTCCTTCAAAAATGAGATTAAAGGCAGGCACCCCTTGCAGTCATAATCTGTGGCTGATGACACTAAAATGAAACCTCCAGTATACAAAGCTACCAGCAGAGCTTGCAGAATCTCATAAATTACAGCTGGCAATACATAAATCCTCGAGACAATATACATTATTTTCTGGGGAGAGGGCGTTTGCACGGCAATCACCAGGCAAAAAGAAAGCAAAGCCATAAAACTTCTGTGCCAACACAGGAGCTGTTGTCAGAGGTGCCACTTGATGTCAGGTGATGCCCCTCAGACCAGTCCTTGCCTAAATGTGTCAGGCCAGAGCAGGATTTAATGCACACACCCTGGGAACCACTTTTGTTTTAAATTTGCAAAGCCAGATAGCAGAAACAGAGTGTGACTCAGAGCTGCAGGTGCCCACATCTTCTGGCAAAGGGCACACAACCTTGAGTACATCACCTTACTGCTCCTTGGTGTTTGAAGAGCTGGCAAAGGTCCTCAGCAAGACCTGCGGGGTGCTGAGAAGGTTTTAGGTGCATAAGGGCTCAACTGTGCATTGCTTCCCCCCTGGAGCTGCATCCAAAGGCAGCTGCAAGGAAGTTAAAAGCTTTCCTTTTGCTGTCAGTGGGTTTGGGCCATGGGAATGTCATGAAGCTGGGGCAGGGGAGGGTTAGGGTGGATATTAGGAAAAGGTTCTTCACTCAGAGGGTAGTTGGACACTGGAACAAGCTCTCTAGGGAAGTGATTGTGGTACCAAACATGGTAGAGCTCGAGGAGCATTTGGGCAAAGTCTCTCAGGCACACTGTGGAATTTTTAGGGCTGTCTTGTGCAGGGTCAGGAATTGGACTTGATGATCCTTGTGGATCCCTTCCAACTCGGAATTATTGTATGGTTCTATGGACATTGGCAGTAGGACAGCCTTTCATCTGCTCCTGAAACATCCTGCTGCTACTTTCACTCATATTTGAAGAGCCTGTACCTGGTCCCAGTCCCTGTCTGAGCCTCACCAGGGTCCTGTTTAGCTTGGGACACTGGTGTGACCTTCCCCTGAGGTCTCTGACACATCCTCTCAGTTCTCCCTGTTGTACCATCTCATTTTTCCTTTGTCCCAGACTCAGGCAGAGCATTTCAGGATGGGTTATCCACCACAGCCTTTGTCCCAGGGTTGCCTTTTCCTGTGCCACATCCAGCACACCCCCAGGTGCTGGCCCCACAGCTCTGTGCCACCTACAACAGCATCTGTACCAGTTTAGGAGTCTCACTGACTCCCCTTGGAAACAACAGAGTTGTGGACAGGTCTGTGAGGGCATTTGCAAACCTGCAAATTCACAGATTTCTATATATTGCACTCAGAGACCTCCAGTTTACAGATCCTGGATAAATTGAGGACAAGATCACCTACTAGTGGCCACGGGGACCCAGAGATGCTTTCAGGAGGCAGCAGGATGCTGTTTTCCTGGCCAGCTTCCCTGGCAGCACTACCCAGGGCTTGTGAAGGACAGCGACTGGCAGCGCCAACCCTGCGAGGCAGCGCCGATACATCCACAACACCGGAGGTATTATTTCAGATTAAGCCCAGATTAAGCCCATTTAATTTTAACTCAGATTAAGCCCCTATTTAGAACCTGGCCCTGTTTCCTATGCAGCTGGGCTGGCCCCCCCTCCACAGAGCATCACGGAGGGGTGTTGGATGCCACGCAGCCTCTGCCCCATCCTGCTAACACAGACCAGTTAAAGGGCTGAGTTACTAAAATAAGGCTTTGCTCGTGAAAATTTGTGTTAAGAGTAGAGCCATTCCTGCATTTTGGGGTGAGGTTTATTATTTTGTGGCTTCAGGAGGGACCCCAATGCCTGCTGCAGTCCATGGGGGCTTGGGGCAGACTTGAGCACGAAGGAGCTGCGCTGGTTTAATCTCTAAATAACGATGGAAGTGCAAGTGTGTGAATTACTCTAAATGAATGTATCACCCACACACTCTACGCTCTCTGCATATCTAATTACACACCATTTGCTCCTGCCTTGCTTTTTAAGAAATACTCCACAATCCATCAGTGCCTTTCAAAGAACTCATTACAAGGAAATTTAGGGAAAGAGGAGTTTTGGAGCCTTTCAGACTAGCTGGAAAACAGCAGTGGGGAGAACATAAAATCACTCTCACTCATTTTGCAGTCCTGTTTTTGTTACCAGGGCATCCCAAAGGTCCAAATCTAGACCAGACCAGGCTATGTGAGGAGATACACAACGCAAGAAGACAAAAAAATTCTCTGTTTCAGAGATGGAACAGTGAAGAGCAGCACATGAAGGATGCACATGAGTGTTCCCAGCAAAAAAACCCCAAGAAGTCTTTCTTTGACAGAGACCTATGAGGATTCAAGGTTTCTTTAAAAACAGGCACCACAGCAAAGGCAGGTTTAGCAGCACTTATTTTTTTTTCTTGATAGATTTCTGAAGTAACTGTTATTCTGCCTTGCCCAGTACAGCCTCCACCCTGTGATGTGATCCTAACCCTGTGCTGGCCTGTGATTTTAGGGGTCTGTGTGGTGTGTTTTCACTTCCTATTGACTGGTTGTATACTTCCCTCCCCCTAATCCCTTGTTAATGGACACTTTCTTTGAGCCAGCTGAGATCTGAGTTATGTTGTCTTTGTGCTTCTCGCCGATTTTATTACTCGGATATCTTTGTTTTCATTATTTTGAGATTTGGGGATTTTGCCTCTTTCCATCATGTTGATTCCCATGGTTAGAGATGGCCTGGCCTCCCACAGCTCCTGTTTGCATTTGATCCAGGAGTGGTGGGAGAGCAGCTTCTCGGATGGGAACAGCACAGTCCTGCACTTACACCACCAAAGCCAGAGGAAAACCCACTTTGGGCTTTTGCTGGAAAGCATTTCTCACTTCCAAAGCAAAAAATCTGCTGCTCCTTTGCTGAACTGGGCTGCACTGGTTTGAACTGGGCTTTGCTTGCAGGTGCACACCCAGCAAGCTGTAAACCATCCACAGCAGCACAGAGGTGGCAGCTTAAGTGGGTAGGATGGGAAAACCCCCAACTCTGGTCCTGGGATATCAGGAGACTTCCAAAATGTGGAGCCTGAGGCTGACAGAGCATGTCTGGGTGTGAGTTGTCATGGAACCACAGAGTCACCCAATGGCTTGGCTTGGAAGGCACCTCTAAAGATCATCTAGTCCAACCCCTCACCATGAGCAGGGCCACCTTCAGGCGGATCAGGTTGCTCACAGTCATGATTTGAGGAAGCCACTGGTGACATCCCTGAACAGTGCACAGGATGTTCAAGGACACCAGAGGAGGGAAAAAGCACAGTCCATGGTGCAACAAAGGAAAATGGAGAGCCCAGACAGCAGGATCCCTCCTCCACAGGGCAAATCCAGGGTTGCAGTGGAGGGCAAGGACAGTCTTGGCGGGAAATCAGAGAGGTGGAGATGCAGCAAAGCCACTGGCAGAAGGGAGACACACAATTAAAAAATTCCCAATCAACTCTTCTCCTTCTGCCACAGCTCCAGGCAAAGAGCAGAGTGATACAACCAGTTTTTTTCATTTATTTGTGTGTATTTAGCTCCATCATCCTCAGGATGGGCACTAAGCCAGTCCAGGAAGGAAAGGCAGAGCACTCTGTGTTGGCATAACTTGAGCAGTCCTTGGAGATATGAAGCTGCACACGGGGACCAGACAGGCCACCAAGGGCAGGTGGGAACTGAAATGATGCTGTATCAGGTTTTGAAGACAAGCAGGAAGGTGTTTTCTGATGCAGAAATCAGAACTGTGCCCAGAGTTTCAGGAGATGAGAGAAGAATAAACTCCCCAAGAGTTCACAAGAAGGAATATGGTTTGTGGTGAGTTTCTCAGCCAGGGCACAGAACCTGGTGCTTGTCACAGCAGAGCTGTGGCCACAACATTTCTGGAGCTGAGAACCTGCTGTTTGCAGACTGGGAGCTGCTTCCAGCCAAATGCCAGAGCCCAGAAAAATCCTAACATGTTCAACATCCCCACTTTGTCTTCTTCATGCCCTCTCCTCAAAAAATCAAAAACTAATCTGATATTTTGATGCTTCCTGATAGAAGTTACATCTGTCAAAATGACCTTTTGGCTAAAAAGCACTAGCTGGCATTAATCCTATTATTTCATCACGATTAAGAATTTTTTTTATCAACCCAACACAGCTGCCATTTCATCTTGCACTAAGTGAATTGAAGTTCTCAGCTGGGGCACGCCATGCTCTCAGATGTGTGAAACACTGATAGCCACAGCATGAAGCACCCCTCCTTCTCCCTCCTGGGACCCCACACTTGACTCCAAGTCTACGTTGAGACGGTCAGAAAAGTCAGCTCAACATCAAGAGAAAAAGTCTCTTTCCAGTTTGTGGATGCATCAGATGAAATTCAGGGTTATCCTTTGGGGTGGTGACCTCAACAACTCTCAGCTGGGCAATGCCACAACACTCCTTAACTTCTGCAGAAATTAAAGAAATGCCAGAGAATTGCTGATGTCTTAAAAGAAAGAACAAATGCAAGACAGTCCTATCCCAAGATTGATTTTAAGGCAGATAAAGACGAGGGCTAAAGCATTTCAAATCCAATCCAACAAAGTCCTTAAGCACATGCTTTAAGGCAAGCAGAGGAATAATGCCATGGACTCAAGGGGGTGTTTATCTGGTTTATATTTATGAGGGTGCTTAAGTGCTTTGCTGGATCACGGTGTCAGGTGTGAGAGGTGAAACATCTGCCTGTGGTGACCTCGGCACACACGGCCACCCTGGTGGGAGCGCTCACAAGCTTTGTGGGGATGTGGGTCCAAAGGAAGGGGTGGCCATGGCAGAGTTAATTGTAAGGACAGCAAAGCCTGAATGGGTGGTCAGGGGTAGTGGTGTGGTCTCCTGAGTCAGTTAGACAAACATGTCCCTAGTTTAGAGATCACTGGTCCCACCTGAGGGCCAGGCATGGGTTAAGTGGCCTTTTGAGGTCCCTGCTAGCCTCAGTTTTGGTTTATGGGTGAGGGAAGGGTTGGATGCACAGGAGGTTGCCATGCTGAGCCCTGCCTGTGTGCTGCACTGAACATGGACAGACATGAGAATGGGCATGGATATAACCATGGGCATGGATGTAATCATGGGCACAGGCCTAATCAAGGGCACAGACATGGACATGACCATGGATGTGGAGAGTGACTTTTTACACAGGCAGACAGTGATAGGACAAGGGGGAATGGTTTTAAACTGTCAGAGGGAGGGTAAGATGGGATATTGGGAAGAAATTCTTTGCTCTGAGGGTGGGCAGGCCCTGGCACAGGTTGCCCAGAGAAGCTGTAGCTGCTCCATCCCTGGGAGTGCCCAAGGCCAGGTTGGATGGGACTTGGAGCAACCTGGGCTGGTGGGAGGTGTCTCTGCCCATGGCAGGGGGTTGGAATGAGGTCAGTTTATGGTCCCTTCCAACCCAAACCATCCTGTGATTCTGTGATGGGCATGTGTAGTTAGGTCTGAATCAACACAAGAACCCTCTGGGACCCACCTGACAGCAGATGGTGCTGGCAGTGGGAGCCTGGACTGGGACTGGGAATATCCCCAGCCCACACAGCCAAGAAGTGACAATTATTCACCAGGGCAGTTCCTTTCCACAGGGCATCCCAGGGACCTCATCTCCAGCGTTCAGCCAACACTGCAAATCCCTTCTCCTCTTGCAAACCTCCAGATGAACCGAGGCTGAGCCCCTCTCCTGGGACCACAGCAACAACCCCAGAAGAGAACCAGCCTTAGAAGATCCCTCTGTATTCAGGAGACACTGTCGGACGGTGCCCAACTCCTTCTGCAACTCTTCATTTGTCCTTTACAAGGTTCTGTGATTTAAGAATGTGTGTTAAATCTTCTGCAACAATCAATTCAAATATACAAGTTTGGCTATTCAAATTACTTTTCCAAAAGTACTTTAAAATGCATTAAGTTATTAATTGCCTGCTGGCACTTTAATCAAACGGGAAAATTGACATAGCCAGAGGCATGTATTTTTGTGCAAAGGAAATTTATTTAAGAAGAAACAGCGGCTCTTACTGCTTAATTTAAACTGAGAAAACTGTGGAAAATCAACTGCTATGGAAAATTAATAAAACATTTCCAGCTGCAAACAGTGACTAATTGTACAAGATGAAGACTGCCTGGAATTAATAACTTGCAATCTTCTGTGTGAAGAACCCCCTACCAGTTCAATTTACTGGGAGATTAAATTACTTCTAAGTTTGCCATATTAAAACAGAACATGAATAAAATGTTAGTGAAAGCACATCTATTATTTACTGTCTGTGATATGGATATAATTATTTCCAAACAACCACAATGTGACGTGACTGGCAATATTTAAATTATTTGCTAGCGAAGGTAGTTTTGCCACCTCAATTCCTATAAAAACAGCCCAAATGGGTTTTCACAGATGGCATATTCCTGCCAGGGGGAATTATCTCCTCATCCTGTGCCCCGTGGTGTCCAGCATTTCTGTCTTTTAGCTGCTCTTTTAGCACCAACACTGGGCTCCCTCAGTGCCCCTTGTCATAGGAACTCGATACCTCCTTCGCTTTGCTTGGTTTTTATGTGTTTTCTCCCTTTTTCAAGTTGACTGCACTGAATGCCTGGTGCCAACAGGAGCTTTGGTGGTGGCAGAGCACAACCAGCTGCCTGTTTTCCCCGTGTGCAAGGGCTCCTTGCTGAACCCAGTGCAGAAAGCTCACCTGTGGAGATGCAAAACTCCTCCTTATCTCTTTCAAAGTGTGCCAAATTTGTGGGGTGCATAAGCCCATTCCAAGGGAGAGGAAAACAGGAAGGTGAAAAAGAAAACCAAACAAGAGGGTGTTTGTTAAAACCCAAACAAAACCCAGTGTGTTTTTGGAGCAATCTGAGAAGGAGCAGGAGGTGGGAGAGTCACAGAGGATGGAAGAGCTGCCAGCCCTTGGGAATCCCCACTGGGACGTTGTATGGTGCCCCCAGTGTGTCAGTGGGTGCTGAGATGATGAAAAGAAAGAGGTTGTGCAATGAGTGGTTTAGGTAGAGGAGATTTTCAAAGCACCAAGTGAGCTGGGAATGAGGAGAGACCACCTGGGACATATTTGGGGCTGATGTGGTCGACCACATGCCCACTGCCCTGCCATGAGATGTAAAACTGGAGAGTAAGTCCTACAAGGAGTGGCTGAAGGAGCTGGGGGGGCTCACCCTCAGGAGAAGGAGGCTCAGGGGGACCTTCTAAATCTCTACAACTCTCTGAAAGAAGGTTGTAGTCAGGTGGGGGCCAGGCTGTTCTCCCAGGCAACAAACGACAGGACAAGGGGACATATTCTCAAGTTGTGACAGGGGAGGTTCAGGTTGGACATCAGGAAGATTTTCTTCATGGAAAAAGCTGTCAAGCATTAGAACAGGCTGCTCAGGGTGGAGTCCCTATCTCTGCAGGTGTTCAAGAAACAGCTGGACATGGCACTCAGTGCTATGGCTCAGCTGGCAAAGGTGGTGCTCAGTCAGAGGTTGCACTCAATGATCTTGGAGGTCTCTTCCAACCTAAATGATTCTATGCTTTTGTATGAAAATGCTTCCAGGACCTTTATCTAAAATTGAGACCTCCCAAGAAGACCCCAAAATATAAAGTTTTGTAGAGAGATGGTGTGGGAGGATGTTAATGGGCTGTAGGGTGTCAGTCCTTTCTCCTCTGCTTGAAGAAGGCAGAAAGAAGGACCGTGTGGCAGCATTCCCATTTTAGAGGGGGCACACTGAGGGATGGAGTGACCTGGAACAGGCTGGACACTGGGCTGGGCCATTGTGTTGGACATCTTGCAGTCAGAGCCCTGGCAGAGAGACCGCTCCATGTCCCTGTCTGCCCATCCAGGACTGAATGGTGGTGACACCCCCAGCAAAGCCTCCTGACTGCTCAGGGACAGAAGGACACAAAGAAGAGTTCTCAGGAAGGGATAAAAAGGCATGAGAGTGACAGAGCTGCACAAAACACAGCAGGAATCACTCAACAACTGCTTCCAACAGAAATATTTACCATTAAATGAGACTGTCATTAAGTCTTGGCACAGATACAATTAACAAATGCAATAAGCCAGAGCAGTGTTAGAGAAGAAGAGGATCAGCCACCCCTCTCCAGCCACTGTTGCCTGGGTCAGAAGAATTTAAGCATGAAGTGGTACCTTCACATCTCCTCACCTTCACTGCTCTGCCACAGCACAGCTTCAAGCCAGGGATGGTCCTTTGGAGCTGCAGTGAAGAGGTCCAGAGCTTCATCATGTGTCTTCGTCCCAACAGGAACCATTTACACTCGTGTTTAAAGGGATTTGGGCATCCTCTGAGGAAATAATCACACTGCAATGGAGGGAAAGGTGCTCTCTGGTAACTGTGAGAACCCTTTTTGGCATTATTTCATCCTAGTCAGTCCTCAAATGTCCTTTCCAGCTAGGGGTGATCCCAATGACTCACTCTCTTCCCAGGAAGGTCTCAGGAGGATGCCGAGCTCAAGCAGAAGTCCCTGTAGGGATGAGTCAGCCCATGCCCAGCTCCTCAGCCTGACACTTGGGAGAAGCAGCTCATGTTCATGGAATCCCAGAATGGTTTGGGTTGGAAGGGACCTTGGACATCATCTAATTCCAACTTCCTGCCATGGACAGGGACACCTTCCACTATCCCAAGTTGCTCCAAGCCCTGTCCAACCTGACCTTGGACACTTCCAGGGATGGGGCAGCCACAGCTTCTCTGGGCACCCTGTGCCAGGCTCTGCCCACTCTCACAGGGAAGAATTGCTTCCTAAAATCCAATCTAACCCTGCCCTCTCTTAGTGTGAAGCAATTCCCCCTTGTCCTGTCCCTCCAGACCTTTGTAAAGTACTTCTCTGTCCACAAATAAGTGAGTTGGAGCTCAGATCTGCAGGTTGTTCCAGAGAATGGGCATGGGTGGAGATGGAGTTTCCCAAAGATGCTTTCACATTCCAATAATTGAGTGTGGCACATTTAATCACCATAGGCCTGTTGCTGTGCAAACCTGGGGACCTCTCCTCTTGATATCAGCTTAGACCCGATTCTCTAATTGCATTACCTGGGTAATTAGATAGAAATACAGCAGCCCTGTGCTGCACAATGGTGAGGATCCACTTCCTAACAGAATTAACCTGGATTTAATGTGGAAAACTTGTACACACACAGGGACACAGAGACACACAACTTAACCTGGCTGTGATCACACAGATTACACCATGGGGCTTGTTCTCTTAAAGGAATAGTTCAAAATGACACAGGTTTTCTGTAGTTTGGATTCCAGCAATTAGAGGGACCAGAGAGCATGGAAGCCACCACACTCCCACCATCCAGCACCTTTTCAGGATTGCCCAACAGCCTAGTCCAGCCCAGTTTGAGATGCTCCAGACTCAGATGCATTTCAGTCTTTAATGCTGGGAAAGGTTTTGGGTGTTACCAGCTTCTTCACTGAGTTGTGCAGGTGTTTGGTGTCAGAGCCACAGCATGTCCCCTGTGGTGGTGACAGGATCTGGAGAAGATGGGAAAAACAACATTCCAGGCAGCAGGACCCACTGCAGCCAAGCCTGGTTGCCACCATGCCCCGCTGTCACCATGCCTACTGCCACTGTGCCTTTTCTCAGCCAGGGAGGAGAATTAGCTTCACTCTGGAGTGGGTTCAAGAACAAGGAAGAAAAGACTAATCCCCCCCTGGTGGGGTGCAGGTCTCACAAAAGCCAGTGGCTGTAACACTCACCTGGGGGCCTGGTGGGATTTGTTGGCCTGAAGGTTCCCTTCCCTTCCCAGAACAAGGGATGTGCCCCCTGCTGCAATTCCACTGCTCAGGGACAATCCACACCAACCATAAGCAGTGAGGAGCAGGAGGAGAAGGCATCTCCACTCAGAGGGTGGCTGTATTTAAGACAGGACCAGCCCTTTTCCAGCGCCCACACCTCCATTCTCCTCTGTCTGGGACAACCTTGTGTTGTTTGCTTTGAAGGTCCCATTCCCCATCTCTGCCCACACTTGTCCCACCTGTCCCCTCCATCCTCAACCACCACATTTCCCTCTGACGTGCCACCAACTCTCCCTTACCTCCCTCCTTTTGTTGCTTCCCCCCACACCCCTCCGCCCTTTCTGGTTTTTTCTCCTCTTTTTTTTTTCCTTTTTTCGCCCTAAAGAGCGAACAAAACAAAACAAGCAAAAGCGATTCCGAGCCGATCCTCTTATCCCGACGTTCTTCCCCCGGGGAGGGCCCCGGCAGCGTCGGGAGCGCACGGAGAAAACCCCCACGCATTTTGTCCTGCTCCTTCAGAGCAACTCGAGCAAATTGAAAGCCGCGGAGGGGTGTGTGCCCCCAGGCACTTGGTAAATCCACTTCCTTTGTCACAACAAGAACAAATCCCACCTTTGAAGTTTTTCCTTCTTGTTACAAGGGGGAATGTCTTTTGTTTAATCCATTTTAGCCTTTAATGCCTGACCTGGATCAATCCTGTTGGGTAGATTACACACTACTCACGCCGACTTTAAACCACCCTACAGGGATTTTTATTCTCCCCCCACCCTCCCTCTCCCCACCGCATTCGTGTGAGAATCTCAGCAATAATCGGCATTACGACTTTAGACCATCACTCACTTTGAAGGAGGAGACTGTCCCTTAACAAAAGGGAGGGAGGGGGAGGAAACCCTCAAATATCAAACAGATTTAATCAGCTTTGAGGTCTTTCAAACTCATATTTATACCGGATCTTTATTAGTTATAAAAATCAGTGCAGAACTTGGCTGGGCTCTGTGTCTCCGGGTTCTCCTCCCCTGTTTCTTGATGTATTCAGGACTGTACTTGCTCTCACAGCCTTCTCAGTTCTGGTCTGGGGGAAAGGCCAGGGAATATTCACCCAGAATGGATGCAAACAACTGATCAGGGTGTCCATCACCCACATCTCACCCACACTGTCCTCCTCCTTTCCTCTGCTCATGCGAGTGGAAGAGACTGAAAATTGCTGCCAGGAGGACCCAGGTGACCTCCCTGATGCCCCAGACACCCGTGGTGGATGGATATCTGCACAGAGGATAAATCTATAGATGAACCCAATAACCTCCATCTCATTAAATTTCTACATTAGGACTTGCTGTGGAAAGGGTGACCCCCAGCTCGTGCCAACTCCTTATTTTGCAAGAGAACGTGTATCACAGGCTTCCTTTGCTCTCTAGTAACACCTGCAGCAGGTGTGTCCTGTCCCAGAGCCTTCTCCTGCTGGCAGCTTCTCTGTTCTCCCACAGCTCTGAAGCGCTGGCTGTGCTGTGGGTCTCACTGGCAGATTAATGTCGGCTTCACCACTTTTTCTTGTGGTTTAAGGCTAATCACCAGCCTGGTGCAAAGCAACAGGGCTCAGCCACTTGCAGAGCTGCAGGAGACCTCCGGAGGTACTTCCCAGTCCTCTCCTGCTCTGGCACCAGGGTGGAGCTAATGACATTCCATCAGCCTTGCTTTGCCAGTGGTGGCCATGAAGTGGGGAAGGTCTGAATGACCCAATCCCTCCTCAGGAGCTCCTTGTCCTGGGAAGCTCCAAGGCAGAAGCTGCACATGGTCCCCTCTTCATGTCACTGCTCTTCCAAATCAAACCAGTTTTGTCTTCAGTGCAGCTTTGACCTTTCTCCAAGGAGCAGGTTGGGCAACTCCTACTCCAGAAGGCTCATAGCCCATCTTCCCTCACCAGCCATGGCCCAGGTTCACTTCTGCTCCTCCCCTCTGGACTATTCATTTCAGTTCCTCCCTTCTGGACTATCTCCCAGTTGCTTTCTATGTTTTAAATCCCCAGTCAGGACAAGGTGCTTCCCCTTGTGCCTGGTAAGAGCCCACAAGGCAGAACTGCTCCTTCCCAGGACTCACATGTGACTCTCTTCATAATAAATCCCCACAATAAGTCATCCTTTGCTGTCACATCAGCCTTAGGTTGAGATTTGCTCTGACTTCACAACCCAGCCCCCACTGCTGCTGCTTCCCCACCTCTTCTCCATTTCATAGAATCATAGAATGGATTGGGTTGGAAAAGACCTCCAAGATCACCAAGTCCAACCCTTGGTCCAGCTCCAGTCCCTTTACCAGATCATGGCACTGAGTGTCACAGCCAAGCTCAGTTTCAAAACCTCCAGGGATGGGGAATCCACCCTCTCTCTGGGTAGGCCATTCCAATGTCTCATTACTCTCCCTGGAAAGATTTTTTTTCTGCTCTCCAACTTCAATTTCCCCTGGCAGAGCTTGAGCCTGTGCCCCCTTGTCCTGTTGCTGACTGCCGGGCTTATGTCTCTAATTTTTCCCTCCTAACTGTACCCAGAAGCCCTGGGCTTTAAGAACTTGCAGCTGACCCTGATTCATCAGGATAATTTTGGATTCCTGTGGAGAATCTCTGGTCCCTCCCCATGTCCAGGCAAGACAGAGGGCAGGTGTACCAGCTCGGTGCCTCATCCAAACAAGCATGGGAAGGCAAATGGAAGAGATTAAATTACCCAAATATCCCAGAAATTGTTTTGCATCACTCAAAAAAAACCCAAAACCTCTTAACAGCCAATCCTTCCTCCAGGGTAGGTACCCTGTTAGCATCTGGAAGCTGGGAAGACTGGGAACATGAGGATCTTGAGGAGGTGGGACTGCCCTCAGAGAATGCCAAGACAAGACTTCACCAAAGTTGGGGGACTCAGGGACATCTTCCATCCTTACCCCTCAAGAAGTTCCCAACCAGCAACCAGCCAAGGTCACTCCAAGCGCTCATCCCACAAGAGGTGAGAACCATCTCTCATGCCACCACTATGGGAGGACTTGACAGCAGGAGCCACAAAACCCTCACAAGGACCCTGCTGCCTCCTCCTGTGGGATAAAACAAGGAGTGGGACACTTTTAGAGCAAAAGTACACCCTTGGGTTAGAGTGGCTGTGGTTCAGAGTGCCAGGCTTTCCATCCCTGTTCCTGACAGCATCAGCCTGGGGGTTAAAGTGGCTTTTCCTTGGCTTTCTTGGGGCCAAGCCTTAGCTTGGATGTAGCAGAACATTTTGGCATGTGGAGCCAGTGGATGGCTCAGGACAGGACCAGGGAGCCCCCAGACATCCCCCAGGACAGTCAAGTAAGGAACCATCTTCTTTCACTTTTTATGAGATTGATATGCTTTGCAATTAGTAACCCTCCATTAGCTCTCCAAATAGCTCCGAATCATTAGGGTCAGTACGTCTGCACTGCTCAGAACGAGCTTTTACCTGAATTAGCATCTCAAAGAGGCAGGACGCCCTTCCCCTGTTTTAATTCCAGCCTTGAGCTGCACATCAGGATGGGTTTTGGTGGCCAATCCAAGCCCCGCATCCCAAATACATTCAGGGGAACCTGCTGGCTTGTTTAAAATGTTCTTTTTCCTTCCCATTCTTTACTAAATGCCTATTATATTAATGTTTAAAATCCATTTAAGTTCATCATGGGTGGCTTTGTGAAAGGACACCGGCTCCATCACTGTAATTAGATGATTTATTGCCCTCTCGTGGTGACACACGCTAACTAGAGAAGCTGTGATTTAAATTGGATGATCCTTCCAAGAGTGTTTGAGTGAGAAATAAAGGGAGAATTATTAATACCATTAGAAAGCAGCGGCGGGTTTGTGCAAGGGATATTCTGTGCTAGGAGAGGGATTAGCCAAAACTTGCTGTTTTGCAGCTGAGAGCTGCTTTCCCCTGATGTGGGACCAACAGCCAGAGCTGTGAGAAGGGCAAGGTGCTGGCACAGTGATGGGCACATTGTTATAAAATAAGTGTTAGCCAAAATCACGGGGTTTTAAATGGGAAACCACGTGGAAACCAACCCCTCAGGATTTGCTGCTCCAGCCCAGCCAAGTGTCCTGTCTGCCCCATGAAGGGGGATATCTCTGCCCTCCCTCCTTTTCAGAGCCTGATGGAAGAAGTGAAAGGGGTTAATTTTTTATTTTAATTGAAATTTTGGTTCCTTTCTTCTTCACACTGCTTAAAATACATGAAGCACTACCTGAGTTTCCAAACTCTCCTCCCTTTGAACATGCAACCCTCCTCATTCCCACTCTTGGGAGAGCTGGATGACTCCCAGAGTTATCCCACTGTGAGACAATTCACCATCAGTGTAAGGGAATCCACACGAACAGTTTTCACTGATTCAGTTAAAAAACCAGGCAGGCCTGAGCTGCCACAATTTGGTGTAGAACCCAAGTATAGACCTAGCCTGGAGCTGTTATTTAAAAGCCTGGGTTAATACAGTGTAAACCCATGAGCACATCCTCTTACGATGGGGCTTAAATCTTTTAAGAGTGGCTTATATCAATCTAGTTTAAGTCAATTCCTCAGCGAGTTAAGCTAAATTGAAAGCAGCACTCAGACCCCAAACACAGAGCTGGTGTTACCTAATCTCTTTGCACAGAGCAGTGGCTGTGGCCAAGAGCCTGCTGGGAGAGGACAAGGCACCAGGGAGCCTTGGCCAGGTCCTGTTGAGCACCAGGGCAGAGAGTTACCCAGTTTGACCCCTACAGCTCTCTACAAACACAGCTGTCCCCTCTCAGAAGTCCCCTTTGCATGGTGTGACAAGTCCTTGCAGAGGACAGGAGTCCCCAGTTCCCCATCCCTTCACAAAGAGCTTTCATCCTCAAATTATAAGCATCAGCTCATCAAATCTTAGAGAAAACCACTTATATTGGGCTGATCCAAAGAGATGGGCAAAGATATAAAAGAAGGTATCCTGGCAGAAGGTACAAAAGAAGAGCCAGAGACAGGATGGATGACCTGTGGCCACCAAACATGCGTGTGCAGATGAGGTCTTTGGAGTAGTAAAGGAAAAATAAAGGAAAAAAGGTTTATCTCCTACCTGGGATAAAGTCTGCAGGCCACAAACTGGTTTGATGCCCAATTGCATGAACTTCAGCATCAAACTGGGGTCACACTGCCTGGCAGGAGGCCCAGGAGTTCCCACCAGGAGCATCATGACCTGCACAGAGGTAAAATTCTTTGTGATAAATAAAGAAAATGTAGCCTTGATTTTCAGCACAGTCATTAGGAAGCTCCTTGGGTGAGTCCCATGAGCATGTGGCCCATCAGCCTCAGATGCATCAGCACCTTCATCCCTGCCCACCTCACCCCCAGGGCCTCTGTCCCAGCACTGAGCAGCACCTTTCCAAAGGACAGAGGCCCTCCCACATGTTGTGCCCTCCAAACACTGCATTTCTTTGTGTCCAGCCATGCAGATCTCATGTTCTCTGCATCCTCCATGGAAAGGTAAAGTCACTGCTGGTGAAATCACCAAAATCCCTTGGAAGATCTTCAGGAGTTAAATAGACCCCATTTTGAGGGTCTTTTGGGGCAGGACAGCACCTGGCTTTTAATTCATTTCACATTCATTTTAATCCATTTCACTTTGGTGAATGATAATTGTGATATAAAAAAAATATGGACAAAATAACCCTCTGAAGAAGTGACACAGAGGAAGGAATCTGCCCCAAGCACTTCAGCGAGTACTAAATAAACAAAAAATTATTACAGGCAGAAGCAATATTTGAATACAGAGATGAATGAAGAGCTGGCTTGAAAAAACTCCCGTCTTTATACTCAGAGCTCCCACCCAGCCCATCATCCCAGTCACCATCTCGTGGAAGTTGTTCCTGCCCATGGCAGGAGGTTGGAATGAGGTGTTCTTCAAGGTCCCTTCAAACCCAAACTACTCTGGGATTCCATGATATGATTCTATCCAAGAAATCAACTCTACCTCCATGGCAGAAAAAGGCCAGGGAAGAGGAGCAGCTTCTGAAGGACAGAAGTCCTGGCTGTGGTGAGCTGGAGGGTGTTTTCCCAGCAATTTTTAGGTGTGCTCAGCTAAAAGGATCAACCTGTAACTAAAAGCATCCCAGGCTACCCCTCATCCCTGCTTGGATACTCCCACTACTCTCCGTTATCCATAAGATTCCCGAGGCTGCTGCTTGTCAAAGGAGCATCATTTCCTTGTGGAAACAACACCTCTTAAAGAAACGGAGTCATTCTTCTCCTCTCAGCTCCCAAAATCCGTCCTAGGTGTTTAGTCCCGGGTGATGCCCGAACCTCCGGCCGCGGGCATTAGATGGCAGCAGCGCTCAGGGATGGAGGAGCCCGGGCAGCCGCAGCGCAGTCCCCCTGACCCTTCCCCTGCACCCCTGGGGGCCGGGCACGGCTTTGGGGCATCACTGCGGGGCACTGTGCAGCACGGCCCGGCTTTAGCAGGGCATGAGAAGGCGTTTCGGGAAGAGCTGTGGGTTGGCAGCGTTATCCCGACATGTTATCCCGGATGTGTTATCCCACACACGCTGCTCACCGCGGCCTCTGGAGCATCTTCGGTATCAGCAACAGCGTGGCCAGAAGGAACAGGAAAGGGATTATCATCCCTGGGCACTAGTGAAGTCACACCTCGAATCCCGGGATCAGTTTTGGGCTCCTCAGTACAAAAAAGACTTTAAGGGGCTGGACCGTGTCCAGAGAAGGGAACGGAGCTGGGGAAGGTGACCCGGGTGGGGATTGGTCTTTTCTCTCAGGCAACCAGCAGTGGAACAAGAGGGCACGGGCTTTAAACTCTGCCGGGGGTGGTTTAGGTTGGATATCAGAAAGAAATTCTTTACAGAGAGAGTGGTCAGGCATTGGAATAGCCTGCCCAGAGACGGGGTGGACTCACCATCCCTGCAGGTTTTAAAGATGAGACTGGACGTGGCACTGTGTGCCATGATCTGGTAATTATAGCGAGGTTGGATCAAGGGTTGGACTTGATGATCTCAGAGGTCTGTTCCAACCCAGATGATTCCATGATTCTATGATTCTAAGGGGCTGGAGCACAACTCTGATGAGGAGGATCTGAGGGAGCTGGGAGGGCTTAGCCTGGAGAAAAGGAGGCTCAGGAGGGACCTTCTTGTTCTCTGCAACTCCCTGCCAGGAGGAGGGAGCTGGGGAGGGTCAGGCTCAGATCCAGGGTACAAGGAACATGCCAAGAGGAAATGGCCTCACGTTGCTCCAGGGGAGGTTTAGATGGAATATTAGGAAAAATTTCTTGACTGAAAGGGTGCTCAGGCATTGGAACAGGCTGCCCAGCACAGTGATGGAGTAAAACAGGCAATTCCCATAAACCAACAGCCAAAGGGGAATGTGCTGAGAGGTCTCAGGCCTGAGCTAAGAAATCCTGACCGGTTTTCAGCTTGGATGGAGTTCAGGAGATGCTGGTGGTCCTTTTCCCCAGGTCCAGGCACATAATCCGTGGCAGAGGGGACGTGAGCAGCAGCTCGGGGTGGCGGAGGGTCGATGTGTAGCCGCTGCTCCATCCGAATCACTGGAGCGTATTCCCGGCGCTGGAACCGGCCGGGAACTGCAATGCAGTCCCTCAGCCACAGAGCGCCTTCAGCCCCACGCCTGACCCTGCTGGGCAGCAGCCAGACAGCAGCTGTTTGATGGGTATTTTCATAAACAACAATGTTTTCATCTCCAGCTTTCTGATTTTGTTCCCATCAGGAACAGATCATTACTTTGTAAAAAAAAAAAATTGGAGAAGGGAAAAAGGCATCTCAGCAGTTGCTGCAGCAAATTCATGGATGCAGGAGGCGACTTGTGAGGCAAAGTATTTATTTATTTTTTTTATCTGACATATCCACTCTCTCAGCCTCACATTATCTTATCTGCCGTCCTGATAAGGGACCCAGAGGAAAACCCAGAAGAGAAATTAGCAATCAAGGGCTATTTTATCAGGTCTGTGTGACAAACACAGGGACAGGGAGCAGTGTGTCCTTTGGCCCCTCGGAGATAGGAGTGCCTGGAAACCACATGGCTGTTTCCAAAACAGGTCATGAAGATGACGTGATTTTCAGTTCTATTTTTCCTGGTACCACTTTTGCAAACACCCAATATACCCAAAGTCACACCCAGTGGGAGCAGCAGGTTCAAGGCCAGGATGCTGGAAGGTGTTTGGCCATGGAGTGACTCTAGAAAGTCTTTGCTACAGCAAAACCCCCAGTTTTTATGGAGCTAGTTTTGCTCCAGAGCCCAAGGAAAGCTGTGGATCCTCAATGTCCACTATTTTACTGGCATAGAATCATAGAATTGTATGGGTTGGAAAGGACTTGGAAGATCATCCAATTCCTGCTCCTGCCATGGGCAGGGACACATTCCACTATCCCAGGTTGCTCCAAGTATGGCAGCATGTGAGGTGACCCAGATGCTCCTGGCCAGCAGCAACCCCCCAAACCTCTTCTCTGCAAAGCAAAGCCCTCCTATTTAAAAAAAAAAAAAAAAAAACAAAAAAAAAAAAACCAAAACCCAAAACCCAAACCACAGCAGACTGGAGATATGGCAGAGCAAACCACGACCTCCAAAGCTGGGAGACAGCCCTTCCCCAGGCCAGGTCAGGATGTGGCATCTGTGCCCCCACCTAACACATCACCTTGCAGAGTGAAAAACCAGCAGGCTGCAGAGATGTTAACCAGATCAATAGAAACCAAATTTATATTAAAAAAACCAAACTTGCTTATAACCTTCTGTGCTGTGCCCTTGCTCCGTCTGGCTGATGAGATCCAGCAGCCAACCTGCCAAGGAGGAGCCTCAGGACGTGCCAAGCGCTATCGAGCTGATCACGACTCAGGGGCATTTCGTGCCTTATCACATGTGCACTGCAGCCATTTCCACCGTCGGCGGGGGGAGCAGGAGGTCAAATACACAAATTCTGGGGAAAAAAAAAACCTTAATTACTCCCCCGAGGGCCGTTTCGGAGCTGCTGTCGGGCCAAAACGAGAGTGAAAAGGCTCATTAGGGAAGTTGTGCAGACAGATGTGCCCCAATCACGGAGCCGCAATGTGGTCCCTGACCTCAGAACAGGCAATTTGACCACCGGGAAATGAAAGTGGAGGTGGAAGAGCTTTAACTCAGCCCTTCCCATCGTGCAGAAAGGGAGCTGGAGCAGGGAAGATGCTGTCAAGGAAAGTGGGAGGTTTTTTTCCAGCTGGAGGTTTAGCTCTTTGCAATATTCAGCAACGCCAAGAGAGGGCAGCCCAAGCCTGGATTTTCCCAAACCTGTGCACCGATGCTGTGAGTAAGTAGGGAGGAAAAAAGAGTGGCGAGGGAAACGTAAAAAAAAAAATAGAAAGGAGGAAAGAAATAGAAGGTGTTTCCAGTCCAAATCCCAGCAGCCAAAATGGTGGGAGAGAAAATACAGCAGGGAAGCCAAAAGGAGAACCCAAATTTTGGAAGGGAGGGAAGGAGAAAGGGAGGGAAGGAGAAACTGCCTGTGGGCAAGAAAATTGTAAAAGGTGTGAGATTAATCCACACCCCAATCCTGAAGGACCAGGAGGGCTGTAGTGAGGTGTCCCAGGGATACAGCAGCTGCATTTCACCCCACACAAGGGAAGGGGAGCCTGAGGTGCTCCCAGGGCTGAGGGTCTCGGATGCTTTGTCTTCAAGATGTTATAGGAAAACAAGAAGCTGGGAAAGTTTCCTACCCAGGGTATAATTCTGGTTTGTGAGCTCAGAGGGGGAGGTCTTGGCTCCCCCAGAGCAGGGCAGGGGTTGTTCATGCAGGTCACTGGGGTTTGAGTCTCTCCCAAGCCCAGAACAAGTCTCTTCCTTGCAGAAAGAGACAGATTTGCACATCTGCAGAATCTTTAATAACCAGTGACAACAAAACCAGCAGAGAAAGAGCTGTGTCAATGTGCAAACGTGTCTTTATGATGTGTCCAAGTGGGCAGCTTTAGCTCAGGAGCCCTCACAGTGGGGGAGAGGCAGGTGGGCTGCATCCTGCTCCCCAGGCCACTCAGTGTGGGCATTATTGAGGGGCTGGAGCAGGGCCAGAGAAGAGCAACGAGGCTGGAGAAGGGACTGGAGCACAAGTGCTGTGGGGAGAGGCTGAGGGAGCTGGGGGTGTTTAGCCTGGAGAAGAGGAGGCTCAGAGGTGACCTCAGCACTGTCTGGAACTGCCTGAAGGGAAGTTCTGGCCAGGTGGGGGTTGGTCTCTTCTCCCAGGCACTCAGCAATAGGACAAGGGGGCACGATGGGCTCAAGCTCTGCCAGGGGAAATTGAAGTTGAAGAGCAGAAAAAAATTCTTTGCAGAGAGAGTGCTCAGGCATTGGAATGGGCTGCCCAGAGAGGGGGTGGATTCCCCATCCCTGGAGGTTTTTAAGGTGAGCTTGGCCGTGGCACTGAGTGCCATGATCTGGTAAAGGGACTGGAGTTGGCCCAAGGGTTGGACTTGATGATCTCAGGGTCTTTTCCAACCCAATCAATTCTATGATTCAGTGATTCTATTCCCAGCCCCTGGGCATTATTCCTGCCTCTTGTGCATTATTCCCAGCTCTGACCCAAACAATGAGTTCCTTTGTTCCATTCCAGTGCAGATTTGGGCAGTCTTAGAAAGTGGGCAAGGGTTGCTCAGGGGAAGAGAACAGCACCTCCTGAACTTGTGCTCCCAGAGGCTTTGGGGAAGGGTTTTATCCCTGGTTGTGGCATTGGATATTTTCCGTTCTGAAAGAGAACAAACCCACAAGATAATTCGTTTTTCCCTCTCATAGTGCCCAGCTGCAGCTGGACATGGAGAAAATTGAAAGGGAGTTGGAACAAGATGATCTTTAAGGTCCCTTCTAACCCAAACCATTCCATGACTCCACATCCAAGCGTTAGGAGAAGGCACTGGTGAAAATGCAGGACACTGAGGTGAGGACCCACCCCTGACATGTCTGGATTTCACACAGACAAAGTAAATTACCCAGGAAGCAAAAGAATTACCCAGCAAATTCCCTCGCCGCGTCGTGGCAGTTTAAAGCAACATTAATGTTGATTTATTGATTTGGAAAGGTACTTACATTTATAAAACAGCAAGGGCTTGTCTATAGTGCCAATAATGTAATACAGACCTGATGGTTCCAGTCTGGCAAGTCTCTTATCAGCGTGTAAAATTCATCAGGAGAGAAAGATGGAAAGGAAAAAAAAAATAAAAAACAAAAGGAAAAAAACACCAAAACATCAGGAAATGTTATTTATCCTGCAAAAATAAGGAGGGCCAGCCTTACAGCAAAGGCTGAGATACTGGACCATGAGCCAACTATCCTGCAAAGAGCCAAGGAGTTAACTAGGCTGGGAATCAAAGCAGCAATCGGATGGAGCAGCGAGATCTCTGGCACATCTGAGGCTCAGGGATCAGTTACTGGAACAACACCATAAATCCCTCAAATATCCTCAGAAGCAAAGACAGTTCCCCCAGGGATCCAGCTGAGCAGCTGGAAACAGAGAGGATTTCCCAGCAGGGAAGGTGGGAGCAAGGAGCAGTTGATAGGGGTGAGGGATGATGCTTTGGGGCTGGTGAATAAAAGCACAGAAGATCTTTGAATAAACTTGGAGTGACCTTCCCCAAATCCAGTGATTTTATACAGTGATTAATGGCAGAATTTGCTTTCTGAAAAGCTCAGAAAGCATGAGGTCAGAGTTGCTCAGTAAAACTATATTTTTCAGTAAGAAGGAGCAGAATTTACTTTGGGCAGCTCAGCAAAGTGTGATTCCAAGAGAAAAAAGGGTCAGGAGCAAAATGGTGGAGAGATGCTGAGTGCCAAGAGCTTGGCAGCAGCCATGGACAGATATCCCATGGGATAGGGCTGGCCATGCTTTTTCCCAGCCCACTGCAGCTCCCTCTGCTTGGGGGTTTGTCCAGAAGGGATTCATCAATGGGACAGAGGCAGGAGGAAAATCCCCTTCCAAGGAAAAGGCAAACCAGTAATCTGCTCTGGGGTCACTGTTAGGAGAGATGTGGGAATAAAGACTTGGGGGTTTTAATAGAATGCATAAAATAAATAATTTCTCATTAATCCAGCACAGCCCAGGTTAAATAGGCAGTGTAGAAAGGGTTTGCCTGACCAAGGAAATCCATATAAGCTCCCCACAATTTGACCAAACACTTCACCAGATTTTCAGAGTAAGGAGGAAATTGAGCTTCTTCCACAAATTCTACCTCTGGGATTTTTCCAGGCTGGACCAGCCCAGAGAGGAAAGAAAAGAGAGAAAAGCAGTTCCTTTTCTCAGCCTGGACATCCCCCCTCTGCATCCCATGGAGCTCCTGGAAGGAAACCCCATGTGCTGCCATGCCCAAATACATCCCTGGAGGATGGGATACCCTGTCAGCAGTGGGAAAGAGGGATGTTATTCTCTTAGCAGACAAATTATCCACAAATTGTACAAGCCACCGAGGTTGTTTCAGTTACTAAATGATTAAAGCATCTAATCTCTGGAGCCACAAGGATGAATACTGTTTGGAAAATGGGATATTGGGGAGGGGAGAGGGCTCCTCCAGCACCTCTCTGGGGGCTGGGCTATGGAAGCCCTCCAAAGGAGCCCCAGATAAGTAAGACATCATTAATAAATCAATGACAGGGAAATGAAAATGGAAGTATATGAATCAGCGAGCTGATGGGGTCACAGATGAAAAATAGCACATCTGCTGCTGCTTTCAGTACATTAACAAATAAGGCCAGTGGCTCAGACACGCTAATGCTCGGAATAATGAAGCTTCAAGACCGATTAGAGCATAAATCACTTTAAAAAAAATACATCGCCAGGCCCTCCCTGACCATCAGGAGACATATTTGCTGTATCCCAAACACTTCCCAGCACTGGATGGATGGGCCCCAGCACCTTCCTTTCTGCTTTTCCCACTTCTACCCTTTTGCTGGTTTATTTGGAATTTGCTGTCTGCAAAATCATCTGCTCCATGTTATCAACTTTGGTTTGGAGAAGGAAGACAAAGCAACTCTCCCCTGGCACATAAAGAGCCAAGAGCAGCCCAAGGTTTGCCCCACAGAGTTTCCCTGGGGATTGGGTTTGGGTGCAGGGACACCAGGATGGGAGTGTGGGGGGTGGATCCAACCACCTATCACAAATCACAAGCTGGCACTGAGCAGCCACAGCTGAGAAAATCCTGCCTTTTTTATCCTTCTCCCTGTTCCTCTGTCCCTGTGTCCCCAATACTGATGGCGGTGACACAACCCAGTGCCCCAAAGGCTCCCACCCATCCACAGCTCCGTGCCCAACACCAGCCTCTGAGGGCACTTTGGGGACACAAACCCAGAGGTGCTGACACCATCCAGACACTCCACAACCCACAGAAGGGCCAGGGAGTGTCTATTCCCCAGTGTCTCCTCCCCAGTCTCTCCCTGCTCATCCGACCTCCTCCATCCCCTCCCTGGTCACTGTGGTCACTCACACATAAATGAGAAGATCCATAAACTAATCAAGCTACTTCCCCTCCAGGCTTTATGGAGAGACAGACAGTTATTGGTGTTGCTATTTTTAAATACCCAAGAAGCGCCTGGATGTTATTTCAATAAGGTCATCTGCACCCCTGGCTTCACTGAGCTGTGACCCCCATTATCCATGACCAGGATGGGGAAGGAGAAGCACAGCCTGTCTGTGGAAATTCAGCACCTAAAATATCAATGGGAACAGGCAGATCTTCATCCTCCAAGGAGAAATGGCCTGTAAGAAAACAGAATGGGGAGAGAGGAAAAGAGAAGCCTCAGGCTCCTGGCATGGGGACTATGGAATGGACCACAGAGCTGCACCACTCGCCATCCCACCTGGGGATACTCTAGAGCTGCCTCTGGGGCTCATTCTGATACCAAGCTCCTCCACTCATGCCCAAAACAACATTCCCCCAATTATTATTGTTATTCCACAGTGCCTGCCTGCAAACCCCAGAGTCATCAGAGCTGGCTCTTCCAGTCTTGTTCAATCCCACTTTAAAGGAGGGCAGGTCTGAGCTCGGGGGTCGGGGGGAGCCGCGCTCCGGATTATTGCCCAACAAGATTACAGAGCCCTTCTGATTCCACACACTGCCACCATCCAGTTACTGGAGTAGAAATCATAGAATAGAATCATAGAATCGATTGGGTTGGAAAAGACCTCTGAGATCATCAAGTCCAACCCTCAGTCCAACTCCAGTCCCTTTACCAGATCATGGCACTCAGTGCCACGGCCAATCTGCATTTAAAAATCTCCAGGGATGAGGAAACCACCCGCTCTCTGGGCAGCCCATTCCAATGCCTGAGCACTCTCTCTGCAAAGAATTTGTTTCTGCTCTCCAACTTCAATTTCCCCTGGCAGAGCTTGAGCCTGTGCCCCCTTGTCCTATTGCTGAGTGCCTGGGAGAAGAGACCAACCCCCACCTGGCCAGAACTTCCCTTCAGGCAGTTCTAGACAGTGATGAGGTCACCTCTGAGCCTCCTCTTCTTCAGGCTAAACAGTCTAATGCCTGGATTGCAACCCCTGGTCCTACCAGCAGACACCATTCCACAAGCAGATTGCTGTGGAAAGGAAAACTGGAATTAACAATCCACAGGGAAGGCTGGAAGGGCCAACAGCGCTGCCCAGATGGCAACGGGAGGGCTGGAGGTTTGCAAGGGGGTTTGCAAAGGGCTGCGGGGGATGTGAGGGAGTGTCTGATCCTGAATGGAGGGCTCTGCTCTTGTTGTGAGATTCTCTGTTTATTCCAGTGGCAGCTCCCTCTGTTTGTGTTCCTATTAGAAGGCAAAGGAGCAGCCAAGCTGCAATCAGTCATTAGGAAGAGCATCATGGAAGAGTCTGCTCGGGCTGAGATTACCTGTTTGCAAGTGATACTCATCACTGGAGCAAAAACTAATTATGTGGCTCACTAGTTTTCCCTTTTCCTTCCACAGCCCTGCCGTGAATCCCCTGGACCTGACGAGCAAGGAGCCACACTCTGCCATCCCAATGGCACAAAATGCCTCCTCCTTCCACAAAGGGAAGGATCAAGGGATATAGGACAAGCCTGGAGGGGCTGTGGGAGCATACTGGGGTTTGTAAGTCCAACCCAAACCTCTTTGTGAATGACTGGGATGTTGGGAAGTGTTTAAAAATGCATATTTTGACCTAAAAAGAGCTCCTTGGGTGTGCTTTCAAATAAGTCCATCCTTTAAATCCAAAGGACCCTTTGCTTCCCTGGTGAGGAAGGGCAGGTTCTCCCAAAGGGGCTGATAAAGTGGAGCCCCAGCAAAGCAACAGAAATGGGAAAATGGGAAAAGGAATGAAAAATGAGAAAAGGAAAAAGAACAAAGAAGAAGGAGGAAAGAGAAGAAGAGGGAGAAGGAAGAAGGAGAAGGAGGGGGAGAGGGAGGAGAAGGAGAAGGAGAAGGAGAAGGAGAAAGGAGAAAGGAGAAGGAGAAGGAGAAGGAGAAGGAGAAGGAGAAGGAGAAGGAGAAGGAGAAGGAGAAGGAGAAGGAGAAGGAGAAGGAGAAGGAGAAGGAGAAGGAGAAGGAGAAGGAGAGGGAGAGGGAGAGGGAGAGGGAGAAGGAGAAGGAGAAGGAGAAGGGAGAAGGAGGAGAAAGGAGAAGGAGAAAGGAAAATGGAGAGGAAAAGGGAGAAGGAGAGGGAAGGAGAGGGGGAGGAGAAAAAAGAAAGGGAAGGAGAAGAGAAGGAAATGTAAAAGGAGAAGGACCAATTGAAAAGGAAAAGAAGAAAAGAAGAGAAAGAGAGGGGGAAGGAAAAGGAAAAAAAGAATGTTTAAACATGGTGCAATCCTGGAAGTGAGGTGAGAATGGGATCAGCCCCGGGAACCGCAGGGGCCCAGCAGGATCTGTGCACCCCCCAGTCACCTCTGAGCACTCACCGAGGAGCAAACCAAGAGCACTACTGATTAAGTGGGTTAATTCCCAGCCCTAAATGATTATTTTATCACAGCAGCAGCACTGCCTGGCGAGGCAGGGCCCTGCCTGCTGCTCCCCACCCCGCCTCAGCCTCCCCCCAAAGAGCTCCAATGTAGGTCAGAGCCGTGCTCTGCACAGCTTTCAATATTAAACAAAACTGAGGCGCTGCAATAACCCATCTGCAGGGGGTGGGGTGGGCTCTGCTCCCATCCATCAGCTCTGTGGGAAAGGCAGCCTCGGAAAAATATGGATAAAAGGCTGTAGTGCCACCACGGGCTCAAACCTGGCAGAGCCCAAAGCTGTAACAACCCACCCTGCTAATATTTGGTATTTCAGAATCATGGAATCATTAAGGTTGGAAAATACCTCTCAGATCAACTCCAAACATTAACCCACCACTGACAAGCTCCCTCCTAATCCTTGTCCCCAGGTGCCACATCTACACATCTTTTAAATCCCTCCAGGGATGGTGGCTCAGCTTGGCTCAACCTCATACATACTGTGGTGGGTTTGAGGCTGGAAAAGCCCAGGAGTTTGTTTTCTGCTTGAGCTCCGTGGGCTGGATGAGAGGTCTGTGTTTTCCTCATGAGGGAGGATGCAGAACCACCTCCCTGTGCAAAACTACACTGCTCTTTTCCCACTGACACACCAGCACTGCCAAACCTCCCGGCAGCACAGGCAGGATGAACCTCCACATCTCCAGGGAGCACGTGGGGTTTTGGGAGCACTGACCACGGGGAAAAGCAGCAGCTCCCTGTGCCCAGAAGCTGCTTTGAGATTTCCAGAGAAGGGCTGTGAGTGTGGTTGGAGTTCCCAAGGTTTGCGGAGGAGGCAGCGCTCGGTCCAGCTGTGCCGCTCCGTGCCTGTTCCCTTCAATTCCAGCTGCGAACACACCTGTCGAAAGGGGTCTCAGACCCCATAAATCCAACCTCAATTTAGTGCCTGTTCCACTCTGCAGGGAGAAGGACGCTCCTGTCCGGAAAATGCACTGGCTGGTTTTCATCCCTTTGATTTATAGAGCTCCTGGTTTAAGAGATGTTCCTCTCCTCTCGGAAGGGAGCGGGCGCTGACAGCTCCATCCATCACGGCGCTGTCAGCAGCCCAGGGCTTTAAATAAGCTATTAAAGGGAGATCTAGCTGGTTAACAGTCATAACAGAGCCCAAATCACAGAGTTTACTTACGTCAGTGCCTGGTGAAATGAATTCCCTTTTAATGACCAGGGACCGGAGGGAGAGATCGCTCCAGGCTGGGAGATGCCAAGATATCTCTGACACGGAGGTGACCGGAACGTCACCTGCCCCTGCTTGGGAATCTGCCTTTGTTTCTGATGATAACGGCTAATTAACAGGCTCAAATACCCAGGGGAAGGAAAGTGGTGACACTTCCTGGCAGCCCTTGGGGACCCTCCATGCCCCATCAGAGATGCACAAGGGTGGGACAAAGATAAAACTTCAACGAGATACATAAAACTTACCAACTTTAAATCACTTGTTATGTATCAACACCACCTACCCAGCTTTTGGTTTCCATAAAATAGATGTTCATTACTTATAAAAGTGTTGCAATCGATGCTGAAGGCAGAATTTTTCTTGCATAATTAACCCCTGAACTTGTTTCTGTAAGCCTTGAAATTACAGTCTTAAAACAATTAGTGCTGTTATCCAAAGTTTATTGCATATATACGACCAAAGAAAGAAACATGATCCAAGTGTGATTATCCAGGTCCAACAGAAGATTGAAATTTAATGTAGGCATGGCAATTATCTAAAAGGAAGTCTATTACTCTATGATAAAGCTGTCAAAGTAATGATGGGAGCTCCTACAAATCCTGCAGAGGATCAATAAAGCAAATCCTTCCTCGCAGCCTGAGAATTTAAGAATTACATTTTGACCTTAATTTATGATGGAGCCCTTTAAAACATATTTAATAGATGGGCTATAGTGCTTCTTAATTAAAAATTAAAACTATTCCTGCTGGGCTGGGACCACAGGAAGGCCAAGTCCTGCTGTGCTGTGCCCAGCAAAGCCCATCTCACCCCCAAAGTGTCCAACATCAGTGCAACACGTTCCTCAGTGTTTTGTTTTGTTCCTCAGCATTTTGTTTCATTCCCGGCTCCTTGCAGGAAAATCCCAGCACTTTGTCTTTTTTAGTGAGCTTGGCGTCCTTGTCATCCTTTCCCCTTCGATTTCCACCAGCCCATTTCATCCCTTCCCACCCCCCCATCTGTCTTGTCCACCCTCTCTCCTCAATCCAATCTCCCCTCTCCTATCTCCTCGCCTCTGCTCCACGGCTGATTGATTTTGGAGCAGCCACTTTCTGTGCCGGGTTGGGACACTGAGAAATTGGCTCAGATTTCATTTCCAGACCTGGGAGGGGACTCAGGGGGGTTTGCTGGAATTGTCCAGCAGGAATCACTCCATGAACCCCACTGAGACAGACCATGAGAGGGAAATTGGGACCTCAACAACATTCCCATCCTTTTGTGTCTCAATGATCCAAGATCACCAATGATTTGTTGGGGCAAAACCTCCTCTAAACCCCCTGTTTGGATTCAAAACCACCTGCTTTGCCTTTATGGCATTTTTTACCCCAAAATGCCCTCTCAGGACTGGATCTCAGAAACTAAAATGCTGCTTTCCAGCAGCAGAGACATTTCACTCACTGCTCAGTGAATATTTAATCCCTTCAGAGCAGCAAAGTCCCTTCCAAGCTGGTCCTGTTGGCCACAGCTACATTGGGGTATTGGGACAGGGGTGCCAGAACCTCACATAATGCACAGTTGATACCAAATCCCCAAACTAAACCCTTCTGAACTTCTGAAGTTTGGTTCCATGGGCACAGACCCACAAAATCTCTTGTCTTTGAATCCACAGGAGAATATCAACCTCCATTCCCAGCCCAATAGAAGATGGAGGGCACGGCATGGGGGGTTCTGCCTCCTCCTGGAACTACATATATAGTCATGGATTGGTTTGGGTTGGATGGGGACCTTAAAGATCATCCAGGGCAGCACAGCAGATGCCCAGGATGGGGACACAAGGGCTTTATCACACCTCTGACACAGGCTGAGAGAGCAGGGATTGTTCAGCCTGGAGGAAAGAAGACTCCAAGAAGAATTTAGAGACCTTTCCAGTACCTAAAGGGGCTCCAAGAGAGCTGGAGAGGCACTTTGAACAATGGCATGAAGGGACAGGACAAGAGGGAATGTCTTCCCACTGCCAGAGGGCAGGGTTAGATGGGATATTGGGAAGAAATTCTTGAGGTTACTGAGGCACCAGCACAGGATGCCCAGAGCTGTGGCTGCCCCATCCCTGGAAGTGTTCAAGGCCAGGTTGGACAGGGCTTGGAACAACCTGGGCTAGTGGAAGGTGTCCCTACCCATGGCAGGGGGTTGGAACAAGATGGTCTATAAGATCCCATCAACCCAAACCATTCCAGGATTTCGTGATCCCTGCGAAAGAGAGCAGCAAAACTGAGCACTGGGAAAAATCCGGGAGGAAGGAAACTGCCAGGTGTGCAGCACCAACCTCACCCTCCCTTTGCCCACCATGAAACAAGGGTTATTAATACATGAACTGTGTCCCTCTGCACTCCAATTCCATCATTCCCTGTTGCTCCTCCTCAGTGGCTGTTCTGCAGCAAGCAATGGATGCCACATCTTGGGGTCTTGGACTTGGGGTCCTCACTCACCATGGAACAGGTTTGTAAACAGGGATTTTGCAGACATTTGCCCTCATAATGTTTCTGGGCAAAGATTCAAGCCCAGACCTGCTGTCTCACACCATCATTGCCATCCCTTTAGTTCCCAAAAAGAGCAGTTTTCCTCCCTCTGCTGCCACCACTGCTTGTTCTGCTCCTGCACACAACCAGTGCCAGAACAGGGTTCAAATCAGTCTGCCAAGAAAAGAGAAAAGGGTTGGTTTAACTCAGATGGTTCCCAGGCCAGGTTTACAGTGTGGTCCCAGGAAGGTTTGCAGTGGAATGAGGTGGTTGGTGCTGGGCAGAACCACAGGTCACAGCCAGGAATTTGTGGAATCAGAGAATCCTGGAATGGTTGGGCTTGGAAGAGATCTTAAAGACCATCCAATTCCACTCCCCTGTCATGGGCAGGGACACCTCCCACTGTCCCAGGTTGCTCCAAGCCCTGTCCAACCTGGCTTTGGACACTCCCAGGGATGGGGCAGCCACAGCTTCTCTGGGCACCCTGTGCCAGGGCCTGCCCACTCTCCCAGCCAAGAATTCCTTCCCAATATCCCATCTAACCCTCCCTCTGGCAGTGGGAAGCCATTCCCTGTGTCCTGTCCCTCCAGGCCCTTGTCCAAAGTCCTTCTCCATCTTTCTTGGAGCCTCCTCAGAGTAATGAAAGGGAGGCAAAGCAATTGCAAAAAATGCAGCTTGATTTACTCAAGCATTGAAACTCACATGAGATGAGGGAAAAAATAAGATTTGAAGATAACCCAAGTCCACAAATATTTCCCATTATAATTATGGAAACATAATTGCAGGTGAGCAGGACCATCACAGGTGCCTGGACCATATCCTGCCCTTCCTCACCATTCTGGGACCTTCTGACAGGGGAGAACTGAGCAAGTTGTTCCTTCTTCCTCTCTGTTTGCTCCATCAAAAAGAAGAGAGAAAATAATAATCCTCATCCCTGGAAGTGTTCAAGGTCAGGTTGGACAGGGCTTGGAGCAACTTGGGATAGTGGGAGGTGTCCCTGCCCATGGCAGAGGGATGGGATGAGATGGTCTTTAAAGTCCCTTTCACCCCAAACTATTTGATACTAATGATGGTGATGATGATGATGATGATGATGATGATAACAATAACAATAATAATAATAAATAATAATAATAACAACAGCAACAACAATAAGCATAATCATCATAATAACAATAACAATAATATCAAGGTCACAGCATGATGGCAAAAGGCTCCTTTTGGGCAAGGAAATGGGGCAGAGAGAGGGGTCACATGCAGAGATGGGGAGCAGCAGATGGGAAGCTCAGGCAGACAGTGATGAATGGGCAGGACACGGAAAAGATACAGCCATATTTATTACCCCTGGTCATTTCTGACAGCAGAGTGTTAATAAGAATACTAATAGTCAGTATTTCTTGGGGAGAGCCTTCATCCATTTTTAGCAGCTGAGTTTCTCCTGGGCTGTTTCCTGTGGCTGCCGACACGATGTGATGAAATCTGAGGCACAACTTTATTGGGCTTTCAGAAATCCAATTTTACTGTGTCCAATATTGTGAGTTGATTAAAGCTGATTTGAATCGACAAACGTCCAGGAGGGTGGGTGGTGGCTCGTTGTGAAAGAAGGGACAGAGTTTAATAAACAGGCTGGGGAGATAAAAATCTACTTTTATTCCAATAACTCCCATGTCAGAAAGCTAACGGTAGCGTGAAGGGTAGGAGAGAGAGAGAGAATAAAAAAAGACATTTCCAAGCCAGTGGAGACTCAAAGATACTGAGAGTAGAAGAGATTAAAATGGAAAAACTGTCAGGAAGGCAGGATGTGGGTGCAGGACTGGTGGGCAGAGTTGGGGACTGAGGTGCAGAGCCAGGATTGCTGCAGGGAATCCCCTCCAGCTCTAACTAAAGCAGCACACCAGGATTCCACCATGGCCAGAGGAAAGGCTAATCCTGGGAGAGAAGAGCTTCTGTTGAGCTCAGGATAAAATCATCCTTTCTTCTCACCTGCAAAAATCCAGCTCAGAAATGGGCTGCTGCTTCAGCTTCAGGTGATGGACCACAGCACCCAGAGCACTACTGGGCCACCAAATTCTTGGTTTTCCCCAAATTTCCCTGCCTTGACAACAGGTTTGAACAAAGAGGAGAGGTTGGCTGTGTCCTGCCCCAGCCTCTGGGATTTGATCCTACATGAGTCCCTGCAGTATGTTTGCTGGGGAAGAATTTCCCAGGATCATTCAGGCTGGAAAAGACCTCCAAGATCATCAAGTCCAACTTTTGACCAAACAAATTTGGTGGGTGCATGTCCCCTGGTGCCAGGCAGACAAACACATCTGCCCCACCCAGGAATGCCAGCCTGGCTGTTTCCATCCCCACCTCTGCCCAAATTTTAACTAAGGGAGCACTGAGTACCTTGCACTGATTCCAACCCCCTGGTTGTGCTGGGTTTGGGTCTCTGCTGGAGCCTGGGATGGCAAGAGGGACATGCAGGTGCCCTCTGCTCCTGTTCTCCACCTCCATCCGGCTTTTCTTAGGGTTGGGATGCAGCTCTTGAGGTGCTGCACATCAAATCCCACCCCTAAAACCCACTCATCTCTCAGCTCCTTGCCAGTGCAGCTGCCTGGCATCAGAAAATGGTGCTTTCCCCCTGGCCATGCCCTCCCTGGTTCTCAGGGCAGGATGGGCTGTGCAGCCACCCCCCATGGCATTCTCTGTGTCCCTGCATCAAGCCTTCTGTCCTGCAGGTTCAACTGCTTGAGCTGGGAATACCCCCAGCTGGCTCCTGCCTTCCCGATAAATCCCGAAATCCTTCCCTGCTCAGAGCCCTGCCCGAGTATTAACTGGCAGCACTTGGAGAGCTATAAATTCCCACATCCCTCCCCGGCAGTGCCCTCAGTGCTGTCAGAGCTGCCTGGAAACCCTTCTCCTGTGATTTAGATGGAAGTGCAGGGGGGGATTAAACACAAACTGTGATGAAATCTTTGTCAACAGCTGCCCCAAAACTGCAGGATGGAGGCAAAGCCCCTGCTCGGCATCACTCAGGATGGGATATCAGGAATGTGCTATGCTGAGCCACACCACGGGGCTGAAGCCATGGAAAACCATCCCTGGAGGTGAGGAAGGGGCAGAGCAGAGCTCCAGCTCCTGCCAGAGCCTGGCACTGCCCTGAACAAATACATTGCCCTGTCCTCTGCAGCCACAGGAATCCTGATTATTCATCCGTGCCCGTGGCTCTCTCTCAGGCAGCCAAAGATCACAGCCAGGGCTGCCTGAGACGGTCACTGGGGCTTTTTTTCATAAAGAGAGTGTTGTCAAAGCTTACAGGCTTTGTGCAAAAGGTTTAAAGGGATTTTCCAGCCCTGGAGTGAAGATCCAACGTGGGGAGAGGCTGAGGGAGCTGGAGGTGTTTAGCCTGGAGAAGAGGAGGCTCAGAGGTGACCTCAGCACTGTCTGGAACTCCCTGAAGGGAAGGTCTGGCCAGGTGGGGCTTGGTCTCTTCTCCCAGGCACTCAGCAATAGGACAAGGGGGCACGATGGGCTCAAGCTCTGCCAGGGGAAATTGAAGTTGGAGAGCAGAAAAAAATTCTTTGCAGAGAGAGTGCTCAGGCATTGGAATGGGCTGTCCAGAGAGGGGGTGGATTCCCCATCCCTGGAGGTTTTTAAAGTGAGCTTGGCCGTGGCCCTGAGTGCCATGATCTGGTAAAGGGACTGGAGTTGGCCCAAGGGTTGGACTTGATGATCTCAGAGGTCTTTTCCAACCCAATCCATTCTATCATTCTATGATTCTATTCCTGGTCACACCAAAGAGACAATGCACAGGGATGGAATCGGCCTCTGAGACGATGTTTGGGGCTGTTAGAAAAGCAGCAGAGCACAAACTGCAACCAGTGGCTCCAACTGGGCCACCAAACTCTTGGATTTTCCCAAACTTCCCTGCCTTGGCCACAGGTTTGAACAAAGAGGAGGGGTTGGCTGTGTCCTGCCCCAGCCTCTGGGATTTGGGCATCATACACCAGTCCCTGCAGTGTGTTTGCTGGGGAAGAATTTCCCAGGATCATTCAGGTTGGAAAAGACCTCCAAGATCATCAAGTCCAACCTTTGACCAAACAAATTTGGTGGGTGCATGTTCCCTGGTGCCAGGCAGACAAGCACATCTGCCCCACCCAGGAATGCCAGCCTGGCTGTTTCCATCCCCACCTCTGCCCAAATTTTAACTAAGGGAGCACTGAGTACCTTGCACTGATTCCAACCCCCTGGTTGTGCTGGGTTTGGGTCTCTGCTGAGGAAGATCTCAGCTTTCCAGACAAGGTCAAGCTCAGTCTTTGCTGTAAGCCTCAGTTCTTGAGCAGCAGCCAGACCTCGACTTGTGACTCCCTGATGTTGCTGCCTCCAGCCCAGCCCAGTGGCTGCATCTGGGCAGCTCCCAATCAACCCAGGGGAGCATCAGGCTCCACCTTCTCCTTTGATAAATGTTCTGTTATCACATCCCTCTGTACATGCACCCAAACACCCATCTGAGTAGTGGGTGACACCTCCCCCCCTTCATTCGCCACCTTCAGACAATGAACTCACCTGTTGGGCCAAAACAAGGATGTGGTATCTTTTCCCTTCCCAGCATCCTGGTCCCTCTCTGGTCTGAGCTTTCTTTTGTTGTTGTTGTTTGTTTTTTTTTCCCCTGACAGCTGAAGGCAAACAGTGACATTATTTTGGGAGCTGGGAGTTTTTTGTGCAGCCATGATGTTCTGGATTCCCACTGCCAGAGGACAGGGTTAGGTGGGATATAGGGAAGGCATTCCTGACTATGAGGGTGGGCAGGCCCTGGCACAGGTTGGGCAGAGAAGCTGTGGCTGCCCCATCCCTGGAAGTGTCCAAGGCCAGGTTGGACAGGGCTTGGAACAGCCTGGGCTCGTGGAAGGTGTCCTTGACAATGGCAGGGGGTGGAATTGGATGGTCTTTAAGGTCCCTTCCAACCCAAAGCACTCTGTGACTCTGAGTTTGGAGAGGTGCAATCAGTACAAACCCCTTTTTATTGCCCCCTCCTACCTTTCCCTCTGGCTGGACAGAATCCAGGCCACACAGGCAACCAGATGGATCAACACCTGGGGGAAGAGATTACAGGCACAGGCTCCATCCCAGCCTCACACTTGTTTTACTGCCCCCAGGCCTATCATAACCCAAACATGCCACAGGGTCAGCCTGCCCCTCCTTTTCCATCCTCCCCCACCCATTTCCCTCCACATCACATTTTCCCTCCATCCCTTCCAGCTCTCTCCCCTCCTGCCACAAAGCCAGGAGTGTTTCCAAAGCCATCAGCCCAGGAATTTGTCCTCGCTGGGTTTGATGATGTATCTCATTGCAACACACCCTGCAAGGGCAAACCCACCCCTGCCCAGGGCTCAGGGCACCCACCCCACTGGGAGACAGGAGAGATATTGCCAGGGCCCAAAGCCCACAGCCCTGGCAGGGTTAGATGTATCTGTGCCAGCCCTCCCTGTCCCTTTGGATCCTGCCTTACAGGATAACATGGATGGACCTGGGGGGAGTGAGGGACAGGAAGCTCAACAGGAGCCAACAGTGTGCCCAGGTGGCCAAGAAGGCCAAGGGGATCCTGGCCTGGATCAAAACTAGCGTGGCCTGCAGGCCCAGGGCAGTGACCCTTCCCCTGGACTCTGCCTTGGGGAGGCCACACCTTGAGTGTTGTGTTCAGTTCTGGGCCCCTCAGTTCAGGAAAGGGATTGAGGGGCTGGAGCAGGTCCAGAGAAGAGCAACAAGGCTGGAGAAGGGACTGGAGCACAAGTGCTGTGGGGAGAGGCTGAGGGAGCTGGGGGTGTTTAGCCTGGAGAAGAGGAGGCTCAGAGGTGACCTCAGCACTGTCTAGAACTGCCTGAAGGGAAGTTCTGGCCAGGTGGGGGTTGGTCTCTTCTCCCAGGCACTCAGCAATAGGACAAGGGGGCACGATGGGCTCAAGCTCTGCCACGGGAAATTGAAGTTGGAGATCAGAAAAAACTTCTTTGCAGAGAGAGTGCTCAGGCATTGGAATGGGCTGTCCAGAGAGGGGGTGGATTCCCCATCCCTGGAGGTTTTTAAGGTAAGATTGGCCATGGCACTGAGTGCCATGATCTGGTAAAGGGACTGGAGTTGGCCCAAGGGTTGGACTTGATGATCTCGGAGGTCTTTTCCAACCCAATCAATTCTATGATTCTGTGACCACACAAAAATCCCACTTGGGTTTATGCTCCACCAAAGCATCTCTGAGCACACCAACCTGTCCCAAGCCACTGGACAAGGGAATTGCTCCTCCAAACCCAGCACAGGTGTGTAACAGCCCCAAACTGGGTGTGGTTTGGAGAATTTTCAAAAGAAAACCATTCCATGGCCGTTTCCAGGGCAAACAATTAGCAAAGGACATTTTCAACTCAGCTTTTCAGACTATCCAGGCTTTCCTCAGTGGTTTGCAGCTGAGGGAGGTAAATCTCAAATCTCCTCCCCTTTCCATTTTCTATAAAGCTGAAGCATAACATTTAATTTCTCAGGGATCAAGGTACGTGTTGGAATCGTTCTGCTGCTTTAAGTGTTGTGTTTTGTTGGGTCCATACTCAAATCCCTAACAAGGAAGGGAAAAATTAAACAAATCCCCTGAAATTTTGACCACAAATGCTCCAGGGCTCTGATTTTTCAGCTCATCTCAGAGCCAGCCCCTGTCCAAACACATCAGGTTTTCCTGGGAAAGCTGCACCTTTCCACACAGGGCCAAGCCAACAGCCCCTGGTCCATCACAGCAATCCCAAATCCCTGCAGAAAACAAGAGTTTTGGGCTGAGAATAAAGAGGGAAATGACACAATTAACAATTCTTCTGGTGAGAAGAAGCTGTGCTTATTTAAGGAACCAAACAGCATCCCTGGCTCCAGTGTGGGTGTGGGACACTGCCAAAATCCCTGCCCTGATAAACAGCATCCCCTTGCTGCCCCACATCCCTTCCCCCCCCCTTTTTGCCAAGTCCCATCCCCACAGGTCACTCAGTTCATATTTTTTCTTCTTTATTCCCTTATTCTATTTTCCTGTCCCCAAATCCCTCAGCATTTTCAAGCCAAATCAAAGGCCTGGTTTAGGTCGGGTTATTTTTTTTTTAATTACTCATAATTAAGTGATTCTTGGCAGGGAAGATCATGGAAACAGTGTTATCCCACAGACAGCAATCCAGCTAGGAATTTCCTCTTAGCCTCCTGGCCCTAAATACATCTGGAAAAATGTATAATATCTTTTTTTTTATTAGACCAAGTATTTCCTTGAGAGTAGAGCCCTCCCACAGCACCCTGGGACCTCTATCACAAAAACTCCACCAAGACCTTGAGCTGAGCCTTCACTTCATTATTTGTTGAGCTCCACTTTTTCTCCTGTCAAAGCCATCAGGAAAAACCCTTCAGGTTGTTTGTTGGACAGGGCTTGGAGCAACCTGAGATAGTGGAAGGTGTTCCTGCCCATGGCAGGGGGTTGGAATGAGATGCTCTTTAAGGTCCCTTTCCAATCCAAACCCTTCTGGGATTCTGGGATTCCTCCATGCTCTGAAAGGGAAATGAACCCCAAGATTTCTATTTCCTCACATCTCACAGCATTTTAGGAACACCACATGGGTCTCCCAGGGCAGATAAGGATGAAGGAGGATAAACCAGGCCTGGTGACCCCTTTCCAAGCTCAGGAGCCTCCTCCAAAATGCTCAAAGGAGCAGGTTTCACAAAGTGGGCTGCCTCTCAAAACCCCAGTGCATCTGGAAGGTGAGCCCTGGCACAGGGTGGGCAGAGAAGCTGTGGCTGCCCCAACCCTGGAAGTGTCCAAGGCCAGGTTGGACAGGGCTTGGAGCGACCTGGGATAGTGGAAGGAGGCTCATCTTCTCTGCCATAACCAAGAAGATTAACCTGTCCAAGGAGGTGGACCTGGAGGGCTGTATCCCACTCCTGGGGACATGGGGAACCCAGGGGGACATCAGAGATCCCCGTGGGGACATCAGGATTGGGGACATCAGCAGCCATAGGGGATGGAGATGGACCTGGGAGGGCTGGATTGCCACACCTGGGGACACCTGAGGACATGGGGAAAACACCTGGAGCACTTGGGGACACGGGGGACACACCTGGTGACAGCTGGGGACACCTGGGGATGGGATGGGGACATTGGGGACACAGGGGAGGGGATGTTTCCTTGACCCTCCCCCAGATGTGGCACAGCCAGACAAGATCTCAGGGACTGACATCAAATCCCTTGGAATTGTAAGATGACTTCAAGGTCCTTTCCACCCCAAACCATCCCATGATTCTGTAGTTGTAACATCACCCTCCTGCTAAACCCCCCAAACTAAAGAAACTGCATTCACACAACTCAGGTGTCAAGTTGCTTTGAGCTCATCACACTCTGGAGTTCAGCACCACTTTCCCAAATCAGCTCAAGGAAAATCCTGTACCCAGGACTGTCAGCTCTAAATATTCATGAGTCACTAGACTGGCTTCAAAGTTGTCAGATTTCTTAAAAAATCCCACTTACACATTGCTATTATTCAAAATTGTCTTAATTTTTTTTAATGTTCTATATTTGGCCTCCTTTTGATGTGTCTCCTCTTTGGGTTTGTGTTTCCCCCTGTAACCACGTGGGCTTTAAAAAACGAAAAATAAAAGATAACTGTGATACAGTCACACAGCTCTAGATATCAATCCTTAAAACACAGCAGAGAGTGGAGGGACAAAAAAAAAAAAAAGAAAAGGGATGATGCCCCAGTAGTCAATGGGAAGCTCCAGGAATCTGCCTCCACATCTGAAATCCTGCCCACGGTACTCTGGAATTCCATGTCCTGTGCCCAAGAGCAGTGGCAGGGACTGAGGTGGGGGGTGTGAGGCTCCTCATTGTCCTGCCAGGTTTGGATACGCTGGAAAAGCAGGAGATGGCCATAACCTGCGGGAAAAATCTGGTAAAAACGCCCTTTAATGAGACAGGGAACAATGTGGGATGATCACTGCCCTGGATCAAGTCAGTATGGCAGGGTCCAGGGGGTTTCAGGTGGATCCAAGGGGGGTCCAGGGAGAGTCCAGGAGGGTCCAAGGGGGTTCCAGGAAAGTCCAAGGGGGTCAAGGAGGGTCCAGGGGGGTCCAGAGGGGTCCAGGGGTGTCCCAGGTGGTCCAGGGGGATCCAAAGTGGTCCAGGAGGGTCCTGGGGTGTCCAGAAGGGTCCAGAGGGGTTCAAGGGGGGTCCAGAGGGGTCCAGGGGGGCTCGAGGCGGGTTCAGGGGGGTTCGAGGGGGATCCAAGGTGGGCCAGGAGGGTTCAGGAGGGTCCAAGGGGGGCCCAGAGGGGTCCCAAGGGGGGGTTGTGAGGCATGACATAGGGAGGTTTGGGACAATGGGGGTCCCTGACCCCCCCGACCCTTCCTGACCACCCCCTTACCCCTCTGACTCCCCCTTTACACCCTCTAACCCCTCCTGACCCCTCTGAATCCCCCTGACCCCCCCTGAGGCCCCCCTGAACCATCCCCCACAGCTCATCCTGCACCCAGGATGAGGCAGAAGGGAAACCACTCCAATTCCTGCTCCTGCTGAGGGAATTAAAGGAAAACCCCCGATGGGAATCCGCAGGGATCACACCAGCATCACCCCCCGCAGCATCCACGGGCATCTCCATGCCCAAATCCCAGCGCCGTGCCAGGTGTCTGTCTGCCTCATCCCGCCACTGCACGGCACAAAAACGCTTTGCATAATCCGATTAAATCAAATTGATGCGTTCCCTGGCACTGAGCAGGGCAGGGGGAGCCCCCGGCTAATCAGCAGGGAATAAAAACCACCCCCGGGACTTTGATCGCTGCTGTGGAATTCTCCAAGGAGGAGCTTTACCTTGTAAATCCTGGAGTACGGTTTGATCTTATCACTGAGGGAAACAACAAAAAAAAGTCAGAGAAAAATAAGGAAGTGAGAAGCAAATGCCTGGGTGAAGAGTGAGAAACCTCCCAGAGCCAAGGGACAACCAACACGCTGCTGTAACAACATCTAATTAATTGTGGATAGCAAGGAAATTCCGGGAAAATAGAAAGATGGGTTAGTGGGGATCCAGGATCAAACAATGCAAAGGGAGGTAACACAGGCTGCTTCCTACCAGATGTCTGTCCCAGGAGGGAAAACTGCACGTATTTGTGCAGGATTCAACTCAAAGAATAAAGAAATGCAAAACCAACTGGTTCCACTGGGTGTTTGTGCAGGAAATAAGGATCAAACACGCATGTTCTCGTTCCTAACGAGCTGGTGCTCAGGTTTACCAACACCCCAGCAGGCTGCAGGGAATGCAGAGAGAATTCCAGGAGGATTTGGAGCTGGAAAAACCTGACTTGTAAAGCAGGACCACAAAGTTAGTTAAGCTTGATGATCCCCGAGGTCTTTTCCAGCCTTAATGATTCCATGAGGGAATGGGGCTGATGGCAGCAGGGAGGCTTTGAGATGTGGGAAGGCTTCCAGCCCCGTGGGGTCTGCAGCCAGCAGATCCCAAATCCCACCCAGTTCAGCTCAGCAAAACCAGCAATTCCCAGTACTTACCAGCAGAGCCTTGAGGGTATGACCAGGGCAGTTGGAAGGATGGGATCATAGAATGATAGAAAGGATTGGGTTGGAAAAGACCCCCGAGATCATCAAGTCCAACCCTTGGTCCAACTCCAGTCCCTTTACCAGATCATGGCACTCAGTGCCACGGCCAATTTCAGTTTAAAAACCTCCAGGGATGGGGAATCCATCCCCTCTCTGGGCAGCCCATTCCAATGCCTGAGCACTCTCTCTGCAAAGAATTTCTTTCTGCTCTCCAATTTCCCCTGGCAGAGCTTGAGCCCATCGTGCCCCCTTGTCCTATTGCTGAGTGCCTGGGAGAAGAGACCAACCCACACCTGGCCAGAACTTCCCTTCAGGGAGTTCCAGACAGTGCTGAGGTCACCTCTGAGCCTCCTCTTCTCCAGGCTAAACACCCCCAGCTCCCTCAGCTTCTCCCCACAGGACTCATGCATGATCCTCTATCCAGTATCATACAGGGATACTTTAAGTGCCAACAGGAACAAAACTACAGCAGAAACTGCTGATCCAAGTAAAAACATTAACACAAAAAAAAATATTTCAGCAACTCAAGCTGCCCCTGTTACAGCCTGATACAGCTTCACAAACAGGTGAAGATGTGAGAGCTCAACCCTCACATCCCTCTTGAAAGAGGAGTTCAAACAAGCCCCAGGGCTGGGAGCTGTTATTAGTGCTCTGGATGCTCTGCAGGTCAGGGTCCAAAAGGAAACCTGTGCTTTGGGCAGGGCTCCAAAGTGAGCCCTGGGCTACAGCACCAGCAGATGCTTTGCCTCTCCCATTGTGAATTTATTTGCTTCAAACCCACGGTATTTGTTGTTTTCAAAGAAACCCATCAGTGAGAGTGTTGTCAGTGCAGAAGGGCAGGACCTGCTGCTTTGATCCCTCCTTACAGAGCACAGGAGCTCCTCACAGTGACACTGAGAGTGTTTTATCCTGCCAGGCTGAACACAGCCAGGCTGCACAGACTGTCAAAACCCCCAGATGTGTTTCCAAACTTCCCTTAAAAAGGGGCAGAGCCAGAGCAGTGCAGAGCAGCAGCTCCATCCTCCCCTGCAGCAGGGCTGAGGTGAGGGCCCAGGGCCTTATGTCCTCCCAAGCTCCATGTTTATTAACTGCAGACCTTGAATACAAAACATGTCAAATCCTCCAAATCTCCAAGCAGTGTCTGGATTCTCTTTCCCACCAGTCTGGCACTGTGAGGCACTTGAAAAGACTTGGGGTTTTCGAGGAAATCCCTGGTGTGTTTGCTGGTACAACAAATGATGCCTCCAGTAACCAGAACCACAGAGGAGTCATTGGCTTGAACCCTCCAATCTTTCTGGGAACATCACCTTAAAGATGCTTTGGGCATTTTTATTGATTTCTTTGTTTGAGATGGAGTTGAAAGTCCCACAGGTTGCTGCAGAACAAGCTGCTCCCAACAGTTGTGTTTGGAAGCTGATGGAGGAGGGATGGTGCTCGTTGTGGAGTTTGCTCAGACCAAACTGGTGCAAGTTTTCTGAGTTGGGAAAACATTACCCAGATCAGAAGTTTTTCTGTTTGAAGCCATCTGCAGCAGTAGAGTTTTGCATTTGTGAACAAAGAGCAACAAAAATTACCTTCCCTGGAAGCTGGAAGGGATAATTCTTAGGATGAAGAGAAGCAAGTTGCTCCTCTGCCCTAAATACAACATGGTGGCACTGAGGCTACAGATCCTGACTCTTGACTGGAGGGCCATGAGTTATTTAAATATAAATCTCCTCTTCCTCAAAACTCCATCCAAGTGAACAAAAAAGAGGTTTGGGTATTTGTGTGCTTCCAAGTGCTGGAAATCCCAGGCTTGCAGTGAGTCCCTCCTCAGCAGGACATACCAGAGGTGAGCTGAGTCTGCATGGAATGAGCAAAGCTGGAGTTCCTCAGGTTCAGGTCCTTGCTGCTCCACCTGTATCCAAGTCCTTTCTGCATTTGCTGGACACACATATCTCCCTGCCTGAGGGATGTCACCACGGGAGGGAGAGCAGGAGTCCACCTTTCCTGCAGCTCTGGAGTCTGTGGATCATCACAGTGACAGTGAGGACGAACATCTGGCTCACACGTGTGCTGGGGAGGGAAGATTTCTCCTTGGACACCAGGGAATGCCTGGAATACTCCCTGTTCTCTCCACTGGAGGCTCCTGGCTGTCTAGACACATTGGTAACATGGAATCAAATCCCCAGTCGCTCCTGATCTGGCTGGAGTGACCCTCTGGCTCTGCTCCCGAGGAGGGGCTGATTCTCCCTGGCCAAGGGAAAGGCAGCAGGATCTCGATATGGAGGGCCCAGCCAGAGGACTCCAGGGCTGGGCTGGTGTATCCTGAAGGGAAGGGAGGGGAGGGAGAAAACAGATCTTCCCAAAGGGACAACACTCTGGCCATCCCACAGAGGGTGAAGGAGGAATAAAAGAAGACATTGGTTTCTGCAAGGAACATTCCCATTGACAAAAAGGGAAATATTTATTATCTGCTTGCAGGGAGGGGAGAAAACCCTTTAGTCAAATGCCAGATTTCTTTTAGAAAAACCTCAAATGGTTGTTTCAGCCTCCAAACAGGGCTGGGTAGCCCCAGAGTTCCTACTCTTTAGATAGGAAAGGGGAAAGCAAAAACAGCCAAGCCCAGAGCAGGGAAAAGCCAAAAGTCAAACCTGCTCTCCCTGTTGTGCCTTCCTCTAGGAACTGGTTTTTGGCTTTAAGAGCACCATGGGGTGGGGTGACTGGCAGCATTCCCAGGATGAGATGGGATATTGGAAGGAAATTCTTCCCTGTGAGGGTGGGCAGGCCCTGGCACAGGTGCCCAGAGAAGCTGTGGCTGCCCCATCCCTGGGAATGTCCAAGACCAGGCTGGACAGGGCTTGGAGCAACCTTGGATGGTGGAAGGTGTCCCTGCCCCTGACAGGGGGTGGGAATGAGATGGTCTTTAAGGTCCCTTCCAACCCCAACCACTCCATAATTCCTCCTGGCCCACACACAGGTGAGATTTGCTGAACCACATCTAATGCCAGAAGAGACTCCACTTTGTGCAGACACCGCCTGGACCAAGCTCAGCTTAATCCTCATCTGAACCTTCTCATGGGGGGAATTACTCTGGCCCATTCCTCCTTCCTCCCCCCTTTCCCTGGCTCCTCACTTCCATTTAATCAGAGAGGAGCCAAGAGGGGAGGGGAGGCAGCACAGCCCCCAGATTTGCCAGATGTTCCTCCCTGCTCTCCCCAGCCAGCTGAGCTGGGCTGGTGCTCTTTGCTCAACAAGCACCTTGGCCCAAATCCTAACCCACCCCCGAGGCTGAGGCCAAGCCCTGACTCCTCTCCTTGCTAACACACCTGGCTGTGCAGCTGCTCCAGAGCCACACCTGGATTCTGGCAGGTGGCCCAGCACATCTCCCTCCTGGAAGGGACACACAGAAAGCACCTGTGAGGAAACCCCCAGCATGGGCAGCAGCATCACCTTTCTGTGCTTGCAGAGGACAATTCCTACCAGAATTAGCTGGTTCAGTTCAAAGCCAGCCCCTACAGTCTGGTTTAGCTGGAGCTTTAAGAATACAGCATTTAAGGCAAATACTCCCAAAAATGTCTTTCTTTACATACATAATTATTTACAGACATGTCTATAATCTTAAGCATTGATGTAACTGGGGTTCTACTGAATTCCTTTGTGCTGTGAAGTATTTTCTCATCTCCAGCCTGTCTTCAGACATGAGTTCTCAGCCAATTGAAAAGAACTATCAGGCTCAGACTGCTCTGTCAAACTTCTGTCTGCCTTAGTTTTACATGAAAGAGATTTCTTAAGTTCCTCCTAAAAATATGCATCCCTAACAGCCATGCCTTGAAAGGGAAAGAAAAGCAGGAGTCACAAATGCTCTGGAAACCTCTCACAAAGCTGATTTCCCAGCAGCACAAGCTGCAGTAAGTAAGTAGTGAAATTTTACAGCCAGGTAACAGAGAGGCAGGAATCGATGCATTCTTCAGAGGGGAGGGAAAAGAGACCACAGCATCTTTAATCAGGGAGCTGGAAGGATGAGGAGAAAAGCAGAAAGGGAGCAGCATCATTAGGGTGATGTGTGGTCCTGCTGTCTTGCATAAAATGAAGAACAGGCTGAAAGCAGAAGGTTTGAATTAAAAAACAAACTTGTGACAGAATTGATACAAGAGCCACAGAATTTGCATAACAAGCTCACAGAAGGTTAATCCTGAGGGGTGCTGAGGGTTCCTTCAGGATGGGAGCTGTGACACTTGTGCTGCACTCTGCTCTGGAGCCAGGCTGGGAGAGCTGGGATGTTCACCTGGGGAAGGGAAGGCTCCAGGGAGACCTCAGAGCCCCTTCCAGGGCCTAAAGGGGCTCCAGGAGAGCTGGAGAGGGACTTGGGACAAGGGATGGAGGGACAGGACAACAGAGAATGGCATTAAGCTAAAGGAGGGTCCATTTAAATTAGATATTGGGCAGACATTTCTGGCTGGGAGGGTGGGCAGGCCCTGGCACAGGTGCCCAGAGAAGCTGTGGCTGCCCCATCCCTGGAAGTGTCCAAGGCCAGGTTGGACAGGGCTTGGAGCCACCTGTCCCTGTCCATGGCAGGCAGATGGAATGAAATGAGCTTTAGTCCCTTCCATCCCAAACCTTTCTCTGATTCCATGATTTCTCTCCCCAGGCTGTTGGGGAGAGAACCACCTCAGCACCAACCACCTCAGCTCTGGACTCTCCTTTTTCCTCCCTTGCAGCACTTGTTCCAGCCTTGAGACTCAGGCTCTCCTCTCAGACTCAGAAATCCCTCTCCCACCATTATTCCCAACAGAACTACTACTCCAAGATCACCCAAAAATCCTAGAATGGTTTGGGTTGGAAAGGACTTCAAAGATCCCCCAGCTCCAACCTCCCACCACCCCCCTTGAATTGTTTCCCACCAGCCAAGGCCCTGCCTGTCTTTGCTCAGGTACAAACAGCTGTCCCCCTGTGCCCTGCATTTCTCCAAGCACAGAATTCCTGTTCAGGAATCCACCAGGCAGACTCTGACCACCTCCACACCACTGTGAGTGCTGGAGGAAGCTGGTCCCTACACAGACAGCAATCCCAGAGGAAAGAGGTTGGGAGTGGACACAGTTACACACAAACAACCCATTTGCCTGGGAGCATCTTCCCTGGAAAGTCTTCAGCTCTCTCCAATTACATGGAAGCCTGAGAGCCAGCTGGCAGGTGACCACATGGAGAACACACTGCAGATATCCTTATTTCCCTCCCTGTGCTCAGGCCAACATTGTTTTCCCTACGTACGAAAAAGGCTGACAATTCACTTCAGCTCCTTTGAAGAAACGAAGCTCAAAGTACTCACAGGGGCTGCCTGCAGAAAGGGATACAGAACACACAGATGGAAACAAAACACTGCATTCCCATTATGGAAATTAATTTTTAAGAGTCACAAAGCATATTATTCCTGGAAATTGCTTTTATTTGGCAATTGTGTGAACGCTGCAAGAAGGCAGTTTGGCATTGAAAATAAACAGTTCAATTGAAAACTCAGGGAAGTGAATTAAGTGGAATTTCAGGGCACTCACACCTGAATACACTCCACTACCTCCAATATTTAAGAATCCTCAATCAAAGGCTTCAGGTTTTGTTTGCTGAGTAGAAAAGGGATAAAAGAGCAAAACTGTTTGGTTTTCATGTTATTTATAATGGGGGTATTTTTGCAAATCAAAGTTTAAACTCTGACAACCAACCAGCAGGGAAAATAAACTGAAAGAGTCAGTGAGAATACTGAGATAATATTTTAATTTTTTTTAATAATTTTTCTTTCCTGTAAAATGGCTTGTACTTCCACAGGTACAACAGCAAAGAAATTATTTCAGTCCATTTCACACGGTGTATAAAAAGACCAATTTTACAAATATACCCAGAAGTTTAATAGCTGCTAACACTGTTTAAAGGTAAACATCACTCCTCCATCACACAGGGCTCGCTGTGGGAGAGACTTTTCCAACAAGGAGCCTTCCAGGGGCTCTCCACCATGTACCTAATTCAAGAGGAGAGGGATACCCATCCCTAACAACCACCATGACACCAGCAGAAGGGACTTTCAGCTGACTCAAAGACTGGTTTGCCCACCAGAAAGTGGAAATACGCCCCAAACAAGGGAATCTCGACAGACACTGATTTCATCTGGAGTTTGGGTGTCCAAGCAACTCCTGGTTTTGTTCTGCTTCCAATAAACAAACACTCTGATCAGCACAGACAGCGAAGCTCCCTCCCTGCTGCCTGTGCAGGGGAACTCTCCTGCCCTTCCAGGATCCAGGTCTCTGCTGCAGTCAGTGGGACACAACGTGCACGGAGCCCACAGAACCACTGAGACTCCATCCTAGAAACTATCCCCTCTCCACCCCCAAAAACCAGCCTTACCTTCTAAGTTTGCCCTTTAAACTCACAACACCAAGTGTGCAGACCTGTGATGAGTGCTCAGAACAACCAGAGTAATGAGAAAACCTGTAAAAGACACTTGCAGCTCCAGTTCCCATTTTCCTCGAAGAGCTAAGCAAGCCTGAAGGGATCTCTGTAATTCCATTCCTTGCTTGTTTTCCTTCCAAGCTGTATTTACTTGTTTACCTGCAACTACATGGATAAACAGAAAATGAGGAGCCAAGAACTCACAAGAGGCTGAAAACTGAGGGAACAGGAGGAATCCTTGGCCAGAACACCACAGAACAGTGGGGGCATCCACACCAACTCAGCTCAAGCACCTGAGAGGTTTCTGTTCCACCTGCTCCAAGCAACAGCTCTACCTATGGATTCACTTTGCATCCAATATGGCATGTCAACAACAGTCTCAGGGAAAACAAGGTTTAAGCAGCCCTGACAGAGAGTTCCTTTAGAACAGACCAGCACAGCTCATTTCAGAGGTGTATTTGCAGCTCAGCTTTAAGCAGGAGTCCAGCCAGGTCATTTTTCCTACCAGGCTAAAGATGGATTTAAATGCCTGTCAGTCCTCACCATGGCCAGGCCCCTACCAATGGTTTTCCAAACCCAGGGAAGTGTCAAGACTATGAGCTGGATGAACAGAAACATGATGGTGGTCTTGGAGAAGCTTCCTTCCATTTCCAGAAGAATGAAAGAAAGGTGAGAGAGTGATCAGCTGCTACCACAGCTGACCCCAAATTTCCTTTGAAATCCACTTCAAATCTGATTTCTGTTCAGTTCTGTTGCAGTTTCTCACTATGACACACTCAGCATCTCTGCTCCTCGCTCAGGCTCTGACACCAAAGCCTCAGTTTCCAGGAACTGCCATCAAAGAGTATTTTCTTGGGAAGACCACAGCCTTTCCATGGCATCCCAGAGCTTCCTAACAAACTGAGGAGAACCCTTTTCAGAGCATGGGTGAGGCCTGAACAGCTCCCATCACATTTCTGACTGGTTCCTGGCATGCCTTTCCTTCAAGGTGGGTCTGTCCCCACTGGAAGCAGCCCAGCCATGGCTTTCATCTTTTCCAATCCCCATTCCCACCCTCACAGTGGAAAAAAATGAAATCCTCCTTTAATTACTCGCCCTGTACAGTGGTGTGACCTCCAGGAACTCTTCTGTACAACGGGACCACAATTCCCAGTAAGAACAGCACTCACCACTCAGTTTGTCTGTTTAGACTTCAGTGCTCTACCAAAAAGCTGCCAGGAAAAGGGAAAGTGTTCCAACTCCAGTGTGCATGGATAAGGCAGATACATAATATAAAAAAAAAAGATCAGACTAGAAAAATGCTTTTTAGCTCTTAAGTTATGCAGCCAAAGCTGGTTTTGTTCAAATTGAACCAGGTGAAAAAAAAACAGGTAAAAAAAATCCTTATGGAACACATTCCCAGAATTGGAAATGGGATGCAAGGAACATCCTAGCACTGAAATCATGAAACAAACTTATAAAACTAAGTTTGAGGGTGGTTCTCAAGTTTACTCACTCCATTATTTGTGTACAGACTCCTTTCTCCTGTCAGGTTACCAGAGCAGATGTTTATGGAGCCGAGGGAGGGCAAGGGCCAACAGTCCAGCATTTCCCTGGAGCAGGACATGTGGAGGAGGGCTGGAGAAAAATAAATGCTACAAACTCTTCAGCCTCCCCAACAAATCCAGCTCTGCAGGACTCAGCCTGGATTTGAACCCTGGCTCATGGCAAAGTGCCTGGATTCTACACAAGCCAGGCAAGATCACTTTGAGACAACAATCCTGCCCCTCCACTTGGCCATGGTCGGGCCACATCCAGGGTGCTGTGTCCAGTGCTGGGCTCCACAGCATCAGAGAGACCAGGAGCTCCTGGAGCAGGTCCAGGGCAGGGCAACAAAGAGGATTAAGGGACTGGAGCTTCTCTTGTAAGAAAAGGCTGAGGGAGCTGGGCCTGCTCAGCCTCAAAAAGAGATGACTGAGAGGGGACCTCATCCATGTGTACAAATATCTGCAGTGGGGGTGTCAGAGGATGGACCAGGCTCTGCTCGGGGTTACCCAGCAATGGGACAAGAGACAATAGACAAACTGATGCATTGGAAGTTCCACCTGAATATGAGCAAGAACTTATTTCCCACTGGAGCACTAGAACAGATTGCCCAGAGAAGGTGTGGAGTCGTTCTCAGTGGAGATATTCCAGAACAATTTGGACACAATCCTGTGCCATGTGCTCTGGGATGACCCAGCTTGAGCAGGGAGGTGGGACAGATGATCCACTGTGGTAGTTTCCAGCCTGAACCATTCTGAAATTCTGACAGACCTCCTTCCTGCAGTATTCCTTGTGAGATACAGAAATGCCAACAGCAGAAGGAAAAACTCCTGTTCAAACAGCTTCAAACAGACACTTCCCTTGGATACAAATCATTATCCAGTGCTCTGCTCCAGGTGAGCTGAACACGCTGCTGGTGTGCCAGTGCTTCCAGGGAGGATCCCTCCAACTGGGCATTCACTTCCCACAGCTCTGGGAAAGCCCTGAAGCAGCAACCAAACTGCAACAGCGAAGGACAGGAGGAAAGCAGCTCAACAGCAGAGGTGGGTGCCTGGGAGTGCAGCATTCACAGTCCAGTCGGACTCAGAGGGAGCCACCATGTGCCCATCCTGCTCAGCTCAGCACCACACCTGCCCTGCACCCCGGGCAGCGCCGCACACGGAGCTCCAGCCCTCTGGAGCGCACAGCTCCCGGCCTTCATCCACCCAGAAATGCATTCCCAGAGCATCTCTCATGGGAAAGAAGGTGAAGCACTCCCGAGTCCCGCAGGGAGGAGGTGGAGGTGAGGCTGCCTCTCCCACGTGAGGTATATGGCAAAGTGGGATAATGCTGCAGGACCTGAGGAGCCTGGGCTGGAGAGGAGCGAGGAAGAGGCACCTTCACATCCAGGATGGAATCACCACCAGGAATTGAAGGCCAAAGGAGTTTCATTTCATTTCTTCCCAACGTGGTTGGGCTGCTGCTCGTGATGAAGTTTAGCCCCAAGGTTGTCTTGTGGGACAAGGACTCAGAATATATGGAATCACAAGAGGATCTCATTAAAAAGGCACTAGGAAGAAGCAAATAGTTTTAGGTTAACAAGGTTCATCCTATTTCCAATCACTGAAGTGGGACAAAAAACTGTACAGTTTGGGACTTCCAGAAAAAAATGCTGCAGAAATGTATTTTAACAGCAAAAGCATAAAAAGAAAAGTAAAGCTCTTTTCAAATTATTAAAATGCTGACCATGTATACAGCAAAATTATATTAAAAACAGCAGCAGACAAAGTCCATCCCATCACCACTGGCAAGGGACATGTAAAATGTTTATAAGGTTAACTATAAAACAATTTTACAACCAAAATATGAACAGGCCAATTCAAGTATATATATACAGAATATATTAAAATCATATAAATTATATATTTATACAAAGGGCACAAATATAGCAAAAAGCTATAAGTGATTAAACAGAACTGAGCTTGAGTGATCAATTTCATCTAGAGGTGTTATAAATTTCTCCCAAATTCTTTTTTTTTTTAACCTGGATAGATTGATACCTCAGATACCAAGAATACAGAAAGCATAAGGAAAAACACCCCCACAAATCAAAGAGTTGTTATTCTGCGTGAAATGAACCCAACAGTGGGCAAGGTACATCTCATATGAAATTCTGATTTAATTATTTCCACAGTAAACATTTATCAGGAATTTCAAGTGATCCACTTCAGATGTACCACCCTGGTGCATATATTTGATTACATTTAAATGTTGTTTGATTTGCAAACATTTGGGGGATGGGGGGGAAATACAAGCACAACTCAATCTGAAAAAAAAAAAAAGGTGACAGATGGCAGCAAGTTGCAAAGTGAACAAAAATGCTCAGCTGAACTGGAAATGATGCTCCCCTTCCAGCCAAAATGCTTTAAAGTGAGCTTAAAAAATAGCTTATTTTAAATTGCTTTTTTATTTCAAAACGTAACGACATAACCACAATGCACTGAAGCACTTGAGAATCTCAACAGTCCCAGCCGTGGGCTTATATTTAAAGATGGACTAAGTGCTTTCCTGAATTCAGGTTTATGTAAATCAGTTCTGGATAAGCTGTACCTAAGCCTCGTGTGGTGCTGTGGCACCACCCCCTCCATCCCTGCAGTGAGGAAAGCTTGGCTGCATCCCTGGATACACCAGAGGAGCTGTGGCTGCCCCATCCCTGGAGTATTCCAGGCCAGGCTGGACAGAGCTCTGAGCAACCTGGGATAGTTCAAGGTGTCCCTGTCCATGGCAGGAAGAGTGGAAGTGGATGATCTTTAAGGTCTCTTCCAAACCATTCTGGGATTCCATGACCTCAACACATCCAAGGGTCCTGGATGTGCAAGTTAAGCAGAATTAAAAAGGCCAGACTATATAGACACAGAACACTGACTTAAAACCCAGAATCAAGTATTTAAAGAGTAAAGTGGTTTTACCAGATGCAGAACAAAAAAAAAGAAGGACAGAAAAAAAGTCAGCCATCTCCCACATGTGTAATGGCCAGTGGATATCTATTACACTGAAAGGAAATCAATACAAACAGGATTTCCTCAGTTTCAAGTAATCTTTGATGCCTTTTTGGCCAGCTGTGTTATACCATAATAGATATTCTAATAGCTTTTATCCTCTACACTTTAGGCAGCTAATTTTTCTCTTACATACCCAATTATCTCTAGTGAACATTCACCTCTGGTTGTCCACACATTCTGTATTAGCTCCTTGAGAAACTATTCAAGTTAAATTATATTGCAAATTAAAGACAGTTACATTCTGTATGTTCCTTCTAGATTTGAAAAATAGGTTTTAAAGGCTTGTCAAAGTTTAGAAGAAAAAACCTTTCCATTAAAAAATCTTAGCTTAAAAAAATCATTTAAGACACCTTTTTCTGATCCAGGGTACTAATAAAAAGATTACAAATATACTACAATTTGACCAAGAAGACTTCATGAATATGCTGCCTTTGAGCATGCAACACCACTGATATCTGTGAAGTTCCAGGTATCAATGTATCCCAATTCCACCACGGTCCCTCCGTTTCCTCGCCAGTCCCCCATCCCCACCCTACCACCCCCTATTAATAACATTATAAAAAAAGGTAAAATCTATATAGAGTTAGTGGCAAAAATCTTCACAGTAAACCGTTAAAAGCAAACTTTATTGTGGTCATTGCAGAGTGGTATCAGTCGATGGGGCCCTGGAAGATGAGCTTGACGCAGTTGTGCTCCCCGGAGAGCTGCGTGGCGCAGAAGGGGCAGGCGGCGTGGAACGCGTGGGTGCCGTGGGGCAGCGGGATCTGCGACCAGTACTTGGCGGATTTCTCGGAGCACACGTGCCCGCAGGGAGTGAAGGCGTGGGTGGGAGGGCCGGCGTCCACGTAGAACCCCGCCTCGCAGCCCAGCCACAGCGGCACATAGGGGCCCACCGTTCGGCACATGGGGCACTCCCGCTCGTTGGCCTCCATGTCGCTGCGGTGCCCCCAGTTGTGGTAGCCGTGCACGTGGCCGCAGCTGAGGTAGGCCCAGGGCTGCTTCTCCTCCACCACGTCCTTGTGGTTGATGCTGGGGAAGGCCAGGGTGTTGAAGCCCACGGGGCACTGCGGCCGGGCGGCGTTGATCTCCTGCCGCAGCGCCTCGATGTGTTTCTGGGTCGGGGTGTGCAGCAGCCCGTCCGCCGTCCGCCACAGCAGGGTGGCCCCGCACAGGTCGATCAGGGAGCCGTCCTGCAGCACGTTGGTCTCGTTCTCTACCTGGGGTGGGACAGGAGGGGAGGTAGTTCAACCTGAGAGCCTTCACAGACAACCGAGGTAGTGCTGCAAACGCACCGTGTCTCTCTCACCAAAGCATTACCATATCCCCACGTTCTGGCTTTACGGAATCACAGACTGTTCTGAGTTGGAAGGGACCCACAAGGATCATCAAGTCCAACTCAAGTCGATGGCCCACATAGGGGACTGAACCCATGACCTTGGCATTATTACAACCAAGTTTTAATCAACTGAGCTCATCTCAGGTGCCACTGAATTTTGTCTTACTGTTGGATCTGAATCCACTTCAACTCTTATCCTATATTTAAGATTATAATAAGCGTTGGTCTCCTCTTCTGTGCTTGTATGGGAGGTTTCCATTTCCAACTGCAATATTAATTATTATACAGTCTTCCTGCCTGCAATTCCTTGGGAAAAGTATTACACTGACCCCGAGATCAGTTCAGTTGGTTAAAACTTGGTTGTAACAATGCCAAGGTCATGGGTTCAATCCCCTGTGTGGGCCATTGACTTAAGAGTTGGACTCGATGATCCTTGTGGGTCCCTTCCAACTGAGAATAGACTGTGATTACTAATTACAACTTCCCAAACACCCCCCATCCCTGAGCCTGCACTTCTCCTCTCTAACATTGATTCTCTGCGTGCCTTTGTCATAGTTCACCAAGTCATGACAGACTGAAGAGTAGACTTGCCATTCCCTAAGGGCTGCATTAGCAGATTCTCTCCTGGAATTCTTTGCCCACAGAGACTGACAGAGGCTGCTCACTCAGCAGAAGATCCTCTTTAGATCCTCTTCCTTAGATACAATGGTTACTGAGGAAGCCATGGGTCAAGCCATTACAGACTAAAAACTGTCCAGGTATTCCATGCAAATACAGCCCCAGAGTGCCCTGTCCAAAAGCTTCTCTTGTCTGACTAAAAGCAGGTACTTCAAACATTTGCAAGGGATTATGCCAAACACACATTGTACTTCACTGAAATATTCTTGATTTTAATGTCACAAAAATATAAGGAATTTGGTTTTTTACTATCAGTTCAGTAATTATGAATATATATTAAAAATGTTCTTTATGACCTACTGTCTGGCTTCATACACACAGAGTATGTAGCAAATGCCACTAATGCAAAACAAACACCCAAATACAAACAAATACATTAAGTAGGTCACATGAAATCATCATGCCAGCCTAAGAATACTATGAATGACAACCAATTTGGCATTTACATTTTAATCCAGTTTAAATTCACAGATTAACTGTGGATCATCCTTGCACAAAACACCTCGATGGTACAATACAGACCACAGATAAAAGGTCAACAGTGCAAAAATACTTCCAGAAGAAAAATCCAGTGGTTCAATAGAGATGAGAGAAGCCTTGATTTGATGCTCTTTTCAGATAATTCCTTCACAAACAGCAAAGCAAAAAGCTCCCTCGTATGCAACGAGTTCAATTCATTATACAGCCTGCATTTGGTTTTATGAACCCAATCAACGAACACTGATCACATCAATACCAGTGTGCCATGTAATTTTATTTAAATGAGAATTCGAGACATTTTGGATGCAGGGAAGGGAATTCATTTGTTTTACTGTGCCTTTCTTCAGCAGCACTAAAGAGGTGTTTTGCTAACCACGTACAAAGGGTGCAATTGCCACATCATCTGTCCCAGTCCCCAGGCGACGTTCGCCTGCCACTGTTAAAGTGACAAAGCAATTTATGTCCTGCAGGGTGTCTGCTGAAAGCAGAGCAGTCCAACTCCATTTCCATAACTCCTGGAGCAGCCAGTTTTCTGCAAAGCCAACGGCAGAGTTGGAAAGTCAGCTCAGAGTGAGTGTGTGGGATCCCTCTAACACCACCACACTGCTGGGAACTCAAGACAGTCACACAGAAGTAACTTTGGCCTGGAGAAGGATTATTTCCCCTGTCTATACGGTGGTGTTTGATTGCATTTTATTTTTTCCCTTGGAGGGCAAAAGGAAAACCCTGAGATCAGCTCAGTTGGTTAAAACTTGGTTGTAATAATGTCAAGGTCAGAGGTTCAAACCCCTATGTGGGCCATTGACTTAAGAGCTGGACTCGATGATCCTTGTGGGTCCCTTCCAACTCAGAACAGTCTGTGATTCTGTGAAAAGGGATAAGCAATGATAATATTCTCCTTTGTAGGCTCTACAGATCCTGGGAAGTGGAAAGAACAAAAGAGGTGTGGGAATTCCCTCCCTTCTTGTATGGAAAAGTGTACACATGCCTTCCCAGAACCTCTCTCCTGGATATGTATGTCACAGGTCTTTGGAAGCTGAAATCTCTCACTGCTGGCAAAGGCAAAGCCCCTCCTGCTTCACAGGATAAACCAGGAATATACTTTCAGGCCTTCTCTTATTCTTTCTAGTGGCAGGTAAATCATAGAATCGATTGGGATAGAAAAGAACTCTGAGATCATCAAGTCCAACCCTTGGGCCAACTCCAGTCCCTTTACCAGATCATGGCACTCAGTGCCACGGCCAAGATCACCTTAAAAACCTCCAGGGATGGGGAATCCACCCCCTCTCTGGGCAGCCCATTCCAATGCCTGAGCACTCTCTCTGCAAAGGATTTTTTTTCTGCTCTCCAACTTCAGTTTCCCCTGGCAGAGCTTGAGCCCATCATGCCCCCTTGTCCTATTGCTGAGTGCCTGGGAGAAGACACCAACCCCCACCTGGCCAGAACTTCCCTTCAGGTAGTTATAGACAGTGACTTTCAGGCCTTCTCTTATTCTTTCTAATGGCAAGTGAATCAAACAGAAGCTGTTATCCAAACTGCTTTTGCATCCAAGTGGACTCTTCAGACAGCACTGCAAGAGACAGCTCCCCATGCAGTAACTTCCAGACATCCCCAAGTCCCAGGAGAACATTTCAGAGATGGAGATTCAAGAGCAGAGTTTATTTAGCTTTTACACTCTGTGCTATTTCCCTTGGCAAAGTGGCATTAGCAGAAAATTGAGAGTGTTTTGTATAATCAGAAAGAGAACAGCAGAACCTACTGCAACACACAGATATTCAGATGCCTTCGGTGCCCACCACCCAGGGACAGCACTTGCACTGCAGCCACCCTGTAACTGCCTCCATTCAATGCCCGGAAAACAAGCATCTTTTGTTTAGTTTAACTCCCCAGGCACTTGCAGCTTACCAGCTTCCCCCTCTGCTGAGCAGACCTGGTTTCCCGGAGCGTGTACACATCCCCACCGACGGAGATCTCCCGCCACACCCCGGGCTTGGACTCCTCCGTGAACCCTCCTTTGGGATGCATCACCAGCACCCCGTTAGTTGTCAATCCATCCATGTGGCCATCGGGATTTTTCCACTTTGCCGCTTTTTCCTGCATGGGACAGTCACAGTCACCATCAAAAATTATCAAACCAACCTGAGGAAAACCCACCAACAGTTACTAAAGTGGAGCTCCACTGTTAAAGACAATTATGACCACAAGTCTCTGCTGGTAATAACTCAGGCACATAAAACTGCAGTTCCTACTTAACACTGCAGCTGGTGCATCAGGGTAATAAAAGTGTAATGATAATATAAGTTATCAACCAGCACAAGGAGATTTGGGGGCTTGAAAATAACAGAGAATAAACCCCAGAGCTTGCTCGTAACAATTATTAGAAGTACTTACACCAAGAAATATATTTTTAGACGAGTCAAAGCCAGCTGCAAAGATCCTCGCTGTGTAGGGGGGGCTCCTGTCACAAACAATCCTGCAGGCAAACCGGGATATGGTGCTCTGGGTAATCTGGGTTTCATCATTATTTGGACTTCCAGAAATAGTGTCTGTTACTACAAAGTCTATGGGGCTTTCTGTTGACCTCCCAACCTGCAAAAAAATTAAGGTAACGGTATAATTAGAAATACCCCTGGAAATATGAAGGATTGAGGACATAGTTTTGCCAAGTAGATATTGATGGCATCAATAAACTACTGGTTATTGAATTTTTGGATGGCAAGATCCAATCAGAGACCAACCTGTATCTGTCCTGGGTAGAAATTCATCACTGGCATAGAATGATAAATCTTCACTTACCACAATCGATCTTCATGTTTGCTTGAAACAAATCAACAGAGCTGATTGGTTTGATAAGAATATTGTCAACAAAAACGTATTATCACCTTGCTCCTTCCTCATCCAACCACAGCAAAGTACTTACCACTGTATTCTGTCAGTTAAGGAAACATTGGCTTGGATTGACAAGTTTTATTCACATTTCCAGTTCCGAACTCGTTTGCCATGAAAATAGAGGATTTTTTTTTAGACCCAGAACTCCACTGTTTTGATACATCATAACAAAAAACTACCCACCTTCATGTTTTCAGAATTTGTAGTCCCAGAAAGAAGAGTTTTCAGGCAAAACCCACCATGTGATTTAGAGAATTAAAAAACTTTTCTTCAGCAGAAATGAAACATACTTGATCAGTAGACAAGAATATTTTTCTGTCTTGCCATCTATACATTTTAATTCTAAAACTGGGGCCACCCAGACATCTGGAACACAAACATGGCTGCATGGACAGAGGGATCTCACTGCTGACCAAACATACTGTGAGGCTTTATCAAGATTTCTACAGGCAAATTAGTGTTACACCAACTTTGAGCATAACTGGGAAAGAAAAGAGAGCTCAGAACAAGGAGTGGAACAGAATATTAATTTTACAGACGCTTTGTGATCAGACAGAATTAAGAATATTCTACACATGAAACTACCTTCAGTATGAGGCATCTAAATTTATGTAAAACAGCCTCCTTACTATACATGATCCCACTGACCCCAAGGAGTTACATTCTGCTTATCCTGCTCCTCAAAGCCACATGTGTGGTTCCATCATTAACAAACATCTCTGCAACCTCAGTCTGCTGTACAGAAACATTATTCAGGAGTCAAGGAAAGTAATTTTATTAATACCTAACCCTTGTCCCTGCTGAACTGATAGAAATAGTACAGGGATCTCTCCTGTACTTCTGCTTCAAGTTCTACTCCAACACATGTCAAAATTCACATCTGAAGTGACACATCCAGTTACTTTCTCCATCTCCCAGGTCCCAGCCCAAGTAGAAAATGTGATGAACTTGCTGCAGAGGAAACACTCAGAAAGGCCTCATCAAAACTGTATATTTCAATTTTTCACAGAAAGTGACTGTCAGAATACCCGAGAGACAGAGTTTGGAAACTGTTTAATATGGGGCATTTCTGATTTATATAACTTGACAACTTGAAGCTAAAATTTACAAAGCAATATTCTCCCTCCTTTTACAGTATTATTTTTAACAGGCTTCTATTTCCCATCCAAAGCAATTCCTGTTCAGAGTCTGCACCAAACAGCTGCAGGAACCTTATGAATAACTTTGGACTATTCTCTATATCAGTTCCTCACAGAACAATCAATAACAAACACAAAATTAATTTGTTCATAACAAGCTTATGCTTCTTGCAGTCTCTGAAATAGATCATTCTCTCAAAGGTTTTAGATGCAATTAGAGAAAAACCTGCCTCATTTTTCCTTAAAGGATGACAAATCATACAACTGCTTGCTCCCAGTCTTTCTCACATCACACTAATTGGTAACATGAAATACAAATATGTTTGGATGTAACCATTAAAATCTATAAACAAAGCTTTTATGTGGTTTTGAGAATCTCTGAAATGACAAGTAATATTTTATATAAATACAGTAAGTACTTATCTCACTCATGCCACAAGTATGTCTATGCATCATTAAATATTTTTAAATATTTGATTTTCTTCCCTTTTTTTTCCTGTTGAGAAAGCCTTCTGGAGGATCAGTCATGTATTGTGCTACTTTTCACCATCAGAATCTATTTTAAGAAGCCTCCTTCAAAACCTGGCAGTTTCTTCATGCTCTGTATCAAATCAAGAACTTGGGGTTGAGATCACCTGAAAAGAAACTCCCGAGGGAATAAATGAAGAACCTGATGCTATCAACATCTACCCACCAAAACCTCTAACTCATCTGATGCTGCAGTGAGACACAGTCACCCCCAACCAGTCCCATTATTCACAGCTACTCTTTGCACACTTCAATACTCATTTTTCTTCCATTTTTCTCGGTGGCACAAAAGGCTTTCTTCTTTTGAGCAATTTCAGGCTGTATTTTGGGACTCTTCTTGTTAACTCTGTCATATTACATATTATCTCTCACTAAGTTGCTTCCAATAACAACCCATAAATCTTCCCAGTGATGCCTCAGACAGTGCCTGTTGTCTCCACTGCGGGTTATTGTTCCAGGCTGTGTAGGAGCCAGGCAGTCAATCAGTTTGCTCGTGCCTTTTGTCAATCACAGCAGTTCTATTAAAAACACTCCTTCCTCCTGAGACAAGGCAAAGCCACAAAACCTGCCAGCACATCATTTAACAGCTGCACATTCTTGGGCTTCAACAGAATTTTACTCTGGTGAGAGGGAGAATTTGGACCATGAATCTTCTAGAGGGGCTGTTCTTCAGAAAGAAATCATAGAATGGATTGGGTTGGCCTGTTTTTTTTTACCAACCCTGGACTGTCTCCTCCCTCCTCCCAGAGTCTTTCCGGCAAGGAGAAAAAAAAACAACAAAAAAAGAAAAGAACTTAGAAGAAACCGAACTGAATTAAAAAGAAATTATATTTTCTAACATTTGCAAGTACATATGCAATTTGTACACTCTATGTGGATCCCCACCCCAGGGGGAAAAGGGAAAAAAGAGGACTGGTCAACCAGAAAAAGGGAAAAAAAACCCAAAACCAAACCAAAACAAATAAAACAGATACTGTTAAAGACCTCAGGAAAGGAGAACAAGCATGAAATAATCTCACCACGTCCCGGGATAGGAAAACCAACAGAAACAGAACAGACCGTCCAGGCTTCTCCTGCTCCCAGCTCCCGGAAGGAGGGAAACAACCACCACCTTCTATCTCCCCTCCTCCTACCCTTACCTGGAAAACACGTGTGGAATACTTTGTAATGTCCACTTCCTTAGTTACACCTAGTTACTGAGGAAGCCATGGACCAAACCCATTACAGTTGGAAAAGACCTCCAAGATCATCAAGTCCAACCCTTGGTCCAACTCCAATCCCTTTACCAGATCATGGCACTCAGTGCCACGGCCAATCTCAGTTTAAAAACCTCCAGGGATGGGGAATCCACCCCCTCTCTGGGCAGCCCATTCCAATGCCTGAGCACTCTCTCTGCAAAGAATTTTTTTCTGCTCTCCAACTTCAATTTCCCCTGGCAGAGCTTGAGCCCATCGTGCCCCCTTGTCCTATTGCTGAGTGCCTGGGAGAAGAGACCAACCCCCACCTGGCCAGAACTTCCCTTTAGGCAGTTCCAGACAGTGCTGAGGTCACCTCTGAGCCTCCTCTTCTCCAGGCTGAACACCCCCAGCTCCCTCAGCCTCTCCCCACAGCACTTGTGCTCCAGTCCCTTCTCCAGCCTCCTTGCTCTTCTCTGGCTCCGCTCCAGCCCCTCAATCTCTTTCCTCAACTGAGGGGCCCAGAACTGAACACAACACTCAAGGTGTGGCCTCCCCCAGGCAGAGTCCAGGGGAAGGGTCACTGCCCTGGGCCTGCTGGCCACGCTGTTTTTGAATTTTGATTATCCTCGCCTTTTCAACTTCCCTATCCTTAGTGTTCTCCACAGCCAGGAAATCACACGTGTGAAAAGAAAACGAATTCCAAGGACTGCCCATCCAAGTGATGCTTGATCAACAATAAAACTTTACTCTGTGGATCCACAGACATGTCACTTGTCATCACACACCACAGGGCTGCACAAAGCATAACTTTTCTCCAACTGCTCATAATCAGATTACTGAAAATAATTACAATCTAATGGCTTGTTTATATAATGGGAACCCCTTCAAGCTGCTGTCTGGCATGGCTTCAGCTGCAGATCATTGCCACAGCCCAGCAGAGGATTCCTGTTTCCATCCTCACCAGCCCCTCCAGGCCAAGCAGAGAGCGCAACCCTCAGAAAACAGACACATGGAGTGGAAATATGAACCAAGACACAGCACTTGGAAATCACAGTGAGATAAATCACAGCATGACCATCTACACATATCAAGACTGAAAAAAAACTGCACTGAAAAGAGGAATTTTAACAATACAGAAGTCTTAACCCTTAATCTGTGGCTCACCCCCCAGTAAAAGCTGTAACCACCACTAGGTCATTATGCAACCAAAAAAAGAGTCAGGAAAGCAGCTGTTCTGCAACTCTTTATTTATTTTTCTAGTGTAAAAATTCCAGCTTTAAAAAACGTCTTCTTAAAATTTCCATATAGGAAAAGATTTCATTGGAGCAACAAAGAAATAAACCAGTATCACACAGTAACCCAAAAGGATGGGTTAGTTTTCTTGTACTACTAATCTATTGCAGTTCACCCTGACTGTGTGATCCTTCATCCTGCAGCAAATGAACAAGACTGGGTTGTAATCAATTCCTATTTGGACCTAATAGTTCCACTGGGAAAATTCAATACAGAGCCCAACACAGAAGCCATGAGAAGCAAAGTCATCTCAACAGTTATTTCCTCTTCTGTCAACAGCACTCAACTGCTGACCCTCCTAAATATGGAAGGCTGAAGGAGGAGGGATAATCATTCATGGTAAGTTGCTCTAATTAGAGGTCACAGACAGGACAGACCTGATCAATCTCAAATGGAAAAGGTTGTGCATGTTTGGGTTTCCCCAAGTTTGAAGTCTAAGTTTGCACAGGATTTCTACTCTCTTATTATCCATAAAATAACCATCACATGAGAAAATAACTCAGGATACCAGAATGTTAAATGATGCAGAAAACCACAAATGCCAACAGGGGAGAGTGAACACATGTTGGATAATAGATGGTAGTTTAGAAAAGCCCAGTACAGCCCCCTGCACCACCTGATGCATCTGCACACCCTCAGGAACAGTCATTCTATCACTCATTTGTCTCCTTTATGCACAGCTCCCACATTCTTTTACCTTCCTCCTTCCCATCCTGTCCTACTCCTACCCCACCTCCTTTTTGCTCCAGCTCCTGGATTAACTGCAGGGTGGTTGGTGTCATTTTGTGCTTATTCCTGAATCCAAACAGAGCACACATTTCTATCTAGTACCATTTGTCTCTGGAGTACAGTGAAAGCAGTTAAGTCAGTAAAAGTATTAACACGTGCTGGGGTGGGTTTGAGAAAAGCAGAATAAAGCAAAATTTCGAAGTGCTCCCATATTAATGCAGGCAAAGGGATAGACCATGGAAACCCCACAGATCACAGAGAATATCCAGAATATAATGCAGGGCTGTGGTGCTTTTAAAAAGCCAGCACAGGTATTGCAGAGTCTTTACCTGGAACATGTCTGTGTCTTTGTCATGAGTATATTCCACTACAATCGACTGAGTCCTGGATAAGGTGTACGAGATACTGTGATGACCTTTGGAGCTGATTGCCTGGGGAAGGAAAATAAAAGATGTCTGTTATACACAAAAATATTGTAATCAAATTCACTTTGCCACATAAACACCTTTATGTGCTCAGGAAGAGCAGTGTATCGTAACATGTTATTACAAGGCTGGGTGAACACACAAGGGGATTTTTTGGTTCATTTTTGATGGCAAACCCCAAGCTGCACTTGTTTTTTTCTAGTTCAGAAGTATCCAATACTTACCATTTTTATAGGTTAGACTTCAAAGACTTTTCCTCTCTGGAATTATATTCAGTTCCTAATCCTTGTAGCAATTTGTAGCCTAGCAAAGACTTGGGGTTTAGGGAGTTTTGGTTGGTTTGTTTTTAAAGCAAGTGAGCAACACAACTGATTTCCAGTTAAAAGTGCCAGGATTTCAGGGATATTATTACCATTAATTTCTAATTATATCAGAAAGAGCCTGGCAATTTTATATAAATGGTGACAAAACTCAAGCACTTCCAATGTGCTTTTTCCTCATTAAAGGAACTTTACATCTTCCTACCTGTCAGAGTAAACTGGTCTCTATAATTTAGCAAAGACTACACAGTATTTCAGTATTTAAAACAAGACAGGATAACTCTTGTTTTTTGCTGTATCTTACTAAGACTGAGGGAAAAGAGTTGGGAAACTAAATCTTTTGGTTAATAGGAAATAGATGTGTATATAAGGTCCATATAATGGCACACAATTCTGAAAGGTAATGAGTGTTACTGCTCAGGAAACACTTTGCAGACACTTAAGCACTGAATTAATAGGTTAATTAAGGCTTTCTCCAGTTTTCAGCTAAGGGGGTAATTTTCTCCTAGAGGTTCTCACTTGCTCCATTCCTTCATACTGCTTTGCACCTAAAGAATTCACAGACAGGGAGGATTAAACTAAACAACTAAATATATTCAACTCATCTCTCTGCCATCTCTCACAAAAGCCTAAATTATGCCAAAGCTACATCAATTATTGATCAAATCATTAAAAATCTCTCTGAATGCTGAAGGTATTAAAAACACCTATGTGCATACTAAAAGCCTACTAAGGGTTAGCAAGGGTAGTTTGAGACAGAATTATTGAAAACACATAATGGAAGATTTGGGGATTTTTGCAAACCTCCTGCATTTACAACACCAGAACCTGCTTTTACAACACCCCTCTTGCTGAAAGCTCTCAGCTAACACTTGCTGAAGGTGGCAACAATAAATCCCTTAACAGAACTTGAAGACAGGATTTCCCTAATTTTGTTCCAAGAGCTGTAACAGCTGAAAAGTGATGCAAAAATATTTGGTGATCAGTGATAGGCAGATTCTAAACTTCCCAGTCTATTTATAGCATTCTGTAAAGACCATTATCACAGAATCATAGAATGGATTGGGTTGGAACAAACCTCCGAGATCATCAAGTCCAACCCTTGGTCCAACTCCAGTCCCTTTACCAGATCATGGCACTCAGGGCCACGGCCAAGCTCACCTTAAAAACCTCCAGGGATGGGGAATCCACCCCCTCTCTGGGCAGCCCATTCCAATGCCTGAGCACTCTCTCTGCAAAGAACTTCTTCCTGATATCCAGCCTAAACCTCCCCTGGCAGAGCTTGAGCCCATCGTGCCCCCTTGTCCTGTTGCTGAGTGCCTGGGAGAAGAGACCAACCTCCACCTGGCCAGAACTTCCCTTCAGGCAGTTCTAGACAGTGCTGAGGTCACCTCTGAGCCTCCTCTTCTCCAGGCTAAACACCCCCAGCTCCCTCAGCCTCTCCCCACAGCACTTGTGCTCCAGTCCCTTCTCCAGCCTCGTTGCTCTTCTCTGGCCCCACTCCAGCCCCTGAAGATCTTTCCTGAACTGAGGGGCCCAGAACTGAACACAACACTCAAGGTCTGGCACACACCATGTTACAAGAACAAACAGCATCAAGATGCAATTTGGATGAAGCCACCAAGGCTGTGACCTGCTGGGACACTGAACTGCAGCTCTGAAATGTGTAGGAAAAGTTTTTCCTCTATGCATGTTTGACAACTACCAAGAGGATCTCAAGCTCTGAGAAGGTCTCAGGTGGTCCTAAAATATAAAAGAAATAAAAGTGACAAACAGGAGACATGTGCACTTTGTGTTTGAAGTGTAACATTCAATTTATATTTGTACTATCACATATCACCATTTCAAATACCAGAGGGGAGGAGCTTTCACAAACAATATTTCCTCCATTTCCACAAAACCATGTTCCAGTTGGAATACAATGAAGGACAAGCCCACTGGCAACTATTGACATGATGGGTCTGAGTTCAGCTCCAGCACTGACCACAGCAAAATTCCACAGCAGCCAGGCAAAATTCCCAGGCAGGGATGTCTGTCCCAAGCTCAGACAAGCTCCTGGATCAAAGGGAAGCTTTGGTGGGACCCAAAATTCAAAGTTTGAAGGTCTGACTGAAAAAAACCACGGAGAGAAATGCTGGGACTTCCAGAATTACTCAGTAAGGTCGTGTCCTACCCCTGCTGAGCTTAGAACTTGGATATGTCAACAATACTGACCAGGGTCAGAGTGTCCTCTGAAATCCCAGGGTAGGACAATCTCTTCGGTGTGTGCTCCTTTCCCCTCAACATTTTTCCTCATCTACTTCCCCTCTTCTTTGTTTGCCTCTATTTAAACCCAGATAGTTTCAGTGAGAAATGCTACATTTAATTTCCTGGAATTGTGCAATCATTTTTAATAAAAAAACCAAGGACATGATGAGAAATGTTTCAATTTGTGTGCCTTCCCAGTCTGCTCAGCACCAATTCAAAGACACTTCACAAGCAGTTTAAGTGCTGGTCTCAAAGCAATTGGCCACTTACAAGTTAAAAAAAACCCCAAACCAAACAAAAAACCAAACCAAACCAAACAAATAACAACAACAAAAAACCAAACCAAACCAAACAAATAAAATAAAAAACCCAACCAGTATTTCAAGAACTACCAAACAGTGAAAGTTTAGTATCCTAATAAAACAGTATTATGAGTGGAATGCAGACACAGGCAAAATCAAGAAGGATTTTGATAGCTTGAGGTATGACAGAACCACACTACTACAAGTCCCAAAAGAGCCTGGATATTGATGGCATCAACCCCCTTAAAATTGGTTTGGAGCAACCAAAATACTGGGTTTGCCTTTTTACTGCTTTTAGCATTCAAATTTCCATATTTTTTTTTCTGTCAGGAGGATTTCCCTCCCCAACCCCACTGATGCTGCCACAGAACTGCCCTGCTGTGCAAACTGATGTGAGAAGAGCCCTGACCCCACAGGATGTACAGCAGCATCACAAATTCCAGGAGAAACCCACAAAGTTTCAGGCTGGACAACACCACCCCCACCTTCCAGGCAGGAATTAAGACACAAAAGAACAACCATCTGGCACTAAACTTGACCTCTGTCTTTTCACCTCCAGCCCAAGGCTGCCAAGATCCACCACAGCAACAGTGAGTATTTTCAAAGCTTGTGTGTGGAACTGTAAACTCATTAAGGTTCTAAAAGACCTTTAAGATCCATTGGAATGGGCTGCCCAGAGAGGGGGTGGATTCCCATCCCTGGAGGTTTTTAAGGTGAGACTGGCCATGGCACTGAGTGCCATGATCTGGTAAAGGGACTGGAGTTGGCCCAAGGGTTGGACTTGATGATCTCAGAGGTCTTTTGCAACCCAATTCATTCTATGATTCTGTGATCAGATCCAATCATAAATCCCAGGGTTGTGGTTCCACCTCAGAGGCCATGGAAGACAACACTCCCTTCAGATATTTCCAGCACTTTGGGCACCTTTACTCTGCCACGAGCTTAATTTGAGACCAGTTTTCTCCCTTTTTTTCCGTTCTTAAAAGTTTCATGAAAATTATAAATTGGACTAAGGAGAAAAAAAAACACACAAAAACAAACCCACAAAACCTCACACTTTAAATTAGTTCCCAACAGTAACAAATTGTGGAAAAATCTCACTAACATATATAGCCTAAACTTGGCAAGCAAATCACAGAATCATAGAATGGATTGGGTTGGAAAAGACCTCTGAGATCATCAAGTCCAACCCTTGGGCCAACTCCAGGCCCTTTACCAGATCATGGCACTCAGTGCCACAGTCAACCTCAGGTTAGAAACATGAGGCAAAGCATGAGGGTGCCCACAGCACATGTCACCTCTTGTCCTTTAGCAGTGCTGGTGGAGAGATACAGGCTGCATTAATTCAGCTGCCTACACAACAGATTGTTTTCTATGGTTCACTGTCTCAAGCTGCTGGATTCAAGCAATTCCCTTCAGAGGAAAGAGATAGGAAAGCAGAGATTAACTGACAAAAACCCTGTGCAGGAATAGAGGGAGCAAATAACAGCAGCAAGAGATTTGTCCAGAGTAATTCCACTGTTAGTGACTCCATGCACACACTGGCACTGAGGGACTTTAAAAAGTCCAAACAAGGGAATCCTGAGGTGTCACATTCTCCATGGCATGAAGGGACAGATCCCTCCAACACCTTTCCAAGACAGAACTGAGGTTTGGACAACAATCCATCCATCTCTATGGCGTTTCCAGTGGGAGGATGGTGTGCAGCACCTCCAAGAGTCACTATATAGGCTGGAGAAGGGACTGGAGCACAAGTGCTGTGGGGAGAGGCTGAGGGAGCTGGGGGTGTTCAGCCTGGAGAAGAGGAGGCTCAGAGGTGACCTCAGCACTGTCTGGAACTGCCTGAAGGGAAGTTCTGGCCAGCTGGGGGTTGGTCTCTTCTCCCAGGCACTCAGCAATAGGACAAGGGGGCACAATGGGCTCAAGCTCTGCCAGGGGAGGTTTAGGCTGGATATCAGGAAGAAATTCTTTGCAGAGAGAGTGCTCAGGCATTGGAATGGGCTGCCCAGAGAGCGAGTGGATTCCCCATCCCTGGAGGTTTTTAAGGTGAGATTGGCTGTGGCACTGAGTGCCATGATCTGGTAAAGGGACTGGAGTTGGCCCAAGGGTTGGACCTGATGAACTCGGAGTTCTTGTCCAACCCAATCCATTCTATGATTCTGTTCTATGATTCCATACTTTGAGCCAGTTAAGCTCACCTGGAAGATCCCCCTCCACTACCCAAGGCAAACCCCACAGATCCCCCCCACTGCCTCCAGATTTGTTTTCTGAGGATTTTGGGTCAAAATTGCCACATGAGACTCAAAGGGGAAGGCCCCAACCTCACCCCCACAACAACACAGCCGAAGCAAATACTCCTCTTCTTTTTTGTTTATTTGTTTTTCAACTTTGCTGGTAACTTTTCAATTGTATCCTTCCTGCTGGCTGGAATTACACTTGGCCTTGGTTTTGTTTTCCTTGCCTCCTTATACACACTTCTTGTTCCCTTCTCTCAGTTCTTGAACAAAACCTCGTTGCAGCCCTTTGCCCTCACAATGAAAGCAGCAGCTCAAGGCTATGACTTACAAATCTGTTGGGTCTCAGAGGAGCGAAGATCAAACAGAGATCAAACAGAGCCTGCTTTTCCAGCAGCAACACACCCAGCCTCTGGAACATCCCAGCCCACCCAATAGCTGGGCTCTGCACTGGGGGGATGAGTTTATCATCACTTCAAGAAGTGAGAAAATAGAATAACCTCACCCCATGTATCAAAACATCACAGAATCATAGAATGGATTGGGTTGGAAAAGACCTCCGAGATCATCAAGTCCAACCCTTGGTCCATCTCCAGTCCCTTTACCAGATCATGGCACTCAGTGCCATGGCCAATCTCAGTTGAAAAACCTCCAGGGATGGAGAATCCACCCCCTCTCTGGGCAGCCCATTCCAATGCCTGAGCACTCTCTCTGCAAAGAATTTCTTTCTGATCTCCAACTTCAATTTGCCCTGGCAGAGCTTGAGCCCATCGTGCCCCCTTGTCCTATTGCTGAGTGCCTGGGAGAAGAGACCAACCCCCACCTGGCCAGAACTTCCCTTCAGGCAGTTCCAGACAGTGCTGAGGTCACCTCTGAGCCTCCTCTTCTCCAGGCTAAACACCCCCAGCTCCCTCAGCCTCTCCCCACAGCACTTGTGCTCCAGTCCCTTCTCCAGCCTCGTTGCTCTTCTCTGGACTCACACCAGCCCCTCAATATCCTGTAGATAAGAGAATAAGAATTTATAACAGTTACACTTAAAAACAAGGTTTGTAAGTGCTCTGATTTTTTTACAGAGATACAGAAAAAGGAGGAAACAAAACTAAAAAGTAATAAATCTCCAGCAGATTGGATGTAGTACCAGCTGAGTGGCAGCAATGGACTCCACAGACACACGGGGTCACCAGGGGTGTGCACTGCCCCAAGTGCCACCAGTGTCCCCTCCCTCCTAACCCTGACAGCAAAGGTGGCTGTTTTAGTCAGACTGTCCACCTTCATCTCCTACACAGACTTTACACACCCCCAACCAGCTGTTCCCTTTCCAGCAGCACATTCACCATCTCTAGAGGAGGTGGATTCCCCATCCCTGGAGGTTTTTAACCCGAGCTTGGCCGTGGCACTGAGTGCCATGATCTGGTAAAGGGACTGGAGTTGGACCAAGGGTTGGACTTGATGATCTCGGAGGTCTTTTCCAACCCAGTCCATTCTATGATTCTATGTCCTGGTGTGCCACAGGGAACTCCTGCCAACTGACAGTGTGGCTCATTTTCCTGAGTCATCCCCAGCCCCAGAGTTCAAGAACAGGTCAGGAGCTCAGGGCACGATTACATCAACTTAACACTATTAAGTCAAACCCTCCGTGTAAAGAGCGTGTCAATGAACCAGAGAAGCAGATCCCAAAATTCTCATAGCCTTCAGGGCTGCTGCTTACAAGGAACAAGTCTAATCCACTTCTAGAAATAGAGATTTTATTGCTTTCTTCTGGCTTGCAAACCACTTTTCCACGGAAGGAGAAAGAACTCTGTGCATTTGGAAATTTAAAATTAAACCATTCCCTTGTGCCAGGCAAGCTCCCCAAAGATCATGAGAGGGACTTGATGTTATTATGGCTCCCAACTCTTGTGCACTACAGCAGAAATAAAGGCTAAAATCCATTAAGAAAGAGGCAGATGTCTCACAGGAAGGGCTGCTCCGTCAGAATGGGAGTTTTAGGTTAGTTAATTAGGTTGGATTAGGACAACAAAATGATTTATGGGAACACTTTAGTTTTCTTTGTTGGTAGTCAGGCTGACCGACACCTCCCTGACGTGGCCAAAATTAATGAGGGCAGCGCCTTCAGGAGTTAAATGCTCTCAGACTTGGCTGCCGGCCTTCGATTTCTCTTTTAAAGACAGAACACAAGAAACACTCAGGGATGTCAGACAAAAGATCTTGCAACTTAAAAGGAAGCTTTAGCCAGCAAGGAAGGAAGCCTTTAAAAGCAAAGAACACATCACATTTCCACTGGATTTTTGGACAGACTGGCTGCCAGAGCCAGCAGACATTGAGTGACCATAAAGAAAACACAACAGGGGCTCATGATCATGAGACACTGATATTTTACCCACATCAGAAAAGTGTGCCCACTTGGGAAGCCTCCCAGCAAATTAAGACAAATGTCAATTCATAGAACATTAACTAAAGACTGTTTGCAGTTTTGCTCTGTCTGAACCTGAACCCAGCAAACATTGTCCTGAATTACTATGTCTCTAACACTACATTCCAATAAATTTACACTGACCCCTGGCTATTAATACAGCTATTACATGTGATTTTCCTCTAGCTTTTATAAAAAGAAAATAAGAGATATTATTATGGAAACCTTATGGGTTTCATGTACTTACAGGAGAGGCTAAAACATCTGTACTAATCAGAACCACTGGCCCAGTTCTAACTGCATCTGCCTCCTGCCCAGCTCCACACAAGCCCATTCCCTCCTCATTCTTTATTCCTTTCTTTATAAAAAAAGCACCTACATTCCAACTGCAACAACATCCATGCAGACATTTTTGGAATACCAATGCTAACACCTTGTCTCCTCTAATACTTCAGCCATCAATATTCTCTTGACAACTAAATGAGTGTAGAAGTGGCAACAAAAGAGCAAGAGTCAGCGACTGTAACTAAGGAAAGAAATGGGCCACCAAAAAGAAATTAAATGTGACTTTAATGTAGGTGTGGCACTGTGTGGAATCCCTGTCACAGCAAGAGGGTCACTCACCTCCCCAATTTACTGAATGCAGGTCAATCATCCCCCCAAAACTCAAGGCACATGGACTCAGTGTTTAGGCAGAAACAAACTCAGCAGAGTCTGGTTTATTTACACTTCAAGATTTTATGGCTTTCAAAGCATTCCCGAGTTTGTTCTCTGGACCCTTTCCTGCTGAGCTGGGAGACTGGAGGGGCAGAAGGGACAGCACATTTCCCTTGGGCACACATCAGGGCCATCTGCTTCAAGTGCACACATGGGTTGTGCTACCACCACTCCAGCAGTTCACTGTTTATCAACTCAACAGGCAGATGTCAAACCATTGGCTCCATTTGTTGAATCTGCCTTGGGGTGCAGGTTTAGACAACAGCCAACACCACCCACATATTCTCCAGAAGAAGCACCAAAAAACGCCATTCTCTGGTTTGGGGACTGCAACACTTAAGGAGACAAAACTCTGAAAGTTTTTCTAGATAAGCTCCTGTAAAGTCAGGTCAGGGTTGACAGACATTGGACTGTACTCTGTTTTTTCAGAGAAGAATGTGGAGTAGGCTACTTTTCAGAGAAAAAAAAAGAGTATTCAAAGCATCTTCCAAACACAGAGTGGCTGTTGGTTAAACTGCACAGATTGAAGTTTAGGGGGCCCAAGCCCTCACTGATCCAGAGTCCTCCCTCATACCTGGACCAGCTCTGGTAAAACAACCCAAGTTGTTCTCCTTATCAACTAAAAGCAGCTCAAAGCAGACACCAGTTTATGTAACAGGCACAACTGTAAGATGCAGTAGCTCAGGAATTGCTTTGTACATCACAAACTTTTGGTGGTTGTGAACCAACACTTTCCTAACCACCCTGTGAATTGTTTTCCTCCCAGTCTCACCTTTTCATTTTTCTAACCCTTAAAATCTTTTTCCTGTCCATGTTCAGGAACATTATTATTACAAGTGATCTTTCACCCACCATTGAAATCACCTGTATTTTATCTCCTAAATTTCCTGCCCTGAGCAGACCAGACCTAGACACAGCTCAGAGGCACCACACAAAGCTGTGGAAGTGTCAGACACACCAACCACCCAAAGCTTAAATCATCTACCCCAAAATCCAGAATGCTCCTCTGGACAAAGCAGTGCCTACAGCACATCTACTGCTACACTTTCTATCACAACTGCTCTGGATTTACCCACAGCATTGCAGGTTAGAGTTCCATGTCTGTCAATACAAATTACAGAGACTTTCCCTGATTTGACCTTCCAGAAAGCAGAACTTTTGACCCCCAAACTCCTGGCATTAATTCACCAAGGGTAGGATTTCTCCTGGAAGACTACAAGTCTATAGATTTAAACATGAAGGCATAAACATGGTTTTGTCACTGCAGCTGGATCACATCCCTAAAACTCTTGACACACCCACAAAAATATCAGTAATTAGAGAAGGATGCAACAGTGTTTGCAACTGAACATTCTGGTGCCAACAGTCTACAATTCATTTATACACATCAGGAACAAAAGCAGCAGATGCCTGGCTATGCTTATGTATTTAGATATGCCAAGCACACAAAATACCCACAAATTAGAATCCTTCACTAAAAACCAGACAAAAAAAATATAGTGATAAAGTCCCCTCAAGGGCTTCTATCAATACATAGGCTGAAAGATTTGTACCCTGGGCTCATCAGCACTGAATGCCTGTGTGAATCAAAGCCCCCCTGAGCACCAATCTGGGCCTGCCTGCCCAAGGAGAGCACATAATAACACCAGGGGAAGCTGCAGATCATCCCACAGCTCCCAGAAACCATAAACTGCCTCTGACACAAGTCAATTTTACATCAAGACAGCCAAAGGCTCTCCAGACAGTTTCCTTAACAGACCTGTTAAGCAGCTGCACAAAACTCTCTCAAGAGGGGAAAAAAGGAAACTTCCTCTTGCCAAAAAGCCATTCAAAGCTTCTAGAAAAGGTACATTTTATAAAACCCAGCAAGGGGTAGAAGCTTCTTTCTACATTGACACTATAGAATATTGTCCTCATAAAAGGTCCTCTTTGACAGAACAAACCCAGAAGCCACGAAGTTCTTTTCTACTGGTCTGGGATTCCTACAGGAACTGCAACAAGTCATTGCAAACTGGACTTTGTAGCAAACCTCCGTTGTGGAGACTTTCAATTTAAAAAAAAAATAAAAAAATTGCAAACCAAGCTGGACAAACATGACTGAAACATTTAAAAAAAATAAAAATTGCAAACCAAGCTGGACAAACATGACTGACAGTAGCTGAAAGAGGTTTTGAGGGCAGAAGGCACAGAAGGGAATGTGTGTAGGATCTGCCTCCTGCAGGGATAATCTGACCTCTCAGTGCTCTCACACTCCTGCAAAAAACATAGCATAAGTTAATAACACACATCTTGCTGTGGAAAATGAACACTTTGGGTTTCTTTACAGTACTACAAGTATGTAGTAAACAAAGTATTTCTCACCCTTCCACTTCTCATCGATACAGATCACCGAGAGCATCTTCCCGTGTACAGCTCAGAGCTTACTCACATTCCTTACACACAACTGAGGGAGTTTAAAAATACACATACACTCTGTTTGAACTGTGTTTAACTGAGCTACTTAAGTGATTTAAGTCAACAAGTTAATACCCTATACAGCAGTCAAAATGCAATCCTGATTTAGTCCACTGCACAGGAGTTGAAAAATCAACTTGCTAATAAGTTGGAGGCAAGAAGGTTTCTCCTCTACAGCTCATTTCAAAACATAAGTGACTGTAAACTCTGAATCTGTGCAGAACTGAAAATAAGGCTTGTACCAAACGCCAACTTTTTTTTTTTTTTCAATTATCCAAGGGGTAGAAAGAAGACCCCTTCTTCCCCCAGGAGACAGCACAACCCTGGGAGCACGTGGTAACACCCAGCACTGTGAGAAAGCATCAACACATATGCCATTCTGAGCCACTCTATAACCAAGGGTGCACAACCATATTTAGGATTAATTATCACAATGTTTTGTCCCTGCAAAACCATTACTGTCCAAGCTCTGAGCCAGATTCACAAAACACATTCAACACCAGAACAGGGAGGTTGAGAGCCACGTATTTACCTTGTGCATCTTTGTGTATTTACGAACTTTGGGGTGGAATAACAGATATGGTGGAATTTCAGTATCAACAGTGCACTGCAGAGCAAAGCAAGCACAAAAGAACTGTCTGAGAGCACTTGAGCCAAAACACAGGGGTCAGAGTTGGGTCCAGCCCTGTTTAACATCTTTACTGATGATTTAGATGAGGGGATTGAGTCCATCATCAGCAAATTTGCTGATGACACCAAGTTTGGAGGGAGTGTTGACCTGCTGGAAGGCAGGAGGGCTCTGGATAGACTTGAGAGATGGGCTGATTCCAATGGGATGAAGTTCAACAAGGCCAAGTGCAGGTCCTGCCCTTTGGCCACCCCAACCCCCTGCAGCACTCCAGGCTGGGCACAGAGTGGCTGGAGAGCAGCCAGGCAGAGGGACCTGGGGGAAATGAGGGACAGGAAGCTCAACAGGAGCCAACAGTGTGCCCTGGTGGCCAAGAAGGCCAATGGGATCCTGGCCTGGATCAAAACTAGCGTGGCCAGCAGGCCCAGGGCAGTGACCCTTCCCCTGGACTCTGCCTTGGAGAGGCCACACCTTGAGTGTTGTGTTCAGTTCTGGGCCCCTCAGTTCAGGAAAGATCTTGAGGGGCTGGAGCGGGGCCAGAGAAGAGCAACGAGGCTGGAGAAGGGACTGGAGCACAAGTGCTGTGGGGAGAGGCTGAGGGAGCTGGGGGTGTTTAGCCTGGAGAAGAGGAGGCTCAGAGGTGACCTCAGCACTGTCTGGAACTCTCTGAAGGGAAGTTCTGGCCAGGTGGGGGTTGGTCTCTTCTCCCAGGCACTCAGCAATAGGACAAGGGGGCACGATGGGCTCAAGCTCTGCCAGGGGAAATTGAAGTTGGAGAGCAGAAGGAAATTCTTTGCAGAGAGAGTGCTCAGGCATTGGAATGGGCTGCCCAGAGAGGGGGTGGATTCCCCATCCCTGGAGGTTTTTAAGGTGAGATTGGCCATGGCACTGAGTGCCATGATCTGGTAAAGGGACTGGAGTTGGACCAAGGGTTGGACTTGATGATTTCAGAGGTCTTTTCCAACCCAATCCATTCTATGATTCTATGATTAAGCACAAAAGAACTGTCTGAGAGCACTTGAGCCAAAACACAGCTCATGTCTGCCACTGAACTGGGATCAGAGCGGAGCCAAACAGAACTTTTACAGGTCAGGCCAACCCAAACAGCCGCTGCTGTAAATGTGCCACATCCTCAGCCCCGTGCCCAGAGTGCTCTACCTCACCATTTATACAACTGTGGAATCCTTTAGTTACATTTCAAACCTCAGGGTGCAAAAAGGGTGAGCACAGGGCAATTAACACCCAGGAAAATTCAAGCCTGTAGACAGGCATTTGCCAGAGCAGCCCCATCTGCTTCCCCTCCATCAGATAAAGACCACCAGAGCCCATTACTATTCTGAGCTGGTCGCAAAATCCCTCCCTTTAAAACTTTGGAATGGAATAAATTTAGCTTACTCTAGATTGTACTGAGGGATATTCTGCAGCCCAATTCCCAGTGTTCAGAGAAAGTAATTAGAGGATTAGTCGCCTCTATTGGTCCCTGCTCCTGTTATTTTCATTGTGCTCTCAAATTCAAACCTTCTGTGGTTTTTCAGTCAGATTGATTCAGACAGAGGAGGGGAAGGAAAATTTATTTCCCTAAAATTTAAATGCCAGCTTAAAAATTCCAGCCACAAAGATTCGTTTGAAAATCTATAAATCCCGAATTTGGTTCTGAATTTGCACTCACACCCAGGAGTTACCACTTATCTTTTCTGCAGTTTATTAAAATTTAAAGGCAAGCTTTACAGGCAACTTGCTTTCCATTCATATGTAATGTTAGATAAGAGAAGGGCTCATCAGAGGCTCTGCACTTCAGACAACCTGATTTTACCACTGATAGGACCTGCTTCCTATTTCTCTCAGAAAGAGCAAAGCAGAATTCCATCCCTCATTAACATATTTTTCCATATTACCTTTAGTGGTAAGACCCAAATTGTCTGAACACACAGTCAAAAGGGTTTCTTTCAAAAATAAACAGGTAAGAGCACAAGACTGGAGTTGTAATAGCAAAATTATGGGATATGTCACTATTTCTATGAAAAACACAGCTTAGTTCCCAGTGACGGGTGGGATTTGGGGGTTTATATTGAATGAAACAAGCTGAAAAACAGCATTAAACAATGACAGAGTGCACTTAGCAGGCCCACAGTATAAATAAGGCACAGTTTTAATTAGGGTTATAGAATATCCCGTGCTTCCAGGATAAAGCAGCCTACATTTATGTGGAGAATACAGACGGCTTATGAAATTACATACAGGAAAAAGCACTTCAAGGACCTTTTTTTTTCCCCACAGCATGACTGGGTGGAAGTTGTACACATAAAAGTTAATTGTGTTTCCCAGGATTAACTGATTCAAATCATGATTTTAATTCGGTGTCTTAAACTACTTGAATTCTTCAATGGATTGTTTAAATCAGATTTTAACAAGGAGAAAGATCTTTGTGTTGATTCTTCTCCTGGCAGAGCTTTGAATCCCAGTTCCACACAGTTAAGAGTATTTAGCACATGACACTGTCAGGCAGCCCATAAAAAACATGATAGATGTGTGCAATGTTATTGCTTACATTTAAGAAGAAAATAATGAATTTACATACATGTTTCTGAGAGCTGTAATAACAGTATTTGACATGTTAAACAGCACCTCACCATCCAAAATGCTTCAAGTTTACTGAGAGCAGGTTTTGGTACTCACACCCATTTCCAGTACAGCTCAAGAAATCACTGCTGAAACTTCACTTTTATTAATAAGAAGAAAGTTTTCCTTCTCAACCCCTCTGGCAAAAAGCCTCATTTCAACTTTCCACATATATCATAGAAACATAGAACCAATTGGGGTGGAAAAGACCTCTGAGATCATCAAGTCCAACCATTGGGCCAACTCCAGGCCCTTTACCAGATCATGGCACTCAGTGCCACGGTCAAGCTCAGTTTAAAAACCTCCAGGGATGGGGAATCCACCCCCTCTCTGGGCAGCCCATTCCAATGTCTGAGCACTCTCTCTGCAAAGAATTTGTTTCAGATCTCCAATTTGCCCTGGCAGAGCTTGAGCCCATCGTGCCCCCTTGTCCTATTGCTGAGTGCCTGGGAGAAGAGACCAACCCCCACCTGGCCAGAACTTCCCTTCAGGCAGTTCCAGACAGTGCTGAGGTCACCTCTGAGCCTCCTCTTCTCCAGGCTGAACACCCCCAGCTCCCTCAGCCTCTCCCCACAGCACTTGTGCTCCAGTCCCTTCTCCAGCCTCGTTGCTCTGCTCTTCTCTTCTCAGTTGGGTTGGAAGAGACCTCTGAGATTATCAAGTCCAACCCTTGATCAACCCCACTGTGATCACCAGCCCAGGGCACTCCGTGCCCTGGGCTGGTGATCACAGTGGGGTTTGATCAAGATATGGTGGATTCTCTGTCCCTGGAGGTGTTTAAGAGGACACTCAGTGCCACATCCAGTCCCTTCTCCAGCCTCGTTGCTCTTCTCTGGCCCCGCTCCAGCCCCTCAATCTCTTTCCTCAACTGAGGGGCCCAGAACTGAACACAACACTCAAGGTGTGGCCTCCCCAAGGCAGAGTCCAAGGGAAGGGTCACTGCCCTGGGGCCTGCTGGCCACACCATATTTATACACAAACATATAAATATATAATTAAAAACACTGAAATCACATGGCTCTGGGTCAAATGTTAGTCAAATTCCTGCACGCTTTTGGGATATCTGGATGGTGTCCAAAGGAATCCCCAAGACACTGAATGTGCAAATGGCAAGTGAAGTCAACTACGGGTGAGTGAATGAAGCAGCAGCTCCAGTGACTCCTTGGAGCAAACACTGTCTGCAAATAAATTATCAGATCATCTCATGCAGGCAGTAGGAAAATCATGAAGAGGCTTTTTTTTTTAAAATAAACAGCAGTGACTGTGAAGATCAAATTGCAGAAACTTTGCCCCTGCTCTGCAGAGCTAAGAAAGTAATTTAAGAACAGTTAATGTGGGAATCTGCACTGAAACCAATTGATTCTTTCACAAGGTATGAACTGCAAAGCTACAAAACCCAGCAGGAAGCCTAATTAATGACAACAGATGAAAATGGCAATCCAGATCAAATGCCAGATAAAAAAAAATAACTAAGAGCTTACATGTTTTCAGAGCAAATACAATAAATGGAAATCCAAAAAGATAATCTGTCCAAAGTCAATATAACTGAAGAGTGTGTTCAAATTCCCATTTATTATGACAAAAAAAAAGTTTTCGTAAGCACCACCCAACAAGCTGGTTCAGATACAGTGATCCTTAAAAACAACAACTAAATAGCAGAGCAAGGCTGAAGAAATGCAGACCACAGAGTGCAGTGCCAGTACAGAAATTCTTCTGATGTACAGACTGTACCCAGAGAGTTGGCTTTACTTAGAGAATTACTTTCAGAAAACTGCAGAGGAACCTCGACTCAGTTCTAGAAACATGTAAGGAATGGTTTGAGTGTCTCAATAACTGGTTGCCCTCCCCACCTGCAACACTTCCAACCACTTAGTGCCTTGTGTCATCCTATCAAAACATTCATTTCTCCATTGACCCTCCAATGCTTTATTAAATCGCTGGGATAATGGCACTTATTCATTAACAAGCCAGGTAATGTGCAGAAAATACCTCACACCTAAAAGGGATTTTTTTCAGCTACATTAACCTATCCTGCTCTACCAACATCAACTATTATTACTAATATGGCTATTATATATAATACTTAATTTAGAACACCTTTTATCACAGTATCTCATTTTGACCTTTTCACTTCTGTACACGGCAACTGATGTAAAATTATTTTCACTCAAGAGATTTGTCCTCTGACTGTTAAGCTGGGTCAGAGAGTGTGGATAACAGGGATTTAAAATGATGGCAGAAGCTATAAACCTGAATTTGTGGTTGATTATGAACTACATTTTACACTTCATACAGTATTCAATCCAAATGTGCAATTCCCTGGATGAAATACAAACTGAAGTTTGAGGGTTTTTTTGGTGTTGGATTTTGTTGTTGAGCCTCTGTAAGAACAGCAAATAATCCCTTAAATCTCTGCTCTGCTGCAGGTGGATCGACAGCACCTGCTTTGTGTAAGGAGGCCCCAGGAAAACAAAGCACAAAAAGCCCTGACAGCTGAGAGGTTTCCCTGCACTCATCAAGGCACAGACTGCCACTTCCTTCATAGAATCATAGAATCAGTTGGGTTGGAAAACACCTCCGAGATCATCAAGTCCAACCCTTAATCCAACCCCACTGTGATTACCAGATGATGGCACTCAGTGCCACATCCAGTCTCATCTTACAAACCTCCAGGGTCAGAGAATCCACCCCCTCTCTGGGCAGCCCATTCCAATGCCTGACCACTCTCTGTAAAGAACTTCCTGATATCCAACCTAAACCTCCCCTCGCAGAGCTTAAGCCCCTGCCCTCCTGTCCTACTGTGGATTGCCTGAGAGAAGAGACCAACCCCCACCTGGCCAGAACTTCCCTTCAGGCAGTTCCAGACAGTGCTGAGGTCACCTCTGAGCCTCCTCTTCTCCAGGATAAACAACCTCAGCTCCCTCAGCCTTCCCTCCCACCTGATGTATCTGCAGACAGAGCTGCAGTTCCACATCACAGATGGACCATAGTAGGGATCTTCCTTCAAACTTCCCAGGCTCTCCATCCACACTACACACACAGTACCCTCTCACTGTAAGCACTGACCTTTCCTACACCTGAAAAAAAGGACATAATTTTGGCATTTACTCCCAAACAGCCCTAATTTGTGCCATCCACATCCCATTTCACACACTGCACAAAGGGACTACTACACATACAAAAACACGCTTAGAGGAGGCTCAGAGGTGACCTCAGCACTGTCTACAACTACCTGAAGGGAAGTTCTGGCCAGGTGGAGGATAGTCTCTTCTCCCAGGCACTCAGCAATAGGACAAAGGGGCACGATGGGTCAAGCTCTGCCAGGGGAAATTGAAGTTGGAGAGCAGAAAAAAATTCTTTGCAGAGAGAGTGCTCAGGCATTGGAATGGGCTGCCCAGAGAGGGGGTGGATTCCCCATCCCTAGATATTTTTCAACTGAGATTGGCCGTGGCACTGATTGCCATGATCTGGTAAAGGGAGTGGAGCTGGCCCAAGGGTTGGACTTGATGACCTCAGAGGTCTTTTCCAACCCAATCCATTCTATGATTTTATGATTCTGTGCTGCATCATTCTCAAAGCACCCACTTGAAAGACAACAGTGAACACCTGGTTCAGAATAACCAACTACTTTTGTACACTTTATTATATTTGCTCCAAAAGAGCACTTCAACAAATAAATATTTTTTTAACTCTGAATTCCTTAATCAGATCAAATTTCCTCCATACCAGGTTCTCTCCCAAAATCACCCCTTTGTCTCCTGCACTGATTTAAGTGCACACACTTGCCTTAGATACTTCAATCTGCATCACGATAATTTGGTATCATCAATACGTTAAGTGTAAATACCTTAAGTTAAAAGCAAACAAGGTTCTTTAAAGAGCCTCAGCTTTCAGACAGCAGCAAATGAAAATTTCTAGGCAGTTGCTGCAGTTCAGAAGCAAATTTGTGAGCCACTTTGTGCCACAGAATTGGCAGGTTTTTGAGTAGCTGTGGTGAGTAACTCGTGGAATAGCTCATTTAAGCTGCCAGTTTTCATTTGCTGCTACACAGGGCAGAGTCTCTCCATTCCCTCCTTCAAATCAGTTTTGAGACTCGTGTTTGAATCCCCTCCAGCTTTTCACAATTCTTCTGGACACTCGACAGAACTTCAGAGTGCTGTATAATGCAGCCTCAACACAGACTGTGCAATTCCACCATTCCCCCCTTGCTCCAAGTTGAGAAATCTGTAACTCATGGATTGCAGGAAACTCTGGTTTCCAAGACACAGCTGCAACAGCCACACAGACCCTACTGAAACTCTCCAAATATTCAGCTTTGCTGGTATTTTGGTTATAGTTCGTTATAAATAACATGCTTTTTAAAAAAACCTGTATCACCAACCCTCTAGACATCTCCATGCAGCTGCTGCATTTTATTTACTCTTCTGACAGTTCAACTCCTACCAGTTTTCTCAAATGAAGTTTGTAGGGTTTGTTATTTGGGATTTTCTTGGGTTTTAAAATTTCCTTTCCTGTGATGCATTTAATCCTGAAAAATTGCTTACCACTATGGAATCCCATTAATAATCAGCTCAGGAACTTAGATTTCACCAATAATTTACCGGGATTTAAATTAATTAAATGCCAGCCAATAATGGTTAAGATAATATCACATAAAGCTCCTTTCCCTTGCTCTCTTTTTGATTTTTCATACCAGGAAATAATTAACTAAAAAATAAATAGTAAGGAAAATACAATGCACAAATTGTTACCCATCAGCTGTTCTAACACCCTCATTCACTTCCCAGCATCCCACAATACTGGGGGACACCAGCAGCTATTTGATCCCTCCCAGTTAAAACCAGTAAGATTCCTCATAGCTACCACAGTTACAGTCCAGTTTGACTTATCATCTGGCAGATGAAACAGGATAACACGTTTAGGATTAACTGTATCCACATCCTGCCGCATATAATGAGACAAATTCCATGCTGAGACCTCTATAAAGCAGTAGATGGTTGACAAAAGGACATTACCCACAGAAGTGGGTTCAGGAAAGAGATTGAGGGGCTGGAGCGGGGCCAGAGAAGAGCAACGAGACTGGAGAAGGGACTGGAGCACAAGTGCTGTGGGGAGAGGCTGAGGGAGCTGGGGGTGTTTAGCCTGGAGAAGAGGAGGCTCAGAGGTGACCTCAGCAGTGTCTGGAACTGCCTGAAGGGAAGTTCTGGCCAGGTGGGGGTTGGTCTCTTCTCCCAGGCACTCAGCAATAGGACAAGGGGGCACGATGGGCTCAAGCTCTGCCAGGGGAAATTGAAGTTGGAGAGCAGAAACAAATTCTTTCCACAGAGAGTGCTCAGGCATTGGAATGGGCTGCCCAGAGAGGGGGTGGATTCCCCATCCCTGGAGGATTTTAAGGTGAGCTTGGCCGTGGCACTGAGTGCCATGATCTGGTAAAGGGACTGGAGTTGGACCAAGGGTTGGACTTGATGATCTCTGAGATCTTTTCCAACTCAATTTATTGTAATATTCTATGAACTGTGTTCACTACCACCATATTCACATCCTGCACATGAGGTCTCAGGAATTCAGCTCAGGTCCCTCACACCCCATTTTGCCTTTCCAGGCTCTTAGCAGACCATTAGAACTCCTCAGGAATTCCCACTGCTCTCTCTGCAGTCAGCAATTCCCAAAGCCAGCCTGTGCTCTGCCATCTCTCTTCAGCCACTCAGGATTCTCGTTTGGAAAACAGTCCTTGTAGTAAGTACTCAATAAAGCAGGACTCACCTCATAACCCTGCAGTGAACAGACACACACACAGCTCTCCCTTCTCCCAAATCCATGTGCAGAGGATGAAAAGGCACTGGAGAGGTGCTGTGCAAGCTGCTCTGTGCCCACCTCCCTTTGGGAAGGAAACACCAGGCTCCCTCATGTTCCCAGCAAACACAAGGATGCCTCATTAACTACAGAAAAGGAGCTCAATCCAAGTGAAAAGGTGAGAAACTGGATCATGGCACTCATGGCTCCTGAGCCCTTCCCCAGGAATGGTGGTTTAGAATTCCACATTCCTCCTCACTACTTCTCCACACACTTGCTGGAAACATGTTTTATTAAACCAACATCTCACTTACACTCAGTAGGTTACAGAAGCATCAGAGAACATTTCTTCTCAAGTGATGACTTGGGAGATTCCTTACATTATTACCCAGCCAAGCAAGGAATTGCTTCAGATTAGAACCTGCTAAATGAGTTTCTCACATGTGCTGCTTAATACCCTCACCACAGAATGTTCACCTGGGTGCTCCAACCTCAACTCAGATGATAATCCCACTTGCAAAATGTCAGGCCCACCCCCCTCATACCATTCCATCCTCCACTGAAATGGAACACAACGATGCACAACACCAGAACATTTCATTTTCACTGGAACATTTTTCCCCTTCCTCCTTGCTGAGGGCCAGGATTTGTGTCGTGCCAAATCTATATATTGACATACTCTCTTTTAAGTAAAATATTTTGAATAGACCTCTCCATATCACCTCATTGCTAAAAATAAATATTGAACAATGGTTAAGGCTCACTTTCCAGGCACAGAGCACTGTGAATTGCAGGCAGCTACTTAAGAACATTCTTTTCAAAATATTACAGACATTTCCTTAACAAGGAGCTACAAATGCATTGAGCTCCCCTGACTTGCACTCAATTGCTGGCAAAGATATCACCATACACTCTATGGAAAAAGAACTATGCCCCACTAAAATACATGAGCAAAAAGAGCATTTCTTTGTTTAAAAAAAAATCACTTAAAGGACCTTAAAATATCAGATGCCCAACTGAGAATCTTATGCAGTGGAAAGCATGATAGTAAGACAGTTTTTACATCTGTAACCAAATATATCTTCAGCTCAGACTTCAGATTTGATAGCTAAAATTGGCAAATGAAGCAAGGTTTAAATGTCAGGAAAAGACAAAGCACTACCTGAAGAGGGAAATGTTACCACAAGGTACAACTACCAGTTTGAAGTATTAAGGACTTGCCCTCAGGGTTGGATCAGCAAAGCTAAAACTTGAGGAAAGCCTGTTTAAATCCATCATGAAATTGTTAGAGCATAAGGCTTTAAGAGTTAAAGTATTACGTGCCTGTCAAATGACATTAAGCAATATTAGAAAGAGAGCAGTTTAAAGCCATTTCAGAGCTGGAAGTGTCCCTGTCCTCAGCTGAGAGTGGTGAATGAACTGATGCAGCACAACGGTTGATACTTTGGCCACATCACTCTCAAACAAGGAGGTTTCAACACTAGAAGGTCTGTCAGAGCTGCACAGACCCTCCTATTACTACAACAACAGGCACTGGTGAGGCCACACCTTGAGTGTTGTGTTCAGTTCTGGGCCCCTCAGTTCAGGAAAGAGATTGAGGGGCTGGAGAGGGGCCAGAGAAGAGCAACGAGGCTGGAGAAGGGACTGGAGCACAAGTGCTGTGGGGAGAGGCTGAGGGAGCTGGGGGTGTTCAGCCTGGAGAAGAGGAGGCTCAGAGGTGACCTCAGCACTGTCTGGAACTCCCTGAAGGGAAGTTCTGGCCAGCTGGGGGTTGGTCTCTTCTCCCAGGCACTCAGCAATAGGACAAGGGGGCACGATGGGCTCAAGCTCTGCCAGGGGAAAATTGAAGTTGGAGATCAGAAATACTTCTTTGCAGAGAGAGTGCTCAGGCATTGGAATGGGCTGCCCAGAGAGGGGATGGATTCCCCATCCCTGGAGGTTTTTCAACTGAGATTGGCTGTGGCACTGAGTGCCATGATCTGGTAAAGGGACTGGAGTTGGACCAAGGGTTGGACTTGATGATCTCAGAGGTCTTTTCCAACCCAACCCATTCTATGATTCTATGACTGAAAAGAGAAAAAAAAAGGCAGATAAATGTTCCATCAGCAGGGATGAAACAGCACACACAGAGAAAATAATAATTTGTTGTGTGTGTTGGATCCTGAACTTCACCTTGCTGGGACACAACAGCAGGGAGAGAGGAGTCGCTGTAATGAAGCCCCACGGGAGGACAAACATGAGATAATTGCAGCTTTGTCTCTCTGCACATCAACCCCACCAACTTCTGTTAGCAAGTTCAAACAGCATTACACAAATTAATTCGAGAATTTTATTTTCAGTGCAAAACAAACAAAAAACCCACACGGCGCTTATGGGGAAGGCAATCAGGAAAGAACAATGAGCTCGAGTTGGAAGAACAAAAGACAGACATTCCTCCTGGAGGAAAAAAGGCTGAGCTGTTACTAAGATGCTTCTCCAGTGCAAACACTGCTGGAAAAACCAGCTGAAATTGTGTCTGGATCTGGAGAGATTCGTTTTATTTGTGACACCAGGAGATCACAAACCAGCACTCAGACATGACTGACACCTCCTGCCCAGACAAGCTTCCAAGGAAAGCAATCACAGTTTCGAGGAAACGCCAGCACTGAAGGAACAGCATCAAGAACAGCGTGTTTCCTGCATTTTCCCCTTCAGTAGCAAAAGGCCTCAGTACCAAGGAAAACAAAGACAGCACAAGAGTCTGAACTCAACTGTAACATGTAATTTTTAGTGCTTGTCTCTGTGCATCTCACTTAGCAAAGCAGATAAAGCACTGATTTTCACTAAAATGAAGGGCTAATCGAGTGTAACTAATATTCTAATTACAGAATCACGTCTGTTACTCCAGGATTCCCCTTCACAGAAACATGAACAAACAGCAGTGCAACAAAATGCTACAATTTCCTGCTTTACAAAGTTAAGATCACAGAATCCCAGACCATTCTGAGTTGGAAGGGACCCCCAAGGATCAGAGAGTCCAACTCAAGTCAATGGCCCACACAGGGGATTGAACCCATCTATTTATTCAGGAATACTCAACCAGGAGTCAGTGAAGATTTTAGGATTTAGGCCAGAACCATCAGGGCTCTGAACCACTTCCATGAACACAAGCATTCCAAACAAATTATTAAGAGAATAAATTGTAGATCTAGTCTAGATTATTAAAAATATTTTCCAGATCTAATATGGAATAGTCTATTAAAACATCCCCTCCTCTTCTATTGCTACACTGCCACAATTCATGTTCACAGACCCAAGAAACTTGCTATGCCAAAACCAAGTTCCTCGTTTTGCCAGCTCAAGAGAGAGGAAATAAAAATCGAGTGCAACCAACATGGAGCGATGGATCAACGCAGTGCAAGTGTTGTTGTTACAAATGAAAACTGGGACACAAACCCCCTCACAATTCCTGAGCATCCTGGACTATTTTTACTTTATGTATTCCAGTGGGAACGAGGCTCTACACCAGTAGTGAGTGCTAAGCACAGTGCATACATGTTTTATATATTAAATGCAAAACAAGAAGGAAAATTCTCTTTCAAAACCCCATGAGTACAGTTTTAACATTTTTTCTTTCCAAAAAAGAAAATGTTCAGCAGTGTTTTCCTAAAAAGCTCAAAGGCATCTCACTGATAGGCCAACTAGAAAGAGAGAAAAGCGACCTCAGGATTCCTGGTGTCCCTCACTTACAAGTGACAAAAGGACAGTGGGCAGAGGAGCAACATAAGTGGCAGGAGATGGGAGAGGGAAGGTGAGATGGGAAGGAAAACAACAGCAGGAAGACTTCAATCCATCCTTTCAAACCAATTAATTATATCAAATGCCCCCTTCTTTACGCTCTGTATGATGCCTCCATTATAATATGCACAGGAAAACAAAGCAGGAGCTTCTGTTTCAGTTTCTTTCCACATTCGATGTCATTTTCTCATAAAAGTTTCATACAATAGATTCTTCCACAACTATATTGGAAAACTGCTGGAGAGCAGCCAGGCGGAAAGGGACCTGGGGGGACTGAGGGACAGGAAGGCCAACAGTGTGCCCAGGTGGCCAAGAAGGCCAAGGGGATCCTGGCCTGGATCAAAAATAATGTGGCCAGCAGGCCCAGGGCAGTGACCCTTCCCCTGGACTCTGCCTTGGGGAGGCCACACCTTGAGTGTTGTGTTCAGTTCTGGGCCCCTCAGGTCAGGAAAGAGATTGAGAGGCTGGAGAGGGGCCAGAGAAGAGCAACGAGGCTGGAGAAGGGACTGGAGCACAAGTGCTGTGGGGAGAGGCTGAGGGAGCTGGGGGTGTTTAGCCTGGAGAAGAGGAGGCTCAGAGGTGACCTCAGCACTGTCTAGAACTGCCTGAAGGGAAGTTCTGGCCAGGTGGGGGTTGGTCTCTTCTCCCAGGCACTCAGCAATAGGACAAGGGGGCACGATGGGCTCAAGCTCTGCCAGGGCAAATTGAAGTTGGAGATGAGAAACAAATTCTTTCCCGTGAGAGTGCTCAGGCATTGGAATGGGCTGCCCAGAGAGGGGGTGGATTCCCCATCCCTGGAGGTTTTTAAGGTGAGCTTGGCCGTGGCACTGAGTGCCATGATCTGGTAAAGGGACTGGAGCTGGACCAAGGGTTGGACTTGATGATCTTGGAGGTCTTTTCCAACCCAATCCATTCTATGATTCTATATTGCAGCCTCATCCTGTATGTTAATTGAAAGTTCAATGAAATCCCCTCAGCCTCAATCTTTAATGCTTTAAAATCTTGGGAAAATTGGAACTAAGCCACAATCCAACAACTTTGCAGCAATTCACCCAAAACACCAAATCAAAGAGCCAATTCTGACTGTTTACACATCCAACTGACCAATCTGCACCCCTGCCAAGGAGACAACCTGCCCCACACAGGTATCAACCTCACTTTCTGCCAAAAGCACTTCAATAGAACCACAATCCCTATTTTAAAGGCAAGATGTTTTCCCCCAGTGTGAAGCAAAACATACAGTCAGTATAAAAAACTATTAATAGAGAACTAGTCTGGCAAGTCACACTCAGATTAAGGTTTTGCCAAAACATTTGGCACGTTTTTGGCCTTTCCACGTTGCACACAATTTCTTGCTGTTGATGAAGTTATCTTAGCCAATTCCTTGAAAGGTGAATCTTATTCCACTCCAAATCTTCCACTGGGCTGCATGAAAAATCATTCCATCATCATACAGGTTGTAGTCACTAAGTGAAGAGAGTTAAAAGCAGTGAGATGCTTCACGAGGAAGAGTTGCAACTGTAGGAAAAGGAACATGGTGTCTGGATCAATGCATAAGGAAACAAACCCAATTGATTCTATGTTTCTAAACAAACAAAAATACCAAATAAAGAAAGTACAGAGCAGCAAAGCATCATGGCAAATTAATGCACAGGCTTTGGCCAGGCTGATAGGACTGAGTACACAATATTCCAATGGGAAGGATTCCTGCTTTAAAGAAAAAGCTACTTTTTATCTTCACTGTCTTTCAAATACACATGGATACACAACAGGAAAAAAATTACACCAGTGATAAAGAAGAGACATTATGTACCTGTAACAAGTGTCCTAAGTGCTCTCTGCTTCCTGTTAATCAAGCCTGAGAAACACCAGAGTGAAACAATCCTGGGACACCAAATGAGCTGATTAGATACATTTGAGGTATCTGTGATGTATGAACTTTTACTAGTGCTAACAACACAATTCACAAGTTGGCAAGTGAAAGCCAAGAAAGTCTTGCTTTACAGACAGCCTATGCACAATTCACAAATGATTCTGGGCATGACATTTCCTTGAAAACAACTTCCTTGACTTGAAAACAAAAAGTATCTGAATCTTGGCAAGAGCACAGAAAAAATGACTCTGCAGACACTTCATGTTTTGGCAGAAGAAAAAATACTGAAGGACAACGGATTACATGAGGCTCCCAAGATGTCAGACAGCCACTGTACACAAACTCATTAGAGGTCCTCCTGGAGTCACCTTCAGCCAGGGCTAAATCAGCAATTAAGATACCAAAATGGGTAGGACCTACTGAATCATAGAATTGATGGGCTTAGAAAAGACCTCCGAGATCATCAAGTCCAACTCTTGGGCCAACTCCAGTCCCTTTACCAGATCATGGCACTCAGTGCCACGGCCAAGCTCACCTTAAAAACCTCCAGGGATGGGGAATCCACCCCCTCTCTGGGCAGCCCATTCCAATGCCTGAGCACTCTCTCTGCAAAGAATTTCTTTCTGCTCTCCAACTGAAATTTCCCCTGGCAGAGCTTGAGCCCATCGTGCCCCCTTGTCCTATTGCTGAGTGCCTGGCAGAAGAGACCAACCCCCACCTGGCCAGAACTTCCCTTCAGGCAGTTCCAGACAGTGCTGAGGTCACCTCTGAGCCTCCTCTTCTCCAGGCTAAACACCCCCAGCTCCCTCAGCCTCTCCCCACAACACTTGTGCTCCAGTCCCTTCGCTCTTCTCTGGCCCCGCTCCAGCCCCTCAATCTCTTTCCTCAACTGAGGGGCCCAGAACTGAACACAACACTCAAGGTGTGGCCTCACATCTTCATCTGGACAGATGAAGAGGCTGCAGGAAGGGAAATCCCTCCTGAAGGTGCTGGAATGAAGCAATGCAAAGCTGCTGCTTCCCCACCACACAGACACTGGCTTTCCAAAGCACTGGACTGTGCTCCCTGTCGGGAGTTTACAAAAGGAGGAAAACTGGAACTAAAGCAACAGCAGACAGGACAGCAGGAATTCTGCAGATACTGGTGAAAAGTGGGATTAATCCCACAGCATTGAGGACTCTGTCAAAGGGTTTAAATAATGGATTGTAAGGAATTAGTGGTTGTCCAACACCCAACTTTGGAACAAAGTACAAGGTATTGAAAACAGTCACCTCATTAGACCTATTGAATTAACTCTATACCCAAAGTTTATTGTAAGGAGTCTCATATTTAAAACTACAAATTCTTTCTCTCAAAAAAATCTAATATTCTTGAATTACAATTGAAATTGCTTTCTTTATTCCTTTTCCCCAATCCCTAAAGTATTACCATGGTAAAAGCCATAAAACCAGTTTAGAAAAATATCAGTAAAAACTACATGGCATCATCTAAATATGTACATTACATACAAAGTGGGTTTTGACAAAAACATTTCAGGAAAAGTATTGAATTAAAGCAATGAATTGGGCTACCCAGAGTCAATGGCCTGATTGTTTCACAATCTATGTGAGACCCTGAGTAAATTCACACATCCAAAGGAATTTAATACATATGAAACTTCTTTCCTTTATAAAATCCTTTTCTACTATTCCCAGGGAAAAGAGTTCATCAGAAAGAGCCCTGGTTTTATTTGCATCACACTGACACAGTAATACTTTCAACCCCAGCAGTCTCTGGGTGTAGGATAAAGATATTAAGAGACAACATTAAATAACCAAGATATTTTTAACCAAGGAAACGAGTTAGACCTTCCCAGTAACAGTCAACAGCATAACAGTGATATTTTAAGATACTTTAAGACATTTAGCAAGGGCTGTCTCTTGCACAAAATTGCAAACACTTTGTTTTGACTTGCACAGTTTATTTATTACACTCAGGCAGCAACAGAGTCAATCTTTGTGACAAAACAACAAACAGTAAGATTTGAGAAAGCTCTGAGGGGGAGGGATGAGCTGCAAGAACACTTTCTGTGCTGTTAGGAGTTTCACAATCCAGCTTTCCAAGGCCAGCTTTTCCCTGGGAACAGAGCAGGAGCAGCTGCCCATGCTGGGGCGAGGTCAGCTCTGTTCCTGCTGCCTCCCACCTGGACCACCAAGGCACTGCCTCATCCCTGACCTTCAGCAATGGAAGACTCTTTGGTGGGCTGGAGAAGGGACAATGCTGTGGAAACCCAAGTGCTAATGTAAGAAAACAGAGAGGAAGAAAAAATTCTGCCTGTCTCACACAGTAGCCCGTTGTCTTAAGTTTATAGTGGTAGATGTCATTACATGGAGGCCAGAAGTCAAAAGTGACCCACAAAGCCTCCGCAAAGTTCCTTTCAGGCCTCCTTCCAGCTTTTCTGGGTTTGCTGTCAACATTTCCTCCAAGCCTTTGTAGAAAATTCAAAACTTCTAAGACTTGTCTATATACATTGCCTCAAAGTGCAAACTAGAGAAATCAGCCCTTTATCACTGAAGTTTTCTGACCATTCACAAAATTGTTTTGCATTTATCACAGAATCATAGAATGGATTGGGTTGGAAAAGACCTCTGAGATCATCAAGTCCAACCCTTGGTCCAACTCCAGTCCCTTTACCAGATCATGGCACTCAGGGCCACGGCCAATCTCACCTTAAAAACCTCCAGGGATGGGGAATCCACCCCCTCTCTGGGCAGCCCATTCCAATGCCTGAGCACTCTCTATGCAAAGAAGCTTTTTCTGATCTCCGATTTCAATTTCCCCTGGCAGAGCTTGAGCCCATCGTGCCCCCTTGTCCTATTGCTGAGTGCCTGGGAGAAGAGACCAACCCCCACCTGGCCAGAACTTCCCTTCAGGCAGTTCCAGACAGTGCTGAGGTCACCTCTGAGCCTCCTCTTCTCCAGGTTAAACACCCCCAGCTCCCTCAGCCTCTCCCCACAGCACTTGTGCTCCAGTCCCTTCTCCAGCCTCGTTGCTCTTCTCTGGCCCCGCTCCAGCCCCTCAATCCCTTTCCTGAACTGAGGGGCCCAGAACTGAACACAACACTCAAGGTGTGGCCTCCCCAAGGCAGAGTCCAGGGCAAGGGTCACTGCCCTGGGCCTGCTGGCCATGCTGTTTTTGATCCAGGCCAGGATCCCATTGGCCTTCTTGGCCACCTGGGCACACTGGTGGCTCCTGTTGAGCTTCCTGTCCCTCAGTCCCCCCAGGTTCCTTTCTGCCTGGCTGCACAGATAAAAGCTTTTGCATATGTAACACTCACCAGACACTTTAAAATATCAAGCACAAAAAAGCATCTCTCCCTCACCTTCTCTCATCCACAGGATCTCTTTAATTACCTCTTCTGGAACTTTGGATTCAGGACACTGCATGTTAAAGAGAGGCACAGCCAAAATACTGTCAAGGCAAGAGCTTCAAAGAGAGAGGTTGGTTGTTATCTCTGTCATCACCTCAGGCCCACCCATCCCGAGACACAGAGAAGTTCAACAAACCTTTGGCCAGTTTTTGGTAGAGAGGAGGCATTACTGGTCCTGTGAATTTAATTTTGTCATTATGAGACGTCAACAACTCATTCAAGAATGAACCCACTTTCTAAGAAGACAAGGAGAGGAGGTGGAATAACCTAATTCAGCTGGAAAAAAGCTTCCCAGCAGCAGCTGCTGAGGAAAGCACCGTCTGGGGAAGGGAACAGCAGCTCTGATCCTCGGGGGCTGTAACCCCCCACCCAAAGAACAGCTTCCACAAGCAATTTCCCAAAATCCTGGAGAACACACAAGCTGCTGCAGGTTCAGAAATTCCCTGATCATCCAGGGTGTGAATGTGTTTGCTCTGATCCCAGAAAGTCCTGATTCTCAGATGTCTGATCCTACAAAAGAAAGCACCTCTTCAAGTTAAACTTCACTGAGATTTAAGATTAGCAATAAACCCCACAAGGTTGCCTTGCTGCAGGGAAAGTATAAAATGTGCTTTATCTTACCAGCAAAGTTTTAGGTTCTTTTCAGGTTCCCCTGCTCAAGAACAACATCCCTCACTGAGCTCAGCAGTGCTGTTTGACACAAAAGCTGTCCAAGCTGCAAACTCAGCGTGCTTTTTCATCTTAAGCCTTCAATCAGTGCCAAGTCTGAGAGGAGAAACAAAGTTTTGCAGCTATGGGGTTCCTTTGGTCACTTGAGACTCATAAAAGAAAACTAAAAATATAGAAATAAAATCTGTAGTTGTTTCCCCTTTTCGTACCCTGAAAAAGGAGAAAAAAGGATCTCTCAGTATCTTAAACTTAGAATAGGAGAGGTTTCCAAGGAAATCTCTGGAACCACAGAAGTGACTGCTGCCAACATCCAAGCTGAGAGCACAACACTTCTGGATGATCCCAGTCTGAGAGAGATCCCTGAAGACACTGATCTTGTTCTCAGGGAAATGCCAGGCCAGGTGCCACCAGAGAGTTCCAGGGCAATGCACAAACCTGACCTCAGTGCACCAAGACCACAGTTTTTCAGCCTGACTGGAGTGTTACCCCTGGTATCAAAAATCAGAGGAGATCCATCATTCTCTGACTGTGGTTAACTCAGCATAGGAGGGACCTCTCAGAACTCACTGATATGGAGCTGAAGAAGACAGAGAACTGCACAACAGAGCAAGTAAGCAGTGCTGGGCCTTTAATGAGCTTCCTCAAGTCACTGTGATAGGCATCTGCTGTCACTGAAATTAGAAGGCCCAAGCATAAGTTACCACACACATTATCTCACACCAGGTATATCTGCAGAGTCCAGAACTTCCTGAAGTACTGGCAGAATCACTGTGGGCAAGAGACATGCAGAATTTAAGGGCAAGTCTGTGCACCACACACACAGCCTCACATGGAGGTCACCTAAGTACAAGCCCTCATGAAAGCCCAGTGGCCAAACTCCTTGGTTTTCATGGAAGGATGGCTCAGGAGATGATAAAAAAAAAAAAGAAGATAATGATCTTGTAGGAGCAAACCCACAGTGCTAAAGAACTCTGAACTGCTTCATGACTGCCAGTGAATTTCTGCACGGCAGAAGAGCTTGGAGCACTCAGCAAAGGAAGCACCACCGTAATCCCTTTGCTGGGGATACATCCCTTCCAAAGGGATTACCAGGTTAAAGTACTCCCTGTTTTATCCTAAAATATTTGTGAGGTGTTTGGTGGTGAGTAGAAGCAAAAGAGCAGGATCCCAAAACAAAGTAATCCTGCATCTAAGGAAAACAAACACGTTTGAGACAAGAAACCTACAGCAGAAAAAGGAATCCCCTGGTGCCACAAGAATCACCCCTTGAGTCCTTCACTTTGAGAAGAGATAACATTACTCATTTTACAGATGTAGTCATAAGAGACTCCCCAAAAGAGAAATATTTAGATTTTGTTCTTTCCATCAACAAAACCTCAAAGCACCCTGGAAAACAAGTATTTTCCAATTTGTAAAACAGGAGTAGCAGCTGTTTGTCTCTCTGAAAAGTTACTGTTGGCCCATGAAGCTTGAACTGCTTTCTGTGTTTTCAAAGTAATTGCCCCTCTCAACAAAGCCTCGGAGCAGAGGAGCCTCATCTCCTCTTTGATGCAGTTCCAACCCCTCTGTTCCAGGAGAACTGCTCCACACTGCTATGACTGAGAATATGCTCCTCAATTTTTCCAAAACACATTCCATCCATTTAAGACAATTCTGTTTGGACATTAATTTGAGATAACAGGAAAAGTACCTCCATCACCAGCAGCATGTTCCCCTGGCTACATTTGATTTTGAGCATGAAACAATCTATACAGAACAGAGGAATTTCTATATTACAGATGCTGACAGTCCCAGACTCCAATAGTTGTATGCAAGCCCCTGTAATCATCAAGCTCTTCCTAACTGTGCTCCAGCACAGCCCACCAAACACCTGGAACACCATCACTTTTTAATGTTCTAGAGAGACTCTCCCTTGGTAACACCCCAACCTGCAGGGGTGAGTTATCCCAACAGCAAGCCCAAAAGGCACTACCACCACAGAAGCAGAAACTACGTACAAGTCCACGTGGACTCATTTGATCCAAAAACAGTTGGGGGGTTTCCCTCACTTTTGGGAAGCCAAGAGCAGCCCAGCTCTCAGGAGACATGCACTTCCAAGACCAGATCCATTCCAGCCAATTAAGAGTCCAGAATAAATATGAAACAGGACAGAGCTTTACCACTACAGTGGTGGTCCAAGATTTCCCCTCCAAATGTTGGGGAATGGTGAGGAGATGCATGAACCAGTCAAACTGGAACAAGATTGCTTTAAATAAGTCATGCTACACTAAGCTCAAGTTGTGAAAATTTTATGTTCCAGTGAAACCACCTTCAGCAAAAATGCTACTTGTCGCTTTTCTGGTGGCACAAACAACTGAGGACATTCCATGATGGGCAGGAAGGTTTGCAGTGTCAGACCTCACACACAGCACTTAAAGCTCAGCTGAGAACCAGCCTCTCCTTTCCACAGCTCTGCATTATCACAAAGCCAAACCCCTCAGGTTATTCCAGACACAGCCAAGGAAGCTGCAAACTGAGCTGGGGTGGGTTACACAGCTGGATCCCTGCGGGAAGCCCAGGGGAAGTGCTGGGGAAAGTGCAGCACTCCTGAGTTTAACAGCCCTGTGATCACTGCACCTTCCTCTGCTTGCAGAGGGCACCCACACACAAGAATCTGCTCTAAAATATTGATTTAGAGCAGATGTAGTTTAACGAGAGTTTACAAGGAAAGAGGTTTTTGATCTTTTTTTTACCCTCTGAAGGGAAAGAGTAAAAACAAAAAGCAATGTTAAGTCATAAAAAAATAATTGCTGTAGTCCTCAGCAATTTTTAATTCCCCCTCCTTCACTAAACATCTGGGTTTTGTTAGAAAACACTATAAAATGATTTTGCAAAACCTTTGACATGTATTCTGCTCAATAGGTCCCAAAAGCACAGGAAGGAGAGCTTCAAACCAAGGAAAGGTTGTTATTTACTAAGCCTTAATAGTGAAATTAGTCTAACCCTTTTCTGCTGTCCAGCCACACCCTGGTATTTGAAGGGCACAGGCATAGGAGTTGACATGCTGAGGTGATGCTCATTTAATAAAGAAAAGGACAGTACACCCAGGAAACCATCACTCAAGCAAGACTCTGTGATGAGCCAAGAAAAAGCTGCTCCTGCACAGCCCAGGACTCTGGAGATACCTGTGCCATTAAGTTCCTTCAGAACAAATTAGTGCTCCATGAACTGATCAGAGCATAAATAAGCCCAACAGGAATGAGAGAAGCCACTGACAGGCACAGCATCCCCCTGACAGCAGCTGAGCTCTACAGCTCTCATTCACAATGAACACCAAAAAGCTGTCAGTGCCAAAAGGATCTCTGGTCCTTTCCCTCCCCATTCACAGCACGTCAAAGCAGATGCAACACCTCCAGCAGATAACTAAGCACAAGAATCCTATACTTTCATTTTCTCTCGTCACTCAAAGCACAAATTGCAGCTCTCTCCCAGACCTAATAATTACTCCTATGGCTGCATTCTGTTCTTCTCCAGTAGCAGCAGGAAACTGGATTGGAGCTGCAGGAACCCAGCCAGTGACTGCACAAGCTGCTGTTGTGATAGCACAAAGCAGAAGCCAACTCGGCAGGTAATTGGACTTGAAGTGGGAAAGATCTTCCCCAGTCAGCTTGAAATAGCAATTTCATAGGGGAGAAAATAGGTTGTCTTCATCTACCACACACTACCAAAGGAAAACTTTGATCCTAAAACAGACAGACACAATAAATACCAAGACATACCACCATAAAAAGGTAATAAATTTAGGTGGGTTTTTTTGTAGTCTGCAGCAACTCAAAAGTGGCTGGAGAGCAGCCAGGCAGAAAGGGACCTGGGGGTACTCACTGACAGGAGGCTGAACATGAGCCAACAGTGTGCCCAGGTGGCCAAGAAGGCCAATGGGATCCTGGCCTGGATCAAAAACAGCATGGCCAGCAGGCCCAGGGCAGTGACCCTTCCCCTGGACTCTGCATTGGGGGAGGCCACACCTTGAGTGTTGTGTTCAGTTCTGGGCCCCTCAGTTGAGGAAAGAGATTGAGGGGCTGGAGCGGGGCCAGAGAAGAGCAACGAGGCTGGAGAAGGGACTGGAGCACAAGTGCTGTGGGGAGAGGCTGAGGGAGCTGGGGGTGTTTAGCCTGGAGAAGAGGAGGCTCAGAGGTGACCTCAGCACTGTCTGGAACTCCCTGAAGGGAAGTTCTGGCCAGGTGGGGGTTGGTCTCTTCTCCCAGGCACTCAGCAATAGGACAAGGGGGACGATGGGCTCAAGCTCTGCCAGGGGAGATTTCAGTTGGAGAGCAGAAAAAGCTTCTTTCTGGAGAGAGTGCTCAGGGATTGGAATGGGCTGCCCAGAGAGGGGGTGGATTCCCCATCCCTGAAGGTTTTTCAGCTGAGATTGGCCGTGGCCCTGAGTGCCATGATCTGGTAAAGGGACTGGAGTTGGACCAAGGGTTGGACCTGATGATCTCGGAGGTCTTTTCCAACTCAATTGAGTCTATGATTCAATGAAAAGGCATTTACAATCTTCTATGGAGCCAGTATTAAGAATGCAATCACTTGGGTACCAAAGCACAACATTCCCTTGTTGGAAAGGATTACTTGCAGTGCTTGAGAGTGATATTCTCTTGCCCACTGACCTCTTACTTTGGAAGGTCTCAAATTCCACACCCACTACTACAACAGAATTCAGCCATACTTCCAGTGCAATCCCAGGGAATCTTGGGGGGCTTCTGTCACAATTCATGCTTCCTAATCCCATACTTCAAATAACTCATATGCACATGAAGCTGCTTCTTCATTTCTCTAAACCCTACATCCATGGAAGTAATTCCAAAGCATTTGAAACCAATAAAAAAATCTAAATGCAGACACACCTAAAGCCATGGGGGATTCTATGACTGGAGTGTCCAGTAACACCAGTAAAACCTCAGTGTTAATGCCAGCTCATCTGGGACTGGGGGGGTTCCCTCCCACTGTTCCACAAAAAGAACTCCAACTAACAACATCCAACGAGGAGTTAGTGATGCCTAAGAAGAGGAGAAAAGAGAAGTGAAGATCCACCTGTGTTTGCACAGTGGGAAGTGTTAACCTAATAAATCAACAGACTGGATGTGTAGTGGAACATGAATTCCTCTGCTTAGCAGAAATTGGAATCACACAGTTTTATTTAAATGGCAATTATTCACCTACTGAAAATCTGTAAGAAAGATATACTGCCCTTAACTATGATTCCACAGTCATGTTAAGCTGCCTCAGCTTTCAGGCACAGACACCTGTTTTCCTCTCAGACATGTATACACCCAATTAAAAAAATACAAAAAAAAATACAAACTACCACAAACCCTCAAAATACAGAAATTGCTTAAAAAAACCCCTCCCATGTGCCTCCCAAAGCCTTGAAAACTCCAGTTCAGCATCCCAACATTCCCAGGTGATGCTGTGACATGATTTTGAAACCAACTCTCCAGTTCAGCAAAAGGGATTAGTAAAATCTTAAGAAAGATTCATACACTGTTAATGAAGACTCACAGTTCCCCACTCCCCACCCTGACATGTACACACAAACAAACTCAAGACTGAATAAGAGTTTTAAGCTTCATTTCTTACAGTAAATCTAATTTTGACAATGCTGGGAAAAGTTTTGCCTTAAATGGTCTGATTTCTGTAAAACAGGGAATACTAGAAAATATCCTGAATGCTGCCTGAGCACAGTTACTAAAACAGGGGTTCAAGTCAAGGGCCTAATACTGAAGAGGTGCTTCCATATTTCAACAATACTCTGTAAAAACTTGAGACTTAATATCCCATGCAGTGCTTTCCTCCCAAACACATCCATTTGGCCTCAGAAGGCCAAACAATCCTACATTTTCTGCAGCACCTCAGAAGGCAGAGTGGTGAGTGGAAAAAAACAAAAGGCACTGATTCATATGCAATTAGCTCAGCTAAATTTACTACTGAAGCCATTGCTACCCCAGCTGTCCTGGACACCTGCACAGCAGGGACAATGGAACATGACAAGCATCCTCTTGCCATCTATTGCAGTTTTCAGGCTGACACATGAACTTAGAATTGGTGACAGCCAGTTCCTGAGCTGCTGCATTAACACAATTGGCACAAAACCAGCCCTGCACCTTATTCAAGTCCCCAAGTCAGAGACAAAACCAACGGAGACAGTCAGTGCCTCACCCACCTCTGCTAAATCTTATAGATGCACCATCCAAAAAGCATCACTGTTCTAAACACATCATGTGTCTTTCCACTCAAGATTCAGTTTACAGTGACAGACAAGCAGAGCAGAACAGAAAACTGGTATCTGAAGAGTTGGAAGGAAGGATATAAAGGGAGGAAACTTGCTGATATCCTGTGCAGCACAAGTTCCCACTTCTTCACCTGCCTCAGACACAAGTTAGACTGAAAGACCTGGAGCAGAACTAAACTTCTGAGGTCAAGCTGTAGGTCATTTTCTAAGAACTAAGCAGCTCACTCTTTTTCAATGTTTCTGCAATCATTGACACCAGTTTTGTGCAGAAGCCACACACAGTAAAGTGATTTCACCTGTGTGGTATGAATCCCAGACTATTCTGAGTTGGAAGGACCCACAAGGATCATCGAGTCCAACTCAAGTGAATGACCCGTACAGGGGATTGAACCCACGACCTTGGCTTTATTACAACCAAGTTTTAACCAACTAAGATAGTCTCAGGGTTGATTCAGGCTCTGGTGCCTAAGATGTGAGAAAATCCTATGAGAGCATCTTAAAAATCTCAGTGTCCTCTGTGTGCATTGCCAGAGCACTCAGTGAGATGCTCTGCATCCCAGTTCTGGCCCACACCCACCAGCCCTGCCCCAGACAGCAGCATAAACACACAAAACCTCTTTTATAAGGGTTCAGAGAAAGTGCAAACCAACACATTCAACGTGACATATCTACCTGAATCCAGATCCTCAGAGGATGGGCTTTCATGTCCCAGCCCCTGTGCTATCTTTATAAGGGCACTAATTTGTACAGCACACTCTTTATCTGCACTACAGAAACTCCACAGATGAACATTAACCAGATTCTTGTGCTGTCTGCCAGGTGTTTAAATATCTTGCAACTCAAATGCTGAAATACTATCTGCAGTCTAAATGCTTAGGATTATCCAGTGAGAACACATACATTTCCATCCACTGTGTAAAACACATTTTTTCCCTATTTGTTACATTTTAAGCACCAGATTAGAATTACCAACATACAAACATATACTACAGGTCTGTTCTGAAGGTTGATTTCATCAGAAAGTTTTAACTCTCAAAAGCTTTCATTTTGAGAACAGAAACACTGAAAAATATTCACAGAAACTTTTAGTCCAAGAGACTCCACATTTATCTGCACTAGGCAAGCCCTACACAAAGGATTCTTCAAAGAAAACAAGCTCTGATATTGTATATTTTGGTAAGTTTAGGTGCACACTGTGTATGTTGTGCATTAGAAAACAACCCCATTCTTTGTATTAAACAACATGCTTCTCTTGGTCCAGGTTAGACAACAAATTTCTGAGAAATGTGAAGATCTATGACTTTTTGAAGCTTGAAATTCCACCACCAGAACTCTGACCTGGACAGACACCTGTTACATTAATGTACATTAATACCTGTACATCAATACATTAATGGATTACTATCTTAACATATTTACTGTTTTTCCTCCTTCACCTACACTAAATTCAAGGTAAAAACTTATACAGTATCATTCTTAGCAACAAAAATTGAAGTCCCAAAGGGATCATGACATTTTTTTATAGCATGTCAATTCTCTTCCTGAAGAGGAGAGAGATATCACTCCAGTGAGAAAGAAATTAAACTACTTTTGGTGTTTTTATCACCTGACCACTCTATGGCTCAGATAAAACAGTCAGCACTGAAGGCTTCCTGAACAGGGGCAGGAAGGTCAGATTCTCTCATACCTGAGGTTACAGACTATTTTAAACAGGGAACTGGAATAAAATTAAAGCTTTACACCCCCGAAAGAAAATCCACTGCAGCCTTTTCATTAAAACAAATGTATCCTGGTACCACAGCATAAACTGGCAGCAAGGAAATCAGCAGTAACATGTGAGGAGTTCTCCACTCAGGATGATCAGGATTTGTGCCCCTGTCCCTTACCTTTGATGCTTGAGGAGTAGAGATGACATGGACACTGCTGGGCTTAACTCCACTGGCCTTGGGTCGCTTGTAAAGGGCAAATCTGCTTTTCCTGCGTCCTCTGTCTCCATTGGGGAGGGATCCATTGTACCTGGAAACAAACCAACAAAGCTTAGCATAAAAAAACCCACCAGTTTGGAACATGCAAAAGGATGAAGTGCTAATTTGGCCACAATATTCTGGTATCATCAAATTCATGGGCAAAATAAAACAAGTGATAACCCACTAAGTTTTGTTTCCTGAATTATGAAGAGTCAAACATTCTTCACCCAGCAGTGGTGGAAATTCTGTTCTCATTAAAAAGGTAATTAACTACAAGTGAAATACTGAGTTGTGCAGCCACAGAAATACTTCTTTGCCTCTAGAATGAAAGGAATTTGGAAGTACAAACCTTACATCTTCACTGTAATTTCAGAATTTCAATGAGGAGTTTTAAAATGTTTTTACCCTACCAGCCCTCTCCCCACATCTCAGAGAGGAAGAACAGGGGCAATTTGGAAAACTAAAGTAATTTAGGGCCAAGTAAAACTGTGGGAAAAGGAATTTTACTCACATAGGGGGGAAACAACTGGAAAAGCTTTCTTTTTAAAAAAAAATCTAATCCTAAAGGCTTCATCTATTATTAAGGATAGAGGATGCAAGTGTTTTTAATTTATGTGACTATCTGAAGCCTCACTAATGACTTCCTTTATCAGGTGTCACATAGTAGCCTTCGACAGTTCTTTCATCTCTCCCCGAGGACAGAGACCCAGTGGATTAATTATTCAGAGAAGTCTTAAGCCTCAAGGGGACGCAGCTCCTTCCCCCAGGGAAGGGATCAACTGGCAATGTCTTTGCGATGCACAAGCACAGAATTCACCCCCAAATGTAGGTCAGGCAGGTGCTTTTCCCCACAGCACTGTCAGGGTGACAATCCTGCCAACTCCCACAGCTCCAGGAAGAGTTCTCAGGGGAGAGTATCACAGAATCATAGAATGGATTGGGTTGGAAAAGACCTCCAAGATCATCAAGTCCAACCCTTGGTCCAACTCCAGTCCCTTTACCAGATCATGGCACTCAGTGCCACGGCCAACCTCAGTTGAAAATCCTCCAGGGATGGGGAATCCACCCCCTCTCTGGGCAGCCCATTCCAATGCCTGAGCACTCTCTCTGCAAAGAATTTCTTTCTGCTCTCCAACTGAAATTTCCCCTGGCAGAGCTTGAGCCCATCGTGCCCCCTTGTCCTATTGCTGAGTGCCTGGGAGAAGGAAAAGCAAGAGGCAGCAATGCAGAAACCCAGAATCTTTTTTTTTCTTATCATAACGTCCTGAATATGTAATTAAGTAGTTTGTGTAACAGGAGCATGTGCTTGGAGAGCTTCTATCCTTCTGCAAACAAAAGGGAAACAGGGAGTGGATGAAAGCAAGTGGTGTCATTGCTGAGGCTCTGCATACTTGGTCATTCCAGGCAAGGATCACCTGCTGGCACACAGGGAAGCAGCTCCCACCCTCACATGCAGGGATCTCAAATGCAGCAGCACAGGCAAGATCAAATGTGAGATAAAATCACCTCAAATCTCAGTACTCCAAAACATAAACCCCAAACCTTTCAACAATATACATTTAATACCTGATGCTGAAGCCACAGAGAAAGTTTAGAGACTTTTACCTGGGCTGAAATTCGACTTGCTCTCTCACTCCCACTTTCAAAGGGAAGACTGCTCTGTCTTTGTGGAATATTAAAGGAGATTCCCTAACACAGCAGAAAAACAACAGGAATAAATCACTATTATTTCATGCCAGGCCTATTTCTACCTTGGAAACTTGTTATTAACCTACACCACACAAGTGTAGCACAGCAGATCCTCATCACAAGAGATCAACCCCTACAAAGATACATCAATATGAACCACAGGCAGCTCAAATACCAGCACTCAAAATAGGAGTTATTTGATTCTCCAACTTGAATCTCCCTGGATATATACACATGTTTTCTTTCAAAGACACTGTATTACCAGGAACATGCCAGCAAGTTTTAACTTGCCTGAAGACAACATTCTTTCTGCAAGTATTTTTATCTGAAAACCCAGGAAAGCAGTAATTGCCTCAGAAATAATATGTGACTACTATATATTAACCATTGCCAGCTTTACATTTTGTCATTATTAATTTTTTTTGTATTTGTGTAACTGTTAAGTGATACTGAATTAAAGTAGATCCACTGAAAGTGAAAACCAGGCAAATGGGGTTTTATTTTCACATTCACAATATAATTTTAACCAGGAAAGGCTACATGATTTCATTTTCATCTTAATGGCATTTAATTACTTTTAAAAGAGATAAAGAAAGAAGCTGCTCAAGGTTAAAAGACCTTTTGGAAACTTTAAATAGGAAAGAAATCCAAGCAAAGCAAAGTTGAATTCATTCATCCTGATTAGCACTGACAAATTCTCATGAAGGTTTTCTCCCTGTGCCAATTTCTAAATTTCCTTTCCACAAAAGGGCAAGAGGAACTGAGTGGTAGTTTTAGGATTTTTTATGCTTTAATTATAAACCAGCATGTTTTATTTTGATCCAACACTGGCAGAAAGAGCTGGGACAATTACCAGGCACACAAATGTGGTTTGGGGGGCGGGGGGGAGGGGGGATGGGAAGGGTGTCAAGAGAACTTCACAGAATCATAGAATGGATTGGGTTGGAAAAGACCTCTGAGATCATCAAGTCCAACCCTTGGTCCAACTCCACTCCCTTTACCAGATCATGGCACTCAGTGCCACAGCCAAGCTCACCTTAAAAACCTCCAGGGATGGGGAATCCACCCCCTCTCTGGGCAGCCCATTCCAATGCCTGAGCACTCTCTCTGCAAAGAATTTTTTCCTGCTCTCCAACTTCAATTTCCCCTGGCAGAGCTTGAGCCCATCGTGCCCCCTTGTCCTATTGCTGAGTGCCTGGGAGAAGAGACCAACCCCCACCTGGCCAGAACTTCCCTTCAGGCAGTTCCAGACAGTGCTGAGGTCACCTCTGAGCCTCCTCTTCTCCAGGCTAAACACCCCCAGCTCCCTCAGCCTCTCCCCACAGCACTTGTGCTCCAGTCCCTTCTCCAGCCTCGTTGCTCTTCTCTGGCTCCGCTCCAGCCCCTCAATCTCTTTCCTCAACTGAGGGGCCCAGAACTGAACACAACACTCAAGGTGTGGCCTCACCAATGCAGAGTCCAGGGGAAGGGTCACTGCCCTGGGCTATTTTTGATACTTGCCTCTTTCCTCTCCACAGCTGGCACACCCCTGGAATTTTTCCTCAGCTGGGACTCTGAACTTGTTCCCCACAATCCAACCCTCCCCATGGCACTGGGGCCACACCTTTACCAACCTGCATTCCCAGTGATCCAGCAGTGATGCCACGGGATCCTGCCAGCCCAGGCAGGACCTGCACTCACCCACTCTCTGCCCACCATCCCATCCTGGCCCATCCCTGCCTTTCCAAAAGGAGCTGTCCCACTGGATTCTGGAGGAATACAAGCATGGCTACCTGTTTAGGTTTAGCTCCAGACTGCTTTTTCCCCCTCCTTCCCACACTTTTCCTTGCAAGGGGAAAAAAACCTCAAAAGAAAGCAAGAACTTAAAACTGAATTAAATTAGAATACATATATATTTTTTATAATTTACAATTATGTAGGTAATTTGTACACACTATTAAGGGGGCCCCGGGGAAAAGGGCACAGGGAACAGGAAACAAGGAATAAGGAGGGACAAAAACAAAAACAGGTAAGGACAATCAAAAAACTCTAAAGATGAAAGAAACTGGCAAAAATACGATTTCACCAACAACTCCTAAGAGAAAAACTAACTCCTTTTTAATTCTTCTGCGTGGCTCTGAACAAGGGACCGATGTCTGGGTTCCTTCTGCTCCCCCAAGCCACGCCGGAAAAAGGAAGGGAGGAAAAAAACCCAGAACTTTTTATTTCTTTTTTTAGTCCATCTTCCCTTGTTACGTGGAAAACACGTGTGGAATACTTATGTAATGCCCATTTCCTTAGTTACACCTGGTTACTAAAGAAGCCTGGATTAAACCCATCACACTACCCACAGCTTGCTGAGGCAGAACCACAGCAGAAACAGCCTCCAGCCCTCTCCTCTCCTTCCCTTCTTTTGGCCTGGGTGAGCAAAATCTGCCTCCTCCAGAGCAGCAACAGGATGGAATTGCACAGGGAGAGAAGGAACAAGGGCTGAGGCCACAAATTCCCCATTACAAACACTGGGAGACTCCAAGCTTCCCCTCAGAAACTTTCCCTTCAACCTCTCTGGATAAGAATTAGCCCATTTCCCTTCTCTGAACCCTTTCAATAGCTCCACAAGCAGCTCAGGGACTAGGACAGGAGCACACCAACTTTTTCCTTCACAAGAAGGCCAGGCCGCCTCTTGCTCCAGACATCTTGAAGCTGGAACTGTCCTCTGCCCCACTAAAAAACCCAGAACAAACTCATTTCAAATAATAAAACAAACTAGGAAAAAAAATAAATTTCAGAACAACCACTCCTGAGACCATCCTGCTCACATGTGGATCCTACAGGGAACTTCTGAAGCTCTCCAGAAGTTCATCTGACCAAGACATGTGGAAGGAACAGCCCTACACTTGCAAATACCTCTCAGTGACAGCAATCCCAGGACAACCTGCATTATGAAACCTCCTGGGATAATTAGCTGAGTTGATAGCACTACTCCTTGCAAACAAGGGAGTGGTGCTGGCACAGGCCATGGGCACCATAATTAGCACAGCCAGTTTCCTACAGATTTACATCAAACACTTGAGGACTTCGGTATATAATGAAATGCAAACTCCAATTAAGCTTTTCCCATGGTTGGGATGTAATGAAGGCCTCTCCTCCACAGGGATTCACGACTGTCTGGAGAGCAAGACCACACATGCTCCCTCCCTCCCACAGTCCACTGTGGCAAGTTCCTATTTTCTACAAGTCTTGTACTACTTGTACTACTACTACAAGTACTTGACTAGTTCAGAGATCCCCAACAAGCTTTGAACTGTTTGTCAGATGGCTTGTTACACAAGCTTTTTTTTGGTTTATGTTTATTTTGTTTGGGTTTTTTTTTTAAAGAATCAGCCCTAGACAGAGTAAACAAGACCTCTGCTATTTGGGACAAGAGCTCTAAATCTTGACCCACACCTTGAAAAGTTCATTTTGCCTCCAGGAAGTTATCCTGAAAATGAAGGTGAATGTCTACCAGCTGACACAGAAAGTGCTGCATGCAGCTAATCTTTTTCACAACAGTATCAAAATACAAACTATCATCAAACTTAAATACTTTCCATACTCCTAAAAGACTACAAGCTGAACAACTCCTAATTTTCACAGGTAATACAGCCCCTGGACAAAAGGGAGTCATTTTACTTTGCTTTCCTTGCCTATTCCCAGCAGATTTACTGCACACCTTCTCATTTTCACATGAACACCATCCCGTTTCAGACTGCTCTGTGAACAGAGGACATGCCACAGTCAAACAGCACAGCTTTGCTTACCAAACAATAAAGCAGCAGAAGTGAAGGCAGACTTGAGAGAATTTTCCTTTTTAAGTACATTCTGATCCCATATTTGGTATAATCCTGTAGTACACACTCCACACATACCAAAATACAGTTTGTGCTTACACTGTATTTTTACCATCCCTGAACCAGTGGTCCAGCACCACTGCCAAAAGCAGCAGTCCCACCTTCCATTTGTTAGTTTACTCCTGCTACTTCTCTCTCTGGTTTACAGAAGTGAAGGCAAAACTAGATTTATGCTCTAAATGGAGTTTTAAACCACAAAAAGCCACAGAAGCACTTGTATCAGGCACATGGGAAAACAGCACAGTGGGCAGGAGAGACAGCCTTGGAAGTGCTGTGAGTCTACAGCTATCAGGGCATCTACAACATTGGAGACATTATTCACCTCTGCAATTCCCCAGAGCTTCTCAGGGCTCTACACTCAAGTCCTGACTAACTGGAAAACCCTCTCCTGCTGAAGCATCCAACACTGAATTCCTTGAACACACATGAAAAGGGAAAAAGCCACAGGTTTATAGCAGAAAGGCTCAACATATGCAATGCTGACAACAAAATAACTGACCTGCTGTCTCCTTTGATGCAACACCACTGCCAATACTTCATGTTCTTTACACACACCCTGTCCCCTTGTACCCGACTGAACAATTCATTTTGTATCTGGAACTGATGAATTACTTCAGAAAAATAACTGGAACAGTTATTGGATTTTCCAATTTTTTAAAAGAGGACAGAATTATTTCAAATAAGTTTTTCTGCACCAGAGCTTCAGAAAACAAGCAGTTGCTGCCTGCCAGTTATCTGAGAACTCCAGTGAAACAGAACAGTGATGTTATTCTCAAACTTAATCTCATGGGGAAGAGCTGCCAAATAGGAAGAGCAAAGCTAAGTAGTGTTTTTTGTACCACCAGGATACTACTGGTTCATTTCCTCCTTTGAACTCTGTTCTCTGTGCTCTGTATCAGTGTCCTGGGTGTTAACTCAGTATGAATTTCAGCCTAAGCTTGTCTCCAGCTTATTACATGGATCAGTGTCTGCCTCACAGGCACCTCCACCACCAGAAGTATTCATAGAATCCTAGAATCGATTGGGTTGGAAAAGACCTCTGAGATCATCAAGCCCAACCCTTGGGCCAACTCCACTCCCTTTACCAGATCATGGCACTCAGTGCCACAGCCAAGCTCACCTTAAAAACCTCCAGGGATGGGGAATCCACCCCCTCTCTGGGCAGACCATTCCAATCCCTGAGCACTCTCTTGGAAAGAAGCATTTCTGATCTCCAATTTCCCCTGGCAGAGCTTGAGCCCATCGTGCCCCCTTGTCCTATTGCTGAGTGCCTGGCAGAAGAGACCAACCCCCACCTGGCCAGAACTTCCCTTCAGGCAGTTCCAGACAGTGCTGAGGTCACCTCTGAGCCTCCTCTTCTCCAGGCTAAACACCCCCAGCTCCCTCAGCCTCTCCCCACAGCACTTGTGCTCCAGTCCCTTCTCCAGGCTCATTGCTCTTCTCTGGCCCCATTCCAGCTCTGCCAGGGGAAATTGAAGTTGGAGAGCAGAAAAAATTCTTTGCAGAGAGAGTGCTCTGGCATTGGAATGGGCTGCCCAGAGAGGGGGTGGATTCCCCATCCCTGGAGGTTTTTAAGGTGAGCTTGGCCATGGCACTGAGTGCCATGATCTGGTAAAGGGACTGGAGTTGGACCAAGGGTTGGACTTGATGATCTCGGAGGTCTTTTCCGATGCAATCGATTTTATGATTCTATGATTCAGTGCAATGAAGTCTAACTCCATAAACTCAGATTTTTCAAAGACAAGGCTGATTTGCATTACTGGCTCATGATTAGGGGTTAATTATTTTTTTTAGCTACCCTTCCAGAGTTGCTCCTGCTCCCATCAGGAACCCAGCAGTCAGCTTGCCCAAGCCCTGTGTGCTACACTCAGAACTTTTATGTTCACACACAGCTGGTGCTTCCTGATCAGCATCACCAGTGTGGATCAGCTGAACACACAGCTAAAAGGTTAGGTACACCCTGAAAAAACCAACAAACAAATCTTTCAGAGGCAACTACAGTAGATCAGATAAGCTGGAACCTACTTTCCCCCTTCAGGATGTGGACAAATTAAGGAGAACCTTATCTACTGACACCACCACAAGAAGTCACATGTGCAGGAGCTGGGGCTCGCCAGGGTGACCTTAATTTTCCCCTGGTGTTCTGGAACAGAAGTGGTGGCTCTCCAGGTTTGTGGGGTAAAAGCCTATTTCTGGCTGCTCCTCCTGTCCCCTCAGCTCCACCTGCCAGGTGATGAAAGGATCAGGTGCACTAAAGATCAGGATAATGCACAGCCTGCCTTTTGAACTATTGACTACCCAGCCACTGTAACAACTGTGACATAAGAATAGTTAAAAAAAAAAATCAAGATTTTGTCAGGATGACTATTTATAGAAAATACAGCTGACTAATCCTCATGCATGTTTAGCTCACATAGTACAGGCACTTCAAGAAAACATGCACCTGATCTGTATTAACTTCACCCTAAACAGAAAGCTAAAGGATGTTATTTGGCTTGCAAATACTAAATGGACTGTGCAAGAACTGCTTTTAATCAGCTTTATTTACACTACATATTCAGTTTACTTCAAATTTCCTAAACCTCTCTGCTCCTTTGATAGTCTCCCCCTCACTGATATGGAGGGGAAAGAAATTAGAGAATAAGAAAACACAGAAGTAGCAGAAGGGACCAGTGTCAAAGTGAGGGGTACAAGAGTCAGGGTTTTATTACTCCAACTACTTGTAACAGGATGACAGAGATCCAATCAAGGGTACAAACCAGCTGGTATTTCCTCTGAGAAGAACTTTCTATAAGAACTTCTTATAAATCTCTTTGATTTTTCTTAGAAAGTGGTTTGCACTTGCCCCAAATTGTTTTCCTGAAAAATACTTTGTTACTTCTGCTTTTTGTGAAAGCAAAGGCAGTTGTATGAGCAGCAAAAGAGTCTGATTAAAAGCTGATACTCCAGAAAAATAAAGGAGGATGCTGACGGAGCCTACAAGAGCTTTCATTAAGTCAAATAACAGTTGCAAACAATTTAATAGCTCAAAAGCTCTGCAGACAGCCCAGTTAAGCATTACAGCCAGAGAAAGGGATAACTGCAGTCTCACAACACAGGTTTCTTAGAAGTCATCCATAACCATGATATTAGTAAGGGAAAAGAAAGGTTGCAACTTTAACAGGAAAAAACACATTTAAGACACTATTCCACCAACTCCAATATAAGTAATATGCCAGCAGAGCACCAGAATGCAAGAGGCTTTTTCGCCCTTTAGAAAGCAAAGGGTAAGGGAACCTGTTCCTTCACATAATGACTTCCTTAACAATCCTTATTTCCAACATTTTACTGCTCCCCCCAGCATTCATTTAACAAGGAGGCAATTTTATTCAGTGCTTTAAGCCCATCTCTAAAGCTGTCAGCTAAAACCATTCAACGCTGCATAAAACAGCAATGTTGGTGCACAGCAAAATACAGGGTATAAACTAATCAAGTTCATTTCAAAGCATGCTTTTTATTCCAGCTGAAAGAGCACAAGAGGTGGGCAAAGCACCATGTTTAGAGAATCCTCTTTCCAACCCCAAACTTCTCCTAGCACAGAGGAAATACTATGATCTCTAATCTAGCCAAATGTCACTGGAATTGGTTGATACAGCATTTGGATGAATTAAAACAGGCAGTTACAGTAGGAAGTGAGATCCCACTTTTACTGCATTCAAAATAAGTCAGATAAACACAAAATCCATTTCAATGGGAAGTACTGAGTGTTGTGTTCAGTTCTGGGCCCCTCAGTTCAGGAAAGAGATTGAGGGGCTGCAGTGGGGCCAGAGAAGAGCAACGAGGCTGGAGAAGGGACTGGAGCACAAGTGCTGTGGGGAGAGGCTGAGGGAGCTGGGGGTGTTTAGCCTGGAGAAGAGGAGGCTCAGAGGTGACCTCAGCACTGTCTGGAACTGCCTGAAGGGAAGTTCTGGCCAGGTGGGGGTTGGTCTCTTCTCCCAGGCACTCAGCAATAGGACAAGGGGGCACGATGGGCTCAAGCTCTGCCAGGGGAAATTGAAGTTGGAGAGCAGGAAAAAATTCTTTGCAGAGAGAGTGCTCAGGCATTGGAATGGGCTGCCCAGAGAGGGGGTGGATTCCCCATCCCTGGAGGTTTTTCAACTGAGCTTGGCCGTGGCACTGAGTGCCATGATCTGGTAAAGGGACTGGAGTTGGCCCAAGGGTTGGACTTGATGATCTCGGAGGTCTTTTCCAACCCAATCCATTCTATGATTCTATTCTATACTATGCACAGCTGGGGTTTGATGCACAGCAGAAAGAAGTGACAGAGCAAATTTGATCCCACACACCAGAGGCTCAGGAACCACACAGCTTTGTATGGAAACAATTTACAACCTGCTCTTAAATGCCAGATCAAAAACAGGCTGCAAGTATCAAAATTAAGACAAATAACACGTCATAACACGCAAGGGAACAAGAAACCTCAAAAACCACTTTCCCTGATATCCTAAATCTTCTCCCAACCTATTTCTGCTTCATATATGCTGGAAGGTGCACAAGTAAGCTACTCAATTTGTAGCCTGAGGAATGAATAGCAATAACACCACGTTACATCTGAAACTTCACTACATTAAACATTATGGGAGAAACTACATTTCATTTAGAGGACCATTTGGGCCACTGAAAATAAAGCACAACCCCAACAAGTCATTTCCTAAGAAATCAAATGCTTTCCCTAAAACCCTATCAAGGACTATTTGACAGTTCACATTTTGATTAGAAAAGGTGATGGCTTTCTTACAACTTCGGTTCTCCTTCAAATACAAGCAATTGCAATGTCATTCCTGTGATTCCACAGGCAAGAAGTTCCAGGATGTCTGTTACTTACAGCTTTTTCAAACACTCAAGCATGACAAGAATCATCTTAGCTCTGTTTCTGTATCATTTAGCACAGAGGAAGATAGAAAATTTGCATCCATTCTGTGAATATATATGATCTCACCAGAAGTTTACTGAGTAGAAAGTGAAGCCCTCAACTCCTGAACCCTGACCTGCAACATCTGAGTCAAATCCTACCAGTTTTAACATTCCTTTTAGTTTCCCAGGGGAAAGACACCCTTAAAAAGGCACAGCTGTTCGTTCAACCCCAAGTGTTCAACAAATCTTTGCCTCAGAAACAGAAATGGGTTTCCATCTTTGTAGCCCTTGCAAGCATTGCTGCCTCTGAACACAGCAGATTCCTCAGCATCAGGCACTCAGCAATAGGACAAGGGGGCACGATGGGCTCAAGCTCTGCCAGGGGAAATTGAAGTTGGAGAGCAGAAAAAAATTCTTTGCAGAGAGAGTGCTCAGGCATTGGAATGGGCTGCCCAGAGAGGGGGTGGATTCCCCATCCCTGGAGGTTTATAAGGTGAGCTTGGCTGTGGCACTGAGTGCCATGATCTGGTAAAGGGACTGGAGTTGGCCCAAGGGTTGGACTAGGTGGTCTCAGAGGTCTTTTCCAACCCAATCCATTCTATGATTCTCTCACTGATGCTGCATCATCAGCCACTGCTACACAGCACCAGCAGTCAGAGGTGAATAATCTACTGCACTGCCTGCTCTGAGCACAGTTAGAGTGGATAAGCAAAAAGAAAACACCACAGAGATTCCCTTCCTGCCTTCTGGCACCCGGCAGGATCCAGAGGCTGCAAGTTTGCAGGTTGTTTCAGAGGGGTCCTGCACCACCATCCTGCTGGAGCAGAAGTCCCAGCCTGGCTGGGAATCCTGCCCTGGTTACATTCAGCAGGAATTACTGAGTGGGAGTTGTCAAAGGTTCCTCCTTTTAGTTCTTATTCCCCAAACAATATAAAGAAAAAAGAATGGGCACTCCCTGAGGTAGATAGGGAAATAAAAGCAGTGAGACAAAGAACACACACACGAGGCAATGCAGCATTACACCTAGAGCAGCTTTGGCAAAGAAGTCAAACAGCACCTGCTCTTGGGTAACAAGTGTGTTCTGTGCCCTAAAACCTACCCAGGATAAATTATCCTTCATGCCCAGTTTTAAAAACTGCCTAAAAACTATTAGATCAGTGTGTGCACCATAAGCACAGTCATCACAGCACTGCTGAAGCTGGGGGGTTTTCTTAAAAAAAGTCTTAATAACCCCGAAATTAACAGTGCAGCAGAGCACAGAACTAGACTCCAATGTATCTTCTTCAGACTAAAAACACTCTGACAGTTTACTAATTCACTGCAACCTTGGGTGTTTGCTTTTATCATAATCCATAACAAAGTTAATCAGACATCTCCAGCCAGGAAAAGATTTTTGCAAGGCTGTGAAGTGTTTACTGCTGATCAGCAAAATGAATTCTGATCTGTACAGCTTTATGACAGCAAAGTCTTTCAGTTTCTCACTTTTACCCACAGAATTCTGAGGTTTTTCTTCCCTTAAGAGGGCTTCCCAAAATGTTACATCAAATAAACATCGATCCTTTAGAGGTCTCAGAACACCACCACAGATACTTAAGAATTATGAGGTCTCTGCATGCACATACTAAGAATGAAGTCACAGAAGTGATGAATTCCTGATTTTTTTTAAATTTCTGAATGCTCAGAGATGCTGCTCTGTGTACTCACTACACAGATTCTTGCAGGGGCTGCCTGAACAGGAGACCTTGCACTGCTGCTGTCTGTAGATGGGAAGGCACATCCTCAGTGATGCAGCAAGACATGGTTTTATGCAGGACAGCTACACAGGGCTGTGTTTACACACAGATCACAGAATCAATTGGGTTGGAAAATACCTCCGAGATCATCAAGTCCAACCCTTGGGCCAACTCCACTCCCTTTACCAGATCATGGCACTCAGTGCCACGGCCAAGCTCACCTTAAAAACCTCCAGGGATGGGGAATCCACCCCCTCTCTGGGCAGCCCATTCCAATGCCTGAGCACTCTCTCTGCAAAGAATTTTTTTCTGATCTCCAACTTCAATTTCCCCTGGCAGAGCTTGAGCCCATCGTGCCCCCTTGTCCTATTGCTGAGTGCCTGGCAGAAGAGACCAACCCCCACCTGGCCAGAACTTCCCTTCAGGGAGTTCTAGACACTGCTGAGGTCACCTCTGAGCCTCCTCTTCTCCAGGCTAAACACCCCCAGCTCCCTCAGCCTCTCCCCACAGCACTTGTGCTCCAGTCCCTTCTCCAGCCTCATTGCTCTTCTCTGGACCTGCTCCTGGGAAGGCACATCCTCAGTGATGCAGCAAGACATGGTTTTATTCAGGACAGCTACACAGGGCTGTTTACACACAGATAACCACCACTGAAGGCTCTAAAGCAGCTGAGTTTCTTGGAGGACCGAAATTGTGACTTATTTGCAGGGCTGCTGCAGCCCTGCCTACTTTTGGTTACACTCTGCAAACAGGAGTTTCATTCCAACAGATATTAGTAATGCACACAAGTGGCACAATGGCTTGGGGAACAGAAAACAAGTTTAAAACCACAGATAGTTCTCCCTTAATTTTTTTTCCCCCTTTGGAAATGCAGCTCTTTCTTTGCCAATATCCACAAAGACAGTCAGCATACTATTACTATTTTTGTTCACTAGATTTCAAAAAAACAAGCCACCCCATATGTTTCCCTCTATTTGTCTAGATTCCTTTGATTTTAAAGGCAAGGATGCCCTATGGGGCAAACCAGAGCAAGAAAACAGAGATCTGTTTAAAGCAATGTTTCCCAAAGTACAGGCTGTAATTTCAAACAGCATTACAGGACTTAGAAGCAGCATTTGCAAGCCAAATGGAAATTCAGCTGAAGAAATAAAGCTCATGAGCCCCAGACTGAAATTGGAAGTGCCTTGCCCAGCAAAGCATGACTGAAGGAGCCAGTTCAGAGACACAGAAATCAAGTAATTGATTGCAGCTGCCTGGCTCCAGAGATTCCCTTCTGCCCTCAAGTTTTTATGTCTGACATCACTCTCCATAAGGGCACCTTGGCCTTGCCGCACTGTTTGCGGCTGAACACGGCAGCAGGAAGGTGCTAAGGAATTCTGCATCCCACTGCAGTGCAGGAGGACAGGCTTGGGTTATGTCTGTACTTGTGTATCTCCTTTTTATGTGGGTTTTCCAGATACCCAAATTCTTACCTGCCTTCCCTCACCCACCTAAAGGTTCTGCTTGCACATTTCAGAACACAAACGGCACCTCCCCTTGCTACTCTGTCAATACTTTGGCATTATACCCACAGGAACATCTGCAAGGGTCTTCCACAGCTGTTTTACTTTCCTCCTACAGCTCTACCAAAAACAGAGGAATAAGCTGCAGGGTTTGCTCCTATTAAGCAGAAATCTCTCAGACTCTGGCACCTTGAGGGGGAGCAAAACTTAAGAATGAAGTCCAGAAACAGTCACACCCCATCAGTCTGTTTGTAAAACTCAGACTAAATCTTCTGGACCGGCCCTTTACAAAAGAACAAGCCTGAAATCCACGGGGGAGGCACTCACTGGACAAATCCTAAACTTCTCCTTTCAGAGTTTTGGCCAAGGAGAAAAATTGCACCACTAGGTTATTTTACAGTCACTTGCAAAGGGAGACTTTCCATATCCAGAAAGTTTAATATTTGAGTAACACAGAATACTAGTCTTAGTTCTGAACTGAGCTCATTCATGAGGCAAAAGTATGAGGGTGTTACACTATATGGGGACATTGTCTGCAATCCCCAAAACAGTTTCAGGTTGTCTTCAGAATGACCCCAAAAGCTGGCTTTCCAAGAAAAGCAAATACTTGGAGATATTCTTCAGTGACATCTTTTTCCACTGAAAAGGCAGAGAAAGAATCATAGAATCGACTGGGTTGGAAAAGATCTCCGAGATCATCAAGTCCAACCCTTGGTCCGACTCCAGTCCCTTTACCAGATCATGGCACTCAGTGCCACGGCCAATCTCACCTTAAAAACCTCCAGGGATGGGGAATCCACCCCCTCTCTGGGCAGCCCATTCCAATGCCTGAGCACTCTCTATGCAAAGAATTTTTTTCTGCTCTCCAACTTCAATTTCCCCTGGCAGAGCTTGAGCCCATTGTGCCCCCTTGTCCTATTGCTGAGTGTCTGGGAGAAGAGACCAACCCCCACCTGGCCAGAACTTCCCTTCAGGGAGTTCCAGACAGTGCTGAGGTCACCTCTGAGCCTCCTCTTCTCCAGGCTAAACACCCCCAGCTCCCTCAGCCTCTCCCCACAGCACTTGTGCTCCAGTCCCTTCTCCAGCCTTGTTGCTCTTCTCTGGCCCCACTCCAGCCTCTCAGTCTCTTTCCTGAACTGAGGGGCCCAGAACTGAACACAACACCCAAAGAGTGACCTCCCCAAGACAGAGTCCAGGGGAAGGGTCACTGCCCTGGGCCTGCTGGCCACGCTAGTTTTGATCCAGGACAGGATCTCATTGGCCTTCTTGGCCACCTGGGCACACTCTTGGCTCATGTTGAGCTTCCTGTCCCTCAGTCCCCCCAGGTCCCTCTGCCTGACTGCTCTCCAGCCACTCTGTGCCCAGCCTGGAGCACTGCAGGGGGTTGGTGTGGCCAAAGGGCAGGACCTGGCACTGAACTGATGCAAAGCCAAAGCACAGATGAGCCCCAGCCCTTTGCCTGAGTGCTCCATGAAGGCCACTTGGGGCTCCTCCAGTATTCCACTCCCAACCACAGCAGTTTTCATCCCAAGGCACCGTGTTCATACACTGCTATTCATACAACACAAGGAACATTCACTACACTCAAGTTTTCTGCTTCACAAACACCTGTGACAGAGCTCACGGTGCAGCCCAGGCTGCTGCTGGGGATTACAACACTCTTGTACACCCAAACCTACATTCACCCCTCAGTTACTGGGGTGGAAGAATCATTGTGTCCTTTCCCCACTGGCTCCAAGTTGACATCCCACCATTGTTATTACTACTGCAGGCAGTGGAGGTGAAGCAATAGCAGTGACAAGGAGAACAATCAAAAAACAAGGAGTTTCATAAGCCAGAGAACCAGCAAAGCATGATTTCCTCTGGGCACATGTCTTACAGTTGGATTCCTTCTTTGTCTACTAAGGTGACAGCTCCAACTGAAGCTTTTTCTCAAAGGTAAGAATCAGTCACATGCATTCCCTGCTGTCTAATGAGGTGGGGCTCATTCATCCTGCAGCCTCTCCTCAACAGAGCTCAAACAGCATTGGGAGGCTTTGGAACAAATCAGTGACATACTTCAGTCCCAGTTACAGAGGACAACCTCACCTGTCACTACATCTTCCAGTAAATCACAGTGTACTCAGCAGAGGCAGATGGAAAATAACTGGGGGAGGGAGTTCACAGTGCCAGCAGGGCTCAGGATGTGTTGTCCTCCTGCAGGACAACTGTCCAGACAGGCAAGAGCAGCAGCTCCCTCCGACATCTGTCCTGACTCCAGCCCTCTAGTTCACAAACCCAAGAACAGCTGCCTTGTCCTACCCCAACATCTGCCCTTTACAGCCTCAAAGAGGCATCAGATCCTTAAACACTTTATCCCACACCACTTGAACACCAGCAGTTCCAGAGGCTACGAGCAGTTACTGTGACCAGTTTGAAACAGGCACCTGTTTAGACCTCCTCTAGCTTTTAACCAGGCTTAATTTATGCCACAACAAACTGCCCACCTGACTACTCATTATCTGGACTTTCATTCTTCCAAAGTGAAGAAGGATAAAATAAACAAAAAATAACAGGAAGGTAAAAGGTCCTGTTAAATTCTGCTTGATATCCCACTTTTTTGTTTGTTTGTTTTGACAATTGTCACACTGCACAGGTCTGTGCATCAAATAAATCCCATCTTTCTTAAAAACACCCAGGTAACAGCTCAGGAGGGAAGAAAAAAAATGAAAAATATTTATTATCCTAACCAGATCAATCTTTAGACTTATTAATGACTCTCATCACTGTCTAGAACTACCTGGAGGGAAGTTCTGGCCAGGTGGGGGTTGGTCTCTTCTCCCAGGCACTCAGCAATAGGACAAGGGGGCACGATGGCCTCAAGCTCTGCCAGGGGAAATTGAAGTTGGAGACCAGAAACAAATTCTTTCCACAGAGAGTGCTCAGGCATTGGAATGGGCTGCCCAGAGAGGGGTTGGATTCCCCATCCCTGGAGGTTTTTAAGGTGAGCTTGGCCGTGGCACTGAGTGCCATGATCTGGTAAAGGGACTGGAGTCGGACCAAGGGTTGGACTTGATGATCTCAGAGGTCTTTTCCAACCCAATCCATTCTAGGATTCTGTGACTACAGGTGGAAATTCACCTTCATTTAAGTAACCCCAAGACTGTTTACAATCACAGAGGCCCCACTTTGTTCGTGAACAACTAAGAATGGTCACAGGAGGTTGGAGAACATCCCTTTGTACATCCTGCTTTCAATGAGCAAGTTGCTGTTTTTACAAAAGAATACACTTATTTTCTGGATATTAAAGAGCATCATACATTGTTCTCTCTTTCAGTTTAACTCAAGGTAGAGTTTTGCTCTCTTGACTTACGCATGACAAACCCATCTCCAACTCATTTCTCAACCTCTGCACAGCATAAAGCACCCCACTTTAAGCACCTGACATTCATAACCGATTTCATCAGCTCACAAAACTGAGACAGCTGTTTTTCCTCAACTGTCATCTCTGCCCAAAGCCTACAAATCAGCCCATACTCCTCCTGGCTTGGGTCTGAATAGTCTGAACTGGAACCCAGCCAATCCCAAATCCAGTTCCTTCCTTCCCTCTACTGACTATGGAATGCTCAGAGGTGAAAGAGCAAATCACTTTCGCCTCAAAGATCTGCTTATCCTTTAGCAAAGTATTATTTTACAATTGTTCTCTTTATGCTGAGAGATTTCCAGCAGGTAAAGCCACAATATAAGCCAGTCTCCTCCAAGGAGCTGAAGGTGCAAACCAGCAGTACATGACCAGAAGCCAATCCTGAACTGGAAGTCACATTGCACATAATAAACCAGGAGGGTACACTGAGCTTGACTTAGATCCTGCTAATCACTTAAACCCCAGCTTTGCTTACAGATGGAACTGTACTTTATGTAGTCTTTCTCCACCCCTACATGGAAAACTATTTGCTGTATTATACCAGTCTCCGCATGCTGGAAACTCAAAACTTGCAATAAAACTAAATATATGGCACTCCAGTATTGCAGTTGGAAGTGGGATTGTGCAAGCAAAGAGATAAGGCACAGCTGAGCCAGCAATGTAACCACAGCATTTTGTGCTCAAACACTGAAAGTAAGGCACAAAACACAAGTCAAAAGTTAAAGCTCTTTTGCTCTGACAGCAAGCAGACCATGAAAATACCAATAATACAGCTTATTTATCTTTCACGGGCAAAAGAAGGAGCATACCCAGAGCTTTTGGGAAAGCTCTTGCACAGAATTTAAATGGGTGCAGGGACTCACTACCACAAAGGGTTTATTAAAAACATATTTGTGAAAATTATAAAAAAAAAATTTGTAGTGCACACCCCTGAAAACAAGAGCAGCTTGCAGCCTCTCCCCTGGCACCTTCCACAAGACATCTCTGCCTAAGGAACAAATCTCAGCAGGGTCAGTGAGACTATGACATTGCAGTTTCCAAGAACACTGCCATGAGAGGCGCATTCCTGGAACCTCCACCATACCAAGGGCAACTGGCTCAGCAAGGGTGTTTTCAGGCACCTCTCCTGTTTCAGACTTGTCATTCTTGCAGTGAAGACCAGCTAAAAGGAGTAAAAAACCAAGTGAGGCTTATCCATTTGGCTACTGCCAAACTTCCTTCTCCAGTTTTCGCTCTGATGGAAGAAGTTACTCAGCTGCTTATGTGCCCAGGTGACCAACAGTGTGCCCAGGTGGCCAAGAAGGTCAAGGGGATCCTGGCCTGGATCAAAACTAGCGTGGCCAGCAGGCCCAGGGCAGTGACCCTACCCCTGGCCTCTGCCTTGGGGAGGCCACACCTTGAGTGTTGTGTTCAGTTCTGGGCCCCTCAGTTGAGGAAAGAGATTGAGGGGCTGGAGCGGGGCCAGAGAAGAGCAACGAGGCTGGAGAAGGGACTGGAGCACAAGTGCTGTGGGGAGAGGCTGAGGGAGCTGGGGGTGTTTAGCCTGGAGAAGAGGAGGCTCAGAGGTGACCTCAGCCCTGTCTGGAACTCCCTGAAGGGAAGTTCTGGCCAGGTGGGGGTTGGTCTCTTCTCCCAGGCACTCAGCAATAGGACAAGGGGGCACGATGGGCTCAAGCTCTGCCAGGGCAAATTGAAGTTGGAGAGCAGAAAAAAATTCTTTGCAGAGAGAGTGCTCAGGCATTGGAATGGTCTGCCCAGAGAGGGGGTGGATTCCCCATCCCTGGAGGTTTTTAAGGTGAGATTGGCCGTGGCACTGAGTGCCATGATCTGGTAAAGGGACTGGAGTTGGACCAAGGGTTGGACTTGATGATCTCGGAGACCTTTTCCAACCCAATCCATTCTATGATTCTATGATTCCTCAGAGATCTGCCCCAGGACCAAATCATTTCATTTCCTTCATTTGCTGGTAGTTTTGGCAAAGTCCACCAAGGTATTGACAATCCATTTAATCAAACCTTCTGGCCAAGTCAGATTAAAGAACACCCTTAGGAGGAAATCCTCTGTCTCCACTGCAGTCCTGCAGCAAAGCACTGCAACCTCTCCCACCAGACACGTGGGTGTGGAATGGGACATCTGCCCACAGCCCAGGACAGAAGGCCATAATCTGATATCACAAATCAAAACTTACTCCCCCAATGCATTGGGAAGCTACTCCAGCAAATTTTAAGATTCCGAAAGCAATTCAAAGTGGGTATTACACACCTGTTAGCACAAAACTAGGACAAGCACAAGGGAATGAATCCCATCCAGCCTGAAAGATTTCTCTTCAACACCAAAATGATTTGTAACCCAAGTACTGAGCTGCACAGCTATTTGCTCTCAGAGGTCGAAGGTGAGCTGTAAGTACAGCGACACTTTGGTTTATTAGTCAGTGTTCCATAAAACCCCGCGGTCCCTCTGAGGCACTGATCCCTGCCACAGGATGTGCCAGAAAGCAGGAACCACGCAGCTCTCAGGCTCTGTCAACTGCTTGACCCTTCCTGGGAAAGGAGGACATACAAACACTGCTCCTGTTTCAAAGGCTATGGCTGCACCATCACTAAATCAGACACCAACAATCAAACTGAATTCATGCTGTTGCACATGAAGAAATACAGCTGTGCTTATATCAGAGTTTCAGCCCATTAACTTCTGTGTCTAGACTAAACAGAGCTTTCACTCTTCCTGAGGGCACGTGCTGGAGGGTTTGCACATTTGGTCTCCAGTTTATTTGTAATATTCAAGCAGAGATTTAACTTTTTATAGCTTCACCTTGTTTACTTTCATACAGTGACTAACTGTCTTCACAGTCAGTACCACTTTGTCTTCATCCATGACATTCCCATGTTTTAAAAGGACACACCTCATAAGTTTGAAGCCTGTTGGTCAAGCCATTACTAAAGTCTTCCAGTTTGAAGAATAAAATTGCCTCGTGACAGTTTGGAAACTTACTGGATTGTAAAAGACAACACATACTGGTGGGTGAAGAGTAATCTGAAGGCCTACTAAGCAAATCACTACAGTTCAAGAAGTGTTTCAAAAGTTTAAAAAAAAAAGTTTACCAAAGTTTTAAAAAAAAAAGTTTAATCAGAGAGAAAGACTCTGCAACACTTTGTCCTCAATTCCTTGAATGTAAAGAGGGAAAAAAGAGAATTTTGCAACAACAGGGATCAGATAACATTAGAATAATCAAGAAGATGACCATAATGCTTTTCTGCCTTCTCCTTTTAACTTGCTATGGGCCAGCTGTTCCAAACTTTTGCTGCCTGTCCCCATTCCTCTGGGCAATTTGCAGCACAGCAAACTGACACTTCACATTAGCATCAGTCTCACTGTGCTGCTGACAACTTGCACCTCTGTTAAATACAAGGAGTTGCTCCAGAGCAATGTAGCTGCATCATCGTTAATACAGGCAATAAATGACAGAAGAACATTAGGTCGTTATTGACAAGCACTTAACGAGGCCTCATTCCTAGCACAGGAAGCCTTCTTAGATTAGGAACAATCCACATTATTCACCCTCCTTGAGGCACACAAGTTGCACTTACAGTGACATCACTGAGCCTGAGTCCAGTACTAAAAATTATACTGTTAAAAGAGGAAAAAAACCACTTAAGCAATTTTTTCTCCAGAAGCACCAAACAGCTCGCTTGCTTTCCCCTCCCCACAGGAGGCACAGCCTGCTGCTGAGAGCAGCAATGCCTAATAGGTCCTTCAGCCATCAGCACCTTCCTATCATGCCTCATCAAATAGAGCTCATCTCAAACCCACTTTGCTTCTAATACAACAAACTCTTCAGCATTGTGGATGTTGTCTGTATCCATTTTCACAACTGCTGTTCATAATGTTTCGTCCAGATGACATTTCTGTTGTGAAACAGAGGAAAGCTTTTAGCTGAATTACTCTTTCTTCACCATGAGCCAAGAGCTGCTGTACCACCAGGCTGCACAGATGCTTCCCAGTGACCTCACAGGACTTCCAACGCTGGGATATAAAGAACTGAACAAAAAGCTTCAGTGCAAAGCAGCTGATACTTGCTATTTTCAGGAACAGAGGTTACACTGATCAGAAAATGTAATTGTAGAAGCATTGTCTGAGTGTAGACTGTGCAAGTCCAGTGTCACCTTTTACACATACCATTCATAACCCAATCCCACTAAAGCACCATGTCCTCGTGCCAAACAGCCCCTCAGGAAAAAGCCCTCAAAGACTGAATATTTATATTACAACTGTTGTAGCCTCACTGTGCAGTTTCCTGCAAGGACTGTCTGCCTGTATCTTAAGCTCTATTAGCTCTAGACAACAACTGCTCTTTGCAGGAAGGGAAGGGGAGATGTTTCTTTCCTAGTCCAACCCAAAGACAGGTTACTCCGAGTGCTGAACTCCCAACCCCACAACACCTACCCCGACTTTACAAAAACACTACAAACAGTTTGCTGCTTGCTGGCCTTCCCTGGCCTGTGTTTGGATTTAAACTATAACCACAAGTACCCCATTACAGCCTTCAACCCCACAGACACCCAGCCAGAGTGTCTGCACAGGGGATCACATTACAAGGTTAAACGCACCACATCTGGCCACACAGAGAGGATGCAGATCCTGCACCACAGCTGGAGGCTGGGACAGCACTGCCCCAGCTACTCCCCTGCACTCAGGGCACACTGATCTGCTGCTCTGGAACCCCTGCTGCTCTGCACTGTACTCTTTGCTTAACACGAGGACCAAGACTATTCCAGGCTACCGAGTAATAGGATTAAAAGAGTCTAATCCCAGATGTTACTTACAGTTTGTCACACAAGTCACGAATTGCTCCCCCAAAGTATGTGAATGTCACTATGAACTCAAGCCCCAGGACTGATATGCATAAAGTCACACCAGGATATGTCTAAAAACAAATATGATGCCAAGGTAAGAGGCATAAAACTCTGAACTGCATCTTGTCAAGGAGGAAACAAGCCATCTAAAGGAAAAGCAGGACCCCTCCAACATGGTATTAGCATTTGCAGCTGACAAGTGAAAAATGCAAGGGCACCCTTTAGTGATGGTTTGTTTATAAAACAAACAAAACAAGCAGCTTTGCCCCAGAAATCTCTGGAAGCAGACATGCCCTCCATGCCAGCACCTCCAGTCCTGTCCCTCAAGGTTCAACCTCGTGACAAGTCACATGCAAGCTTTTCAGTGGTGACCTTGGGACAGAGCGAGAATAAACACAAGGATTTCTATTGATAAAAGGAAAAACATCCTCAACACAAACGAGATTTAGGGTATCAAACAGCACAAGTGGAAAAACTTTGCAGCACAAAGTATGCTGGAAAGCAGCCAGAGATCCTGCTTGAAGTTGAGAATTCGGACCAAATGCTCCTCTACTTCACTTGCCTTCACAAGCCACAAGTATGACAGTGCAGAATAACCAGACACAACCCTAAATGACATCACAAGAAGTATTTCTACTCAACAGAAGGCAGGATTGCAACTAAAATCCTGGAGATGTCATCCTTGGGAGGTTCCATACCCAGTCAGAGCCACCCAGTATAAATTCACAATCAAAGCATGTGCAGACAACACCAACAGGAAATACAAGAGAAGCTTAATTCAATAGCTGGTGCCTACAGGCATGTCTGGAGTATTCCACAAACAGTGTAAAACTTCTCTGCTGGCACTTTGTTAACAAACCCTGCCTTCAGAAAGGCAACTGGCTGATACTCAGGGCTACAGCACAGCCACACATCTTCTCAATAGCTGAGAGTACAGGAGAAGGTCATATCTTCTCAAAGCATCAAACTGATAACCTGTTATCACTACTGAGCAAGTTAGAGAGCAGCTTCATAATAAATGAGTATAAACCAGACATGATGTGGTTTGAACTGGATAATAAGAAGTTCCTAGGAACGATCTGCTCTCAAGTAGCCTTGTAATCACAGTTGTAGAACAGCCTGCTGTAAAGGAGGAGCGTGAAATAGCTTAAGGAAGATACTGCTTTCAGCAACAGAAAACAAATCTTAGCAGCCCAGAAAGTAATTTCTAGGTTTGCATGCATATTTTAAGGTAGAGCCAAGTGGACTTTCACGGTATTTACCCATTTACAGATTTCAGCTGAAAACAAAGCTCTGTATCCCTGATTCTGCCAAGAGCAGAAAGGAGTAGCTACTTGGTTCTACATGAGAAGTGCATCAAAGGCAACCAAGTCTTACATTTCTCAGACTTGTTTACTCAGAGTAAACTGTCTGTTTTCCATATTTTACAAAATAAACCCCTAGTCTTCTATTTCCACATGTGTGACCTCCTGCCTGTACACACCAAGGGGATTAGTTGAACTTCCAGAATGCACTCAGTTTCCTTTTTGTAACAAACATTAAACATGCAGATGTTTGATGCTCCCATTTTCCTCAACAAATACAGATTTTAGCTTCTGGAGTCTGATGTTTGCGCTCTCTTGACTTTACATGGGTACTGAGATGCTGTGAATAAAGCCTGGGTACAAATCTGCACTCAGAGAAAGTCAAAAGTACTCCAAGGAATAGGTTAGTTGCAGAAAACCAACGAGAGTATGTTTTCTTTCTTAGCTTAAATGAAGCAAAACCTTTGCTCTATCCAGCCATACACAAGCTATCACTGAAAAATCCACAAATCTTTCCCCAAATATAATCCTGTCCATGTTTTTCTACACTGCAGTTAATTCAGACACAATACTTGTGGTGTTTGATTAATCTACTTGCAAGTTCTGAACTGACCCTGATCACACATTCTCAATATGCAGCGTGAAAGATCCACCATAAACTGAGCACAAGACATGAAGGTCTCCAAGAAGCCACTGTCAATATCAAATAAAAAAAAAATCCATTTCTCCAGACCAGCAGCCTTCCAGCTACATCTGCTGAAGCCAACGATTCTCCAAGAGGATCATGACCTTGAACACATTTAATGGGTGCCTCCCATTATCTGCCAGTCACTCCTTTAAATGAAACCTAAAGTACATTTTTAAACAAGGCTTAAAAGCAGAACCTGAATCACCCAAGCAGTTTCACCAATATATCTACACCATTGAGCACAGAAAATTACAGAATCATTAAACAAAGCCTCAAGTATAGATCAGGCAACAAATCCATCTCTGTGCAAACTAAGTCCCCAGTTTAATTCCACAGCCAGGATCCCTCTGCCTTCAGTTCATAAAGACACAAACAGCCATCAAGGACAAGCAGAGATATCACATCACGGCTGCTTCTGTCAACACCACTGAAATCTGCATCAGCTTCTTCCTGAATGGCACAGCAAAATATCAACAACAGTTATGTGAAAAGCCAAGCAAGTAAACCAGAAAAATGAAAGTGTGCTTATAAACAGAAAACACTTCAGAAAGTTTATTTACCCTGTCAAAGAGGTAATGGTTACAAAGCAACTTTGATCAGTCAGGAAGAGCCACTATGAGAAACAGGAGTTTAATAATGCAGGTGCCTTCAGATTCACACAGAAATACTGTTTCAAACCTGAAGTTGCTTCAAGTATAAAGTGGTCCATCACTCAGAACAGTTATCACACAATTTATAACAGATGGTTATAACAGACTATTCTGAGTTGGAAGGACCCACAAGGATCATCGAGTCCAACTCTTAAGTCAACGGCCCACACAGGGGATTGAACCCATGACCTTGGCATTATTACAACCAAGTTTTAACCAACTGAGCTCAGGGTCATCACTGAAAACACAGGTGACAATTTTCATTGGATCCCAGAATGGTTTGGGTTGGAATGGACCTTAAAGAGCAGCCCATTCCAACTGCACTGTCCATGGGCAGGGACACCTTCCACTAGACCAGATGGCTCTGTGAGCCCCATCCTTTTATTCTACTGTCTCAAAAGGTTAAATTTAAGCAGAACTACAGCCTGTTTATTTGAGGATGCCCAACAGTCCACATTAAACAAAACTCACATAAACAATTCATAGCAGCTTCTCTGGTCCTGAAGCCTCCAAGTTCACCAATTCATTTATTTCAATGGTTGAGAATGGAAAATTTACATACAAAATGTTGACAGCAATTTCCGACTGACCATTGTAACAACACTTAGAGGTCTCTAGTTAGATAAAACATTGTTTAAGATTGCAAAACCCATTAAGTCTATAAGATAAGAGGATGAGGTGAGGATGGACCACACATTTCAAGAAATATATAATGAGCCATTAGTTTGACAGGACTTCAAACAAAGCCGCCTTTAAAAAAAAATTAGAATATGAATGTTTCTGCTTCACCAAGAAACCCGGAGCCTTTTGTGAGCAGCTGATGCCACGAGCAGATGTACACAAGCAGATTCACAATCAAGCAGATGATCTCCTCTTTACCAGCCATCTTGACCTGTCTGGCTCGATTTACATAAACTGTTTCTATTCACTACAACATTGATTATGTAAAACTCGACAAAACCTTAACCAAACACGCACTGCCACATCACTGGCGGGGCAGACGTAACCAACGGGAGAAGGTTATTAGGAATGTATTTGCAGCACCGACCGATGTGCAACGCCTTAGGCTTTACTTGGGCTCACATTAACGTGCAGAGGAGCAATCACGACTATCGTGAGACAATACAAGAACGTGTCCTGGTGGCAGAACCACCTACTGCCAAAAAATCTCCCTTCTCCTTGATTTAAAGGTCAGGCTACAACAACCCCGCTTTAATACTGCTGAGACAGAGAAAGAGCAAAAGATAAAGGGAAAGTTTTGTCATCTTAAAAACAGGACTCTCAGCAGCTTTGCCAGGTATGCCAGTTCCTTTGTTCGTCACCCTTTTCACCACCTAATTTAAAAGTCTCGCAGCTCAAGGCACAAGTTATTCATCAACATCACAATCAAGGCTTTTTTTTAAAAAAAAAAACAACCCACACAGTGTCTCAAAACAGCTTTTTTTTTCTTTTTTCCCCCCTTTTCAAATCTAGCTGTGAGGCTGCGCTATCAATTTTAATCAGGCAGTTGTAACAGGAGCTGCTTCTCCTCTGCCAGTCCCCAGGTCTCAGTTTCTCTACAGGGAAGGAGAGGAGATTTACATTGTCTTATTTAAATGAACCTTCAGATTACAAGATTTTAATACAAAACAGGTATTAAGAGGGTTTTTTTTAGCATACTGAACAGATGCTTAAGCTGTTCCAAGAGTTCCCAGTCACAAATGTTGAGTCACCAAAGAAAGAGATCCACGTTTGCATTATTTATGGCACTACAAACAACACTCAAGACATGCCTGATAGGACATGCAGTAATCAACTCCTGAAGTGGCAAGTGGATCTTAAAATCCCAATCTTTGGCTCAAAAATGAAAAAATACAGTTACTGAGTCATGGAATTTTCTGGCCTGCTTCCATCATGTCTCCCTATTCCCACAGCACAGTTCCCAAGCACACTGTGCAAGCAGTGACAGCCAATGCCCCATTGTTCCAGCACAGCTACAGAGACACAGTGACCAGACCCAGCTCCCCATTCACAGACTTCTCCTTCCTGCCTGCACGGACAGGAGGGTCTGTTTGCTTTTCCAGCACATGTTACACCCAGGAGATGTAACCTCAGCAGTTCTGCCGAGCAGCTGAAACTCAAACAGGACCTAAACTCAGCCGTGTGAAGTTTATTTAAATTTTCCTGGCATGTTCCGACACACACGGTGAAGATCAAGACCTCGGCAGAACCGATAAGCCGAGATCAATGCGCTCCCATATTAAAGGCAAAGCACACCAGACTTTGCCAGGTTAAGATCAGAGCCAAAACATTTCGTACTTCTGTACTTTCAACTGCTGCTAAAAATAGTAAAGCAACAGAAAGGAAAATGCTTCCAGCTGTGCACAAAGAGCCTCTGCAGCACAACATCAATTTATGCACTCTAATTTAATTAAAGATTCAGCATTATACTATGACTTTATTGTCAGAGACAGCATTGCACAGCTGAGCTCACCCTCCATTTCCACAGCTGAAACAGTAAGAACATTTCTTTATTAAATTCAGTGTGATACGGTTACTTCTCACGAAAAAAGTGACTTAAATTCGAGGGTTTCAAGGACCAGCTACACCACGCTCATGGTAGCAGCTGTATTTTATTCCCCAGTAACTGTATCTTGACCCAGTCTCGTGACAGGAAACATTTAGCATCCCTTAAGGAGAAAAGGGGCACTGCTGGATACGAGCATCCAGTCTGGGCTGCTCTTTTTCAAACAGTTATTCTGCAGAGACGAACACAGCTCTTTAAGAAACGACTCGACCAAAACAAAACAAAAATCCCTAAGAAACCAGAATAAGGTTCTCTACGACCTTGCAGCAAACATGTACCAGATTCTGGGGGAGGCTGAGTTAATGCAGCGAGGCTGTTCTGCTTGGCGGCTGGCTCGAAACCTTTCTGTTGTGTTTACGACAGAAAATTATTCCATTAACCATACGTTTCCACGCGTTAAAGTATCAGAATTAAGCGTCTCTTCTAAGGTTCACAAGGGCTCTCAGCAAGCGCGGCTTAGACGCTTCTCCCTCATCTGTTTCCGCGGCGCTCAGCGAGCTCCAACAGCAGGGCAACAGCGTAATGCCAAGCGGATTACTTTAAGATCCATATCAAGCCGAGAAAATAAACATTTCCACTACGAATCTGCATATAAGCACTTCACCCTCCCTCCCTCCCCTCCTCATTCCAAAGTCGTCTCTCCCCTGCCATCTGCCTGGAGGACGCCGTGCCCCGGAGCCGGCCGAGCTCACACAGCGGTGGCACCGACGGGGACCGAGGGGCTGTCTGTGTGTCATAACCCTAAAACAAGTGTCCTCCCCAGCCCCGTCGCGACCCCCGCTCCGACACCGGCACCAGGACCGGCACCAAAACTGGGACTGGGACTGGGACCGGGACCGGCACCGGCACCGGCCGCGCCGCGCGATCCCCCCGGCACCGGGCGCGTCCCCTCCGGCACCGGCACCCTTCCCATTCCCTTCCCTCTCCTCCCCGGTACCAGCACCCTTCCCGTTCCCTTCCCTCTCCTCCCCGGTACCGGCACCCTTCCCGTTCCCTTCCCTCTCCTCCCCCGTACCGGCACCCTTCCCGTTCCCTTCCCTCTCCTCCCCGGTACCGGCACCCTTCCCGTTCCCTTCCCTCTCCTCCCCGGTACCGGCACCCTTCCCGTTCCCTTCCCTCTCTCCCCCAGTACCGGCACCCTTCCCGTTCTCTTCCCCGTCCTCCCCGGTACCGGCACCCTTCCCGTTCCCTTCCCTCTCCCCCCCGGGCACCGGCACCCTTCCCGTTCTCTTCCCCGTCCCCCCCGGCACCGGCATCCTTCCCGTTCCCTTCCCTCTCCCCCCCGGGCACCGGCACCCTTCCCGTTCCCTTCCCTCTTCCCTCCCGGCACCGGCACCCTTCCCGTTCCCTTCCCTCTTCCCTCCCGGCACCGGCATCCTTCCCGTTCCCTTCCCTCTTCCCCCCCGGCACCGGCACCCTGCTCGTTCCCTTCCCACTCTTCTCAGCCACTGGGACCCCTCTCATTCCCTCCCCTCTCTCCTCGGGCACCGAGACCCCCCGCTTCAATCTCTCTCCCCATGCCCCGTGACCAGCCCCTTCCGTCCCTCCCGCCCCTCTCCCCGCACACACCGGGACACCCTCGCCCCGCAGCGGCGGCGCCGAGCGCTCGGGCGGTGGAAGCGCCCCCTCGTCCCCCCTCCCTCCCTCCTCCACCTCCGAGCGATCCCTCCCAGCGCCGAGACACCGAGGGGAAGGAGGACGGGAAAGAGAAGCGGGAGACACGGAGGGGGAAAAGGACGGGAAAGAAAAGGGGGAGACAGCGAGGGGAAAGCGGACGGGAAAGAGGAGGGGGAGACCGCCCGCCGTCCCCTCCGCCACGAGCCCGCCGCCTGCCCCTGTCCCAGCGCTCACCCCAGCACCACCAGCTCCCCGTACTTGACGGGCTCCTTGTTCAGCGCGCACAGCTCCTCCTGGCTGGGCGAAAACATGGGGCCGCCGCCACTGCGGCGGTCGCACCGACGGCCGCCCTCCCCCCGCCCCGGTGCCGTCCCAGCCGCCCCGTGGGCGAGTCCCGAGCGGGCTCCGCTCCGCTCTGCGCCCGCGGCCACCGGCAACGGCCACTACCCCGCGGGGGGGGGGGGGCGGCAGGGGGCGGGGCCAGCCCGGCACGCACCAACCCGCCGCGCCGAGGGGGGGCGGGAAGGGCGCTGCGAGTGGCCCCGCCCTCCTCGCACCTATTAACGGCCGGCACAGGGGGCGGGGCCCGGCGCGGGGAGCTCCGCCCGCCTCCCGCGCGCCCCCTCCCCCGGCACAGCCGGCAGTGGTACGGCCCGGCCGTGTTATGTAAACATAGAGTAAAGGGAAGCGGGCCGCTCTTAAAGGGGCCGCGCACCCGCAGGGCCGGTGCGGTGGGTCACTGAGGGGGCAGAGCGCTGCCTGGCCAAGTGTGTGTGTATGTCTGTGTCTGTGTGTGTGTGTGTGTCTGTGTCTGTGTGTCTGTGTGTGTGTGTCTGTCTGTCTGTCTGTCTGTCTGTTCTAGGGCTCCTCACTCCCTGCTCCACATCACCTGTGTGGTTCCAGATCACCTCCTGCCCCCCGGGAGCGTCCACATCCCGGGGGGTTCTCTCCAGACCCACACCTGGGCCAGGTGTAGGTGACCTGTAGGGCTGGGTCGCCTCCTGTCTGTGCTGGAGGTTCTAAATCGCCTCCCCACGGCCTTTAGAGATCTGTGGTGCTCTGGGTTCCCACAGGGAGCTCCTGGGTCACCTCCTGCCCCAGGGGGAGGGGTAAGACCACCACCCACCTTCTGCACCTTCCACGTGGTCCCCAGCACTGGGGCCACCATCAGGCTCTGGCCATGGGGCTGAGGGACTGATCTCTCCTGTCTCCCATCCCTGGAGGTGGCAGGAGCCATGGAGTCCACCTTCCAACCCTCTCTGTCCACTGTCTTCTTCGGAGGGTGCAGAAATGCCCCCACTCCCCTTGTTCTGTAGTGGTCCTAAAGGTTCTTCCCAACCCAAACCATCCTATGACTTCCAAGGATTTTTCCTTCCCAGCCTATTGCTGCCTCAGTGTCTCCCCCACCACCTCCATTGTCCTCTGTACCCGACTAAAGCCCCAAACCAACAAAGATTGGCTTGACATTGATCCAAGTCAAAGACAGAAATCCTCATTAATTGATATTTGAGGTCTCTAAGGCACCAACAATGGCAAAAGTCATCTCAGCATCCACCACATTGCTCCTATCCCAAAGAGCATCCTCTGGGCTGGCACAGTCAGACTCAGGATCGAGTCCTGCTCCTCCTGCTCGAAGCTTTCCCTCTGCCTGAAATTGTATTTAGCTATTAATTTTCCTGGTAATGTTATTTTTCTGTCATTCTGGTGAAGAGGTGAAATGGAAAAACCCAACCAATCTCGCAGGGCTGCACAATGGAGATCTTCCCAGGGGCTGTGTGAAGAAGACAAGATTTTATTAAAGACAGGGAGCTGAATTATTGCAGATTTATCTTCTTTATTGCTCTAACAAAATAGAAAAGAAAGCCGGGCTGTAAGTCACTGTCAAAGAAAAGAAATACAGCCCCAAAAACAGTGTGAAAAACAAACCTTCTGGCTGTATCCTCTTCAACTTCTCCATTTCTCCCCTGAAAACAAGACCTTTGCAGTAGCTTGGCTTTCATGTGGCATAAACAAACCTCAAGACTCTCCCCAAAACAGCTCCCAAACAGCTCAGCTCAGCTGGGCTTCCATAATTCAGACCTGTCTGCACTTGGAGCATCTTCTCCTGCTCCCCCAGCCCCACGTGGGGATGGAGAGATGAGGAAGGACCTGGAAAGGCTGATATTGCTCCTTTTTCCACCACTTCATCATTTTCTAACACTGAGCTTTTTGGACAACAGGGGAAAGTTGCACAAAATTTTACACCCAACATTCATAACCATGAAGTTCTGCCCCCTTTGGTCAAACCTGCACTTTTTTTTTTTTCCAGCACACAAACCAGCTGTGATTGAACACAGAAATGCAGAAATTATTAAATACAGAAAATACACTGAAAAAAAATGACTGAAAAGATGCATTGCTGAAATAACAGTATTAAATTAGAAAATGTGCTCCTCTGCAAAGCTAAAAAAATGACATATGTACAATATTTTCTAAAATTAAATACAGAAGATGCTCTTCCTTGCATTGCTGAAAAATAAATATGCAGGGGAAAGAGCCCAGCAGGATATTTGCACCTGATGTTTGTAGGAGGTGGATGAGCTGTGCAGAGGGAGGAGTCACACACCTGCCATGAGATCATGAGATAACCCCTGAGCTTGGGCTGATCCATTAGTTTTTTCCTTGGAAATGTTCTTCATTTCTGCATGCCCAGTCCCTTCATCCTACACCTCCCCACGGGGTGTTTTAGGCTGATAAGTGGACAGGGAAGCTCTGCCTCAGCCCCCCCCAGGTGTTTTAAGGACTATTGTGTCTTTCCCTCCCAAATTGTAGTTTTTCTCATTTCAATTCCAACAGGACTAATTGCTCCCAGCACTGGAAACATGCTTTTAATTGTTTAATTTTTAAATTTTTGGCGAGTGAAGCGGAGCCAGAAGGAGGGACCAACTTTGCTGAATCACAGAATCCTAGAATGGATTGGGTTGGAAAAGACCTCTGAGATCATCAAGTCCAACCCTTGGGCCAACTCCAGTCCCTTTACCAGATCATGGCACTCAGTGCCACGGCCAAGCTCACCTTAAAAACCTCCAGGGATGGGGAATCCACCCCCTCTCTGGGCAGCCCATTCCAATGCCTGAGCACTCTCTCTGCAAAGAACTTTTTTCTGCTCTCCAACTTCAATTTCCCCTGGCAGAGCTTCACATCTCCTTGTCCCACACAGATCCCAGCCCCAAATCCCAGCACTGCAATTCCCTCCAGCTCCAAAAATCCCTTTTGCAACTGGTGCTCCAAGCAACATTTGACTGGCATTTTTCCCCAAACCCATTGAAATAATTGAGAAACACACCCACAGCTGCATTCTGCTATTTTTCAAACAGCTCAAAAAACAGCTGGGGTTGTTTAGCCTGGAGAAGAGGAGGCTCAGAGGTGACCTCAGCACTGTCTGGAACTCCCTGAAGGGAAGTTCTGGCCAGGTGGGGGTTGGTCTCTTCTCACAGGAACTCAGCAATAGGACAAGGGGGCACGATGGGCTCAAGCTCTGCCAGGGGAAATTGAAGTTGGAGAACAGAAAAAATTCTTTGCAGAGAGAGTGCTCAGGCATTGGAATGGGCTGCCCAGAGAGGGGGTGGATTCCCCATCCCTGGAGGTTTTTAAGGTGAGATTGGCCGTGGCCCTGAGTGCCATGATCTGGTAAAGGGACTGGGGTTGGACCAAGGGTTGGACTTGATGATCTCAGAGGTCTTTTCCAACCCAATCAATTCTATGATTCTGTGATTCTATGATCTGGTGTTTTCAGATTCAGGATGACTCAGCGTGGCTTTGGAGGGTTGTGAAGGGAAGTTTGGTTGTTTTCCACTGGAAGTGGGAATCACAGATAACTTGGACACCTCCTGAGCAGCATCAGTGCTGGGAGGGGGAGTTTGCCCCCAGGTTTAGCACCAGCAGCTGCCTGGCTCCATTGAGGGGGATCCAGCCAAGCCAGACAGGCATTAAAGTCAATGTTTGGAAAAGAATCCCAAACATGAAGAAATAGTACATGCCCATTTATTTTTAAAATGTAATAAAAAGTTATTTTAAATGCAGGAAGATTAATAAGGCTCTAATTCAGCAAAGTACTTCCAGATGTGCTGGACTCTGAGGGTACTTTGGTGCTTTTATGAATCGGGGCTCAGGGACTGGGCTTCAAATGCACAGAAAGTTTTAAAAGATGTTTTTAAAGTAACAGAGTGTAGTTTTAGTTTGGATATAGGGAAGAAATTCTTCCCTGTGAAGGTGGGCAGGCCCTGGCACAGGTTGGGCAGAGAAGCTGTGGCTGCCCCATCCCTGGGAGTGTCCAAGGCCAGGCTGGACAGGGCTTGGAGCAACCTGGGATAGTGGGAGGTGTCCCTGCCCATGGCAGGGGTTGGAATGAGATGGACATTAAGGTTCCTTACCTCCCAAACTATTTTGAGATTCCATGAGTCTAAACAGCCCCTGGATCACACCTGCAGCTTCCACTGCACATGAAACTCCTGGTGCATGGGGTCAGCACATAAACAGGGATAAAGGTTTCCACTCCCAGCCCTAAATTATTGCTGTTCCTAGAAAGGTTTCCAGGAGTGGGATCAGGTTGATGGGGGATGGTTGGGGCTGGGAAAGGTGACCACTGAGGTCACAGCAGCTTGGATTTGGTGCTCCAGGGAGAGGCATAAACCCCAGGAAAGGAGAAAAACTATCTCACCTCCAAGGGTAGGATCAAGCAGGTGTCACCTGGGTGGGTGCAAACCTTCCAGGCTGGAGAGTCTCCAGCTGGCAGGTGAGTGAGGCTCTTGAGCAGCCATCAAGTGAAAACAGCAGAAGAAAGAGCTGTAGGTGTTTTAAAATTAGATTTGATAAATAAACTCCAGGGAAAATAAGATTGCTCATAATGATGCAGCACTGAGCTTAGCATGTTTGTGGGACCCTCTCACTCCTGTGTTTGGGGGGTTCAGTGCCTAAAATAGATCAGGCTAAACTAGATTTGCTTCTTTTTACACCATTTGGGAATGTGTCCACATGCTTTGAACCTCCTATTGTCTTAATTCTTCCAGCATGGCATGTCATTGTCTTGATTCACAGTAACATCTAAAATCTAGAAAGGCAAATTGCATTAAAAAAATAAGGAGAAGAGCTAAAAGGATAAAATACTTTCAAATACCCTGGTGGAATCTTAAAGATATGGTACAGGCTCCAGCTTAACATGTGACACTCCTTAATAAAGAGCCTAAAGGATTTTTTAAAAGCAAAGTAGTTCAGTGGCAGAGTGAGGAAGGCTACTAGAAACAAAAGACAGCTGTCAAAAATGAGGAAAATAGAATATAACATAAACACTGGCAAATAGAGAACCACAATAAGGCAAGTGGAAAAGATATTGCAGAGCAGTTTGCCAGAGGCATAAAAATCCACATAAAAACACAGAAGAGATGGAAAGTCAATCATGGGCTCACTGGGACCAGCAAGGGGTGAAAGTGAGAGAGAAGTTTGGGGTGAAATAAAATGCTGGTGGGTCAAGTAAATGAACTCCACATGTGTCTGCAGCAGGAGCTGGGGATGGAGACTCCCACAGCACAACCCTCATTATCTGCAAGGAGTCTGATGAGCTTCTTAAATACAAGTGTCACCAACAAAGACTTTGGAATAAACAGGTAAATTCAGAGAGCAGCAAATTTCCAGGGTGAGATGTCACTGGCCCAAGACTTGGAAAGAGATTCAAATGAATAATTGTGTCTGTATAGGTACATTCTACAAAATAGTGTATTTGTATAAATATATTATTATCTGTTTGTTAATGTAAAGGATTGTATTTGTCCTCGGGATGTGAAATAACAAACTTTCCATTAAAGAAACAAGTTTAAGAGCTTACTTTTTAAGAGTTTAATTCTGACCTGCACTACACAAATGAGTGGAAAATACAATCAAGTTCAGGTAAAAATGGATACCTGGAATGCACTGGGAAGATCTGATACACCAGGGAAAGGGCAATAGGAGGCTTTTGCAGAAAGAAATCAAAGTTTATAACACATTCACACACCTTGAAGCTGTCAATGAATATGCTGGAGAAGGTGATTGCATGTGTATCACACTCCTGGGGTTCAGAAAAGCTGTCAGAGAGATAAAAGCAGCATGAGATAAAGACAGGACTTCATGGATTAGCAGCTGAGCGCAAGAGAAACCAAAGGCTACAGGTAAGTTCTCATTTTCACAGTGGGGAGAGGCTGTTGCTGGGATTTTGTGGTACTGTGGAGCCCTGGCCAAGCTGCTGAATTCTAATGGCAAAGTTTGCTGACAAGCCAAAAATTTTAAGCTGACTTCAAGGACCCAGCAAGAAAATGTCCAAGTAAAGTACATACAAGATGACCTTAGCCATATCTGTCTAATGGCTGGCTCTGATTGAGCCATTATCATTCCAGAAAGGCATCCTGAGGTTTCACAGGCAGTGTATGTCCTTCTCTTGGAAGATCAGCTCACAGAGCAGTCTAAGTCTAAAACACACATCAAATGTGCCAAGATGCTTCTGTTTGTCTCTTCCAGCAACATGGGTTGTCCCAGATGGATGGTCTGTATCCCTCTTTCTGTGCCCCACAGCTCACCCACCTTCCCTGGGCCACCAGCGCTGTGCACTCACTTCAGAGCTGGATTCCTGAAGGACTTGTGATAGCTAAGGGGGGAACAAACACCTTTTGTGTGTGCCTGCCAAAACCAGAAGCACTGGCATCCCAAACCTCAGTGTTGCCTTTGTTTCACTCTTCCCAGGGGGATCCAGGCCCATCCACAGCTCCAACCCCAGAGCCAAATCCTCTCTGAAATCACCACATTCCTCTTTGCAGGATCATCTCTCCTGCCCCATTTGCTCATCTTGGAGTGGAATTTCTCTCCCCAAGATGTCATTCCTTTTTCCTGTTAAATTTTGTCTCCATTTGAAAGTTGACACTAACTCAGTGGTGGGAGGCAGGGGATGGGGCAGTTCCCTGTAGTTTATTTACACCTAATTCAGGGGAAATTCTGCTATTCTGACCTTTTTTCCAGCAAAGCTGGTTAGACAGCTCCCTGGGCTTGGCCCACATTATCCTACTGCAGGAACCACCCCTGGGGGTGATGGTCCCCATTCCCCAGGAGAGCAGCTTCCAGAGCAGATGGCTGTGTCCCCATTCACAAAGAGATATTCAGCCATCACATGAATCAACCAGACTCACCCAAGGCAAACATAATGACAACACCCAAATCACTCCAGGATATGCTCTGATCTCCAGGCACTGAAGCTCTGGAAAAGGCCAGATCCATGGTCTCATCCTGGCTCTGGTGTGAAAAGCTCTCATGGTGAGGGTTCGTCAGCTTTTTGCACTGATCCCTGTGTGTGCTAAAAGCCTCTTCTTGCTGCTGGTACCACACAACCAATTTTTATTTACCAAGGAATCCACTTTTATGGGGATGCTTGAGGAGTTTCAGGATGATGGGAGTCCCACTGTTTGAGCACCACGAACCTCAGACCCAAAACACCCCAAATCTGCGGGTGCCAAAATATTTCTCCCACCAGCAAAGCACGAACACCCACAAAGCCACTTAGAGTCAAACATCATTTTTACTTATTTCCACTAAGGAGAATGAAATGCATTTCAGAAATTATTGCATATTAGAAGTGAGAGATGGTCCCCCGGTTCCCATTCAGGCAGCAGATTATCAGCAGGTCACAGAAACCTCCTCCACATCCCCAGCATGATCCAGCCTGTGCTATTCCCAATAAGGATTCAGCTCCATAGCCAAAAGCACCAGGTCAGTGGGGACCCATCACCTTGTCTCCCCAAATTCCTCATCATTGCCTTTTGGAGTCTTTGCAGCATATGATTTTGGATGAAAAGGAAAACACTGTTTTGCTGAGGACTGGGGGATCTCAGTGGGACCTTGTGTTCCTTATAGAAGTTTTGTTCCTTGTTTTCCTTATGGAACTTTTGTTCCTTGTTTTCCTTAAGGAGGGGTGGTGGAACACTGAACAGGTTGAGCAGAGGGGTGGTGATGACCCATCTTCTGAAACATTCAAGGTCAATTCAGACAGGGCTCTGAGCAACCTGATCTAGTTGAAGATGTCCCTGCTCATTGCAAGGGGGTTGTACCAGATGACTTTTAAAGGTCCCTCCAAACCCAGACTATGATTCTGTTCTGTGATTCTGGTCTGTGGTTAATAACAACCTGGGAGTTCAGACTTCGTGGGCAGCAAGACCCGGCAATTCATCAGTTTGTTCCTCTTCTCAGGGTAAAGAGGTGCCAGGTCATACCTGAATATGTTAAAAGCAGCATTTGGCCTCCAAAGTATATACACCAGCAAAGCCTTATAACTACCTCCTAGCAGCTGACATTCTTTCCCCTGCTATAATTTACTAAGTGCATTGCCAGGTGCTCCTGGCAGCCTTCCAGGCTGCCTTCAGCCAGAACATGGATAAAATCAAGGAAAAAGAAAAAGGAAAAAAAAAAAAAAAAGGCTGTTGCCCACGAAACCTTGAAATCTGAGCAAGAGGAAAAAAAATCATGGCCCCCCCATACGTGCACAGATGTCAGGAGGATGCAGCAGAAGGAACAACATCCTGTGACATCCTGTTAAGTCAACGTGCTCCCGAAGTCCCGAGCTCTGCCTTCCTGGTGGCCGTGGGAGCCTTTGCTTTAGAGATGGTTGGAGATGGTCACTTCTCCTCCCCCTGCTCGCTGGGGGTAATTAGTGAGCCGTTATCTCCGAGAGCTGAAAGGCTCTCTGGTGTTGGGATCGGCCGAGATTGCAGCCCCCCTGTCATTATTATGGGCTCTTCAGCAGATGGATGCCTCAAACTGTATTTCACAGCAATAAGGTAATGGCTGGGAAACACAGGTCTGGTGGGGCCCTGATTGCTGCTGGAATCGTTAGGAGATGGAGAAGCCTCGTACCTCAGCAGATAATGTCTTTCCTTAACAAAGGAGCTGAGTTATCTTGGAAGGGGTTGAGAGCTCGCTGCTTTTTGGACAGGGAAAAGGCAACTCGTGTTGCTGAGTTATGTTAAAGGAGGGCAGGTTTTGTATGGAAACAGTAGAAAAATCTATGAAAAGATTGTGAGACATTTTTTTGTACAAAAAGAGCACGTACGTACCTGCTGTTGCCATTAAGAGACAGAAGATGAATGAGGAAAGCCTTTGAGCTGAAAGAAAATCAACCTGAATTCATTGCTAAGGGTTAGTGATCATATATATAGTGTATATCCAACTCCAGCAACAGAAAATGCATTACTGAAGAAAGGACAGGAAACCACTTGCTAATAAAAATTATCATCTGCCTTCTGGAATGAAGGAGTTCTCAGTTCAGATGTTTTAGTCAAATCAAAGTACCCAGGAAAGCAAAAACAACCTTATAAAACCACATCTGGAACTGTAGAGCTGGTGGCAAATCACAGGATCTCAGAAAGGTTTGGATTGGAAGGAACACTCAAGACCACCTCATTCCACCCCCTGCCATGACAGGGACACCTTCCACTAGCCCAGGTTGCTCCAAGCCCTGTCCAACCTGACCTTGGACACTTCCAGGGATGGGGCAGCCACAGCTTCTCTGGGCACCTGTGCCAGGGCCTGCCCACCCTCACTGACTCCATAGGGGAAGTGTAGGGTCTTACAACTCCAGCTCTCCACAGGATGAAAGCAAAGCAAGGTGGTCCAGTGCCCACATTTAGAATCCCCCACTGCCAAATTTGATTGTGCAACAACCATCCCAGGCAGACCCACCCCAAGTTCTTCTCCATGGGCTGTTAAACCCCCTGGGTTCCATGCACATGATAAAGCCCATGGTAGAATCATAGAATCGATTGGGTTTGGAAAAGACCTCTGAGATCATCCAGTCCAACCCTTGGTAGGAATAGGCTGACATCTTCATGAGGAAGAACAGGCTGTGACAGTCCCGTATGAGAGCGGGAAGTCATTTTGTGTTTTGTTCTCCTGCTTTTCAGGAACAGATGGGAACAGAGCCATAGGAAGCCTCCTTGTTCAAGAACTGGCCCAACTTGCAACTCATTAGCGAGGCCCTGCACAGCCAAACCCTCTGCTTGTCCCATCTGCAGCAGCCAAAGTCTCAGTGACCTCAAACCCCCACCTGGGACTCCTAACCCTGCCATGGCTGCAGATAAATCTCTGCATTTGAGAAGCGCAGCCGATCGATAATTCCAGGATGCAAATGGAGCATATGGAGACTATAGCAAGCAACACAAAGGCAGAAGCCACGGGCCATTTCCATGATCAGCAAGAAAAGAGTTGCTAATTATGCAAAGGTCATTGACAGAGCGTGGTGCTACATTTCAATATTTTAGCGTGTCTTTGCCTGGATCCTCTCAGAAATGTTGTGTTCCTGTGGGTAAATGCTCCTCAGCTTTTGGGAAGATCAGGGAGCACAGAAAAGTGCAGATGTCTCTGTTTCATGCCACATGAGAACTTCAAAGCAGGCTCAAGCATCTTGGGGGCTTTGAGTTTCTTTTTTTTTAATCCCTGTAGTTACTTATTTTTCCTCCCGGTTACTCCAGACAGTTTTCAGTGTGAAGTCGAGGTAAACATTCCTACCTCCCAAAACTGGCATCACCTCCGTGCTTCCCTGGAGGATGCAGCGATGGCAGCTGGGTGCTGCAGGGTGCCACCCCCACCCCAGCCACCCTGCCACCTCCTCTGTGCCCACAGGGCATGGCTGGCACGGCCAGAGACAAAGTTTGACTCTTGTTTTTTCCCCTCCTCCTCTTTGCAAATGTGTAACAGTGAGAAGGGACATTGTCCTCAGGTCTGTGGGAAGCACAAAGCGATGGCTGTGCTGACCTCCTTATAAAAATTCAAGCCTGTCCTCATTTTTCCTGGAGGTTTCGGTGGTTTGCACACACATATCTTTGTCCTCCTGCCCCCCAACCCCAGTGCTGACCAGTCCAACAGCCCAGCCCTGCTGCCCACACCAGCAAATCCTGACATACCCAGGCAAAAATTCAACAATTAGGGACAAACTTTGAAAATTCTTTCTTGGAGAAAACCATTACTTTTGTTTCCAGTGACGCTGCCAGTTCAGCTCAACGAAGCTCCGTTGCCAACACTGACAACTCAGCTTTTCCCAAAATCAACCCCTCCAAGCTTCTCTGGCCAGTCCCTCCTCGCTGCAGGCAAAGGGAAGGGTGGGATGCTGGGTGTGTCATTTGGAGATTTTCACTTCAATGCATTCTCTGTGACCACTGAGGTCCCTGGCTGGAGTCTGTGATTTTTAAAAAGGATTAATGCTGTGAGAGGCTTCATCCAGATGCCCCCCAAAGAGGTTTTGACCTGGTTGTGTGCTGAGTACTTTGCCCTCCTAAACCTACTGCTTCAAATCCCTATTGCTTTGCTATTTCCAGCCTTATTGGATTGGTTTTTTAACCCCTTTCAGGCATTTAAATACTAAGCTTGCTACTGGTATTAAAAAAATTTGAAAGAGCTCCTGATCTAACAACCCGACACTTATGTTTTTCTATGTATTATGTTTATATAGATATAAAATATTATATATTTTATGTATATAGAGATATAAAAGATTATATACTTTTATATTTATTGTAGTGCATATATATTATTTTTTATTGGGAGGATGGACACTCACAGTCACACAGGGTATTCATGGAAAAGGCTGAACTAAAGTCTGGAAAGTGTATTCACCTCTCCCTATCTCCCAGCAGCTTTTTGGATTGATGCAGGGCCATTCTGCTCTTCTCTTCTCTGAACATTTGGGATTTAAGCAATATTTGGGAGTAAAAAGTGACAACGTGGGATGCACTGGGTTTCTTCCTTAGCCACAAGCAGGATTAAGGCCAAAGAGCTCCTTCCTGCCAAAACCAGGGAGAATAATCCTGTCATAAACCATTAATATGGAGCTGCATTGGCCCTTGGCAGCAAACCACCAAAGCCACAAAGTTGTCTTTAATTTGCTGTTGGGGCACAGGCTGGTCTTCTTCACTCAATTATAGTGAGAAGGTATTTCAGCACCAAGCCCTGGAAACAGGGCACTGCTCAGCTCTCCATGGCTCCAATCTCCATCCCAGGTTTGCTGGCATTCCCATCCACTGCTGCCCTAAAGGAATTTTCAAGAGCTCCTGTTTGCTGGGTTGGCAATAAATCCCAGGGTTTTCCAGGCTCTGCCTCCCACCTCCACCCCAGTCAATCCCTGGCACTTATTTTGGTACCCTCTGCCTGCCAAAGTAGCAAGAACAAGTAGAAACAACCCCATTGCCCCACCAGAAGAAGAGCCACGTTGGATTTTTGAGTTTCCACAGGGTTTCCTCCTTCCCCTCCCATCCCAGCCTGCAGGTCCCCATATGAGCCGAGTCCCTGCCGGTGCTGGGCTTTGCCTGGTGACTTCCTGCCTTCCCTGGTTTCCCACCGGACACAAAGCCTTCCCCCATCATCCAGGATGTTGTTTGCTATTTTTACTCAAATCCCTTTAACTTTTTGACATTTTTATGGCAGCAGCCTGGAGGAAATAGATTAGCCCACCAATGGCACTCTGTGGCTCCAGCCCTTGGTTAAGAAGATAAAACTTCTTCTTTTCAGGGTTCATCACATTCCTGAACTTTCTCTAACTCCTAAATCACAAAATAGGGAATAAAATGGTTGCAAGCTTTTGTTCCATAAAATTTTATGATTAGTCATCACAACCTTCATGTAGATGGGGAACAACAAGCAAGGAACGTCTCTCATTTTGATATAGACAGCCTGGGAGACAAGTGTAGCCTTTTATCTCAGCTCCTTGAATTTCACTTGGCTTCCTCAAGTCCCATCAGACCTTGGAAGCTGTTTGGGATATGAGAAACAGGGCATAAGAATGTGCTGAGTTCTTTTCAAAACTGCAGTCATGACACAGGGACCAGAATCACAGAGTGGTTTGGGTGGGAAGGGACCCTAAAGATCATCTCATTCCAATCACTTGTCATAGGCAGGGATACCTCCCACTAGCCTAGGTTGCTCCAAGCCCCATCCAACCTGGCCTTGGACACTTCCAGGGATGGAACATCCACAGCTTCTCAGGACAACCTGTTCCAATCTTGTCCTCACTCGTGCAGAATCTGAGTTTGATATTTCCTTCTTTTGGTTCTGTAACAGCAGGGCCTAATCCTGCTTTTATTTTTTGCCTGGATTTTTTGCCAGACAAACTTGCTGTAGGTCCCACTTTTCCTTTGTTTGCAGCACCTGGAGATGTGCAGAGCAACCGCTGCCTCAAGAATATTTGGAAGCAACAAGAGGAGAAACTCCAGAGCGGCTCCAGGGAGAACGTTCCCACGTTCCTGAGATTCCTCTTCCAACGCTCCACAGACAGACTCACAGTTTTATTTGCAAAAACTGGGAAAGCTTCCAAACCTCAGCCTGTAAAGTCTTTCACAAAAGAGAAATAATAAAGCAATGGAGGAAAATCACATTTTTCCCCGCTGTGGAGTGAGAGACCCTCACAAGCAGTGGAGCCCCTGGAGTCGTGCCCCTGTGAAGGACAACTTGCTGCGAGTGTTCACCACTGATGTGATGCCCAGGAAGAGTGTGAGGCCCAAGATTTCAATTTGCAGGCACAGCTCTGGGTTCTGTCTCCAAGGATAATGTGCTCTTCATCAGCAGGAAAATTCAAAGAGGGAATAAACAAGGTTTGCAGGGAGCCCTTACAAAGCAGGATCCCTTGGTAGGGCTCTTGCACTGTTTGCTCTTCATAGAATCATAGAATGGATTGGGTTGGAAAAGGTCTCTGAGATCATCAAGTGCAACCATTGGTCCAACTCCAGTCCCTTTACCAGATCATGGCACTCAGGGCCACGGCCAATCTCAGTTGAAAAACCTCCAGGGATGGGGAATCCACCCCCTCTCTGGGCAGCCCATTCCAATGCCTGAGCACTCTCTCTGCAAAGAATTTCTTTCTGATCTCCAACTTCAATTTCCCCTGGCAGAGCTTGAGCCCATCGTGCCCCCTTGTCCTATTGCTGAGTGCCTGGGAGAAGAGACCAACCCCCACCTGGCCAGAACTTCCCTTCAGGCAGTTCTAGACAGTGCTGAGGTCACCTCTGAGCCTCCTCTTCTCCAGGCTAAACACCCCCAGCTCCCTCAGCCTCTCCCCACAGCACTTGTGCTCCAGTCCCTTCACCTTGTTGCTCTTCTTGTGGTTGTGCCTCCAGAGTGGAGCAGCTGCTCAATACCATACACCTGGATGACAGTCTCTTGGATTTTCCCCCATTTTCCCAGCAAGTGGAAAAAATGAGAGAAAAGAGGAGTGTTTCTGCTGGGCAAGAGTAGGACAGAGGTAACCCCTCACACCTGGAGCCGAGGCAATGTGGGCAAGCACATCCCTGCAGGGTTTGACTCCTTGATGCCAACACTCTGAGTGATGTGATGAGCAGTGGAGGAATTCCTGTTAGTGGTATAAATTTGCCATGTGGGCTCAGGGTTTTGTGGCAGAGATTTGACTTTTGCTCCCTATTATCCCGCTGGAGCTCAGGAAAACCATTGACCTTGAGAGCACAGTTGCCCTTCCCTCCAACCCCTCCACTTTGTCTTGGTCAGTTACTGTCAGTGACACCAACAGGGGAGGGAAAAAAAAGCTGAGCCAATGGATATTATATTGTTTTAACCCAATTTTGCACATCCTGAGTACTCATTCTGCTGCTCAGGGAGACAAATGAACTCTGCCTTTGCACACCTGATCTCCATCTTGCCACAGACTTTCCTGAAGCTGCAAACTCTCAGACCCAGGGATGACAAGTCCCTTCCCAAAGCAGGGGAGATGGGTGGCACTGATGGACAACCTGTCCTCAAAGGCAGGATGGTGACAGAGGGGCTGAGACAGGTCTGTCTGTTGGGCTGTGTAGCCTCACCACACATAAGCAATTAGCGTTTGTGCAGAGAGGGCTGACAGAGCCTGTTCTGTGAATGCTGAAGTGCTGACACTTCACAGCAAGGTGCACCTTGTGCTATTGGCAAAGAGGAACCTGCCCTGTCACATTCACAGGGTTTCCCTCCTAGACCTTCCTATTCCTCTAATCCAGTGCTGGTGTCCATGGCAGTCACAGAATCACAGAATCACAGGGGGGTTTGGATTGGAAGAGACTGCAAAGATCATCCAGATTCAACCCCCTGTGACAGGCAGGGACACCTTCCACTATCCCAGGTTGCTCCAAGCCCCATCCAACCTGGCCTTGGACACTTCCAGGGATGGGAAAGCCAGTTTCTCTGGGCAAACTTTGCCATTGTCCCATCACTCTCACAGTGAATAACCTGAGTCTGGAGCTGCTACCCTGTCACCATCCTGCCAATCACCACAACACTCCCATCACCTCTTGCTTATTATCTTTGCTGTTTGAACACAGATGTAGAAAGGATAAAGACTGGTGCTTACAGGTCCCCCAGCCACCAGTGTGCCTGTATCCCATGGGAAAAACTCAGTGCCTGGGACAGCTTCCCCTGCTGGGTGTATCTCTTGCTTCTGCTTTGAGTTTGAGCCACCTGTCAAAGAGCACACTGGAGCCCCCCCACCTTCACAGTGACATCCTTTGGTTGCACCCAAGCCCTGTGAAGATGTTATCAGGAAAGAGAATTATTTGCTACTGGAGAATGTGCTTGTGCCTCGCAGCTATTGGGCTGCACAAATATGCAGAGTGTTGCCGACAACTCACAGGGGGAAGTCTGGAAAACGGATTCTGCAACGAAATAATTCTGCTTGTAAACTCTTATTTTATGTATTTCTGTTTCCTTCCTTTTTCTCCCCCCTCATCCTCCCTTTTCCATTTACATCTAAATGGGGTCTTTGTTTTTCCAGAGTGAATATTTAGTCTCTTGTTCCTGGTTCAAGCCTCCTAGCTCAACTTCTCAGAGCAGAGACATTCCCAGGAGAGAGCACAGTCCGAGCAGGACATGGATCCGGTGCCACACAGCTCCTCCAGGTATTCACAATCCACACTGGAAATGGCTTTTACATATGGATTTGTAATTGAGTGATGCAAACTTGCTAATTCCAAACACCCAGAAATAAATATCACATCCTGTATCACAGAACCAGAGAATTATTAAGGTTGGAAAAGACTTCTGAGATCATTGAGTCCAACCTGTGATTGATCCCCACCTTGTTAACCAGACCATGGCACTGAGTGCCATGTCCAGTCCTTCCTTAAACACCTCCAGGGATGGGCACTCCACCACCTCCCTGGGCAGCCCTTGCCACTGTTTAACAACCCTTTCCATGAAGGAATTCCTCCATATTTGGTATAATAAAAATCCAAGCTCGAGTCCCCTTTGGAGGTGATTTTTATGATGTCACCATCAGACTGGAAGTTCACATGACCCTGAGATCAGCTCAGTTGGTTAAACCTTGCTTGTAATAATGCCAAGGTCATGGGTTCAATCCCCTATGTGGGCCATCGACTTAAGAGCTGGATTCTCAATGATCCTGGTGGGTCCCTTCCAACTCAGAATAGTCTGTGAATAACTTCAGTTAAAGAGACACTTCCCAAAGACTCTGCTCAAACAAGGATGTATTTCCAGCCAATCATTTTAGATCCTCTCAGAGACTTGCAGTAACTCCAGGAAGAGACAAGGGAACCTGTCCATTAATGGATTGATTTCCACTGAGGTATCAGCCCCTCTTTGTTCAGTTACTGTCAGACCAGCTAATGGTGCTCAGTTGATTTACAAGGCTCCAGGACTCCTTGTCATTGCTTTTTCTTACCTTTTATATTGAAGCTACAAGTCTATATGTCTTTGTTTCTAGGCTTGTCTATATGCAAAAGTATTATGGTCTTCTCTGCCAGCTGAGCTACATCAGCTGGAACCCAAAGCTCGTTATTTCAATACAAGACCCTGTTAACATCATATCCTCTAAACTGGATTTAATTTCTGCTTGTAAATTAGCAGGAAAAAGGAATATATTTATAGCCTTATATAAAGAATCTGCTGAAATAAATACAGGTTGGGTTACAACCTATAAACATGGTAGTTTTTATAATCAGAGACCAAATCGCAGTTTTTCAGTCCCACTATGTGGAGAAGCCTGTAAGACCTCGGCCTGCTTCAACCAGACATCCTTCATGCAGCTGCATAGACTTTGGGGGTTTGTTTGGTTTGCTCCAAGCATTTCATGATTTTGCCCAAGTCAGCTGGGATTGGGACTTGGCTGTATGGCAGGATCCAGCTTCCCAGGGAACACAACAGCTGAAGATCCAGGGATGCAGAGTTGGGTACAGCTCCTCGGTGAAGACAAGAAAGTATCAGTCACCATCTGACTGCCTTGCCTGCATTTCTTGGCAGAAGTGTCCACACCCTTTGAATTGCCAAGAAAACAGAAATAGTGGAGAGATTATACAGAAAAATAGATTTGGTTTTGGTGTGAGAACACCAAGAGTTGCCTATGTCACAGATAGTCCCAAATTATCAGCACACTTGATCATCAAGGTAGGGATGGGCTTCACTGTGACCAGAAAAAAATCAGGGGAGAGCTTGTGGGGAGAAGGGGAGGGGAATTACTGCCAGACACACAGGGAGCCTTGGGGTGCAGACCACATGCAATGGTGGCCAATGAGCCCAGGAGAATTGTGAGGGTTTAGAATTATTTGGGTTGGGAGGGACCTTTAAAGATCAACCAGTTCCAATCAGTCCCAATACCCAATACTGTCCCTTGAGGAAAATACTGAACAATCTCCATTTGGACACTGAGCCACTGACTGCAACACTTTGGACATGGTTTTCTGGGCAATTCCTTCTCCTTGGGAATGGTTGGATTTATGCTGATTTATGACTTTTAGAGACAAGGTGTGAGCAAAGAGAAGGGATCCATGCCCTGAGGTATCTTACTTACTCAGAGGGTGGAAAGTGGATTTTTCAGATGTGTGCTGCCCTGGCAGACCACCCAGCCACCCCTGGGAGGGGAAGGGGCACAGATGCACAGACACCCACCCTGCCCTGCTTCCCTCTGTGGGCCCCCTCTTTGATGGCCAATGCCACAGAGCAATGCCCTCTTCCCCCTCTTTTCAGCATGGCCACAAATCCTCGGCACATTGGCATTTTTCAAAGTGAAAAATAAGAAAATCCCATCCCTGCACCCCCTTCCCATGGGGAGATTTACAGCAGGCCAGAGTGAGATGCACCCACGTCCTTCAGATGAGCTCTCCCAAGCACACACAGGGCTTTGTGGACCCGTGGATTTAATTCTCACCAAAAGAAAGCTGAATTCAAGCGATGTGATTTAAGAACATTAGGTTGGCACTTGGCTCCAAACCCCTTCTGCCTCCTCAGCCGTTGACCACAGCAGGATGATTTTGCAGTGTAATTATTCTGCCTGCTGTCTCGAAGCCACGCAGAGATCGAATTATGTAACAACACTGTTTAAGCACTTGCAAAATGCACAATTTGATCAATCTCAGCAACGCGCCGGCTCCAAGATCTAAAAAGACACCCGTGCGCATTTTAACCAAGTTAAAGCCCAAAGCTTTTTATTTCATCCTAATGGATAGCAAAGGTCATTCTCCATTTGATAGATGATGATAGCGCTGCTGCATTTGTCTTCTGGCTGGCAGGGCTGGATTCCTCTGAAGTTCGTGTTAATGAGATTCCTCCCACCACGGAAACGGAATTCTCCAGTGAGGCACTGGATTTATCGTGAAGACACCCATTCTGCATCCTCACAACAGGATAAATGCAACTTCCTCTCACGCTGATGAGGTGCCCACAGCAGCTACGTCCTGATGGAATGATGTTTTAACCATGACATAAATCCCAAGTGGTGGGAACTGACTCTGCAACTAGACGTATTTCTTCTTCCCATGGCTCAGCTGAACAACATTTTTTAGAAGGAACAGGCACCAGCAAAGAATTAAAGGGTAGATTCTACATTTCCCCCTTGGGAAAAATGCCTAAAATAAAGCTATCAGCCTGAATCCTGGAGGCATCATTTTTATTTTCCTTGCAAAACCACTCAGCAACATCCAGAAGTCAAGGAGTTCCCAAGCTGGATCATAAATTAGCAGAGATGTGTTCATGTGCTTAACAGTGCTCTTGTGTCTTGCATGGTGAGAGGTGGATGAATTAAAGCTGTAGGAGATCTAGGGCCTCTCTTCCAACAGGGAGGTGGGAGCCAAGGGGGTAAAATGAGACCAGACAGCAGCAAGAGCACAAGATCCTTCTGCAGAGGAGAAGGACATGGTAGGAAGCTCAGGGAGCAGACACAGGTGCTGTGAAATCCCCAGAAGAGCAAGCCCTGTGTGACAGCCCTGCTCCTTCTCCTCCTTCTGCTGCTAAAGGTGCCCAGCAGACCATCAGTGGAAGGAAAAGCCCAGGAGATAAGATCTTCAGAGAAGAAATCGTACCTGGAGCATCAGCTGCTGAACTGGACATGACTGACTTGATCCCTTGTCCCAGCAATTTATCCCAACACTGTGGGGTTTGAAGGCTGTTCCAGAAAGGAGATTGAGCTTCCCAAAGACATGCCATGTCTTCATGGCATCACAGAATGGTTTGGATTGGAAGGGACTGTAAAGCTTATCCACTTCTACCCCCTGCCATGGGCAGGGACACCTTCCACTAGCCCAGGTTGCTCCAAGCCCCACCCAATCCATCCTTGAACGCTTTCAGGGATGGGGTAAGAACAGAACCCTGGTGTCCTGGGCACCCAAATGTACACACACACATAACCCTTTCCCTGAGGCAGAGATATCCATGTGGAGTTTGCCTCTGGAGATCCCTGTGTTTTCCAGCTGCTTCTTTCTCCAAAGGCAGGAAAGTCCTCAGTGCTGACGAGTGACTTGAAGTGATTGGGGATGCTTCAATCACGGGGGTTTGTCCTTAAATTACACAGCCCATTAACAACCCTAAATTAAAACAGCACTATTAGCAAGAGATCAGGTGGCTTCAATTTTCATACAAGTGACACAAAACTGAATACCAGAGATTTAATCTACTGATAACAGCCTTTCAAATCCAGTCTTACCAAATACAATTGTCCAAGTATAGACTACAGCCCCCAAAATTCTGAGACTACCACAGGAAAAATCACCAGAGCATAGAAAGCATTCCCTTTTTTATTTTTTTTTTAATTTGACATTGGTGTTTTGAGATTTCATATTTTGAATCTGCTCAGCAACCATGAGAAATTAATATTAGAATTAAATACCCTATGCAGGACTGTTTTGCAGGTAGTGGAGAAATTGAGCTGGGTAGGAAGTTCTGGGCAAATTGTTGGCCCAGGTTCCCAAAAGGCTCTTTATATTTTAATGTATCAGATGGTACCTGTGATATTCTCCCTAAGCAGAGAGCTCATGGGCAGTGAGAAGTGCAACATGGCTCATGTGTGTCCATCATCTTTGGGGACAGTCCCCCTTCTAGGTAACATATAGAATATCCTGAGGGACCCACAAGGACCACTGAGTCCAATCCCTGGCTCTGCACAGACACCCCAACAATCCCACCCTGTCCCTGAGAGCATTGTCCAAACACTCCTGGAGCTCTGTCAGCCTTGAGGCCTCAACCATTTCCCTGGGCAGCCTGTTCCAGTGCTCAGCTACTCTCTGGATGAAGAACCTTTCCCTAATATCCAACCTAAACCTCCCCTGACCCAGGCCTTGCATTGCCTTCAGTGATCACACACTTCTGCAAACCCCATGACTTCAAAGCCCGAAGCATCCCTGGGGTATTTGATGGGCTGAGTGTGTCCCCAGGGGATCAACCCTCTCAGTCCCAAAACCAAAGGGCAGCAGCTGTGCTCAGAGCTGGCACATGATGAGCCCTGCTGACCACCCAGCCCTCCTCATGCCAGGCAGCAAACATGCACACACACAATGGTCCCTTTAATCCTGACCTCCAAAACCATCTCATTTTGGGTGGCCACACAGCCCTCTATGTCCATGTGACTTTGCTGCCTTTATCTGCCTCAGGACAAGGAAAGAAATCACTGCAGTAAACTTGGAAGAGCTGCCAGCACCCAAAATTCCTACTTATTAGACATAATCATAATCCTATAATGACAATACAGTACATTATAATTTGCAAGCAGGGGGAAATCTTGACATAAATTGCTCGTCTCTGATTCACCAACCCGAGTGCAATTATGGCACATCCTTTATGGGGAAGAGACTCCTTATCACAGAACTCTGGAATGCCCTGGGATGGAAGGGACCCTCAAGGATCATTGAGTCCAACTCCTGCCTCTGCACAGGATACAAGTCCTGTGGGGAGAGGCTGAGGGACCTGGGGGTGTTTAGCCTGGAGAAGAGGAGGCTCAGGGGAGACCTTATCACTCTCTACAACTACCTGAAAGGATGTTGTAGCCAGGTAGGGGTTGGTCTCTTCTCCCAGGCAACCAACAGTAGGACAAGAGGGCACAGGCTTAAGCTCTGTCAGGGGAGGTTTAGGTTGGATATCACTAAGAAATTCTTTACAGAGAGAGTGGTCAGGCATTGGAATGGGCTGCCCAGAGAGGGGGTGGATTCTCCAACCCTGGAGGTTTCTAAGGTGAGACTGGACGTGGCACTGAGTGCCATGATCTGGCAATCAAAGTGGGGTTGGATTAAGGGTTGGACTTGATGATCTTGGAGGTCTCTTCCAACCCAACTGATTCTATGATTCTATTACTCTATGACACCCCCAAAAATGACACTGTGTGCTTTATGTGCAAGCCTGAAAGGCTGGTGAGATCTTGGTGTGAGTGATGTTACTCTTCCACAGGAAAGGACTAATTTATGGAAGTCTCAGCACCCACCAAATTCAGCCCATTGTGCTTGAGGTCATTTTTTGCACCTCAGAAGGAAAAGATGTCCCACTCAGAGGCCAGGACTCACCTCTGCAAGCCATTGTACAAATAAATGGACTCAGAAACGTGGCACTTTGGATCATGGGTTAGCGGTGGGGTTGGCAATGCTGGGTGAACAGCTGACTCGATGATCTTGAGGGTCTTCTCCAACCTGAACGATTCTGAGATTCTGTACAAGCAACTTGTCCTGCACAGCACCCACAGCCAGAGAAAAGTGAGGGGCAATTTTGAGTCAGAAAGCTGCATCTTGGTCCCCACTCTGATGGAAATTCTGCTGCCTTTGGGTTGCTCCAGGGCCATGATGCAGCCAGATGCCCCCTTGCAGGCACAGCCCTGGCACCACAAGGATCAGCTGGGCAGAGGCTTCGCTCCAGGTGCGGCAACAGCTCCCAGAGCTGCTGGAGAGCCTTTAAAACACAAATAAGATTTACTGGGAGCTGCTGCAATTTCAGCAAGGCAGAGTTATGGGGCTCCCTCCCCACAGAATGCAGGTGCTGCTGTAGGAACTGGGGGCATTTCTTGGGGGTCTCCTCGGAACCCCCAGCAGGCACCTCCACATTTCATACACAGACACTTTTACTCCATCCTGGTCCCTGCTGGTAAAACACAAGGCTGCATTTAAAATAAGGAGCTGAGAGAGTCCCCAGGACTCGTTAAAGGTTATCACGGCTCCATTACTCATCCTGGAGGGGAGGGCAGAGGGAAGCAGCTGACTCTCATCACGGCAACACCGAGAGGGACTGACAAGACCGGAGCCCTGATTTCCCCCCGGCACGGGGCTGCTGTATGAGCAGGGACTGTGCTTTTCCTCCATAACTGTTCTTTTTACCCGACTTTTTCTCCTCAAATGAAACCCTGACAGGCACAAGAGATTCTGAATTTCCCACTGCATGTTTGTGCATGTTCCTGCAAGGGGCTACACCTGGTTTTCCACCTGGATATCCACATCCCTGGCAGTCTCCACATGCCTCACATAGCCCGGGGGTCCAAACATCTTCCCAAAACATCCCCCACACGATGCACATCCCATCCTTCCCCCAGCTCATTTCCTGCTCTTTTCTAAGGGAAAAAGCAGCTGTCAAGCATGTACAGAAATTCCCCCAAAGCCATGAAGTGTCTTTTAAGAGCCAGAAATCCCCAGACACCCTCAAGGACGTGCCAGAGCTCTCTCCCTGCTCCCAGCATGGTCCAAGGGAGCCTTGGCTCTGCAGCAGGGTGGGGAAGGCAGGCTGCAGGCAGGAGGGTTGGGAAAAGGTCATTTCTTGGTTTGGCATTGAGTCAGAGCTGTGTTTTCTGCCTTCTGACAACATCAGACAGAACACCCAGATGTCCAAAGTACCTCTGGAGGAAGGAACCCATAAAGTTGGCCAATTCTTTCGTGGTTTAAGGCATGGCCAGGGTGTAAAAACAGGCTCCTGGGGGCTGTTTATACCCAAGCCTGACCTTTCAACCTTAATTACTTTATAGCAGCCATTTAAAGACATCCACCATGTCCATGCAAACACCACGGGTAACACCCCCTGGGAATGGTGTGGCTAATGGAGAGCTGGGAGAGGGCTGCAAAAAAGATGTTCCTGGCTTTCCCTGTGAAACACAGCAACTCCTCTCCCAGCAAAGCAGCCTTTCCTTCTTTTTCCAGCCATCTGTGTTATTTTTGTGCCATGCTGCTGGATAAAAATACCCCTCACCAGCAAGAACGGAGTTATTTGGAGCACCCTTGTTTATCTTTGTTTGGAAGTGCCCACACCACCACACTGCCTCCTTCCTCCTAAAAATCATCTGCTGCAAAAAAATCATTGATCCTGTGCCTGGTCCTTGGCCATGATGGGCTTTCAGCCAGGCCTAAAGTCTCCAAAACCAAGGGGAGAAGGACCCAAGGGTTCTGGGGAGTCTCTTCCCATGATATGAAACCTTGTGGGCTTTTGAAGGGCACCCTGCAAGCACATTCCTGGCTGCAGGAAAAACAAAATAAAATATGGGTCTGGGCATCAAGATGAGCACACTGGGAGGTTTTTGCTTGCTGAGCATTTCCATGACACCAGATGCCCTGAAGACACCAGGAGTGAGAAGCCAGTAATGACCACAAATAATTTGTGAGTGAAGGTGGAGCTGATCGTGGAGCCAGCACAGCCCCAGGACACTCCTGCAGCTGCCACTTCAGAGGGACAAACAAGATGGGAAGGGTCCTTGTGGCCCCTCTCCATGGGCATGTGAGGAAAGGGATGTCCAGGAAACCCAAAGTCTCTTCAGGATCCTGAACAGAAACAATTTGATGGTACCAAAAGCCCAGGTTGTTCATTAGTAACCATAACTCTTCATAGTGTCCATGGAGCATTCCCCCAGAGTCACTCTCCCAAAAAGCATCCTATAACTTGAGAGATCCAGCAGAATTATCTCCTCCACTCCTTGGTAATCTTTGGTTGTTTTTATTTACTGCAGGGCATTCTAAGACTCCAACCAATTCCTGAGGAATCCTGTGCTCAGCAGTGCCATGCCCTCATCAGTGAATCAGGCCTTTCTTTCTCCTCTCTGATGTATCACTTTTTTTCCAGGCTAAAGTAATCAGGGAGTAAAAGTCTGAAATCTAATCACAGGGAGCACGAGAATATTTAAACAAGCTGGCTTAGATCAAGGCTTTGACTTGCTTTTGTGATGTTCTCTTTGGTCAAGACTTGAACATGCTGTTGCATTTTGGGGTGGGAAGCAGAGGATGGGTTTGCTCCATCTGCTCTTGGGGCGAGTGTGGAGACAAAGGCATGGCCTATGGTCTCCAATATTCCAAAAAAAGAAATTTCTTTAATCCTCCTTTTTTATTTTTCTTTTTTAACTGATGTGAGCAAGGGTGGTTTTGATCCAGCTTATGGTCAACCAGAATCCCACCACTCATCCCCCTCCATCCTGTGGCTGCCACTGCACATGGGACAGTGTGGAAGAAACCCCAGAGCACCAGAGGTGACACTGACCCTCCCAATGGCTCCTAGTTCCTAATTTCTAGGCTTTTTAAATGTTTCCATGGACTGTGTGCCTGTGTTTCCCACTCATCCTCCCTCGGCATACCTGGAAAATCAAAGCCAAGACCTGCACTCAGCAAGGACTGGAGCAGCCCAGTCTCCTGCTTTCCAAGGTAAATAATGACTTTGATTAGGAACTAGGCCTAATTAACCGTGAAGAGCTGATGACTCAGCTGACTGTCAAAAGCTTTTTTCCTCTGTTCCCAGTTTTCACAGCTTGACCTAGCACCTGCCCCCCGTGGGCACTGGTGCAGACCTGGAAAAAGGGAAATCCCAGTTACACCAACCAGGTCCTCCAGGTTGGCCTCAAGCTGTGCCACCTTTGTGAGAGAGACTGGTAAAACCCCTCCTGCAGGGCATTGCCAGCCTCCTGGAGAGGAGATTATTTTTGTCCTCATTTGGATTTTCAGAAGCAAACAAGCTCTGTTGATTCAGACATTACGCTCAGACTCGAGCTGGTAAATAGTGCAAGGTTTGCTCTTTTTATCAGCTTGCTCTGCAAATCAATAGGAGGACTCAAAATGTATTGTCATCATAAACTAAGGAATTCATTAATGCCCGTTGTTTGCCTCCGTGTTTTAATGGAATGCAAAGCAAATACATCTGAGGGGTTCTCCTCAGCATGAGCCAGGCTGGACCAGGATCTCCTGCCACTTTTAATTTGTCTGGGAGAAGGAGGTGATGGAGACAAGGAGGTGGCAGCACCTCGGCGAGGATGACTGGAGGTTTGGGACTTGCCTCTCCCCTCCTGTGCATACCCTGAGGGAAAGAAATTAATCTTTTGGACGTGCTCTCCGACACCTCCACTCCCTGGGAAGCATTTTGGGAGTGGAGGGAATTGGTCTGGGTGAACTCCCACCCCTTGCAGAGCCCGTTATCTCAGTGGCAGGAGAGACTTCATCTCGTTTAGCACCTCTGGACAAAACACTACATGTGAAAACTGTATTTCTTTAAATATCCTGTGCGCCGTCTGACAGCCGTACTCCCTCTCCATGAATCACCAAGAGCAGATGTCCTGGAGGTTATATGTGTTCAGTAAATACGTTTTTTGGCACTGAGCTGAGCAGTTTCCTTGCAGCACTTTTGAAGTGCAAAAGGGGAAAGATGCAAAGCGTCGGCTCTGCTGCCGTCACGCGGTTTCAGGAGCGAGAACTCACTATCCCACCCAGTCCCATGAGCTGTGTTGGCAGCTATGGGGGGTCTGGGCATGCCAAGGGGTTCATGTGTCCTTTTTCCTGAGCAAACCCCCCTTCCAGACACCAGGGAACAAGGTCAGTTCCAGACACAATGCAAAATCCAGCTCTCCCAGGCACTCAGCAATAGGACAAGGGGGCATGATGGGCTCAAGCTCTGCCAGGGGAAATTGAAGTCAGAGATCAGAAAATAATTCTTTGCAGAGAGAGTGCTCAGGCATTGGAATGGGCTGCCCAGAGAGGGGGTGGATTCCCCATCCCTGGAGGTTTTTCAACTGAGATTGGCTGTGGCACTGAGTGCCATGATCTGGTAAAGGGACTGGAGTTGGACCAAGGGTTGGACTTGATGATCTCAGAGGTCTTTTCCAACCCAACTGATTCTATGATTCTGTGATTCTTGTGCCCTTGTCCATGTCCCTCCTGGGACTTGGCAGCAGGAACAAGGGAAATCCATGGAATTTGCCCAACATCCAGGCACCTGCAAGCATGGCTGGCTGGCAGGCATTGTGAATATCTTAATGGATTTTAAATCTTCCAAAGTTGTTCACTCTCCACTCATTCAGCACAAGGTTCTGCACCTGGACTGGGGGAACTCCCAGCATTGATTCAAACTGGGGAATGAAAGGGTCAAGGAGCATCTCTGCCAAGAAGGACCTGAATGAGGGGCTGGACCTGACCCATAAGAAAGCAAATCACATCCTGGGCTGCACCAAAAGCAGCATGGACAGCAAGCCAGGAGAGGGAATGTCCCCCTGTACTTGTGTCTGGTGAGATCCCTCTTGCCGTGCTGCATCCAGCTCTAGGGCACGTGGTGTAAGAAGGACATGGACCCGCTGGAGAGGGTCCAGAGGAGGCCACAAAGATACTCAGAAGGCTGGAGCACCTCTGCTGTGGAGACAGGCTGAGAGAACTGAGGTTGTTCAGCTTGGAGAAAAGGCGGCTCTGGGGAGGCCTTAGAGCCCCTTCCAGTGCTTAAAGAGGTTCAAAAAGACCTGGAGACAAACTTGGGACAAGGGCATGGAGTGACAGGACAAGGGGGAATGGCTTCAAACTGACAGAGAGCAGGGTTAGATGGGATATTGGGAAGGAAATCTTGGCTATGGGGTCCTGGCACAGGTTGCCCAGAGAAGCTGTGGCTGACCCATCCCTGGAAGTGTCCAAGGCCAGGTTGGACAGGGCTTGGAGCAACCTGGGCTGATGGAAGGTGTGCCTGGTCCTTGCAGTGGTTTTGGACTAGATGACCTTTAACCAAACAGCTCTATGACTCCCCTCTATGACTCTTCTGCTGTGCCCATAGTAAGTCATCTTGGCACAGCCCCTGGGATTAATCTGGCCCCATATAGTGCCTGCCTCGAGTGGAGCTGCCGCCAAAAACAACCTCATTTGCACGTATTTATCATCAGAAAAAAATAGCCGCTCACTGATCCAGAACATCCATCCCTAAATATTTACAAAGCATTATTTATCCGAATGAAAGAGACATTTTTCACTCAACAGACCGGGCATATGGTAGCGGCGTGCGAGAGGAGATGGATTGCGCCGAGTAATTCCAAACAGATTTAATGCCAGCAATAATTATTTTTAATCAGACAGAAAGTTCCCTGGGTGATAACTGAACATGTAGCATTTGAAAGGAATTGTGCTGGGCCACACTGTTGGAGAATATTTGTTCAAATATTCTTGTTGAGCCTTTTGGTACCTTAGTGCGACTTCAACCTGCCTTTCCATCTCCCTTGGGGAAATTAAAAAAAAAAAAAAGGAGGGAAAAAAAAACCCCAAACCCCAAGTCTTCTGTCATTTATTTCAATCATGTCTTTTAATTACAGTGCTGCATTTAGAGAGTGTACAAAATATTCCGGGCTGGATGCCTATTTAACAGACTCCCCAGTTGCTGCTTGAAGCTGCTCAGTGTGAATCATTACAAAATCTCTCACTTCAGTGCATACCCAGGAAAATGGAGAACCAAATGTACTGACAGCAAACATTTAAGAAAGAATGGCACAGGAAGAGGGATTTTGCCAGGCTTTGGTTTTCCAGAGGAGTTTGATGGATGTTACAGATGAACCTGGCAGGTTCCCAGCCCTAAATCGCTCTCTGCTGTGCTGCAGGTCGAGGTGTTTTTTGCCACCCACCTGTTCTCATGTCAAGCTCATAAATACCCTCCCCAGCTCTGAGCTCCCAGTTGTTTTTGTAATGCTCAGCCAAGGCACCTGGAGAAGATGCATAAACTTTTGGCATCTCTTGCAGTCAAATTGCAGATTCATAGGATGGTTTGGGTTGGAACGGACCTTAAAAGAGCATCTCATTCCAACTCTCTGCCATGGGCAGGACAACTTCCACTAGACCACATTGCTCAGAGTGTCATCCAACCTGATCTGTAATGTTTCTGTAGATGAGGCATCTACCACTTCCCTGGACAATGTAGTTAATTCATTTTTAATGACGATTTTGTGCTATCTGCTTGTCCCCTCCTGATTTCAGCTGTGGGGGAAGCAAGAAGGGGGTGATTGTCCCTGGAGCCTGTGCCCCTCCTGGTGCAGAGTCTTGCACTGGGACAAGTGCAAGGATCAAGAATCACAGAAACACAGAATGGGTTGGTTTGGAAGGGACCTTCAAGACCATCACATTCCAGCCTCTGCCATGGGCAGGGACACCTTCCACTATCCCAGTCTGCTCCAAGCCCTGTCCAGCCTGGCCTTGGACACTTCCAGGGATGGGGCACCATTTCCCCACAGCCTTGGGACCGTGACCCAGTGCCACATTTGGGACCTCCCTCCAGCCCCAGGCAGGCTGGCAGTGCCATACCCAGGTGATCTGAGCTCCCTCACTGCTTATTTTTGCCTGGAAAGGTGAGGAGTGACAACAACACAATGCCAAGGACAGGCTGGGCTGGAAACACAATCTCTGTGCCAGACAATGACACAGCCAGAGGTGAGCAGGGCACACAAATGAGGCTAATGGCATATTAATGAACGATGAGATCTACCTGGGAACAGCTCTTCCATCTGCTGAATAAGCCCCTGTAACGAGCTTATGAGCTGCCCTTACCTGGGCTCTTTGTTGTGCACCAGGAGGGTGCAGCATCACCCAGCCCCTTCCTGCCCGTGCTGGGCTCAGGGTTGATCCCCTGCCACCACGAGAAGAGCAAATCCCCACACTCAGCCCTCAAAAGCAACAGCTCAGAAAAGATTAAGTTATGTTTCTGGCAGGGCTCAGGGTTTCCAAGTCCCCTGCAATTACAGTGACAATTACAGGGCTGCAGTCGGAGTCAGGAAGGCAGCGTGGGGGCTGCTGCAATTGGGGGTTGATTCCTGGGCTTTCCAGGGTCAGGGAATGTTGATTCCTGCTGAGGGGTGTAACCAACACCACGACCTCACTGCCCAAACCCACACTGACAGAATGGGGTAATCCTGGCCCTGACAAACCCACAGCTAAAGGTCAGGGTGCAGGAGGGATGAGGAAAAGTAGCACGGGACAGATTTCACAGAATCACAAAATCACAGACTATTCTGAGTTGGAAGGACCCACAAGGATCATCGAGTCCACTCTTAAGTCAATGGCCCACATAGGGGATTGAACCCATGACCTTGGCATTATAACAACCAAGTTTTAACCAACTGAGCTAAAATTCACTACTAGTCCAAAGGAATATCAGCCCAAAAGGAGAATTCTTTGAGTCTAACATACTCACAGATGCTCATCCTACCAATCTCCTTATCTCTGAGAAAACTGATCCAGGAGAACCATGAACATCTACATCACCTGGGCACATTTGGCTGCAGATGTGTCTCAGAGCCCAACACCTCCTCCAGGAGAGCTGAGGACTTCAGGAAACCCTTTGCAGCCTCACCTGAGGGATCCAGACTTTGTAAAGACAGGTCCACTCCATCAGCCTCCAAGCCTCTCCCCAGGTCTGTTACTGTATTCCAAATAAACCAAAGGAGGTGATCACCAAACTCGGGAAAGCAGCTGATGAGAAGCAGGATTTTCATCTTCAGCTGCAGGAGTGGTAACTAAAACTGTCTTATTCAGCAAAATCTATTCCCTGCACCTGAAAATTACTCTAACCTGCTTCTTAATGGGATGGACATCTCTGATCCTTCAGCTGTTCACATTCATAAAAGGTAAATGGGATTTTGCTTATATCTCTGGAGCCTTTGCACTCGGCTGGGCTGGAGTCCATGGCCAACACACACAGCCTGAGCTGAAATAGAAGTTGTTTCAGCAAGTAGAAAGCTCAGGGGGAATTATCTTGTGCCTCTGATGTGCTGTTGTCAAGCTGAGAAGGTCTAGGGCTTGAGGTTAAATAGTCAACATTGTTTTAGGCAGGTAAAAACCACTGCTGCTTCATCCTAAGGACTTACACAAGTGCAGGAGGTGGCTCTTGTTCTCTGCCATGGCTTGTGGCAGTCCTGGGTGCTAGGAGGCTCCTGGGAAGAATTTTGGGAGATGCTGGGAAGAACTTCCCATGAAACCTTGGGCTTGACCATACACACATTCAGGAGACACTCACCCCCTCATCCCAGCAGGACACAAGACATGAATCCTGCCACAAACCTCCCCCAGCACTGACATTGAAATTCAAACAGACCTCAGCCCCTTGTGCCTGATGATGGGTTTGGTGAGTTCCTGAGCAGCTAAACTTTGTGATAATGCTCAGATTTCCTGGTGCTGGGCTTAGAGGGGAAGTGATCACTCTTTATTGCCAGCATCAAAGCCACACTGTTCCAGTGCATGGTGTTATCAGCAGTTCATTATCCCTCCCACCCATCCAGCCTCCGTGTCCTGCCATAATAAAGCGAGTGGCAGAAGTCAAAAGCAACATTCTGGGGAAAGCTCTCAGGAACTGTTCATCAAACTTGCCCTTTCATAATGAGAGCCATCTAATTTACATGCTCATTTAATGCTTTACTCTACATCTAACAGCACGTTCCAGCTCCCTCCTTCCTTTACCATTCCTTTACCCATTTACAAATCCAGCATTTCCCCTAAATCCTAATTAGGTCACTGTGACCCCACATAAGCTTCCTCCAACCCCTTTGAGTCCAAACAGCACAGCCTTCCAAATGCTTTATCCAAACACCCTCATCACGAGGTTAAGCATATTCCAGTCCAACAAATTAACAGATCTGTGAGCTCTGTCTGATTAACAACACTGAAATGCCCAGGGAAAGAAATAGGGAAATCACTCCTAGGTCTGTTCCTGCAGCAGAACAAACACCCTCCCACTGCAGGAAAGCCTCTCCTGCTTCCCTCACATGACCCCTTCCAAAATCTCAAGCTTGGCTGGCAGCCCACAGACCTATCCCAAAAAACACCCAGAGGGCTTTATGATCCATCTTTCTGAAGGCTCTCAGCTGGCAGGAAATATTCAGTCTAGCTGAGAAAAAAAAAGAAAGTTTTGCCCATTTCTGGGCTGCTACCAGAAAGCACTACTGCAGTATTGTGGTTCCCTCAACAGCAGCAGCACAGAGCAGCTCAGGGTGGTTTTGCTGTGCCCACACACCCCTCACTGAACATCCCTCACCACAAGCATCCTTCTTCCTGGTCCCTCCCAGCTCCTGCTGCCTCCCTTTTCCCTGTACCACGCAGCCTGCACCTCTCTAGCCCCACTTCTGCTGTGTCCAGACCCCACCAGTCTGTGTTTGGCTCACCAGTTGAAGCTGTGCTGGTTTTAACACACTTGTACACACTCCTGAAAACAGCCCTGGGACCTCCCAGCATTGCCAGGCATGGCTTAACTCCCCAGTGGGCTCAGCCTGGGCACAGGCTCCTTAATTCTTTTGAGCATTCAAGGACTATTAACAGCAGTTCTGCTCATCAGCACAGGACCCTCACAGGCTCATTTAGGGGGTCTTTGCACTGGTGCCCCTCCTTTGTACCTTGCTGGGGGACTCCATGCTAGTCCTGATATCCACTCATCTAATGCAAGGAGGCATTTTTGGATATTCCAATATTAATTTCAGATATTCCAATACTAATTTCAGATATTCCAATATTAATTTCAGATATTCCTTTTTTTTTTCTTTTTTTTTTCTTTTTTTTTTTTGTTGCAAATATCATGGGATAGGCATGGAAAATAAAAATAAGGAATCATGTACTGCTATTAATAGTCACTACTCCTATTACCATAAGCTCAGGGTCACTGGGGTGTTGTGGATGCAAGTCAGGGAGTTCAGGGTAATACTCCCCCAAAGGGATTTCCCAGCTCAGCTCCCAGTTTGCTGCCGGCAGAAACAGCCCTGTCAGATCTTTCATCAATTTAACAAGCTCTGCCTCAAAATTAGTTTTGAGCTCTTTCACCCCCAACAATCCTATTACCCCACCGTCCCAGGGTCCTGCAGCCAAGTGCTGATCTCCTCACAGATTTATTCCTGCCCAGTCCACAGTGATTTGTTTTTCTGCTGACATGGCCCTTCCAGTTCCATCACTTTGCTTCCCTCCCTGGTGTTTACACTCCTTCTGTATTTATAGACAGGCATCACGTCCTCTCCCAACCTCCTTGGCCAAACAGAGATGATATTTTTCAGCTCCTTGCCTAAAATAGGCCCTTCTTCTCCTGCCCTTCCCAGCGACCCTTTGCTGCACCTGCTGCAATTTAAACTCAGCCTTTTGGAGGCAAGGACCACAATTCTGTGGCACATTCCCAAAGAGATTTCACAGGGTGCTTAAGCATTTCCTCGTCTTTATTTTGCTCATTACACTTTAGGGTCCCACTTTTCCTCAGCAGCATCACATGTAAATGGCACACAGTGAGTGCACTAAGATCTTTCTCCTCCTTTTAATTTTCATTCCTGAGCCCACAGTTCAGCAGAAAATCTGCTTCATCTCCAAAAATTCATGAGCTCCCCCTTTGCAATATGGCATTTTGCCCTGGTTTATATCACCTCTAACCCCTGCCCTTGCCTTCCCAGGCCCCAGGAGCCACCTGACCCTCAAACTCCCACTGAGACCTCCTGTCAGCACACAGCTGATGCTTTAGGGAAGGCAGACAGGCAGCAGTTCCCGTGTTTTCCTTGCCTAGAAAGTCTGCTCCCTTTCCAAGAAAGACATTGGGTGACAGCAGGTTGGCCTGGCATCTCCATGACAATATCCATGCCACCCTGCATCCCATTTTTTAGTACCTGCTGACAGCCAGCAGGAAAAGACCTCAAGGGGAGAGAGTCTTCATACCAGGTGCTCGTGCCAGGGATTTAATTTTCATATAGCTCATTAACTCACCCAGCAGCAAGCTTGCTGCCCACACTTCATAACTCCAATTATTCCCTCCATCCCCTTTCATCCCACGGCCTCCCAAGCCTTGCAAGCTCAAGAAAATAAAATCATCTCATTGACGAGCATTTTTCATCCCCCTTTTTCAAGCCTTTTCTGTTCTCCAGTCAGATGATACCACCTCTGACTCTCTGTCCACAAAGGGCTACCTTAAGTATTTGATGTATGCACTGCAGGGGGAAATACTCACTCCATTTCAGGTTATTATCCCACCAGAATGCCATATATTATCCAGCAATCTCCAGCCAAGCAGGGGGGCTGCTGTATCTTCACATTATCTTGTTTGGAGCACACAGATTGCTCACTATTTGGTTTTCATCACAAAGAGAAAACATCCTCTTAGGCTGCTGATATTATCCTGGTGAAAAAAAAAAAAAAGAAGAAAGGTGCAATTTCTAACAGCTCAGGATTCCATCCCTGGAAGTGTTCAAGGCCAGGCTGGATGGGGCTTGGAGAAACCTGGTCTAGGGGAAGGTGTCCCTGCCCATGGCAAAGGGAATTGGAATGAGATGACTTTCTAAGATCCCTTCCAACCCAAACCATTCAGTGATTTTGAGTATCTCAGTGCATCCAGCATGTTTAGGATTGGCAAATCCCGTGTGTTCCAGGCCAGTGGGTGGTGGTGAAGGAAGGATGAACAGCCCTGGTGAACAGAGATGCACCAGCATCAGCCTCACCCCAGCAAATGAAAAGCTGCCTGCGTGGTCTCCATCAATATGGCCAAGGAAAAATCCTGCTGACTGGAGCAGTATGGAGCCAGCTGAGAGAGAAATCACAGCTTTCTGCTGGAGAGGCATCAGGAAAGAGGACATGGCTCCTTGGATTTCATGTTTCTTAAGAGCAGGGACCCCACGAGCATTTCTGCTCCCCAGAACACACCTCAGGGACTTCACAGGGATTTTGTAACTGCATCAGTGCGAGTCGTTTATGGATTTAAAGAGATGAGACATTTTTCATGCCCATGGTAATCAATTCCTCTGCTCAATTAGCCTTGCAGATCTAAGAAAATATGGATCTTATTTCTAGACCAAAATAAAAATCAGCATCTCCAAAGCAAGGCTGTGCTCCTGGATGCTCAACACCAGCCCTTGCTCCTGCAAAGAGGGACAGGATCCAGGTGTCAGGGAGGGCATAAGGGCAGAGCGAGGGCAGATAAGAGCCTGCCCTGAGGCTGGGAAGGTGTGGAAATTATCCAAGGGAGACCCAGGGCCTGTCCCCAGCTGCCCACTCCTGGGCTTCACCCATCATTTGCCTTTGCTGGAGGGAACAGCTTGGAAAAATCCATGTCCATGTCCTCTGAGACCGTGGCTGGGGACAGAGCTGGTCTGGCAGCTGAGCCTCCAGCAGGATTCCTGCTGAGAGAAAGAGGGAAAGGGATTTAACCTGCTGAGGATGAGCTGACTGGGGACAGGGAGAACCTTAAATACAAAATAAACATGTCGAAGTGCTTCCACCTCCTGCCTTGCTCCCTTCCCTGAGCTGGCAGGAGCCTCCAAGTCTGTGTCCATGTCCCTGGATAAGAGCTGGGGCATTGTGGTGTCCTCAAGAGTGAGCAGTGCAGTCCAGGGCACAGCCCAGGGAGCTGTGTCCCCACCATGTCCCTGGTCTGGTGGGTCTCACTGTGACCTCAGTCACCAGCCACAAATGCAGCATCTTCTGCCAGCTGCAATTCAAACCCAAAACGAACCATAGAATCATAGAATGGATTGGGTTGGAAAAGACCTCCAAGATCATCAAGTCCAACCCTTGGGCCACCTCCAGTCCCTTTACCAGATCATGGCACTCAGTGCCACGGCCAAGCTCACCTTAAAAACCTCCAGGGATGGGGAATCCACCCCCTCTCTGGGCAGCCCATTCCAATGCCTGAGCACTCTCTCTGCAAAGAATTTGTTTCTGATCTCCAACTTCAATTTCCCCTGGCAGAGCTTGAGCCCATCGTGCCCCCTTGTCCTATTGCTGAGTGCCTGGGAGAAGAGACCAACCCCCAGCTGGCCACAACTTCCCTTCAGGCAGTTCCAGACAGTGCTGAGGTCACCTCTGAGCCTCCTCTTCTCCAGGCTAAACACCCCCAGCTCCCTCAGCCTCTCCCCACAGCACTTGTGCTCCAGTCCCTTCTCCAGCCTCGTTGCTCTTCTCTGGACCCGCTCCAGCCCCTCAATGGAGAAATAAAGAAAGGCTCCAGCACACAGAGCCCACCCCTCAGCCCGGAGCACAGCACCCACCACGGTCTCCTCTGCACAGCAGGAAAACAGAGCAGAGGAGGGTAAACATTGCGGTGGGGGGTGTGGCTGCTCCCCGATTTCTTACACCTTGCCCAGAAACATCTGACATTGTACAGTGTCGGTGCAAGACGCTGAGGGAGAACAGACGGGCTTAATCCTGCACAGCGGCGCTCGACATTCCCACGCGGGGCTGATCCGCTCCCTGCGGACATGTGCACTCTGCTTGGATTAATCAGAGCTGATTCCTCGCTGCTTTCCCTCTCTCCCTGTCTCCAGCAGCGCCTCTCCAGGAGAACAAAACCCGAGCTTTGGCGCGGCAGCCGCGACGGGTGTCTGTGCAGGGGTGGAGCATCCCCGTTCCCCCGAACCTCTGCATGAGGTGCCGGAGGTCAGGGATTAGCAGAGGTCCCGCTCCACACAGCCTGGAGGTTTCCATCCCTATCCCACAGCCTGCACATGGAGAGGTGCTGGCAATCCAAATCCTCCCCCACCAGGATATTTTGTTTTTCCTGCATGCATCAGTGACTTTAACAGTTGCATCCTTTGGTCCCAGCTCAGGGAGGCAAGACAGAGATCCCAAATGCTGCTGGGCTGACTGGGCAGGTTGAGCTGGGAAAATGTCCTGTTGCTTTAAGGGGTGGAAACTGGCAACCCACAGGTGTTCTGTCCTTCCTGAGGGGATTCATCCTGGAGTCTAACAGTAAGAGATTAATTAAGCTTAACCTAGGCTCAACTCCAACCTAGGCTTAACTCCTTGGCCTCAAACATAAGAAGGACATAGACCTCCTGGAGTGAGTGCATAAGGAGGCTGTGAAGATGCTTGAAGGGCTGGAGCTCCTTTGATCTGGAGCAAGGCTGGGAGAGCTGGGGGTGCTCACCTGGAGAAGAGAAGGCTCCAGGGACACCTGAGAGCCCCTTCCAGTGCCTAAAGGGGCTCCAGGAGAGCTGGAGAGGGACTGGGGACAAGGGGTGGAGGGACAGGACAAGAGGGCATGGCTTCTAGATTGTCAGAGGGCAGGGTTAGATGGGATATTGGAAAGAAATTCTTGGCTATGAACGTGGTAAGGCCCTGGCACAGGTTGCCCAGAGAAGCTGTGGCTGACCCATCCCTGGAAGTGTCCAAGGCCAGGCTGGATGGGGCTTGGAGCAACCTGGGCTGGTGGAAGGTGTCCCTGCCCATGGCAGGGAGTTGGAACTGGGTGGCCTTGAAGGCCCCTTCCAGTTCAAACCATTCCATGATTCTATAATTCCATGGAAGCAGGAAGTTTAGTATCCCCACCAGCTCTTCCGTTATCTATGACCATTGCAATTCCAGGTTCTCTCATTTTCCATGACAGACTCAGGTTTGAACAGGTTATATCTCAGCCTCAGAAAACCCTGCCACTGGCTGGATGCTGCAGTGGGTCACTTTTATCAGATGTGACACCTCCCCATCCCCCAAAATCCTACCCAAAAATCGGTCCATGCCCTGCCAATGTCCGTCCCCCACATAATTATCACCATCCCTGTGCCCCTACAGCCATGCCAGTGGGACATCCCCATCCCTCTGTGCCACTGGCCTCAAAATCCAGCCTTGGATTAAATAATCCTGCTTTTGGTAGGAAAATAATTGGTGCCACTCTGCGAGCTATTGCTTTTGGTAATGAAAGCCTCTGTTCCAACCCAATTAGCATGACACTCCAAAAAGGCAAAAGACAGAGCTGTGATGGCTCAGGGATAAAAACAGTGAGTGGAATTGGATTAGATGGTGAAAAAGGTCACACAGACATCATAACCTTATGGCAGACCCTGTCCCAGCTGTATTTCTGGATTAAGTGGAGGATTCACCATGGACTTGATCACTGAGGATGCTACGGGAGGGCATCACACCCCGCAGCACGGATGTATCCCACACCCATCCTCACTGGGATGTGCCCCAGGACATGAAAGACCACAATGTTATAGACACCCTTTGCTTGGGGGTATCCCCAGGGAGGGAACGCTGGAGGCTCAGCTCCTCCTGTTATTTCATAGAATCACAGAATCATAGAATCAATTGGGTTGGAAAAGACCTCTGAGATCATCAAGTCCAAAACCCTTGGGCCAGCTCCAGTCCCTTTACCAGATCATGGCACTCAGGGCCACGGCCAATCTCACCTTAAAAACCTCCAGGGATGGGGAATCCACACCCTCTCTGGGCAGCCCATTCCAATGCCTGAGCACTCTCTCTGCAAAGAACTTCTTTCTGACCTCCAATTTCCCCTGGCAGAGCTTGAGCCCATCGTGCCCCCTTGTCCTATTGCTGAGTGCCTGGGAGAAGAGACCAACCCCCACCTGGCCAGAACTTCCCTTCAGGCAGTTCCAGACAGTGCTGAGGTCATCTCTGAGCCTCCTCTTCTTCAGGCTAAACACCCCCAGCTCCCTCAGCCTCTCCCCACAGCACTTGTACTCCAGTCCCTTCTCCAGCCTCGTTGCTCTTCTCTGGCCCCACTCCAGCCCCTCAATCTCTTTCCTCAACTGAGGGGCCCAGAACTGAACACAACACTCAAGGTGTGGCCTCCCCAAGGCAGAGTCCAGGGGAAGGGTCACTGCCCTGGGCCTGCTGGCCACGCTAGTTTGGATCCAGGCCAGGATCCCATTGGCCTTCTTGGCCACCTGGGCACACTGTTGGCTCCTGTTGAGCTTCCTGTCCCTCAGTCCCCCCAGGTCCCTCTGCCTGGCTGCTCTCCACCCACTCTGTGCCCAGCCTGTAGCACTGCAGGGGGTTGGGGTGGCCAACAATATTTGAAGTGGAAACTCAATCCCGCCGGGCCTGAGGGGTTGAACACCCCAAGTGAGTGGCCCCAGGTTGGTAACTCCCTCTGCAGGTCTCCTAAGGGCGGGTGGGACCCGCAGAGCCGGCGCTTACCCGGAGCTCTCGCACTGTAATCCCGGCCGCCCGGCATAATGGGTTGCATTACATGTAATCCACACACTAATGCGCTCTGAGCGGGAGCCAGCGCAGATATCGGGCTGTTTACCTCAGAAAAACAACTCACTCCTCTCCAGGAGGGAGGTTGGGGTGTCCCTAATGGTCTGCTTAGGGAGCTGCCTCCATAAAATAAACCAAACCTGGAAGGTTCCAGGCAACAAAACTACTAATGCAGCCCGGGAAGTGTCCAAGGCCAGGTTGGACAGGGCTTGGAGCAAGCTGGGATAGTGGAAGGTGTTCCTGCCCTTGGCAGGGGGTGGGGATGAGATGGGCTTTAAATTCCCTTCCAACCCAAAGTGTTCTAGGATTCCATATAACAATTATGGTATGCAAATGTATTTGGGATGTTAATATATAGCTGTGCAGCACATAGACCACAATGGCAGACAGACCATATATAACACATAGGCAATATATAGCACGTAAACAATATATAGCACATAAACAATATATAGCACGTAAACAATTTATAGCACATACACATATAGCACATAAACAATATACAGCACATAAACAATATATAGCATGTAAACAATATATAGCATGTAAACAATATATAGCACATAATATATAGCACATAAACATATAGCACATAAACAATATATAGAACATAAACAATATATAGCACATAAACATATAGCACATAAACAATATACAGCACATAAACAACATATAGCACATAAACAATATATAGCACATAAACATATAGCACATAAACAATATATAGCACATAAACAATATATAGCACATAAACAATATATAGCACATTTCTGTGGCTGCGTGGAAGGATTTACACAGGGAAGGAGTACAAAGACAAGAGGGTGAGGGCAGATGTTCCCCAAAGTAAACCCTGACCACAGGTCCAAGAGGATTCAGAGCAGAGATCCCAGAAGGAAAGGGAAAAAAAAACAAACAAAAAAAAAAGCAGAAGAACAAATAGAGCTGAAAAAACATCCGTGGCAAAATAAAGCTGACTGGATTTATGGATAGTATTTTAAATTATAAGCTTTGCAAAAAGCACGGGGTTTGTGTTTTATTAGATTTGCAGCCAGAAGCAGAAGAAAGTCATGGCAAGAGGGAAGAAAGGGTGGGCACAGCTCAACTTCCTGACCCTGCCCACCTCCTGTGCAGGGTGGGAATGGGAGCCACACCACCCCAATGGAAAACAAATGGGCCCTGGATAACACGGTAATGGAGAGCAGGAGATTTAACCTGCTTTGAAAGGCATTTTTCAGCTGTGGCAGCTTCGTGTCTGTGCCTTGGGGGCAAAGAGCTTATCCCACCCCAGCTCCTCCCCAGGCACAACCTCGGTGATGCCTCACGATTGGATGTAGTTGTGTGTCTTCATACTAAAGGTATTTGCAGCCAAAGAAACCCAAACAAATGGTCTGGCAATCCCAGTAGCTAATTAGCATTTTACAACCTAAATTAGCTCTTTCAACTCCCCAGTTCTCCAATACTCTCATGGCATCTTGCAAGGATAGGCTGTGTTGGCTTCGTTTGCTCTTCCAGGACCAAGTGAAACTTTTAGACTCAAGAAAAAAATCCTTAATTAAAGAGTTCATTTGAAAATAACATCCCACATGATTTTTATCGAGGGGATGTGTTTCATGTGGCTTTTCACACACCATTAAAACCGAGGAATTTTTGACCAGCCAACTATTTCCATCAGCAGTACCAATGTTTTTGCTCCCACCTCTGTCTACTCCCATGTGCCAGCTATGGCCAGCTGGGAACAGCCTTTACTACAGTAGATTTATCACACAGAGTAATAAGCTCAGTTGTCAACTTCTCTAATGAAGATGAGAGGTGTGCTACAGATCTAAAAGCAAAATACTGTCCCATATTCCCTATTAAGCTGAATACTGTCAGATTTCTCTTGTGTCTCTATTTGTGTTCCTTTCTCCCAAGATATAATGAAAAAGAAACTGTGAGATTGGAGAAAAAGGAACAATGTTCTTTAATCTAGAAAGAAAAGTGATTTTTCTTTGCAAGGAAGTTTATCTGGTGAGTTGTTCAAATAGATGGGATATTGGGAAGAAATTCTTGGCTGGGAGGGTGGGCAGGCCCTGGCACAGGTTGGGCAGAAAAGCTGTGGCTGCCCCATCCCTGGAAGTGTCCAAGGCCAGGTTGGATGGGGCTTGGAGCAACCTGGAATAGTGTGAGGTGTCCTTGCCCATGGCAGGGGGTTGGAACAGGTTGATCTTTGAGGTCCCTTCCTACCCAGACTGTTCTGGGATTCAATGATTCAGAGATGGTCACAAGCATCTCTGTTGGTACCAGAGCTGTTGGTACCAGAGCTCAGCCCACATGAGGCTGTACAACATCATCTCCACTGCTGGAGCAGGATTTGGGATCCAGAAGAGCAATTCCAGGCTGTGTCTGAATAGCTGAGTGTGAACTAAGCAGCTTCTGGGCTCCTGATTCCCATCTGACCACAATCCCAGGATGTTTGTAACACCAAATCAGCCCTAAGGCTTTGGGTCTGATCACCAACATCACCATCTCCTCTCATATCTGCCAACCAACCATGAAAGCAGCATCATGCCAAAGAGTCTGGTTTACCATCATTCTTCCTTTTTCTTCTTTTCTTTTCCTTTTTTTCTTGTTCTCTTTCTTCTTTTACTATCACTTTTACTGACACTTTTTTTTTAATCTTTCCCTTTTCCTTTCACTTTTTCTTCTTTTCTTTGTCAAAAACAGCTCAACATCTCATTGCCCTTTGCAAACCTCTGTAAGATCCTGGTGAGAAAAGCCCTTGCACGACTGTGACTGTGTGTTTGATGGGCACCATATATTTAAAAGGCTTCCAGTGGGCAGCTGCATATCCTCTGGTTTGCTGCACAAAGGTGTTATTCTTTCAGCAGTCTTTGCCCTTTGTATTCCCAAAGCCATGAAATCCTCTCTCCTGCTTCCCACAACTCTGTGCAAGCAGGATGACAGCCACAAACATCACACCATGAGGGCACTCAGCACTGCTCCAGCTCCTAAAGCTGAGGGGAAAGGGCTTTGCAGGCACTTTCCTCTTCTGCTGAGCTACAGCAAGGCAGGGTGAGACCCAAGATTGTGCCACAAACCCAAGAAGCTGTGACTTCTCCATTTCTAGAAGTGTCCAAGGCCAGGTTGGGTGAGGTTTTTGGAGCAACCTGGGCTAGTAGAAGGTGTCCCCTCCCATGGCAGAGGGGTTGGAAGGAGATGGTCTTTAAGAGCACGTGGCCAGAGGTGCAGGTATTTTATTTATTTATTTTAAAGCCCTATTTTAGTGGTTTATTTGTCACACACCCATAAAACAGGCACATTTCTTGTTAGTAGCATGAAGAGCAAACTGTCTGTCCTTGGCCAGCAGCAGCAGCTCTTTCTGCCCAGATTTATGCCAAATTGGCAAATCTCCCTGTGATTATTTAATTTGTGGATCTTCCGTGGCTGAAAACACAAGGAATTCTGTGAAACATCAACTTTTGGGGCAAGGCCAAGCAGGGTGGAGCTCTGAGCAATCTGGACTAGTGAAAGGTGTCCCTGCCCATGGCAGAGGGTTGGAACGAGATGGGTCTTAAGGTCTCCTCCAACCCAAACCAGTCTGGGATTCTATGATGCAACTCTGCTGGAAGGACTAAAAGAATGGCCCACTCTTGGATTTCATCTTGGCTTCCCTCCAGGTTTACTTGGAGACCTCACCAGAGGCTCCAGGAGAAACCCTAAACCCACAGATGTGGTCACCAGCTCCTCTTTGACCTCAGTAGGGCTGGGATATCATCCCACATCCCTTAAAGATGTTCCAACCTTTCCCCAAATCCTGTATCATCTCCTTTGGAGACTCCCTTTGATAGCCCCGAACCCGACTTCTTGTAGTGCCTCCTTGGAAATACAGTGGGAGCTTTTCCAAGGATGAGACATCCCATTTGGCATGAGCTTTCCAAAGGGCTCTGATCCCTGCACAAATGCAGCTTCCCAGGAGGGCTCAGCAGCAGCGATGCTGAACTCAGCCCTGCATTTTTGGGGGTGGTTGGAAAACATCTCACCTCCACTAAGGCTTGGAAAGGCAGGAATGAGGCTGCTGGGGCTGAATTTGGAGCTGATTCACCAGGCATGGCAGGGAAAACCCCAAGTGCTCTCTGGGGTGTGTGCCCAGCTTGCCAAAGGAGCTCATGTGGGGCAGCAAACAGACAGAGATTTGCAAGAATGGAATGCAATAATATCCTGGATAGAAGTTTTAAATATATTTCATTCAGAGATAAATCAGGCTGTAATTAAATGGTGTCATTTAATGTACTGCCCAATGGGCACAGCAATTACTTTTTTCAGGAGGCAGCATGGTAATATCTACTGATATGTAAAGGGGCAATGATGCTGATTTAACCTAGTGGGGTATGAACAGCCCCCCTGTGTGTCACACCCCAGTGCAACAAAACTAAAAGAAGTTCTTTTGATCATAAAACTACATTTTGTGCACCCTCTAATCCCCCTCCTGCTCCCATCCAAAGCAGACAGGAATCAGCATTGGTTTCATGGCACAGGCGTGGATCAAACCAGCCATGGGTCAAACCATTACAATCCTGCTCCTTTCCTGCCCCAAAAGATGAGGATTCCTTCTTACAGGAGTTTGTCTTTAAGGATGCAAAAGGGAAAGGAAACATCTTGTCTGCTCTGTGTCTATACAAGACCACCAGTTCAAACAGTACAACTACTGCAAGTTTGATGCCAGGGTCAGTGAAAAGCCTGAAAGAAACCCTTTTGGGTTTGTGGCTTGTGTGGCACAAAGCTTATCCCAAATTACTCTCAGGTGTCCCCTCACCCTGGAGAATCTTGCTGACTGAGTAGGAAAAGCACCTCCCAACATTTTAAATGTCTCACACCAACCAGCTCCTGGAGCTCCACATGTGGGACTTTACATCCCACTTCATCTCCATCCCTTGTCTTGCTTCCTGCTGAGTTAATTCCCCTCCCTCTGAGCTGCCCTCTCCTTTCATCCCTGTTTTAATGAGCTAAGTCATAGTTAACAATTCTCCTCTTTAAAGCAACAATGGTAGGAACCAAGTTAAAATTTGGGGCTGTTCTCTTGGGCTCCCTGTAAGCTCAGTCTGAGTCAACAGAGTGAATTGGCCACGAGTGCTGCAGGTAATTCATGACATGACTTTCACCTACACCAGCAAAGGGAGCCCTAAAAACATATTGATTTTACAAGCAGCACCACTTCACTCCAAAGAACTTGAGGTTTGCTCACTGTCAATGTTTCTTCTTTTTTTTTCAGTTAGACTGAAACTTTATTTTGCAAACAGAGGAGCTGAGGACTTGTAAATATGTATATACATATATATATTTTTATATGTGTATCTACACACACATATATATTTATATATGTGTATATATATATTTATATATCTATACACACACACATATATAGATATGTGTATCACACCAGGCTGGATATTTGGGGACATTTTTAGACTTTTGCAGCTTACAGCACCCAACACAGGGGTGGGAACTCACACAGGGTGATCCCAAAAATAAGCTCCTGTCTGGAGAGGAGCCTTGGTGTTTACTCCTCGGCCGAGGAGGGAGGATGGAGAACAGCCCTCAGCAGTTAATTTTATCAAAGCACACATTTTCCTGGCTCCATCATGGGCTTGCATATTTTAACTCCTCTCTTCTGTTCAGCAGCTAAAAAGAGACTTTCATTGCTGTTTTGGCTGCTGTGCCTCGTCCCCCATTCCCGAGCTGTTCCACAGGCTCTGTTCCCTTCTGCTGATAACAGGGTCAGACAGGGGGAGAGGGACAGACAGAGGGGCAGGGACAGACAGAGGGGCAGGGACAGACAGGGGGGCAGGGACAGACAGAGGGGCAGGGACAGACAGGGGGGCAGGGACACCCCAGAGCTGCTCCCTCCCACAGGTGGGGGATCCTCAAGCCCCCACTGCCACAAGCCCCTCACTGTTTGGTCTGTGGCAAGGAGAGAATAGAACCAGTGGCGAGGCTAAATTAGCTTCCTGCCCACAGTTCTTCCCCAGGAATTCTTGGAGGGATATATTTGTATGAAAGAAAAGAGATTAGGGGAAACCATATAAATGCAATCCATCACCCACAATTAGAAATCAGAGAGGGCAGGAGCAAGAGGAACCTTCTCTCTCTGAGTCCTTTTTCAGGATGTGTGTGTATGTGTGTGTATAGCTATATATATAGATATAGAGAGATATATATTAAGTTGGATATCAGAAAAAAATTCTTTACAGAGAGAGTAATCAGGCATTGGAATGGGCTGCCCAGAGAGGGGGTGGATTCCCCATCCCTGGAGGTTTTTAAAGTGAGCTTGGCCGTGGCACTGAGTGCCATGATCTGGTAAAGGGACTGGAGTTGGACCAAGGGTTGGACTCGATGATCTGCGAGGTCTTTTCCAACCCAATTGATTCTATGATTCTATGATAGATAGATAGATAGATAGATAGATAGATAGATAGATAGATATAGATACAGAGAGATATAGAGAGATATATATGCACACACACATATATATACACACTATATATATATGCATGTGTGTGTTATTATGTGTATGTAAATACACATATGTGTGTGTATATATATCTATATATATGCATGTGTGTATTATGTATATGTAAATATATGTGTGTATATAAATATGCAAGTGTGTGTTATTATGTGTATGTAAATATATATAACACATTTATATATATATTCAACTTATATATATAAGTTCAATATATATATAACTTTTATATATATTTAACATATATATGTAAGTTAAAAACTTATATATATGCACACATATATATACACAGACACACATATACATACCCAGGAAAAGATATATATATACAAACATACATATATATATATATACACAAATATATGTGTCTATATATATATATAAACATACATATAAACAATTATACATTCATATAGTCAAGAATTTCAGTTGAAATTAAAGCTCTACAATATGCATGTACATATTTATTATGTATAAACATATATATTAGATATAGATATATGCACACTGCACGTGCACAAGCAGCCAAAAGAAGCAAAGAACCGACTTGCCTTGCCCAAGCCCGGACACATCACCACCCAAAGGAAATTTTATCCCAGTATTTCACATCTTTTTTTCTCCCCTTAAGGGTCCAGCTCTGGGAGTCAAGTGAACCTTTTGTTACCACAGTTTCCTTCAAAAGAGCAACCAGAAAAAGCTGTTTAATCAAAAATTTTATTCTCCAGCACCATTTCATCATCCCCATCTCGCCATCCACATCCTGGTGCCACGCTGGGCTCCTGCCAGGGCTCAGGACTGGGAGGCAGGAGAGGGTTCAGAGACCCCACTATTGAAGGGGGGAACTGGTGCATCAGCAAAAACCACACCTCAACTTACCCAAGACATAAACTCGGGTGTCCAGACCAACACACACCCCAACACCTTCTCCCAGAAGGCCCTTTCAGGAGCACTGAACTTACCAAAACCACGTTCAAAAGACCCTATTTGTTTGGAAAGTGTGGGAGGTGAAAGGTTCCTTTAAGCAGGTCCAAAGTGAAAACCTTTAGCACTACATTGTTCATTCAGTTCCTTTATCCATGACACGAGAACAAAATGATCTGATCTAAGCAAAACTTCTGGTTTCATAGCAACAATGAACATTTTTTTTTTTTTGGTGGGGAAATCTAGTGCAAATCAGTGCTTAGGTGCATCACTTGTGACTACTTTATTTCCTGCACTAAAGTCTGTTGAAGCACTATTAAAATATAATTTAACTAAATGGCTTCCTGGAAAATAATAATAAAAAAAAACATTTCTGGTATAAAAGTCAAAAAATGTCAAAAGTGAGGTTCATTTGTGAAAAATAATAATGCTGTTTAGCTCTTATATAACCCTCTCTGTGAGACCTTGATATAATTTTTGAAGAAAATAATGTGGATTGCCCTTTTCTAGTGCTGGGAATCAAGAGCCAGATGTGAGGAAAGGAGCCAAGGCTAAATTTTAGGTGACTCTGGAGCAGGAGAAATTGGAGCATGTTTTTCTGGGCAGTGCATTTTTAAGATACTTAATAATGACTCTTTGTCTCAGTCAAAACAAAATGTAGCCAGTCCAGATCTTACCTTTAAGCTTCTTTGTTTTCTGCAAAATAAAGGAAATAATTCCCTCAGGGCAACCAAATCTGGGAGTTTTCAGGACTGTTTTATCAGAGCTGACACTTCTGGGATTTCCCTTCCCCATGGGAAAAATGGGGGTAAAAGGGACTTGGGTGTTGGTCTGATGCAGCATCACTGGTTGGGGACAACCCACTGGTGTGACAACTGGAGTCACCAGTTCCTCACCAGCCCCAAAAATGGGCTTGAATTCTTCACTGCCCTTCCCCTAAGAAAAAAATGCTCCTCATGTTTAATCCAAACTCCCTGACTGCTATTTAAAGCCTTTATTTCTTTCCATGTCCCTGATGAGCAGTAACAGAGAAACATTATCACATAATATGAAATATTAAACACCTGTTGTAAATATTAAATTATACACAAATACGACCTGGCAAAGATAATACTCGATACATTGTTTACATTGCTGCTGATTAATATTGCAGATTAAAATTAATACTCACATAACATAAACATCAACATGCTTTTAGCGTGCAATTAAGCTGAGCAATTTCATCAGCACAAAATGTTCTTGTCCTTTCAAAACGAGACACAATAAAAACAAAGCAGCCCTGAAAATATCACTGAAATCAAACTCCAAATGCAAAACATTTGGATCATTAACGATTATTTTTTCCCCACTTTGGAAAAAATGGTCTCCCAACTAGAAGTCCATGGTTGTAAGCAGTCAGAAAATAGGGAAGCAGAGTGGGTTTATATTAGATATAAGGAATAAATTCTTCCCTGTGAGGGTGGGGAGGTCCCGGCACAGGTTACCCAGAGAAGCTGTGGCTGCCCCATCCCTGCAAGTGTTCAAATCCAGGTTGGATGAGGCTTGGAGCAACCTGGGGGTGGGGGAGAGTTGAAACTGGATGGTTTTTAAAGTCCCTTCCAACCCAAACCATTCCATGATTCTCTGGTTCATAGAATCATAGAATGGATTGGGCTGGAAAAGACCTCTGAGATCATCAAGTCCAACCCTTGGACCAACTCCAGTCCTTTTACCAGATCATGGCACTCAGTGCCATGGCCAATCTCACCTTAAAAACCTCCAGGGATGGGGAATCCACCCCCTCTCTGGGCAGCCCATTCCAATGCCTGAGCACTCTCTCTGCAAAGAATTGTTTTCTGATCTCCAACTGAAATTTCCCCTGGCAGAGCTTGAGCCCATCGTGCCCCCTTGTCCTATTGCTGAGTGCCTGGGAGAAGAGACCAACCCCCACCTGGCCAGAACTTCCCTTCAGGCAGTTCCAGACAGTGCTGAGGTCACCTCTGAGCCTCCTCTTCTCCAGGCTGAACACCCCCAGCTCCCTCAGCCTCTCCCCACAGCACTTGTGCTCCAGTCCCTTCTCCAGCCTCGTTGCTCTTCTCTGGCCCCGCTCCAGCCCCTAAATCTCTTTCCTGAACTGAGGTTCTGTGAAATCCTACCCCAAGCAACACATCCTCTTGTCTTCTCCACCACACTCAGAGTCTGTCCCTCTCCTCACTGGTACATGGGGCCATGGTAGCCATTGACATTTTCTTTTCTGAAAAAGCCATTAAAAATGGGATGCATTAACACAACAGTTGGATTTAAATCTTCCTTTGGCTTTGCCCACCACTGGAGAGGCCTCTGGTTGGGCACCATCAGAGGAGGATGCAAAAAACTGTGCAGAGCCTGAGGGTCTGAGGCAAAGGTGATCAGGGATCAAGAAAACTTAAAGTCTGAAAGAAAGGGAGGGAAAAGGGTGAGGGAAGAACTCCCAACAGTCCTCAGAGGTTCATTCAGAGACAGTTCTCCATGTCCACTGCAGGCAGGACACAAAGGGTTAATTAAAGTGCAGCACATTCTGGGGAGATCTAAGGAAATCTTTCCCATTACAAGGTTAATTAAGGAGAGGTATAGATTAGCTGGGGGAGCACAGGAGCCCACATCACTGGAAATCTTTAGGAACAAGTTAGACAGGCATGTAGGAGTGATGTGGAACACAGAGTCACCTTGGAACTGGCGATGTGTTAAATAGACATCCATTTCCTCTGATTGCACTTCCCCTCCGTGTTTTATCACCCCAGGAGTCTGTCCAGCTGGATTTTAGCCACATGGGAGCTAAGAGGTGCATTAGCCCTTCAGCCAGCATGAGTGGAGACTGAACCCAAGGGATGCCTGCAGGGAAACCTCTTCCCACTGTCCTCTCCCGGGATGTCCCACCGCTCTGATGGAGCCACTCAGTGCTCTCTCTGAAATTCCCGTGGCTGCTGCCTCTGCAGGGAACAAGGCAGGATGCAGAGCAGAGAAGACAAAATGTGGGTGTGCAAATAGGTGACAGCACATGCCCTGGCAGATGATTGCAGTGATAAAGCATTCCATATGCTCCTGCTCCGATGTAAATCTTCCTAGGCTGACACCGTTCTGGAGCACTGGGGAACATACGCCGGCCCCTTATGTTTTCTCTGTCCTTCATAAATGTTGCCAAGCACCAAATACCTAAACACAATTAACTTCTCACATGGCACTGAGAGGCTCTGCTACATCCTCAAACAGCAGGGAGCTTCTGCTGGGTTAGGAGCTGGCTGGAGAGTGCTGGTGAACGGAGCTGCATCCAGCTGGTGGCCGGTCACTAGTGGTGTTCCCCAGGGGTCTGTGTTGGGTCCAGTTCTGTTTAACATCTTTATTGATGATTTGGATGAGGGGATTGAGTCCATCATCAGCAAATTTGCTGATGACACCAAGTTGGGAGGGAGTGTCGACCTGCTGGAAGGCAGGAGGGCTCTGCAGAGGGATCTGGAGAGACTTGAGAGATGGGCTGATTCCAATGGGATGAAGTTCAGTATGGCCAAGTGCAGGTCCTGCCCTTTGGCCACAACAACCCCCTCCATCGCTCCAGGCTGGGCACAGAGTGGCTGGAGAACAGCCAGGCAGAGGGACCTGGGGGGACTGAGGGACAGGAAGCTCAACAGGAGCCAACAGTGTGCCCAGGTGGCCAAGAAGGCCAAGGGGATCCTGGCCTGGATCAAAACTAGTGTGGCCAGCAGGCCCAGGGCAGTGACCCTTCCCCTGGACTCTGCCTTGGAGAGGCCACACCTTGAGTGTTGTGTTCAGTTCTGGGCCCCTCAGTTGAGGAAAGAGATTGAGGGGCTGGAGCGGGGCCAGAGAAGAGCAACGAGGCTGGAGAAGGGACTGGAGCACAAGTGCTGTGGGGAGAGGCTGAGGGAGCTGGGGGTGTTTAGCCTGGAGAAGAGCAGGCTCAGAGGTGACCTCAGCACTGTCTAGAACTACCTGAAGGGAAGTTCTGGCCAGGTGGGGGTTGGTCTCTTCTCCCAGGCACTCAGCAATAGGACAAGGGGGCACGATGGGCTCGAGCTCTGCCAGGGAAAATTGAAGTTGGAGAGCAGAAAAAATTCTTTCCAGAAAAATTCTTTCCAATCAGGCTTTGGAATGGGCTGCCCAGAGAGGGGGTGGATTCCCCATCCCTGGAGGTTTTTAAGGTGAGCTTGGCCGTGGCCCTGAGTGCCATGATCTGGTAAAGGGACTGGAGTTGGCCCAAGGGTTGGACTTGATGATCTCAGAGGTCTTTTCCAACCCAATCCATTCTATGATTCTCCCAAATATCCTCAGAGTGCTCTGCCTCCGTGGTGGGGAGATGCCCTCCAGGGCTGGAGCAAATGCACAGGGGGCAAACAGCTCTTGTCCCATCCCCCAAAGAACTGGTGAACCAAAGGTGCCAAACTGGTGCCAGTTTGGGGCCAGCAGCCGGTGGTGCATCCTGACAGTGCCCAGGGCATGACCCAGATCTCAGCACCCAGAAAGCCAAGAGCAGAAATTGCTGAACAATTTACAAGTGTTAGATCAGAGGGAAAGCAGGGGAAGAGAAATTGCCAACAGGGATTTTTCCAGAGCAAATTCCTGTCAATCCTTTCTACTCTTTGACAAGAAAACCAGCCGGGCTGAGGGAGGGAAGACGTAGCTGTGACAGATCCTCACCCCGGGGAGGCTCCTGGCACCGTCTCTGCTGACAATTTTGCAAACAAACAGGGGAAACCTGATCCAGGTGAGGTTATAAAGGAGGGGCACGACGGCGGGGAGGAAACCCGCACTCAGCAGGCTGTTATCAGGCATTCCCTGCCAGGCTGCGAGGCACCCAGTCCCCACACATCCCAAATTTGCATTAGCAACCCTGAGCAGAGGCTCAGGAGACGGCTGGGAAAGTGTGGGGATAACTCTGGGCTGTGAGGGCTGCCAGGTTTTTTGCGAAGCAGATAATTAGAAACAATCTTAATAAATTTGTGGCGTTTGTTTGGAGTGAGCAGCACAAAATTCAGTGAGAACAGAGAAGTAAAGGGCTGTGTTTTGAATGGATCACTAACACCCAAATTTAAGTTGGGGAATAGCATTTGGATGGGTCTAAAACCCCCCGAAAAAGCCTCTTGAGGTTGTGATGGGACCCAGCTTTGGGGTGATGTTGAGGAGGAAAGGGCAGGCACAAGGGCCACCCGTGGGTGCCTCCGTGGGAGGTGACACCAACACCTCTCCCTGGGCACAATGTGATGCTCCACAGCTTAAGGATAATACAGATGAGCTGGAGCCAGTCCAGGAAAGAGCAACCTGACATGGTCTGGAAACAACAGCCAGTGCAGAAAGGATTAAAGAATTGGGGACTGCAGCCTTTTTCACCATCTGCTGTTTGAAAAAAAAAAAAAGAAAGGAAGAAAACAAGCTGAGGTTTTGTCTGCTTTACCCAGAGACAGAGTGATAATTGGCTACATTCAGCTGAGTGTTTTGCAGTAAGAAGCTCCACATCAGTGGTTGGATCCCCACACAGGACTCTGCCCCGCGACGGCTCCTGGGATGAGGTTTCCCAGGCAGCACCTTCCCTGTGCAGCAACACAACACAAAGCTTGGTCATGGTTTTCCTCCATCCTGCTGGTCACCCTTGGCTGCTTCTTAACTCCTGAAGCTCACAGTGGTGACTTTTCTTCATTCCTATTAATTTTATAGAGGTTGCACTATGGAGACCTGTGTGTTTTCTCAGACCTGTCCTGGAGCAGCCACAAATGTCATCCTTTAAATTTCTGCAAATCTGGTTTCTAATTCACTTCTTTGGAGTAGCTTTTTTTTTTTCATATCCCTTGGGTGGATTGTGTGAATTTTTTCATTCCCGGTGGAGATCTGGGCATCCTAAGGAAGCGGAATAACAGTCCCTGTCCCACGGGGTGGGCAGAGCAGGCATTGGCACCTCATTGTTCTCTGCATCCGCTGCGCCTACCAGGGGAGGAAATCGGCTTTATCTGAGTCAAAGAAAGACACCAATTAGGAAAATTATTAGGGAAAACTTCCTGGCAACAGCATAGCCATGCATGGGAACAGACACAGCAGGCAACGGTGGAAACAGCCGTGTTTTTAAGGAACTGCCTTGTGGGAGATGCTCTCCCGTATACAGGGAGAGGACGTTGTCACGTTGTCACCTCATTGTCTGTGATCAACACCTGCTCCTCTCCCACACTAATTTACAGGTTCCCCTCTCTCCCTGTCCTGTCCCATTACATCACTCTCCCAAGGTCCCTGTATCCCTCCACCCCACTCTAGGGTCTCACCCTCACCCTGGGGACCCACCACACTGAGCATCCCTTTAAAGGTTAAGAAGATTCCACACCTTTCCAGAGGGCTGGAGAAGGGAAGGTGTTTTTACAAGGCATGGAGGTGGATGGAGGATGAGGGTGGGTGTTTTACCTCCCCTCAAGAACAGCATTCGGCAGGGGAAGGCTCATGGTGGTACCCACTGCAAGCCCCCTGCCCTTGGCACTGCAGAGGAATGTGGTACCCACTGCAAGTCCCCTGCCCTTGGCACTGCAGAGGAATGTGCATCAGGGTGAGCTCTGGAGCCCACCCAGGCACCATCCACATGCAGGGGGGTCCATGCCAGTGGGAAAACCACCTGTTATTGCCTTGCAGGGACAAAAAAAAAGGTCTATTTTTCTTCTGCTTGCCATAGCAAAGCAAACAAAACCCCCAAAAAGCTTTAAGCTCCCCTTTAACCAAATTACTCCCTATGAAAAATATTCCAGGGAAGAAAATAAAGCAGAGCCAGTCCAAGCAGCCAAAGGCTGCTCCCCAACAAGGGGATTGCAATGGGACCACCACGGCTTGACACAGAGCAGCAGCCAACAAGAAGAGCAGAGTGAGCTGCTGGCACACAGAGGGCTCAGAAATCCCATGTCTAATGAGCTTTGTTTGGTTTTCTGTTTGGTGGAGGGAGGGCAGAAAAATCAAGCTATGAAATACATTGCTGACTTGGCACTGCTCAGGTGTCTCTCTGCCCCTTATTGCCCCTAATCTGGGCCAAAGCTGTGATGCTGAGCTGTAGGACACCCCTGAGCATGGAAATGTGCACTTGGATGGACGTCTCAGGGGGTTCTGCCACTCACCATCCTGCCTGCAACGGGCACACATTTCCTACAAGGCAGGAGAACAGCAGAATGAAAGCCCTTCCCTTCCACCTGTGTCCTTGCTAATCATCTCAGCGGATCTCTGAGCCCATCAGGAGGGATGGAGGGAACTCCTCCTCATCCCACCAGGCCACCAAGCCTCGTGCTGTGCAGCAAAGCCATTCAGATGCCCATGGCATGGCATGGAGCCGCAGGGATCCGAGCCAGAGAGCAGCCTGGCAGACCTGCAGGCAGGAGGGGGCCACCAGGACTCTGTCAACAAGCTGCTCCTGGCACTCCTGCCCTCCCCACAGCCTTTCTGCTCCAATATGTCCAGCTATGTGGCAGCAAACCCGTGGCTGCACTGGTGTCATTGCTGTCACAAATACAATGCTTAGGGTTGGATCTCTCCCTGTTGGTCCCAGATATTCCCAGGTTCACCTCCAATTCCAGCTAATAAAATTACAACTGCTCAATTCCAACTGGCAAAAAGCCATTCCAGCCCCAGGCTGAGGCTCCCAGGGGTCAGGCTGCTCATGTCAGGGAGAAGTCACGACCCACAGGGGACGGAAGCTCCAGTTAAGACGTGTATTTTTGTGGCTGTGCTTTAAGTTTCTATAGCTACCAGGAGCGAGTTGTCAGGAAATGCAGCTGCAGCTCCTCCACACGCTGCTTTTGAGTGGAAAAGCAGGAAATGGGGCCCACTGGAAGTGGGTTGAACTTCCCATATTTAAGTATCTCTCCTGTCCTCGTCTCCACAGCCCGTTTGTGGATGAAGGAGCACACTTGGCCGTGTGCTGGGGATGCTTCAGTGAGCTCAGTGGTCAGATTGCAAGGCCAGATGCAGCACAGTTTTCCTGCAGAGCTGTGAGTGGCAGTGGCCAAGGAGCCTGAAATCAGCTGGGAAGCAGCAAGCCAGGATGGGCAGGGGCTGCTGCAGGAGGGGTCAGTCCCCAGCCCTTGGGACTCCAGGTCCTGGACACTGATCACAGAATCACAGACTATTCTGAGCTGGAAAGACCCACAAGGATCATCGAGTCCAACTCTTCAGTCCATGGCCCACAGAGGGGATTGAACCCATGACCTTGGCATTGTTACAGCCAAGTTTTAACCAACAGAGTTAATCTCAGGGTCAATGCTGAGCCCTGCAAGGATCCTGCAGAAATGCAAACCCTACTCCATTCCACCTCCCTTTCCCTGTTTACATCAATGTTTTAGTGTTTATATACACAAAGAAATGCACACAGCATGAAACAGATAATATTTAAATAATTTGTACCTCTGCTTTCTGCTTTCTTTAGGGACTCCAGCTCTCAAAACAGAAGGAAAAGGGACATAGGAGAGTCACAACCTCTCCAAAGCCAGAAGAAACCCCTGGAGATCATACTGAACCCCGAGGCCACCTTTGTATTCTGCTGCTTGCTACAGTGCTAAAATCCACCTCCCCTCTTCAAACAGCCTCTCCTGTGCTTTTGGGAATTATGCACATGCTGTTACACACAGTGCCTGAATTGCTCCAGGGGGACACAGGGGGACTCAGCCACAAAACAATAAATAAGGTATAAAGACCATTTTCTCAAAGGGGTTGAAGTATTTGAGCCCTACCAGTAACAAACCTCACTTTGTTTAGGGATGAACGTGTTTCTGGAAGCATTATCCAGATCCAAGGTGTTTCACTCCCTTCTGCCAAGAATTGGGACACAGCAGTCCAGGGAAATGCACTCAAATCCCTGATAATTTATGTTCTCTAACAATCTGAGTGTCTTTCCACAACAAACACACTTACATAGGTGGGTTGGTCCCTCTGTCCTTGTGAGTTAGGAAAACGTGAGGCTTGAGAGGTCAGGGGTTGGATTCACACAAACATCCCAGAGCTCAAATATCTTCCCAGAGCTTGTCTGAACTTTAGGTGACCTTCTTCAGTCTGGGAATGTGAGGCAGCCCATGTTCCTGGTGAGATTACCAACACATCAGGAACCTGGCAAAGAGCAGCATGACCTGCAGAAAACACTTTTCCTGGGATATTCAGTTGATCTGTGGCTTCAGCTGCTGAGCAGGACCAGGAGGGCTCTGGGTCATGGTGATGACCCTGGTCAAGCACCAGATGATGCTTTGGACAGCTCCCAAGTGGTCTCCAGCAATGTGGATGTGGCCTTCAGGTGTTCCTCCACCTGTCCTTCGTGCAGCCCTTGAGATTCAACACCCAGAAACTGGTCTAAGAGTTTTCCTTATTAATCAAAAGCTTAATGAGCTCCAATTTTCCAGCTCCAAGGCAGGGATGGCATCACCCAGACCCTGTAGGGAGGCCTGAGGGTGACAGATGCACACCATTATCTGTAACACTGTTATTCCTCAGCTCCTTGGATGTCCTGCCCTGACCTAGGGCCCAACCTGCCAAATGCTGGGCACACAAAGGGCAGCATCCCATCCTCATCCTCCTTGTCAAATCTGCCTCCTTCCCACAGCGAGACAACTCCCATGCTGAGCCTGGTATCTTGTAGATACTCTCAGAAGAACTACCCAGAAGTGTTACCAAACTCCAGGATCCTGGTGGACATTTTGCTGCCTGCTCATTGGCATTGCAAGGCATTTCACAGCATTAAAATCATTGTTTTTCAGCATAACTCCCAAACAAAACAAAACCACCTCGGGTCACTGCTTTACTTACAAGTTGCTTCACAACAAGCAATATTTCTGCCTTTTTTCCTAACGTGGATTTTGCTACATTTTGCTGTTGTCTGAAATGCCAGGAGATTAACAACCTTTCTCCTGGGTCTGAAAAATCTCCTTTTACCACTGAAACTAATTATGCTGTTAACCACTAATGCTGGTGAAGGAGAGCTAATGAGTTTCTAGATGGTGTTTTATCTCCCGTGCACAGAGAGCTACAGCCACACAGGGTCCAGCAGCAGCACAAAACTTCTGTGGCAGCCACAGCCTGCCTGGCTAAAGGGAAAACCAGGGAGGAGGCAGCACAGCTGCTCCAAAACACCTGCCCCTGTCTCCATCACCTGCAATGCTCAGGAAAACAGCGGTGGAGATGTAAATGAAAGTATGTCCCGCTGCTTTTACACCCCCAGGACATTGTCAGCCTTAATGAGTTAATATTGTTGAATCCTCCTGTGCTCATCAGCTGGGAAACAGAGTAGGAAAGGCACTTTCCAAGGTGGCCCTGCCAAGGCAGTGTTTGTACTCTCCCATCTCCTCCCAAGACAGTGTTTGTGTATTCCCATCTCCTCCAGCCATCTGGTGCCTTCCATGTCCCCCCAGGAGACACGTCCTGTTGTTGGTGCAGCTTTTATTGTTATCATCATCATCAGTTCTTAGGATTATTATCACAGAAGGAGCTCGGAGCACTAATCAGTCCCTTCATGTTTCAGTAGGGTCTGTAGCAACAGGACAAAGGGCAATAGTTTTAGACTAAAAGAGGATAAATTTAGATGAGATGTAAAGGAGACCTTTTTTATGATGATTATTATGGCACAGGTTGACCAAAGGGCTTGTGAAAAACATTCAAGGGCAGGTTGGACAGAGCTCTGAGCAACCTGGTGTGTTTGACCATGTCCCTGCTCCCTGCAGGGTGGTTGAACTAGATGAGCTTTGAAGGTCCTTTCAAGCCCAAACCATTCTATGATTATATGACTCCATATGTACAAACACTTTTGGAGACATCCCACACTTGTCCCAGTCACCTGCCAGTGCAAACTAAGTCAGTTAAGGGTTCCACTGTGCATTGTCCTACCTAAAAACACTCTGCATCCATCTCTGACAGGCTCATGGGCTGCACAACCACAGTCAGGGCAGACCAGACCAGAAGAAGAGCCTGAAAGGAGGCAAGTGATTCATCTCCTCCATGAAGCTGAGACGGTGGATATCCAGGGAATACACTCATGATTCGATTCTTGAATGGGTACCTCTAGCAGGACAGGTTATTTCTCCCCATCACAGCATTAGACGTGTCTGGTGGGGTGGGAAGAGTCCACCATGGGCTGGAGCAAAGCTGAGCAGCATCCCACAACTTGGTTTTCCTGAATTGTGACACCTGATCCTTGTTGTTACCCAGTGGGACACGATCCAATACTCCCAGCTTGATTTTCTTCCCCCAACACTAACCCACTCCTCAACAGCCTTACTCACCAATTTGTCCATAGGGTTGCCAATGTTTTACATTGTTCCTGGGATACCACAGGAATTAAAGTAATACTGTACAGTGAAGCTCTGAGGTAAGAAATGACTCCCGAAGCAACCAGTTCAAATTCTTCTTCCCCACATCACAACATTTGGACTTGGTGATCTTGGAGGTCCCTTCCAGCCTTAATGATTCTCTGATGGTATGACCAGAACTGGTGAGGAGGCTGGGAGTAGACCCAGAGCTGGGGTGCACCTCCAAGGCTCCCAGCCCAAATACTGGCAGTGGTGGACACCTGAAACCCTGCAACCCACTTTGTGTTCCCTGCAGACATTAATACCTATTGCTGGCCATGCCATGGATCATATTTAGTGGATCCAGTTGGAACAAATTCTCCTTGACCTCAGTGAAGGTCCTGGAAGCAGATGGAGATACACAGTTGCTGACCCCATGGCAGACAAACCCCAAGCTAGGAGTGGGACAGACTGGGATGCCCAAATGTGCCTGCTAGTTTTCCAGTTCCCTTTCCAGCTCTCTTTCCATCCACAAACATGCTAAATCTGCATTCGTACCTTCACTTTATTGACATCTCAGCTGTCCACACAGCAGGTGATTTCCCTGCATGTCACCACTTTCTGACCCACATCTTCACGGTGTTGGTTATGCTCGGCCAAAGCAGCAGCATCGCTGCCTTGGAGCAACCTCCACATCTCTCTGCCTTCCTTCCCGACTCACAGAGCTCCCCCAAGTCCTCTGTGACCAACTTTCTATGCTGTGCAGCCTTTCCCAGCTCCCTCAGTTTCAAGCTTAAGAACAGGTTTTTTATTGCATTCTTTGATGGATCATTCAAAGGCTTCAATAACCATGTTTCAGGTTTTGTAGCCTTTCCTGAGCGCTGCCTACTGCTGTTGTTTACATCTGGGACCTTCAACTGCACAACGGCTCCTTCATGAAACCGTTAGTTTCTCGCTCCTGGGTTGAACCTGTGGCTTGGAATTGTCTCTTGCCGTGTGTTTGTGTACATTTTCTGTGTCTGCTGTGGCCAGGCAGCAGCTCTCTGCTTCCTGAGAAGGAATTGCTGCTGCAAAAACATGCCCAGCGTGGATAGGATGAGTTCTGAAGGAAGACAATAAAGTATACGGTGCCACCAAGGTAGAAAAAAGGAGGTCACAGCTCCTCAGAGACTCATGCCAGCCTGGAAAACTTCTGAAAGTGGAGTTGAGAGTGAGGAAAACTTGCAAAGAAAGGGAAAGTTGATTTCCCCTATTTTTGCCTTCTCTATCACCTTCCATGTGATCACCACAGGGTGTTTCTGCCCAGGAAAGGGGACTGGTCCCATCACAGGACAACAAGCCAAAGCAGGGAACTGGAGGTCAGGGCATGAAGAGCCCTGGAGGGCTGGAGCCCAAAGGTGGACTCGAGTTACACATTGGGGACATTCCTTCCTGTGTAGACACGAGGCAAATTCAGCATTTTGGGGAGTTCAGGAATAAGGAGCATTCCCAATGTAGACCAGTCTACCACAGACACACCCTTGGGGTTTCACACCAGTGAGTTGGACCTTGATTTGTGTCCTCTACCACTGCAAGGGCCTCCTGGGGCTCCTCGGCTTTCAAGATGCTTCATCTTATCCATGGCACCTGTCCTGTAGGAAGTGAGTGATGTCTGGGATGTTGTCCACTGTCTGGGGTGTCTGACCTGGGGTCTTTGGGGTCTCTTCTTCTCTACAGGAGTGAGTGGACAGTGAGGGACTTTTCCTCCTCAAGCCTCAACATCTGGTGGAATCACCATCCCTGGAAGCATTCAAAAAGCTTGTGGATGTGGCACCTGGGAATATGGTTTGGTGGTGAACGTGGTGGTGCTGGGTTGATGGCTGGACTCAGTCTCAGAGGTCTTCTCCAACCTTACTGATTCTATAATTTTGTGATCTGCATCTTCTGGGTGAGATTTTAACCTGGGTCTGGTGTTCTTGCCTTGGTCCACTCATTGGAGTCACACATCCCAAGGCAGGAGCAGCCAAGAGACCCTCAGGAGCTGAAGGAAAGGAGTAAAAGATGGGGGAAAGCAGGGGCTAAATGTTCAGACACTTCATCTCCAACGTGAAATCCCTTTCAGGAAAAGATGCCAAAAAACCCTTTCAAACCAGCAGCTGTAAAGGTCACAGGGGAAGCTGCAGGGTTGAAATGAAGTCTTAGGCAGAGCAGAGGAGCAGCTTGGCCAGCACATCTCCTCCCCCTGACCAACCCAGCACCACCAGTGGTGACACCTCTGCACCTTGGACAGCCCCACATTGCCCCTGGAACAAACTGAACACAATCAAAGCAGGTGTTGCACAGCCAGAGACACTGGGAGTGGGAGCTGCCTCCCTGCCCAGCATTCCCAAGGGCTCTGATGGTTCCATAGAAACATCCATCTGTTCCAGGAACATCACAGAAAACAGGCAGTGAAGCCCAGGAGTGCTGCTGCTGGGCCTCCTTAGCCCTGGGCTGAACATGACCTTGCTCCTCTTTTCTCCCTAGCTCAGCTTTGGAAGTCCAAATTCCCATCCCATGACAGGACTCTGCACTCAGGGAGAGCAGTGTCTGCAGGAACAGGGCAGGGACCAACAGTGATGGATGCCCTGACACCTCACCCTCCCAGCCCACCTCCAAGCCATTTTCTCCAACCCACCTCAGCCTTTCCTCTTCTCATTCTCCTTTTTTTTGCTTTTCTGACTCCCAGTTTTGGCCCTTGGGCTGGGCTCCTCCTTCCTTTCAGGATGCTCCTTTCTATGGAGTTTCCCATCGTGTTCCTCCTTCAGTGCATTCATTCCCAGTTCCAGTGGAAGTTGTATTTTTCAGATTGCTGTCCCAAATCCACAGACCAGCCATTAGAGTGAATATTGTGTGTCCACACACCTCCACTAACCCAACCAGAGAACATCAGATTCCCTGGGTCTGGATAAATCATAGAGAGGCAGGGCAGGGATGTTTTATTTCCCTTGCAATTTATTTAACAAAAGAAAACCAACCCTGGGGTCAGCAAGGCCCTGAGTGCCACCCTGGGAGAGCCCCTGCACTGAATGAAGCCTCTGTTGCAGCTCACACTGGCACTTCTATGTGAGAGGCCCCAGGATCTCCCTGGTACAGGCACCTCTGGCCCAGGGTGGCACGGCCACCCCACCCTGCCCCTCTGAATCCCCTCTGGATGCACAGGGAGCCCCTGGAGCAGATGTGCCCTGCTGTGTGTGAGCCATCAGGGATGAGGCCCCCGTGGAGTTGGGAGCACAGGAATGTCTGGTGTCTGCAAAGTTTAGGGCAAAACAGTGAGCCAGGGGAGTCATGGGCACTGAAAATGCCTTTTCAAGAAATAATTCAGGTCATCAGTTCTCAGTCCTGACTGGTTCTTCTCCCAAATTAATACTCTGGGGCCTTTAGCCAGATATGGATGAGATTAGCTTGGTTGATTAGAGCATGGTGTTAACAACACCAGGGGTGTGGGTTTGATCTCTCTATGAGCCATTCATTGAAGAGATGGACTCAGTGATCCTGTGGGTCCCTCCCAACCCAGAATCCTCTGTGAAATTTCTGTGAGAAGTGGGTCTGCCTGTTAACAGAACTGTCCTTTCTAACCCACATCCTAAATCAGCAAAATAAGTTCTTTTTCCAGCACCCACCAGTCCTTTTCCAAACAGCCAGTCTGGTTTCCATGGGCACAGCACAGGGCACCAGCAGTGCTGGGGGCAGCTGCAGAGCCCTGGGTGGGAGCAGAGCACAGGGATGAGGCTTTGGCCACCATCATCACAAGGTTTCTTTCTCCTCTAGGAACCCATCCTATAGCCAGAGGGGAGGGCATTATGGATTGTTCTAGTTCAGCAGGTGGGACCAGTTTATCCCTGTGTGGGTGTGACCAAAGCTGTGTCTTCTCCATCCTCTATTCATTTCCCATGAACTGTTAACAAGGACCATTTGCAGCAGCTGCCCAGGGCATACCTGGCCCCTCAGGCTGGGAGCTGGCTGGGAAAGAAGCCTGGGAGAGGAGCTGGGAGAACTTCCCTCCAGGGAGTCCTTGGCACCTCCACACCCACCTGAGGGGTCAGCTCTGCTCGGGGGCCAGCAACAATTCCAAAATCCCCCCTGACTCACAGAGTCAGATCACCCATTGTGGAATTCTCTGCCCTGGGGGAGGGACTGGGGGCTCCCACCTGGACCTGAGGGTATAAAACCTTGGGGTATGGAGACCTCTGGGACCACTCACCAGATCCAGAGGAGGAGCAGAACCTTAGCCAGACTGTGGCCACCACTCTCGACCCCACTGTGACCATCATCTGCACCAACAGGTTTTTCCCTTCCTTTTATTTTGGACTCAACGGAACCACGTGGGGCTCAGCACAGGGGCCAACAAACCCCACTGTGTTTGTGCCCCAAGGGGGCTGGGTTACACTTCTGGGGTTTGTGGGTTATAACCAATTTCTATTTATGCCATTGCATTTATTGTAATATTGTTATTAAATTGCAACTCTGACTTCTGATCTCTCTGGTGGTGGGTTCATTTCTCCTGCCAGCACATGGATGCTCCCCTGGAGGGAGAGGCTTGTGGCATCCTGTGCTCCCAGACACAGGTGGGCACATCCTGATGGGCAAGGAAATCCAACCCAGCACCACAAGTGATGCACTCCCGTGGTTTGTGCTGTTGACATTTTGAAACCAATTGGTTTGTTGTTATGCTGGATGAACAAAATAGGGAAAAGGCAATTAGGGAGGAGACCAGCATTGTGTTACTGCTGCTGCCATCAGTGTTATTGCCCTGCTCCCTCTGAGCATTATTAGGTGTTTATAGAGAGATGGACTTCTCTGAAATGTCAGTGAGCACCAAACACTTGAAAATCCAGCCCTACAGAGGTCTGAAAAACCTTTTGGTTCCTTCAGACACTGTGTGAACATGGGAAAATTCAGCAAGCCTGCCCTCAGGTGAGTCCCAGCCAGGTACACCAGTGAGAAACAGGGAGCAGAGGCAGTCAGGGTGGAGGGGAGACACACTTTCCAGACTTCTTCCACTGAACCAGCCATGCTGAGAACATTGGAGATCAATCCTTGGAGCCCGGGGATAAATTCTGCCACTCACATTCATGGAATCATAGAAAGCTTGGATTGGAAGGGATCTTCAGGATTATCTCCTTCCAACCCCCTTCCCACAATCAGGGACATCTCCCACCAGCCCAGGTTGCTCCAAGCCCTGTCCAACCTGGCCTTGGACACTCCCAGGGATGGGGCAGCAACAGCTTCTCTGGGCAACCTGTGCCCACCCTCCCAGCCAGGAATTTCTCCCTAATATCTAATCTTTTCTCCATTTCAGGTAGGGGAAAGGCCCTCCATGCATCCTCACCTATATCCAGAGTTCTCCATCAGCCTTTTAGAAATGAACAAACAATGACCTGATTCCAAAGCAAAGCCATATTTCCCCCACTTTTATAAAAAAGTCAAGTGGCTGCACCTGTAGGAACATCCCTTGAAACTCTGGAGCAGAGCAGGAGCTTTCCCAGCATTGGGTCACTTTACAGTGGGCAGGAATGGCTGGATCTGGGGTTTATGTTGCAAGTGTGTGCAGGAATGTTCAGAGGGTCAGAGTCAGCCCAGGAGAGCTTTTGGTTCAAGCAGACAAAGAGCAGGATGGGAGTTGACATGTTGGAAGAGAACTGGTCCTGTTCCCAGTCACCCCACATCCCTGCTCAGCCAGGACTGGAGAAAAAGTATCAGATCTCCTGGTTCCCAATCCAGAGATCTGTTCATTGTTAATGTTTCTTTTGAACTTTCCCTACCTGCAGACAGACCATGGCCATGGGTAGTTGTTGACTTCTCCCCTCAGCTGGACATCAGTGGGTTGAGTTTTACAGCCATTCCCAGTACAGTCCTTGCTGAGGCAGACACAGTGGGCTTGCTGCCTCCTGGGCAGTTCTATTTACTCTGCCTTTCCTTGCTGTTTTCTTTAACTTAAAATGTCCCAGACAAAAAAAAAAAAAAGTGAGCACGTTTAATTCACAGTGTCTGAACAAACATATCCCTTCCCCACCCTCAAACAGAGCTCATGGGATGAGCCATGGGGAGCCCATTGAGATGCAGCAGCTTCAGAGGTTGGAGAGGTTGTAGAGGTCCTGTTTGCTTTCTTTATCTGCTGACAAGAGAGGTCTCTTTGGTCACACCCCACCCAACAAGACTTGAGAACCAACCCTGCCTTCCTCTGGCTCTCCCACAGAGCTTCTCGTTAGGAGGACGTGGCTGTAATTAGCACAGCCCCTGCCCAGGGCTCCTCCTTGGGGACAGCTGCTGCCTGGAACCAGCTATTTCCCCCTCCACAAAACAGAATTTGTGTGTGAATGTGTTTTTTGCAGGAAGCTGAGCTCCACCACAGTGAGAGGGCTCCGTGCTCCTGCTCCTCGAGAGCTGGAATGACATCCAGGAAGGCTCAGTTTGACTCAGAGGAAAAGCAGGACCTGTTCCAACCTTTTGACAGTGGAGGAGTGAGTATTTCTGTGCTTGGATGGGCATTTTGCTACCTCAGACCACCTCTCCCTCCATGAAATCATAGAATCATAGAATCATAGAATGGATTGGGTTGGAAAAGACCTCCAAGATCATCGAGTCCAACCCTTGGTCCAACTCCAGTCCCTTTACCAGATCATGGCACTCAGTGCCACGTCCAATCTGCGTTTAAAAATCTCCAGGGATGGTGAATCCACCCCCTCTCTGGGCAGCCCATTCCAATACTCTCTCTGCAAAGAATTTTTTTCTGCTCTCCAACTTCAATTTCCCCTGGCAGAGCTTGAGCCCATCGTGCCCCCTTGTCCTATTGCTGAGTGCCTGGAAGGAGAGACCAACCCCCACCTGGCCAGAACTTCCCTTCAGGCAGTTCTAGACAGTGCTGAGGTCACCTCTGAGCCTCCTCTTCTCCAGGCTAAATACCCCCAGCTCCGTCAGCCTCTCCCCACAGCACTTGTGCTCCAGTCCCTTCTCCAGCCTTGTTGCTCTTCTCTGGACTCACTCCAGCACCTCAATGTCCTTTCTGTACTGAGGGGCCCAGAATTGAACACAACACTCAAGGTGTGGCCTCCCCAAGGCAGAGTCCAGGGGAAGGGTCACTGCCCTGGGCCTGCTGGCCACGCTAGTTTGGATCCAGGCCAGGATCCCATTGGCCTTCTTGGACACCTGGGCACACTGTTGGCTCCTGTTGAGCTTCCTGTCCCTCAGTCCCCCCAGGTTCCTCTGCCTGGCTGCTCTCCAGCCACTCTGTGCCCAGCCTGGAGTGCTGCAGGGGCTTGTTGTGGCCAAAGGGCAGGACCTGCACTTGGCCTTGTTGAACTTCATCCCATTGGAATCAGCCCATCTCTCCAGTCTCTCCAGATCCCTCTGCAGAGCCCTCCTGCCTTCCAGCAGGTCAACACTCCCTCCCAGCTTGGTGTCATCAGCAAATTTGCTGATGATGGACTCAATCCCCACATCTAAATCATCAATAAAGATGTTGAACAGGACTGGACCCAAAAGAGACCCCTGGGGAACACCACTGGTGACCGGCCGCCAGCTGGATGCAGCTCCATTCACCAGCACTCTCTGGGCCTGACCCTCCAGCCAGCTCTTAATCCAGGAGAGGGTTTGAATGTTTGAATGTTATCAGGTGTAAATAGGGCTGAAATGACACTCTCCATGAGCTGATTAGCCTTTCATGTTTTTTATCAGCTTAAGAACCAAGGACAGTGAGAACAGGCTTGATATCTCTCACAGGCTCTCTGAAAAACACCCAGAGATGAAGCTCCATCAGCTCTCAGAGGTGTGCCAGGCAGAGAAACAGCCCATGGGGCCTGTCTTGGTACCTCCAAGAAGACCAAGGTGAAACACCTGCACCATCTTCTGCTGGAAAGTTCCAGGCTGTGGCAAACCCTGGATCATCCTGTGCATCACCAGCCCTTTTCCCTGGTTTGGGGGAGCTCTAGAAAAGCACACTCCACTCAGTCAGGAGAGCACCACACATAGAGGGTCTGCTGAAATTTTGGCACAAGTCCCTGCTCAGCATTGGACACCTCCAGGTATCCCACCAGCAATGGGTCTGTGCTCACAACTCTTGTTCTCATCTGAGGAGAGCAGGGAAAAGGCTCTCTGTGGGTCACAGCCATGGCAGAAAAGGGGCAGCTGGTTTCTGTGAAACCCTCTGTCAAGTTTTGACATTCCTTTCCTCTCTCACCTCCAAAAATTATCATAAAATAATTTAGGTTGGAAAAGGTCTTTAAGATCATCGAGTCCAACCACTCACCCAGCACTGCCAAACCCACCACTGAGCCACGTCCCCAAGTGCCACATCCACACAGCTTTTACATCCCTCCAGGGATGGTGGCTCCAGCACTGCCCTGCACAGCCTGTTCCAATGCCTGACCATGCTTTCTGTGAAGAATATTTTTCCTATTATTCAACTTAAAACTCCCCTGGTACAACTTGAGGCCATTTCCTCTCATCCTGTCACTTGTTACCTGGGAAATGGTTCCCTCTGCAACAGTCTGGATGTGGGGACTTGGCTTTATAATCTTGGTTCTGCCATTAAAGATTCCTGTTAAGGAATCTCAGATTCACCACCACAAATGACACAGGGGCAGAGCAGAAGGAAAATCTCTTCTGTGCATCAAAACTCAGCCATTAAACCAGCCCTGCAACATCTCTCTTCTCTTTCTGGGTGACTTTGTTTTGGTTGCTTTCTTGTATTTTTTTTGGACTAACTCACTTCAAACCAGGCCTTCCAAAAATAACTTTGCCTCTGGAAAAAGAGCCCATCATCTTCTGCCCTTGTGAGCCTGACTTGCACCCTGCCTGGGAGGTCACTCCAGCCTCAGGGGACCTCTGGCTGCTCCACCTCCAGGCTTCCCACTGACCCTGTGCCAGTTCCCTGGAGATGTTGCAGAGAAAAGCACCTTCAGCCCTTTGAAACTCTCAGAAACCAGATGTTCCCAGAGGGGCTGCCAGCCCCAAACATCTCAGCTGACAGCTAAAAGATGTTGATGCTGCTGATGGGAAATGTGCCATGGAGTGAAGAACCTCAGCAAGGGAAGCTCAGCAAGAACAACATGAGTCAGCAGCCAAAACGGGACGTGCTGGTGATGGTGATGGGCAGGGACAGAGCTGATGGATGGGGAGACATGACCAGCTGTTCAAGAAGCACCTCCAGACTGGAGAGCAGCTTTGAGGATGCAGGAGCCACTCCCAGAGCAGCAGTGGGGCAGCCACAGGCTGTGCTCCATCCCCTGAAGGGAAGGGGATTTTCTCTCCAGCCCAAGGATAAAAAAAAAAAGGTGGTGTGGGTTGAATGGGTCCTGGGTTAAGCAGCTTCCCACTGTGCCTCTGATTTACCATTTATTTACCACTGGGATTTAAATAACCTGCTCAGGGCTGAATGTGAAATATGACTGAATCAGACAGACTCGGCTCAGCGGGTGAAAGCCTGAGAAGAACAAGCATCATTTCCTACAGCTCCAGGGTAAGAGTTATTTAAGGACAAGGACTTAGCCAAGGAGAGCCCCACAGTGATCTCCAAACTGTCCTCACAGCCAGCTGGCTGGAAAAGAAATCAGCCCATGCATTAGTGAGGATTGGGAGCCTTTGCTCCCTGGGCCACTCTATTTTTCAAGGCAGAAGCCCCAGAGTTATCTATTCCATTTCCTCACCTCCCTCCCGTACATTTTTCTGCTGGTAGAGCTGAGAAAATCTGAGAAAATTAGCAGCATCCAAAGCCCTCTCTACATCTATTGCAACAACATCTGCAGCACAACATCTGCAACATCTGCACTGTGTGCTGAACCAGAGATCTGAGCTGTTCACTGCATGTTTTCACAGCACATAAGAGTATTTAGAGGCCCAGAATTTGGTGTCCAGCCATGTTGGACAAGACTGACCCCTGCACTGAAGACCTTGCTGCAGGCAAGGAGAAAGGAAGGATTATAACCTGCAATTCCCAGAGGGAAACCAGAGGGGCCACAAAAAATAGGTGACCTAAGTTGCTTTATAGCAGAGCCCTCAGCATTTGGTAAAGTTTCATGATGTTGTCTTAAAATAAAGTGGTCTTTTATTAGACGTTTTCTTAGTGCAGCAGCAGCCTGAAACTCCTGTCATTGCACAGTTTAAAAGCCAGGCTGTAAAAGCAAAATGATACATCCCTGATCATTAATGCATTTCCAAAAGGAGTTCTCACTTCTTTGCTTTGCCTTTCACAGGATGAGAAAAAGGCTTATGTGAGCAAATCTAAAATTAATCACCTGAATGTCTTACACATTCCCAGGTAACAAGGGCAACAGTGAATCAGTGTCTTTGCAAGATGCACAGACCTCAAAGGTAGCAAATCTCCTCTCTGCTGTTTTTTCCCTGGATTTGTTGCTCCAGGATTATAGAGAGCCTCTCACCCTTACCTAGAGGCAGAAATTGGGCAGCCTCACATGGATGGGCAGAGACTTGCAAATGAAGAGAACTCTGCCTGTGGAGCAGGTTGTGGATGGCAGATCCCCTGCCCATCACTCTGCCCCATCCTCACTGCTCCTTGTCTGCTGCATTATCAGGAGGTAACGATCCTTCCTCAGCAGGCAGGATGCTGCAGGAATGTTTCCAGAGCCGACGTGATAAACAGGAGCTGACAGCTCAGATTACCACCACCACTAACATCATTTCTGCAGCCAAGTGAGATATTTAGACAAGATAGATCTCAGGTTTAAGTAAACAACTTCACCTGTGGAAGAGAAACATCCCTGGTGAGATGTTTCCCTGGTGGAAAATATTCCTGGTGAGAGACCTGCTGAAAAGGATTACCACCTACATACACTGATTGCTTTGGGAATTCATTGTGTGAGCACGAGCATTAGGGCAGCCTTGACCCACATCCATCCTAGTCCAGAGGATTTTCCATTGACTCCAAGCAGAACCCAGGCCAGCTACACTCCTTACTGAGCTGCAAAATCCTCAGGGCTATGGGGCAGTCTCTGAGCTGAGAGGAAAATCTTTCCAAGCAGGGATTAATTTGTAAGGAGAACTGAGAGCTGCAGTTGCCCCACAGGGCCCTGACCCGGCATGGCAGGTTTGTTTTGTTCAATATTTATTTGAGCCATGGCTGAGTTTCACCCAGATCCTGCCTTGAAAACCAGGGAGAACTTGCTCTACAGCTTGGCAAAGGGTGAGCCTGCTGCTGACCCACACAAAGGCAGCCTCTGCCTGCCAGGAGCACAGCCTGCATTCCCTGGGATTCGGGCTGGAATTCACAGTATCCCGCCTGCCAACCTGCCGAGCACTTATCCAGCTTTTATCAAAAGGAGGGGGAACCCTTTAACCACATCCAGTGTCTTTTGTTGCCCTGAGAATGGCGTTTCTGGAGGGTTTGTTTCCCATTTGGTTCAGTCTCTTCATCTTGGTGCTGTTGTTTTCCACCCCCCTGGTTGATGTAAGTCAGTGGGGTTGGAGCTTCCCAGGTCCATTGTGCCCACTGTCTCCCGTGGAACTGGAAGTTCACCTTTTGCAGCCCACTCAAAGGAACTTTTGCAGGGTAAGAATTACCACCTCACCCCACCTGGAGCTTTTTCCACCCATCCTGCAGGCACTGCAGAGTGAACAACCCGCTTTGCAAACTTTTCCTTGCCCTTCCTGTTTCCTTACCACAAACCAGGCAAATCAGTGTTGCTCCAACTTCCCACAGCAACTCAGCTCCAGGTGGAGAAAACTATCAGTCAAATTTGACAAAAAAATGGTGGAGTTTTAAGGAAAAGGGTGTTATGGGTTTGGACAGGTGGGCCTAAATTTAGGTTTTAAAGTTCAGCTAGGCCTGGGATTGTCAGCTGATTTAAGCTGGGCTGAGCTAGCTAACAGCTGACTTCTTCCAGCCAATAATATTGTATTCCATACCATACTACATGATCTCAAAGGGTGTATATATCTCAAAGGGGAATATTTCTCTGAGGTCAGGTGTGTGCAGCAGACTGCCCTCTGCACTGTGTGCATCAACAGAGAGAGGAGTGGCTGCACAACAGCAATGAAGGAAGGCAGGAATAAAGATAATCCAAGTGGATGGGGTTAGGGTTAGGGTTAGGAAAGATCTTGAGGGGCTGGAGCGGGGCCAGAGAAGAGCAACGAGGCTGGAGAAGGGACTGGAGCACAAGTGCTGTGGCGAGAGGCTGAGGGAGCTGGGGGTGTTTAGCCTGGAGAAGAGGAGGCTCAGAGGTGACCTCAGCACTGTCTAGAACTACCTGAAGGGAAGTTCTGGCCAGGTGGGGGTTGGTCTCTTCTCCCAGGCACTCAGCAATAGGACAAGGGGGCACGATGGGCTCAAGCTCTGCCAGGGGAAATTGAAGTTGGAGATGAGAAACAAATTCTTTCCAGAGAGAGTGCTCAGGCATTGGAATGGTCTGCCCAGAGAGGGGATGGATTCCCCATCCCTGGAGGTTTTGAAACTGAGATTGGTCGTGGCACTGAGTGCCATGATCTGGTAAAGGGACTGGATTTGGACCAAGGGTTGGACTCGATGATCTCGGAGGTCTTTTCCAACCCAATCAATTCTATGATTCTATGAAAAGGAACTCCGTGGTCAGCAAGGAGACAGGATGGGAACAGCTTATCCCAGGACAGCCTGGGGCCTCTCAGGCCCTGCGACTACTCAGTGGATCTCTCTGCTCTCCATCCACCAGCCTCTGGGAGTGGTGATGGTTTTAACACAAACCCCAGGGCTTCCCTGCACACAGAGTGTGGATTCAGGGCCAGAACAGGGGGTCACTCCTTGCTTTTGCTGTCCCTCTTTTGGCAGGGTTGAACAGAGATCAACTTTCAATCAGTGCCTCAAGCTTCTTCATCAGAGGCTACATGAAAGCTCCAGGCTGGCGCTGCACAGCCTTGCCAGCTCCACGGGAGAGGTTTGCCAGGAAGAGTCCTGCAGGCTCCGCTTGTTTTGTCTGAACTGGTAAGTTTGGGAAATCAGCTTAAAGCATTCCAGTTTGGAGACCCATTTCTCATAAACTCCTAAAGTCCCTTTTCCTCCAGCCCAACCCAGCCCAACACATTTGTTTCTAGGCTAAGATCCAGCAAAGAGTTTCCTTCCGAATGCCAACAGCAAGTTTTTGCGACCACAAAATAAACCTTGAAATACGATATGTTTAGATAAGCGGTGGGAACTCTGAAAGGCTCCCGGTGATTTGAATTCAGAGGTGTGAACAGCTCTGCTTAAAGGACATTCAAAAATAATGGTACTGGGGCTGTGCTGGAACTTCCAGGAGGAATCCTGCTGGAGGCAACAGCCAGCAGATCATTCTAAGGCTGGTTTGAATTATGGCTCTGCAAAGAGAAGCCACACAGGAGCAAGAGGAGGCTCATTATGATCAGCCCTGAAGCAACAATGAGGTCCCAGGAAGTTCAGACCCTGAAAACATGCCCCAAACCTGCCTCTCAACATGAGCCAACAGTGTGCCCAGGTGGACAAGAGGGCCAATGGGATCCTGGCCAGGATCAAAAGTAGTGTGGCCAGCAGGCCCAGGGCAGTGACCCTTCCCCTGGACTCTGCCTTGGGGAGGCCACACCTTGAGTGTTGTGTTCAGTTCTGGGCCCCTCAGTTCAGGAAAGAGATTGAGGGGCTGGAGCGGGGCCAGAGAAGAGCAACGAGGCTGGAGAAGGGACTGGAGCACAAGTGCTGTGGGGAGAGGCTGAGGGAGCTGGGGGTGTTTAGCCTGGAGAAGAGCAAGTTCAGAGGTGACCTCAGCACTGTCTGGAACTCCCTGAAGGGAAGTTCTGGCCAGGTGGCGGTTGGTCTCTTCTCCCAGGCACTCAGCAATAGGACAAGGGGGCACGATGGGCTCAAGCTCTGCCAGGGGAAATTGAAGTTGGAGAGCAGAAAAACTTCTTTCCAGAGAGAGTGCTCAGGGATTGGAATGGGCTGCCCAGAGAGGGGGTGGATTCCCCATCCCTGGAGGTTTTTCAACTGAGATTGGCCGTGGCACTGAGTGCCATGATCTGGTAAAGGGACTGGAGTTGGCCCAAGGATTGGACTTGATGATCTTGAAGGTCTTTTCCATCCCAATCGATTCTGATTCTATTCTATGATTCTTTCACATCCCCAGAGCAGCACAACTGGTTGGACCATGGCTGCCTCCTGGCAAGCAGGAAGAGAAATCTTCTCCCCCCACACATCCATATCTAAGTGGCTTTACACGTCCCAGTGCATTTTTTCCCAAGCATTGTGCTGAAGGGAGTCCAGCACTTCCAAAAATGCTCAGCCTACTCCGGTGCTTGCACTGCTCACCATCCCTGCTCACATCATTCCCTCCAGGGTGCCCAGTTTGGACAAGATCATCTCCTGTGGAAAGAACATATGTCTGACAGTGAACCCGAGGAGCAGAGATCGTTTCTACCACTCCCTGAAAGGAGGTTGTAGCTCAGTGGGGATCAGTTTCTTTTTCCAGGTAACAAGTGAGAGGATGAGAAGGAATGACCTCAAGAAGAGGTCTAGATTGAATATTAGGCAAAATTCCTTCAGTGAAAGGGTGGTCAGGAAGTGGAACAGGCTGCTCAGGGCAGTGGTGGAATCACTATGCCTGGAAGTGTTGAAAAGATGTGTGGATGTGGCCCTTGGGGACATGGTTTGGTGGTGACCAGGCAGTGTTGGGTTAATGGTTGTGGTGCTGTTGTGGTTTCTCACCACTAATGCAAAACTCCACAAATATTAAAGATTGTAGCTCAGTATTAGAAATCCTGAAAATCTGCCCAGTCCTGGTGGAAATGGAAAACATTTGTACCACGTAGCCCTAGATGGAGCAATTCCTGGGGAGGAAGAGCCTGCCGCCTTTTGCACAGTCAGGATAGGTTGGGGGTTGGTCTCTTCTCCCAGGCACTCAGCAATAGGACAAGGGGGCACGATGGGCTCGAGCTCTGCCAGGGGAAATTGAAGTTGGAGATCAGAAAAAAATTCTTTGCAGAGAGTGCTCAGGCATTGGAATGGGCTGCCCAGAGAGGGGGTGGATTCCCCATCCCTGGAGGTTTTTAAACGCAGATTGGCCATGGCACTGAGTGCCATGATCTGGTAAAGGGACTGGAGTTGGACCAAGGGTTGGACTTGATGATCTTGGAGGTTTTTTCCAACCCAATCAATTCTATGATTCTGTGATATCACAGGTTCCTGATTTCCCATCAAGGATGAACTCAGCCACCCTTACAGCACCCTGTGATGGTTCCCATCATCCCTGTGGGCAACCACCCTGCCAGGACAGACAGACAATGACAGACAATTCAGCTCAGGGCTGCACTGCAATGTGACACAGAGCCAAGCCCATGCCATCACCCATTTGGAAGCCTCAGGGAGCTGGGGATGTTTGAACTCATGTCCTCAATTCTGTCCTGTCCTCCCCTGGGGATTCAGGGTAACTCTTTGAAGCACCTCATGGTCGGGCTCCAGTTCAGCTGAGCAAACCAGTAACCCACTCCATGGGCTGCCAGTGGTGTTGCTGGAGAAGGGCAGTGGTCAGCTGTGCATTAGTGGTGTGTTCCCGGGGGAGTGGTTTGCTCTGTGGGTGAACTCCTCCAGGAACCATCCCAGACCTCCCCATCGCGTGCAAAGGGTTCTCTGCTTACCTTAGCAAGGCACAACAACACAGCCTCAAATTAGCAGAGACAAAACAACACAAGTGGCTGCTCTCCCTGCTCCCAGAGGGGAGGAGAACACGACAAGCACCGGCAGATGTCGGCCACCTGGCTCACAGCAGGCTGCAGAACAAACCCAGCAAACCCTGCTCTGACAGCCAGAGCTGTCCCTGCACACTGACATTGCCAAAGGAGGTGTGGGACTCAGTGGCAGCAATCCTCAAACTGAAGTCTCATCCTGGTTCATATTTTAACTACAACCCAGCTTCTGAGGTCAATGTGGTGACAGAGGGGGCTCCACTTTCGTGTTTCAACCAAGTTTAGCCCCTGATTTCTGCACTGAAGCTGGAGAAAGTTTCTTAAATATTTTAACAAATCCCTATTTTGAAGACAGGCCCCAGGGCAAGCTGGAAGCCACCCTAATGTGCTGTATTCAATCACCCAGGCCCCATGGATGACTCCAGGACATCTCAGCTATCCTGCTTTGGCACTGAGAACCTGCCTGGGTTTCTTGAGCCTTGTGTCAGATTTGCTGTGAATTTTTCAGAAGAATGAACCCAAGTCCGGGAGCCCTCTCTATTTTTATCATTTTCCATCACTCCCAGCAAGAACCAGACAAACAACCCCAAAAAATGCCTTGGAAAGTCTAGAGGACAAAAATAAATGCCCAGACTGTGGTTAGAGAGGCTGAGCTTGGCTGAGGCAGCTTGGGCTGGAAAACAAGCAAACTGTTTTCTTTTAAAACAACTCTGGTGCCCAGAGAGACACAAATGCCATCCCAGGGGGTCAGGACAGCATCGATCCACGAGGTGGGAGAGAAGGACAAGTCTGGACAACCCTGGCCTCAGTATGCCCAGAGAAGTGCAATCCTGGTGTTACATTAAACAGCTTCTTCCTCTCCCTTTCTGCCTCCTCCTTTCTCTCTGCCTCTCAGCCAAGCCAACATCTGGATGCACCAAAAATAATCTTGGAAGTCCTGTTTTCGCCCAACTCCAGCCACCCACAGGCAGGGCTGGGGAGCAGATGTGGGGCATGGGCACTTTGTGGTAACATAACCCAGAGGAGATGTGGGTTTAGACTCCTGCTTCCCCACACAGAGTTTCTGTGCAACCCTGGGCAGAGGAGTGTGACACATCACCCCGTGGAGCCTCTCCTCCCTCTCAGAGGTGGCAGCATCATCTTTGCCTGCCTTATCACCTGGGGCACTGAAAATGTGCAGGTTGAAATAAATAAAATGGGTGCTGTGCTCTGGTGAGACCCCACCTGCAGTTCTGCATCCACCTCTGGGGCCCAACATCAGGAGAACATGGAGCTGCTGGAGAGTCCAGAGGAGGCCATGGAGATGCTCCAGGGCTGGAGCCCCTCTGCTCTGGAGCCAGGCTGGGAGAGCTGGGGGGGGCTCACCTGGAGAAGGGAAGGCTCCAGGGAGACCTGAGAGCCCCTTCCAGTGCCTAAAGGGGCTCCAGGAGAGCTGGAGAGGGACCTGGGACAAGGGATGGAGGGACAGGACAAGGGGGAATGGCTTCCCACTGACAGAGAACAGAGTTAGATGGGATATTGGGAAGGAATTCCTGGCTGTGAGGGTGGGCAGGCCCTGGCACAGGTTGCCCAGAGAAGCTGTGGCTGCCCCATCCCTGGGAGTGTCCAAGGCCAGGTTGGACAGGGCTTGGAGCAACCTGGGATAGCAGAAGGTGTCCCTGCCCATGGCAGGTGATGGAACTGGATGATCTTTAAGGTCCCTTCCAACCCAAATAATTCAGTAATTCCATGAAAAAAGCCAAGAAAATAAAACTTGTGATGTCTCCAGACCCAAAGGAGGCAAAGAATTGCCCCACCAATGCCCTGTAAGCCAATTCACTGATTTTACCTGGGCTCTGGGAAGGAGCAACATATGGACCTGTGAGGGCATCTGGAGCTTTCTAGAAACAGCTTGATCCTTTCAGGGTGACAAACCCAGGAGTGTGTGTGTGTGTGATATAACCCAGGGGCAGGTTTTCTGGAAACTGAGATCAAGGAACAGGGGAGCGAGGAGGCATCAACAACTCTTTAGCAAGGAAAAAAGACTCTCTGAGCTAATAGGTACTAAATTCCCTGCTCACTCCTCTCCTGGACACAGGTTTGATCTAGAGCTGTCCTTGTAAGCATGGGAAGTGTCTTGAACAAGGATGGGGGTGGACATACCACGTTTTTACCTACCCCATAAATATGTTGTCTAGAGCTCTGGATCTCAGTGCAGGATCCAGGATGGGCTCTGGGGCCAGGCTACACCCCTGGCTGGTCCTTCTGGCAAAGCAAAACCCTCCTCTTTATCTGCTGTAAATAAAGATGCAGCCCACACAGGTCTTCTGTATTCTTGGTGACTCTTAGGGAATTCATGCAACCCTTGGTAGTCAAAGTAATGAGATTGGCTCCTAATGTGAGATTTCCTTTGCAGGGTAAAGTACACCTAAGGGCTGCTGATGTAATTCTCTCATACTAAGCTGATTAAATGCTGAGGAGTTAGAGCCTTTTATAATTTTATTACATTAGATTCCAGAGATGAAATGAATAGGAAGGACCAGGCACTGAAGGAGGCAGAAATGTGTGCCCACGGATTTTAGAGACTATAAATTACATTCAGCCAATCCAGAGAGGTGTCTGCAAGAACAAATCTAATAATAGAGTGTCCGTCTGTTCGACAATATGGATAAACTTGGGGCTGTACAACATTAAAGGGAGAATTACAAGCAGGACCACAGAGAACAAGGAAAGGTCGTTGGATCCCAAGGATTCACACCATCCCTTTGAGGAAGAGCAGCAGCCACCAGTGCTGCTCAGCAGGATGTTATTACCACCACTAATTACTTGTAGTGAGACATGAGGGTTTGCTGGGCTGGACAGAGGATGTGATAAATCCATTATTCCCACCCAAAAGGTCTGAGCTGAACCACTTCCCTTTATGGAACCTCATAAAGTCATAGATTTGTTTGAGTTAGAAGAGAAATAAGGATTGAAGGCTCTTTGGATAACTCAAAAAATTCAGGCAGAAACAGCCAAATGCTTCAAGGTGAAAATAAAGATGTGCTGCTGACTTTGCCATTGGCTCTTTTCAGCCATCCTGGCCCAAAATTCTTAATTCCACTCTGGCTTAGACAAAGCAGCTGGGACAGAGATTAACACTGAGGCATCTGCTTGCTGAGCTCCCTCCCATTTTCCTCCAGAGGAAAAGCTGGATTTAGGAGTAGCTTCCAAGCAGGGTCTTTGTGCACACTCTTGGGTCATTGTTGCCTATTCCTGTGAAAATAGACACTGGAAAACAGTTCTATTGGAGAAAGATATATAGGTTACCTTTATTAGAAGCTTCTAAGGTGCACACCAGAAGGTTTGCACCCCCTGACCAGGAATGTGACAATTTTTATAACTTCTCTAGTAATTTACATATGAGATATTGACAACTAACCATGATTGTCATGTCCCTCTGTGCCCCATCCAAAGGGGTTCTTCAGGACTGCCCCTTGGAGATCTTCCAGGACCTTTAGGCCTTCTTCTTGTGTTTTCACAGATGTGTATTCACAGACTGTTCTGAGTTGGAAGGACCCACAAGGATCATCAAGTCCAACTCTTAAGTCAATGGCCCACACAGGGGATTGAACCCCATGACCTTGGCATTATTACAACCAAGTTTTAACCAACTGAGCTCATCTCAGAGTTTTATGTTCTTCCTATCTGCAGATGGCTTCTCACAGACACCATGGCCTTGGCAGGGCATGAGAAAGCTCACAATTTGTGAGAAAGAGCTTTAGTAACTGACTTTAAGATATGAGCAACACTAGAAGAAGAATTTATGCAACTTATATGATTCTAAAAATCTACAAAACCACACTAAAATCCTTAGGCATCATCATCTTGGCCATATTGACCACAGGACCTGGTTTGCAGTTGTCTGACTGGGTGATTTATGCAACCCACCACCAAAGCAGCCCCTGTGAGCCCCAGGACCTCGTGCCCAATGTGAAATCCAAGGGACATTCAGGCCCTGATGATTTACATTTTCCTCAGCAATTTACATTTGCCATCAGCAAAATGCTCCAGGATTCAAATGAGGGTCCTGCCAAAGGTCAAACTGAAATTTGCTTTCATATCTGAGCAAATATTTATGAGCAATTTCCCCCATTATTCTCTGGGCTTTACATATGGCCCTTTCAGCCCAGGAATGAGGTTTCTGTTGAAACATTTCTGGGCATTGCAACGATTTAAAGAACTGCCTGAGAGCAATTCCTGGGCTTGGCTGTTCAAATGTATTTTCTGCAAACAAAAGTTTGTTTGCTATGTATAGATAAATGCTGTCTGTGGGCTAATTTGGAAGCACTGTTGATTACCCATTGTAATGAGGCCTATTACATAATTAAAAGTGTTTTCTCCTAACTGCATTTTGCTGCTAATTAACATTTTATGCCATCTACAATGGACACTTTGGGCTGCATCAAAGACATTATTATGCAATTTTATCCTAAGAGCAGACTATGAATTATTAATTAATATCAAATCTGTTGATTAAAGGGTAATTTGTAAGTAAGCCAGTCCTAGCTGGGAACATGCTTTACCCATAAATATTCCCCTGAAACACGATCCAAAATAATGTGGAGCAAGGAAAAGGTAGAAGCCTGGGAGTGTGAAACATGGGAGACTGGGATAATTTATGAGAACCTCTGATGTTTTTCCAGAAATTCCTGTTGTTAGTGTGTTAATTAAATATCATCTTCTAAAACGTGTCATGTCCCAACAGGATCCACAAAGTGAGAAAGGTGCAATCCTTGTTCTTTGAGCAAGTCAAAAACCAACAGGAACTTACTGTACAAATTGCCCTCAACCTGGAAGTTCAGGACAAAAATTTCCCAGGTCGGGGGTGGAAGCAGCAGATGTTGGCAGAGGTTGGAGAACATCTGCAGAAACTATTTTTGCTGCAGCATCACCTTAAAAAGTGAGCTGTGGGCCCCAGCAAGGCTGCAGTGGGAGCCTGGTGGACACTTATGAAGTTCTTTCACAGACTATTCTGAGTTGGAAGGGACCCACAAGGATCATCGAGTCCTGCTCTTCAGTCAATGGTCCATAGCGGGGATTGAACCCAGGACCTTGGTGTTATTATAACCAAGGTTTAACCAACTGAGCTCATCTCAGGGTTTATACCAGTGTGTTTGTCTAAATAGAGGTTCAGTTGGTCCAACCAAGCTGGATACTGGAGAAAGTCCTGACTTACTGGGGCTGAGAGTGGGCTCCCTTCAGCATGAGCCAACCCACCCTCTGAACTGCCCACCATGGGTGACAATTGATGCCCCTCAGGTCCTGCAGCCTCCAGCCCAGCTGCAAACCCCAACCCTCACCTGTGAGGGGCAACTGGGAGTTCTGGAGGGCAGCGTTGCCCACTGGGCTTGCCAAGCCACCAGGAGGCAGCACTTGGGAAGGAGGGAGGGGTGGGGGAAGGTGTTTTTAAGATTTATTTTACCTCCCATTATCCTGTTCTGATTTTTGTAGCAATAAATTCAATTAATATCCCAAATTCGAGCCAGTTTTGCCCATGCCAGTGATCAGTTTGTGATGTCTCCCTGTTCCCATCTCAACTCATGAACATTTTGTTGTATTTTCTCTCCTCTGTCTTCCTGTGGAGGGGAGTGATAGAATGGCTTTGACACCTATCCAGGGTCAACCCAACTCAGTGAAGGCTGGTGGGGGATCCCTGACATCTCTCCCTTGAGATCAGCTCCAGAATATCCTCACCACCAAAGAGGTGAACATTCCCAGGTTCCTGGTTCAAGCCCGACCCCAGAGATGAAGGTTCTCTCCCTTCTCACCACAACAGCTGCTTGTGTGGGCTCATCCTCTGCACAGCTGTGCCCACACCCAGCCTGGCCACAGGATCCTTGCTAAGTCCAGGAGCAGCAACAAAGCCCAGGACCAATTAGTCCTTGTCCTCCTCACAGGAAAAAGACATGGAGAAAATAATTGTTGGAATTCCTAAGCCCTTGGATACAGGAGGACTAATGAGAGCAAGAGACCTGTAGGAAGACACAGCTCTGTTTGCACCAGCCCTTTTCATGATTTTTTCTCATTTTGACTTTTCCCATTATTTTGGAAGAGCTCCTTCAGTCATGCAAATATCAAGCCAGACAGTAAGAAGAGAAGATCTGGAAGGTTTTTCTTTGCAGGGCTGGGTAGTTTTGAAGGCAGATGAAAGGAAAGGGGTGGTCACAGGTTCTTTTTTACACTATATGTTGTTACCTCACTTTTACCAAGGAATTCTGCACTCTGGATAAGCTGATAGGTCCTGTTCTGACTGAAAACCCCAGAGCAGGAGACATCCCTGACAGAAGGTCTTCACAAAAACAAGGAGATGCTTCCCAAAACTGAAGGGATGTTTGTACTGCCCAGTGGTTTATTTGTGGAGCTGTGTGAGGAAAACATCTTCTTTTCCAACACATTTCTGGCTGTCAGGACTGCAGAGGGAAGCACAAAAGAGTTAACTGGAGGCAAAAAAAGGCTGAAACAGTAGAAAAAGATCCCCTACATTGCTATTTTTTTCATGTTTTAAAAACAGTGCCTCACCTGACTAATGTCTGTTCTTGAATTAATAGAAGGTGGAGAGTCTTGGGGGTGCCCCATCACCACCCAATGTAACTTCAGCTTCAGCATTTCCCTTCCTCACAGTCAAACCAACCCATTCACTTCCAAAGCCATGAAAACACAGCCCACATCCCTGTCTTCCACCCTGAAAGCTGTGGCATATTTCCTGCTCCTGTCACACAAGGCTTTGGACTTTCTGACCCTGTTCACTGGCAGAAAGCCAAGCCACCCTATGGACTGCAATATATATATTTTTTTAAATAAACATTTCACGTATGAGAGCCTATAAATATCCAGCCATCTATGGCAGATTTACCACTCTCCATTTTTCTGATCTCAGCACTGGGGCTCAGAGTTCAGCCCCAATCCAAATTAATACACAGCAGTAGCTTTGCATGTCAATTAGAGGCAGGAGGTTATTTTCTGCCTCGACCTCTGAGATCAAGTGCTAATGCACTACAGAAGAACGCAGTGATCTGTCATCCAAACTCCAGCCAGGACCACTTTTCCCTATGAGAAGGGCTGGCAATAACTTACTCAATGCCATCAGTCATCTCTTGGATGTCCTCTCAGGGGCATTCCCAGTGTTGCTGCAGGACCAGGAGGCTTCATCCTCAGGCTCTGATTGAACACAGCACCTTATTATTCATTTTCTGGCAGCAGCTTTGTACCCAGGCCATGGGGCAAGCCCCAGCCGTGGAGAACAGCAGACCTCATGCCTGGAGACTTTGTGGGTTGAGGATATGCTGTATCTTGATGGTGATGCAATAAACACTCCTCCCTGCGGAGGGGCTGATGAAAAGGGCAGCAGTGAAGGAAGGGAAAATAAACTGGTAATGAATTATGTCTGGGAGAAGTCAAAAAGCAATGTTTTTAAGGCATTTCAGTGCCTTGTGTCGTGTGTGGTGGAAGTGGAGGCTCAGAGGTGACCTCAGCACAGTCTTGAACTACCTGAAGGGAAGTTCTGGCCAGGTGGGGGCTGGTCTCTTCTCCCAGGCACTCAGCAATAGGACAAGGGGGCACGATGGGCTCAAGCTCTGCCAGGGGAAATTTCAGTTGGAGAGCAGAAAGGAATTCCTTCCAGAGAGAGTGCTCAGGCATTGGAATGGGCTGCCCAGAGAGGGGGTGGATTCCCCATCCCTGGAGGTTTTTAAGGTGAGCTTGGCCGTGACACTGAGTGCCATGATCTGGTAAAGGGACTGGAGTTGGACCAAGGGTTGCACTCAATGATCTCAGAGGTCTTTTCCAAACCAATCCATTCTATGATTCTATGATTCTAAATCAGAGTCCAAGCTGCTCCCCTGCACAGACCAAGTGGGGAGGCAGCACCGAGTGATCCCTGGGACCAGAGGCAGAGCTGTGATCCCAGAGAATGAACTACCAGGGGGATATAATAAAAATGGAGGGGCATCCATCACTGCCATCTCCTCCTCTCCCTCCTGCTCTGCTCCTCTCCCTCCCTGACCCCCAGACCCTGTGCTGGCCCCACAGCTTAAGAATTACCTGTGACTCTGCTCTCCTACAGCCCCTTGTCTCGTTGGTGAGCCCATGTCTGTGCCCAGGAGAGGCTGGGATGGGCAGCAGCCACCAAGATGCTGCTGTGAGCTTCTCCTGAGACAGAAAACAATCCCACACCAAGCTGCCTGCACATCCTGAGCTGCAGAAAAGGATTTGTCCCTGCCTTCATGGGTGAGGAGCTGGCTGTGGGTGAGCTGGTGCTGGGATCACCAGGGGCCAGGAGGAGCATCCCTGGGCTGATGTCCCATTGCTGCCAAGAAAGAGCTTCCACAAGACATCCTGGAGCATGGCACAGCTCAGGATATTCTTTAAAAGAGAACATTCAAGGGCAAAAAGGAAATAAAATAATAATAATAATTTTCCTGCTCTTTTCCTCCCTCCCTCCTTTTTTTACAGAGAAGAATTTAGGCTGGAAAGAGGTGAAGTGCTATAAAGTTTCACCCCACCACAGTACCCAACACAGAGAACTGATGGCAGCCTGTCCCTGTGGGTAATGTGAGCTGGGAAGGATGCCAAAAGCCTGGGAAATATTTCCAAATACCTGCCACACAGTGCAGTCTGTGCATCCTCAGAGCAAAACAAATCTGCTCCCCAGAGATGCTCCTGAGAAAGCAGAGGTGGGAGATGGTTTATGGGGGAGGAAGGACCTCTCTGGACAGAGAGGAAAGAGGACATGCCTCTGCTTCCAGGAGCAAAGCACCGTCCCAGGTGCCCTTCAGGATGGCTCAGAGCCTTGTTTGCCTTTTTTTCCCCAGCTGCATATTCATCTGCTTGGTTTGTAAATCCCTGGAGCCTCGTTTGTCCAATTAGTGCTCTCTGAGCCTCTTGCTGCTGGCAAATAATAAGCTCTTCCACGCACTATTGCATTACCCAAAAGGAAATCACTTGGCAGCTGTGAGCCAAGGCATCTTAGTGCCACGAGGAGTTGAAGGGAGGAGAGACAGCTCCTGCACCTTAACTGGCCCTGACATAAGCCCTGAGTGCACAGGAGGGCTCAGCCCCCTCCCTTGCAGGGATGTGAGGTCATTCCGGTGCAGTTTTGGTGTTCTGGGAACTGGGATTTGAGAAAAACTTGCTGCTCCATCCACACCCAACAGCTTTGCAAATAAACCTCTTTCCTTCTCTCCTCTCAGCCCTCCCAGTACAGGGGTTGGAGCATCCCACAGCTCCTTGCTCTCCTCCCTGTTTGCACCCTGGTGGTGAAACCTAATCCAGGAGCCTCCCCTCCACTCAGAACTTTGGCAGAAGAATTAATTATTTGAGAAGCATAAAAAAGATTCCCAAGCGCTTGAAGAATGAGAACATATTTTTAGCAACAACAACGAAAATAAAAGCTCTTCCTTGTCCCTTTCCCTCCTTTGCACTGGTGCAGTTGATGCCTCAGTGAGGAGGATGTTGACACCAAGCCCCAGACCCCTCCAGCCCACAGAGCAGGTGGCTGCTCCCTCTCTCTGAGTGCAATGTTGGCGTGAGACCACTGAAAATCAAATTAAACCCCAGCAGACTGTCCTGTCTCACCTGCAGCAGATAATCCAACTTGACTTACCTAAATCTCTCCAAATCTGGTCCATGCATTTGTGGGAGGCAGAACTGAAGGTACCAACATGGATGCTGGAAACAGAGGTGGAAATTAAGCAGCAGACCTTTATAATCTGGGGTTGGGGCACCTGACATAGAACCATAATAGAGAAGCATTGAAAGATTTGGGTTGAAAGGGACATTAAAGACCATCTCATTCCAAATCCCTGCCATGGGCAGGGACACCTTTCACTATACCAGGTTGCTCCAAGCCCTGTCCAACCTGGCCTTGGACACTTCAAGGGATGGGGCAGCCACAGCTTCTCTGGGCAACCTGTGCCAGTGTTCCACCACCCTCACAGCCAAGAATTCCCTCCTAAACTGTCATTTAAGCCTCTCCTCTTTTAATTTAAAACAATTCCCCCTTGTCCTATCACTAACATGACTGCAGAATCTTGCTGGAGATTCATTTGGGTGGAAAAAGAAAGGGAAAACGTTCAGCATCCACACACAGGAGCAAAGAGGGATGAAAGCAATGGAATCACCCACTGGGATGCAGCAGGGCCACAGGGCCCAGGCTTTCCTCCCACCAGCCTGACATTTAGGTGAGACATATGTATTTCTTGACAGAGGTTTGTGAGCAATTTGACCTGTGCTAATTCTTTACCCTCAGCTGGGACAGAGCCACACACCAGGAATCAATCAATCTGCTTTGCCTCCCTGCCTTGTCTGGCTGCCTGCAGGTCCTTAGGAAGTGCCAAATGTGTCCTTCTCTGATTTATCACACAACTTTAATATGTGAATTTTATCGTTTAGGTCATATCCTTTCGAGAGTGTCATTATTTCAGACTGGTTTTATACAACAAAAACGTGCTGTTAAAGTGTCTTTCTGCAGAGAACTCCACCAGCCCTTCAGTTTAAGGCTCCCTCGTGGCTTGGAAAGCAGGAATTTGGTTTGTCAGTGTTGAACAAGACACCAAGATGAGAGTACAAGTGTCTAAAAAGGTGTGTGAAGTAACCGTGGCTGCAGCTGAGTCTGTTGGGTGTGGCTGAAACATCATTTACTCCTCGGGATGGGTTGGGTGTTCTGCCCATTTACAGTTTGCCAAATCCTGCCCTGGAAAAGGCAGGATTCTTCCCTTGGCTCAGTTTTGGCTTTATAGGGGAGTAAAGGAGAAGAGGATTGAGCTTGGATCTTCTGGAAGACCATCCTTCCACAGGCTGGGCTGTATCAGGCAAGTTTAAAGCTCCATCAGACTCCAGGGGGCATTTGGCTCAGACTTTTAGTTGTTATCCAACTAAAACCAACATTAGGACTGGAAACAAGCACAAACCAGAAATATTTAGAATAAGCTTAGTCTGAACCCCAGTACTAAAGCAGGGAATGATCTGAGCATAAACTCCAGATGAAACCTACCTGGATTTTAGGGACAGCTGGGTATATAAACCAACCCCACCATGTGGCCTCTTTGATGAAGAAAAACAAGACTGAGGCTCAAACCATCTTTTCTTTGCTTTCACAGAGGGCCAATGACTTTCTTTTCCCCACATTGCTCTCTCAGCCATTCCAAACAGACCAAGTGCTTCAGACTGAACCCAATACCAAGCTGGAATTCACTCTCCCCGGACGCAGGGGAGGAACCAGCACATCCCTGGCTGGTTGTGGTTTACAAAGTCCAGATATTTGGACCCTGCCTTCCACCTTTACTTATTTCTGCTAAAATCTGTGCCCCCCAGTCCTTCCCTGCCTGTGTGGTCAGGCATTAGAATCATAGAATCACAGAATCATAGAATGGATTGGGTTGGAAAAGACCTCCGAGATCATCAAGTCCAACCCTTGGTCCAACTCCAGTCCCTTTACCAGATCATGGCACTCAGTGCCACGGCCAAGCTCAGTTTAAAAACCTCCAGGGGAGTTTAACAGGCTCTACCTCCTCCCTGAAATGAAATTTAAATCTGGACTTGCAAATCTGGGGGCTCTCATTAAAAGAGGACTTTGATTTGGGAAAGCAACGTTGGGAAATGACAGAGGGGTCCCCCATCACTGTTCTCTCCACCAAGGCAAAGCATCACCCTGTCCACTATTCAGCACTGATGGAAGAAGAACATCATTCCTCACATGGCCCCACGGCCCTCCAGATGGGAGGAGAAGGAAGGGAGGAAGGGAAAAACCACATCCAACCTTGAGTGGAGCTGGATTGGGAAGGAGCAGAGGACTGGAGGACACAGAGACAAACCTGCAGCATGTGCCTGCAGGAAGCCCCCAGGCTCCCACCCCAGCACCAAGCCCTGTCCTCCTCCATCCAGGACACCACCACATCTCACCAGGCATTGCAGGGGCCCTTCTGCCAAACAGCAAACCTGAACTGAGCCAGACTGAAGGATTAAATAAAACAGGCAAAGGCTGACAGTGTCTGTTAACCTGCTCAGTAAATAGTTACATGCTGGGTCTGTTTAGCTCTCCCAGCACACATCCCCCTGACAGGGGAGATTTCACCACTCCAAGGTGCTCACAGGTCAGCCCTCACCAGGAGAATTTCACAGGGATCCTGTCTCCTCTTCTCTGATTACCCAAGAAAGAAATGGACACCCACCTGCAAAGGACACACTTCCAGACTGAGGTGGGGTGTGGGATCACCATGGACAGGAGTACTCAGTGCTGGTGAGGCCACACCTTGAGTGTTGTGTTCAGTTCTGGGCCCCTCAGTTCAGGAAAGAGATTGAGGGGCTGGAGCGGGGCCAGAGAAGAGCAACGAGGCTGGAGAAGGGACTGGAGCACAAGTGCTGTGGGGAGAGGCTGAGGGAGCTGGGGGTGTTTAGCCTGGAGAAGAGGAGGCTCAGGGGAGACCTTATCACTGTCTACAACTACCTGAAAGGATGTTGAAGCCAGGTGGGGGTTGGTCTCTTCTCTCAGGCAATCAACAGTAGGACAAAAGGGCATGGACTTAAGCTCTGCCAGGGGAGGTTTAGGTTGGATATCAGGAAGAAATTCTTTGTAGAGAGAGTGCTCAGGCATTGGAATGGGCTGCCCAGAGAGGGGGTGGATTCCCCATCCCTGGAGGTTTTTAAGATGAGACTGGACGTGGCACTGAGTGCCATGATCTGGTAAAGGGACTGGAGCTGGACCAAGGGTTGGACTTGATGATCTCAGAGGTCTCTTCCAACCCAACTCATTCTATGATTCTGTGATACTAAGACAAGGCCAAGGGGGCCATTGAGCCCCAGGCTGAGCCCTCCCCATCAGCTCTTCCAGCCAGGAAGCATTTGGACCTGTTCCATCTCACTCCTTCAAAGACCCCTTTGCAAGCAGAAGGTGAAGCCCACAGGAAGGTGTATTTGCCCCACGATGTGTAAAGTTTCACATCTTCCCCCTTTCTTGCAAGCATAAAAGGTGGAAATCAACGTTTAAAGTCAGTCATCACCTAAAACTCTCCAGCAAGTGGCTGAGGACATGGGATGCTCTTCAAGGGAAAAAACAGCTGAGCTCATGATAGACATCACTTCTACTCAGCTCCAGATGACTTGCTGGGACTGGAGCCACTGATCCTGAGCTGCACCAGCCTTGGGGTGGCTCCAGCTGCTGTCCTCTCCTGGCTGAGCTTTCTCTGCCTTCTCCAGGAAGAACTGTGGAGCAGAGGCTGGAGAGGAGTTAAGCAGGGATTTAGGGACTGAATTTACCTCTGGGAGAGGTATCTGGAGGAATATCTGGCATTAATGCACTTTTAAAAGCACCAGATGTTTTTATTTGGGAGTCTGCTGTGTTTTCTGGGAGCATCACCAGGGTTGGCTGAGCTGGCACTGGTTCCATGAGGGGGCTCTCATTTGGCCATGCAGTGGACAGGCTGGAATGATCCAAGGAATGCAGCAAATAGGAGCAACCTCTGGCCCCAGGAGATGAAAACACACAGCTGAGTCGTGGCTACAGTACCTGGAGCTGGTCCTGGAGCTGGTTCTGCATGTTCTGGGTGGAACAACATCCTTGATCTGGCACAGATAAAGCTGTCAGAGATGGCCACTCACCTGTACCTGAAGTATGGTTGGTGTTTGAGGGTCCTTGCTCCAGAATGGGACTAGGACAGCCTTCCCCATGCAGTGGGAAATGCCCCACTATTGCTTTATCAGACAGAAAGAGATACTATATTTATTCCTATAGTCACATAGTAGAGAAAACAGGCAGAAAAAATTTCCACATGAGCTAACAGGGTATAAATACACTCCCTCCCAAATACTCTCCCTCCAGCTAAAAACAGGACATCTGCTGTTGAACTGCACACTCAGCATCACACAGAAATTATTCCTCATGAGCCTGAAGAGGAACCAAGTGAGTCATGTCTCCATCCTGGAGTCGGTTTCTCTCTATTTCGCAAATATTTGCTCTTGAGCAACTCTGTTACTTCTGTCGTGCCTGCAGACTGGTGTCTCTCTGAGTGTTAAACTGGGGGATGCAAAGGACCTGGAGGAGTGGAGAGTGGCCCAGGTCGTGCTGCTCCAGCCACTCTGTGCTCACAAATCCTGCCACTGATAAGCAAAACTCCCAAGAGCTGCCACTCTCCCTCTGGAGATCTTCTTCCAGCTCAAGCTTTTAATTTGGTGGTTAATCACTGGTGTCTCCACAGCTGTTGTTGCCATCAGCCTCTTTTGGCAGCAGAAAAGGAGGAGAGGCAGAGTCACCTGCATTGTATCTAATTGTTGTTTGATGTCATGAGCTCACAATAGATTCCAGACATTCCAATATGTCTAGATCCAAGCTCCCAGGAATCCCAAGATTCCCTGCCCATGCTGGGGGGATTGTAACTGGGCGATCTTCAAGGTCCAGTCCAACCCAAACCATTGTCTGACACTTGTTTAGGCACCAAAGCACCTGGGAAAGGGACAGCTCCATGAAATCATGGGCTGCTTCCAGTCTGTGCACAGTGGGGGGCTCAGCACATGTTCCCTGAGCTTCCAGGAGAATGAGCTGCAGCCGTGATCCATGGCTGGATCAGCTCCTGGCTCCATGGCAGGAAAAGCCTGCTGTGCCTTCATGCCAGGCTGTGCCTTCATGCCATGCTGCCATATTCATAGAATCAGAGAATGATAGAATCGATTGGGTTGGGAAAGACCTCCGAGATCATCAAGTCCAACCCTTGGGCCAACTCCAGTCCCTTTACCAGATCATGGCACTCAGTGCCACGTCCAGTCTCATCTTAAAAACCTCCAGGGATGGGGAATCCACCACCTCTCTGGGCAGCCCATTCCAATGCCTGAGCACTCTCTCTGCAAAGAATTTTTTCCTGATCTCCAACTTCAATTTCCCGTGGCAGAGTTTAAGCCCATTGTGCCCCCTTGTCCTGTTGCTGAGTGCCTGGGAGAAGAGACCAACCCCCACCTGGCCAGAACTTCCAGACCCAAAAAACAACAGCTCCCCTTTCCTTCCCAGGTTTGTTTAGACCTCCAAAATACCCCAATCTGAACTATGAATGACAAGAATCTTGGGAATGACCCCCATGGACCCTCTGGCAGGCTTGGCCCAGACCCACTGCCCCCCAGTACATCCCCCATCCATGGCAAACGGCTTGAAGGAATGAAAAAATCACCCAGTCTGTGCTAAGAACAGGGAGAGCCTGTTCCTAATGCTGCATTAAAACGCTTAGCTTAGTGTTACAACAAGTTTTTCTAACATTTCTGGCTTTGGTAAAACATTTAATAACCCTGATAATATTCATCATGTGGTTAGGGATGTTTGGGCCAGAACAAGCCATAGCTCCAGCTGGCAGAAACCCCAGGAGCCAAAGAACTCCTGTCCCTGGAATTGTGAGCTGATGTCCCTCACTCACAAACTCCCTGGGCTGTCCCCAGAGATGGGAAGTGCCACTAAGCACTTTGGGAAGAGCTTTTTTAACAGCCTAAATGACATAATGCCACACAAAGCCAAGGAGGATTAGGGCTAGAGGATTTATAGCCATTCCAGCACCTAAAGATGTTCCCATGAGGGTTTAAACAGATCCCCAGGAATGTACCTGGTGGAAAGAGGTGTGACAGTTCCCTCAGAACAGGCTCTGAGAGGGAGGGAGAGGAGGTTCCAGGTTCAGTAAAGCCACTCTGGCCACTGGGTGCCACCACCCCACTTGCCAAGGGCAGGTCCTCCTGTTCTAGGGCCTGCAGCAATTTTCTAAACCTCTTACCCTGCCAGGACCTTGCCCCAAAGCCTTACATTAATTAATTCCTTATTAAGACAACTATTTCAGCTCCCTGGGAGGTGTCACTCAGATGGTGGCAGTGCCTGTTGGAACGTGCAGCTTGTCAGTGGGAAACAGGGCTTGAGATAAACAGGATATTCCCTGCAGGGAGCTCCTGCACCCCCCAGCAAGCAGGAAAGAGGTGGATTCCTGGAGCAGAGTATTTTCCACTGGCTGATAGAAATAGGTGGACAGAGCCCCAGGTTATGCTTTTCCTGTTATGTCAGCAAAGTTTTAGGTCTGTTACTCTTTCCTTCTATTTTTTCCCACTCCTTTCAGACATTTTAGATTTATTTTGTTGATTTAGTTGAACATCTGAGTGTGACACTTTCACCCTGGCTTCAGGATATGTGATGTGCACACGTCTGCTGGTGCACGTGCATCAGCCCAGGGGGGCTTGTACACTGCTTAAAAAGTATAAAAATGCTTAGAAAGGACTCCCAGGGAAAATATCAGCATAGCTCCACATGGTGGAGGAAACAACAATGAGGAGAAAATCACCAGCTGAAGTCCCAGGTCACAAAAACAACTATGCACACATGCCCTGGTTTCTTCTCTCCCATTAGGTAGGGATTCACTCCCAGGGAGCTGTGTGATAATCCAGTCACTTGTTTTCTTCACCTGGATTTCTAGTTTGGAATTTCTGACTGTGGATGAGATCCTGAATCTAAACCAAAAAGCTTGGTACAAGCTGAGAGCACCACCCAGGCTGTGGATGGGACCATCCCACCTTCCCCACCACCAGCCTTCGGGGATGATCAGGGCTGGTGGTGCCACCCCTGAGCCTCATGGGGTTGCAGGAGGAAAGCCAAGGGCAGAGATCAGGACTGTGGTTGGGTGTCTGGCAAGGTTCTGGAGCACCTTATCCATTTTGCACTGCTCAGGAGCCTGGGCATGGTACAAATAGGAAGGCAAACAGGAGAAGGTGCTTCCCAGGTGATGCTCACACTCCCAGGAGGTCAGTGGTTGTAGCCCTGCCCAGGGGGACTCCAGTGCCTCAGGAAGGAGACTAACAGCTGATACTGCCCAGGGGGACTCCAGTCCCTCAGGAAGGATATTAACAGCTGGTAAACACCCCAGCAGTGATATATCTTTTCACAGAGTCATAAAATGGTTGGAAGTGACCTCAAAGCTCATCTCGTTTCAACCCCTCCTGCCATGGGCAGGGACACCTTCCACTCTCCCAAGTTGCTCCAACCTGGCCTTGGACACTTCCAGGGATGGGGCAGCCACAGCTTCTCTGGGCACCCTGTGCCAGGGCCTGCCCACCCTCACAGCCAAGAATTTCTTCCTAATCTATGATCTAATCCTGCCCTCCATCAGTGGGAAGCCATTCCCCCTTGTCCCATCGCTCCATGCCCTTTGGCCCAAGTCCCTCTCCAGCTCCCTTGGAGTCTCTTTAGGTACTGGAAGGGAGCTCTTAAGTCTTCCAGGAGGCTTCTCTCCTTCAGACTGAACAACCCAACTGGTAAGTGGGAGAGGGGCAGAGGGGAATTAGGGCACTGAGCAGAAGGAGACAGAATTTGCTGTTCCATCAGCCACATGTGTGGTGCACCTGACACAGCATCTCTGGGAGCAGCACAGAGCCAAGTCTGGGTTAAGACACTGACTTTTATCCCCCCCTATAAAAACAGGAACATTCCACAATGGATTATAGGACCTTAACAAGCATGTACCCTACGAAGGGAATAAATTCAGCAGGAAGGGGAAGGACAGAAGGTTGAATACCAGGAGTTAGAGCATCAACTTGTGTAAAATTGGCTTTGGTGGAGCTCTGCTGGTTTGTTGCAGCTAAAAATTGGAGCTGAGGTGGGAAGGAGCAGACAGCAGAGTCAAGGAAAAACTTCTCTGCTGGAAAGTGGTGCAGCTTTGGACCAAGTGGCCCAGGGGGACATGTCTCTCTCCAGGGGCTTTCAGGACTCATTTACTGAACAGGAACCTCATTTCAAGGATCAAAACCTCATTTCAAGGATCAAAGCAGATCAAAGATCCCCAGACACACCTCCCCACCAGCACAGGTATGATCACAGAATGGTTTGGGTTGGAAGGGACCTTAAAACCCATCTCATTCCAATTCCGTGACATGGACAGGGACACCTTCCACTAGACCAAGTTGCTCCAAGCCCCATCCAACCTGGCCCTGAACACTTCCAAGGATGGGGTGGGATCCCTGACTCTGTGTGTGTGGTTTGCTCTTGAAGGACACGTGTGACTTCTTCCCTCTTAGCTTGTCCCTGGGTGGAGGGACGCCCAACATTTTGGCACACCCAGATCAGCAGCCAAGTCTCCCATTTCCCTGACCCAACCATATCAACTGTCCCCTTGTCAAGAGAGACCCCTGTGGTCCTTCAGCAAACCCTGCTGTGACCCCTGAACACGCTGCCATACCAATTAATATCAGTAACAAACCCAACAAGAGTGTGGTGGGTGGCCAAGGCACACCAAGGCACTTTCACCCCACTTCCAGGATGCAAAACTGGGACTGGGGTCCCATGGGCTGGACAATGAAAAGCTCAGCACAGCCAGGCTTTGTGGGCACTCAGCCTCTGCAGCTGGGAAACACCTTCAGGAAAGCTCCTGTGGCTCTGGAGATTTTTGGAAGGCACAGCATCCAAGCCAGTGCCCGAGGCTGCACATAGAAACATAGAATCATAGAATGGATTGAGTTGGAAAAGACCTCCAAGATCATCAAGTCCAACCCTTGGTCCAACTCCAGTCCCTTTACCAGATCATGGCACTCAGTGCCACAGCCAAGCTCACCTTAAAAACCTCCAGGGATGGGGAATCCACCCCCTCTCTTGGCAGCCCATTCCAATGCCTGAGCACTCTCTCTGCAAAGAATTTTTTTCTGATCTCCAATTTCCCCTGGCAGAGCTTGAGCCCATCGTGCCCCCTTGTCCTATTGCTGAGTGCCTGGGAGAAGAGACCAACCCCCACCTGGCCAGAACTTCCCTTCAGGCAGTTCCAGACAGTGCTGAGGTCACCTCTGAGCCTCCTCTTCTCCAGGCTAAACACCCCCAGCTCCCTCAGCCTCTCCCCACAGCACTTGTGCTCCAGTCCCTTCTCCAGCCTTGTTGCTCTTCTCTGGACATGGAAAGGCATCTGAAGCAACACTGAATTTCCCTGGGATCTGAGCCCTGTTCCCCTCAGTCCCTTTCCAAACCCCCAGACAGCAGAATTCAACACAGCCCTGGGAGAGCCACATCACTTTATCAGCAGCAACACCTCTTACAGATCGATGCTCACCCTCCAGCTCCACACACCTCAGAATCTGCTCCCAGGGCAACCAGCTCCACCAGGACACCTTCCCACCACCTGTCCCTGCACCTACAGACCTGCTGCTGCTAAATACCCTTGATATTACACTGTCAAGAGCTTCTAAGCCTGTAATTAGGAACAAAAAGAGGAGATGAAGAGGTGACAGGGGAAGGCTGGGAAGCAGGAGCTGCTCCAGGTCACTGGAGAACTTGTGCAACAAGAGACCTTCCCCAGCATCATTAATCTGGATCCTTTCACTGGAAGTTTGGAAGAACCTTTCCATCTGTCTGCAAAGAAGGAGGGCCAGAGCTGCCCCAGGAGGCTGGAGCAGTCCCTGCAAGGCTGGCTTGGGGAATGAGTCCTTTCTCACTGTGAGCAGCCTCCTGGATGAGGGACACACATCACAATGTGCCCCTTTCGCTCTCCTGGCTCAGCCCAACAGCCCCAGGGGAGGATGAATTTCCAGTGCCTCTTTCAAGTCTTGCTGCTGGTTATTGCTTACCCCCATATCAGCCATCAGAGTTCCCATGAAAACACTGAATAGGACACAAATTGCAAATTAGGCTTTAATTAGAAGCTGGCACCTGCTTTGTGACCAAGCAATACAATGAAGACGTCTACATGTTGCTATGGCAGTCCAGAAACAGAGATTTCTGTTTCAGGACCCTTTGAAGACAAATTTACTCAGCACTATAAACTTGTATGCCAAAGTGATTAACACTTTAATGCTAATATCAAGCTGGACCAGTTACACACATTTTATTCATTAGAAGGCATCATTTTTCAACTGTGTCTTATCAGTATGTAAATGAGATTTTGACTCAGTCATTGTCTGCTCCCAAAAGCGCAGCCAAAGTGAATTCAATTAATGCGATTTACATCCCAATGTGCCACGGGAGGCTGTGCAGGGCTTGATAAGGCAGCCAGATGGGAGCTGTGCTCCCAGCACAGCCCTGCCATCACCCTCCTCCTCCTCCTGCCTCCTCATCTTGGCTGGGCACCCTCCAAACAAAAAGACACCTGGCCAACCCCAACCCGAACAGGTTTTTCCCACCTTGATGCTCCTGCTGAGAGGGGCCACCACTGGAGCCACTGGAATGGCACTGGAGCCACTGGTGCCAGTCAGAGTCACTTCAGGACAAACTCCAGCCTGTTTTCCCTGTTCAGTCAAGTCCTTCAGAAGTGCAAACCAACTGGTTTAGCAGCTTCCACTGCAGGGACAGACCCTCACGAGATCATTGCTTCCCCCTTAAAAGTCCTTCTAGCTTTTCCTTGGCTTGTGCCAAAATCCTGATCCTGCTTGTGCCAGGGCCTGACTGGAGGATGCCTGAATTCAGTGCTGGCACTGCACCAGCCACAGATTTCAGTATAAACACTGGTGTAAGGTTGGTGGAGCAAAGGGAAGGAGGACACTCATTCTCCCCCCTCACTGTACACCATCTCTGCATGTGGCTGCTCAACCAGAAACCTGAGTTTCATCTCACAGCTCAGGATTTTTCTATGGGTCCCACAGCTCGTGACACCTGTTTGGCCAGAGCTGGCTCAGAAGCAAGGAAAGTACAGCCAATCCCCTCCTGGGAATGACCTCATGGACATTTCACTGGCACGTGGTCAAAACAGGACGAGGTTGGGTCTAAGAGTCAGCCCCAAAAGCAACGCTCAGTACCTGCTCTTAAATACAGTAACTTGCTCAAAAGTGCTACTAATATACATGGCAAGTGCAAGAACATGTACCCAAAAGCCTGGGAGTTAACAAAAACAGCCTTTTCCTTACTGCCTGAGCTTCATCTGGAATTTCAATAGGTGTTTCTGCCCCTGCTCAAGCCAGGACACTGCCCAGACATTGCATGGGGGCATCTCCTGGATGGAGGTTTGGAGGGCTGGGTGTGAGCCTCAAAGCCACCATTGCCAGGCCAATATGTTCACAGAGTAATCAATTTTCTGCTGAAGGAATGAGCCCTGGCTAACATTCCCACAGCAGGCAGTGTCTACTGCTCTGTGATCCCGAGATCAGCTCAGTTGGTTAGAACTTGGTTATAATAATGCCAAGGTCATGGGTTCAATCCCCTGTGTGGGCCATTGACTTAAGAGTTGGATTCGATAATCCCTGTGGGTTCCTTCCAACTCAGAATAGTCTGTGATTCTGTTTCTCCGGTGCTGCTTTGTATCCAGGTAAATCATGGATGTATCTCCTGACTGCAGTGTTTGCCCTGACCCTGACCTGCACTTTGCCCACCCCAGGAGGATGCCCATGTTTGAGCACAGGGTGGGCCCACAGCACAAATGCATCCCATGGCTCTGAGCAGGGACCCATCCCGAGCTGGCAGCCCTGGCATGGCTGGGAAACACATTGGTCAAGCACAGCCCACACATCCATGACAGTGAATTAATCCAGGGAATGTGCAGCCCTGCTGTTGGGTTCACTGAAGGGCCAGGAGAGCAAAGTGGTGCTTGGCTGATGCTGCAACCAAGAGCCACCCAGCCTCTGTTTGCAGTTCTGCAGGGAGCTGAATCTGTCCCCCACTGTCCCCACCCTGCCCGCTGTGCTCTCCATCCCTCGGGAATACCCACCCTGCCCCTCCTCCCTCACTTCCCAAAATGACTCTCATTTTTTGTGGTTGCACAGCTCATTTTCATGATTGCACACTGCAGTGTGGGAAAGCTTTGCCAGGCACATCCTTGGCCTTCCTGCTCCCCTTCACCTCCCATCCATAGAATCAGAGAATCATAGAATGGATTGGGTTGGAAAAGACCTCTGAGATCATCAAATCCAACCCTTGGTCCAACTCCAGTCCCTTTACCAGATCATGGCACTCAGTGCCATGGTCAATCTCAGCTGAAAAACCTCCAGGGATGGGGAATCCACCCCCTCTCTGGGCCGCCCATTCCAATGCCTGAGCACTCTCTCTGGAAGGAATTTGTTTCTGCTCTCCAACTTCAATTTCCCCTGGCAGAGCTTGAGCCCATCGTGCCCCCTTGTCCTATTGCTGAGTGCCTGGGAGAAGAGACCAACCCCCACCTGGCCAGAACTTCCCATCCAGGCAGGGATGTTCCTCCCCTGCCTCCCAACGCTCCCATTTCCACTCCTTGCATCCCCATTCCCATCCCGACCATCCTCCCCACAGCTACAACAGGGATCCATCCCACCTCAGTTTGGTTTCCAGGCATGGATTTGGCTGACAGACCCCTCGTGCTGAGCCCTGAGCAGAGAACCCTCAGTAATCCCTGGCACAGCCCTCCACAGCCAGCCAGCACTCCCTTATCCATAAGCAAAGTTCACTTTTTGCCACAAATGAAACATTCTGCGACAATTATAGACCTCAACGCAGTGATTGTGGGCGAGAGCAAAGAGGAAAAGACATTTCTAGAGAGGAGAATTCTGCCTGAGAGCCGGAGCAGCCCCCCCTGACCCCAGACACAAAGTCAATTGTTACTCAAAATCTTCCACTTTTAGGGTTCAAAGGACAGGCAATAAGCGAGCTCAAATTATCGCCGGGCCTTAATGAAGTTGCATTCAGCCTGAGCAGAATTGCCTGTTTATTCATGCAAATTCACTGTAACCAGCTTAGGCACATTACCCAGTGCCAGGGCCCTGTGGGAGAGATCCTGGTTGCCTGGGGGAGATTAGGAGAGGAAACTCCGGACGGTGTATCAGCCGCTGAGGTGCTCCCAAACATCCCGGTTAATTCCCAGATTGGCCTCGCATTAAGGCAATATAATAGGCCCTTATTGTCTGAGTGCATATGAGTGTTAATGATGGGCAAAGTCCCCGAGGGGCCGGGACAGGCTCCAGCTGAGCCAGCCAGGGAGAACAGCAGCATCGATCAACCCCTTCCCAGCCGGGATCAATGCCTGCTTTGACTACGTGGAAACGCTCATTTATCTGCTACGTGCAGATAATAATGAGATTGGCGAGGTGGCCGGCTGGAATAAACCCTGGAGGGCGCCGCCGACCCCCCTGGAGGGCGCCGCCGACCCCCCCGCAGGGTGCCGCCGACCCCCCTGGAGGGTGCCGCCGACCCCCCTGGAGGGCGCCGCCGACCCCCCTGGAGGGCGCCGCCCACCCCCCTGGAGCTCCCATCAGTGGGAACTCTCAGTTCTCCTCTCCAAGAGGTTCCAAATTTGGAATATAGAGCCCTTGGTGGCTTGTGCCGCTTAGGGAAGGCAACCACCAGCAGGTTCTTGCCAGAGCATACAGGGGCAGGAAGCAAAGCAGATGCCAGGGTTTGCTTTAGAGAAATGTGGGTACCCAGTGCCAGTGACCCTCATCACCCAAGTGCCCTCTCAAACATCCTACATCCCAGGTAACGAGGGATAGGACCAGGGGAAATGGCCTCAAGTTGCACCAGGGAAGGTCTAGATTGGATATTAGGAAAAAATTCTCCATCCAAAAGGTGATCCAGCACTGGAACAAGCTGCCAAGGGCAGTGGTGAAGTCACCATTCCTAAGGGGATTTTTAAAATGTGGCACCTGGGGATGTAAATTAGTGGTGGGGTTGGCAGTGGTGGGGGAAGGATGATCTCAGAGGTCTTTTCCAACCTTAATAACTCTATGACTCTCTGAATCTCAGCAATCCTATCCATGAATCCAGAGCCCTGCAGATCCCCAGGTGGGACTGACCTCATCCAAGGTGGACTTTTGCCCCAATATTGGCCAGTGGGTGCTGACAGCACACAGATCACCTTGTCCTGAGATAAAGGTGCAAAATGGGCCAGTGAGCCCATCCAGGATTCATTGTTATCAATGGGATGAGCCAGACATGGAGATTTACATGCACAGACCCAGGGGAGCTATTCCTGATGGCCCCACAAGTCCAGAAACAACTGCAAAAGTCACTTGGAGAGAGACTATTTATTTACAAGAGCATGTAGTGACAAGACAAGGGGGAATGGCTTCATACTGAGAGTAGGTTTAGATGAGCTATCAGAGAAAATTCCTCCCTGTGAGGGCTGGGAGACCCTGGCACAGGTTGCCCAGAGAAGCTGTGGCTGCCCCATCCCTGGGAGTGTCTAAGGCTGGGTTGGACAGGGCTTGGAGCAGCCTGGGATAGTGGAAGGTGTCCCTGTCCATGGCAGGGGGTGGAATGAGATGGGCTTTAAGGTCCCTTTCAACTCAAACCATTCTGAGCACAAAGGAAGTTCCTCCAGCTGCAAGGACCAGGGTTTGGTGTCATTTTTAGCCACTGCAGCGTAAATCCAGAGTGACCCAAGACCATATCACCCTTCATGGACATCTCCAGTCTTACATGTGATGGTAGTTTGGCCTCACTGACAAAGGAAGAAGCAGCTGGAGGAGCTGCCCAGGGCTCAGGGGATGGAGGGAGAAGCAAACAACACTGGGCTGAAAAAGCCATGAGTCTCTTTGAACTTTACATCTGGTACCAAAACAAGCAAAAAAAAAGGAGATTTAATTCCATTTAGCTCAAGGTCAGGGTTTGAAGCACAGGAAGATGCAGAGCAAAGGAAACCATGGGCACAGCACAGCACAGCACAGCACAGACCAGTTGCTCCCCAGTTAGATCCCCACCACCACCAATCCTTTAGAGCAGATGGTACTGGTGTCTGAGTGGTGCCAGGGTGTTCCCAGAGCACAGTGAGCCTGTTCATCAGGAAAACACCACATCTCTACTAAGCACACAACCAACCCTCACTCCTGTGTGGAAGGGGAGGTAGCCCAAGTGGTTATTTTGTAGGTTCAGGAAAGAGGGATACCTTTGGAAACATGTTGTTTTTCCGTTTGTTGTTTTCCTGTTTAACGAGGCCATCGCAGGGACACAAATACCAACTTCCTTTTCCTTATCTGCTGTGGGAGGAGAAAAACAACAGGCTGCTAACCCTGGTTAATGCCTTCCCTCAGGGTACTTCATGGATGTTCTCTGCATCCCCTCCAGGTCACTGGGTTACAGCTCTTCCCAAGGATATCTGTTTCAACCCTCAAAACATAATCCCACATTGCCACAAAGCAACAGCTGAAGGGGAAAAGGGGGGTTGTTTTCAGCTGAGCCTGTTGAAACTATTGCTTGCCATGAAAGCAAGAGCCATGTGTTTCCAGGAGCCCTAATAACTCCAAAGTGGCTCAGGTTGAGGACATTAAAGTCTTCCTGCAGGTGGTCTCCTAACCAGCATGGAGAGCAGGATGGGCAAGGAAAAGTCTTGTTAGTGCCTTGTAAGAGAAAGGCAGAGAAATGTAATTAATCACCCAGAGTCTTTCCAGCAGTTTTATCCTGTTATGCTGCCACAGCCCACCCAAAATCCACTCACTTCCACCAGACACCTTCAAACACCTTCAAAAGTGCAGGGCTGGGATTGAGTGTCTAAAGAATAGAAGGACTAAGGGTGAAGGACACAGAAATTCCTTCACCACAGCACAGGTTCAGGCTGTCCAGGGCATGGTGGGATCACCATCACTGGTGGTTTATGGTTTTCAAGACTCTAAAATACTCCACTCCCATTGCATTCATCTTCTCCCCATGGAATTGCTTCACTCACAGGGTTTGTGTCTCCTCTTCAAGCCCAGAACCACCAGCCAAGCCAAATGCTCCATGACCCAAGCAAGTCCCACAAGGAATTTCTTGCAGCTGGGGCTAAACTCCAGTTAATCCAGCAGAAAGACCTGGCTGCAGAACATACACGTGTGAATACAACTTGACTTCTCCCACTAGTCTTGGCAACCTCCCTTCGGCCCCACATGTTGCTCTGGAGAGGAGTGAGACCTCCAACCCCTTTCACCCCAAAATACTGCTCTGGGGAACACTCCTGCATGGTTGGCATCAAACCCATTGCTGTTCCCTCCTTGGGTATTTAGGACTACACCCACAGAAAGGTGGAAGTTCACCCAGGATGGAACTGCTGGGTGAGACCAAATGTCCATGTGGGTGCAGACCCAACCTGTGCTGCTGCTGAAAAACTCCAAACCAAAGGAACAGTGTGATAGCAGCATTCCTGTTGGGGCCATAAATCACTGCCCCACATGCTGCTGTGCCCAAATTCCCCATCTGCCCCCACCCCAGAGCCAGGAGCCGCTCTTGCTCCACTCCCCAGCCATGATACCCCATGTGCAGGTTTGAACAAGCAAGATGGACTGAAACCTCACCTTCTTATGCTACCAAGAAAAACACAGTCCCTGTCCTTTGCCCTCTCATTTGCACATTCTGGCTGGAAAATTAAGCTATGTTAACCCCCTGCCTTACCTGGCTGCCATGGCCACCCCAGCTCATTCCCACAGTTCCTTCCTAATTGCCTCACAGTGCCTGGACCTGCTCAGCTCAGCTCTCACTGTGAATATTCCTGGCCCTTTTAAATCCCTGCATGGCTGCAAGGATGGTTCCTATCCAGGGAGAGGAGAGGAAAGGGAGAGGGAGAGAGAGAAGGAAAGGGAGATGGAGAGGGAGAGGAAGATGGAGAAGAAAGGAGAGGAGAGGAAGATGGAGAAGAAAGGAGAGGAGAGGAGAGGAGAGGAGAGGAGAGGAGAGGAGAGGAGAGGAGAGGAGAGGAGAGGAGAGGAGAGGAGAGGAGAGGAGAGGAGAGGAGAGGAGAGGAGAGGAGAGGAGAGGAGAGGAGAGGAGAGGAGAGGGAGAGGGAGAGGGAGAGGGAGAGGGAGAGGGAGAGGGAGAGGGGAAAACATGACCTTGGGGTGGCACAATAAGGGTTATTAAGAAATGAAATGCTGGATCTAGTTCATCAGCTGGGAAGAGGGAAAGGGAGATGCTCCAGAGATGGAGCTGAGCGAGAAGCAAGATGCTACTGGGTCAGGTGAGGCTCTCAGAGACACCAGTCAGGGGCTACAAGCTCCAGCTGAACCAGCAGAACCTGTGCCAAAACCCTGCCCTGTGGCTGCTGAGCCCAACGCTGCGTCCATGCTGCTGTCCCAGGGACCACAACATTCCTGAAACAGGGATGGCAGAGCAAACTCTGCTTTGCAGAGCCCATGCAGAGGAAGAGTTGCCTCATCTGGGCACTCTCCTCCCCATAAGGAGGGATGGAAAAGGATGCATCTCCAGGAGAGTGTGGGCACTGGCTACACACAGGACACCTCTCTGGGTACCAGTGGGTCACCCCCTTTCCCAGCCAGGCGATGGGCACAGAGACACCAACTTGTCCAGCTAAAAGAAGCCACCATCCCCCATCCCCCCATCCTTTGCCACAGTTTGGAGCCCCTTCCCCCAGCCCTGAGGTTGAAATTCAGTCCCTGCCTTCCTCGGAGCTCTGGGCAGGTGTCCAAGTGGCACAGTGTCCCGCTGGCAGCCAGACCCAGCGTGCAGCTGCCTCTCGCCCGAGGTGCCACTCGCTGCCCAGCTCCTCCAGGATAATGGGAACAGCCTCCATCCCCAAAATGCAGTTGCATCAGATGCCCCCTGCACTCTCCATGCCCTCAGAACCAGTGGGGATGGGGCTGTGCCCCCTGGGATGTCACCATCGCCCTGCAGCTCCCACCTACATCACACACGGGCCAAAAAGGGGCAACACAAATTTAGCATCAGTCTGTAGGGTTGGAATCTTCCCAGGGAAAGGCTGGGAGAAGATTACAGGGTTGAAGAAGATTAGAGGTTGCCCAGAGAAGCCGTGGCTGTCCCATCCCTGGAAGTGTCCAAGGCCAGGTTGGACAGGGCTTGGAGCAACCTGGGACAGTGGAAAGTGTCCCTGCCCATGGGAGAGAGCTGGACTAGCTGGTCCCTTCCAAGCCAAACTATTTCACAATTTTATGATGATCCAGGGAAATCTCATGGCATTTCCAGGCAGGATGCCCACCCCTAGTGACACACCTCAGCACTGCCTTCCCACATCACTCACCGTGCTGAAAAATCATCAGGGTTTCCCTTCTGAAGGCAAAATAAGCCACAATTACTCCTTAATCAAACAGTAACATTAACCAAAAATACTTCTGGCATGGGATAATGCAATCCCCGACTCCCTGTGGGGAGGAGTAAGGTATCTCTGTCCAAAGGCAGAAGAAATGAATCCTCCAACACTTCTATTACTGTGACATAATTTACATTAAACCCTGGAACCAGTGGAGATGTAATCATGTCACTTGATGGATGGCTGTGTATGAGGGTGCAAATTGCATTACTGACCCACTGAGTCCAGGCTGCTGCGCTTGCCTCGGCCAGGGAGGGACAGCAACGGGGATGTTTTATAAACTCAAGTGTGTTTTGAAGGCGTACAAGGCTCTTTCAAGCCTGTTTCTTTCTGCCCTGCCAGCCAGACCTCATCTATTTGAACCCCCTGTTAAAAACTTGCCACTGAAAGGACATGTGGCAGGCAGGGAAATTGCAAATGAGGCTGTTCCCACCTGCTCCTGCACAATGCAAATCGTATTAATTCAGGACAGGGAGGCACCTCCATCCCAGCCGGCTGTTTCCCTCCTGCGGGACACGCTGAGCCAGAGCCACGCTGATGCTCCCACCAGGACACCACGGATGGGGAAAAAGCTCAGTGCCCAGGAACGGTGGGTCCTGCTGGGAGAATCCCGCAGGTGGTCCTGCCACGGGGATGCAAAAATGACTCTCCTGCTCGACTGGATAAAAGAAGTCATTAGCCAAAAATACCTCGGACAAATAAACAAAAATCCCACTTAAAAAAACCGAAACAAACAAAACAAAACAAACCCCAAACAAACAAGCAAACTATATATATATATATATATATATATATATATATATATATATATATATATATATATATATATATATCTGCCAAGGACAAGTCTTTGCCACCACCACACCCACTGCTGCAGCTTGTCCCCAACACTTAATCCCCATTTCTCTCCCTATTATCCCATCCTAAGGAAGGATGGACAGGGAGAAGTGCCAGTGGAGCCTCCCATTTCCAGAGGGACTGATTAACAGAAGGATTTTCTATTATTGGTTATCACTCCCCGTTTTCCTTAATTGAGGTGGTGCAGCTCCATCCTCTAAACTTCAAGGATGACAATAATTAGCACAGCGAGCCTTCATTACTCTCATCATCTCTCCCCTTCAGAAAGCACAAGATCTAAGATATATATATATGTGTGTGTGTGTGTGTGTGTATGTGTATATATATATATATATGTATATATATATGTGTGTGCATATATATATGTGTGTGTGTATATATATATATGTATGCCTTATATATTAAATTTATATTTCCCTTGTGATGTCGGAGCAGCCAGCGCTGCCATCGCAGGGCATTGACAGCACAGCAGACACCCGACTGTCCTCCACCAAGCCCCGCAATTAGGCAAAATATCAGGATCTACTTTAAATCCCCTGTTTACGCTCCTGCCCAGTCGAGGGAACGCGGCGGGGGGTGGCTGTTTCCAGGGAATGACAAAGTCCCACGCAGGACTCCGAGCAGGGCTGAGCATCTCCCCGTGCCAGCCCCGCATCCCCCAGCGCGTGGGGTCCAAATTGTTCAGCCAAAATCCGTCTCCCACTTCTCTCATCCACCTCCTCCCAGAGCAGAAAGGGCTGCGGCGTCCCGGGATTGCGCCGGTCACGTGCGGGGCTGGAAAACGCAAAGCACAGTAATTATCTGTTGCAGAGCTCTGCTAATGATTAAGTTTGGGAGACGCCAACAATCAAGCCTATTGAAAAGACTACAAGGGTTTCAAAGTGTTTCCTCCGAACCATGTGACGGCAAATTGTTCCGAGTAGACGGCTCTTAATTCAAATGCTCGTTGTCATGGGGACGGGATAACACCCCTCCTATTCAGGGATGCCACACAAGCAGCCTACTATTCGCCACAATAGGCTTTTTAGTTCGAGCTACACTTCATAAATAGCAAAAAAAATGTAATCTAGAGATTAATATCTGTGTTCACCCTTCTTAGCAGAGCAGAGCCAAAAGGCCATCGGGTGCTGGGGCTGGAGAGAGAGCTGTGAGCACAGGGATGGATGGATGGATGGATGGATGGATGGATGGATGGATGGATGGATGGATGGATGGATGGATGGGTGGATGGATGGATGGATGGATGGATGGATGGATGGATGGATGGATGGATGGATGGATGGGTGGATGGATGGATGGGTGGATGGAGGGATGGAGGGATGCTGGAAGTGGATCACTATGTCCCGTGCTCTCATGGTGTTGATGAGGTTCATCCACATGTGCATGGGCAGGAGTTTCTCTTTAATCCCAAAATGTCTCTGGCAAGGTCATCTCTGCTTCACCCTGGAGCTGAACAGCAGCCTGGATGCTGCCAAGGCATCAGCAGACACTGGCACCTGTAGAAGTCAAGGAGGGCATGAGCCATGGCTGGCACTGGCCAGGAAAAACAGTTGTCACTGAGGGCCCCGGATCTGGAGCAACTTTCCATGAGGGTGTTGGTGCCAGCACAGCCCATTCCACACATGGAAGTGGGACTGGTCCTGCTGATAAAACACCTGCTCTCACCAGTGTCATGGGTGGGAGCAGCAGCCTGAAGGGGGGAGAAGGCAGCTCCACATTGCAAAAGGACAAGGAAGAGGAGGAGGACTGGATGTCCCCAGTACCACCTACCTTGATGCACCAAAGCACCTGCCCCAGACATGGCTCCAGCCTCTCCATGGGCACATCCCCTGCCTCCACCCTCAGTGCACACCACACAGCAGCAGGACCAAGCCCCAGCTGCATCCCCTGGCCCCATAAAACAGCCAGAGACTCATCAGCTCCTGCCCACCACAAGCAGAGCCCCAGGAGGACCCAGCACAACCTGCAGCAGGAGGAGGCACCTTATCCCTGCCAAAAACAAGGCCTGGGGTTGGGGGGTAAAGTGGGGGGTACCAGCTCATGTCTTGGGGTTTGGGGCTAAGCTGAAGGAGAGAGGCCAAGGGTAGATGTATTGTCTTCACATGGAACTGGGGTTACACCAAAGAAGTTCCTGAGAAAGGAAAACAACAGCCAAGAGCATCTCTCTCAGTGCCCTAAGCAAGAAGGTGCTGGGGATTGTTGGAATGTGCAGGACCCACAATTCCATCAAGCCACCTTGCAGCCCCAGTCCCTCCTCAGAGACCACCCTCTGGGAACATCTGTCATGGGTCACAGCCAGGCACCAAGCACAACATGCTACAGAATTCAAGAATGGGGCCAAGGAAAACCACTGCTGGTTGACATTTGAAGGCAAGACCCCCTTATTTCCCTCCCCTGCATCCAAAGTGGATAATTGCACCACCTGGAACTGCCATAAGCCTCCCTTTCTAGCCCCTGCCCTTTCCCACACTCCTCCAAACTCGAAGACACTTATTTTCCCAAAACTTTGTGTGAAATCCACCTGTCCCAAAGATATGGAGCGACATGAAGAAACGGGATCAGCCTCTCCCAAAGCCACACATGACTGGACAAGCTGAGGCACTGCCCATCCCATTGCATCATCTCTTCCCACATGTGGACCCCTGAAGAGCTCTGAGTACCTTATGAAAAGCCACCAGGCTTTGCTGCTTCACCCAACACCTGTAATCACTGGGATATCTCACTGGAGCAGCACATGCGAGCCCTGAGGAGATGCCAAGGATGATTTCCTGGTGTCTACAAAGGACAACCTGCTTCAGACTCCTGGGACACATTCTGATGTCTGAACCGAAGGAAAAGTCAAACCCTGCTGTTGAGGGGGATGGTGAAGCAGAAACTTTTGGTCAGGCTCTGCTTATTCACTTCAAGCTGCCAATTTTGGGGCTAAAATCAGCTGTGACACCAACAGCTGCTGCACGAGCCGCTCGCTCGCCTTCTGCTCACGGGGGCCGGGGAAACGTTTGTACAAAACATGGAATCAGCTCCCAGGAGCTGCTGAAACATGCCAGGAATTTCTGGGACAGATCTTGCAGGCTTTAATAGCTTTGCTCACGTTTGGGGTTGTAAACACAGGACCAGCAGGATTTAAAGATGGATCTCTTTGCCTCGGGACACCACAGTCAAGTGAGATCCAGGGAAGTGAGTCCAGAGAAGAGCAACGAGGCTGGAGAAGGGACTGGAGCACAAGTGATGTGGGGAGAGGCTGAGGGAGCTGGGGGTGTTTAGCCTGGAGAAGAGGAGGCTCAGAGGTGACCTCAGCACTGTCTGGAACTCCCTGAAGGGAAGTTCTGGCCAGGTGAGGGTTGGTCTCTTCTCCCAGGCACTCAGCAATAGGACAAGGGGGCATGATGGGATCAAGCTCTGCCAGGGGAAATTGAAGTTGGAGATCAGAAAAAAATTCCTTACAGAGAGAGTGCTCAGGCATTGGAATGGGCTGCCCAGAGAGGGGGTGGATTCCCCATCCCTGGAGGTTTTTCAACTGAGATTGGCCATGGCACTGAGTGCCATGATCTGGTAAAGGGACTGGATTTGGACCAAGGGTTGGACTTGATGGCCTCGGAGGTCTTTTCCAACCCAATCAATTCTATGATTCTATAAGCTTGTGGATAGTTCTTAAGTACATGCAAAGCACATGTGGCTCAGGACATGCTGTGCTGCAGATCTCCAGCACCTGGGAGAGCATCACCACACCCTGCCTGGCCCTGAGCTGGACATGAGGATGGATTGCAGGGCACTGTTTCTCACCTTGCCCAAAACACCCTTTTATTTTTCCTTAAATGAAGCCAATGCCACAAATCCCCCAGGGCTAGGAGGTGTGTGATGGCACTGGAAGGCCACAGTGCCTGCACTGAAGACTTTCAACTGGAGGTTTCTCTGAAGGCAAACAGGGTCTCATTCTGCCAGAGGGAATGGGCTACGACAGCCTCATTGTTTCCCCTGATGAGGAAGGAGGAGAACCACCACCCTCCCGCGTGGGAGCAGCGCTGGAGGGAGAAGGGACCTGCGAGACGGATGAGTCATTCCCATCGCCACCTCCTCCTCCAGTGCTGAGCATCTTCAGAAAGGAACAGGAGGCAATCCTTCCCCTTCAGGCTCCCTTGCTGTCTGCAAGAGGAATGGGGAAAAAAACCCTGAGAGTGCAGCCAAAATCCCACCCCTGCAGTCACAAAGGATTTGTGCTGCCCCCCAGACCCAGTGGGGATGGAGTGAAAGCTCTCAGAGCATCACCCTTGGGTGCACACTCAGACCACACCAGCAGCCACCTCCAAGTGATCTCCCAGCCCAGGGTTTCCTACACAACATCATCCCAAGCCAAGAGAGTGAGGGGGACAATCCTGATGGAGAGCAGCCAGGCAGAGGGACCTGGGGGGACTGAGGGACAGGAAGCTCAGCAGGAGCCAACAGTGTGCCCAGGTGGCCAAGAAGCCCAATGGGATCCTGGCCTGGATCCAAACTAGCGTGGCCAGCAGGCCCAGGGCAGTGACCCTTCCCCTGGACTCTGCCTTGGGGAGGCCACACCTTGAGTGTTGTGTTCAGTTCTGGGCCCCTCAGTTGAGGAAAGAGACTGAGGGGCTGGACGGGGGCCAGAGAAGAGCAACGAGGCTGGAGAAGGGACTGGAGCACAAGTGATGTGGGGAGAGGCTGAGGGAGCTGGGGGTGTTCAGCCTGGAGAAGAGGAGGCTCAGAGGTGACCTCAGCACTGTCTGGAACTGCCTGAAGGGAAGTTCTGGCCAGGTGGGGGTTGGTCTCTTCTCCCAGGCACTCAGCAATAGGACAAGGGGGCACGATGGGCTCAAGCTCTGCCAGGGGAAATTGAAATCGGAGATCAGAAAATAATTAATTGTAGAGAGAGTGCTCAGGCATTGGAATGGGCTGCCCAGAGAGGGGGTGGATTCCCCATCCCTGGAGGTTTTTAAGGTGAGCTTGGCCGTGGCACTGAGTGCCATGATCTGGTAAAGGGACTGGAGTTGGCCCAAGGGTTGGACTTGATGATCTCAGAGGTCTTTTCCAACCCAATCGATTCTATGTTTCTATGATTCTGTGACTCTGTGATCTCAGCCCCCCAATATGAGGTCCATGGAGGCACGTGCTGTACCATCCCCCATGCCTGAGGCATCTCCAGCTGATGAGGAGGAGAATCTCTGTCCTTCCTGAAACAACTGGAGGAGGCAAAAGGCAGCACCACACATCTCCCAGGGGTTCTACCCCTCATCTCCACCTTGGGAGAGTGGTGAGGGACAACCCACACCTCCCCAGGTCACCAGGCTGATGCTTTTCCCATCTTGCAGCTCCAAACTACTGAGAGCAGACCTGACCCAGGAGGCACAAAGCTCCTGCAAAGCAAGGTTGCCTTCACCACTTGCTCCCACATCTGGTAGCCAAGGAGCTTAAAGCTGGGTAGGAAGAGAGAGGAACCATCCAAATCCACTTAAAACTGGTAGGACACACACCCCAGCCCTATTACTGCTCTGTGCAATGTGTAAATATTTCAAGAAATTAATTAAGATGCTCTTTGTTAAGTATCTCCATTCTGGCTGGGGGAGACAGAGGTAGAAATTGAGCCACTGTGGTGCTGTGTTTTATCAACCAGCACATGGGATCTATCCAGAGCCACCACTGAAAGGAAAACCACATGCCCAGAGTCAGGAATCTTTTATTCTGCCAAGTACCAACCTGATTTAAAAGCCTTCCTACCTCCAGGATGCCTCGTTCTCCCAAATCAGCAGCAACAAGAAAAGACTGGGAGGTTTCACAGAAAAGAAGGTTTTTTTCATTGGAGAAAAATGATGAAAGCAGGAAAAACATGAGCGAGTGGAAAACATTGACTTAAATCAGGTTGCAGCAGTTCAAAGCCTGTGTGGTTGGTGGCCTATGTAAGCTGAGCTGCTTTAATCTCAGCCCTGCTCTCCTTTCCTGAGACGTTCCCAGAGTACACAACCATTGTCCTGAGCAAATGGTAACGGAATATTTTAATGGGATATTCACAAAGTTAAAGCCCGTGCAGGCCGAGTGGGAGAGCAAGGCAAACAGCAGAGAGGAAGGTTCATGTGCTTCTCCATCCCACCAACTCCAGGGTTGCTCCAGCTCAGACAGCAAAATGATGTGGCCCCACATCCTTCCTGCTGCACCCACCCTGTGCCAAGGACAAGTCTTGGGCACCACCACCCCTCTCCCACTGCTGCACTTAACCCCCATTTCTCTCCCTGTTATCCCACCCTAAGGAAGGATGGACAGGGAGAAGTGCCAGTGGAGCCTCCCATTTCCAGAGGGACTGATTAACAGAAGGATTTTCTATTATTGGGTTATCGCTCCCCGTTTTCCTTAATTGAGGTGGTGCAGCTCCATCCTCTAAACTTCAAGGATGACAATAATTAGCACAGCGAGTCTTCATTACTCTCATCATCTCTCCCCTTCAGGAAGTACAAGATCTAACACAGCAGCACTGAATATGAAACCCAGCTTGGCAAGGCACCCACTCGCCAACCCCACGATCTTGTAATGAGAGGATTAGCCCAGAATACATTTGTGGCCCTTTAAAGGAGGGTGTTTATTAAAAATACATCAATATGTCACTGCTGGGGTGCACACGCAGCTTATTAACAAGAGACCCCCCTCCTGAGCGGGCTTTTGTCTCCAGCAAACAGGGCTGGGGAGATAAACAGCAGCTCCTGTAATTAAGAGTAGCCCTTGTGTTAATGCTGGTGGCTGTTACAGCAGTTTATTGCTGGGTACAGGGCTTGGAGAGCCACGAGGAGGGCAAAGGCTAATGCTGAAATGTGGGTTTAGTCAGTAAAAGATGAGCCTGTAACGTGGATTTTAAGCAAAAGGTGAGGGGGGGAAATGGCTTGGATTTGGCCACCCTCGGGCAGGATTAATTACAAATTAGGAACTAGCAATCATAGGAATGGTTTGGGTTGGAAGGGACCTTAAAGATCATCCACTTCCAAACTCCCTCCCATGGATAGAAACACCTTCCACTAGACCAGGTTGCCCTTCCAACCCAAACCATTCTGTGATTCTATGATATTTTAAAGTTTCTGTTCTTTGAGAGTCCCATTTTCAGGCTTTTTTTCCCTACAAGCACTAAAGAAAAGCACTTGGTTCTCTCACACACCCCAACAACAGGTTGCTCTCCCTGGTTTTCTTCCTCAGGTTTCAAAAGCGCTTTGAAAGGAGAGGGGTATCAGTTTCTCCTTATTTCAGCTGGGGGAAATGTGATGCTCAAGGTAAGCAAATCCCTGGCATGGGATGGGGATGAGCCTGTTGCTGTGGGTGCAGCCAGCAGGTATCGCAGAGTCTCCTTAATCCAACCTATTGCTCCATCACAGGAGCCTAAAGGCTGGAGATGTAGCACAAACACCCAGAATCACAGAATCACAGACTATTCTGAGTTGGAAGGGACCCACAAGGATCATTGAGTCCAACTCTTAAGTCAGTGGCCCACACAGGGGATTAACCCATGACCTTGGTGTTATTACAACCAAGTTTGAACCAACTGAGCTGATCTCAGAGTAAAGGACAACTTGACTGTTTGGGAATCAAACTCCTGCTGTTACACAGCTTTATAAAACCAGACAGAACAAGGCATTTGCAAAACATTTTTTTGCCTTATTTAACACTTGGCTGAGGGCTGGAGGGCCCATTTGGACTCGCTGAAGATCCAGCAAAACATCTCATCAATGTGGGGGGGAAGCAGCACTTAAGATTTCGGCTGTTGTGCTTCCTCAGCCAATTCACAACTGCATCCATTGAATTAATAATGCCCAGCCAGGACCAGCATTGCTGAGACAGACCTGCTCCCTCTGCTCCTGAAATATTTATGGGTTTTAAAGAATTATATCCCAAGCCTGATGCAGCTCAGGTTGTTTGCAATAGGGTTGGATTAGGATGAGCCTATTTGCTTAAGCAAGAGATGAGGCCTTCAAGGATGGCCCCAGGCAGCATTAATGTGCTGCAGAAACACTTTGGCTCTGAATATGAGCTTTGAAATGGTCTCAGGGTCTTTCTTTTCTGTGCCTTAAGCCTGGCTGAGGTGCTGATGGGTGTTTTAGCCAAAGAGGTCCTGTGAGAACATGAATTTTCCTGGGCTTGCATCCATTTCATGGCTTTTGGTCCCACAGCAATACAAAAAGGACACATGGCCATATTTGACGTATTTATTAATATAAAGAATTGCTAATGGCCAGGCTGGAGAGCCAAAGCCCACTGGGACCCCTTGGCACATCTGAGTTGGATATTAACTCTAAATCTCTAGAAATTAATAGGATGACATTTATTTAGCCCAAGCTGTTTGGCCAGGCCCCATCCCTGCTCCATCAAGGGGCTGCAGCCAGTGCTGCTTAGGGTGGTCTTGTGATGGTCACAGTGGGGCTGAGCCTGAAGTTGAGGATTTGGGGGGGGACAGAGCTGTACAAAAACAAGCATTAATCCCCAAGCACCCCTGGTGGGAACCTGCCCTTCCCACAGAGGAAAGGTAAGTGTCCATTCCTTGCCCATGCAGTGTAGGAAGAACCTGGATCAGTGCAAAAAGAGAGGGAAAAAAAATTAGAACCCATTTTCAGCAACATGGAACAAGCCCTGCTCGAGGGCCTGCGTTTCCCCAGTTTAATTAGCTCCTCAATGATGCAGAGCAGCTTCCCCAGGAGCCTGAAGATGTATTTTTAGGTGCAACCACTCCAAAAATAGAAGCATCCCCGGAGGAAGCTGAGAACAGCCACTGAGGAGCCACGTGCAGGTTGTGCTGTGGATGCAGGAGCCAAAAGCAAAACCTGCCCCCATCCCAAGCACAGGGGACACCAAAACAGGGGCACTTCCAGCAGCAACCTCAGCACCCTCCCAAACACACACTGGGAAAAAACAGAAAATTCAAATTGGAAAACTTCAATCGGAAAAACAAGGAAATTCAAATACAGAAATTAAAGCAACCAGGATTTTGTGTCCCATCCCACCTGATCCACCCCAGGAGGATTGTGTTTTCTCCTGGACATCTGCTGAAGCAGAGGTGAAGTGTCCCAGTGCTGCACACCAGCCTGGACACACAACAGTGGATGTCCTGTGGGCAACAAGACATCCTCCATCTCCAGGAATGACAGAGACAGGCTTAGAAAGGAAAATGCTCTTGGGGAGAAAGCTTCATGGGGGAAAATTCCCATTCCATCAGGCTGGTGTGACTCCTTTCCCAGCTCCCAGGACCAGGAATGCCTGTGGTGCCAACACCTCACAAAGGTTTTGGCATTCCCTGGTTTGGTGACAGGCACTTGGCTCAGGGAATGGCTGGTTGGTGGCTGGGAAGGAGGAGAGGTGGGGTTTGGAAAAGGCCACACCACAGGCAACCTCCCCCAGGGGTCACCCAAGTAAGTCTTAGCATTCCCAGGGGTTATCCCTGCACTTCTGGCCTCTCACAGAGACTTGGGAGTGTCAACAAGGCTTTTACTGACCTGTTTGCTCTGGCAGAATCTCACAGAGCTCAACATCCAGATGAAGCTCTGACTGGCTGAAGCTTCTTCTCTGACTCTACTCCTGCCCCTGTGACAGCAAAATCCAGCACCATTTGTGCCTTCAGGAATTAGTCCAGCCTTACTTTAAGCAAGTCTGGGAGAGAAAACAACCTCCATAAAGATGGAGTACCCTTTGGCCATCACCTCCCCCAGGCAAGGGATCCACAGGAACTTGTCAGAGCAAGTTGGATCTCCAGAAGGAGGTGAAAGAAAATTTGAGTGGTGGAACAGTAGTTTTCTCCATTTCATTTTAAGCTTTCAGAGATTTTGCATCCCAGAGCATCACCAGAGCCTTTCTCCCCAAGACCTTTCCTCTCCATCCAAGGCACAGGCAGAGTCTGGCCCCACAGAGAGGAGTTTGCTCAGAGATGATGTTTAACCCTGAAGCCTGGCAGAAATGTGGTGTTTCTCACCTTCTGGATGTTCCCTTAGATAGAAACTTCCAGCAACTCTCCCCACTCACTTACAGAAGAGCCCCCCCAGTATAACCCCACTGTCCAAGGCAAAAGCCTTGCCAAAATCAGCCTGGCAAGATCCTCAGTGACCACCAAGTGACTCAAAGAAATCCAGGGCTGGCTGCCAGTACTGCTGAGAGCTCTGCAGGAGAAAGCCAAGGTCACCCAGAGCAGAGGGGGATACAGGGGGACCCCAAACAGCCCTGGGAGAACACACAGCTGGGTCATTGCAAAGGGGTTTTATGGCAAAATCACTTGAAATATTTGGGGTTGAATTGAAGTTTCACCACCTTTCTTTCATTAATCACAATAATAAATAGCTGAGTGAGTCACTGCCTGAGAAACCCCAACAGCAGCTCCTGGATAAACAACCTGCTGCTCCCGTCTGCTGGATACAGCCAGGAAAGGGTGGAGAGGCAGCACAACTTCAGTGGGAGCAGCCAGCCAGCTCAGAGCCTGCCCTGCACTTCTCATTTCCATTTTGAAGGGGCTGGTAGTGAACAGAAAGCCAGAGGAGCCAGTTTTGCACATGAAAAAGGCTCAATATCCAGCACCTCCTTGGAAAGCGCCTGGAGCTGCATCCCTGGGGTCCCAGTGTGGATTGTCCTGGTGAAAATCACCTTCAAAATACATAAATAGATAAACAAAACCCACTGCCAGCAACCGAACATCCCACTTTGGGCTTTTTCCAAGCAAAGCATCCCTGTATCCATTAGCTATTGTCTCCCTCTAGCGCGGGCAGAGCCCAACCTGCCTCCTGCCTCGGCTCCCGGGCTGGCTGAGAACCAGGGGCTGGAGCTCTGCGGAAAACAGGGAGCTCAGGGCACTGGGAACACGCCAAGCACCAGCTCTACCTTTGCACTGATGAATCAGCTTCACGCACATTTCTTTTTTTAACTCGTTCCATTTTCTCTCAGCAGATGCTCAGGGCAGGAGGGATTTCTCAGTGAGCGAACTGGCAAGGCAAAGCTTTCCAAATCTGAGAGACAACTGCCAGCAGCCACATTGTGCCGAGGGCTGGAGAGGACACTGAGGTGAAACAGCATCGATCCCTCCTCCTGCTGCTCCTGGGGAACCAGCCTGACCTCTGCTCACCCCTCTGAGAGGGGATTAGGGTTTGCTCAGCTGGAGTTTTCAGAGGATCTTTTCACAGCTGCCTTTAACACCTCTAAGTGCAGGGGTTCATTTGGCTTTAGGAGATTGTACAGAGTTCCAAATGAAAGGTCTCCCATACTCTCCAGGGAGAATTCCTGCCACGAGAGGAAGGGAATGACACTGCAAATCTCTCCCCTTTTAAAGTGAGCACTGCAGCAGCACCTTCACCCCCTGCTCTGCAGCTTAACCCACAAAAACCCAAGAGCCTGGACACACAGCCAGGTTCCATCTCCACCCTCACACTGCCCTCAGTCCCCCAAAGAGCTGCATCCAGAGGCTTTCCAGGCACTGCTGTCCCTTCCAGGAGCGTTTCTTCCTTGAGCAAGGAACCACCAGCATGTACAAATCCACCTTTTTAAGGAAAAAAGGAAATGACTTTACCTGCAGATCCCAGTTCCCATTACCTGTGCCAAGCTCTTGCAGAGGGAGGCTCAGGATTGATGCAGCAGCTCCTCAACCTGCTCTGCCCTCAGAGCACCACACTGGGGACAGACACAGGGCAATGACAGGACGGTTTGGGGTGGATGACCTTAAAGCTCACCTTGTTCCACCCCCTGCCATGGGCAGGGACACCTTCCACCAGCCCAGGTTCCTGACATGAAACATTTCCAGGGATGGGGCAGCCACAATGAACCCTCCTTTGTTCAGTACCTGTGCAACCTGTGCCTCACCACCAGCTTTCCCAGGGTTTTGGAAAGCAACTGCACCCAGGGAAGGAGGCTCAAGAGGGAGGGGACTCCCTGGTGCCCATTCCTGCACATTCTCCAAGTGGCAATGCCCATGTCAGGAGGGCTCTGAGCACACCAAGTTACCCAAATATACTGGGAGAATTGTTTATTGGGGAGCCCAAGGAGGATGGGAAACAGCTCCTGGTGAAGATTCCCAGTTCCCTCACACCTGAGGAGAAAGGAGAGGAGCAAGAAAACACAGCTGAGGCCCAGACACACAGAGGAGCCAATGGAGAGTGTCTGATGCAGGGGACGGAGGAACCAAGGGAGCGTGTCTGATCCAAGGGAAGGAGGAACCAAGGGAGAGCGTCTGATCCAGGGGAAGGAGGAACCAAGGGAGAGTGTCTGATCCAAGGGAAGGAGGAACCAAGGGAGAGTGTCTGATCCAAGGGAAGGAGGAACCAAGGGAGAGTGTCTGATCCAAGGGAAGGAGGAACCAAGGGAGAGTGTCTGATCCAAGGGAAGGAGGAACCAAGGGAGAGTGTCTGATCCAAGGGAAGGAGGAACCAAGGGAGAGTGTCTGATCTAAGGGAAGGAGGAACCAAGGGAGTGTCTGATGCAGGGGAAGGAGGAACCAAGGGAGAGTGTCTGATCCAGGGGAAGGCTGAGTTTCCATCCTACCACCCCCCAGAGCAGAGATCCAGGAGCTGGATCAGGGCTTCCCACAGCCAGCACCTGCCTCCACAGCCACCCATTTCACCAAGTGACAGAGGCAGAGGAGCTTCCCAGCTGGGACTCTCCAGAGGGGCAGGAATGCAACCAGAGCAGCACCACAACATCCCCAGCCCACACAGACACCACTGAAGCTTCTGGGTTATGCTTTTAAATTGTTTTAAAACATTCAAGCCTCCAAGGATTCATTAAATTGCTACCTACCCTCCAAAATAGGTATCTGAACACCTGCCAAAGGACCAGCCTCTGACCACAGCCTGGCCATTTGCAGAGACTCTCCAGGGTCCAGGTTTTCCTTGGATCGAGTTGCAGGGGGTGTCCCTGACACATTCTGCACCAAGCCACCTGTAAAAGTCAGACTAATAGTACTTGAGCTTTAATTCCATGGAATAACATCTCCAAGGACCATGACAGCTTAATGGCCACAGTTGGACCCCAAGGGGAGCTGCTTTTGTGAGGAAACCAGGTTTTTCAGTTCTCTCTCCCTCTTCTGAGCTATTTCATAGCTCTCAGCAGGACTTGCATCATCCAGGAAACCACTGGGTCCATGCAAGGAAGAGACTTCTTCATCTGCTGTCTGGTCAAAGGAGGTGGGTGGCAAAGGGCCAAAATAGTTGCAATAAAATCACACAGAGAGGAGTGTGGAAAGCTCAGGGTGAGCAGTTTGTTTTACCTCTGCAATTAACTCATTTTGACCTCAGTTTTACAGACAATCACATCCTCAAGTGTTCTCAAGAGCCAAACATTGCAAGAATCCCAGAACTGAAGGGTTCCTCTAAGACACATAAAATCCCAAAGCAGAGGAGGAGCCACCTGATCCCCTCCCCACACTCCCAGGAGAGTCCCTGCCCTATCAAAGACCCTCCCCAAGTTTGCTTCCAACAAACCACAAGGTAAGAGACCACCCAACACCCCTCCCAAGATCACTTCCACCACAGACTCCCATCCAGGAGGCAGATTCAGGGCAAATGGAGACACTCTGCACATGGATTTGCCACAAAATCCAGAGTTTCTAACTATGTATTTCCCTTGTAACTCCCTGATTTTTCCCAAAGACAGCACAACAGAACCACACTTCACATGATGGTTTGCTGGGGATTTCTTGCATTTTTGAAAACCTTAAAGCCTTTTCTTTAAAGCAAAAACTTGCCCTGCAGTTGGCAAGTTCCCCAGTTTGCCTCTTCTGAAGCTGCTGCCTCCTCCTCCTCTGCCCAAAACCAAGTACTTTTCAGGGAGGGGAGAGGTGGAAACCTCACCTGAGCCACCCACATTCACTTAGAAGAAGAGAGCAGGAACACCTTGAATAATAGCATCCCTTTATTTGCTGACACCATTACAAAAACTGATTACATTAGCAACAAAAAAAAAAAAAGGAGTGTTTACTTGAGGTTGAAGTCAGAGGCAGCTAATCCCAAAAATGTAATTAAGTAAGACAGTGTACAACATCAGTATTAAAATGTCATATCCCATTGGTGACTTTACCACGTTGGAGTTTTCTGAACAAGTTTTATTGAGCAAAATAAGACAAAAGATTATGTGTTTACTGTCTCTTCAGGAATGTAAAGGTCTAATTATCCAAACAGGTTTGGTTTTATTATAAAACTAAACTCTGGAGGTGTCTACAGAGTTGGGTTTTTGCTTTAAATCAGTAGTCTAACAAGGATTAGAAAAGACAAAACTCTGTTCAGTGTTTCTGACGAAGTAGAAAGGGTGAAAACATAAATAAGGCTTTAATTTGGCAAAATATAATACAATGCCTTCTGCTACCCTCAAATTAACGCTTCCCCCGTGACTTCTTCCTGCAAGAGAAACACAAACACCATGTCAGAGCAGCACCTCCCACAGGGCAAACCCACCCCTCGACAGCATTTCATCTCAGAGGAAGAAGCCAGGATGGTGGAGGCTGAGCAAGAACAGCCCCAAAGCAGAGTCAAGGCACAGGAAGCACCTTCCTCCCACCTGCACCAAGCCCACCCTGCAAGGAGTCCTCTACGACTCATCCCATCCTGAACCCCGTTAACCAGCTCTGCTGTCCATGCTGTTTTAGAGACAGGAGCATAAAAAATACCTAAACCATGAATAAAACAAGTCCCAACCTCAGGTAGAGGGAGTTCTGCCACTCATTCAGTGCCAAAGCTTTGCTGCCTCCCAACACAAACACTTCACATTCACACCCCAATTCCAACCTGCACCAGCTTCCTGACCAATCTCAGTGTCTCAGGTTTATCCAAACTTTAGCCAACCTTGGGTCATTTAGGAAGTGTACCAGCATGATGCAGCTACCACAAAGGCCCAGGATTGCAAGCTGGCTGTGTATTAAAATGAAAGCCTTGTCCATGTGTCTATAATTGGATGAAGAGTTCATGCCAGAGTGATGCTTCCTATTTTCACATCCCCACAGTGAGCCAGTGTTGGTAGCTCAGAGAAAGCCCAGTGGGTCACTTTATACCCTCCATGACAAAGCAATCAGAGCATGGAAATGCAGACACACTGCTGGGATGAAGGAAACAAGGCACAGGCTCTGGGAGAACAAAACTCTGGGTAACTTGCTGCATGAAGCAGCAGTTGGTGAAAGGAGGGGGATAGAAGGTTAGTCTCAGCTAACTGATGTGTGGATCTGATAGGAACAAACCCAGGGCCTACCAGAAGCTTTTTATGATGTACACATAGAATTTAGATTAGATATGAGGAAAAAATGCTTCATTAAAAGTGTTGTCAGGGTCAGGCACTGGAACAGGCTGCCCAGGGCAGTGCTGGAACCACTCCTGGTGGGATTTAAAAGATGTGTGGATGTGGCACTTGGGGACATGGGTTAGTGATGACCTTGGCAGTGCTGGTTTAATAGTTGGTTTAGATGGTCTTAGAGGGCTCTTCCAACTGTAATAATCCAATTATTCCATGATATTATTCTAAAAAGTCTTGCATTTTGTCACCAGATTTGCTGAGTTTGAACAAGGTCCCCACCATGACAGACCAGTGGGCTGCCCAAGAGCCACCCACCAACTCCAGTGGCTGCACTCACCTACTCCCTGTAGTGTCTCATCCCTTTGACAGCATTTGGCTTATGGACACAAGCAGCTTCTTGAGATGACCTACATCCTGGTTAAGATTCACTGCCACATTTAGTCTTTTATCAGTCAATTCCTGGAAGAAGGGGAAAAAAAAAAGAAGAAATCATTAAAAACTCATTTACAATCTAATTACTAAGAAAGCCTAGAATTAGATCCTCTGTATAAAATTACAATTGCTTGGGCAGATGGGAACAATTCTTGTAAGTCAGAGGGTTATGGCCACATTTAATGACAATGTGGTTCAAAGGCAAGAAACCCTTTCCTGTTGCAGGGAATTAACTGCACACAGAGAATGCCAGAGAGAGCATGGCTGACCTCCAGCTCCCACCCCCCCTGTCCAGGACTCCACGTACCCACTGCTCCCAGGAATTGTGCTCATCTCCACAGCCACACAAGCCTGGCTGAACCCCCACTACAGACTGGAGCATGTGGTTTGTAACACAGGCTGGGGAGGGAGGACTTCTGACCCCACAGCTGGAACAACAAGACTCCTGGACCACCAAGGGCTGGGTCTGACTGGGATCTGTGGGATGTGTGGGTTAATATCCAAGCCCAAGGCAGCTCCAGCTGTGGAACACCATGTGGAGCAGCTGGCTGGAGACACACACCCTTCCCCACCCACAGGGCTCAGCTCAGCTGCTGCCCACCAGCCATCCCATGGATTCACCCCCTGCTCCAAGCCCCTGGGAAATTCCCACTTGCCAGTGACACCTGGACTCGGATCAGGCTTCACAAAGCAGCCCAAGCACCAGTCAACACAGAGAAAAGGAAAGGGGAAAGCAACCATGAACCAGAAAGCTGGTTTCTTGTGCTGAAATGAAAATGCTGAGCTTGTGTTTTTTAAACAAAAATAAATGCTTTTTTTTCCTTCCAGGAGTTCAACAGTTTATTAATTGGGAAGTGTCACAACTGAAGATGGACTCTTCCCCTCCTGCCTCCCTCTCTGTCAGCCTTGCTGAGCTACCAGGGCTGTGTAATCTCTGTTTATTGCCTTTATTGATTAACTCCTCCAGAGACATGCAGAGCACTCCACATCTAAAACACACCTCACTGCTCCTCATTCAGCTCAGAACACAGACATGCAGACAAGCTGCAGGAGAGCTTTTCCTTGAGGTTTAGCAGCTCAAAATAAGCAACTGTGCCTTGGTGACAGGAATTCTTAGCAGGAGCACAGAGGTGTCTGCAGCCACCCAGCCATCAGCCAACCCCACTCTGACTCAAACAGTGCTACCAGCAGAACGAGACTGATGCATTATGTGGCTGCAAATCTCTCCCCAGAGTTCCAGGGAAATTAGAGGGAGTTCAGAGGGCCATTTTCCCTGCTCCCATTTGCCTGGAAATGCAGAATGAGCATTAAATCAAACTCAAGCACCTGCACGGTTACAGAAACGGCTCCAGGCTCAGACACGAGAACAAAACAATCCACAGCAAAGCTGCTCCTGAGTGGACTGGTAAAGATCTTCTACTGTGAAAAAATCATTGGGATCTGTGTTAGGGCAGCCTTAACCTGTTTTAGCCTTATTGAAGAAGAAGATGAGGCCTGTGGAGGCTGAGGCTTGGCTTAGTTGTCTCACACAGCTGATGGGAGTGGAAAGAAAGGCAATTAGCAGCCCAGCAGCAAATGAACCCAGCACTGCCCAGCAGTGGGATGGGGGTGCCTGTGTGATACCAGCACAGAAACAGCATCAGCAGTGAAGGAGCCTTTCAGCCCCACCTCTGGGAAGAGATCTTCCCTCCCTTATTTACTCCCTCTTCCTTCTGTTTTGTGACCTCTCTAATCTCAGGCAGTGTTTACTCATGAATTACAGACACATTCCCAACCCGCCTGGGGCCAATCCTGACAGATCTGGGCTCTGCACAGGCTGCAGCTCCTGCTAACACAGAAGGCATCACAGCTGCCTTGTGCAGCCACTGCTGTGTCCCAGCCCCATGCTCTCCATGACCTGGGGGAAAGTGAGGACCTGGGGGTTGGTCTCTTCTCCCAGGCACTCAGCAATAGGACAAGGGGGCACGATGGGCTCAAGCTCTGCCAGGGGAAATTGAAGTTGGAGAGCAGAAAAAAATTCTTTGCAGAGAGAGTGCTCAGGCATTGGAATGGACTGCCCAGAGACGGGGTGGATTCCCCATCCCTGGAGGTTTTAAAGTGAGCTTGGCCGTGGCACTGAGTGCCATGATCTGGTAAAGGGACTGGAGTTGGACCAAGGGTTGGGCTTGATGATCTCGAAGGTCTTTTCCAACCCAATCCATTCTATGATTCTGTGAAATTTAGGTTAAATATATAGAAAATTCTTCCCTGTGAGGGTGGGCAGGCCCTGGCACAGGTGCCCAGAGAAGCTGTGGCTGCCCCATCCCTGGCAGTGTCCCAGGCCAGGTTGGACAGGGCTTGGAGCAACCTGGGATAGTGAAAGATGTCCCTGCCCATGGCAGGGCTTGGAACAAGGTGAGCTTTAAGGTCCCTTCTGACCCAAACTATTCTGGGATTTTATGATTCTCTCCCTTTGGAATATGGGGAAGAAGAGAGGAAGAGAAGAGCAGTGGGGAAGGCCCTGTGATCACAGACCCAGCAGCTCAGACAGATGCTGAACCGTCTGGGCAGATCCCCCTCCACTGTTCCACACACATGGCACTGCCAGTTTCCAGTGATGGAATGTTTTACACTGAGATTTGAGGGGAAAAGCTTGTTAGAATTCACATAAGCCTCGAAATAAGCTCAGGGCCTCAGCAAGCTGCTGAATATAAATGACTTCCTTAAAGAACACTAAAAGGCCCCCTTTAGTCATCAGCTGGTCCCAAAAGTGACAAAGCAGCTGATTAGAAAACCCAAATGGTCTATTTTTAAATAGAAAGAAAAGGATTCTAAAGAAAACACTCTGAATGTGTTTGAGGGTTTATACAAGTATCATTTCTCAATTTTGTGGGTTGGTTCCAGTACCCAGAAGGAGCAAATATGCTCATTTTCGAGCATGTGTTTTCAGGTCCTTCATAAAAAAAGAGGCACTGTTGCTAGGTGGAAGTGGCTGGAAGACTCTCCTTTTTGATCTCAGAGCTATTTTCAGCTGAGTTTTTAGGCTTATGGGGAGACAGTTTCTTTTTTCCCCCCTCAAATAAAAAAAAGGAAAAAAAAAAGCTTGGAGAAAAGACAAAGAACATGCTCTAATTCCAGCCTCTGCCAATGGCTACCTGTCAAGAGCACTGCTTAGACAATTAATGTATTTTTACTAATGAAGGCTTAATTATAGGTTTATTAGAACTGTTTTTCCACACTCCTCTTCAGGATAAAGCCATGGATATTCTGGCAGAAAACTTGGGTTCCACAGCATGCCCAGAGAGCTCCAGAGCAGCAATGCCAGAGCCAGAGGGGTTATGTGAGTTAAGGCCAAAGCAATTAAATCCAATGAGCCCATCTGGGACACCACAGGGCACATCCAGTGCCACCTGGTTCAGGAGGGCTCACCAGAGCCACCAGCCACAAATGCCGTGGCTGATGGCACTGCTGTTCCCATGCACCACATGGATAAGCCACAAAGGCACAGGTGGGATTGGTGTGAGGAGGGATTTTCTCCAGACAGCAGCAAACAAGGCCATGGAGCACCTGACTGTTCCCAAAATCCCCTGGTCTTGTGCTGAAGGGCTCAGCAGACCTACCACCCCTCACAGGACCAGCTCACAGGGCTGGGACATCCCATCTCACAGGCCCAGCTGCACCTCTGGCTCGGGCACAGTGAGCCCAACATTGAGGTCCATGAGCATCCATGACTGATTACTCTGGAAAAGCCATTCCACTCCTGCTAAAGAATACAAAGGCTTTCTCAGAGTGCTCCTCAGAGGACCATGAGCTTCCTCCTGCAGCTGATGAAACCACTTTGAGTCAATATAAATTGTCCTATCAGTGAATGCTCCTCTCCCCCCTCAAAGGACAGCATTTCCTTCCACTCTATCCATCAGAAGGAAACAGGAATGAGTTTCACTGACACCCCTCAGCTGTGTAAAATGTGCTGGGAGAGCATCTGCTTTAGCCTTCCCTTCCCCAGCTGCCTCCTGCAAAGCTGTCTTGAAGCTGATGTGAAAGCTCTTGTATCCTGTGACAAAGCCACAACTCAAGCACCTGTACAGGTGATGTCCTTTTAGGGCCAACACTCTGAGTATCAACTCCCCAAGAAGGCCAGAAATTATTTGTGCTAAAGGTAATCCACAGGCTCAGGTGAATCACCTGCAAACCTCAAAACAGGCCACCCCAGAGAGAACCCAACAAATTCCAGACCCTAAAACTGCAGTGCCACTGCTGGAGGATACAGGAACACCAGCAGTGTGGAGGGTCAGTCACCCACCCACAGCACAAGGCAGAGCTCAGGTCTGTTCCTTACTCAGCTAAGCAAGATTTTGCTGCTGGCCCACATCAAGGCCACGAAACATTCCCAGGAGCCAGGACCAGCTCCAGGTGAATTCTGGCTAAGGACAGGCTCCTGGACACAGCTGCAGAGGACCAGAAGGAACCACGTTCTGGTAAGAGACAACCTCTGTCTTGGTTTTATGGGTCATGCAAAATTCTCTCCCTGGTGTTACAGATGTCAGCAAGTGCCAACCCAACAGTATTTTAAGCTCTTTGAGTAATCAGCAGATTTATTTTTGGCTTCCCCTTTCCCTTCTGGAAGGGACAAGTCTGGGGATCTTCCCACTTTTACCCAAACCAAATCAAAACCCCATCAAAAGCCCAGAATCAATCCCTTTCCTCCTTGCAAACCTGAGCCATGGGGAAGAGGTCACAGTCCAGATGACAGCAGAACTCCCAAGGCATCCCTGGGATACAGCTCTAGGACACCACCCTGACAAGCTGCAGGACTGGAAGCTCCATCAAGCCCTGGTTTCCCACCAGCAGCATACATCCTGTTCTTTTGCTGGACCTCACTTCCCACAGTTCCCCCTTGGCATGAGGTTTGTGCTGCCCCAGCACAGGCTCAGAGAGGCACTCACCGACTCTGTGCAAACGTCGCTGTTCTCAATAACATTGGCATCCCCAAAAACTTTCCCAATTTCCCTCTCAAGAGCTGCCAAAGACTCCTGGGCCTGCAAGGGAAAAAATTTAAACAAAAAAAAAAGGAAGAAAGGAAAAAACAGGGGAAGCATGACAATTAGCAAAGCCTGAGGAGCAACCCCCCCCCATCTCCCTGAGAGAACAAGAGACACAGGAAATCACCATTCAGGAGGAAATCTGGTTTATGGCAGATTTGCTCAAGGGACCAACACGTTTGCGAAGACTGACATGTCTCCTTACAATCAGCATGTTGCATGTCAGCCTGCCTGCATCTGAGAGCAATTCTACAGGGAAGCTCTAAAAGTCTCACGTCGAGTTATTAGGTAAAAATTGTGCAGCAAAATTCTTTTTGCAAGAGTAGGAGTGCAGGCAGGTCTCCAAAATCCTAATCACAGACCTGTATTTCTACAGAATGTACCATGAGCACCAGCACAGCTCGCTTCAAATGTCAACATCCAACATAATTTGTCCTGAGCAGAATTTTAAATTCCTTATTACAGCAGGTTTCCTTTTAACTTCTCACCTCCTGGCACTGCTTTTGTGATCACTTATCCGTGTCCTAGGACAAGACATGCCCCACCAAGAGCATTCTCCACTCCAGTCTTGCAAGAACTCATCCCAATTTCCTTACTGTGCTGAAGGAACAAGGTGTTCCAGAGTCTGGAGCCAGAGCCCAGCCACTCCACAGGCTATTCCTGTCTCCATTTATCAACCCTCCACAAGAGCTCCCTTTCTGGGGTGACAGACAGCCCTGGGACCTCTCAAGCTCAAAGATTTTCCACTCCAATCCATCTTGTAAGAGCAGTGATTGAGGAAGAGCAGAGGAAACCCACCTACTTGTCTCATCACACTTGTACAGATCTAACTTTTAAGATTTGGAGTCTCCTGGGTTGTAGTTGATGTGTAACCACAAGGCTTGTACACCAACTTGTAACCCTTTGCCATTTAAGACTGGATTTAAAAGCCTCAGGCAATGCTGTGGGAGGAGGGCTGTGGGATGGGCTTGCTGTTAGGCTGGGTGTCTTTTGAATAAGGAATTATTTGTCAGCCCCAAATCACCCCTTGTTTCCACTGGCATAAAATTATGATGAACAAGGAAGTCTTTCAAGAAGGATAATTAAACAGAGCTGTTGGTTGCAGTTTGATCATTTCTACAGCCATGAAGGTATCTTGCATGAGCTCTTACACCCACAGGCACTTGGGGAACCAGCCAGTGGAGCAGGATACCCCACCAGGCAGGGAGTCTCAAATCACCTTTTCCAGCACTGCAAAATGACATATCTTCAGAGTTTTTGCTAGAATTTCTCTCTGCCACTGTTAAGGGTCTCTGCTTACCTTGGGCAAGTCACCAGCCACCTTCTGCCTCTCATTCTGATCAACTTTGAGTTTTGATAGTGTTTCATTGAGCTGCGTTTTCAGCTGCAAAGCAACAACAGAGCAGGTGAGTTTCCCCTCACACACACACAGAGATTCCATCTGTCTGTCCCACGGATTAACCCAGAGCACACGGACTGCAAAGGGAGGAAGATTACCAACAATTACTGCACACACTGGATTAGTGGACATGTATGATGAGGTTTACAAGGACAGGCAAGGAAGAGAGACTCCATCTGTAAAGATAAATGGAAAGAATGGAAACTACAGAAGAAAAGACATGGTTGGCATCAGCTTTGGTACGAGTGGTTTCAACTTTTAAACTCTGTTGCCAGGAGGAGCATTAGCAATACTGACAGTGCAAAGCCTCTCCAGCACCTTTATCACAGAAGTCAGCCCAGACTCCAACTTAATTCACAGCAAATGTGCAAAAAATGTAGATTGTCATCTTCCTAGTTCAGGCTAAACAGTCTCTTTACTGCTGAATAAACTAAAAAGCTCTACTTGTCATCTTAATAAAGCACCACTTACTACAACTATGTTGACTTAACCAGCCTGTTAATGTCACATCAAGGCACGAATCACTGACAGGGGGATATTAAGTTGTCGATTGTGTTTAGATTCAATCCAAAAAAAGTGAAACTGTTTCAGTCAAGAGGGATGAACACTCCACACTGGCTGCCCTTAAACTGCAGCCTTTCAAAGGATAAACATTTTTAAAGGGTATTTTGATTGCACTACAACACAGCACACAGAAGCAGCCACAGCACTTGAGGCTCGAGCCTGGAACAGGAGTGTTAACAAGGAGCTCGAGTGCCAATTTGGTTGGATTTGTGCCTCTGAAGGGAGCTGTGCTAATGTTCACTATTCCTCCTGTCAATCTTCTGGGGAGCCAGCAGGAGATTAAAGAAGGGAACAATGGGCTACTCAGAGCCCTGAATTCTCACTAATTCCAAACCTACACATTGTATTTGTCTCACCCTTGGATGACTTCCAACCCTTTGGAGCACCTGGACTGGTGAATGCTGGGTTTTTACATTTTGGGGAACCATTGCTGAGCTCCTCTGCAGTTCAGCTTCTCTCCTTGCTCACCTTATACACAGTGGGAAAGCCACTATGAAATCCCATCATTTCTGTTCTTCAGCCTCCTGCAAAAACCCCTCACAGCCACTGGACAGCATTCCTGAGCCATTTGCATGCAGGTGCTTGTTCACCACCTCCTCACAGCACCATCAGATTATTGCACTCAAGCTGCCCTGGCAAGGGAGCTCAGCTTTTTAAGCTTTTGTTGTGCAGAGACATAATAAATTGTTGCCTCTTACATGAAAGAAGTTGGCATTTGCTGATTAACTCCAATCTATGCATTCAATTCCCACTTCCCCTGCTTTCAAAAGGAGAGGCTTTGGTTGCTGAGGCAAGCATACTGTTCACTTAAGCAGATTGTTGCTCTGGTGGTGTCTTTTTTTTTAAATTTCAACTATTTTAAGCCATTTCCATCAGTGGCAGCACCCTGGTGGGATCAGCTCAGCCTGTGGTGACAGGTGGTCCCACCAACCACTCCAAAACCCAAAGACAGTGACAGAGACAACCTTCCCCAATTCTGGCTCACAAGCAGGTAAGCACTTCCAAACACAAGCAGAGGAGGGATCTGACTGCTCCTGCAGCCTTACAAACCACATCAGTGAATCAAGGGGGAAGGGGAAGGGCTCAGACTGGAAAACCATGCATCCTTGGGTCCATCCTGGTTAATCCCAGTCCTTCTTGAGAAAGCTGCTAGAGGAGCATTATTGGCTGGAAGCATTTCTAGCCAAACATGCTGTTGCACATGCAAGCACCAAGCCAGCACAGCCATTCAGCCCAGCAGGGTGTCAGCAGCTGAAGGGCTGCATGCTCTGAATCCATCTGACTCTGGGTTTGGCCAATTGCTGCACATGCACAGCAGGATGGAACAGGCTCTGCACAGTCAGAACACACACACTGAATGGGTTGCACGCTCTGAATCCATCTAACTTTGGGTTTGGCCAATTGTTGTCCATGCACAGCAGGATGGAACAGGCTCTGCACAGTCAGAGCACAAATACTGAATGACTGAATGGGCTGCACGCTCTGAATCCATCTAACTTTGGGTTTGGCCAATTGCTGCACATGCAGAGCAGGATGGATCAGAACACAGATACTGGATAGGCTGCATGCTCTGAATCCATCTAACTTTGAGTTTGGCCAATTGCTGCACATGCAGAGCAGGATGGATCAGAACACAGATACTGGATAGGCTGCATGCTCTGAATCCATCTAACTTTGGGTTTGGCCAATTGTTGTCCATGCACAGCAGGATGGAACAGGCTCTGCACAGTCAGAACACACACACACTGAATGGGCTGCATGCTCTGAATCCATCTAACTTTGGGTTTGGCCAATTGCTGCACATGCAGAGCAGGATGGATCAGAACACACACACTGAATGGGCTGCATGCTCTGAATCCATCTAACTTTGGGTTTGGCCAATTGCTGCACATGCAGAGCAGGATGGATCAGAACACACACACTGAATGGGCTGCATGCTCTGAATCCATCTAACTTTGGGTTTGGCCAATTGCTGCACATGCAGAGCAGGATGGATCAGAACACACACACTGAATGGGCTGCATGCTCTGAATCCATCTAACTTTGGGTTTGGCCAATTGCTGCACATGCAGAGCAGGATGGATCAGAACACAGATATTGAATGGGCTGCATGCTCTGAATCCATCTAACTTTGGGTTTGGCCAATTGCTGCACATGCAGAGCAGGATGGATCAGAACACAGATATTGAATGGGCTGCATGCTCTGAATCCATCTAACTTTGGGTTTGGCCAATTGTTGTACATGCAGAGCAGGATGGAACAGGCTCTGCACAGTCAGAACACGGATACCACAGTTGCATCCTCAAAAGCTTTGGAGAAAAAAAACCCATCAGAGAATAACCCTGAAGTTAAGAGAGCACCACTTTGGCTGCTCCAAGGCCATGACACTTGCTGTTGCATATGCCTACACTGCAAATCTTCTCAAGAAGTTTCAGGAATGAGAGTCTTACAGACTTTGCAAAAAAGTCTTAAGAACCAGACATGCTATTGTTAGGAGCAGAGAAAGAGACAAATTGTAAAAGTCAGACTACATAAATGATTTCAATGGACAAAAATATCAAGCTGAAGAGGTTAGCAGAACAGACAGGATTTGAAATAAGTCTCCGCTTCGTACGTATGCTGGGAGCCTGTTGGTGCCCAACGGAGAACAAGCTTCTTACCAAATTTAACTCTTCATTCTGTCTTACTGCTTCAGAATATGAATCATCAAGTTTTTTCTGCAATTCAGTCAAGAGATCTTTGAGCTGAAATGAAGTTTAGAGTTTTAGGATTTGTCTCCTTAGGGTGCCCCCTTCTCTTTGCTCAATTATTAGTGTGTGTTCTACCCTAAGGTCACAAGCAACAAACTCCTCAGCCACAGGGGCTAAGCAGGGTTAGTTTGCCAGCCAACTGGTAACCAAAAGGAAAAACAACCAAAAAGAACAGCTTGGACAATTATGTTTACCTCTCTGACTTCTGAAACATAAGTAGATCGTTCTATTTCTGCCTTTTCTAGTTCACTTTCCAAATGTTCTCTCTCTTTTTTAAGCTAGAAACAGAAAAACAGAGTTAAAACAGATGTTTCCAATGCTTTCTTTTGCAGTATCGTTTGCTTGATTTGTAATTAGCTGTAAATTTCTGTCAAATAGTCCGTGACATTTAGAGAGCATTTCAAATGCAGTGATTGCACAGCACAGATTTAAACTGTTACACTTCAAAAAAAAAAGATAAAAAGAAAAAGGATCAAGCCCAGGATTGTCAACAAGCAGGAAACTGCTCAGCCTCACAAGAAAGAGCCCCAGTGGGTGAGTACAGAAGTGAAAAACAGAACAATTTCCAGTACTGAGCTTCTCTGCTTTCTAAAAACACTGCCCAAAAGACTCAGATTAACTGCAGCACAGAAAGTTCAGGTTCACAGCATAAGCCTAAATGGTGTTTAAAGAACATAAATCTTCAAAGACAAAAAGGAAAAAAGACACCTGCACGTACAGTTTCAACTTCTTTGATTTCTTCCCTTAACCTTTCCACCTCGTGCTCCAAGGAAGTGACTGAAGTTTTCATCTGCAGTTTTCAAGAAAAACAAGAGATATTTAGTTGGGTTGGTCTCAAACTCTCCATATAAACATGAGATTGCTTCCACTTTCTAAAAATATTGAGGATGAACTATCAGTGGCTGGATAAAATGCTCAAATAATTCAATATACTGAGTCTATGTTAGAACACCAGTCCTACCTTCTCCCAACTTAAGTATTTCTTTGACATATTTAGAGCCTAAATGTCTGAAATATTTGGAAAATAAGGACTAAGCCAGTTGTGCATTAGTCATAGTAAGGGAAATATCCTTCCTGGACAGGGAACAGACTCCATCACACACCCAAATTCAGCCTATTTAGCCTCATTAGGGGCTGTGTAAGTGCAGCAGATGGTACCACATCTACAGTTCAAGATCTGACAGCCTTTATAAGCCCCTCAACCAAGATGTTTATAAATCATCTGTTTGCTCCAGGCTCACACACTGGCACTCAAATTTACTAAGCAGAAATACTTTAGAAATTATTTTTTCAAAAAAAGCAGTTTGACCTACTTTAATTGTAGATTAGCAAAGAAACATAAAAGGCTTTTTTTTCTTCCCACTTCTGCTAACAGAGCCTTCCTAAAAGGAAAGCTTTGCAGGCAATTTCAAGTGTAATTAGTTGACCATAATGGATTGAGCAGTATTTTAACAGCTTCCAAAAAACTCTTTATGATCCTATGAAACTTCAATTTTAGCACAAAGAGTCCCTATCTATTCACAAAGAGACCTGGAATAAACCCCAAGTGCTCAAGAGAAGTTGTCAGTCCAAGTTATCTGGATCAGAAAAATGCATATTCCTGGGCACATTAACAGGACAAATGTACATTTCTGAACCTCTGGCTTCCTATCTCACCAACAGTAATATTACTATTTGCTATTTGTGCCTCCTGCATCACCTGCAAAGGACTTCCCATCCCTGGGAGTGTCCCAGGCCAGGCTGGACAGGGCTTGGAGCAACCTGGGATAGTGGGAGGTGTCCCTGCCCATGGCAGGGGGTGGAACAAGATGGTCTTTAAGGTCCCTTCCCACCCAAATCAGTCTGTGATTATAGGACTGTGACACAGACTTGTCACAAAGACCTTATACCTGTGCTCTTTATTGGTTCTTGCTTCTCCAAAGACAACAGAAATAACCACACCAATCTAAAGGGATCAACAAATCCTCCATTTTTCAGGTTTCTTTAATGGAAACACATTCCTTTAAAAATTCAAAATCAGCCTTTACATGAAGCTAAGTATCAGAACACCAAAATACTGCTGGTATGAGGAATTATTCCCACTATACTTGTTGCAGGCTTCACCTTTGTCATTCCCTGGTCACAAACACATCAAACCAGGCAGCCAGGGCTGTTCTACACCTGCCTTCACACACCTCAAACACCCTCTGTGACTTCAAGCACAACCTGCCTGGCTGCTGTAAAAAAAACCAAAAAAAATCTTCAGAAATACCTGTTTAAGTTCCTTCTGTGATTCTTCAACTTTTATCTTCCATTTGCTTTCTTCCTCTTCTACACTCCTCTGTAGCCTTTGTAAAATCCCCTCCTAAGGGGAGAGAGGGATTTGAAAGCTCAGAGCAGAAGAAAAGCAGCTTGGAACATCACAGAGGTGACCAGGCATCCAACTTACTGTCTCTGCCAGAACAGATTTGTATTTCTCACACTCCAGCTGCAGCAGGATGTGCATTTCCTCAGCCTCCTTCAACTTCTGCTCCATAGCCTGGGCAAAGGGAAAAAGGGACCATGACAGCCACATCTCAGTGGATGGTTTTCAGTTCTATTCATCTTTCCACAAGCTGGTGCCATTCATGGGCAGCTCTGCCATGCACAGACAAGAGCAAGTGCAGGGTACACCTACAGCTCTCAACACTGAATCACAAACTTCATGTAAGTTACTGAAAAAATCCCCATTACTCCCAAAAGGGAACAGGGATTCTGAATTTCACGGACTCCCAACTCCACAAAGCACTTTTTAAAGATGCAAATACACTTCTGATTTACAACCTTCAAACATCTACAGGGTGCCCAGAGAAGCTGTGGCTGCCCCATCCCTGGAAGTGTCCAAGGTCAGGCTGGATGGGGTTTGGAGCAACCGAGGCTGGCGAGTGTCATCCCTGTCCAGGGCAGGTTGGAACTGGATGACCTTTAAGGTTCCTTCCAACCCAAACCATTCCAGGATTGTACAGAACAATTTCCTTGTGACTTGTTTGAGAATTTGAACTTCACAACCCTCAGCACAATTTGTAAAACTTATACTGGAAAAACACATTCTGCCCCTCACAGGTTGACCCCTGTCTGTGCCTACCTTGACATCTTGAGATCCTGAAGCCTCTCTCAGATATTCCTTTGCCATCTTCTCAAACCCACATATCCACTCGCTGTGGCTCTGTTGGGAAACCATTCAGTTAAAAGCTGAGAACAACCTCCCTAAAGCCATTCCCAGGCCATTTGTCTCCCAGCTGCAGGCTCAGGGAGCAGCATTTCAGTGCCCCAGACCCCCAGAGCTCCCACACAGCCTGCCAGTTGTTGTTCAGTCAGTACCACACACAGCTGAGAGGAGCTGGTGGGCAGCAATCCAGGAGCACGAGGTTATGAGACACACACACAGCTCAGGGGGGCCTGGATGTGCTGGAACACAGCTGAGTGACAGAGGACTCCCTGCAAGTGTCAGGGCTCCACCAGAAGCATCTGAAGATGTACAGCAATCTTTTCCAAAATCCCTGAGCAATTAAAGCAGACACTTGCTATGTAATTGTAGGATGGCTGTTTTGTAACCTTACAGAAACAGCCTTTTTAAAGACTGGCTCATCAGGAGACTAAGTTTAGCACATTTGGGAACAATTTTAAATATGAATATTCAAAACCTCTGGATGTCATCCATGGAATGCAAACCCCCTTTTTGCAGCCTCACGTCACTTTACTCACCCCAAGTGAACCAGATGAACCCAGTGCACTCTCCCTGCAAACAACTGAGAGCCACCAGGGATATAAATTTGGAAATCACTGCTTGGGGACAAAATAAACCTCCTAAACCACATTAGGTGTCACTGAGGCAGCACATCTCCTCCAGAAAGGGGCAGAAATACAGACCCCATTGTGCCAGACAGTGAGTAAACACACAGCAGACCTTATTCAACCCTGAAAATTTACTGTCTCGGTTACAAGAGAACACAGACAGGTAAATGGGTGTTAGGGCCATAAGAAAACACAAGATAACGACAATTTCTTTTTTGTTTTAACACTCTTCTTGAAGTAAGCACCTACAGCTTTGTCTCTCTGCTGCTGGCAAGTACAAGGCACCATTAGTGACACTCTTGTCCCCTTGTAAAAGCCCTGGGACATGGGAGACTGTGAGGAAACTCTCCACAGTGCCCAGCACAGCAGGATCAGAGCCCTCTGGTTCCCAGCAGAAGGTTCAGAAGAGCCACTTCTCTTACCACATTAGAAGGAAGGGAGACTTTAGGGAAGAGCTTCTGGAGGAGTTCACGTGTCTCCACCTCGGCAGCCTCCAAATGCTGCTGCTTCTCCTAAACCAAGAGAAGGGCCCATGTGAAACTGGGGAAAAAACAATCCACAGATCTGGCAATAGCCCATTCTATGCCTGCAGTAACTCACTTAACCCAGAAAGTCTTTTCATAAGTGAGAAAGGTGCTATAGTCTCTAAAATTGCCAGTAAATTGCTCCAAAAACTGGTCACTGAATTGCTTCAGAATTTGGCCTTCGCTTTTGTTCTCTTAAGCTTTTATTTTCTTATTTTCTCCTCCAATCTAGCCTGGCTGTACAGAAATCACACCATCATTCACTTTTCACAACACAAACTACACTGTGCTGAGCAACTGCATCCACAGATCACAGCAACCCTGCCACTCCACTTGACAGAGCTCAAAAACAAGTAGTTTGACCAATCAACCTTTTTTTTTTTTAAATCCATGCTTTTCTTAAACAATTTCAGTTGTGGAAAAAAAATCACCATAAGTTCATGTCATCACATCAAAATCAGAGAATTAAAAATCTAAAGGAAACTTTGTGTTAATGCACATTTGAACCAGGCCAAGAAAGCAAAACTTCTAAACATTTTAAGTACTCAGGAGGAAAACCCTTATATCCTTTATATCCTCCTTTCCCAACCTTGGATGCAATGGGAAATAATTATTAGAGCTGTGTGATAATCTCCAGGCTTTCTTTGCTATTGCTCTGCAAATAGGAAGACCCAGAGCCAAGGGCACCCTGTACAGATCCATCCCTCCATGTATTTAACATTTAAAGCAGAGCAGCCACAGGACATGTGCTTGCTGTGCTTGTGGCAGATGGGGTTAATTTAGCCACACCATGCTCAGGCTGCCATTTAAATTTAAATGCAGAAAGCCTGAAACCCTGCACAGAAGGCAGCTTTGAGCCTAAATCCTTCACTGATCCTTGGTTTTTCCCCCCTTGGACATCGGTGTTACTGCCTTGCTGCTCTGAGCTCCTTTGCTGCAAGAGGTGGGTGGTGTGAGCATGTTGAGATGCAGAGGCAGAAACCAGACATGGGGTTGGGAAGTTGTGCTAAGTGTGTTAGTTGGCAGCGATTTAGGCACCACCAAGGAGTGGCCAATGGCTGTTTGATGAAGCCTCCCAGCTGCAAGAGAGAGCAGGCAAGCATTAGCACAGGGCAAAAGCAGGTCCAAACCTCCCCAGCCAAGGGCAGAGGCACCTCCAAAACACAGACACACAGTCCCAAATCAGAGCTCCTCTGCTTCTAGAGACCTCACTGGTGTTCTTCAGGTGATTTTGATGCTTTGGTTGAATTAACACTGAACCAGGCTCACAGCAAACACAAGCTCCTCTCAGAGCCATTCATGGCCAGTATCATTTGGAGCATCAGTCCAATGGTCCTTTCATGTGCCTTCCAGGAGGAATTCACAGCTGTGGTCACACCATTTGCCTGGGGTTTTAAGTAATAATTTAGTCCTGGTGCTCCACAGGTCCAATAGATTTGTTCAAGCACAGCCAAAGCCCAGTAGAGGAAAGCAGGTTTGCTCACCAGCACAGCTTTTACTCTGGAGCTCCCCACAAACCAAAAGCGATTCACGACAGCTCTAACAATTATGCAAACAAAAAAAAAATCAAAAGTCAGCATGCCCACAAACTAACAATTAAAAAAAAATAAACCTAAAGACAACAGGAAGAAGCAGAGGTGAGAGTATATGAATGATCACTGAGAAGAGATTATACTTAAACTGCAGTAAAAGTTAAAAGTCTCCATTTCACTTAAAAAACCAGCTGCAGATCTGCTTCTAGCTTAACGCATCATTTCTAGCAGTCAGCATTACAACCTTGGCAGTCTTGTTCACTTTGTCCTGCAGCAATTTTTCAGTTGATGCCAATGCTTCCATTGCTTCCCAGTTTTTCTCCCGAAGGTCCTAATCATTTTTAGAAAGAATGATTTCAGTTCAGCCAATATTCAAAGTGGGTTTGCTTTTATTTCAGAGATATTACTTCACGTCACATTCCACCATTTGCATTTAAATGCTGGTCACTGCAAGATGATTTTGTTGGGGAGTAGGACATACACTAGCAAAGACAAGTGTTATGTTCAAAGAGTCTGAATGAAAAGGTGGAGGGGGGAAAAAAATGCCAATTTCTACCCAACCTGCCCCCAATGTCCACAACTGATCCAGGTGTTACTGCAGAGCTGTATCACTACAGTGACCCCACACTTTGACTGCACTTGTAAGAAGAAAGAGGGAAGTTTTCAGAAGTAGTGAGGAAGACAGACACCAAACCACAGACTACACAACAGAGTGTTAGGCATGTTGCAGTGCAGAACCCAGCATGGAGCCCAGGACACATGGAGGTGTGCACATTTATGCCCCTGATCCTGCAGCCACACCCTGAGCCTCAGCCCAAACCTACTTGGTGAGCAACACAAAGCTCAGGGCCTCTCTTGGCAGTGTCTGCCCAAGACAGAACTCTCCACTGTACCCACAGAACACTGGTTTGGGGCTCACCAGCCCTCCTGAGAGGTTCTGGGGTGCCAGCAGTGGCCAGCACAGCCCAGACCCGCGGGGAGAGACCACAGTGCTGTGCTCCTGCATCTTTCTTGGCGAGGTCATCAAACGTGTACTCCACAAGGTGTCAACATGCAGGCTCAGTTAGGAGGCCCAGAGCTCTGCTAAGAGCAGCCTCACAGCTCAGATCTAATCACAGAATCATAGAATTAGTTGGGTTGGAAGACACCTCTGAGATCATCAAGTCCAACCCTTAATCCAACTCCACTTTGATTACCAGATCATGGCACTCAGTGCCACGGCCAATTTCAATTTAAAAACCTCCAGGGATGGAGAATCCACCACCTCTCTGGGCAGCCCATTCCAATGCCTGAGCACTCTCTCTGAAAAGAATTTCTTAGTGATATCCAACCTAAACTTCCCCTGGCAGAGCTTAAGCCTGTGTCCTCTTGTCCTACTGTTGGTTGCCTGAGAGAAGAGACCAACCCCCACCTGGCTACAACATCCTTTCAGGCAGTTGTAGAGAGTGACAAAGTCTCCTCTGAGCCTCCTCTTCTCCAGGCTAAACACCCCCAGCTCCCTCAGCCTCTCCCCACAGCACTTGTGCTCCAGTCCCTTCTCCAGCCTCATTGCTCTTCTCTGGACCCGCTCCAGCCCCTCAATCTCTTTCCTCAACTGAGGGGCCCAGAACTGAACACAACACTCAGTCTAGGAAGGATGGTGGGCCTTGCAGGGAGGAGAATACAGTGCTTGGGATTGAGATTAAATTTTTTCCAACCCTCAGAGCAATCTCCTTTAGCAAAGGGCTGTTCTGGAAAGGTTGGTTTGTCGTTCACCGAAGTTGCATTCAAAGCCCAGCAGGTACCTGCACCAGCTTCACCTCACCACTTCTACTGTCCCACTATCCTGAGGGCTGTTTTACAGGATATAAGCACAATCTTGGATAAAACTGAGAAAATCTGGGACCTACAGGCATGGCCTGCCTTTAGCAGCAGTCAGACTTCTGTCTGCACCACAAAGGGTGCTTAGATCTTGTGATTCCCCAGGAAACACATGCATATGGTTCTACCCTTCCAGCTCAGTTGTCCTCTGAGTCTACTCAGCCACTTTCCCTCTATTTTATTTCAGCTCTTAAACAGCACTCCTTGCTCAAAAGCTCAAGTTCTCGGTATTTTCCTTGTGCATCTTCCTTATATTGTCCCACTACTAAGCAATAAAGCTTATTGCATGGTATCCATTGGATTTTACAGTCTATCAAGGAGAGATAGGCAAGATAAACCCCCTGTGCTTTAACAACTGTCTTCCAAGTAACTTAAAAGACAGCACTCTTACTCTTGCCCTGCACAGGTAATGCCCTACAAGGATGTAACTTCACAGCTTCATGATGGAAGATAAAAGTTATAATTCCACCCACAAACAACCCACACTGCACCATCAGCAGCTGCTGTGCAGGAAGGCTCATGGCCCTTCACCTGCTTTGGAAGATCAGGATTAGTCACTGAGGATTGGGAAAAGCCAGATCTGAGCACCCTGAAGGTAATTCCCCCTCCCATGTCCATGCACAAGGACCAGAGCCTGGAGCACAGCACCTTTCATCCTCCCCAAACCCACTTCTCTTCCCTTGGCAAAGGGTGTGTTTCTGAACAGGACTAACAAGGCTTGAATCCCAGCCTAAGGACCTGCTGTGGGATGTGTCCCTTAGCAAGTCTCCTTCCTCTCCTTAAATCAGCAAATTGTCAAGGACTGACAAACTCTAACCAGTAATGTGGTCACTCCCAAGAGGGAAAGAGTGTCCAGGGGACACAATACAGCACACAAGTGTCAGAAACACTCCCTGCAGAATGCTCCAGGCATCAAGGAGTGCTGTGCACACAGGTTTGGTTGCTTTGGGAGTTTGGGAGGGTTTTCTGGGGTGGTGGGGAAGAATTTCCTTACGTTGTTCTTTTTCCTCTGCTGCTCAAAGGCGTTTCTCTGAGAGGCGAGCTCGTTCTGGAGGCTGGCAATCTCCTTCTCCTTGCCTGCAACCCTGAATTGACAAAGAGATTCACAAACAAGTCAGGAGGCACTGAAGAAATTCCCATGGAAGCACTGACACCCTTTCCCATACTCTGACTTGCCTTCCCTTCCAGCAACACTCTCCTTGAAAAGCTGCTCTCACTGACTTGGCAGCATCACTCGCTTCCCACTGCTCTGTGAGCCACGGGCTGCCAGAGCAAAGCCCATTGTAAGGCTGTTGCTTGCCTACAACAGCATCTGCACACATTTATCAAGGCCACAGAAAGGCAGCACATTAGCTGAGGGTAAGGCAGCCAACCCACACTAGCACAGCACCAGAAACAGGCACTGCCTGCTGGATAAGAGCATTCCCTTTCAGGCACCTAGTCCACAATTTATAAGTCATTGCACTTAAAAGACAAATAATTCAGCCAGCCAAAAATGCATGACAGTGGCAATTTGCTCAGCACAATGTAAGGCAGTGTGGCATCAGCTTCCACTCAGTTATTCAGTGTGCTTCAGCTCCACCTTACAACACACTTTCAACCCCTGAGATTTCCCCTGGGAAAAGATTTCCACCGGATGATTTTATAATATGAAAAACCCTCTGCTGAGCTGAAGTTCCAAGCAAAAAATCCTGTCACTTTTGCTTGAAACACCAACATTTAACTCTTCAGCCACACAGCTGAGCTGGCATGCATTCAAAATTCAATCAATCATGGCTCACTTCTATGGTGGGCACAACACTCTGCCAGCACTGTCTGTCTGCAGGAGATTGCAGCCAAGGAGAATCATTGTGAGGAGAATCTTTATGTTCAAGTTTTATTAGATAGAAAACTTTTTTTTTACAGCCCACTTCTCACACTCTGATACTGCACATGTGGCAATTATTTCACCTTCTAAATTTCCTGAGCAGTAAGAAATGCATCAATTGCATTCAGCTTCTGGCAATACTCACACTTGGAGGAGCTCCTCGCTTTGGACAGCCAGAGATGCCTACAAGGAGATCAGAGAAGTGTCAGGAGTAGAGCAGCAGCAAAGCCCAGGATGTGCCTTGTTAATGAGGCACTGCTGCACCACCACCAGCTGCACTCTGGGGGAAACCTGTCCAGCCTCCCCTGGGAGCAGCCTGGCTGGGATACAGCACGGAAAGGGAGAGGAGAACACAGCAGAACACAAGGCTGCAAACCCACATGATAAAGGGAAGCAGGAACAGATTTGCAACAGCCAGAAAAACTGGCTCAGTGCAACCCAGCCCTGAAGCTCTCCCTGCATTTCCATGGTCAATACAGCTACTGGTTTTTCCATACAAGATACCATCACCCCCTGGGACTTCATTCAAACAGTGCAACTGGAAGCATTACCTGTTTGCAGTTCTCCTGCTTTAATTCTTGTATTTGAGCTTTAAAAGATTCATTTTCTTTTTGCATCTCCTGTTGAAAGGAAAAAAGCAATATATACTCATGTATAAATATAGATACACACTCTCAATACAGACACTCCTCATCAAAACTTTACCTGCAACTGTTTTACTTGGTTTGCAATTTCTCTCTCTTTTTCTTCCACTACAGTTTTCAGCTTCTTCATTTGTTCTTCTTCCCCTTTCAACCTGCAGAGATGGTTTAGAAAGTAAGAAAAAATATTATTGAAGAAAAAATGCTTAAAGTAAGGAAAAAAAAGTTAAAGATTTTATGCTAAAAGGGACAGACACTCTAGTTGGGGCAATTTTTGCAGAAGATAAATAAATTCTGTAAGCTATATATAATAATCAGCCAAAAGGAGAGCACACACATATGGAGAAGAAACCACTGCACTACAGCTCCAAGCCAAGGGATTGATCACCTGAGCAGGTGGCTCTGAAGGTGCCAGGGACAGTCTCCTAAAGGTGAGGCTGCCTCAGCTACCACGTACTGGCTCTCCCAGAGCTCTGCTGGGAGGGCAGCAGATCCCAGGAGCTGCCTCAAAGACAGAGCCCTTCTTGGCACAGTCTCATAAAACCTTCCTCTGCCTTGGAGCAGCCAGACAAAGCAGAGTCAAAACAGAGGAAAGCCTGGCAGTGCTTCTCCATAAAAGAGGAGCTGGAGAACTGGCTATTGCATCTCAGCCTGGAAATGGCAAACTGGATCTCTTCGCTGCTTCCACCAGCTGAGCCACAGGCACTTCAATCCACACTCTTATAAACATGCTAAACAGAAGGAGAAATTATCCCCAGGCACAAGAAGCAGCAGATTCCCTGGTTAATGGAGCCCTGGGTGAACATTCCCAGGGAGTGTGAGCAGCACTGCTCAGGCAGGATGGTCAGGGACAGAGACACTGAACTGCCATTTTAGCAAAGCCCATGGAATTCCTGAAACCAATCCATACATTCCAGTTTAAGATAAATGCCAGCACTGAATGCATATTCCCAGCAGACACCTGAGGAACTGCTACTATGCATACTCACAAGCTCTCCAGGTCCTGGATTTGGGATGCAGCTGGAACCTGGAAAAGTAATTCCCAATCTCATTTGGATGGCACAGTTTTCAAATTAACAGCAGCTCTTTGTGTCAGCAGAGGCCACACACAACTTGCAAGAAATATCACACTTGTCAAAGGAATACCAGGAATTTTGGATCAGATATTCTTGATCCAAGAACAGCTAAACACAAAATTGATTTCAGAAGCAGAGCTTACACCAAGCATTCCAAACTTCACACCAGCCAATTAGTCTCCATTCCATCTTCCCCCTGGGATAAATGCCTGTCTAGACTTCCACCCAAAATAAAAGTGCAACTCAGTTTATCCCCTTTACCATCAACAAAAATCCAAATTAACCTAAAATACCACCTTATTGGAAAAGTTCTCCCACTAAGTAACACTTGGCTTCAAGGATGTCCAGTTGCCTGTTCTCAAGTCCAGCAGGAAATCAAAAGCCAAAACATTCCAGCCTCAGATAAAGGCAGGAAGGAATGAGAGTAAAGGCTGAGCACCTCAGGAGGAGCTGCTACACTCAGTCACTGCAAGAGTTCCTCCATGACTGGAGCTCTCCAGACCTGCTCCAGCCTGGCAAGGAGGTGCCCAGGACACAGCCCTGATTCTGTCTGGGAGCTTCAAAGCTTTCAGACCACCAAAGCTCCTCGTTATGCACAGTATCATCCCCGTGAAAGAAACACTCCCAGAACTTGTTATCCATGTAAAACCCGTTCTGGAGGAACACAGCTCAACTAGTGGGACCTCTGCACTGTAAACTACCAGCTTAGTCAAACAGGATTTAAAGAAACTCTGGAAGTTGATGGCAATGCAAACACTTGGTGAGAGGTTGAGGAGCAAATCATTTTCCTGTTCCCCCAAGCAGCATTCCCAAACCACATCCACTCTGCAGGCTGTACCTGTTGGAGCTGTTGCAGGTTCTGTTGTTCTAATTCCTGAACTTTACTGGTTAATTGTGCAATTGTGTCCTTCTGACCCTTTGGACAAATAAAAAGCAAGTTTAGAAATGTAAATTTATCTTCTTCACAGACAGAAATGCTGCCCACAGGACTTATTTCCCTTCAGAACACCAAAGAAGGCTTACCTGCAGACATTCTCCTTTCTTAACCATCTCTTTCTCCTTCTCTTCCAGTAAGGCCTCCAGGGTTTTCACCTGCTTCTCCTTCCCCTTCAGCCTGTACCATTAAACACACAGAGACACAGCATCAACCTTTGCTCTTTTATCCACCTGAAAATAAACCACCCAACGCTTTGCAGCACGGAACAAAAGCAGCAGGTGTGATCAAAGGTACCAACACAATTCACCTGCTAAAAACCAGTGTGTGAACACTTCCCCTTCAGCCTGGAGATGCCCTTGATCAGTGGTGCTGCTCACTGAGTGAGGGCTGACACAGATTTGCAGGGATATCACACACATGTGCTCTCCTCATCTAAAAATACTCCCTTCCCCTCCCTCCCCAGCTGGGGACACAAGGGACTGATCACTTACCCACCCAGATACAGCACAGATATTATTACCAAAGTAAGTTTTCCACTATGCCTTGCCTACAACCCTCCACCCTGAGCTGAATTAAACCACTTGCAGCTAAACTGGGGCTAGAGAAACCAGGCTGCACTTCATGTTTGCTGCCTCAGACAGGAGCGGGTGTTTCTGCTAAAAACTCACATCTAAGACCAGTGTTAACAGCCTGGATCACTTCATGTGAAGCACAGACAGCAGGGAAGAACATTTCAACTTAAAACAGACCAGAGGAGTAAGGGGTGCACAGATAAGACATCACCAACTGTACTTACAGAGTCTGAAGTTCTTTGACTTGTGATGTAACTGAGACCTAAAGAAAACAATCAGGACTTCAGTTCAGTGCACATGCAAAAGACACATAAATACTAAAAACTGCTCTAGGGAAACCCCAGACATTCATAAAATAGGCACTATTTGTTGCAGTTATATAAGCATAAACACTCCTCTGGGGTTGTTTTTAATTATGAGAAGCCAAGTGTCTCCACTAGTGACATTCTCCACATTTAAAATGTGACTTCCAGAGCAGCAAAGGAAACAGTGCAATGGGAGCACAAGCAGGCCTGTGTTTGCACCATGGGACACACAGGACAAAGCAGACACTGATGATGACAACCCTCTCACTGGCAACTCCAGCTCAGACCAGAGAGATCACCCCTGATCACTGAGACCTTTGCACAGGGAACTGCTTTTTGGTGCTCTCTGCAATGGCAGCACTCCCGCAAATTCCCATTTTAAGGCTGAACATGGATTGAAGAAATGAGATTTAGTGGGAATGTTTATTTGGAATTCTGTATAAAAGACAGGCAGTAGTTATTTGTGTAGATGCTGGCCTAGTTCAACCCTCTACCACAACATGGCAGGAGTTCCAGACATTCCCAAAAATCTCTATTCTGCTTGCAGGAGACCAAAAGGTCCACAAATGTGTCACCTTGGGGGAAGGCATCTCATTTGTAGCTTTCCAGAGACAGCAAGTATAAAACTGCACTTTTTTCCTGGGCTTTGTGCCAATTCCAGGGAAGGAAACACACAAAAATAACTCCCTCAGTTCCTGGAAATTTGCTCTGGAGGAAAAGCCCAAGGTGGAAACACATTCTATGAAGCTTTGCCTAAAAAGGACAAAACTTTTACACTAAGGAAAGAAGAAAAAGGGGTGACATGTTGGAATGTGGCTGGAAAGACTGGGAAAAAAAAGGGCAGACCAAAAACACAACCCAGACAAACAAGTAAACTTCCTGACAGCACGATGGATTGAGCTGCCTGCAGAATGGGCTCCCCAAGGAAACGTGGCCTTGTTCTGGATGCCAGACAGCAACCATGCCAAAAAAGCCAAGACTCCTCCATTTGTGCATTCCTGAGAGCTGTAATAAAACTTCCTGTGCCAAGATTGACTCTTTGGGCACTGGGAACGAAACAGTCTTGGGTTTACCTGAAAACCAGACACTATTTGGGCCTGTAGTTGTGTTCCAGCAACACAGAAAGGCCAACAACAACAGGAGAAGCAACTTCAGAGCTTGAAATCCTCAAGTTGCCAGTCCCTCCAAGAATGTGCCAGGGTTTTGTGTTTGCTACAGGGACAGGGTGCACTGGCCCAGCCAGAGCCAACGCTGCAGTGCCTTAAATTAGAGCAATTCTTGCCAAACTTCACACTAATAGTCCAAAAAGCTCAGGCATCCAGAGGGATGTGGTTTCTGAAGGACAGCACCAGTTACACCACATCTTTATGGCTTTATATCCAAGAACAGCGTAGCTCTACCACTAAAAAGCTCCTCTACCCAATGACATTGCCCAGTGAAACAGAACACACTAGAACAGAAAGGAGTGAGCAGAGCACCCAAGGCTGGTTCACACTGCTGGCACTAAGGTGCTTTACCTGTTTTTCCATCTCAAGCTTGGAATTTCCTACTTCTTCTTTCAGAGCCTCTATTTCCTGTGTCAAAGCCTTTTCAATGACAAAACAGACAGGGTTGGACAATGGAAACACAGAAAGGCCACGAGAATGGATGCTACAAGGTTATCACCCTCCAGTGCCATGCAGGAACAGAGAGATGGCAGTCAGGGGCACCCACACAGGGAGGGAGGCAGGGATGGCACACAGATACCTGAACAGTCTTCTCCTTGCTTGCTACTTTCAGGACTTCAGCCTGGAGGAGTTCTTCTACTGATTTAATTTTTCCATCCTTCTCATGGATCCTTAAAAAGAGCAGAGGGACAACATTAGTTGGTTGAAAAAAAACAAGCTTTAGGGGGTTTTTTGCCTTTTTTTTTTAACCTTTCCTCACAGCTCAAAGCAGTCATGCCTTTCAAAAAAATGAAAGCTGTTGCTCCTGTTACCAGTAGAGGGGTGTCAATACAGACAGAACCCTCTAAAAAGGATGCAGCCACTCAGGCCTCTGGCTGCATAGACTGAGCCTGGAACTGCTACCAGAGGACAGTGTGAGAAGCACCTGCATGCGATGTGAGCAGGTGAACGATTTGCTGGGTCTGGTGGCAGAGCTAAAGGAAGAAGTGGAAAGGCTCAGAAGCATGAGGGAGAGTGAAAGGGAATTTGACTGGTGGAGTCACACCCTTTGGACTCCTAAGGAAGCCCAGCAGGAAGTGGTGAAGCCCAACCCCTCCTGCCATAAGGCAGACAGAACAGACCATAGGGATGCGGACAAATGGAAACAGGTGCCTGGTCATAGAGGCAAAAACACCCCCTCTTGATCCCTTTCACCTGCCAGGGTGCCCTTAAAAAACAGGTATATGGCCCTGGACTCAAAGTCTGATGGAGGACAGTCAGGAGGAAGATCTGTCTACAAGGTCTTCTGGTTACCCCCAGCCTACCGGACGGGGTACAACTACAGGTAAGAGGAAAAAGAGAAGGGTTGTTGTAATCGGTGACTCCCTTCTGAGGGGAACTGAGGGCCCTCTATGTCAGCCAGACCCATCCCACAGGGAAGTTTGCTGCCTTCCCAGGGTCAGGGTGAGGGATATTACTAAAAGACTTCCTAAGCTTATTCAACCCTCAGACTATTACCCGCTGTTGCTTGTCCAGGTTGGAAGTGATGACATCAACAAAAGGAGTACCAGGGTAATTAAAAAAGATTTCAAGGCACTGACCTGATCACTTCATGGGGCAGAAGCACAGGTAGTAATTGCCTCAGTTCCTGTGCTAGCCAGGATGAATGAGGAGATAAATGAGGAGAGGTTTAGGAAAGCCCAGCTTACCAATAGGTGGCTTAGGGGATGGTGCTATTGTCAAAATTTTGGGGATTTTGATCATGGGGCAAACTCCATGTTGCCAAGTCTCCTCAAACCAGATGGGCTTCATTTATCTAGGAAGGGCAAAAGAACTGTAGCCCATAAGTTGGCAGGGTTGGTTAGGAGGGCTTTAAACTAGGTTTGAAGGGGGAAGGGACGGCAACTGGGCTCTCCAGAGACAGGCCTAAGGGCATAGAGCCCGAGTTGAGAATGAAATCAATGGCCCAGCTGAAGTGCATGTACACCAATGCACACAGTATGGGAAACAAACAAGAGGAGCTGGAAGCCAAAGTGCAGCAGGAAAACTATGACATAGTTGCTGTCACAGAAACGTGGTGGGATGACACACATGACGAGTGATGCCATGGGGGGCTACAAGCTCTTCAGAAAAGACAGGCAGGGAAGGAGAGGTGGAGGGGTGGCTTTGTATGTTAGAGAGTCTCTTGACTCTGTTGAAGTTGAGGTCAGCAGTGACAAGGTTGAGTGCCTGTGGGCCAGAATCAGGGGGAAGGCCAACAAGGCTGACACCCTTGTGGGTGTCTGTTACAGACCACCCAACCAGGATGATGAAGGGGATGAACTGTTCTACAAGCAGCTGGCAGATGTCTCAAAATCTCCAGCCCTTGTTCTTGTGGGTGACTTTAACCTGTCAGATATTTGCTGGGAGCTTCATACTGCAGAGAAGAGGCAGTCAAGGAGGTTCCTGGAGTGTATAGAGGACAATTTCCTTCATCAACTGGTAAATGAGCCTACCAGGGGTAAGACCCCACTAGACCTACTGTTTACAAACAGAGAGGGGCTGGTAGATGATGTAGTGGTTGGAGGCCACCTGGGGCATAGTGACCATGAAATAGTAGAATTTTCAGTCCTCAGGGATGTAAGGAGAGCCACCATTAAAACCTCTACTCTGGACTTCCGGAGGGCAGATTTTGGCCTGTTCAAAAAACTAATTCAGAGCATACCCTGGGAAACAACCCTTAAAGGCAAGGGGGTCCAGGAGGATTGGACATGTTTTAAGCAGGAAATTTTGAGTGCACAGGAACAGGCTATACCAGTGTGCCAAAAGGCCAGCTGGAGGGGAAGACAACAGGCTTGGTTAAATAGGGAGATTCTGAAAGAAATCAGGGATAAAAAGAAAGTTTACAGACTGTGGAAAAAAAGGCTGGCTACTCATGAAGAATTTATGAAGAGAGCTAGATCATGCAGGAAGAAAAATTAGGGAAAGAAAAGTGCAATTTGTAGTTAATTTGGCTAATTCCGTTAGGGATAACAAAAAGTCCTTCTATAAATACCTTAATAATAAAAGGAGTGGCAAGGAAAACCTCCATTCTCTGTTGGACTTGGAGGGAAATATAGTTAAGAAAGATGAGGAGAAGGCTGAGGTACTTAACACCTACTTTGCCTCAGTTTTCACCAGTAAGAGAGGTGGCCCTCAAGACAACTGGCCTCTGGAGCTGGTAGACAGGGAGAGGGAGCTGAATAGCCCCCCTGTATTCCAGGAGGAAATTGTTAGTGACTTACTGAGCCAGCTGGATCCTCACAAGTCTATGGGACCAGATGGGATCCATCCCAGGGGGATGAGGGAGCTGGCAGAAGAGCTTGCCAAACCGCTCTCCATCATCTTCCAACAGTCCTGGCTCTCTGGGGAGATTCCAGATGATTGGAAGTTGGTGAATGTCACCCCAATCCACAAAAAGGGCTGCAAGGCTGAACCTGGCAACTACAGGCCTGTCAGCCTGACCTCCATGCCTGGCAGGGTTATGGAGCAGTTCATCCTGAGTGCAATCACACAGCACCTTCAAGGTGGACAAGGGATTAGACCCAGCCAGCATGGGTTTAGGAGGGGCAGGTCCTGTCTGACCAACCTGATCTCCTTTTATGATCAGGTGACCCACCTGGTGGATAAGGGTAAGGCTGTGGATGTGTCTGCAAGGCCTTTGACACCGTCTCCCATCATATACTCCTGGAAAAGCTGGTAGCCCATGGCTGGGACAAGTGTACCCTCTGCTGGGTTAGGAGCTGGCTGGAGGGTCGGGCCCAGAGAGTGCTGGTGAATGGAGCTGCATCCAGCTGGCGGCCAGTCACCAGTGGTGTTCCCCAGGGGTCTGTATTGGGTCCAGTCCTGTTTAACATCTTTATTGATGATTTAGATGAGGGGATTGAGTCCATCATCAGCAAATTTGCTGATGACACCAAGTTGGGAGGGAGTGTCAACCTGCTGGAAGGCAGGAGGGCTCTGCAGAGGTATCTGGAGAGACTTGAGAGATGGGCTGATTCCAACGGGATGAAGTTCAACAAGGCCAAGTGTCGGGTCCTGCCCTTTGGCCACAACAACCCCCTGCAGTGCTCCAGGCTGGGCACAGAGTGGCTGGAGAGCAGCCAGGCAGAAAGGGACCTGGGGGAACTGAGGGACAGGAAGCTCAACAGGAGCCAACAGTGTGCCCAGATGGCCAAGAAGGCCAATGGGATCCTGGCCTGGATCAAAATCAGCGTGGCCAGCAGGCCCAGGGCAGTGACCCTTTCCCTGGACTCTGCCTTGGGGAGGCCACACCTTGAGTGTTGTGTTCAGTTCTGGGCCCCTCAGTTCAGAAAAGAGATTGAGGGGCTGGAGCAGGGCCAGAGAAGAGCAACGAGGCTGGAGAAGGGACTGGAGCACAAGTGCTGTGGAGAGAGGCTGAGGGAGCTGGGGGTGTTTAGCCTGGAGAAGAGGAGGCTCAGAGGTGACCTCAGCACTGTCTGGAACTGCCTGAAGGGAAGTTCTGGCCAGGTGGGGGTTGGTCTCTTCTCCCAGACACTCAGCAATAGGACAAGGGGGCACGATGGGCTCAAGCTCTGACAGGGGAAATTTCAGTTGGAGAGCAGAAAAAAATTCTTTGCAGAGAGAGTGCTCAGGCATTGGAATGGGCTGCCCAGAGAGGGGGTGGATTCCCCATCCCTGGAGGTTTTTAAACTGAGCTTGGCCGTGGCACTGAGTGCCATGATCTGGTAAAGGGACTGGAGTTGGACCAAGGGTTGGACTTGATGATCTCGGAGGTCTTTTCCAACCCAATCAATTCTATGATTCTATGAAGAATAAGACTGGGAATACTCAGAAAAAGTTAACTTTATATTTACAAGTTGGCTTTATATTTAGCTCACATGCTAAATAGATGATCTTGCTGTCTAAAAATGCAAATTAAGGTATCAATAGTCCCTGGAATGGCACACACTTAAAATCAGCCTTCACTGGACTTTCCAGCAAAGCACAGAGCTAAGAAGCTCCCTCCTTTCAAAATGCATGCTGAACAAAAATGATTATCTGACAAATCACTGCAATTCCCCGTCTAGTTCAAGTCAGGCTTATGAAATTAATTGCCTGGCAGAGAAGTAACTGGATTTTCACAAGGTATTGATCTGACATGATGTGTCTCTACAGTGAAAATGCCTCCTGCCACAAACACACATTACCCAGTTAAAAGCAAATAATTTCAGGGAAGTGATTTACTTGTGGTCATGGGATAAAGACAATTATCAATCACAAATTAAATCTGTGTAGTAACTTACACTTTCTGGAGTTCCTCCACCAGTGATTGGAAGGAAACCTGTTCAAAACAGAGATGCAACTTAGAAAAAAACAGAAGACAGCAAAACAATCTGCAAGTGTTGAGGGGTAAGGAAGACAGAGCCAGAGCACTCTGGCACTGGGTACACTATGTCACAGCCTAATGATTTTATTTATCTGGCTGCTCTGGAGAAAAATAGCTGTTAGTCTCCAGTTTCTGGCAAACCAATACCAAGTCTGCTGCAAGTCCCAGGAAAACAAAAGCAAACCCACCCCCCTTTTTACCAGGAGATGATGAAGTTCAGGACCAGCTTTTGCTCAGCTAACCTCAAATTCTGGCACTGCTGTGCATCTCTTCATGGTCACTCTGCTTCCCCTTTTCCATAAATGTTTTTCCTAGAAACCAAGTGCCCCCCTGAGCTGTCCAAGCAGAGCTGGATGCCAAGGAAAGGCACTTCCTGATCTGCACATCAAAAGTGACAATACTGTGACAGTGTCACTGATCAGAGACACAAAGAAGGGGGTAAATCCCACCAGCAGAGTGGGGATTAACACTGGAAAGCTCCAGCATGCATCACGAAGCTGGGCCAGCACAAGCTGCCTCCCAGCCATCCCTGCTGCTCTGGGCTCCTGGAAAAACCAATCCACAGCCATTTCAGTGCCTGGCAAACTCTGGATCCTTTCCATCAGCCCCATTGCTCAGCCTTCTGCAAAGGAAATATTTGACAGAAGCCTCAGCTTCCAGACCAGTGCTGGAAGAAAACAGGATGCTTTGCCAACAGCCTTCAAAGGCATCTCCACCTTTTTCCCTCAACTTCTGCAACCACAGCAAGATTCTTTCAGATTTAGTTTAGGTGTAATAAAAGTTTTAGATGAAAAGTACTACCTGCTCTGATTGCTGAATTTGCAGACTTTGAAGTTCCTTTCTCAAGGATGAATTCTCCGTTCGCAGCGCCTTTGAGAGCAGACACACACATAATGAAAGGCTCATTTGTTGGGCAAGAAGTGTTAGGCTTGACAGAAAGTAATTTCTTTTAGAGTAAGTCAAAGACTTTGAAAGTCTCAAAGAGACTCCCCCCCTATATCCCCCCTCTGCAGCTGTTGGAGCCAAAGTATTCAGTGGACTAATTATTCATCATGGATAACTTGGAGTAGACTTCAATCCCTAGGGAGTTGGAGCCCAGGTATAGAGCAAGGTGGGAATGCTGTGACTGAGCAGAGAGTTCAGAAAAACAAATGTAACAAATCATGTTACAGGTCATTGACACTCCTCACATCATAATTTGCATGTATTTATATGATATTGGGATTCACATAATAAAAATTATAAGACCATGGGCTTTAACAGTCTAGATCTTACTCTGGAGTCAATAATAACATCCAAAATATATAAGGAGTCAAAGCTGCCTTTGTGCAGAAACACACCACAAGAATAAAAATCAGCCCTGGAGGGATTTAAAAGCCCTGTGGATGTGGCACTTGGGGACATGGGTTAGTGTGGCCTTGGCAGTGCTGGGGGATGCTTGGACTTAATGATCTAAAAAGGTCTTTTCCAGCCCAAAGGATTCTGTGATGTGCTCACACCTCTGGCTGTTCAGTAACCTCAGTTTGCAGCCCCTCCCAGCACAGGGGGGTCAGCATTGCACCTGGAATTAGGCACATGAAGACAGGGAACACTGGCTTGGTTTTGTCCAGGGAACACTGGCTTGGTTTTGCTCATACAGACAGGACACAGTTTTCCAGCAAAATCCAGCTGGAAACAGAGTTCTGGCTTTCCATCATCACCTTCTTTACCAACAAACAGGAAGGAAATAACTTTATTTTCACCCAAAAAGTGTCACTAGTTCATAACCCATTTAACCCTCCAGATTATCAATTAAGCAAAAAGATGCAAAAGTCCCTAAACTGCCAAGGTGTTTACAAAATACCCTTTCCTAGAGAGAGATTTGTTGGAGATTAGGCCAAATGTACAGCTCTGGAGAGACATTCCCCTTATTCCAAAGGACATCCTAGAAAAATCTGCTCTAGACTAAGCAGAGAGAAGCACTTACTATGCCATCAGTGCTCATGCTTATTCTCTCACAAAAAAAGGGTTTAACCTTGTCAGCATAAGATGCTTTTCCTATTCAAAAGGAACTCTCAGGCTGCCCTATGAGCACTCCAACACACTTTGCACAAGAGCACTCCATCTCCACTTCCCCATCAAAAGACAATACAAGAGATGTTACCTTCAGCTCCTCCTCTTTATTAGCCACCTGTATGAGTCCTGCCTCGAGCAGCTCTTCAACAGTCTTGATTTTATCATCCCTCTCTTTCATGCTGAGAAAGCAAGAGTGAGTATTAGGACAGAGTTAACTCTGAAGGCAGGTTAGCTACTGCCAACAAAATCTTTATTTTGACCTCTGATTCAAAAGAAAAAAAGTTTCTTACCTTTTTTCCATCTGCTCTATCAAGTCTTTGTTTGTCTAAAAAAATAACACAATAGGATCATCATTAATTGGACTAATAATGGTTTGGCATTTCAAAAAAATAACAACCAGAATCTTGGTTACAACATTAATTCAGAAAGGAAAAGAAAGTAGGGGCAGAACATCCTCATGGTATGTGTGTGTCTGATATTGAGGCTGGAATCTGCTTCTCCACCACAGGAAGGGCAGCTGCTTCAGACAGGGAGCTCCAGGCTAGCAGACACCAACACAGAAAAAGAAATAAGCTTCCTGTCCTTCAAGTCTTCTGCCAGTGTTTCAGGAAGTTTTCTCCATGGTACAAAGTCAGGGTTGTTCCCAAGGGCTCTCCCAGGCAACATTTCCAAGGGAGATGGAGCTGAGCAACTCACCAATCCTGAGCAGGGCTGCCATGGGCAAAAACACAGCACAGCAGGCAAAACACATCACAGTGTGAAGGGGTTTCCCATTCCATAGGTCTTTTCTTTGCTGTTACTGGTTTAAAAATTCAGCCCAGGAGGGAAGAAAACAAGCAGAGTAAAAGTCTTGCTCTGGTCTCTCCAGAGCCAAGTAAGAGTCTTCTCCTCTGGAAGGGATGGGATTTTTTTATTCCAGAAAATTGTTGACAAAACAGTGGTTGCAGAAATAAACTCTTGCTTGTGTTAAGCTGGGAATCTTCAGGAGGGGAAAAAAACCACCCACATTTTGTTTGGACACCCTTGACCAGGCCTAGAAGACAGTCACAACTGCCTTACTTGAACCCTCCACAGAAGAGAATACCTAAAAAGCATCACTTCTGACACCAACCAGTTCAGTGTGCAGACAGGTTAAGAAAAAATTACAGAAGAAATTAAAATAATGGAAGGTATTTGATATAAGCTCAGCAAACACTGACTATACCTGCTCAGACAGGAGAGTCTGCAGCTTCTGAACTTCAGCTTGCAGAGTTGTGTTTTGATCCTTGACAGCCTGGAAGGAAATTTGAACATTTTATCAGTTCAGAACTGCAAAGCCTAACTACAGCATTTCCATTTTGGCAATGAGGTAATTAAACAGCACAGAAGTCATTACAGGGAGTTCTTTGGAAGCTACAAGACTACAAAGAGTCCTTTCCTCTTCTTTCTTGCTTTGCTGTATTAAGGACAAAATTATTGTCCTTATGTTCCCATGAGAAATTCAGCTGTTACCATCTTTATTCCCTGGCAGAAAATCAGACAGTAACAAGTGGGAGAAGCTCTGGAAAAAAATGCATTTTCCTCCTAAAGCAGCATCAGCATCATGTCAAGATTTGATAGCTGCCTCTTCCAAAACACTCATCTGGCAAAGCAAATGGTCCAAGATTTCCTTTCTACTTCCCTTCAGCTGCCTTAAAGCACAGCAAGGAATTGTCAGTCCAGCAGCAGAGGCTTGCACAGCTCCCACACTTGATCCAGCTGCAGGGAGGGAAGAGATGAGTGGGGAACACCAACAGACCCTGCCTCTCCTCCAGCATTCCTGCTCCATGCAGCAGACACAGCAGCCCTTCACACACAGGCTGGATTCCTATATGTATTTTTAAAATCCTCTTCTATCATTGCTTTTTGCTTTATGAAGTCTTTTTGAAAGACTTGCTTGGTGTTTTACAAAAGTAAAAAGCAGGACACGTGCTCTGTGCTTCACCTTACAGGGAAAACACAGGCAGGAAGGGACAGCCAGAGTGAGGATGAGAAGCACTGCTCTGTTTTCCCCACTTTCATGTGCATGGGAAACAGCAGCTCTTCCTTAGGTGGATGCATTTAGTACAATCCTGGCCTGGTTTGTGCTTGGGATCAAAGACAGGAGGAACAAGAGACCAGCACTGCACATAACCCTCATGCTGAGAGCACACTGTAGATTCCTGCAGCATCATCATGATGATTATCTGCATTCCCTTCTCCATTCACTTCCCCAGGAACTGCCAGAATTGCCTCCAGGTGATTTTTGCCACTACTATTTAGCACTGAATTCATTTCAGCACATCACCATTCACAGCACCTGCAAGGTCTCCTTCCTGGGTAACAGTTACTACAGAAACCATCACACTGAAGGATGCTCATTTTATTCCTCCTTGCATTCATTCCCACCACTTCACTTGCCATTTTATAATGTCTCACCAGGCTGAAAGCCCCCAGAGTGTCACTAACTTGAGCCTTGCCCACTTCCTCCAGCCTGCCACTCCCCTTTCCACACTGTTTATATACCCAGCACACACTTCACTGAAGAGTCAGTCAACAGCTTTATTCCAAAAATCAGCTGAAATTGTGCTTTGTTTCCAAGTCTATTAATTGAGCAAACTTCTCCCCTCTTATTCCCTGACAGCTTTTACAGAGCCTTGCAAGGGACTCTCATCAAAACCCCTTTGAAAGTGCCACTTTTATCCATCAATCCAGTTTACTACCTGCTTCAAAGAGCTCCAGGAGACTCCAGAGGCTTCTCCTACAAAAGCATCCTGCCTGTTCCTCACTGGCAAACTTACCACCCTGACCCCGTGAGACTCAGAGTGCCTGACCTCTCACCAGAAACATCAGAGGAGCAACAGTGCCCACCACGGGCTTTAAAGGACTTCAGAAGACACTCATCACCTTTCTCAGAAGAAAAAGGCCAAGGTGGCAGAGGGCAAGGAGGAGTTAAACTGCTCTCTGCACACACCACCCAGAACAAGCAGCAGCTTTGCTGTGCAGACCCCAGATGTCAGAACAAAAGCTTCAGCCACTTAGCTGCAGCTTTAAGGGAAACAATGTGGAAGAAAGCAGAAGAAAAATAAGCATTTTTACATCCACCTTCACAGAAAACAGACTTGGCATGATAATCCAAGCAACAAAAGCTCACACCAAGGCCTTGAAAGTCATATTAGAAGGTGTAATGCAGGAGAAAGCACAAGAGCTTTCACTGTGCAACCTCCTTTCACAGATTTCAAAGCCCTCACTCTTCACAGCTGCAGACACTGCAGGTAACTTGTGTTCCCCCAGCTTTGACTGCTGCACACTCAGCTGCTGCTCTGGGACATCCCACGTTGCTCTTGCCTTGCAAACACAATACTCTAACTCACCTTAACACACAAAAGTCAGTTTTCTTTCACTGCTCTGCAGTTGCACCAAAGCCTCCAAAGTCTGGAAAACTTACTGTAAATAGGCACAACAACAACACCTGTTCTGTATCTTACCTTGAATTCTTCTTTTGTGTTTGAAATCTGGGCAAGCTCTTCTCGAAGCTGATCTTCAAGACTTCTTATTTTGTCATCTTTGATGTGAATGCTGAGACACAGCAGAACAGTTAGATATGTTTTCCCATCCAAGTCTTACAAAAAGCACCATTCAAAAGAACATAAAAGACTGATAAACACTGTTTATCAGATCCCAGAGCTATTTACCTTTTCTGCATCCTTTCCAGCTCATGTGCAGCAGCAGCCTAGATATAAAGAGGATTAACACAGACTTAGGATACATCACATGATTCAATCAACCTTTCATTCCACAATATTAAAAAGCTAGAACAAGTCATTTGGCCCCTCAGCACATGACTGAAATCAAGAGTGAAAGGGGTAAGTTTGTCTTCCTGCACTTTCACAACACCAATCTACACCAAAGTGTAATTATGCAAAGGGCAGATGATCTCGAAGAGATTCATTTGACAACTGAGATTATCTCTAATTAAACACTTCATTTCCACCTCTGTAATGAACAGGCCACGGAGCAGTGACAGAGGGACAGCATTTTGTTTGGCTCTAAAGAGATCCCTGGTGAGGGCAAGGGGGTGCTGGGCTTTTGGGGTTTTTTGGGGGGTGTTGATGGCCTGGGTATGCCAATGCCAAGGATGCACATTCCCAGACAGTTGTGTTCCCTCCTGTCCTGCACTCTGTGAGCCTGGAAATCTAAACCAGCCAAGCAAATTGCTTCAGGAACTTGGTTATTCAAATAAAAGATTTTGCTAGTGAAAAAGGGGTAAAAATTAGGCCTCCCACCTGCCCTAAGAACTCCAGGGAGTCAGGAATTAGCCTGATCCGGAAGCCTCACACCATTAATGTGCTTAAGCACAGCTTGCTTAGAGCCAACAGATCTGCATTTATGACAGAGCAGGTAGTGGGAAGGGAGTAAAATTAAGTATTTGATGAAACAATTATTTCACCTGTTCATTTGTCAGAGCCTGTAACTTCTGGACTTCTGATTTCAGGGATAGGTTCATGTTCTGCAAGACCTGAAGGATGCAGGAAAAGAAATATATTTGCAGTTCATACTCAGACAGTACTTCAGGTAAGTTCCTTCCCCAGGGCCAAGTATTTCAGGTTACTTTGGAAGGAAAATCCTCAAGCTTCCCTATCAGCAGCTAGCATTGGCCTAGCCTAGAAGAGCCAAATGAGCAGATTTGTAGCTGGAAGGGCTGTTTCTGGAGCCAAAGGCAGCAGCCTTGGAGGGTTCCTTTTGTACAGGCAGCCAAGGAGCCTGTCCCTGTATCAGCTGGCATTTACACATGCTGTTATTATACCTTGAGCTCTTCCTCCTTGCTGGTTAAGTTGGCATGTTCATTGCCTAATGAGTCCTCCATCTGCTTTATCTGTTTGTCCTTTTCTGCAATCCTGCACAAATGAGAAACGATGACAGATGAGTACAAAAAGATCTGGATGAAAATGGTACAGGAAGCATCAGGCTGAACACAAAATACATGCTGGCCCTTTAGTCCAGCCCCTGCTCTGAATCCTGCTGACTGCACACTTTGGACCCAAAAGCTTTTCCATTTTAAATTGTTGTGTGCCTGCCAAAATATTTATGAGACATTCCCTAGCTCTGAAACACAACAATTACCCCAATTCCCAAAGGGAGAAACCCTCTTGGCACAGCCACACAGCCCAGACAACAACAACCCTCCCGGTCACGCACATTCCTGCTCTGACCCCGCACACAGGCAGGGGGGAGCAGGAGAGATGCTGCTTTGTGTGCAGCACACAGAGCCTCCTCCAGCAGCCTCCAAACCTGAGGCCAGGCACGAAAGGGAAATCCGTAGGAAGCGGTTTCCCAGCTCCCAAGTCAATCTCCTGGTGGGAGTTTGAGAGCATGGACAGCAACAAGTCCTTCTCCAGTCCCCCCTGCACGGGGCAGGCTCTGAGAGCCACTGACACCTCCCAGATCCCAGAGGAAATGAATGCTCACACTTTGTGGAGTTCTTCTGCCAGGACTGAAGCTGAGGTCTGTAGAAGGGAAAAAAAATAGCTGAAAGAAAAGCAAGTCAAAGAATCCTCATCTACAGCGAGCCAGGAATAGCATTTGTCTAGTTATTTTGAACTGGCACAAGATGCTTCCAACTATTTCCTGGCTAAGGAACACTGAAGGAATACCAGCACATACTCATGTCCCTTTGGCCTAAGGCAGCATGAAGGGAAAGAAATCCTACATTATTTCCCTCTCTACCAGACTCAAACAAGCCAGGGGTTCACCTGCACTTGTCTCCCAGGAATTAAGTGTTTTATGGGATATTCTGTTGACAAACCACTCCAATTTAAAAAAAAAAAAAAGAAAACCCTGCACAGTGCAAGAGGAATAGAAACAGCAACACAAAACCAGCAAGTGGCATTTTTTCTCCCTGGAAAAAGCCTATTCCTTTGCTGTCACACACAACAGGGCATGAGAGACCTATCACACTACAGACTGTTTCCTATTTAGTTTGGTAGCAGCTGTGGCACAACTTCCATGGACATTTGAGCTTCAGAAACATAGTTCTCTTTTTCCAGTCTTTCCCTCTCCCAGAATCCTGGGTCTCATAGAGCTTGTGCCTGTGGGACCCCTACAGCAATCCCTGAAGTGCCTTATCTGGATCATACCACAGAGAACAGCAACAGAGGACAAAACATTAAAGGGAATAAGCAGTTCCAGTCCCAGAAGGGGCCTAAAATGACCAAAAGAATTCCATCAAGCCTGATGGCCAGAGTGGGATCCAGTCCAACCTCACCTCTCCCAAGTGCTTTTTTCACACCCACTGTCCATGGTGGAAAAACATCCCTAAATTTTCATGGCCAGTGGGGCTACCTGGGGAAAGCACACACTTCTTCCCAACAGCTCTCCTTGTGTAACTCAGAGGTAAAAAGTAGAAATTCCCTAGGGATTTATTTCCAAAGGACTGGGAAAAGAGGAGTAGGTCATAAAGATGCTGTAAATCCAGAGTAGCTGTTCCTTCACTGTTCTCCCCACCCAAAGGGTTAAAGCACTACAAGCAAATCCAGATTTTCAGTCTCTTGTCCAATTTAATCAAATTCCATCAAGCACATCCATGATTAAAAGAAGGCAGCACCCAACTGCACAGCAACAGTCTCCACTTGTGCCCACAAAGCTTTCCTGAGCTGATTTCTGTGACCTACCTCTCCATGGGAACAGCCCCAGTGACCCTGAGGCTTTACATGGTGTTTACAACAGAAATTATTTCTCAAATAAACTAGTCAAAATAAAATTTTAAAAATTACAATAACTGAGAAAGGGAATTGTGTAGGTTTGGTGGGATTTTGGTGGGATTTTTTTTTCTTCTGCACAGAAACCAGCACTGAAATGAATAAAATTTCATACAGGAGCTACCATAGGGCAATGTTTCTCACAAGGCAAAAAACACAACCAGGTGGTTCACAGGACTGCAAAAGACCAAAAGAACCACAAGGCAGAATTTTACACATGCAAAGCTACAGAAAATAAACATTCAAAAGGGTGCCATACCCTTTGGTTATAAATGAAAGCCACTGTGGGAGAAAATAAGTGAATTTGCCCCCAAAAACACAGAAGGTTAAGTTTTAAACCACTTTGAGAAACATTAGAAAAGAGGATGCCACCAACTCTTTGCTTTCAGCATTACATCTCATATCCAGCTACAAAAAAAGTCTCACTTATAATGAAAGTTCACAATTCATGACTACAAAACAAAGTCTGAGAACATGCTGTACCTGGGCTGCCATTTGTGAATGAAACTTCTGAAGCTGAGCATTCAAAGCATCATTCTGCTCTATCAGCTCCTTGTAAGAGAGCACAGAAAGAAAAGCAGGCTGAGATCTGCAGCTGGTCAACTTCTGCTAGGATTAGCTTTTAGCCTTGATTGTGTTAGTAAGAACAGGTCAGCAATTACATGTCAGACTTTTATGAGATGCTGTTTTTCACCCCACTAAGATCAACCAGTTTGAGTGGAAGCACAAGAACCTGTTCTGTACCAAGAGAAGAATATTCCCTGCCCCACCATAATCCATCTGGTTTCCCTGAAGCCCTCAAGAGTTCTGCCCATGCTGCCTCTCACCACCTGATGCCAGAAGGGAGATCACACAGACATCAAAGAGCACAGCTGCTCTCCCAGGGTGTTTCCCATGCCATGGCAGCATCTCACAGCTTGGAAAATTGGGTCAGCACATCTTCCTGAGCTGCCCAGGGCACTCCTCAGGTGTGAGATGGCCCCAGACCTCCCCACAGCACCACACACAGGGTCTCACTTCATAAGTGGACTGGCACAGTTTTCTCATCCACTATCCAGTGGGAAAGCTTTACTAAAGCAGCATTTCCAGGATAATTCTTTATTTCCGTAGACACAAAGTGAGAGGAAAAACAAACCCAAAGCCTTAAAATATTTGAGCAATACTACCTGCACCTGCATTTGTATGGAGTCCTCCTCAGAAGCTCTCTTTTGCTCAGCCTCCAATAGCTGCAACATCCTCTGCTCCAGCTGCTGTTTTGACACCATTGTATCAGTAAGTTTACTGTGCAAGCTCTGGATTTCATTGTCTTTGGCCACAAGCTTATTCTGCACATCTGTAGCAGAAATGTCAGGGTTTTAATTCAGAAGTCAACATACCAGCTTTGGGGGAGATCATTGTCACTGCAAACAGGGAGGTTGATTGGAAGGCTCATTCCAGCAAGCTAAGGTTCAGCTCCCTCACCAGCACTCAGACTCACTGGGATCACAGCACACTATTCCCCAGGGTGCTGAAGCAGCACCACCTTCACCTGAGCTTTATTTAAGCCATTTACTCAATAATGCCCTTTTTTTACAAACAGCAACAGCCCATTCCCTGCAGCAAGCAGTATTTAGGGATTTTGTGATACATGCCTTGCTGTGCTGCCTCGTGTTCTGCTGTTCTTTTCCTGAGATAAGCCTGGATTTCTTCCCATCTCCTCTCTGCTTCCTGCTGCTGGACCTTCACATTGAAAAGAGAGTCGATGAAAAGAAGTCTAACCTTTAAATTTGTTTTTTGAAACATTCAGAGTGCATCCCCTCAGTGCCATTCCCCAAACATATGGCAGTGAAGTGAAATTGTTTCTTGTTTCCATTAGGGCACATCAGAGACAGAGTGCTCTGTAATCCTCCTCCTAGACTAGTTTAGCCTATTAATTTGAAAAGCAAATTGTGAACAGGATTTTATTACAGGCTTTTAACAGAATGGTTTCTGTAACATGAAAATGCAGCCTCTTTGCCCTGATAGTTCAGAATTAACAGCAGAAGCCAGACCAGCCATGCATCAAATAAATCTGCATCCAGTAATTAAAACATATCCCAGCTCTAGTTACCAACTCTCCACCTCCCAGGGCAAAAGGCAGGGAGAGCTTCTGGTATGCAAGACTTAATTATGAGTATTAAAGAAGTCGTGAGCTCTGGATTGGCACTGTCACCAAAAAGCACTAGTTTCTCTTCTTAAAAAAAATACAAAAGACCGTTTCTTTCCAAGAAAAGGAAAGAGGTCCATCCAGAAGCCAGTGCATTTGCATTTCAACTCTTGAAAAGGTATATTTACTTAAAAATTTAAATATACATTTGGTTTCAAATAAAATCACACAAGGACAATGACTCTGAAATGTCAAATTGTGCTGGAATTGTACAAAGTTCAACACCTCCAGTTTAGCTTTGTAAAGATACTTCCCTGGAAGGCAAGTTTCCCTTCAAAGTAGGTCTGTAACCACCCAAACCCCAGTGTGTTGAATAAAAACATTCAATAAACCCCCAGGCTGGCTCAGCCCATCTGAAATGGAAACAGCCAAAGCAATTCCCACATCCCACTGACTCAGAACTCCAGGAGAGCCTCGAGCACAAACTGATGGGCAAAGAAACCCCCAGTCACCTTCAGTTGAGCCACTGCCTGCTCTGCATTCTTCTTCTGGAGCTCCTCCTGCTGCAGTTTGCTGGTCTTCTCCCCCAGCTCATTCATCAGCCTGGCGTAGTCCTGGCGCAGCTTGTTCAGCTCTGCCGACTGCCTGGGGACAACATGGGCACAGGGGTTGGCACAGGAGGCACAGGCCACACCAGAAGCTCCTCACACACCAACACCAAGTCCTGCACTTGCAGCCACAGGGCTGTGCCAGCTGGGCTTGGGGATTATTATTTCATAGAATCACAGAATCAATCCAAGATCATCAAGTTCAACCCTTGGTCCAACTCCAGTCCCTTTACCAGATCATGGCACTCAGTGCCATGGCCAAGCTCACCTTAAAAACCTCCAGGGATGGGGAATCCACCCCCTCTCTGGGCAGCCCATTCCAATGCCTGAGCACTCTCTCTGCAAAGAAGTTTTTTCTGCTCTCCAACTTCAATTTCCCCTGGCAGAGCTTGAGCCCATCGTGCCCCCTTGTCCTATTGCTGAGTGCCTGGGAGAAGAGACCAACCCCCACCTGGCCAGAACTTCCCTTCAGGCAGTTCCAGACAGTGCTGAGGTCACCTCTGAGCCTCCTCTTCTCCAGGCTAAACACCCCCAGCTCCCTCAGCCTCTCCTCATAGGACTTGTGCTCCAGTCCCTTCTCCAGCCTCGTTGCTCTTCTCTGGCCCCGCTCCAGCCCCTCAATCTCTTGCCTCAACTGAGGGGCCCAGAACTGAACACAACACTCAAGGTGTGGCCTCCCCAAGGCAGAGTCCAGGGGAAGGGTCACTGCCCTGGGCCTGCTGGCCACGCTGATTTTGATCCAGGCCAGGATCCCATTGGCCTTCTTGGCCACCTGGGCACACTGTTGGCTCCTGTTGAGCTTCCTGTCCCTCAGTCCCCCCAGGTCCCTCTGCCTGGCTGCTCTCCAGCCACTCTGTGCCCAGTCTGGAGCGCTGCAGGGGGTTGGGGTGGCCAAAGGGCAGGACCTGCACTTGACCTTGTTGAACTTCATCCCATTGGAATCATCCAACCATAACTCACAGAAGACAAAACACTGAGATGCCTTTTTGTTTCTCCAAACATTTGCACCACCAGCAGATAAATCCACGTGCTGCCCCACTGGCATCATTAACTGCAGGGTATCAATACTGATTTATAAAGTTTAGAGTTCCTGTTCTCCCAGAATCAGCCTCTCCTAAAGCTCCAGGAGAAAGGACACACACCCAGCCAAAAACATCACTGTGCCTCAGCACTGCTGCAGTTCTCTTTGTTAAAGCCTCATAAGAGCTCAGGCTTCAAACTGATAAAATAAACTGTCTGCTGTGAAAGCCCTGGCCCAGTGCAAACAACCAGCCCAAAATATCCATGTGCCCAGCTTAACCACTAACCCAGCCACAGCCAGGGAGATGGAAACAAAAAAAAGCAGAAGCCAGAACAACTCTTCAGGGAAGGCTTAAGCACACAGAGCTCAGAGGAGCTGCTCACATACTTGCTCTCCATTTGGTTGGTGGAAGTGCTGACAGCATCTCTCAGGATCCCGTTTTCCTGCTTCAGGTGGCTTATTTCTGCCTCCATCTGCTCACGGAGCTGCTGGAACTGATGGGCAGAGAAAGATCAATTCCATAAAAGATTAAACTAAGGAGCAATAAAAAAAATAACAGCTTCTGGCAGCAGATAAGATATCACAGTAGTTACAGTATTTTTTGAGAGAGGGGCAGCTTTATCCCTTCCTCACACACCAACTCAAACTGTGCTACTCAGTCCCTCATGCTGAAATAAAAGCACAGGTTTCCTTTTATATCAGTGTAACAATCTATTTATCAACCTTTTTATTGTTTAAAATACTATATAAGTGATACTCAAAATATACTGATTGCTCAGCTTTATAACTTTAGATATTTATTAGTAACTGGGTATCAATACATGAACTTTTCCAAAGGGAAATAAACAAGCTGTGAATTATCATTAGAAGCTTACAAAGCCTTTAAACAAAGCAGAAAAAGTATAAAATAACCAACAATACACAGGTTACAAAATGCAAGCTGCAAAAAAAGTCCTCACCTAATATCCTGGAATCAAGATTATGGAATGGACCCTTTATTTAGGCACCTGTACACACTGATTGCATTCTCAACAGGGTTCCAAACAGGGGCAGAAGGAAGCCCTGATAACTCAGGGTTCAGAATAGTGCCAAGAAAATCAAAACATGGGATTCAAAGGGAAAAAATGGCTTTGCATGGCAGGGAACAGCAGAGCTGGTGTTGCAGCCTAAGAGCCTGCTCTGGAAACCCTTGAGCACTCACAGCTACAGCACCTTCTCTACCAGAGCCAGTCTGGAGATCTTCCTGACACCAGCCCAAGACCCAGTTTCAGCAAATGGCCAACTCATGAGTTAGCTTTTAATGTATAAAAAACAGTCCTTAGATATTTATCAGAGTTCTTTTCCCTCCTTATTGTTTTTGTAATGCCAACAGGATTCCAACAGGAGCAGGGACACAAACCCCACCTGACTGGGAGCTCAGACAGTTCCAGGTTCTCTGCCATGCTGCAGCACATCAGCAGAGGGAGCAGGACCAGAGCACTGGCTCCTCTGCTCATCCTCTCTCCAGCAGCATCTCCAGAGGTCTCCCAGCAGTGCCCAGACCTCCTTCCCCCTTCCCAGCCAGCAGCAAGACCCTCTCATTATCCAGTTGCCTACACAGGTTCCAAGGAAGTTGCCTCTGCTCAGGAGAACATAGTTCTGGTTCCAATACTTCAGGGATGCTGCTCTTTAAAGAGCTGAGACAGGAGATGCAGCATTAAAGCTGAGAAGTTCATGTGCTGGGCTTGCTGCTGGCACATTCACACAGGAAAAAAGTACTGGAATGAAAACTAAGCAGGCAAGTTGGGACAAGAAGGGCCATTTTTCTTAGAAAACTCTAAGTTAAACTTTTTAATCTGGTGAAACAAACGCTTCATTATAAGGTCACTCCATTATAATGCAACTGCAGTACAGAGTAACAAGGGTCTTAAAACATACAAATGTCTGCCCTTCAGATATTTTCAGCAAAGCACACCCCCAGGCAATGATATTTCATGTATATTATGCTATGTTGTCACTCTTTTAAAGAGATTTATCCACTGGTAAATGATCATTATCATTAGAGGCTCTCTTAAGCTGAGTATTTCAATTAGATTTTACACTTTAATTGAATAACATTTCAGCAGAACACCAGGAAGGAGAAGTAACAAGATCAGAGTCTGGCAGCCTGGGCAGCATTTTAGAGGCTACCAAAGTCACCTGTGAGAACACCTGGTCTTTCTTCTAAGCCAGGAAACTGCCACAAAGTTTTGCACCCAGCAATTTCTCAGCATTGATCTGCTTTGTGCATGAACATCAACTCCAAGGTTTGGTAGAGCACTGACCTTGATCTTCATCTGCTGAGATTCCTGGAAGCTCACGTGTATCTTGCTCTGGAAGGTGTTGTGCTCCTTCTCCAGAGTGTTGATGCGCTCTCGCATTTTCGCCGTGAGCAAACCATTCCTCTCCTTCTCTGCCACCAGCTCCTTGGGTGGGAAGGGACAGGAAACAGGGAAATAAGCCCTCTACTGCTCCCTTCTAGAGTCTAAAAGTCAGTCTTTTAAGATAACTAAAAATATAGCAAGTGTACACCAAGCCAAAGTCAGCACCAATTCACCCAGAGGAATGACAGCATTAGACGTGATCATGTTTCCAGCACCTTTATGAATATTTAGGATCAGCATAATCTCATATTTATTAAAAAGTTTGCCAATTTAAACACTGATCTATTATCTCAGAAGAGATAGGATCCTATTTACATCAAGTTTTGTCAAATCACAGAGATTTAACAACTAAACCCACGGATATCACGGAGGGCAGAGCTTGAATTTTCATCCCAAATTCAGCACAATGGAAGAACACAGATAAAGCATCGTGGCAAAACAGAGCACTTTAGAGCAGAGTAATTGCTGTGTAGCAGGTTGCAAAGCCAACAGCTTCGTGAGAGATGGGCTATTAGTGCATTACAAAAGCCAGAGAAGCCCTGAATCCCACCAGCATGACACCATATCAGAGCTTTCAAATGAAAATACACATTGCTATTTAATCATTTATTAGTCAGTAATTTAACCCAGACACCTGAGAAATCCACAGAGCTGCTCCTCTGCAATATAAATGCACTTGCTTTAGTAAGCAAGAACATTGAGAGCAGCTTTCAGCAGCTCCCCTCACACAATGAGGAATTTGTCCCAACTGAGCTTCAGGTGTCTGCAGCCACAGCACAGCTCCTCACAGTGCCAGGGAGCCTTGACACATAATTTAGTGCTCTAAATTATTAGCCTGAATACCCTCCATCCCTTCAGAGTAATTACAGCTTTTCCTACCCTTTAAATAAAAGCTATTCTCTCTCTCAGATCCAACTCACCAACTTCAGGAGGTTGTGCCCCCTGAATGAGATAAGTGACACGAGTTCCTAAGCCCATGTTCAGGCAGGCATTTAAGACTTTTAATGTGATTTAAATTCCCAAGTCACTTCTGACAAATCCTTTCTCCCTGGAAAATATTTTTCCATGTTATCTGACTGAAGGAAGGGCACCAGGACACATCACAGGTTCCTCCACCCTCCAGCAGCCCAGCACCCCTGCCCAGCCCAGCTGCACTGCCAGGGCAGTACCACAGATCCTGGGAACATGAACTCTGTTTCACCAGGAACCTCCCAGGTCAGGGGCACTTCTTGCTCCCATTTATCCTCTCCAGTTATCATCTTTACCAACACCCCTGCAGAAACATCCCTGCACCTGAAAGCCCTTTAGCTTGTGACAGTGTTTTCAGGAACACACATTAATTAGAAGAGCTTTTGTCACTCAAGCTGAGCTTTAATCCCTTTTTTATCCTGACACTTCAGCACTGCACCAACTTTGCCTTTACCCATCTTCTCCCTTCCCCAGTCCAGATGGGAAAACCCCCTGGTGACCCTTAGCTCTCTGGTCTTCGTTCTCCCTTAGTCCCTGAGCTCCCACCTTGCCTTCACATGTATTTGCAGATGTTTTTTCCCCAACCACATCAGCTTTTCCCACATCAGGCTCCTCCATCCGTTCCCTCTGCTTCTTCAGCACCATTTTCCCTCTGATTCTGCAGTCCTGAGCCAGTTTTTATTCCCTCCAAACACATCACAAGCTCTTTCTCCCTATGGCTACATATTGATTATCCCAAACCTCTTGATCCCACCTGCAAACACCTCCCTGCCAGCAGCTCATACAATACCCACTCCCTTCTTCCCTTCTCCCCTTCTCATCCTCCAAAGTTCCCAGCTCCCATGTCCTCTGGCCACTCTGTTCTCACCTTCAACCACCCAGTTTTTCATGCCCAAGTTTTGCCCCACAACACAACTTTCCCAGTGCTAATGCCTTCATGCTTCCAAACCAGAATCCTCATCCCAAAATTCTCCAGTCTAGTCTCTATTTGCCTAATTATTTGTTCTACTGCAACTGCTTTCCTCTGAAACCTTCATAAAAAAGTTACTTTTCTAGTCTTGACAGTGATGCATCAGCATCCCTGCAGGTCCAAAGCAATCAGAGCTGCACCTGCAGGGGCTAAGCGGGCAATCCACACTTTCTGTGCCTCCCTTCTTGAAAAAAATTCGTGGTGCTTGTGCCTAACAAGCATGTGAATGCTACAACACAGCCCAACTCAAAAGAGCAGTGCAGGGAAGGCATTTAATATTTGCATCCACAAAACAGTCTCATGCTTGTGAAGGAAGTGTTTTTAAATTAACCATTTGAAGAGAAAAATAGGCTCAACTTAAAAGTCTCAGTAAATGAACTCTCTGGAAAAACGACTGGGAAATGGCTCTGCATAAATACATTGCAACATCATAAAACCAAACGGAGCACCCTGGCAGCTTTCTCAGCATAAAAATTCCACCTTTCAACTGAGACTAAGCTCAGCAAGGCAGTATTTACTGGCTGCCACTCCTACAGCACCTGCTCCTCCCTAGACACATGAACACCTTCAGATTTACCTGGGAGAGCTGCTTGCACTGCTCCTTTGCCACAGCTGCCTCCTCCTTCATGGCAGTGAGCATCTTCTCTTTGTCCTGGAGCTGGTGGAGAGCTGCAGCCGACTCAGCCTTGCTGGCCTGCAGCAGGAGGGCACAGAAATGACCACACATGCCACAAGTGCTGGCAGCAGAGCAAACCCGAGAGGAGGAAACATTCCCTCCTGCCCCCCAGTCCTCTGTCTGTACAGAACACGTGGCACCAACAGTGCCCAATCCCGCGCTAATGGATCCTGCAGTGCCAGTTCCATCAGGCAGGGAAATGTATTCCCAAGCATGCAGGAACCAATTAAGAGAATAATGGGCTCTTAAGGTCATTGGAAGAGAGCTGCTGTGGTGGTGGTGGGAAAACAAAGAGTGGCCATTAAGAGAAATAATGGGAAGAGATGCTGAATCATTCAATAACTGAGGTTGGAAGGGACCTCCAAGACCACCTGGCCCAGGCCAGCTCAAGCAGGTATAATCAAACAAGTCTAATCTCTTGAAATATCTCACCACAAGGGGAAAAGGAAACTCTGATCTGGTGTCTCTTTCCACTTCCCAGGAGAGTCCCCAGGTGATGTAACTACATAGCTGCTGCCACACTGACACAGATACTTCAGGGAATGGGCCCAGAGGAACAATCCCCGTGGTCCTGCCACTTGTACACTCGGTCTAAACACTGAAATAGCTGAGTAAGGGGCACACTTTCCACATGTTTGTGCTCAGACTTCACTCAGAAGGTTGTGCAGTCCCAGTCCTTGAAGGTTCCAAGCCAGAGTGGATAAAGCCCTGAGCAGCCTGGGTTGACCTTGGAACAGGTCCTGCTTCAAGCAGGAGGTTGAACTACTCAGACTTCACTCAGTGAGGTCTGATAACTGAAGAAGCAAAGAAGTGTCAGTCCCATAAATGCACTCTGAATTTGGAAGTCCTCCAAATTTAGTGGTGTTGTATACACAGGCAGTACAAACCCCCTGGCAGTGGCTACAGAGAGAAAACTATTTACATTTCCATTTACAGACCCCCACATTTTTTGGTTGTATGCAAACCCAGGAACTCATTTTGATCCTAAAGGTTTAGCTTTAACACCAAACCTTCCTTCATAAGAAAAAGCTACAGCAAGTAGGTTGGCTGCTGTAACAGGTGACACCATTCCAAGTGCATCTCCATTGGGGTTTGTCCTTGGAGGTTTTTAAGGCCCAACTGGACAAATCCTTGCTCTGAACTCAATGTTGGATTGTTCTGAGCAGGCAGCTGGACTGCATGACCTCCTGAAGTCCCTCCCAGCTCTAAATGTGTGAACTGAATTGACACGTATCTAGTTCTGAATTTCTGCTTTGGTACCACATCTGCAGAAACACTCGGGATTGTGAGATTTCAAGTGGGACAATCAGGATGTCACGAGCACAAAGTCACGATGCACCAGGGGCAGGAGGAGTAGGTATTTGCAGGACATTGGTGGTCACCATTCCCTTCTGTCTTTAAACCAAGAATTGAAAATAACTGCTGAGCATGGGCACAGAGGGATTTTGTAGTCTCAGTCTCTGAAGGCTTCTGGGTAATGCCCTGAACAGGCTGATCTCAGAGCTGGTCCTACAAACCCCTCAGGTCCCTTCCAAATCTGAACTGCCCATGGAAAACACCCAAAGAAGTCACACTACAGGGTATAAACATGAGATGGAAAGACCTGTAAAACAGAGAACCAGCCAAACATGTGCAGCTTTCTCTTCGTTTCTGCTACAGCTTATCCAAGTTATAAATTTGGGCAAGATCACTCCCAAAAATCACCAGGTTCCCCATGCCAAGGTCCATCAGCAGCATTCCAGCTGCATTCCTTATTCTCCGTGGCCAGGTCTGCTCTTTACAGGGGCCAGAGCCCTGAGCCTGCCCTGCCAGCCCCTGGGGATGGCAGATGGCAGCACACAGGCATGTGACAACTGCCTTCTGCATGCAAAGCAAGCCCAGACCAGCTGGGAAGAGCCTTCCCAAGGCAGAATGCACAAATCACAACAGAACGTGGGCAGAGCTAATCTCACAGCACCTCCTCCAATTTCTGTGTTTAACAAGTTTGGTCTGCCCCCCCCACCCCACTCACAGCCATTCACCTTTTGCAAGAAATCATGGATTGGTCCAGATTTATCCTTCAGCACCTCCACTACACAACGGGCCTCGTCTTCAGTGAAGATCATGTTCTTCATGGATGCTACAAAGTCTTTAAATTTTACTTCAGCATTCTCTGCAACACAGAAGGCAGGATTTATTTATTTTGGACTCCATACAGAATTATTTATTTTGCTTCAAAACAGCATGTGATGGGGTATCATTATGCATTACATTTAATTCCAGTCTGAAATGCCAAGAAGCAAGAGGTCATGAACACTGAGCAAAAACAATTTAAATCTGATAACAATCTGCCAGCTGATAGTTTTGGGAAAGAAAGAAAATCCCACCAGTTTGTTTGTACAGTTGGTAACGTTTATAGTGTTGCTAGCAAGAAGACAAAGCATAACACAGATTTTGGAGGAAAAAATAGCATAACTGTGAAAAATTGAAGAGTCCTTTCCAGTGTATTATGACAGTAATTCAAGCTGAGCTCTCAATTTAATGGACAGCCTGGCTGAACAAGCATCATGCACACAAGTTAATTAATTTAAAAACTGGCACTTTTTTTGATTACATTATATGAAAGACAAAAATATTAATTTCCAAACTTAGATTGAGGGAACTGCTGCAGAAGCAATTCAGCAGTAGGAAGATAAATCAGTAAGATCCCTCTTAATGGCTGACTAAGTGTTTAAAAGGCACAAAGAAGGAACAACAATTCAACTGAACTCTGCTCCAGCAAACAAAAAACACTGCTCAAAAACAGGCTGCACGTAGGTAGGTCATTAGGTGGCTCCCTGAGTTCAGGAAATGGAAGCACAAGACCAAGGCTTCCCATATCCCTGTAAAATATTCACCAGTGCACAAAAGTATGTGAAGGGATGGGAGAACAAAAACAGCACAAGCCTAGAAGTGGTGCTTGGTTCAGAAATTGTCCCAAAGAACACAGAGAAGGGTCCAGGTTTCTCACCACCATGCAGTGAAACCAAACTACACATCAAATCCAAAGATCTGTTTGGAAAATAACAGAAAACCAAAAATGCAGCAGTGATACTAAGTCCTGTTAGAAATTAAAAAGCATAAAAATAAATCATTGAATAACAGAGCATGGGGAGGGAAGCACTGAGAAATTCTAGCACACTGTCTCCTAGTCTTAAATCCAACTCAGTCCTGGGCACAGACTCCAGCTCCCATCCCTGCAGCACTGACATCAGCAGTGATGCTGTTACCAGGAATATGCCAAGATCCTGAGACCACAGCCCTGGGAATCTGCAGCAGCTTGGCCAGGACCAGCCTGAGCCCTGTGCTCCCTGAAGACAGGCAGACCTTGCCCTTGCATCCAAGGAGCTTACAATTAGAATAGGAGAAGATTTCTATATCGGGCTGGCAAATCCCAGCTGACACAGGAGAATTAGGAGTTCATGGAGGAGGTTACAGCGCGCAAAGGAAATGAGAAGGGACGGGTGCACAGGACAGGTTCTGATGCTGCAGGACAGTAACGTGCAGACATTGAGGGAGGAGAAGCACAAGAGGAGCCTCAGGCATGTGGGAATTGAATCTAGATATCACAAAGAGTCCCCAGGAAGCTTTCAAGGGAGCTGTTTTAGAAGAAAAGTCCAAAGGAGAGGTTCCAAAGAGTGCAGTGGGTGACCACATGAGAAGGAGAACCAGCCCTCTGCACAAAGCTGAGCAGGGAGTCACTGCTCAGCCACTTGGCTTCTCTCTGGCTGCCCACAAATTTGAGGGGCTCACCTCCAGGCTTAGTAAGCTCGGCAGGCTCTGAGCAGGTCAGCTGCCTGTTTAAAGCTTCAGGGTTGGACACAATGCTCATTAATCACTCCAGGCATCTGTGGGAGAGCATGAAGGAAGTTCCCCTGTCCCAGGCAATTCCAACTACACTGAAGGGAAAATTCTGAGTCTTCCTGGAAACTGCCAGACTATCTCCACTGGCAATCTGCTTCAGAGAACTCTGTGTTGCATTGGGTCAGTCCCAGAGAGGCCTATGAACACCCCCAGAGCACACAGGCTGCACTCCCAGCCTCACACAGACCCCAATACCCTGTGCTGAAAGCTCTGGGTTTAGAGACCTGCCCTGTTAGCAATGACTGAACCATCCACTGTCAAACTCCCTCCCCTGCATCTGTGTGGTCTGTGATCACCCATTTGCTCACTGTGAGGACACAAAAGCCCAGTCAGAGCTGAAAGGATTCAGGTGGCACAAAGCCCTTTCCACAGTGCCAAAGACAAGGCAGAAATGAGCACACACAAGAAGAGCATCCTGCAGCCACAAATGTTTCCCTCAAATCCTTTCTTCCCAGCACATGAGAGAGGCTCCCCCACCCTACACATGTACAGGTTTGCAAGCAAGGCTATGCCTGAATTATCAGTTTCTTACCTTTATCTGTTTCATTCTTCTGTTTCTTGCCACTGCTCTTCTGGATCCCCTCATGCACATTGTGTTTTACTACTTCAACTGCTTCCCGCTTTTCCAAAGTGCCAGAGTCGGAATTATCCATCAAAGGAATATAAGTAGTTGCTTGAATAAGAGGTTCATCCACCAAAACTGTAATCAAAAGTCCACAGGGTGGGTTAAGGCTTTGTAATAATTAACATCAACATTTTTAGGAAAGGTGCATAACATATTAGAATTGGATTAAAGCATCTCTAACCTCAACAGTCTGTTATACTCTCCATTTCTATCACCCTTCACAGCTTAACTCATTAAAGCTCTTCAGGTAAGTCCATTAAATAAAGGTCTCTATTGCATAGTAATTTAATAGCTTCAATTAAACTTCTATTTTCAATGCTGCCTTTTAGCATTTTAACAAGTAGCAGAGAAGAACCTTTACATTTTGACTTTCATTTCACTTTCTCATTAAAGTTGCACAAAGCATCAATGAGACTGGTTTACTTGTGGCTGGGTGTGAAATCATTCAGCATCCCTAAGGTATGAGTAAAGCCTTTTGTTCCTGCTCTGTTAGAGCTGGTACTTCACTGCCAGCCCTTTCACATGCATTACATCACCTGAGAACTGAACCACTTAGGCAGGACATGCAGTAGGGACAGCAATCTAGGTAATTTTGCATGCAGACTCATGGCTGCCCTTAATGAAGACGTCTCATCTGTCAGAGCAGGCTGCAGGCACCATTAGGATGCAGAGAGGCACCCAGAGGTACTGCCTGACCCGGGTCTGGGTAAGGAGCAGCTCCATCCAAGGAGCTCTCCAGCCGAGACAAAGACAGGAGAAGGGAGAAGGGAGAGGAAGAGCAACAGCCCAGGGACAACAGACACAGCCAGAGCTGGATCTGCTGCTTGCCCAGCTCCTGGGCCACCCTGGAGTACCTAAGAGGCTGTGCACAGAGCCATGGCCCAGCAGGAAAGCTCCCTGACCCAGCCAGCCCAGGCTGCAGGGCTGATGGACAGCAGATGTCACGCAGCAGCCCTGGGACAGGAGGAATGGGGTGGGATTGAGGGCTGTGGGCAGCAGTGCAAAACAAACAGGCATTCCTGGCTGCCAGAGAGCCAGTTATAAAACCCTGCTGAATCCTGGCTGCTGGTAAGGAGCAGAATAGGCCAGATGGACCTTTTTGTGTCACCTGCTGGTCTTTGCACACAAGCAGCCAGCAAACACCTGCAGGTACACTGCAAGCTCAGAAGTGAGAAGAGCTCTCCTCCAGCAGAAATATCCACCACCTAATCCAGTTACCACCCTCACATTTTCTCTTCCTCTCCTTACTGACTTCTCCTTTCGAACCTGTTTAATGAGACATTTTGCAGTGTCAGTAACACCTGAAATCCCCATAGTACTGCCTTGGCTAACCCTGATGCTCACCACAGCTCATTTTTGCTCTATCATTTTGGAAAACTGGCTCTAAAAGAAAACAGCTTGTGTTCAAATAATGCATGAGCTATTCCCCTGCAGCACTGACAGCTCAGCCTCACTGCTGGCTGAGCTGGGACTGACACTCACTTGCCGTGCACAGACAAGTTTGTGGCCCCTCAAAAAAAGGGCAGTACACCCAAGAGTATTGAGGCCACACCTTGAGTGTTGTGTTCAGTTCTGGGCCCCTCAGGTCAGGAAAGAGATTGAGGGGCTGGAGCGGGGCCAGAGAAGAGCAACAAGGCTGGAGAAGGGACTGGAGCACAAGTGCTGTGGGGAGAGGCTGAGGGAGCTGGGGGTGTTTAGCCTGGAGAAGAGGAGGCTCAGAGGTGACCTCAGCACTGTCTGGAACTACCTGAAGGGAAGTTCTGGCCAGGTGGGGGTTGGTCTCTTCTCCCAGGCACTCAGCAATAGGACAAGGGGGCACGATGGGCTCAAGCTCTGCCAGGGGAAATTGAAGTTGGAGAGCAGAAAAAATTCTTTGCAGAGAGAGTGTTCAGGCATTGGAATGGGCTGCCCAGAGAGGGGGTGGATTCCCCATCCCTGGAGGTTTTTAAGGTGAGATTGGCCGTGGCACTGAGTGCCATGATCTGGTAAAGGGACTGGAGTTGGACCAAGGGTTGGACTTGATGATCTCAGAGGTCTTTTCCAATTCAATCCATTCTATGATTGATTTCCATCAGGAAAAGCACAAGAACATCCATAAAAGACAATCACATCCCAGGTTCCCCATCAGCAGGCTTCTTCCAGGAATCATCTGCAAGTTCTTCAGTTATACAGGAACCTACAATGCTTGGAACTCCACAACTGATCTGGACCCTGATCAAAGTATAAAGGAAACACAGGGCAACAGTGTCTGCTCCAGGAGCAGCCCACCAGCCTCCACCTTCATAGCTGTCCCAGCAGGGAAGGGTTTTGGAGCTAACAAGGTGGCCTCACACAACTTCATAGTCACACTCTGTCCAAAAGCCACAGACACAACAGCATTCATTGTAACATTTAAAAAAAAGAAGAAAAAAGGAAAAAAAAACCACAAACACAGAGACACTGAGCCAAGAAAAGACAAGAAACAGCATCTTGGCAGAGAACGAGGGATGACGAACAGTGAAGGCCTTGACAGCAAAGATGAACAGTTTGTGTTGGAGCACCAACCAGCCAACAAAAGGACAATAAGAGAGGAATGTGGTCAAAGCAACAGGCTGAAAAAACTGCAATCTTGTTTGGGGCAGATGATTGCAGCAGTTCCAGACATGCCTTGCTGAGAGCAACTCGAGAGCCTGCTCAGCTTATACTCTAAGTCAACACACTCCTCCTCACTCAAGCGTGGATGTTTGGATCCCAGAGAGCTCAGAAAGGTTCACAACATTATCCAATGCTCACTGATACCAGATGTTCATAACATTAAATAGTATCTCAAGCTCAGCAGTCTTTCCTACCTGGAATTCCTGTTTTTTTTCAAATTAAAAGTTACTACTCCACAAGTTGATTTTCCAAAGGAAGAGAAACTGAAGTATGGATGGCAAAAACGTTTAACAGTCAAGTTTATTTGAACTAAATCACAGTTTGATTTCTCACCATTATCAACTTTCTGCTTCTTGGCAGAGACTTTCTTCTTCCCTGACACATTTTCTTGCTTTATCTCCTGGTGGAGCAGCACTGGGTCTTGCTTTTTGGCAGGAGATACAACAGAGTCAGTCTTACTATCTTGATCATCTGTAACAGACAATTAAGACAATATGCTCTTCTGTATATTCTCAGCATTATTTTTCAAATCAGTAAGTTTCTACTGGCCACCTAAATCCACTCCCAGGAAAACAAACTCACAGATTTTAAATGAGAACACAAAGTTAACCACACACACACACAGAGAACTCCCACATCAAGAGAGACCCCAAAGCAACAGGAGAGTTTAGCAGAGTCAAGAGCCACAGCACCTACTGATTTTACAGACAGGACTCTCATCTGCAAGCAGAACACACGGCAATGCAAGGAACAGTTGAACAAATCCAATCCAGTTTTACTGTGACAGAGCAGACAGCACATGTTACCCATATTTCTTTCTTGTTTAAAATGTACTTTTCCCCTCCATGAACCCACTTTGGGCACTTTAACACACACCCCCAATAGCTACTGGGACTGTGAGAAGCAGAAAATACGAGTTTCCCATTAGGGAACTGTTCTTTTTAAAAGCAGTTTCTAGTGAGAATTTTTTGTATCATTTTGGACAGCCTGGGCTATATTAAGATTCTTGTCAGAGCTGACACACACAGAGCAGGGCTCTGGTGTCACCTCCTGGAATCAAGGACCAGACTGAGTTGTGGTTGCCCTCACAACGGTGCTTGCAGACCACATTTTAACTGTGCCACAGAGATTTTCAGAGAACACCCACAAACGAGATTTGATACTTCTTCTGTTGGTAGTGGGTGGGATTTTTTTTCTCTCCATTTTTTTCAGAAAAAAAAATCTACAACATCAAGCAGCAATGTCGCTCCTTTTCCTCACTCCCTGAGCAAACCTGCACCTCAGAGAGGGATCTGCAAATACCTCGGGTTTCACTGGTATTTTCATTCTTTTTTTCACTTCTATTCATAGTCAGACATGGCAGCTGCAGAGGATTTGGTCAAGACAGAAGTGATTCTGAGCAGTTTTTGGTCTGTTCAACGTTGGGTGTTTCAGTTACAACAGCCAGACCAGTTTTAGTATCAGTTCCATTCAATTATAGAGGTGTAGCAGGTGGGAAGCAGCTCTAAGTGCTTCTTTCCATGAATCAGCCAGCCAACACCCCTGTGTGCATTAAGCCTGCACTTGGGCAGTGATTTATTTTGCAGTCTGCTATGAGGTTTCTCTACATGCCCTCCCTTAAACAGAGCAACAACTCTTAGGACTTTCTTTTCTTTTCAGAGCTTGACATCAGAATGCAACAGCAAACACGTAGCAGGTTCTTTCAGGTGATCAAAATTTTGAGAGCAAAGCAGCCAAACCACAGAGTAAAGCAGAGGTACAACCTACTCTGTTTCATTTAGTCTTTAGCAGAAAAAAGCAAGGGCAGGAGGAGGAAAACCAGAGCATTGCTGCCAGATGAAAAACAGGGGGGAAAAAAGCAATAGCTCGTAAAAAAGGAAAAGGTTAGAAGGGAGCTTTGCCCTGGAGAGATCAGGCAGAACAGTTGTGAGAGACACTCTGTGGCCTTGCAGAAAGCAGAACACGGTTCTGGCGTTCTGTGCAAGAAGCATATGCAACATCAGATACCCATTCCATTTTTCTGCTTCTTCTGCCCAGGCTTCTTCTTAGCTGCTGGTGGTTCAGATGGTGGAGTGGGCTGTTTTGTAACAGGGACTGGATCTACTTTCTTGCCTGAAGACTTGGATCCTTCCGAGTCCTTAGTTACGTGATCATCCTGACTGGCCTTGTGCTTCTTCTCCTTCTTCTTGCGCTCCCTGAGGCCGGTGGGAGCCTCGGGCACGGCCGGGGGCACCGCAGGGACCTGCTCCTCGTCCGTGCTCAGCGCGTCCGACAGCTTAAAGTCCCGAGGAGCACTCTCAGAGTCAGACTCGTGGATGTTCCCGTTCTGAGCTTCTTTCTTCTTGTTCTTCTTCTTCTCAGTTTTCTTCTTGTCGGCCTTGGTGGGTGGGAACTTGAGGTCCCTTCTCTGTTTCGCAAGGACTTCGTCGTACAAAGTCTCCCTCATGAAGAGCCAGAAGAAGAGGAAGATGACTGCGATAACCACACCAGGAATGATGATGATGAAGTAGGTAGACTCATAAAACTCCATTGTGCTTTTTCTTAGCTATAATTCCTTAAAAAAAACCTGGAGGGGAAAAAGAAAGAGAAAAAAAATTAGGTTTTGAGCCAGTTTTCACTTAATTCCTTCTACTAATTACGGTACTAAGATGGTTTCTCATTGTTATGGAGTAGCCTTAAAGTCGCTTTAATAAAATTACCAAACTGTATCAGTCATGGAACAACTTCTGGAATCATTTATCATCATTAACCTGGATAGGAAGAACTGCAGCTTTCCAGACTGCTAATGTGGGAAGAGAGCAGTTCTCCTCCTCTTCCTAGACTTTTCCTCATCTTCCTCATTCTCCCTTCCCTACATGAACTTCATTAAGCTTTTTATTCCAGAAACACACGAGCCAGCACTTTCAGGGGCTGTGAAATAAGGACCAGCACACGTAGAACACAGTTCTTTTTTTTTTTTTTTAATAAATCAAACATAATGAATTAAGATTTTTATCATGGCAAGTAGAGGTTAAATTTCAGCTTCCTTTTGTTCCCAGACTTACGACAGCTTCAGAAGTACAAAAAGGGGAAGAAAAGGGAGAGCCCTGAATTTTAGTCAACCACAAAGAATCAGATATTTTCAAAACTGCTTTTGGAAGTCTAAAACTCAGCTTCAAACTCATGAAAATTCCATACATTTGTAGGAAAACAGGAAGATCTGTTACTTATTTTGCACATGTAACAGTGTGCAACTTTCGGGGCATTTACAGACCAGATGACTCCAGGATAATTTGATGAAACATGATTTATGTCCCAAACATTTTTCTTTTTAAAAAGCAGAAACCACAGAGGTAAAATCTGGCTTGACTAGAACCCAAAGTTAAGGTTTTTTAGCTTCATTCTGACACTTTCCCCCCCTTTCATAACTGATTGCTATGAACAGACATGATTTTTTTGCAGGAAGAATCCAAATCCTCCTCACACTGTTTGTTCCAAGAAGGGGGGAAAAGCACCAAGCATAGGAAAAAAAGCACCAAGCATTGGGGAAAAAAAAAACCAACTAACCAAACAAAAAAACACGCAACAAATCAAAATCCAAACTCTAATTAAGCAAATGCAATTCCTGATTCACCACCCCAGTTAAAAAACCACCATGGGAAGCACGTGCTTCAACTACATTTTCCTCTACACAAGAAAAGATGATTCTTCAACTCAAGGGTGCCTGGGGAATGAAAGGCAAGGGATTTAACCCAGGTTGCTCAGAGTATTCCCTGTGCTGCTGAGAAAAAGAAAACCTGCCTAGCAAGGCACAGGGACTAAACTCCATGGAAAAGTTGGATGGTGCAGGGAAAGAACAGGCTCTCCCTGCTTCGGGCTGACAGGGGATTAATCTTGACTTATTTAAGGCTGTTTTACCTCAATTCCTGACTGTTTATTGGAAGCTGCTATCACAGACTGGCTCTGCCATCCTGCCCCACTGGAGAGAGCTCCATGTGGAGCCTGGCTCTGGCTCAAGAGGGAATAGCTGTTATATATAACAGTTCCTGGACAGAGAGGAGTTACTGTGATAATATATTTGTACAGTGCATTGAGCGGCACAAAAAGCAAGGATTGGGAACTCTTAATTTGGATATTAAGTTATCCAAATAAAAGACTAACGTTTCAATAGAGTAATTATTCATCAGTTGTCTTAACATTAAGTCTCCTCCCAGTTTGTACTTATTTTCTGCTCACTGAAAAGACTCTGGTCTAAAATTACATCCAGCACAGAAAGTTTCAGAAGGGCTGAGAGGGATGGGAGGAAAAGCGTGTCTTTTGGGGAGAAAAAGCACAGATGTTCAAAACTAAGCTGGGGCTTTCAAAATGATTAATTACTGCTACTTGATAAACCCAGCTCCCTGCACTAAGTGATCTAATATTAGTCATCTCTTGAAGGAAGCAGATCTTGAAAATTTGTCTCAGCCAAAGTCAATATTGAATGCTTACGGGAAGGGCTAATCCCCACAGTAAATGTGTAATTAAGCAGATTTTTCATGAGTGTAATTAAGTTGATCATTACAATACATGACTGCAACAGTTACAATACCCAACCAGCACGAGCCCAGCACAGCCCATCATAAAACCATAGAATCATAGAATGGATTGGGTTGGAAAAGACCTCTGAGATCATCAAGTCCAACCCTTGGTCCAACTCCAGTCCCTTTACCAGATCATGGCACTCAGTGCCACGGCCAATCTCACCTTAAAAACCTCCAGGGATGGGGAATCCACCCCCTCTCTGGGCAGCCCATTCCAATGCCTGAGCACTCTCTCTGCAAAGATTTTTTTTCTGATCTCCAACTTAAATTTCCTTCAGGTAGTTCTAGACAGTGATGAGGTCACAGCTGGCCATAAACTCATCCCATGGCTTTGCCTGTCACATCCTGCAGCCATCAGACCCCACACTCCTCCCTGGAGGGAAGTTCTGGCCAGGTGGGGGTTGGTCTCTTCTCCCAGGCACTCAGCAATAGGACAAGGGGGCACAATGGGCTCAAGCTCTGACAGGGGAAATTGAAGGTGGAGAGCAGAAAAAAATTCTTTGCAGAGAGAGTGCTCAGGCATTGGAATGGGCTGCCCAGAGAGGGGGTGGATTCCCCATCCCTGGAGGTTTTTAAGGTGAGATTGGCCGTGGCACTGAGTGCCATGATCTGGTAAAGGGACTGGAGTTGGACCAAGGGTTGGACTTGATGATCTCAGAGGTCTTTTCCAACCCAATCCATTCTATGATTCCCAGCACCTGACACCCCACACTCAGGTGAAATCACACACTCAGCACAACACGTGCTGTAAAGAGGTTCCAGACTCAAGAGGCAGGAGGCACAGTGGTCACCAAGGCAGGACAGATCTGCAAAAAGCAATTGTTGCTTTGAGACCAGAGAGCAGAGACACATTTAAAACTTCCAGCTGCTTCCAGTGGAGCCATAAATACATAATTACAGCACCAAGTCTGGGTGGGGAACACATGTCAGATTAGATGAGGTCTGATCTCAGAGCTGGATGAGCAGTCCAAGCTCTGCTGAGCCTCCGTCCACCACCTGCTCTCCCCTCCCTGCACTTCCTTCCACTGCTGCAATGGGATCATCTGCCGGATCTGGAGCAATGAGGAGGTTCAGACCCTCACCAGAGCCTGTTACTGCTCCTGTCCCCCTCCTGCTCATGGGGGTGAAGCAAAGTATGAGAGACACAAACCCTTCCAGCCCAACCACCGAGCACAGGCAGGCAGGTTCATCTCTGAAGTGCACACATATATCCAATTTTTCACATGGAAGCAGGGTTAAAAAAAACCAACCAAAAACCTAAATCCAAATAAAATCTCAGGATACAATTAGAATTGATCCAGCACACCAGGAATGGCAAACGAGCTCTTGCTGTGATGGTCATACACTAATTTCCCATCTCAGTCCAGCAAGGGTATTTCACTTACTATTTAACTCGCCCTGGGAGGACACCACTGCTGCTGGTTCATACAGAGAATGACAAGACAACATCCTTCACCATCCACCCCTTGTCAAAATGTCTTTATATCCTTGCCATGGGGTAAATCAGCAGTGTTTTGGCTCACACACAATAACCAGCTGTCCTCTGACAAATCACAACCACTAAAATAAGTTTTGCCATTCCCATTTATACTCCTGTATTACATGAAAAAGTATCCTATGCCATTAAAAAAACAGGATGAAGCAGCTCATTCTATTAAAGCAGAAAAAAGTGCTACATCAACATACCTTCAACACACCAGCTGAGCTGCTCCTCAGAATTTAGTTTCACCATCCCTCCCATCCCTGTGAGGAGACACCCTCACTCAAAAATGTATTTCTCTCCCTGAAATGGGACTTTTATCACTGGCAGCTCCCTCAGAGAACTCTCTGGGGCAGCTCCTTCAGCTCCCACTCAAAGCCAGCAGCAATCACACCACACATCCCTCACTGCTGCCTGGAGAGTCTGAAATTCCTCTGAATTTCAAGGTGTTTGGTTAAACACTCACCTTTCACTCGTAGCTGATGTTTAACCTGCTGTTGGTCACGTTCCTGAGAGCCCAGACCCGTGCCAGGCTCCCCCCTTGCTCACACCCTCCCGTCTCATCCACAAATTCAAGAACTCACAACATCTCTTTAGTCATTCTGAAAAAAGGGAACAAACCACATCTGTCCCAGGCCGTGCACAGACTCAGTTACTGTTCCCATCCTGCCTTTAACAAAAGAATTGCACTTTTGTTCCCTGAACAGAGCCCGTGCCACAGAAAAAGAGCTATTTCTGCACTCCAGTGCAGTGCTACTGCTTGCACCTGACTTGCCCTGCCTTGGATTTTCTAACACACCCTTTGTCTTTCTGCATTTAAATCTCAAGTTTCACCCTGCACAGATACCACATTTCACGGGATATTCACTGAGTTTAGGTCCAGGGGATTAACTTACTTGAGAAGCCAGAAATAAATCACAGCTCCATCTGGCTAATGAGTCACTCATAGCTTAGTCCCACCACATGAAAAGCACGGCCTCTATAAATGCTTGGGTCCCAAAATGCACATAATCTTCTGGGATTTGTGCCTCTTTGAAGAAGTAACATTAGAAGGGGGGGATACAGGTACCAAGGTGATTTGTTTGGTTTTTTTTTTTTAAATACTAAGCAGTTTAAGAGATACCACATATGATTTAGCTAAGGCAACAGCTCCTTTAATTGGGATATTTTCCCTGGGATTTTCTCAAGCTGGCAAGCAGACTAAAAACCCTCACATCTAAGGAGTCCCAGAGCAGTATCTGTATTCAATAAATTCCTCAAGTAGATAACATTATTTTTGTTCTCCCTAATCTGCACAGAGTTAGGAACATGCTCCATTATCAGCCAGCTGCAAAGAGGATCCTCTGGAAAACAGCTTCACTCCCAAGCTCATCCTCCCCCAGAGCTCTTTGGGAGAGGATGCCCAGCAACCTGGGACAGGCAAGGGAACCAAATCCAGGAAAAACAGAAACTAAACAAGATATTTAGCCATTCCATGCCTATTCCTCAACCATACAGCAGGAGCAACCAAATATTTCCATGACTATTAACTAACTACAGCACTGCTGGCTCAAGATCTGCCAGAAAAACTTAGGAGCAGTTCATTCAACATCAGCATTGGTACAGCTCCCAAAAGACTGCAGAGTTAGAGCTTAGGTGGGTTTAGCTGTGGTTTTTAAGCAGTTCTAATGTTACTGAAAAAACAAGCTGGGTTTTCACACCCCAAAACAAAACACAGACACCAGCAGAGCTGCTGCGATGTGACACAGAGCTGGAGCAGGCAGCGATTTCAGCCCATCAAACTCACTCCCAGTTTGTAACACCTGGGTAACTTCAGCAGGTGACACACCTGGGAAGGGAAGAGCCCTTGCAACAACTCAGTGTTCTCAGCCTTCCCAAAAACCTGCTGCTCAGAGAACACCAGCAAGGAGCTGACTGCACCTGAACAGGAAAATAGGATGCTACACATCAATCTCACCTGACACCTACGTAAGGAAGACACACAACTTCCAGTAAGACCACCCACAACATTCTCACAGGTCATTTTTAAAACTGCACAGTTTAAAGTCACACATGAAGCATCCACCACCACCCAGTAAAGCTGAAGGTCTAAATGGCCCTGCCAGTTTTGATCCCAATGGCAAAACCAGGAAATTACAGAACAGAGCCATGGAAAATCCTGAGTTGGAAAGGACACATCAGGATCGGAGTTCAGCTCCTGGACCTGCACAGACACCCCAACTATGAGCCTGGGAGTGTTGTCCAAACCCTCCTGGAGCTCTGGCAGCCTTGGGGCCGTGCCCACCGCCCTGGGGAGCCTGGTCAGTGCCCACCACCCTCTGGGGGAAGGACCTTTTCCTGAGATCCAACCTAAACCTCCCTGACCCAGCTCCAGACTCTGCCTCCCATCATGTCACTGGGCACCAGAGAGGGGGAAGCTCCAGACTGGGATGAGGTCTCCCCTCAGCCTCCTCTTCTCCAGGCTGAACAAGGCAAGTGCCCTCAGCCTCTCCTCAAACAGCCTCCCCCAGAACCTTCCCCACTTCCATGGCCCTCTGGTCACCCAATAATACCTTTATAACCTTACATTGTGGCACACAGAACTGCACACATGACTCAAGGTAAAATCCAAGCTACTTGTTAGCAATTTTTTTCAACTCTACTCCTGAATGGAGCATGGAAATATAGATATAAAAGTCCTCTCAAACTGAGAGCTGGGAGGGAAACATAAAACAGCAGTTCAAGCTCAGAGTTTTTCATTTCAATACTGGCCTTGACAGCTTGACTTGTGCAGCCACAGGAGAAACTGCAGACACTCAAACACAGACTGAGCCATTCATGTATTAAATCTGCTGTTCCTGGGAAAGAGACCTGTTCCAAGGGACGCTCAGCAGTGCCTGTCACCCCCTCCAAACCCCTGACAGGGAGAGGAGAGTGAGACTTGTCAATAGATCTTGCTCCTCACTTTATTCTGCTGATACAATTAAGCCATTTGCAGAGCACGAGCTCAGTGCTCCAAATACCCTCTAGGTAAATATTTCCCATTCCAAACATGCCGCTGTTTGTACCATCTGGTGGGCTCTGTCTGCTCTCAGTCGCTTGATGTTAGTTAACACAGACAAGCTATTTATTAAATTCCAGAAAGAGTAGCTTTGCTTCAACAAAAGCCTTTACTTTCAGGGTGGGTTTTTTTTAATACATCTTTAGAGCCAACACCTGACAAAATGCCCAGAGCAAGCCCAGAGTGCAATATGGCCACACAACCTCCCCATCACTGCCTGGCAGATGTCCTTGGTATCATCCAGGCACCAGCACTGGTATCTGAGCACCCAGGCACGTCCTGCAAGAGGCTTCCACCACAGCCAGGCAAGTTCACACATGGTAGGGCAGGGCAGGGATTCACTGAGCAGCAGCTGCTGCCCTGAAACCACCTGAGCTGGAGGATAAAGCCCAGAATTGGAATTAGCATCAGTGAAAGTGGAAGGAGCAACCTCGAGTTTATCCAGGGATAAAAGCACCCACACCTGGTGTTGGCACAGGGGGAGGAAAACTGTGCTCTGCACTCCTGCCCATCACCTCACTCCAATACCCTGGAACAGCACAGACCTGGTTTTTCTCACACCAGCAACCCACAGGGCTCACCAAAGCATGGGCACAAATACACTGGTATCACCCACAGTGTGGCAGCAGGACCAGGGCAGTGACCATCCCCTGTACTGGGCACTCTGAGGCCACACCTCAAATCCTGGGGTCAGTTTTGGGTCCCTCACAACAAGAAAGACATTGAGGGGTTTGGAGCATGTCCAGAGAAAGGAATGGAGCTGGGGAAGGGGCTGGAGCACAAGGAGCAGCTGAGGGAGCTGGGGGGGCTCAGCCTGGGGAAAAAGGGGTTCAGAGGGGACCTTCTTGCTCTCTACAACTCGCTGCCAGGAGGGGGGAGCCAAGGAGGAGTCGGGCTCTGCTCCAGGGAACAGGGACAGGACAAGGGCAAATGGCCTCAAGCTGCACCAGTGGAGGTTTAGTTTGGATATTACAAAAAGTTTCCTCACTGAAAGCATGGCCAGGCATTGGAACAGGGCAGTGGTCACCATCCCTGGAGGGATTTAAAGATGTGTGTAGATGTGGCATTTGGGGACATGGTTTAGTGGTGGGCTTGGCAGGGCTGGGTTAATGGTTAAACTCGATCTTAAATGACTTTTCCAACATAAATGATTCAGTAATCACTCAGCACTGGAAAGTCTTGGGAAACCAAAACAGTTCTTGCAGTATTTGTGAGGGGATGTTACTTGGGATAAAAACTGCCATGTGTGAGGGCCAGGGGGAAATATCCTTGCCTCCACCACACTCCAGAAACTGCAAGTTTTCCCTTAAAATCACCAGCTTCTAACACACATACACACCTACTATCTGCAAAACCAGAAGATAACATTATCTTTACCCTACTTTCTTCTCCAAAGTGCCTGTAAAGGATCAAAGGTTTCCCTCTTCCAGCAGGAAGGGCTGGGGCAGGACTCAGCGTTACTCAGCCAGTCTGCACCTTCCCATCACTATTTCCAAGGACTCCCCGAGGCTTCCCCAGCTCCTTCCTTCACCCACTCATGTACAGACATGTCCTGCCCACACCACCACGAACTATTTGAGAGGCATTTGAACACCTGAGCAGCAAGCTCAGCCTTTTGGGTAAAGCATTTCCCCTTTCCCTGCTCTCCTTGCAAGCAGAGACCAGATCTGACATTTGCTCTTCAACCACCACTCATTTTTGTGCAGAGGGAACTGGGAAGTGATACTTCTCAAAATAGGAAAGTGAAAAAAAGATCACAGAACCTTCTCAAAATAATAGTATAAAAAAGAGCCAAATCCAGCAGACTTATGGCCAAAGCTGAGGTTATGTTACCAGTCTGAGCAGCCCTTCCACACATGTGGTTTTCAAGTACCAAGGGGTCTCCGGCAACAAGAACCCTGCCCAGCAGCATGAGCCAGGTACAGATTCCAGACAGGACTCTGCAGTCAGCCATGCAGGAGCATTCAACACACACAACCACACCTGAAATCTGCTTGTGCCCAGCCCCTGGATGTGAGGGAGGAATCGGGCCATGTCTGTTTTGTTATCCCAATTAGCTGTCTGGGAAATTAACAGATCCACGTTGCTGTGACACTCCATGGCAGGTCAGGTTTATCACACACAAAAACCATTTACACAAGTTTAAAGCCACTGTGCACCTCACCAAAGGCCTCTGCACAGCTGGTGTGGTCTGTTGTATAAACACATCCACAGTTTAATCCTCACCTCGGATCCATAGAAAGCCTCAGAGAGAGCAGGTACCATTCCTGAAGCCAAGGCAGGGAGGATAGGACAGCTCTGATGCTGAGCCCAGCTAGGCTGCCTCAGGACTTGGCTCAGGATTTTGCCATTGCTCTTTCAGCTCACAGAATCGCAGACTCAGAATGGATTAGGTTGGAAAAGACCTCCGAGATCATCAAGTCCAACCCTCGGTCCAACTCCAGGCCCTTTACCAGATCATGGCACTCAGTGCCACGGCCAAGCTCATTTTAAAAACCTCCAGGGATGGGGAATCCACCCCCTCTCTGGGCAGCCCATTCCAATGCCTGAGCACTCTCGCTGCAAAGAATTTTTTTCTGATCTCCAACTTCAATTTCCCCTGGCAGAGCTTGAGCCCATCGTGCCCCCTTGTCCTATTGCTGAGTGCCTGGGAGAAGAGACCAACCCCCACCTGGCCAGAACTTCCCTTCAGGCAGTTCCAGACAGTGCTGAGGTCACCTCTGAGCCTCCTCTTCTCCAGGCTAAACACCCCCAGCTTCCTCAGCCTCTCCCCACAGCACTTGTGCTCCAGTCCCTTCTCCAGCCTCGTTGCTCTTCTCTGGCCCCACTCCAGCCCCTCAATCTCTTTCCTGAACTGAGAGGCCCAGAACTCAGCTCACACAGCACCCTCTCCTAGGACAGGAGGTGGCATGATCAGCACATCCCCCAGCTGGGGTCACAGAGCTGCCCCCCACCCACCTCAGCCCCTGCTCCATTTGCTGACAGAACCACACACAGCACCATTCCCCAGGTCAGCTCTGCCAGAACAAGGCCAGGTGAAGGGGCTCAGCTGAGAGGGTATCAGAGCACCTCATTCTAACATGACTTAATCCTTTTCTGATGCAGGGGGAAGTTGCATCAGCATAAGAATATTCCTTCTGAGACTTCTGCACCTCTCCTTGCTGTGCTTTATTACTTTAACCCAATTAAAACAAGCTCTACAGCACCCACAGCAATTAGGCAGTTGACCACCCTCTGGTGACAAATGAGGCAGAATCCCAAACTCCAGGTTAAAAAAAAAATTGAAGATCATTTCTTGAGAAATTTGAGGCTGCTACATCTGTTTCATCTCTTTATATGCAATTCCAAGCATGGAAGGAAATTCTTCCCTGTGAGGGTGGGCAGGCCCTGGCACAGGTTGGGCAGAGAAGCTGTGGCTGCCCCACCCCTGGAAGTGTCCAAGGCCAGGTTGGATTGGCTTGGAGTGACCTGGGCTGGTGGGAGGTTTCCCTGCCCATGGCAGGGGGTTGGAATGAGATGGTCTTTAAGGTCCCTTCCAACCCAAACCATTCTGTAATTCTGTGATTGAGGAAAGCAGGTATGAGCAGTAGCTCCTCAGTGCTCAAATTCCTCTCACACTTTCACAGCAATGTGCAAAGAACCCTTTTCCCTTTCCCAGTGCAGACAGTAAATATAACTACATACACTCCTGTATTATGCATTCGTGTTTATCTTTTAAAAAATAAATGTAAAGAGGAGACAGAAACAAAAGAAAAGGCCTTTGATCCAGCTTTGTTTTTTTGCCTTAGCAGATTCTGTGAGAGCATGAATGGCATCTGAGCACTGGGAGGCTAAAAATGCTCATTCAAAAAAAACCACCCAGGTTTTTATATGCAAGAGCAGCAAACAGCAAAGGAAAAGACTGGAGTGTATTACCTGCCTGTGCATCCCAGGAGAGGTAACATCACCTCCCTGTGCACCTCCCACAGTGATTTTTCTCAGGCTGGCTGGCAGGAGCAGCACCACTGCCCATCCTCACCTCCCTGGGCAGGCACAGGCTCTCCCAGGCTCTGAATCCAGGGAAAAGCAGATCTCCTCAGTGCCAGAACAACAGGAAAACCATGACAGATTGCTAAAGAGGAGGGCATGTTGTTTATGGGCTGTGTTTCTGAAGTTTGAACACCACTAAGAAGAAATCAGTCTTCATTTATGGCTTGATTCTCCAGATTGCTACTCAACTTTGCCCTTTGCCACACTGGTCAGACAACATTTCAGCCTATTCACTTGGATTTCTCCAGACACACAAGAAAGTTTTAAACCTACCACTTTTTTCTGTGGGTTTCCAGACCACCTGGTGCTAAAGCTTTTCTACAAATTTCTCACTAAAGCAGCAGCAACCAAGAAGCAAAAAATACCCAGCCTTGAAGGCTGAGCAAGTCACTTGGAGAGACTTAAGCAAGTAGAGTTGAATTTATTAACCTTTGTACCACCACACCTGAGGGTGCAGAGGCTGCCAAAACTACCCCACAACCGAGTCACAAACAGCCCAACAGTGTCACAGTGGTGTTTTCACCAAGTTTCCACCCCCAAGGTCTCACAGGAACTCAGGGGAGGGGGGGAACATGTGCATGGAGAGGTGATGGCACAGGAGGAAGACAAGAAACCTCAAAATAAATGAATTTGGAAAATTTCCTGCAGCAACGTCTCACCAAAGTCTTCCTGCAAGAATGTATTAAACTCATGGTAAGAATATTAACCCTCTTCATATTAGAATTTCTTTCCACTACAAAAATAAATCAGGCAAAGATATTCTTAGTATGAACACCATAAAAATTACTTTATCCTGACTTATTTTTAAATGTGTATATAAGGGATGAGAATGGAATTCTTCTGCCAACAAAGACAGGTATTAACCCAAGAGAATCTATTTAGCCTCAAACTTCTTAACCAGACAAGGTTTTACTGAAGTATGTGCCCGCTGTCCCTTACTCTGCTGCCAAAGGAACAAAGGAAAAGGAAATGACTAATCAAGGCAGGAGCACATTAATATATTTTGGTATGTGGAAAGGGAAAATTGTAGCTGGTATTTTTAACATTCCCACCAGGAGAATGAACTGCCATACGCTCAGCAGTCGCCACAGAGGCTCAGCAGCTCTGGGAGGGGAAAATAAAAAAGGAAAAAAAAGTGGAATTGTGTCCCAGAGTTCTGTATTTTCCATTTCCCAGTGCTGGAACGACAGCCTGGAAAGGAGGCATGGCTGAGGCCAGCAGCAATATCTGAGTGATAACAGGTGCACTTGGACTGAACTGTAGGGAAAACCCAGCCTGGAGAGGAGCTCCCGAGGGAAAAGGTGAGAGTTTCTTGGAGCACTGCCACCAGCAGACAATCCTGTAAGTTCCATCCCAGCTCTGCTGAGTCCTCTCATCCACAGGCTGGTAAGAGACAGGGGAAGAGAAGAAGTGTCTGTGTCAGAGGTGGCACCCAAAAAGTCAGAGCTCACCCTTTTGCCAGAGTGCAACCCCATCCATCCCACACCATCCCAAGCTTAATTCCCCCAAACTCTTCAAAGTTCTCCATTCCCTGCATGTGCAAAGGGGCCAATCTGCCAAGAAATCACTGTCCCTTCACGTCTTTCCTCACAGTTACTTTGCCACTGCAGCCACACAAGCCAAGCCACTGGTGTCACAGAACACCTGGATTTAACAGCTGGTTTTTAATTCATAGAATCATAGAATAGATTGGGTTGGAAAAGACCTCAGAGATCATCAAGTCCAACCCTTGGGCCAACTCCAGGCCCTTTACCAGATCATGGCACTCAGTGCCACGGCCAAGCTCACTTTAAAAACCTCCAGGGATGGGGAATCCACCCCCTCTCTGGGCAGCCCATTCCAATGCCTGAGCACTCTCTCTGCAAAGAATTTCTTTCTGATCTCCAACTTCAATTTTCCCTGGCAGAGTTTGAGCCCATCGTGCCCCCTTGTCCTATTGCTGAGTGCCTGGGAGAAGACACCAACCCCCACCTGGCCAGAACTTCCCTTCAGGGAGTTCCAGACAGTGCTGAGGTCACCTCTGAGCCTGGGAAGCCCATTGGGGCAGCCATGGGAACAGCCTAGCTCAGAGCTCAGGGCAGAAGCCTCAAGGACTGCTGTGATAAACCCAAAATTAGAGCTTCCAAACCCCTTCTTAAAAGGGATCAAACCCCATCAACCTGGCAACAGCCCACCAGTCATTTGTGCAGTGGGATGGCACAGCACAAAAGTGCTGCTCGCTCAGGAAGAGGAGCTGGATCACTGCCTGTCTGTCCAGCTCCAATTGTTCCCACACTTCATAATTAAGGGCTGCAATTCACCCTTTTACTAATGCCAAACCCCAAAAGACACGTAACAAAACCAACTGTAATCGCTCAGATACCCCCCGAGCTCCAAGAATCTGTAGAGATACAAAGAAACTAATATCGAATGTTCTTGCAGAGGGATTTGTGCTCAGCCACCACATAACACAGCCAGAAGCCCAAAGCTTAAGCAGGTCTTTACCCTGGTATCACAAAATGACAACCCTGGTCATTCCACCAACAAGATTTTCCCATTATTTCTGTTCAGTGTGCTGTTCAACACAGTTATACAAAGAGATTGGACCACTGACAAAAAAAAAAGCTTCGTTAACCTCTCAGTGACTCAACAATCCCATTGTTAACCAGCAAGGGACAAAAGAGAAGCCGACAGCAGACGGATGCTCTCATCTATCTGAATTCCTGGAGGAAAATGAGATTGACCTGCACTGGGAACAGGCTGCAAGTTAAAGGAGAGTTGTTAACTCATAGAGGGAAATCAAAAATCCTGTGACTGAATCATATCAGATCGAGATGCTTTCATGTGGTTTCTTCTCACTACCTGGAGTTTTAAGCTATTATTTACTGCACACGTCATGTCTAAGCAGTTGAGTGATTTCAGTTGTCTCCAAAGAGAAAAGGTGCAATTGCTGCACCAGAATTACTGTAGATGTGGCACAGATGTAGCTAAATGAGAACATCAGAAAGCAGCAAGTGAAACAAAATTGCTGTACCCCATCATCAGGCTGAGCCTTGGTGATTCTTCAGCTGGAAAGGGAGAGAAATAAGCAGGGGACATTTTTCTCCCTTCTCACCACATACAGTGTCATAAAAGAATGGGAGGAAAAGGCATCCATTAGTTAAACAACCAATGTTTACAGAGTGATAATGAATTTTCAAATACACCAAGAGTTTAAAACTCAGGGGTATGCAGCGAGTTCTCAACCCCAAGATGCAGCTGCAGTTTAGTCTGGATGGCAAGAGGACTGCACCCAACATAAAGTCAGAGGTCCTCTAAGCTGACAAAGGCATCATAAATAGATTTAGCACCCATATCATGGAATCACAGAATGGATTGGGTTGGAAAAGACCTCCAAGATCATCAAGTCCAACCCTTGGGCCAACTCCAGTCCCTTTACCAGATCATGGCACTCAGTGCCACGGCTAAGCTCAGGTTAAAAACCTCCAGCATGGGGAATCCACCCCCTCTCTGGGCAGCCCATTCCAATGCCGGAGCACTCTCTCTGCAATTAATTATTTTCTGCTCTCCAACTTCAATTTCCCCTGGCAGAGCTTGAGCCCATCGTGCCCCCTTGTCCTGTTGATGAGTGCCTGGGACTCATGCCCTGCACAAGCACCAACCTAGAATTTAGGGAGTCTTACGAGCCTCCCAGGGTGGGATTTTCTCCTTCTCAGCCTACACAGCTGGGCAAGCACTGCATGAGCATGCCCATTTTTGCCTTTAATACTCTACCACCATGGTGCGTCAGAAAGACAAAAAACATTAGAAAATCCCAACAGCCAGGCTGGAGGAGGCATCCCTTGATGCCCTCCTTTCCTTGCCCTGTGCAGGCACAGCTCCCAACTACCCCCAGGGCCCAGGGGCCGTGCCCAGGATCGGCTTCCTGCGCTCCCACCTTGCAGGGTGGGGCTGCACCAGGACAATGCTGGCCTGGGAACAAATGGGCTCACACAGGCCATGACTGCCTTTGGGCTGCAAGTGGAAAAACGCTCTCACTCCTCAATCCAAGGCAGTGCTCGGTGCTGTAATGGTGAATCTGCAGCCTCCACACACAGCACTGCGTTTTATTTCACCTGGCCATGCTCAGCACTGCAATGAACCAGAGCCCAGAGCTGCAGGGAACAGGTTCAGACTGGTACAAGAGGCATCTACCACTCTTTTCCTAGTAACAATCAATGAGTTTTAATCCATAGTCACATTAGGAATGATACCTCCAAAGAGGGCTGGATTTTATTTCAACTGTGCATTAAATTTAAAATTATTTTCTGGATTAAAGCATTGTTCATGCTCTGCTTATCAAAGAATCATAGAATTGATTGGGTTGGAAAAGACCTCTGAGGTCATCAAGTCCAACCCTTGGTCCAACTCCAGTCCCTTTACCAGATCATGGCACTCAGTGCCACGGCCAAGCTCACCTTAAAAACCTTCAGGGATGGGGAATCCACCCCCTCTCTGGGCAGCCCATTCCAATGCCTGAGCACTCTCTCTGCAAAGAAGTTTTTTCTGATCTCCAACTTCAATTTTCCCTGGCAGAGTTTGAGCCCATCGTGCCCCCTTGTCCTATTGCTGAGTGCCTGGGAGAAGAGACCAACCCCCAGCTGGCCAGAACTTCCCTTCAGGCAGTTCCAGACAGTGCTGAGGTCACCTCTGAGCCTCCTCTTCTCCAGGCTAAACACTCCCAGCTCCCTCAGCCTCTCCCCACAGCACTTGTGCTCCAGTCCCTTCTCCAGCCTCATTGCTCTTCTCTGGCCCCGCTCCAGCCCCTCAATCTCTTTCCTGAACTAAGAAGCCCAGAACCACAAACCCTTTGAACACAGGGCACATTCAGGACTGAATTTGGACTGCAGCAATTTCTGCTGCTGATGGGCTTCCTCCAACACTGATATTTTGACTTTCTGCTCCAGCACAAATTTGTACCAGCAGAAGGCTGATAATTCCCCCATCACCAAGACTTCCACAGCAGATATGAGATAGTTTTGACTGCTCCATAGCAAAGCTGTCCAACATTTATCTTAAAGCATGTTATCAAACAGGCACAAAGACAGCAGTTCTATACCCAAGCCAGATCCCTCAATCTGGAGAACATGGTGCTGTTAATACTCTTAGAAATAAAGTTTCAGAATGGTTTAGGAACAAAAGAGGCTTTAGGAGCAATCCCTACAGCACTGGCACTGTACAAGTTACCCCAGTGTATTTCAAAGTGTAAACTGCATCATGAGTTGGAACTTTGAGCTCAATTTAAAAGCCCTACATGGTGTTTAAGAAATTGCTGCTGAACTGTGGTTATTTCCCTGCTGAGACAGGTGAAGTGTTAAGGTCTCTCTCCACTCTGCTTTGAGACACTGCACATGGTCTATTTATGGAGGGCAGCACTAAGAGCTCACCTCATACCCACCCAAAACCCCCCTGCACTACAACAGGGACCTCACTGGCTACAGCTCCACTGAGACTCCAACCCTTCATCTTCCACACCAATGATTTGTGCTCCTAAACAGCAGCAGCACCACACATTCCTCTCCATAAGGTTTCTTTCCACCTTGTTAACCTCTGTGCTGCACTGAACAGTCTGCTGATGGCACTCACAGTTGAAGAAATGATACACAGTTGGAGTCATCTCGTGGTGTCATCACTCAGAGCCCTCAGGATTTGGGCAGGCAGCTTAAGAAGGTCACACATACTCAGGAACCAGCGCAGGATTTTGGCAGACCCCAAGGCAATGTTTGCATCTTGCCTTAAACATCCAGACCAGGAGAGCAGGCTCCCCTCCAGCACCAGGGAAAAGGCTCCAGCTCCTCCTCAGACTTGCCTAACACTTGAATTACACCCGGGCCATGTGGTCAAGGATTCTTCCTTTACCACCTTCCTCATGTGGCTGTTGATTTTCCAGGTGAGTGATACTGAAAGTTGCTGATGTTTCTCTGAGCAGCAGCAGCCCAGCAGACACTGCAACACTCCCCACTGGTCCCAGTTCCAGAATCCATGCTGCAACCCCAGATAGTGCATAACTCTGGGAGTTGGATGCCATCACACAAGAACCCCCAAAAGATGTGTTCAAAGAGCATCTCTAAGGGTTTCCTAGTTCTTTCCCCTTGTGACTGTAAGTACCAAGCCTGTAGGAGCTTCCTAAAGGGACTGAAAACAGTGAGATGCTTATTTGAAGAGTTTTAAGTTGAAAACCATAACCCAGCATTCCAGAATTCTCCCCCAAAACAGCCTCCTAACCCATGTACACACCCCCACCCCAACACACCCAGCTTTACAGATCAGCTTGGAACTATCTGAACTTGAGAACATGCCAGGTTGTTAAAAAGGCCTAAAAATGTTCAGCAACACAAATCCAAAGTAATTGAGGTCATTTCTCTCACGCTTCTCTGGGTTCTCATTCCCTTTGCTTTGCTGTCCCACACTCTGCTCCTCCTTTGGCATGCAAGGATTGAACAAACACTTTGCTGCAACCACACAGATCTAAACTTAATTGCCTCCAACTTAAGTTACAACTCAAATTATTATGCCAGGAGCCTGTAATGGGGAGCACAGCTTAAGAAATCTGCTTAGAAACAGGTACACCAGACCTGAAGCCAAGAAATTCTTCATTTGGCACATAAACAGCAAGGAAAAAAGGTGGAAACTTGGAGATGGAGGGTGGGGGTCTGAAAAGGGAGGCTTGTCATGGAAACATCTGACCAAGAATTTTCACAAGCCTTTAAAACTTCTGAAACCCAACTCCTTTGCTGGCACTTCTCACATGCCTCAGACTGCAGACCATGTTATGCAAGTTGTAATTGTGCCTCCACAACCCTCCCTTCCTCCCACCCACGGCGCTCCACACCTCACCAGATCCGTGTGCTGAAGCACACCAGGGAGGAGGAGGAGGAGGAGTGTACCTGCTCCTCCCACACCTGCTCTGCTGCACTGCCACCTGTGCAGAGAAGGCCTGGCTTTGCTGTGCACCTTGAGTCAGGCTCCAACCCTTTAAAAGCTGCTTAAAAAAAATCTGGTTTTACATACACACACTAAGCTGTAAAAAGGTTCACTAAATTTAGCACGCAACCCAATCCTGGTGGCACTGTGGTGGCTGGAGACATGGAAGTGACCTTAGGTGAAGGTAACAAGGGAGAACTGTCAGTATTCCCATTGAACTGTCATGGGAAAGCCCAGGGAAAGCAGTAAAATCCTTAATCATAGAATCGATTGGGTTGGAAAAGACCTCCGAGATCATCAAGTCCAACCCTTAGTCCAACTCCAGTCCCTTTACCAGATCATGGCACTCAGTGCCACGGCCAAGCTCAGTTGAAAAACCTCCAGGGATGGGGAATCCACCCCCTCTCTGGGCAGCCCATTCCAATCCCTGAGCACTCTCTCTGCAAAGAATTTTTTTCTGCTCTCCAACTTCAATTTCCCCTGGCAGAGCTTGAGCCCATCGTGCCCCCTTGTCCTATTGCTGAGTGCCTGGGAGAAGAGACCAACCCCCACCTGGCCAGAACTTCCCTTCAGGAATACAACCTCCATAAATCCTCCCTGAAGTTTGGTGGTTTCCAAGGCTTTGCAATGCCACCTCTGCCTCTCTTCTGGACAATGCTGTTCATTGTCCATGCTGGGACACATTTGGGAGGAACCTTCTTAGCACACACTGGGGCAAACAGTCCTCCTTGAACTTGGAAAAGTGAAGCTTGATGGACCTCCACCACCACTGTTTTAAAAACAAAACCAGACAGCATGAAGAGAAAAAGCAGCACAGTCCTTTATCAGTCTATCACAGCTGGGGCCACACATGCTGCCAACAGGTATTTAACCAAGCAAAGGTCAGCAGGTGTGACATGGGATAAAACATTTACCCACAAACTCCATTGCCTGGCACCACACCCCCTAATAACGACAGACACCACCTGGTCCAAGAGAAGGATACACCAAATCTTCCCAGAGGACTGCAAGTTAAAGGAGGCAGAAGAGTTCCCACCTAGACCCAGGGGAAAGGGCCCTTCCTGGCACAGCACCCAATATTCTGATCACTTCCCAGATCTGAAACCATCCTGTGGAAGATCTGCTGAGTATGAGATGCTGTAGCCATGGTGATGCTCTCAGGTACACCTGGAGCTGAAGCAGAGAAGGGCAGAAGAGATGCTGCAACTGGATCCATGTCCCTGCTTTAGGTCCATTCATAGCATGGCATTAAGGCAATGCCTATATGAAAGTCAAGCTGGGATGTCCCCAATCAACATAAGCAAGGACTGAGTGGACAGAGCAGCACAAAACATCCCAACAGCCCTTCAAACCAGTCAGGGAGGCAGGAAGCAGAGTCACTTTCTGGGGCCAGGCTTGGCCTCCCACCCACACTGCAGCAGAGACCCTGAAAGGAAGGCACACATGGGAACAGTCTTGGTTGCCTCAGGAAAGCAGTTTTGTATCACAGACTGGCTTGGGTTGGAAGGCACCTTAAAGACCATCTTATTCCAGCCCCTGCCATGGGCAGGGACACCTTCCACTAGCACAGGTTGCTCCAAGCCCTGTCCGACCTCGCCTTGGACACTACCAGGGATGGGGGAGCCACAGCTTCTCTGGGAAACCTGTGCCAGGGCCTGCCCACCCTCACAAGGAACAATTTCATTCTAATATCTAATCTCAATCTCTCCTCTTTTAGTTTAAATCCATTCTCCCTCATGCTATAACTATCTGCCCATGCAGCTCACCCACCAGGTGACTGCCAGGGGCACAGGTCACAGGGGACCAAGAGAAGGGCACTAGCAGCAGGTCTGCTGGTGTCCCCTTGGCATCTTCACCTGCTGGTGCTTGGCTTTCCCTTCTCTAAATTGGGAAGGTAAGTTCCATGCAAGATCCTGGCAGGGGCACAGGGCAGGTGTCTGGTGGAGAAAGATCCCTGTGAGCCAAATGCAAATCATCAGCTTTAAACACTCCTGTGCTGCCCGGCATTCCCCACCCAGGGCGTGGGAACCATTCACTTCCTCCAATAAACTGGACTTTTTTCCATGTAGTAGCCAAGACTTTTCAACTTAAACTGCACAGCAAATAGACTGATAAAAGGGGGGATAAAAGTAGCCATGGTCAGTGGCTGGATCACTAGTAATGATAAAATCAGGTGCTGACTGATATTACAGGCTCCCTTATCAGTCAGTCACGATCCAGTCCAATCCCGGCGAGCTCCCTGAAGAGCTGCACCTTGTGCAATGGCTTAGTCATCACCTTCCTTGACAGCTACGCACTTGCAAACACATTATGAGTCCACTCACATTTTCCCATGAAAATTTTCCCCTCCCTACTCCAGGCAGGACAGGAGCAGAGCGGTGCCAGCCTAGAGCAGGGAGCTTGTCCCTTGCAGGGGAGGGAGATAGTGCTTTTATCTCCCAGACTCAACAACTTCCTTCCTGTGGTAGCAGGCAGACAAAAGACACCTTTTCACACCACAGACAGGAATGAGATGTACTAAAATTTGTCACAACTCTGAAATTAAATACCCTGCTTACCGTTTTCAGTCCATACGGGAGAGTGTAAAGCAGAATCAAGGCTGCGTTTCCTCAACAAGAAACTCTCGCAGGGAAGTAAAAGAACAAGGAGCCCAAAATAACTCAGTTTGAGTTTATATTGCTCTGGCAGCTAAACAAAAGTTGACAACACTGGACCGAGGTACTTCCCCTCGGCAGGATGAGAGCTGGATTGGTTTTGGAAGGACCATGAATCACGGGCATAAATACCCCAGGCTTTAAGAGCCTTCAGCCCGCACGGAATTCTGAACTCCAGCTTTATTTTCCCTGGGTCATTCAACACATGCTCGGCGAGCTGGACACCAGACAGGCAGGCTGGGAAGGTCAGCTCTTCAACTGAGAGGTACAACCCCCAAAGGAGAACTAGTGTTTTGCTAGATAACATCAACACCTTCCCAGAGAAAGAAAGAGCCCTCCCTGATGCTCCATTAGTCATCCAACTACAACGTGAAGGAAAAGAGGAGTTTTGCTGTTTCCTCAACTTTACAGCATGAAAGGGCTTAGGGATGTTCCTGCAGCAGGGGAGCTGTTAGAGATGCAGAGGCTGCTCTCCAGCCGAGCAGTGATTTGCAGGATTGCCTGGCTGCGGGCAGATCCAGACAGGGAAGGCAGGAGGGACGGTGTCCAATGGGAAAGAGGGAGAAAAACCTGCAGGAAATGCTGTTTTCTGTGCTTTGCTACCACTGAAAACCCTGCACACCTGACAGCGACCGCAGCGAGAGCTGTTAATGCTAATGGAGGGCAACGCTATTTATAATAGGGATTAATGGTGCAGGAAAATGAGTAGCTCGTCCACATGACTAATTTACAGACACTTTCTCCAAGTCAGAATGCAGCTTAAGTGATGTATAAGCAAAGATGAGCTTTCATTTGAAAAAGGAAAAATGCTATTCCTCTTAACTCCTCTTGGGAAGCAAAGGGGAAGGAATTGATTTTTCTCTTCAGTAGCAGCCAAGTTAAGAGTTGTGAATTTTGGTAAGCAGGGTAGCCACAAAACACTAACAAAAACAAAGAACAAAAAATACAAAACAAAAAAGGTAACTATTTTACTTTTGATTACCCCACAAACCTTACAGCTCCTGTCCCTCTCCTCTCCCTCCCACCCCACACACATTGCACAGCAAAACTCAAGGTTTGAAGCACCTAAACTTCTTTTCAGGTTATAGTTGCACGGAGAGAATGTTCTTTATTTGTGTTTGAGTTGCAGAAGATTTCCAGAGTCTTCCCTTGCATATGTGCAACAGAGTTTCTCTTTTTCCCTGTTTTCTACAGTATCTAAGAGACTTTAAAAAAAAAAGCAACACCTTTAGTTAAATTGGAAGCATTAAAAAGGATCATGAGATTTGCATTCTTTAGCACCTCAGATTATTACAGTTTCCACTGCTGTGGCTTCCCCTTCCAGCTTCAATTAAAGAACCCTCATATTTAGGTGTGGTTGGGCATTTCTTGTACCAAGACCCCGGAGCATCCAGGCCAACAAGATGCCAAGGCAGCAGAATTTATGCACTCCCAGGAGGTCTCCTTTTAATTTTGTTGTCTGGAGAGATGCTGCACCAAGCCTGCCCTCTGCCCAGGACCTATATTTAGGGACTGAGCTGACCCAACAGTGCCCCTGTAAGCTCATTTATCAAGATTCACTTATTCATTTTAATACAATCTAATTAATCTGCAGCAGTCCTGCACACAGGCATGGCAGTGGCAGGGGTGGACAATTTCAAAAAAAAGGGAATGTGGCCCAGGTGCTACTTAGCTCTGACAGAGGGGGAAAAGAACCCTGCAGAGGAATAATGACAGGAATTGCAGATGGCTGTGGACTGTCTTCCTGCTTGGAGCAGCACCTGGATCCACTCTGCTGCTTCCCTACACCAGTTAAAAAACAATTCCTCAATTGGGAGAAGCAGCAGCAGAGTTCAGATCAATGCAGAGTTCACATCGATGCAAGGGCTGCTGCTCCTGCTCTGGAGTCACTGGAAATGGGGACAAAAAAAAGCAGGAATCTGAGTGTGTCAAGCAGACACAGATGTGTTCCCAAACTACAGACCACAGGCATCAGCCTGGAAAAAGTGCCAACAAGTCCACACTGTAAGAAAATATTTTAAAGGCTCCACTCTGGCAAGAAATAGGAAGTTCTCAAAGCTCCCAAGTGCCCCCTCGCCTGTAACCAGCTGCAGTTCAGGCATGCGAACAGGAAGAAGCTTTTACATTTCTAAAAACATAAATAAATACTTTTTTAAAAAAAAAAAAGTCTTCATGTGTTTAATTTGCTTGGACATCTTGTATAACGATGAGAGGAGAAACAGATTCCTGGGAGTCATGGGCTGGTAATTCTCCAATCTATCATCTCCATAGTTTATGCAGAGTCATTAACAAGAAGTGATTTGTCTGGGACAGATTTAGTTCAGCAACTCCCTGTCTCGTTAGCCTGAAACAATCACCCAAGGAATGTCAAAAAGTTGGTGAGCTTTCTGCAGTGAGCAGCCCCCTCCAAAATACTCGTAGTTTTAAAAATAGTCCAATCCTGCTGCTTTGCCAACACAGAGCAGGAAGCTTAAGAGCCAAACAGAGATGCATAAAATTCCCTTTAGACTACAAAGGGTTTTGATGGGTAAAGGCAAAAGGTTGTCACTGACAAGGAAATCCTGAGAATATCGATGAGAACAACACGAGGAGACTTAAAGACTTTGACTTGTTTAACCTGTCAAAACAAGGGGTCAACAGGGGATCTGATTTCTCACTCTAATTACACCAGGGAGGGAAAACAACCATTTAAACCAAATGGAAACACTAGAACCAAAAACAAATTGCACAAACAGACCATAAACATCATGAAGATGGCAATTCAGCCACCGCTGTGAGACTGAGGAGAGGCTCTCCTACAATTCTCCCAGGGAGATGGGGGCAAGGAATAAACCGATTGGAGCTTCACCTCAGAAGTGGTTGTGTTTTGAAAGGCATCCACAGCACGGATGGGTGCTATAAATGGGGAAACTAAACTTGATTTGGGCTCTCTCCTGCTCTCTGGTGCTGCCACAACTTTCAGAGCAGAGGGCAGGAATGCAGAATTCCCTCCTCCTGCTTCCTCCCCATCCCTCCGGGACAGTACAGAGGGTATTCACACTATTTACTCCAGCACGTAACTGGGGGATGACCAGGGAACTAAACTTGGGAGCTGAAGCCTCACAGAGTCAATGGCGAGAGGTGGGAGTCTTGGCAGCAGCAGGGGAAGGGATTAGGAGCAACCAAGTTTGATGCTTAAAATAAAACACATGTCCTCTCCCCCATGTCCTCATGCTTAAGGGTCTTGGGTATAGATTAAAGAAGGTTCTGGCCATGAAAGTTACAGGGAATTCCAGTTTCTGAGGAGTTTTGCTAGCCCTGGGTTGACAGTGCCAACATCCAGCAGTGATTTGACATTTTTGAGCCATAACCACCTAATCTCTAACGGTAAGAGCAGATGATACAAACATAAGCTGTTACAGTTAACCAAGTAACACCAGAGTTTTACTCAGGCTCGACCGACTCCTTCCTTTCCATCAAGGGGTTCAAAACCAAAGCAGTCACCAGGTCTGTAAGGGGGGGTTTGTGACAGCAGGGGATAAAGGATCAAATTAAAACCTAATTGTGTTCTTCATACCCTACTGCTGCGACTTCTGAGAGGAGAAATCATGCTCCTGAGAGCAGCTAAAAAAGGGGAGGGAGTAGGGAAAAAACCTAACAAAAAAAGTATTTGGTAATAACTGTACCAGAGAATCAGTGTTTCTGCCCAAACCTCAACCTTTTGCTGCTGCAGTTACACACAAAAGTTATTTTAATCACAGTATGCAGAAAGCAGCATCAGCATATGAGGCAAGAGAAAAAATATGTGGCAAAGCCAGTTGCATGGCCTGTTGGCGGGCAGAAATTACAGCGGTTATAGGGAAGAGGTCCACGAGGCAGGGGAACACTTCCAGCCCAAGCCAAACTGCAGGATGACAGAACAGCAAGGAAGGTACCTGAAAGGAGGTGGAACATGGAAACTGAATCCCCTTTTAACTTCTGCATCAATCAGTTCGGACTTCCCAGCAAAGGATTTTTGCCTTGTCATAGGCAAAGAGATGTCAAAACTTTTCAGTTATGTCTACTAAATATCATTTGGGTTGTTGGACACAGGCAGCAATGGAAGGAGTAAAGAAAGGTGGGAAAAAGGATAATTTTAAACAAAGAGCCCCAGCAGGACATCAGCTCTGCTTATCTTCCACAAAGCAAGAAATTGTTTTTGAAGTTTTCTAACAATGACCTCAAAATACACAGCAGAGCCTTTGGGGTGGGAGGAGGAGGAGGAGAAAGGTTATAAAATGAGAAACCTAATGCACATGGATTTATGTACAGCACTGGGAGCAGCACTTGGCACTGCCTAATGCAGAAAAGATGCTACGTTATCCTGAATAACCACCCACTTAAAATACTTCATCAATTGGAATCAGTCGGGTCCAAAAGATGCAGCTTTGCCACCTCAACTTTTCCCCCCTTCTCAATATAACTCCCTGAAGGAAAGTTCTGGCCAGGTGGGGGTTGGTCTCTTCTCCCAGGCACTCAGCAATAGGACAAGGGGGCACGGGCTCAAGCTCTGCCAGGGGAAATTGAAGTGGGAGAGCAGAAAAAACTTCTTTGCAGAGAGAGTGCTCAGGCATTGGAATGGGCTGCCCAGAGAGGGGGTGGATTCCCCTTCTCTGGAGGTTTTTAGTCTGCAATTGGCCGTGGCACTGAGTGCCATGATCTGGTAAAGGGACTGGAGTTGGACCAGGGGTTGGACTTGATGATCTCGGAGGTTTTTTCCAACCCAATCGATCCTATCATTCTATGAATAACCTGCCCACCGAAGCAGAGGAGTGAGAGGTGAGTAAAGGCAAAGAATTAACAACTCCAGGGTTAACACAGCCGCACACAACCCGCACTGGCGCCGGACCAGGGGGCACAGGCACCCTTAAGAAAATGAAATACCCCTGTTAACCCCAGCCGTGACGGTGGGAAGCAGCATTTGGGAGCACTGACCCCCCGCTCGGGGCGGGCCGGCCCGCGGCGATTGGAGCGCAGCGCTCGCCAAACTCCGCACGGCCCTGCGGGCACCGCAGCGCCCTCCACGCCTCCCGTGGGGCTCCCACGGCTGCGGGAAACACTCGGGAATCATATCCCGGTGGGGAATGTCCGCTCGGCGGGCGGACAACACCGAGGGCACGCCGCGGGCACAGCGATGTCCCCTCTCCCCAGCGCTCAGCTGGGCTGCGGCGGATGCGCTGGAGCCCCCCAGGAACCCCCTGAAAACCCCTCGGCCCCAGGGCAGCGGCTGCTCCGCCGCTCGGGGGGCCGCGCCCCGAGTCTCCCCCGGACCCTCCCGGCCGGGCCGCAGCCGCAGCCCCGGGCCCGCCAGGCCTGTGCCCGCCGTCTCCCGCCCCACCGGAGGCTGCGGCCGGCCCGACCCCCCCGACCCCCGGGCGGCACTCACCGAGCCGGCGGCGGGCAGGGCAGGCAGGGCCGGCCGGGCCGTGGCGGCGGGGACGGTGGGGAGCGGCCGGTGTGTCTGCGCGGCGCGGGCGGCAGGAAGGGGAGGAGGCGGCCCCGCACGTCCGCCGCGCCCGCGGCCGCCCCCCCGCGTTAAAGGCACCGGCACCGCCCCGGCCGGGCAGCCCCGCGGGGGCTCCGACACCCACCGGGCACCGAGCCGACACCGCCCCGGCCGGGCAACCCCGCGGGGGCTCCGACACCCACCGGGCACCGACCCGACACCGGCCCGGCCGGGCAACCCCGCGGGGGCTCCGACACCGACCTAACACCCACCGGGCACCGCCCCGGCCGGGCAACCCCACGGCGGCTCCGACACTGACCCGACCCCCACCGGGCACCGACCCGATACCGGCCCCGGCACGGCCTGCCCGCTGCGGGAGCGGTGCGGGGGCGACACCGGCAGCGGGAGAGGCTGCCACGTGTGAGGGGACATCGCCCTGGCCCGGCCGTGTGAGAGGACATCGCCCTGGGCCGTGTGAGGGGACATCGCCCAGGGCTGGCTGTGTGTGAGGGGACATCGCCTGGGGAGTGGCCCATGGAGGGCCTCACGTGGGGATCCCGCTCGTGTTCCTGAGGGTATCCCCAGGGATTTCCTCACCCAGACCCCAGGTACGGATGGGGGTCACCCACCAACCTCACACACTGGGGGATCCCCACCCAGACTCCCACCCATGGACAGGGATCACCCACCCAAACATGCCACACACAGGGATCATCACCCATGGACAAGGATCCCCCACCCAGACCTCCCACACACAGGGATCATCACCCATGGACAGGAATCCCCCACCCAGACATCCCACACACAGGGATCCCCACCCATGGACAGGGATCACCTGCTTGGAGCTCCTCCATGCATGGATCCCCAGAGATGTCCTCACACAGACCCCACTCATGGACAGGAATCACTCACACAGACATTTTATACACAGGGATACCCAGGAATCTCTTCACCCATGGACAGGGATCACCTACCCAGACCTCCTCCACAGGGTATCTCCCAGGTATCTCCCCACCCAGACCCCACCCATGGATGGGGATCACCCACCCAGATCTCCCACATGCAGGAATCCTCCCATTCAGATTTCCCACACCTATGGGTACATCCACACAAACCCCACCCAAGCGTGGGAATCACCTCCTGCACACAGGTGTCCCCAGGGATCTCCCCACCTATGCATGGGACCATCCTTCCCAGACTTACTCCATGCAGGGATCCCACTGCCCAGGCCCACCATGTACAGGGATCACCCATTCCTCCCTAATTAGCTCCCCTCAGTCCCATCCAGTTCCCACCACATCCCTCTCCACCCTTTTCCTGGAGCTGGCAGGGTGGGCAGGCAAGGGGACCCCACAGGCTTGGGGCAAGCAGGCACAGCACACCTCAAGTTCTCCCCCAGGACATGAAGGACACCAGGACACTTCCTTATAACCAGAAACAGGGATTGTCCCCCAGTTTCCCTTAAATGCCTTAAAACTGTCTGGATCTGCAGCCTGAAGCAGCCCTGCCTATGGCTGCAGACGTGCCAGGGGCTCATTCAGCGTGTGGAGTCTGCAGGAGGGCAGATTAACTGGAGTTCTTCAGCTCTGACTTCTTACAGCCCTCACTTCTTCCCTCGGGCATGGATCCTTCCCAAAACACTCACAGGGCAGATTGTTTTCTCCTGCATGAGCCCCGCAGCTGAGCACAGGTCTGTGGGTACCACAGGGATGGAAACTGATGCTCTGTCACAGTTACTTGGGCACAACAGCAAAAGAAGCCACTGAGGGCACGGCTCCAACTCCATCACTGGGGCACTGACATTAACTCCCAACTTTCCAGGGTCCCAAACATTGATGGGAAAAACCAAACTCCTGAACATGAGAAAATTTCCCTTTTTTTGGCAATGGGGCAAGGCTGGCTGAGGCAGCAGTCCCGTGGGTCAGTGCTGCTGCTGGTCAGGACCAGCATCCAATCCTGGCTGTGATATCCATCGTGGCTAATCCCAGCCAGGAAGCAGCCAGCAGAAGGGAGTTATCCCAGCGCAGCAGGAAGGCTGACATTACCCCAGGGCTTTGCATACACCCTCCTGTCACTTCTTTAGACCTCTGGCAATGAACAGTCTGGTTTGACTTCCAGGCCCGGTCTCTTGGAGCAAACCGTTTATTCGTCCCAACGCATCACTCCGTATCAAACAAGGATTTGCATGGAGCTGCGGGAAGATCTCGGTGTTCCCCTCTTCTCCAGCCGTGTGTCGCTCAGGCTGCCGCCGCTTTTCCAAACTATCCGAGCAAACAAAGGCAGAGGCCGAGGCGGAAGCTGTGACTTTGCATGGGAGGCGAGGCCCGGCTGGCGGGGTGGCCGCAGGGATGTGGAGGCAGCCGGACACTCGGAACGCGTGACCGCCCATCAGCTGGCGAGGCAGCGTTTTGCTGCTTCATCCCGGAGCGTCCCTGGCTCAGCACATCCTGGCCGGACACTCCGCTCTTGCAGGAGCGCTGCTGAGAGCAGCACATGAGCCAGGCAAAAAGGCAGCATCCCCACTCTGTGATTCCCAGGGGCAAATTCCAGGCCAAGTCTTGCTTATATTGACCATTTTGGTTCTGGTTGTGATAGGGCTCAGCAGAAGTAGATTTTGCTGATGTTTAATTGCTTTTGTCCAGAGCAGTTTTCCAGATGGCATCAGAACAAAATCGCTGCTTCCCAGGAGCAGGAACAGGTTTGCTGCCCCACAGACAGTGCAGGAGGGTCCTGCTAACAGAGAGGGAAAAACTGGAGCCAAGAGCCAGGGCAGGGCAGAGGAGGGACAGGGTTGCCCCTTCTGCTGCAAGCTGAGCTGCAGTGGAAGAGCAGAGAGTGCAAATCCAGCTGCTACAGCTACAGAGGGGGCAGGATCCTATCTCTTCTCTCCAGTGACCAGTGACAGAACTCAGGGAATGGCTGGAGCTGTGTCAGGAGTGGATTAGGCTGGATATCAGGAAAAGGTCCTTCCCCCAGAGGGTGGTGAGCACTGAACAGGCTCCCCAGGGCAGTGGGCACAGCCCCAAGGCTGCCAGAGCTCCAGGAGGGTTTGGACAATGCTCTGAGGGACAGGGTGGGATTGTTGGGATGTCTCTGCAAGGCAGGAGTTGGACTTGGTGATTCTTGTGGCTCCCTTCCAACTCAGGGTATTCTATGATTCTACGATCCAGTTCCCCCTTCCAGGAGCTGGAGTCGATTTCCCTGCTGGATGGTCACTGTTGGCTCTCAAGGGTTTCAGCTGAGAACATGCCACTTCCTACCAGCTCAGAAATCTCTGGTCCTTCACATCTTAAACACTTGCCACAACATCCCAGCATAAAGCACAATACAAGTAGCTGAAAATGCTTTTAAATCCCACATCGGATACCATTACTCAACACTTAAGGCAATAAACTACCCCAATTATATGGATTGAGGAACCTGGTGGAAAACCCCACTAGAGAGCCAGGGCTGTGCTGATCAGCCAGGCAGGCTAATGGTGCTGAATATCCCGACTGCAGGGAGGGAATAATGCAAACAGTTGCTGAAATCCCAGTCACATTAGGCAGCCACTCATGGGGAAAAAGAAAAGGTTTTAAAATACCGCAGGAGCCCCAAGTCATTATTTTTGTCAGGAATTTTGCATTCTCAGATCACAGGGAAAAAGTCTTCAGATCTGTGGATTCAGAGGAAGCTGGAGAGAAAGACAAGTTATGCCTAAATGGGGGCTGATTATTGTTAATTTAACATTTTATATGAGAATGTGAGAGATCCTTATCAATGCCAGAAACCAACATCCTGCAATTTTCAACTCCTCAGTGATTCCAGGTAGGGGAAAAAAATAGACCAAATGCTGGATTTTCTCAAAAATGTAAAAGACCAAATGCTGGGTTTTTTCTCTATCTCTTTTTATTTGCATTAAAGTTTTTCATACTATTTATAAGCACCAATTCCTACAATTGACAGGAAGTGGAAATTAATAGATTATACACACACATGCCAAAAAATGTTTCAACTGCTGCTAAAGAAAGTCACAAAAATGACTACAATTTTCTTTTTCAGCAGTAAACTGCGAGTAACTCCACTGTGGAAACTTGAGTTACATGGAAAAAGACATTTGATCCAATTCAACTGTAAGGGAATAAAAATAAATCTGTCCTAAGCAGCATCTGTCAGCAGAAATGACACTGGAAACTCTTGCAAGGAGAATAAAAGCTCATCATAAAAAACAACGGTCTAAACCATGACATTGTATGTGAGCAGGATGAAAATCCACCAGGCTGCTACAAGTCTCCACATAATCCACACACTGCCATGACACAGACATGCTTTTAATTAAGTTGAGATGATCATGGTCACATTTTGTGCTGCTGGAAATCTAGTTTTTCAAGAGAATTGTTAGAAGCTGTTTCAGAGCTCACTGAAAAAAAGTGCTTATTTATAAATTATATTCACTTTCCATTTCTGGACTTTACCACTGTAACAGGGCACTGAAAAGGCCAAAATGAGGTTTTAAGACTGTGCTGTTAAATTCTATCATGTCCAGAATATGAGCAGCACAATTAGAGACACTCAGACAGCTCAGTGCCCATCTCAGGGACTGACATCTTCAGAGAGATCACACTTAAATCATGACTTCTGGCAGTTTCCCTTCAGGCTCTTCAGTCCCCACCTCCCAGCACACACTGGTGGCTCTCAGCTTTCACATTTGCAAGGTAAGATGGAAATGGCAATGGGAAAATCCCTTTCCTTCCCTGCCCTGGCTGCTGTCCCTGTACCAGACACCCAAGTCACACATGTCCACACCCAAAATGATGTGGTTTACACCCAGCACAGCAGCAGCAGTTGCTGTGTGATGCTGTAAGTGCTGCATCCACCCAGCTGTCCCCTGCCAGGGCCACCCCAAATCCCCCACCAGCCCAAGACAGAACCCTCCCAGTTGCTCTGCCCATACACCAGCAGAATAAACCAAGCACTTGAATCCCTGCAAGATCAGGGCCTGCCATTTGAATAATCCCTGCTCATTTTCAAGCCACTTATTATTCCTACACCTGGATCTCACGGCTTTAATTGTCTTTTCTTCAAAAAAAGTTCAATTTTCACCAAAAAGCAACAGCTTTAGCTGGAAGCACTCACTATAAAGGAAAACCCATTTCCTGTGAGTCCAGCAGGTCATCAGGTCTGGGCCACAGAAGTGGAATTTAATTTCTAATCTGGAGATCTCAAGCTTTTGGTATCAGATAGAGCTAAAGGGATCACAGGGAAGCTGGACAGAAAAGCAGCTTTCCGAGCAGCACAATAATAACCATGCTTTGAACTCCCATGAGAGTAACTGTTTCAAAGCAAGTTCCAAACATTCTCCTTCTTTCTTGGTAATGTCCTTAGCAGAAGATGATTTCTTTAATATTGGGTAGTTATTGTTAAGTAAAGCAAACACAGAGATGACACAGAAAATACTTTGTCACCTGCAAAACACACCTTGTGTGGTAGGACAGTGACCATTCAAATCCTTTCTCCCATTCATCATTCAGTGCCTGGTTGTTATTTGTGCTGCTCTACATTAATCCAGGGCAGGTTTTATTAATCTTCTTCTTCATCAATACCTATGTGTGGCAACAGAAAAACCACAAGTGAGCAATTCAGATCTATATAAGGTCCTGTAAGACTGAAGCCAGCCTGCAGAAACCCTGTGAGACTGTCAGCTAAGAAGCAGCAAGGAGCTCAGCTGCTTCTAGTTGGTAGGGAGGAGGTCACTCCCCAAGAATTCACATAGTAGGTTCTCACAGGACTCTGGAGGTGCATGGAAACAGCCAGGATAAGATACTATAAACCCTGGACTTGGGAGATATGGGTTTTAACCAATTAAAGCTTCTAGCGTGGTGGTCTGAAACTCTTTTTAGCCAATTAGATGTAGTTCTAACCCTATAGAAACTGTGTGCTGTGTGTAATAAAGGGTCTTCACTATAAACTTCATAAGCTTGTTGTGTGGAGTCCTTTCTCTCAGCTGAAAATTATTTACTTTACCTGTGGAATGAAAGTATTTTCCTTTGCAAAAGAAAACCATTGCAACACCAACTCAACATCCCTCCTAAGCCTGTCACTCACCTGAGACACAGCGGGATGGGCAGCAAACAAACAACATGCAAGAGGGAGGGGGGAAAGAAAAGGCAATTCAGACAGACCTGCTGCTCCAAGGGATAAGGTCTGCCATGTCCAGAGCAGCCTGCAAGGGCAGCTCAGCATGTTTGCCTCCTGCAGCTGGGGGGGAACACTGATTGATCTCTGCGAGGCACCACGGGAATGGCGAGTGTCAGGCTGGGACAAACTCCTATGGAAACCTGCAGCAAACACCCTTGTAGCCTGTCTGGATAAATCACAGAGCACAGGAACCACCCCAGCTGTTCTTGCCACTGCAGAGTAAGTGACTATTAAAGTATTTTGTCTGCAGCTACCCCAGGGATGCATCCACCTGCCTGGTGTAATGAGTGTCACACCACAGGGGAGCCCTGCTCTCCTGTCCCCTGTTTGCCATCACCGGTGGTGACACATACCTGTGTCCCAAGGGTGGCTGGAGACTTGGAAACGTTTGCAAATCCTTGGGTCTGAGGAGGTAACCTGACAGCATCACAAGGATCACGGCTGCCCCAGGAGATCCAACAACTCCCAGCTGCAAACTCACCATGCATCCCTCTCTGCCAGGTCCTGTTTAGTTCATACTTAAAATGAGCAAATATTCTTCTCTTCACCTATACATCCAATTTTTAGATGGTTAGAAGCCTCTCCCCAGTGAACCTACAGCTGCCCACCTTGTGTCTGGACTTGTAAGACATCTAAGTGTTTCTATCATAAGGTTTGTAAGACCTGGAGGGCAGAAAGGGTTAAGAACCAACTTGAATTCTCCAGGGAAAAGAGAAAGTTAGAGAAAAGAAACCAGTTCAACTGACTTTACCCAAAGGGACAAAAGGAGGTTTAGGAGGTCCTTTATAAAATGTCACAGAGAAAAGTGTTATTGTCCCACAGGGGAAAAAAAATCCCGCATTAACAAATTAGGTGAAAATCGAGGTCTGAAACAGTGACATTCCTCAACACCTTTAAACTGCCTGTGTTCACACCCTTCATTTATTTTGCATAGCAGCGTTGCCCATGTCAATTGGAGAGTAAAGGGGACTGTAAAAACACCTGGGGATAAACGTATTTTTAAACTTAATAAGCAAAACTTAGTTGATCAGAGCAACATAGTTTGGGTTTTAGAAAACAACCAGCTCAGGATCCTGCTGAACTCTTGCCCATCTGGGCTCCTCATTGTCCTCAAACCATTTCTGAGAGAACTGAGCAGCTCCACCTGCATAGAAACAGAGCTCAGGGGAGCTACTCTTGTATTTATGAGTTGTGTAAATGTCCATTGAAGAGAGGCCAAAAGAACCAGAGCATTTAATTATTCCTGACAAGTTGCAGGTAAGTGAATAAAGGAAAAAAATTACACCTTCATAATGAAGGACACTGTGACAAGTGAGCTTCTTCCACAGCCTGCAGACACCAAAAATATGGGAAAATATTCCATGTCATATCTGGGATTGCAGGGGGGAAATGAACTCATATTCCACTTCTACAGACTGACCATAAAAGCTAAAGATGTGACAGTCTGACGCCATAACCTGTTCAAGGGAAATGGCAAGAACAGCAGGCAGGGAGATCCAAATGGAGGAGTGAGGCTGTGCCGAAAGGGATCCCAGCCTGGATTCCTGCTGGGCTGGGATGAGCGTGGAAATGACATGAAGTGCAGGAGCATTTGACAGCTCTGCTGGGCACAGACTCCTCAGTCACAGCCAAGCTCACGGTGGTTACTGACAGACCACGGGTGAAGGGCTGGAGTGACAGAAACAGGACAGTGTTAACTGTTAATTATGTGTGTTAAAAGCACAGAACCGTCAAGGCAAGGGCCCTGGAGCTGCTGCTGACATCTGGCAGCCTTTGGGGGAAGTCTAGTTTCTCCTGAAGTCCTCGTTGACTCAGGAGCACGGATTTGCTGACGTTAATTGGAGGAAGAGGTAATGAGAACTGACTAATCACCGAGCTGTGTGCCCTGCAGACTCATTCCAGTGTCAGTCATTATATCTTGCTGATCACTCAGACAAAACTCAGTTTTAGGGGGAATTCAGTGACTGCTCAGCACCCTTCCTTGACTCACTGTATTTGCATCTTGTTGCCCTCTCCTGTAAAATAAGCAAGTAAAAATTGGAGTGGTGGCACAGCTCAGCTGACACAGCAGTGAAGGCATCACAGTAGGTGCTCTGATTCCTGGAGACCTTGCACTGAAGGTCCTGGACGTGCCAATGTCACTGCTCACATCTTCAGTGTGACTGTGACCCCTGCAAACTGAATTAACAGAGCTGTGTTGGCACCTGCTGTGTGCACACCTCTCCTTTTCTATGCAAACACCCAGGAGTGCTATTCCTATATTGTTTTTCCAGATAAAGCTTAAAGGATCAGTATTTAATTGCAGCAGTACATTCAAGGTATGAGACACAGTGTTTGCATTAGAGGGATTTGTCACAAAACTTGGAGGGGAACAGCAGCGCTCAGATGATCCATCGCACACTCACCTCATTTAAATGCAATTCAATTTAGCCAGACCGTTTGGCACAGAAATGGGAAAGATGACTTAACAAAAAGCACAGCACAATACTCCTGACCCCAGGTGTCAGATGGATTTGTGTGTGACATTCATGGAGGAGCTGTCCAAGAAAGCCCTGCAGCCATCCATTGCTCCCTTGCAATTAAGGTGGCAGCCAGTGTTTAAACCCTCACTCTGTTCCCCCCTTTTCTGGCCATATTTTAAATGCAACACAGGAAAAAAATAAAAATAGATCACTGTGCTCTCCCCAGTGCTGCAGTACGAGGCTGGGCCAGGATGAGTGGATTTCTATGCAAACAACACACAGAATGCCTTCCTTTAATCAGTTTGCTGCTTTGCACAGATAGGAAAATTAAATGAAGTTAACTGTAGGGATTTTGAGTCACCATTCAGACTTTCAGTTGAGACAGATGACTTCTACTTACAGTGCTTCCTCTGGCATTCAGGGAAGGATTTGGCAATCCTCTCTGGGTCTGGTTCTCAGCAATTCCCTGACATGGGGGCAGTGAGTGTCTCCATTGCACATAATGGAGCTGTAGAAGCCAGAAAAAAATGGCTCTTTTCTAGCCAGTTTACCCTTTCCCATGTGACAGAAGTGACTTTCTTTCCTGATCCAGCAGTCAGCACACACTGGTCTCTGCCAGAGAGCATGGCAGGCACTGCATTAGCACACAAATGCTGAGAGTCCACCAATGTTTTGCAAAAAGTATCAAATCCCCCCATTCCTGTCCTTTCCAGGGAATAAGAGTGGCAGTTTAAGCAGGACCAAGAAGAAGCAGCTTTACCACTGTATGACCTGGGCTACACAATCCAATACAGGGAGGGACACACAGCACTTGGGGGTAAATGGGAAATTACAGCCATTCCCACTGCCCAGTAAACCTGGAAAATTCTGGCTCAACTTCCAATCACTGTAACCTCACTTCTGCAAGAGGGTTACTCCTGATTTACACAGGGCAAGTTAGAACTGAATGTCAAATCTAGTGGACCTGATTCTGTTCATGTTTACATCAGCACAACCTAATGGTGACACTAATTCACAATTAAAAGTCAAATTACTCACTGTTACTCAGTGAGCAGTCACAGCAGCTTCTTTCCTTCCCTGGCAGTAAATTCAGGATCTGCTGACACTGACAAGCTGTGATCATGTCTAGAATGGAGTATTATGGGACAGACAAGTAGGAGAGAGTGATGGTCACACTTGTCAGACCAAAGGCACTCCAGCATCTCCCTTTGAGTTGCCTTTGGGGCTGCAGACACTTCTTGAGAGATTTTCCAGCTCCATGAAGGTCCTTTGCTGACCTTGCTGCAGCTCATCTGCTCCTCTCCCTGACCCCTTTTGGGTCCTCCTCAGCACCTCATTCTTGGGAATCAAGGGACCAAAACAGGGTTAAAACACACAGAAGGAGCCACCTTCATGACAAAATTTGGATTCTGCTGTTGATAGTGAAATGCAGAGTCCTGGAGTAATTAGAAGGTGCTGAATTTGGAGACATCTTGTGCATAATATATTGGTTTTATTTCTTGGAACACAATCCTGCTTTCAGTTGCTCTTCTACCTGTGCCAAAGGCAGAGCTTTAAACGCTGCAGGCAACGAGGGCAGCAGGAGATCCAAGCTACACCTGAGGCAAACTACACTCTTCTGAGACAATTACAGCTATAAAGGGTTAGCACAAAGCTCAGGAGAGCAGAAAGCAGAACATTGTCAGTCAAGAGCTTTTAGTTCTCAAACTGGCTCCCAAAAAAAGATAAGATAAAACCAAACCAGATTAACCAACTTCAAAGCAAGCAGTGAGGCATTTAGGGCATGCTGGAATAGGAGGCAGCTGTGCAGAGCACTGATGAATAAAACAGGTAGAGCTCCCTGTATTGACTTGCTCCTTGCCCCTTCCAGGTTTTGGGAAGTCTCCCGTGATTAGTCCCACCCCATAACCAGATTACAGATCCAGGTGTCTGCTACAGAAACGTTTAAGAGACTGATACAGGAGGAGCTCTGTGGAATTGCCTTCTCCAATTAGTTATCCAAGGAAGAATGATCCTGAATGACTCTTACAAAGAACACACAAAGCACTTATTGTTGTACTAATCATCAACTTTCTAAGTAAAATTAACCAATTTGCTAATTAAGGCTCATGACAGTTCATCATTACAGTAACTCTTCGCTGAAATGATTCATCACCTCGTCACTGGCTCCCGGGGACATGGGGAAAGGCTCCTCCTGCCCTGCTCGGAGCAGTTTGGGAATGAGTCACTCCGGCCGGGATCTGGATGGCTGGTGCTCTCCAAAGGGAATAAAAATGGGAGTCAAAAAAAAGGGCGGGGTGGAGGCAGGAGGGAGGAAAAGCAGGAGAAAAAAGAGCGAGAGGGGAAAAAAAGGGGGAAAGAGGGAAAAAGAGGGAAGGGAGAAAAAGGGGGGAGGGAAAAAAGGGGGGAGGGAAAAAAGGGAGGAGGGAAAAAAGGGGGGAGGGAAAAAAGGGGGGAGGGAAAAAAGGGGGGAGGGAAAAAAGGGGGGAGGGAAAAAAGGGGGGAGGGAAAAAAGGGGGAGGGAAAAAAGGGGGAGGGAAAAAAGGGGGAGGGGAAAAAGAGAGGAAGGGGGAAAAAGAGGGGAGGGGAAAAAGAGGGGAGGGGAAAAAGGAGGGGAAGGGGGAAAAAGAGGGGAGGGAAAAATGGGGGGGGGGGGAGGGGGCAAAAATGGGGGAAGGGAGAAAACCCAAGCAGTGTAATAGATTTTTTTTAAGTTGGAATGGGAAAAATGGTTGCCATTTCTAATGTTACTTGACCTGGATGATCAGAAATCCAACAGGTAGGTCTCAAGAGTTCCAAGTGACACATTTTAAATCAATGTCTGTCCAATCCATGACAGGGCTCAGTTTCCTGCTGAAGAAGGAGGAACACTTGCAGCAGAGAGGTAATGATGCCTCTGGTGACTAAGAAGGGGAGACTCAGAAACTGGGAGATTGAGGGAGGGGGAAGCCCAAGGACTTGGTGTCTCCTGCTCTCTGGACCTCCCACTACCTGGGCCTTCACTCACTGGGGCTCCCCACCACTGGCCACCCCACTCACTGAGCCTCCATGAGCTGAGCACCACAAGTTGTCCAGCCTGAAGGAGGAGGCTGTGGGCACAGGACCCTCCCTTGGGCAGCATCCAGAAGACCCTTCCCCTACATCAAAGCAACCCTGAGAGCTTGAATCACCCACTCAATGTGACTCTTGACTCCTCAGATGATCTCCCAGTTTTCTAAACATCTTCCCTGCCTCCAGATGGGTAAACAATCTTACACCCATTGAACCCAAGAGGCACCAAACTTCATGACTCAGCCAAAATTTCATCACTTCCTGGTGCCCCTGCATTTGCAGGGTGCCCATATCCAAGGCAAGAAGCAACACCAATATTAAGAGTTTCAAGATGTAGCCTCACTCACTTGTACACCATGATTTGATTTCTCCATCTCAGCTTCACAAAGTGCAGACAAATCAGTCCCCAGGGGCTGCAAGATAAACATGTCTCATCTCCAGGGGGTTCCGCAGAGAAGGGAAGGATTAATTAGTTGAGGAAACTCATCGACTACAGCTGCAGTTCTACAGACAGGGGGCACAAAAGGGAAGCACCATGAACACCACAGTATTCCAGCTTCCCAATGTGGGAGCACCAATCTCCTGTCCCTGGGAGATGCCACTGCAAGGGCAACACCAATTCAGCACAGTCCTTATGTGCCATTCAGTGATTCCTGTGGGCAATGCAGGCCCACCCTGCCATGAAGCAGATGTGACAGGTGGGCTTGTCACTGCTGGAGGGAGCAGAGCCCCCCACCACAGCTCTCAGTACCCCATCCCATTGTGCCTGCAAAACCAGCCAAGGCCATGGATCTGCCTGGAGCCACCCCAATCACCCACCAGCCCTAAATGGGACATTTTAGTTTTAACCTTCCTGAACTGGCCCAGGCTGGTTCCACCAGGCTCTGCAACTCAAGGTACAACCAGTGATCCTTCCCCTGTACTCTACGTTGGGGAGGCCACACCTTGAGTTTTGTGTTCTGTTCTGGGCCCCTCAGGTCAGGAAAGAGATTGAGGGGCTGGAGCGGGGCCAGAGAAGAGCAACAAGGCTGGAGAAGGGACTGGAGCACAAGTGCTGTGGGGAGAGGCTGAGGGAGCTGGGGGGGGTGTTTAGCCTGGAGAAGAGGAGGCTCAGAGGTGACCTCAGCACTGTCTGGAACTCCCTGAAGGGAAGTTCTGGCCAGCTGGGGGTTGGTCTCTTCTCCCAGGCACTCAGCAATAGGACAAGGGGGCACGATGGGCTCAAGCTCTGCCGGGGAAATTTCAGTTGGAGAGCAGAAAAAAATTCTTTGCAGAGAGAGTGCTCAGGCATTGGAATGGGCTGCCCAGAGAGGGGGTGGATTCCCCATCCCTGGAGGTTTTTCAACTGAGCTTGGCCGTGGCACTGAGTGCCATGAACTGGTAAAGGGACTGGAGTTGGACCAAGGGTTGGACTTGATGATCTCAGAGGTCTTTTCTACCCAATCGATTCTATGATTCTATTCTATGATTCTGACTGAAAGCCCTCTCAGCACCTCCTGGGTGCTCAGGAATGGGCTAGGTGATGTAAATCAACCTGCTTGAGGCTGGAGTTTTCTGGGGCCAGGAGGATTTGGCACCTGTAAACTGGAAGATGAGTCCCAGAAACACCACAAACCCACCCAGCGGGCTGGCTGAGGAGGGAAGGATGGTCATCAGCCAGGTACACTCTGCCTCATGGAGAAAGGGTATACTAATCTAAGCCTTTGAACCCCTGGGGCTGTGAGAAGGGCCTGGCAGTGCTTCCCAAAGACCTGCTGCATGCCTGGGCTTCAGCATCTCCTCCCAAAGGGTTTCTTCAGCTCAGGTTCCTGTTTGCAAGCAAATCTCACAGCAGGAAGCAAAGTCGTAGCTGAGCAACAGGTGCACTGATCATGACAGTCAGCACATCCAGCAGCCCAGACAGGGACAGGGATGTGTTCCCAGCTGTGCCTTCACAGAAATCCATCCATCCATCACCAGACAGCAACAGGACAGGGGAGAAGGAACAAGTTATGCAGCAATTGCTGGCATGGAGTCAAGCAGTGCCCAAGCCAAAGTGCTCTGGCAGCGTGAGACTCCCACAGCATCAGTCAGCCAGGCACAACACCAGCTCCCTGCTGGGAACCTGCTGCCTCACACCTGGAATCTGCACACACTGGGAAATGGAATGGCCTTAAATCACCCTGTACAGAGGGCAGAAAGAGACTCCAGAGAGGAAAAACACCTGCCAGGGGAGGACAGTGAATGTAAGGGCTAAATGCTTCCTTCCCCTAAGCAGCATCAGCCCAGCTGAGATCAAACCATCTCATCACAACGTTTTAAGTCTGAAGTTTATGTTTTTGGCCTGGGGCTGCTCTCCAAGGACCAGATGGGCCTCATTGTAGTTGATGGGGCAGGTGGGAGAAATTAAGAGCACATCACACCTGCTTGCTAAAAAAGCATTCTCTTTGCGAGGTCTAAACCACAGCTCCATCTCCAGCACTTCTCTTCAGCCCCTCACAGGGGAGCAGGTTGTTTTCAGGCTTCTGTAAAGCACACAAGAGCACCCCGATTTCTCCAGTCTGTCAGGAAGGGGCAAACCCTGTCGGGCAGAGGCTCCGAGGCTGTTTGGTGGGGATTAAATTCCCAGCTGTGAAGGCTGACGAGCCGCACCTGCCCAAGGTGCCGCCCCCCCCCCCCCCCCCCCCGGGGGTTAAAACCGGGACCAGGGATGGTTTGGGGGGTTTGGGTGGGCGCTTGTGCCTATGGATGTCCCGTCGGCGCTGGAGCGGTACCTGGAGGGCTACAGCGGGCAGGTAAGGGAGGGGAAAAAAGAAAAAAAATCTCTCAGACACAGGCAAAACATCTGCGTTGGCCGGGAATCGAACCCGGGTCAACTGCTTGGAAGGCAGCTATGCTCACCACTATACCACCAACGCGGCGCTGAGAAGGGTTCCCAGTTCAAGGAACAAATGCGTCATCTCCGCATTCCTGCCGGAATAAATCGGGAAGTTCTGTTGGTTCCTTTGCCTAGAGCGCCTGGGAGCACGGAGGGGCTCTGCAGGGAAAGTCGTTCTTACCTGCTTTAAGAGGGATGCTGTTACTTTTAAACCCTTGTAGTGGGGTGCTGCTTGCAAGGACGTGTTTCTGTTCTGGGGTGTGCAGCCCCTGGGCCATAAGAAAACTTGGATCTCATTGTGCTGGTTCATAAATGTCTGCAAAAACTCATCCTTCTGGTTTTGGAAATGGTCCTGCTGATCTCGGGTGGGTGCAGAGACTATGGGGGCGAGGGAGTAGGAGAGGGCTGAACTGTACAGCTGATCATCATCTTCATTCAGGGAACACAACTTTACGTGCATCCTGTTTGCAAACTCTTTTTCAGCTCAGAAAATAGGCTGTTTAACTCCAGAGACCTCCTTGTGGCAGCTGGTAAAGCCTTCTGAATGTGGCTTTAGGAGCTATGTAATGTGGTCAGCTATAATCAGGGTTTTACAAATGCTACTGAGGCTTTAAATTTCAGACTTGCAGAGGTACTTGATAACAGCAGATGTGTGATATCACTGCAGGGAGGAAAAAAAATCCAGGTCTGTTGCTTAAAGCTGCTGGGTTTGATTTACGTGTACATGAGTTGCAGGGATTTCTGCAGTGGAAGTGAAAATGGCTGTTTCCCCTCAAGCTGCCCCAAACTGAGTCATCTCAGACAGGATTTGTGTGTGAAATCTCCTTCCTGGAGCTGCTGGGAGATGTCCAAAGCTATGCAGTTGGTGGGGCCTTCGGTGGAGTTAATTAACCCTGAGTCTACAGCAATAACCCTTGGCAGCCAGCCCAAGGCAAACATGGTCTGGTGCCCCCTCTGACAGCCCCTGAGCATCTGTCTGACAAGAAGGCAATATTCCCCAGCACTTAACCCTGTAAGGGCTTTTCCTCAGACATTCACATGGACACATCATAAAAGCCTTTCTGCTCCTACCCACTCTATGCAGATTGCTCTCTGTTACTTAAGTTTGCTTTACAACTTTTTAATACTTCAAAACTCATGTACTGCTCACTTCTCCATCAGCTTTTTTTTGAAGTTATGCCACAAATTGGGGTGGCTTTTTGACCGTTCCATTCATTCTTTGATGCCCCTTTAGTATGATATGAGTAGTGTCAAAAACTCACATCGATGAGGGGTTTTTGTACCATCTTTTCTACTTCATGGTTTGTACAAAACCTTCCCTATAAGCTCCCATATAGCTGAACTTTAGTCCACTGGAATTCTGGCAGAGACTGTGCCTTCCTTCCCCTGTTGTGAACCTGAAAAAATATCTATTTAAAATAGATGTATTTTTGTTATTCCTTAATATATTGTCATTTGCAACTGTTAATAGACTCGTATCTAATTCTCAGACAATGCTTTGGATCCTGTTTTCCAGAGGGTGAAGGAGCACCTACTTACTCAGCAGCACTCTGCCCCAGCTGATCCCCTATGGGGCTCTGCATCAACAAGACAGTTTTAGAGGCAGTTTTGTGTAGGTGTTTGTAATGCTTTCAGAGCTAGACCTGATTGTGTCTGTATTCAAGTTACTGAGGGTTTTCTGGGAGGATTTGCCAGTTAGTAGGAGTTTTCCAAGTGTCTCGAGGCAAATATCCTGCAAAGTAGGAGCAGAGATCTCCCTGTGTGCGTGGCTGTGTTGCCAAGTGAGCTGACTGGCAGAGAGCAGCACTGGCTCAGGGCTGGGAAGCGTTGATCTGGAAATCCTGCTCCCACTGGAGTTCAGGCAGCTGCTGCCAACTTTGAGGGCCTCAGTCTTACACACTATTCCCTGTTCTGATCTGTGCTTGGGCTCCTCAAGTCCTTTTGGCCCTTGAGCCTAAAAATGCCTAAATAAACACAAAACCTCTTGCATGGATTCTTTAGTCCAAGCTGTCACCTGCTGTGGGGGTTGGCAGAAACCACCGTCCTGGAAAAAGCTTTCCACTGAGCAGGGGCTTATGCCCTAATAGAGAGGGAATAAACCCTTTCCTTAAACTCTTGCCTCATCAGTGTGATGATGATGTGGGGGTGTTTAGCCTGGAGAAGAGGAGGCTCAGAGGTGACCTCAGCACTGTCTGGAACTCCCTGAAGGGAAGTTCTGGCCAGGTGGGGGTTGGTCTCTTCTCCCAGGCACTCAGCAATAGGGCAAGGGGGCACAATGGGCTCAAGCTCTGCCAGGGGAAATTGAAGTGGGAGATCAGAAACAAATTCTTTGCAGAGAGAGTGCTCAGGCATTGGAATGGACTGCCCAGAGAGGGGGTGGATTCCCCATCCCTGGAGGTTTCTGAGGTGAGCTTGGCCGTGGCACTGAGTGCCATGATCTGGTAAAGGGACTGGAGTTGGACCAAGGGTTGGACTTGATGATCTCGAGGTCTTTTCCAACCTAATCGATTCTATTCTATGATTCTATTCTATGTTTTTTAATAGATTTTAACACTAAGAAGGGCATTAGTATGCAAGGGCTTGCTTGCAGGTGTGTCGTGTGTTTGATGCAGGGCAGGATGCTGGTGGTGCTGACTGTGCCTCGCTTCAGTCAGTCTGGTGACCTCCAGCAGCACAGGAATAAACTCTGCTGGTTCTGTGAGCTGCTGCCCTCTGTCGCACAAATCCAACGCTGACACTGTCCCCTGCTAGCAGGGAGAGGAAACAGCAATAACATACAGAATGAGAGGGAAAAGCAGCCAGGAAATGCCAGCTGTCTTCCTTGGAAAAACTCAAAGCGATTCTGTTGGTTGTGTGTGTCAGTGAGGTGTGACAGGGGCTGTGAAGGGCCAAGTGCCAGCAGCAGATTGTACCTGCAGTCACTGCTGAAGGTGCAAGGCATTTCTCAACTTGTGGTATCTAGGCTGCTTTTGAAGTGTGGTGGGAAATGCATATCTCCATTATAGTTGTCTGAATTTTTATGTACTGATAGAAAAGCAAAGGACATGCTTTCAAATCTTAAAACTATTCTTTGCTGTAATACATATTGGGGTGGAGGTGGGGGATTATTGAGGTGTCCTTATTGAAGATTAATCTTAATTTACTCTCCTTGTTAAATGTTTTAATACAAGACCCTTAAAGGTGCTTTCTCTTAAATCAAGGATGACTTCTCAGCTGGTCCTCCTCTGTTCACTCCCATGGGCCCTTATGATGTAGAACTTCCAATTCAAGAAACTGAAGAAGTGTTCACTTCTCAATTTCATCAGCCCAAAGCACTTCCTACAGACTTCTCCTCTGTGGACCTCAGCTTTCTTCCTGATGTCACCCAAGAAAACAAAGAACAAAGTCTACCTCCAGATGGCCATGAAATGCAAAAAGAGCTTGATGGGTCGGTACCAAGAAATGAGGACAGCAGTGAAAGCAGCTTTTCACACCCAGATGCAACTGAGCCATCTCCTGAAACACCTGATGTGTGCCCACCTCTGACTCCAATGACTCCTATCACCCCAGTGTCAACTGGAGCAGAAAGCTCTGGCATAATTCCTCAGCTACAGTAAGTTTATGTGTTATATCTGTAGCATGGATCATAGCCATGGTTTTGCTTAAATTACAAGGTACTGCTCTGATTTCTCACTTGGAGAATGCAGCAAACATGGTTTGGTCTTAAATAAGCCCAACCAAAAAACTACAGGGGCAGTTACTCCTCTTGGAGAAAAGGTGGAGCAAATGAACTGACAATACTGGACAAAAATAGGAAGGCACTTGAAAAGGAGGATTTGTTCCAGCAAGGAGAATGTGTAGGAAGACAGCAGGCCCCAGGGGTTTAAAGATGTCAGTCTGCTTTTCCAAGAGGAGGAACAGGACTGAGTCAAGAGGGTTGGGTGTAAGAAACATTTTCCTTGATAAAAGATTCTCTCCTGCCTCTGGTAGAGCAACTGTGGAGTAGCTTGTACCTACAGAAAATAACATACCCTTACCTACCTTAAGTGCTGTAGTAACTCTAGACATTCAGTAATGGTTCAATCCAAATCTGTGAAACACTTCAGTGATGTTGCTTTTGGAAAACACACAAACTTAGAATTCATACCTTGTTATATCTCAAAGTGTAGTTTTGATATTGAATTACTTAAGTTTTACCAAAAGTAGCTTAATGCTCAAGTGGGAAAGAAGCAGGAGATCAGTTTGATGGCAGTTATTAATTAGTGTGACTCCACGTTAAGTCAGTACAGTTGGGGGTTGGCCCTTGCAGTTAGAAAATTCCCCTCTCGTTCCTCAGGAATATTGTGTCAACTGTAAATTTGGCTTGTAAACTGGACCTGAAGAACATAGCTCTGCATGCCAGAAATGCAGAGTATAACCCAAAGGTAAGTCTTAAGGACTCAAAGCTTTACCCTCCCTTCCTTTTCTCAGTGCTGAGGGATTCTAATGGTCCTGTGACTGTAGTAACTCACCTGCTCCCAGGTGAGTGGGAAAGAACTGCAGGGTGGTAAAGAAACACTTGTCCAAAGCAAATGCATGTTGTAATAACCTTCAAAAGTGTCAGCTGTTGAAAGGCTGAACAGAAATACAGCACCAGTTAAATTCCTGTGAGGTCTTCCTTTGAATTTGTAGAGGTTTGCTGCTGTGATCATGAGAATCAGGGAACCAAGGACAACAGCCCTCATCTTCAGTTCAGGAAAAATGGTCTGCACAGGAGCAAAAAGGTATTTTTCTGTTTTTTTCCTCCTCTCTAAAGGTCTGGGTCTTGCAGCTATGTCTATATTCTGATGGGAAATGTCAGAAAATCTTATTTAAAATACCTAGCAAAGGGCTGTCAGAAATGCAAGAAAAAATGAAGCTCTGGTATTGAAAAATGTCTCACTTTCTATATGATGGAAGCTTAGTAATTCCTGATCTATGTTCTTCTGTCCCTGAATTTAGATTGAGCTGAGCAGACAGGAGCAGAAAAGCTGCTAAAATGCCCAGGAATTGTTAAGGGGCTATTTGCATTTCTCACTGACTTTTAAAGTGAGTTAGGACATAAATTGTGTCTGTCAAGTCTCTCTTCAGTGTCTGTGTTCACCAGTCAACACATCTGTCTCTAGAGAAAATGGGAATTGGAAAAAGTCAGTTTATTTCTGTACTCTGAAATTCTCCTGAAGTCCAGCAGCTGCCTTAGTTTTGGGACATAAAAGCTATCAATGAGATAATGCATTAACTTACACTTAGGAGATCTGTTTTTCACCCCCTCCCACCACCCCAAGGGGGTGATTGTACTGGTGTCTGTGGTCTAACTTGGATCAGCACTGAGAAGGTATTGTAAGGAATTGAGGAAGAATCCTCTGAAGGGGAAACTTCTGGGTGATGCAACTGCTCCGTGTGTTCAAACAGACCACAGGAGAGCAAGTGACCAAGTGCCTCACTCCTTTTAGCTCCCTGGAGCAGTTCTGGGGTAGACACTTGCTATTTTGAGCAGTGGTGTATCTTTTTCTGGAGCACAGATTAACACACTGGAGTGTCTGAACTGAATTCCATCTTGAGAGCAGAGGAAAGCACTAAATCAAAGTTGCTTTTCCTCTGCTCTTCCCTCAGTGAGGAGCAGTCCCGGCTGGCAGCCAGGAAATACGCACGGGTGGTGCAGAAACTTGGCTTCCCTGCCAAGTTCTTGGACTTCAAGATCCAGAACATGGTTGGGAGCTGTGATGTGAGGTTCCCCATCCGGCTGGAGGGCTTGGTTCTCATGCACCAGCAGTTCAGCAGGTATGTGGGACTCTGCCTTGGGGAGGCCACACCTTGAGTGTTGTGTTCAGTTCTGGGTCCCTCAGTTCAGGAAAGAGATTGAGGGGCTGGAGTGGGGCCAGAGAAGAGCAACGAGGCTGGAGAAGGGACTGGAGCACAAGTGCTGTGGGGAGAGGCTGAGGGAGCTGGGGGTGTTTAGCCTGGAGAAGAGGAGGCTCAGAGGTGACCTCAGCACTGTCTGGAACTCCCTGAAGGGAAGTTCTGGCCAGGTGGGGGTTGGTCTCTTCTGCCAGGCACTCAGCAATAGGACAAGGGGGCATGATGGGCTCAAGCTCTGCCAGGGGAAATTGAAGTTGGAGAGCAGAAAAAAATTCTTTGCAGAGAGAGTGCTCAGGGATTGGAATGGGCTGCCCAGAGAGGGAGTGGATTCCCCATCCCTGGAGGTTTTTAAGGTGAGATTGGCCGTGGCACTGAGTGCCATGATCTGGTAAAGGGACTGGAGTTGGCCCAAGGGTTGGACTTGATGATCTCGGAGGTCTTTTCCAACCCAATCCATTCTATGATTCTATGTGAAACTCTGCTACAACCCTGTGCAACTTGGAGCAGTGCCTGCAGCTACTCGAACCTGCCCCGTGCCCCTGTTCCATTGGGAGCTTTTAATGCTCAGGGAGCCTCTTAACTCCCAGCAAAGCAGGTGCCAATCTGCAAGGATAAGGCTTCCAACCTTCAGGCATGAAGCCAAATTCCTTTTGCAAAATACAGAAATGAAGCCATACTGTGTTTCTGGGATATTGTTTCAGTTCTGTTTGGATGTTCATTACGGAATCACAGACTATCCTGAGTTGGAAGGGACCCACAAGGACCATCGAGTCCAACTCTTCAGTCAGTGGCCCACACAGGGGATTGAACCCATGACCTTGACATTAATACAACCAAGCTTTAACCAACTGAGCTCATCTCAGGATCACCAGCTTAAAGTAAACCTGTAGCTGAGTGATGGCCATGCTGTGCCTTCAAGTTGGGCTTGTTCAAAACTGGTTATTGCCATCACTGAGGAAAGGCTCAAGATTTCAGCACTGACAGAATCAAAATTTGGTTGTCTTTCATTAGCACTGTATTTAATAGTTTGCTTGTAATTGGGAAGCTAATTGTATATTAAAGATTCATGCCTGGCTCTTATCTTTGTTGCACAAGATGCTTCCTGATAAGGGCTCTTTACAGGCTGGGAAGGATTTACTGTGAGGTGGGATATTGGGAAGGAATTCCTGGCTCTGAGGGTGGGCAGGCCCTGGCACAGGTTGCCCAGAGAAGCTGTGGCTGCTCCATCCCTGGGAGTGTCCAAGGCCAGGTTGGACAGGTCTTGGACCAACCTGGGATAGTGGAAAGTGTCCCTGCCCATGGCAGGGAGTGGAATTAGGTGAGCTTTAAGGCCCCTTCCAACCCAAACCATTCCATGATTCTATGATTTGAGAACCATTTGTAAGTTACAACAAAAGTTTCAATGCTGTGGAAAATCAGAAGTGGCTCAGAAGTCTCTAAAAGTGAGCATGAAGATCTCCCACCAGCTCCAGCTGGGATTTGGTGTTTTTTCTTCAAGATGTCTAAAACCTGACCTGGGGTTAATTAACTCTGTTATTATACTTAAAGAGCACTTTATTCATACAACACTGAAACAGTATTTGCATTTTACTAATAATCTTACCTGCCTGCTTTGACACAGCTATGAACCTGAACTGTTCCCTGGCCTCATTTATAGGATGGTCAAACCAAGGATAGTGCTGCTTATCTTTGTGTCTGGGAAAGTTGTACTCACTGGTAAGTGGTCTCTGTGTATCTGTAGCCAAAGTGTTTCTTTGTCTTCTGAGACAGCATTTAAACTGAACATCAGCTAAAAAATTAGTATCTTGCCACATTATAGTCACTTTTTAATGCCTACTGTTGCTTATCTGTGTTTTCTGCAGATAACATCAGTGTTGTTGCACTAGAGTCTCCTGTTGCTTCATGCAGAGTCTCAGATTTCCATGTTACTTGAGTATCTTTATTTTATTCAAAGCAGAATGCCACATGCCAATGCCAACAGGAGGCTGACAGGCTGTAACTCCTCAGGCACTTAAATAGAAACCTCACAATAAGCCATTTAAAAGTGCTTGGACAGGAAGCAAACTTCTTAAAACACTTCACTGACAACATTTAGTCGGGATTATCAGAGGAAAGGGTGGAGATCTAAGCACTTGTTCCAGACTGCCTGGCAAAAGCCTTGCTGAGCAAGTGTGCTCAGATACCTGTACCCCATCCCAGGTCAAAAAAAGGTGAATTCCCAAGTTTTCTAACACATCCTTTTGTGAAGCTCAGGAAAATGCTTCTAGTCAGAAGTACTGAAAGGCAAATGGTACCTGTTCCCAGAAGTTCTGAGTACTGTGTCTGTATTCCCAACATGGCTTTGAGACATGTGGAAGGCCAGAGAAGTGCCTGACTCAGCCAGAGTTTCTCAGTCATGAATTAGGAATGAGCTCAGCCAGCTGAAGTCTGGGGCACTCAATACAAAGCTTAAAAACTTCTCCCTTCAATGTCCACCACCTTGTTAGGGACAATAAAATCATACTGGCCAGTTCCATTCCATTGATCCAACTAGTCTACCCAAAAAGAAAAAAAAAATCCAAGTAACATCCTTGAGTGTGCAGCAGTCCCAGGAGCACCCAGGTGAGTCCTTTTTTGTGAACACTGGGCCCAGCTGCAATGAGAAAATTGAATTTTCTAAGCTGTGAGGGGTTTTTTCCCTAATCAAGAAAATAACTTGAAAGCAACTTTACTTTTGAAAGTAAAGGTTGTGGTAATGCAGATGAATGAGTCATGTCCAAGTGAGGACATGAGGAAAAGGTTTACACATTTCTGAGCAGGGCTTATTCCAACTTTTAGTTCATTTAAATGCAGTTTTCTTGTAGCTGGTGATAGAGGCAGTGGCAAGGAATGTTCCTGCCTACTGCAGTGCAGTTGGTGTGCAAGACTTGGTATTAAAGATTTGCTTGCAGTGCCACAGAAAAAGCTTGGAAATCACAGGTGCCCTAACACAGCTTAACACTAAAGATGTTTCTCAGAGCTGGAGGAGAAGAGTTTTCAGACTGTGGGCCAACTTCCAGTATTGCATAAATGCCCTTTGAATTCTTGTTTTTACCTTTCCACCCAGCTTTTCAACAGGCAGAGCTCTTACTCTTAAGCAGGTAACACCACGGTGGTTCTCACTTGCTTTTTTCCTTCTTCCAGCCAACATTTTGCACCTGTCAAGAGCAGAAAATTGCTGGTTTGGTTCCACAGATTAAACAAAACTAGTCTTAAAGCAAAACAAACTGGAAATTGTTCTTTGAGGTGGCAGAAGTATGACAGAATTTTTTCCTTAAATTAATAGTAAGGTGCTTGTAAACCACTGGGTCTCTTCATGGTTTGTGACCTTATTAGGTTTGAGTTGCATTCAGATACTTTCAACACTCTGTTAATTCTTGGTTGTTTAGTTGTTTGCTGGGTTCTTTTTTTAATAAATGTCGTTTTAGGAGCAAAAGTCCGTTCTGAAATCTATGAGGCATTTGAGAACATCTACCCCATCCTAAAAGGTTTCAGGAAACCATCCTAAGGTGGCTCATAAAGCACTTCAGAACAAAGCCTGGGTTTGAATTGCTGTGCCTGGAACAGAAGCCAAGGGGGGATCCCTGGACCCCACTGTACAGTTGTGGGTGATTAAGTAAGTGATTTCTGAATGTTCTCAGTGCTGATGCCTCTCTGTAGTTTGTGTTCCTTTCTTCCACATTATCTGTAATCCATGTGAGTTCTGACAACTTCAGTCAAGCTGAAAACCTTGCCTAATTAATGTGCTTTTAATAGAATGCACATTAATATGGCATATAAAAGTACTTTGTAAATAGAAATGTTTCTCTTCCCCTGTTAAAGAGGTGACTCCACACTGCACTTCAAACTGGCTTCACCAAAACTCTCAGCTCTATTTATTTCCACTATGTATCTCTTGGTATTTTCATGTCCAAGATCAAAATATATATTATTGTCTATATCAAAATATATATTATTGTCTATATCAAAATATATATTATTGTCTATATCTTACAAAATCCAACATGAGTCTGTCAGTGTTTAGAGGTCAGGTACTGAATCCCTCTGATCCTACTGGTAAACTCTCTGGGTAGGATTTCCTTCTCCAGAGAAGACATTCCAGGCCCTCACTGCTGGAACATACCTGGAAAGTCTGTGGGTGGAGGGGTAACTAATCATCTAAATTGACATGACACAAATGAGATTTTTAACTAACTGATACCCACTTGTATTATTGAAGTCCCCTCAGATGAGGGAAGTTTTCTTGGTGCAGACAAAAACATCTTAATAATGGATTTGAGGAAAATAGAAAAAGTCTTGGATACTCAAGAATAATTATCTGTATTACTGAGCCAGAGCCCAGCCAGCTGCACTACATCAAATTTGGCAATTTTGCAGCAAAAACAGTGGTGTTTTTTGTACTTTATCTCCAAGTGAACTCAAGCCTTTCTTTTCAGAAGGTGTCATGCTCAGAGTGGTGATGTGAGTAGGAAGAGTGCCAAGACTATTCCTTGGCTGCTCTGGAAGCTTCTGTGATTCCCTGGAAGCAAATCAGAACAGTCTGTTTTGTGTCCTTCCCCCTTTCTCCTCCTGGAGATTTGATACCTGTTGGTAAACACCACTAGAGGTTGCTGTGAGATGCCTTAAGTGCAACCCAGGCCAAAAGCTCCCTCTGTCCTTGATGGAATTACACAACATGGGCTATGGCTCAACACAGAACAGGGTCTTGCCGGGCTTAATTTTGCTGTCAAAACTTTATTTCTAATTGGGTGAGGGTGTGAATGAACCTTCTGTGTCTGTTATTTGTCTCACAAGTGCTTTTATAACTATATCTCTGCTTCTCTGGAAAAGACTTTGAGAAACTTTGTGCACTTCCTGAGGATAAACTGGTCTTAACTGTTATCAGTTTCTGTGTCACAGCAGAGCTGTGGATTTCCACACTCAAATCTATTTTAAACACAGGCTTACTTTTCTGTTTGCTTTCTAACACTGGAGACTTTCCACAGCTATATGGGCTGGGCTTTTATTTGCACTGTAGCAGCTGATGAGCTTGAGTTACAATAATATTGTGTAAGTGAAAAGAACTTGGGTTTACTGGGATTCTGGTAAAAGAAGTTTATCTAAGCTGAGCCCTCTTCAAGAAACCACATTTTACTTAAGAACTTGCCATGTGATTTCACTGGTAAAATTAGGGCTCTTTAAAAGCACAGATAAAGCCTTAGAGATAAGAAATGAGCTCTGTGCCTTTTCACTCAGCTACTGATTAAGTTAATGTTTGCTATGGTAACCCTTGTCTTAAAAACAACACTCTTGGTTCTACCTTCCATTATGCTGTTCCTGCTTGTGTTTGATAACACCAGCAAAGGGAAACAATACAAGTTGGGAATCTTTTAAAAAAAATTAAAAAAAAAAAGAAAAACACAAACTAGCAAAGTAGGGCATGTTTTATTGTTGGGGTTTGGCCCTTTTTTAGGAAGGGGGATATTGCTTATTCTGGTTTGTGTGGACTCTGTCTCATCCCAGGCACTCAGCAATAGGACAAGGGGGCATGATGGGCTCAAGCTCTGCCAGGGGAAATTGAAGTTGGAGAGCAGAAAAAACTTCTTTGCAGAGAGAGTGCTCAGGGATTGGAATGGGCTGCCCAGAGAGGGGGTGGATTCCCCATCCCTGGAGGTTTTTAAGGTGAGATTGGCCGTGGCACTGAGTGCCATGATCTGGTAAAGGGACTGGAGTTGGACCAAGGGTTGGACTTGATGATCTCGGAGGTCTTTTCCAACCCAATTGACTCTATGATCTCATTTTCTAGTGTTTCCCACTTTATAGAGAAGGGGCAATGCTTTCCCCTGGCAGAGGGCAGGGATAGATTGGATACTGGGAAGAAATTCCTGGCTCTGAGGGTGGGCAGGCCCTGGCACAGGTTGCCCACAGAAGCTGTGGCTGCCCCATCCCTGGGAGTGTCCAAGGCCAGGCTGGACAGGGCTTGGAGCAACCTGGGATAGTGGGAGGTTTCCCTGCCCATGGCAGGGGCTGGAATGAGATGATGTTTAAGCCATCCCTTCCCACCCAAGCCATTCCATGATATTCTGACACAGAGGAGCTGGTCTCTGCCCCTACACACAAGCTGATCATACATATATTTAACTCCTCATTCCAGTGGGGCTGGAGTAATGAAACCCACCAGTCCAGCACTTTTTAGGATACCCACCAGCACTTGCTACTTGGTCCAGCTTGGCCTTGACTTTAAGTCCAGGAGGGCTGGGCTGTGCTTGGCCCCCGTGCTCCCCACAGCACTGTCAGTGACTGACCATCCTGCAGATAAATAAAATTCCCAGCAACCAGAACACCCCTCAGCCCGCTCTGGGAGCAGGGCCAGGGCCATCTCCTTCCTTATGCAGCATTTTCCTGGCCCAGTTTACATTTTAAGCAGCATTTCCCTGTCCAGTTTGTTTCAAGCAGCATTTTCCTGGCAAGGTTTCCATTTTAAACAGCATTTTCCTGGCCCAGTTTATGCTTTGAGCAGCATTTTCCCTGTTCAGTTCATGTTTTAAGCCCCATTTTCCTGGTGAGGTTTACAATTTTAAGCCCCCTTTTCCCTGTACCATTATATTTCCAGCCTGTTTTCCCTGTCCAGTTCACAGTTCCAGGCTCATTGTCCCTATCCAGTTACATTTCCAGCCTCATTTTCCCTGTCCCACTCCCATTCCTGGCCTAGTCTCCCGTTCCTAGCCCATCTTCCCTGTCCCATTCCCAGCCCATTCTCCCAATCCCATTCCCATATTCCACTCCCATTTCCAGCCCCATTTCCCCTGTCCTGCTCCCATTCCCTCTCCTGTTCCCACTCCCAGCCCATTCTCCCTGTCCCATTCCCATTCCTAGCCCCTTTTCCCTGTCCCACTCCCATCCCCATTTTCCCCTATCCCGCTCCCATTCCCAGCCCCATTTCCTCTGTCCCTCTCCCGTTCACACTCCCAGCCCATTCTCCCAGTCCCGTTCCCACTCCCAGCCCCATTTTCCCCATCCCACTCCCATCTCATTTTCCCCTCTCCCAGCCCCTTTTCCCGCTCCCATTCCCATTTTCCTCGTCCCGTTCCCACTCCCAGCCCCATTTCCCCCATCCTATTCTCATCCCATTTCCCCGTTCCCGTTCCCATACCCATTTTCCCCATCCCATTCTCCCTGTCCCGTTCCTATTCCCAGCCCCCATTCTCCCTGTCCCGCTCCCATTTCCAACCCCATTTCCCCTGTCCCGCTCCTATTTCCTCTCCCGTTCCCATTCCCAGCCCCATTTTCCCCTCTCCCGTTCCCACTCCCATCCCATTCTTCCCGTCCCATTCTCATCCCATTTCCCCATCCCATTCCCATCCCCATTCTCCGCGTCCCGCTCCCATTCCCATCCCATTTTCCCCGTCCCACTCCCAGCCCCTTTCCCGCCGCCCCCTCAGCCCTTCCCGCCGTCCCCCGCGGCCCCACGTGACTCGCGGCCCATCATGGCGGCTCCCAGCGGCCGCCGGGCGCAGCGCTCGGGGCCGGGCGGGGGCTTTGGGCCCGGGGTCCTGCGGGGCTCCGAGGAGGACGCCGAGGGTCTCTCCGTGGCCGTGGAGCGCTGCCCGCTCTGCAACACCACGCGCCGCCGCCTCACCTGCGCCAAGTGCGTCCAGAGCGGCGACTTCGTCTTCTTCGACGGGCGCGACTCCGAGAGGTACCGGCGGCGCTGAGGGGTGCGGGGCCTGCCCTCCTTCCCCTTGGCCCTTGGGCTTCGCCTCCCCCTTCGCTCCTCGTGGGTTGTCCCCCTTTTGCTGCCCGGGGGGCTCTGGGTGTGCGATGAGGGAGCGGCCCCGGTGGGGTCGGGCACAGCAGGGCATATCCCTTAAAACAACAATAATTGTCATGATAATTAGTGATAACTCGCTCCGGCTGTCTCTTAGTTCGTAGCAAGTGTCGGTGTGGCCAGAGAAGCTCCGAATAATTCGGGGTAAAAAGAGACCCGTGTATTAAGTCATCTTAAATCTTGCCTGTTTTTGGCAACGCGCCTTAAACCGCTGGTTTTCTAAATTAATTTATAAATTATTCAAAAGGTGTGTAAGAGAAAAAAAAAACATTTTGTTGCCTATACAAACAGCCCTAACTGCGTGCCCCAGTTTTAGGATTACAAAAAATGCTCTGAGTCAATCAGGGGCTGTCCTGCCCTCCTGGAGGGAATGAGAGCCATGGCCATAAACACATTTGCTCCCCGTCTGACTCAGATGCTCCTCCATCCCTGCTGCCCATCCCACATTCCTAAAAAGCCTCCCAGTGCCACGTCTGGGATGGCTCTGATTCCTGGCTGGCACTGTCTGGGATGGCTCTGATTCCTGGCTGGCACCGTGTTCTTGGATCCTCACTGGCAGCTGCTGGGAGTGACTCCTCGGGCTGTTTTGGGAGCTATTTTGGGGTGGTGGTGGTGAGCAGTGTGTGTCTTGGTGCCCTCCATCCAAAGAAACAAGGGACAGGGGTGTCTTTCTCCCTCTAACATCCTTCTTTCTCACTATGGGAGCAATAACAACTTCGGGTTGCATGGGCTGGGTACTCATCTCAATGACAGCAGCAGGTAGAGGATGTCACCCAGAGTGAGTCAGCTTGGAAATCTGAGACCTTAATCTGCCACTGGGTGGGCTTTCTCTTTTATTTTTAATATAAAAACTCTGTTACAGAACCACAAGCTGTATTTAGTCTTTCTAAAACAAGTAGAAAACTTGTATCTGTGTGAAACTGCTCTGTAGCTTCCATGAAAAAATTAGATTTGAATTTTGGGACATGAACCAAGTTGTTTTGGTTTGGTTTTTTTCCCTGCCTTTTTTTAACCTTAACATTTTGGCTAAACATCAGTTTTGATTATAGAAACTCACTTGTAGCCTTTGTTAGAGATCAACCACTGTTGTTCTGTATTAACCAAGGCTTAAGAAGTCTCTGCCCATCAGAAAAATGAAGCCATAAAGAAGCAGCTTTAGCCAAAGTACCAAAAGCAACAGTTTGTTTGGGAAAAAAAACCCTCTTTATCCTCCTTGTGTCTTCTCACATGACACAGGATCAGCTTTTCTGTCTGACACTTTTCACTGTATCCTCCTGAGCTGCTTTCACTGCCCCATTTCTCTGTGACTAGAAAATGTTCTGTATATTTTCACTGTGTTTCTTAACTGCAGGAATTGAGTATTTCTTTATTTTTTTCTGTCTTTTTTCCCCCTTTACCTGGACATCACATTTCCATCTCTGGGCATCACCTCTTTTTTATTATCCTGGGGCCTCCCTGTGTGTTGAATTTCCTCAGGCTTTGTTTCTCCTGCTCAGAACTTTCCATGAATGAATTGCAGAAGTGCAATTCATTAAAAATGGCAGATTTATTTTAATGAATTAAAGGAACAACACACCCCTATGAATAACACAATGTGAACAACCTAAGGATGCTTGGGGAACACTCAGTGTAGACACAAAGCTCTGGATTTCTCCATGGTTTTTGAAGATAATGGGATCAGTTTTAAAGCTCTGCTGGAAATATTTTTGCCTGCATTCTCCAAATAATATTTTGGATGACTGGTGTAAGAGTGAGACTCTCCTGAGGTCAGTTTTCCTTGTTTCCTCTCTGTAAGGAGTGAGGGGGTGTCTGAATTTCCTGGGACTGAGAAAGACCTTTTAACCAGTGACAGGTGCAGTGAACTGCCTGGAGCTCAGGCTGTGTTCACTGCCATCATTATTTATTTGGGTTTTTTATGCCTTCTAGTAGTACCTGGGTTAATTTTAGATCAGCCAGTGCTGGAGGAGACTGACAGGGTCATGACAAGGGCTTTGCTGGGTGACCTGGTGTGAGAAATTCAGGATGTGAAAGTGTGTGGGGGCATTTGGGCCTCCTGTTTGTCTTTTTGAGGTGTTGCAGATCAGGGGAAAGAATCCTTCTCTTTATCACAGAATCATAGAATGGATTGAGTTGGAAAAGACCTCCAAGATCATCGAGTCCAACCCTTGGTCCAACTCCAGTCCCTTTACCAGATCATGGCACTCAGTGCCACGGCCAAGCTCACCTTAAAAGCCCCCAGGGATGGGGAATCCACCCCCTCTCTGGGCAGCCCATTCCAATGCCTGAGCACTCTCTCTGCAAAGAATTCCTTTCTGCTCTCCAACTTCAATTTCCCCTGGCAGAGCTTGAGCCCATCGTGCCCCCTTGTCCTATTGCTGAGTGCCTGGGAGAAGAGACCAACCCCCACCTGGCCAGAACTTCCCTTCAGGGAGTTCCAGACAGTGCTGAGGTCACCTCTGAGCCTCCTCTTCTCCAGGCTAAACACCCCCAGCTCCCTCAGCCTCTCCCCACAGCATTTGTGCTCCAGTCCCTTCATCAGCCTTTCTTGAAAGGTAAAGAAAGCAAGTTAGTTACTCTTTGTATCCATCAGTGGTTTATATTTAGAATTTTCTTGAATTTTCATTGAAAAATCATGAAATCATTTGTAATAAGACAAATGATTTCACGTTCTAATTACTTCAGATTTCACTGGACTTTTTTCTGTGCTAGTTTTTAGGAAGAGCTACAGTGAAACTGAAGTTTTTCATCTGTCTGGTGAAAATCACACCCTGCATCTGTGAGGGGGAGAGACTGATGAGCTGTTAAGATTAATTATTGAAGGAGAGCTACAATTAAGGATGAGTAGTCCGGAAAATAATCACTGAAGTTCTTCTTTTCATTACTAATGTGTTGTGTATTCCAAAGCCAAGCTGGAATCTTGGTGGTGGTTCCAGCTCAGGCTCTTCCTCCTCCTGGGAGTGTCCTCCAGCCTGTCATGTGCAGAAATTCTCAGAGTGTATTTCACAGACCTGCTGAATTTCTTTGCTTTCTGTGTCTGCAGATGGTAAAAGCCAGAGACTATGTAAGGTCTGACTTCTCCAAGCTGTGGGTTATCATTAGTAATAGTGACTTTTCACAGCAAGGGAGTTTTATTACAGTGAATTTGTACAGTGATATTGCTGCCCTCAGCTCCTACAGATCAGCAAATCTCTCTTTCTGGTTGCTTCTCTCTAATTATAAACATGTGGAAATAAGCCAGGTAACCCTAGAAAATCTCAGCTTAATGTGGTAAGACTTGAGGAAAGAAAAACATTTAATGGGTAATTTGAGATGTCCCCTCCTCACTGTTTGCATTTTATGGGAGTTCCTATAATGGTTCATGCAAAGTTTTGTTTCTTTGCCAGATTGAAAGGCTAAAGATACATAAAAAATGAGTTGCATGATGAGATGCAATTAAAATGAGAGCTATATAAAGAAATGGAGAAATTTGCTTGGGAGAAACCTGCTGAAGAAGTTGGTAGGAGCTGCCTGGCATCCTGTGGGGAGCTGTAACTTCCACAGCCTTTCCCAAATATTTCTGTCTCGCCTCCACAGCAACAACTTAATTCACTCCCAGCTTCTTGACAGGTCATTCAGCTTTTTGCTGATGTGGTGGCCATGAGTTGGGTACTTTTGTTCAGTCAGAGTCTGTGCCCATTAATCCAGCTCTGAAAACAAGGGTTGCCAAATTACCTGGGGCACTGCTGAGCTCTGTGTTTCTGGGCCAGGGGATCATAGAACGGATTGGGTTGGAAAAGACCTCCGAGATCATCAAGTCCAACCCTTGGGCCAACTCCAGTCCCTTTACCAGATCATGGCACTCAGTGCCACAGCCAAGCTCACCTTAAAAACCTCCAGGGATGGGGAATCCACCCCCTCTCTGGGCAGCCCATTCCAATGCCTGAGCACTCTCTCTGCAAAGAATTTTTTTCTGCTCTCCAACTTCAATTTCCCCTGGCAGAGCTTGAGCCCATCATGCCCCCTTGTCCTATTGCTGAGTGCCTGGGAGAAGAGACCAACCCCCACCTGGCCAGAACTTCCCTTCAGGCAGTTCCAGACAGTGCTGAGGTCACCTCTGAGCCTCCTCTTCTCCAGGCTAAACACCCCCAGCTCCCTCAGCCTCTCCCCACAGCACTTGTGCTCCAGTCCCTTCTCCAGCCTCGTTGCTCTTCTCTGGCCCCGCTCCAGCCCCTCAATCTCTTTCCTCAACTGAGGGGCCCAGAACTGAACACAACACTCAAGGTGTGGCCTCCCCAAGGCAGAGTCCAGGGGAAGGGTCACTGCCCTGGGCCTGCTGGCCACGCTAGTTTGGATCCAGGACAAGGATGTTTGGTCGCAGCCAAAGGTCAGGGGACAGGAGGTGTGCAGAGCCCTGTGGTACCAGGAGGCTCATCCAGTGCCTTTTGGCATTCCCATGATGACTCCTGGGGTGAGGACACTCTGGAAGAACTGGGGTGAGCAGCTGGGCTCCAGTTGCACCACATTCCTCTGGCTCACCTGTGGCCTCTGGCTTTTATGCCAAGCACCTGCATTTGGTTTTGGTTTGTTTTGGAAGGAAAACAGGTATTTTTGCTTGGCTACAGAAGCAGCAGCCAGTGGTTTTGTTGTTGTTCTAATGCTGATGCCATCTGGAAGGGTCATTGCACACTCTCTGAACCCCAAGGTAGTCACCAGGCTTTCAGATTTCGGCATTTGGAGGAATAAAGTGAAGCATTTTAAAGTTTTATCTGAAATCAAGCCCACAGTTGAGCAGAGAGGGAGGCCCAAAATGCCATCCTGCCAGGGCTTAGTACATTACTCATTCTAAATAAAGATCCCTGAAATAAAAGACTTGATGCATTGTAGGGAAAATCATGGAATGGTTTGGGTTGGAAGGGACCTTAAAGATCCTCTCATTCCAACCCCCTGCCATGGGCAGGGGCACCTTCCGCTATCCCAGGTTGCTCCAAGCCCTGTCCAAGCTGGCTTGGGACACTTCCAGGGATGGGGCAGCCACAGATATCAGAGCTCTGTTGGGATGAAATTGTTAACTGTACATTGCAGAGGGAAATAGAATTAATTGTTTTCCATTGCTGGACTACCCCAAGGTGCACTTTGGAGGTGCAGGTGAGGATGATGCTCTAACAGAAGCACAAGAGGGCAAAGCACACTTGCCATTTCTGATGTTTCAGTCTCTTGGCTGCCTCTTTGCTGTTTGTTCTTCCCTTCAGTTTTGTCACTTCTTGCTCTGTTGTAATTCCTCCATCTGCATTGTCCCTGTTTTCTTTAAATGTATTTCCCAAGACACTGGAACATGGAGGGGGTCGGAATGTGGCAGCTGCACATTCAAAGGATGAAAACACAGGATGATGAATCCTAAAAAAATTCCTTTCTGACCAGTTCTTTGCAGTTCCCAGACCTCAGACACATCCAGTGAAGCAGAGCTGAAGCAGAATTTGGACTATCTGAGATAATTTCTCCAGTGGCTAATGTTTTTTAGCCCCATTTCCAGCCCCATTTTCCCTGTCCCTGTCCCATTCCCAGCCCATTTTCCCTGTCCCATTCCCAGCCCATTTTCCCTGTCCCATTCCCATGGGAATGCTTTTCTTAATACACAAAGTATTGATATTTCTAACCTATCAAACTAGAAATGACAGTAATTTGCTTCCAAGTTTGTTAATCCAACACTGATGTTTCCTCAGCTTAGAGGTTTGTTCCAATTCCAGTGCTCTGGAATTCTGCAAGGGTTTTTATACATTTAGCCATCACTTCTCAAGATGAAGACAGATAGTTGAGGTTTGGAGAATTCCACAAGCTTCAGTCTTTTTATCTTTTCAGACAACTTACAAGTGTTGTATTGTGCAAAATATCAATAAAAGCATTTAATCTCTTCCAGGTTTTCAGACAAGAAAGAAAGGCTGATGCATCTTAAAGCCAAACAGAGAGAATTCCAAAAACAGTAAGTTGCAGTTATTAAATTAATACAAACTCTTACAACTCTCATAAAAGCAAAACAGTCTCTCTGATGCACTGTTGCTGGAGACAGGCTCAGTTCAGATAGTCATAAAACTTTCAATCATGTTTTTTCCTCTAGTGTTTTGAAGGCCATGGAAGGGAAGGAGATAACTGATCAGCTGGTGAGTTGCTCCAAGTGTCCCATGGTTTTTAAACTCTCTGAATTCCTGGATCTCATAGTTTAAAGTTACAGTTTACCTTGAGGGCATCGTGTTGCTTCCCCAAAAAACCTGTTGTGAGCAAAGCAGAACTTGGCTCTGCAAGCAGAGTGCTCCAAACTATCAGTATTTTTCATTTCATTTGTTCAATAACTAATTTTACTGATTGACTTTATATTAAGCATCAATTCTGTTCGTGGCATTCTTCAGTGCACCAAAGCACTGTATGAAATATTTAGTTGTTTGATCCATCTAAGAGCATCCTGCTTCTTGTGCACTAAAGCTGCTGCCTTTGTTGTTAATCATTAGTCAGTGTGTTTGAAGTCATTGGTGCCCTAGAGTTGCTGAATGTTCTTTTTTTCCAGAGATGGAAAATAATGTCTTGCAAGATGAGGATTGAGCAGCTGAAACAGACCATTTGCAAAGAAAATGATGAAATGACAAGACGTGAGTAAGGCCTGTGCTTTTGTGAAGTGAAAAAATCCCTGTGCCTTTGAGTGAGAAACCAATTTGAGGTGAATTTGAGCCTTAGTTTTTTTAAAAACAGTGAATTTCCAAACCGTCGCTTCTTAAATCAACTTGAAGGCAAATGGGTGAGTGGATTTTAGCCTTTTCATGCTTGGGTTTTAATTAGCAAACAGCAGAAATTATTCAGCTGGATGGAGATAGTTTTTAGCTTTAGGAGTAGCTGTTTAGCAGGCTGTGACTTTGGCTGTGACCCTGGAGGTGCTTTATTCAGTGTAGGGTTTCTGATCACTTCCTCTTGATAAGGAGGAGCAAACAGCTCTGCCGCTGTTACAAATTTGGTGCAGCTGATGAATTTTAACCCACACCTGTCCAAAACCCTCCAATCCTCCTTGAGCAAGAGGCCCTGAAATGCAGTGTGGGCTGCTGGAGCAGGGCCAGAGAAGAGCAACAAGGCTGGAGAAGGGACTGGAGCACAAGTGCTGTGGGGAGAGGCTGAGGGAGCTGGGGGTGTTCAGCCTGGAGAAGAGGAGGCTCAGAGGTGACCTCAGCACTGTCTGGAACTCCCTGAAGGGAAGTTCTGGCCAGGTGGGGGTTGGTCTCTTCTCCCAGGCACTCAGCAATAGGACAAGGGGCACGATGGGCTCAAGCTCTGCCAGAGGAAACTGAAGTTGGAGAGGAGAAAAAATTCTTTGCAGAGAGAGTGCTCAGGCATTGGAATGGGCTGCCCAGAGAGGGGGTGGATTCCCCATCCCTGGAGGTTTTTCAACTGAGCTTGGCTGTGGCACTGAGTGCCATGATCTGGTAAAGGGATTGGAGTTGGCCCAAGGGTTGGACTTGATGATCTCTGAGGTCTTTTCCAATCCAATCCATCCTGTGATTCATTCAGAAACTCAGTAGATTTTTTAAACTTAATCTGTAGGGTCATTTTTCAGAAGTGAATGTGCAGCACAACCTGCATGCAAAAGAAGTAGAGGAAGCATATTCAGATACATATTGATTGAATGAGGGATATTTTTATCACTTGGAATTCAAGAGGAGTCATCAGAGAGTGGAAGCAGAGGCATAACCTGAGAATAGTTGCAAAGGAGTAGCACAGGCTTGTGGTGATAACAGCAAAAATGCTGAGATGCAAAATGATTTTTAGGTACTAAGGAGGATGGATATTAACAGTGGGAAATGTATAATAAGTGAAAGGTGAAGGAGTAGATAAATCTGTTAATTAACAGGAATGAGGGCAAGAAACAGTGCAGAGAAGTCTGAAGACTTCAGTGCTGCCTTTGCTTCATCTTTCCACAAAGAAAATGTGATCAGCTGCTTAGCCAGATTAAATTTTACATCATGAGAGGGCTGCAGGCTAAGGAAAGGAAACAGACAGCTAAATATTATTTTGGTTGTGTCAGCAAGGCCTTGTGGAAGTTCAGGAGCAAGCTGAAATAGTCTGGAGCAGTTGGGAACACACAAGAGAGGATGTCCCCAGAAACAGAGGGAAAACAGGATGAAGGAAGGAGGACCCTTAAGCTAATGAGAGTTACAAACCTGTGAGCACTTTGCTGGTAATTGGAAGGTGAGGGGGTTAAAAATAGGGATCAGTTTGTTATGAATAGGCCACGTCAAATCAACCCTTGTGTGGGGATCAAGTGGTGTAGTGGAGGATGAGGCAGAACCTGCACAGAACTTGGGTTTGGCCACTACCTGGAACTGTCCAGTGAGCAAACAAAGGCATTTGTTCTGAGTGTGATCCCTGCAAGGTTAGAAAAGCTGCATTCAGAGAGTGGGGACATTGGTCAAAGCGAGGAGATGAGACAGGAGGAGCTCAGCAGGAGCCAGTGCTGTCCCAGTTCTGCTCAGCACTTCCCATAATAGCTCCTGTGGTGGAATAGAAGGTGGAATGGAAAGCCAAGGTGGATGACTTCTGCAGAGAACAGCATCAGATTCAGAATCATGCAGGTAAATAAACAACATTATCTGAACAGGACAAAGTTGAGTGCACCTCGTTCAGGAAAGAGAAACATAAACCCAGAGTGGGGGGTGCTGGTGAAATTTGGGAGTTGCAAATTAAATAAAAATTATTAATCTCATGCTGTTCCAGAAAGGTTCAGGCCTCATTCTGAGTTAACTAATACAGGTGTTGTATTTAAGATGGAAGCAGTTACCCTGCTGTGCCCTCTGGTGTTGCCTCCTCAGTGGAAGCCTGAGTCCAATTTGAGCAACCTAAGAAAGGTGCAGATCAACTGGAGAAAGTCTGGAAGAGAATATTGGGAATAAAACACAAGGAACAGATCAGAAAATTGGTGTTTGATTCAGAGAAGAGGAAGGTGAAGAAAAAGAAGTGTTTCAGTAGGTAGAAGATTATCATTATTATTACTATGGAGATTGTGACTACTTTTTATCCTGTGAAGAAAGGAAAAGAGGAGATCAATGTGACTTTGAGGAACTTTGTCACCTTTTCTTCAAATGCAGCTCTGAAGGTGGCAGAATGTTAGCACCAGCCAGTGAGGGGAGTCCCTCCACTTTTCTACTCTTTGTGAAGTTTATTTTCTGCAACTTTTGCAGCTTCTCTTGATTCACAGTGAACTTGATTAGGTTTAACCTACAAACTTAGATAACTGTTGCCCAACTAACCTGTTGTTAGCTCAGTCACACCAAAATTGTTCTTGCAGATAGACCTAAAATTAACTTTTGCCATGAGATCAGGAACCCAACCTGGGTCACTCTTTGGCCACAACAGAAAGTGTAAAAAGGTTGGTTTTCTTCCCTTGGATGTGGCATAGTTTAATTTTCCAAAACAAGAGCAATTTCTAGAACACTGGCTTCCTGCTTTTGGAGTTGACTCTCCTGGAGACCTCAATAATCGACCCTTCTTAAAATAATGTTTTCAAATCTGTGTGTTTGCCTTCTGTCTGTGGAGAGCAGTTGAAGGGGATGGGCTGGCAAACCCCTGGCAGAGGACAGAGATCAGTGTGCCTGGGCTTGCCTTTATCAGGCAGTGCAGGCATGTGGGACAGAGTGGTGTCCTGAAATACTCCTGGGGACAAATTTTAATCACCTCATAAACTGGGTCATAAAGCAGAGTTGCTGTGCATGCAAAAGGACAGTTGTTTCTGCACTGGGACTGCTAAAGAGGAAACGTGTGTGTTCTCCCCTGCTCTCAAATAATTGCTGTTGGACCTGCAGGGAAGGGAGTTCACTCTGTGAAAAAGTAGCCTTTCAAGTATATGGATGTGAAAATTGAACAGATGGATGTTTTCTTCCTCCTCTGTCTCTTATTCTTTATGCAAAGAAGAGTTTGGGAATATGAATGCAAGAGTTGATTGATTTTCTGTTGACATTAGAGGAATGCTTAAAGGGATTGCAGCTGACACACAGGGATTGCTCAGAGAAAAGTTGGGTTCACTACTGCTCTTCTAACAGGGGGCACTTATTTTATAGCCATGAGGAATATTAGTTCTTATCTGCATGGAGAAACTATTCTCACCTCCTTTAATCTGGGACTTTGCATCTCCCACGTATCACATCTTCCTTCCTACCAGACACATCATGGATTGCAGCAGATCAGAGGACTGGAAATAATTCCTGGTGTCCAGAGAAAGCAGCTCTGTGCCTGCAGGGTCAGGCACCCTTCAAACTAGGGAGGATTGAGAGTCAGACATTTGCTTGGAGAGTGCCTAAGGAATCTTTCCCTGTGCTGTGGAAAGGCAGAGGTGGCTGACACTCTGTGGCACCACATGTTTGTTGGCAGCATTGCTGCAGTCAGTCATTTTTGTAGCAGAGTCAGCAGATCAGAGAATCATTCAGGTTGCAAAAGACCTCTAAGATCATCTGTGCAACCTCTGATGCTTCGAGATGCTCTTGAAGTGTATTTTCCCAAGCCTGATGCATGGAGTGAATCCAGGAGGTTGCAGCACCAGTACATTTCTCATTTAGGAAAGGGGGACAGCCAGTGTTCCCTGTGGAAACAAGGACTCTGCACCATTGGGATCCAAGTGCTTTAAGGGCACATCCATGAGTGCGGAGCCCAAATAAGACACAGCAGCAGAGGTGCCAGAAGTGGTGAATGAAGATGCAATCTGCACTTGATTTTGGCTGCAATCTGCACTTGATTTTGGCCAGCACCGTGCAAACATGTACAGTCAGGCTATTTCTGTCAGGATGATTACCTCAGAGTTTAATTAAACTGGGAAATCTTGGCTTTTCTGCTCCGAATCCAAAAATAACTGGGTAGAAGATAGGCAGAGAATAATCCCAGTTGCAGTCTCTTCAGAGACCTTCAGAGGAGATTAAAAAGTTGTGCCACTGAGCAGCTGGAGGACGTTAATAGTTTAGCAGAGTTTGGTGTTTTAGGCTGCTATAGATTTTATTTTCCATAAATATTAACAAAGCTTTTCTCAAGCTTTGCCACAAGCAGCTCCCAGAGCCTTTTCCAAGGGTCACATCTGCTGCTGTTCCCACAGACACAGAGGGGCTGCTGAGGATTAAGGAGGAGAACCAGAAGCACTATCGCCGCGCTCAGCGGCACCAGGAGAAGAAGGAGAAGATCCAGAGGCACAACCGCAGGCTGGGGGAGCTGGTGGAGAAGAAAACCCACGAGCTGAAAACCCAGTATGAGCACCTGGCAAACCTCCGCAGGGCACACATCCTGGAGCTCACCTCGGTCATCTTCCCCATCGAGGAGGTGAAGACAAGCATGAGGTGTGCAAGGCTTACCCTTTGGGCTCATTTTGCTTGGCTTTAGACACCCAGAGGGGAGTTGTGTCAGTCTAAGGAAGAGGCTCCTGTAGCACCTGTGAGGAGAAGGAGGTTTGTTCCCCAAAGGCAAAGCTTCTCACCCTAAGATAGAAGTCCAGTGTCTTGGTTTGAGATAAGCAACTGCCAACCCCCCCCAAGCACAGAGAGAAAAGCCTCCCTCCTAACACCAGGGAAAGGGAGGAAAAGAGAGGGGAAAGGAAAAAAAACACTTCAAACTGCATTTATACTAAAACTACATATATTTTTCACAGAAAAAAAGAGACAATTAGAAGAGAGTACAAATATTCACTCACACAAGTCTGCAACAACAAGTTCCCCACCTCAGCTTAACGAACACACAAATTCTACTGTCTTAACTACACATTACTTAAGAAGAAGCTTATTCCCCAGGGAGACAAACCCAAGCAGAAAGGAGAGACCCAGAACAACACAGTTTACTTTCCTGAGATACCCTGTGAGCCAGTGGTGGGCCTGGTCCTCTCCATCCCCCCTGGGACAGCATCGTGCATCCTCCCAAGAGGAGGGCTGAGAAGCGACTGCCTTAACCACTCCCACACTGGTTCCTACTTCCCTGGAGATGATGTCATAATGTGGTATGGAATACAAAATTACTGGCTAGAAGAGGTCAGCTGTTAGCCCAGCCCAGCTCAAGTCAGCTGACAGCTTTGGCCTAGTCCAAACTTCAGAGCCCAAATTTAGGCCCACCTAGGTGAACCCATAACATCCAGAATAGCAGAATTTGGAGGTGCTTCCTTCTCCCCACTGAATGATCTGAGCTGTGTGTCCTGTGTTAAACTTTCTTAAAATGTGGATTCACATCCCTGGAAGTGTTCAAGGCCAGGCTGGATGGGGCTTGAAGCAACCTGGCCTAGTGGAAAGGTGTCCCTGCCCATGACAGGGGGTGGAATGGGATGGTCTTGAAGGTCTCTTCCAACCCAAACCATTCTGATTATACAAAAATAAGTCATTAAAAATCCCAAACCAAAGGAAAGCAGTTTGGGAAATAAGAAGTTCTGCAGGACTCTTTCTACAAGCATTTTGCCCTCGGTGAAATCTGGCTCAGCTCCTGCTGAACCTGTGTTTGATTACATTTTTAAAACTTCCTTTCCAACCCTGTCTGTGCTGCAGAGACCCTGCAGATGTGTCCTCTGAGAGTGACAATGCCATGACCTCCAGCACTGTGAGCAAGCTGGCGGAGGCCAGGAGGACCACGTACCTGTCGGGCAGGTGGGTGTGTGATGACCACAACGGGGACACCAGCATCAGCATCACAGGCCCTTGGATCACCCTGCCCAACAATGGGGACTACTCAGCCTACTACAACTGGGTGGAAGAGAAGAAGACTACACAAGGACCTGGTAAGGAGCAAGGTTTCCTCAGTTCAGGAAAGAGATTGAGGGGCTGGAGGGGGGCCAGAGAAGAGCAACGAGGCTGGAGAAGGGACTGGAGCACAAGTGCTGTGGGGAGAGGCTGAGGGAGCTGGGGGTGTTTAGCCTGGAGAAGAGGAGGCTCAGAGGTGACCTCAGCACTGTCTAGAACTGCCTGAAGGGAAGTTCTGGCCAGGTGGGGGTTGGTCTCTTCTCCCAGGCACTCAGCAATAGGACAAGGGGGCACGATGGGCTCAAGCTCTGCCAGGGGAAATTGAAGTTGGAGAGCAGAAACAAATTCTTTGCAGAGAGAGTGCTCAGGCATTGGAATGGGCTGCCCAGAGAGGGGTTGGATTCCCCATCCCTGGAGGTTTTTAAGGTGAGCTTGGCCGTGGCACTGAGTGCCATGATCTGGTAAAGGGACTGGAGTTGGACCAAGGGTTGGACTTGATGATCTCAGAGGTCTTTTCTAACCCAGTCGATTCTATGATTCTGTGAAGGTCTGATTTTGGGCATCTGGGATGCTCCAGAAGCCTTGGATGCCTGGAGAAAGTACTGAGTGTGGAGCAGGAGACTGGTCCATTTGTCCTCTCCCAGATAAACCTGAGTCAGAAATAAATAGCAGCACAGGGATTATAGTGAGAGGTTCCCTGCCCAGCTGGAACTGGGTGATCTTTAAGGTCCCTCCCAGCCCAAACCATTCTGTGATTTGATGATTAGTCTACTGAAATGCCCTTCTGCAGGAAATGCTCACTGGGACACACAGTACAATGTAATAGAGAAATAAAGTTAATTATTCACAGTTTTGACATGGTTCACATGCCGTCATCTTAACAGGAATTCCAGGAATTACTATTTTCTTCCAGCTTCTGACAGATTTCACTGTAAATGATTGCTTGATTCAGGCTGTTCTCCCTACTTACAACTGACATTTTCCAGAGCAGACTTCAGTAACACATTAACACACCCACCAAGGGTTCGTTTAAAACAAGACTTTGGTGTTGTTTTTATTTGTTTCAGATATGGAACACAACAACCCTGCTCATACCATCAGTGCTGCATTGTGCTATGCAACTCAGCTCGTTAACACTTTGTCTCTCATACTTGATGTGAACCTTCCCAAGAAGCTCTGCAACAGGCAAGTAAACACAGCAGGTGGCTCAGGGACCAGTTCTGGCTGACCTGGAGTCAGTTTGGTTTGGGGATCAAAGTCATGAATGGGAACAGCTTTTGTAGTGACATGGATTGCTCGTGGGTTTTTGGGTTGTTTGAGGGAAGGAATAGTAGGATTTTAGACCACAGTTAACAGTCCCTCCTTTTTTACCTCCTGAGAGTGTAGACCAACCGTCACAGCTGGAAATAACTCTCTTCTAATTGGTGTATTCAGCATCATCAAATTAGAAATGAAATATGACAAGTGCATGAATAGCACTTTTCATTTCATGGGACCCCCACTGGGCTTCACAAAATCCCAGCCCAACTGAGCAGCTCTTGAATAGCTCTGCTACATTCTGTGCTGTAAAGCAGGGCCTTACAATATGGCTTGACAGCAATTTGATTGCCTTGGGATAAAATTCCCATGGGGAACATACCTGGCTGTCAGAGCCAGGAGTGCTTTGCACAAACCCCATTTGGGATGAAAAGCACTTAAATTTTTGATGTCTGTGTGGAGCAGATGGATTTGTGCAGAAGTCCTGGAGGAGCTGTAGACCTGGTGAGTTTTCCAGGGGTCTCAAACATGCTGCTGAAATTCTTTTAAATGTTTAAAATGGTGGGGTTTGAAGTGAGGGCACAAAAATCTTGTAGGGTCTCTGCTTTTTTTTCCACCCTGTGACAGGGTTAGAACTGGATGATCTTCAATGTCCCTTCCAATCCCAACCATTCTGTGATTCCATGATTTTGTTTGGGTCCTCAGCATTCCCAGAACGACAAGACTGGGAACAGGAAACAATACAGGATTTAAAAGGAGATCTGAAACAGTTTGGTCACAGTGGATCTTTGGGTTTCATGCAGTTTGCACCACCTGTGCTGTGGAAACTGGTGAGACCAGGGCAGGCAGGGCATGTTGATAAAATGCTTCCAGTCTTGCCAGGTGAAAAATTAATCTCCTGAGCACTCTAAAACTGGCTGTACACTTTAAACAAGTGCTCACTGCCAGGATGTTTGCTCCAGGATTTGTTTCAGGAAAACAGGGCATGGAATGCTGACGTCTCCAGTAAGTGTATTTTCACAGCATTTTGCTTTCTGTGTGTGTTGTGTTTTAACAGCGAATTCTGTGGAGAGAATCTCAGCAGACACAGGTTCACTCGGGCAGTGAAGAAGCTGAATGCCAATATCCTTCACCTTTGCTTCTCTCAGGTAGGGGGAATGCACATTTGGATTCTTGAAATAGCTTTTAAAATACCAACTGTGCCTGCTGGTTTCTTCCGGGAACTGATAATGTGTTGGGTTTTTTTCCTTCTCCATGGCAGCATGTAAATTTGGATCTGTTGCACCCACTGCATACCCTCAGGAACCTCATGTACCTGGTCAGCCCAGACACTGAGAACCTGGGCAGGTAAGAAAAGCAAAATCTCACATCTCTTGTGGCTGAGTCCCTTTTAAATTTATGCCTTTGCCTCGTTACTTACGAGGGAAATTCTGTTCTGCTGTACCTGTGGATCAGTCCTCAGCACAGAAATTCAGGAGGAGACACGAGAGAACAGGAAAAGAGGCTCCTGAGCAGGAAATTAGATTTCAGAGACGTGTCTTTGCTATGTTTCAGCATATGGCAGGTCCAGCTGGAGGCTTGGTAGCTGATGATGGACTTACTTCCCCTGCTCCCAGAAGCAGGAACTCCTTCCCCCCAGGGAACAGCAGCACATATGCCAGGCAGCTTTGCCATGCTCCAAATATGACCCTGCCCACGCCTTGCCAGGATGTGAATACCTGAGAGCATCCAGCAGCATGAACCCTGAACAGAATCCTAGGCAAGCCTTTCCCAAAATAATTCCAGTCAGTGGACTCCCTAGACCAAAGCTGACACTTCAAATGATATTCATTTACATGTAAATTAAGATTAAAGACAACTTTTCTGTTAACTTAGTACGTGAGGAAAAGAACATCAGTTCCTGCCCTTGCATGGACCAAGGTTGATAATTTTTTTTTACAACTTAAATATAAGAAAGCAAACATTGATTTCCCATTGGGATAATCCAGCCAGAAGTCACTTGTTCCTGAGACAGCCTGGAAATATTTGTTTGATGTGACTAGTGCTTTATTCCCCCCCTTTAGTGTAATGTTCTGAAATCTACTTATCCACTTTGTTCCTGTGTACAGATCTAGTTTTATTCAAAACCCTGCAGTGCCACTAAGAGGAACTGCCTCTTCCCACTTACCTTGTGTTCTCTGGATATATCCCTACTGATTCAGCCTAAAGACATGGGGAGCCAAATCTTTGTAATACAGCTTGGTTTGGAAAAAGTCTGTGCTTGCTGCTGCTTGCCTGGAAACAAGGACAGTGCAGGAAATACCCATAGAATGGAGAACTGTGTCCTGGAAAGCAGCTCCTGGAAAAGGTCCAGGTGCCACAGTGGGTACCTGTGCAGGTGTCACAGAGCTCCTCCTGCATCAGTTGGGTCCAGGTGGTAAAAGAGGTTACAGGAGAGTTGGATAAAATACCCACCAGGCTGAATGGCTTTAGGGACACCAGTGGGAGCAGAGGGTATGAGCTGGCTGAAGGGAAGCACATGCACTCAGCACAGATTAATTGCCCACAAGAATGAAGGTGGGGATTCTGCTTCCTTCTGTCACCCTCCCAAGGCTGGGTGAGTTTCTGGAATGGATACTGTCACCAGGCAGGAGTTTCTGGGCTCAGGACAGGGAGAATGGGTGGAACATGGTGGCCTTTGTTATAGGGGAGGTCACTGGAGATGATCTAATGAGCCCTTCTGACCTCAAACCTGATGACTCTTCTCATGTTGCCTTGTTAAGCAAAACACTTTGCCAGGAGGCAGCACTCCCATTCCTTTCTGGATTATGAAAGAGGAGTGTTTGTCTTTAATTTCTCAGATGGCTATAAATTTTGCAGCAACCAGCTCTATTTTCCTTTAGATACCTAAACCTTTAGCTGCCTGATAATCTCCTTTATACACTGCTGTTTTCATTTACATATAATTTTACCAAGCTTTGATTGTTTGGATTAAAGTTTTCCATGCTAAGTCACTGCTTCAGGCTCCTTCTCCCACTAAGGCTGGAGAAACACCCTTGGCCTGTGTTAAACAGTTACTGCATTTAGTGGTTGGACTTGGTGATATTGGGGGTCCTTTCCAACCTAAATGATTCCATGAAATTTTTGCTCTTATTTCCCTGAGCAGCTTTGGAATGAACTGTGGCAGGAATGCTGCTGGCTGTGGGTGATCTGCCTTCCTCTGCCTCTGTGAAACCCTCAGGGTGGGTCACAAGGCCTCTCAAAGTGCCTGCTTTGGCTCAGTGAGGGTGATCCTGCTCTGGGTGGAGCACAGGCAGCCCAGAGCGGAGGGATGGGGTGGGATGCAATCGCTTCTCCCACCAGGCAGTGGCAGCAGGGAACTCGGAGTCACGGCACAGGTGGGTTTAGCCAGGACCTCTGGAGACCCAGCCCCTGCTCAGAGCAGAGCCAGCTGCAGCCAGTGCTCAGAACTGGAGCAGCTCTCCTAGGTGGAAAGGCTGGGGGAGCTGGGCCTGTTCAGCCTCAAGGAGAGATGACTGAGAGGGGACCTCATCAATGTCCATCAGTATCTGAAGGGAGCCAGGAGGGTGGATCAGGCTTTGCTCTGTGGTGTCAAGCAGTAGGACAAGACACAACAAGCGAAACTGATGCCCAGGAAGTTCCACCTGAATACGAGGATGAATTTTCCTGTGTGGCTGACTGAGCAGTGGAACAGATTGGCCAGAGAGGGTGTGAAGTCTCCCCTGCTGGAGATACTCAAGTACCATTTGGACACACTCCTGTGCCATGTGCTTTGGGATGTTCCTGCTTGAGCAGGGAGGTGGAACCAGCTGACCCACTGTGGGCCCTTCCTGCCTGAACCATTCTGTGATTGTGTGTGGTGGGGTTTGGGTGGAGACCCCACAGCCTGTCTGGGCAGCCCACAGCCTGTCTGGGCAGCCTGCTCTGGTGTTTGACCAGTGTCATGGTGCAAAGGATGCTGAGGTGTCACTCAGGGCCAAGGGAGAAGTCTCCACTAGGGATTTGTGCCAGGTCTCTAAGTTATAGATACACCCTGGCAGAGCTGAGCTGTTTCACCTGGCCAGGGCCAGTGTTGGCAATTAAAGCTGCTCCACATCAAGCTGAGATTCCCACCAGTGGAGCCCTGAGTTATCACCAGCAGTGTGTGTTTCACTACCCCTGCCAGAGCAGAATGGCTCTTTCAGCATTCCTGCTCCGTGGTGTGGAACCCCCTGTCACTTCCTTGGCCAAGTGTTTTAGTTCCACCCCATCACAGCAGAGTTCTCTGTGCAGCCACTGAGCTTCTCTGCCAGCTGATACAGACAGGGCTGTTTGTTCTCTCTGCTGGACATGTGCCAGGGCTGTGGCATTCCTAGGGCTCATCCCAGCAGAGCAGCAGTCCCTCTCCTGCTCCTGCCAAAGGGCCTGATGGCACAGTGGCACTGTGTGCATGTTCACAGGTCTGGGCCTTTCGAAATCAGCGCTGATCTCGAGGACTCCATGGAGTTCGTGGATCCCAGCGCCGCCGGCGAGACGGACGAGAGCGGCGACGAGCACGTGAGCGACGAGGAGACGGACCTGGGGACGGACTGGGAGAACCTGCCCAGCCCCAGGTTCTGCGACATCCCCTCGCAGCAGGTGGAGATGCTGCAGAGCCAGAGCACCCAGGTGTCCCAGCCCATCGCCAGCAGCAGCGCCGGGGGCATGATCTCGTCGGCCGCCGCCTCGGTGACCTCGTGGTTCAAGGCGTACACCGGGCACCGCTAGCGAGGGACGCCGAGCTGTGCAGGGAACCCTCCCCGACAGTGCTGTAGTAAACCTGACGTGTTCAGTTAAGTAGTGCCTGGAACAAAGAAAAGGTCGAGAACTTTCGGTTTTTAAACGAGAGAAAAAAACCCTTTTTATTTACCCAACTGTGATGGTCCCGTTTTGTAAATTAGCTCCGTACTCCTGACGGACTCTGTGATGGCACTTTGTGTCTTGGTTCTGTCTGCATTGAGTATCAAAGGACCCAGCGACCTCCAGCTCTACTTCCTGAAGAAGAAACAGATTTTGGAGTATTTGGACCAGGATGGGCACAGAGGAGGCTGCTCAGGGTGTGCTCTGGACAGTGGTGCAAATGCAGTTCCCACTTTCTTAACTCCTTAAAACAGGGTTTTCCTTCGTGTGTGTGTTTTAAATCTGTCTTGCATAATGCAGAAATGCGTATTTCTAAATTTTTTTCATTCAGGACATGAAAATTATGCATTTTTAACATGTTTTCTAATCTCTGTTGCCATATTTTTAATACAAAGAATCAGCATGGGCAGGGAAATTCACACAGCAAATTGCTCTTCTTTTAGATGTGGTTGTGAATCTTTTACCAGTTTTGCCGTAGAAAACTGGCTTGTTTCATGCTGTTTCCACTGGTAGGTGTTGTAGAAGTTTCGTGTTGTGCTGTCCAAGGCACACAGGCTCTTTACTCTGAATACCATACACCAAAGAAACACTGGATGTTCTCTTGGCTAGACCCACCCTCGATGCCAACACAGGATTGTGTTGTTGCAATAATTCCCATCAGCTCCCACGCCATGTCACCACTTTCCAGCATTAGAAAAACCTCATTTCAAGCCAGTTTGGTGAAGTCACATGCTCTCCACACTGCAAGTGTTTTTAACCCTGTTCTCTTTTATGTTTATGGTGGCATTTTTTATTTACTGAATGCCAAGAATTTGATTTAATTTCCGTGGCACAGCTGGCTCGTGAAACCACGGGAGGTGGGATGCTGCCAGGTGAGCTGGTGGTCAAGTGCTCCTGCTCCTCCTCTGCCTTGTGGGATGGAGCACTCATGGATGGGTTTGCTCAGCAAGGCTTCCAACGTGCAGTTTACATTTAGCACTGGGATGTTTCTCCCTCCACAGGGTCACCCAAGGTAAGAGCATCCTCCCTTCCCTGTGAGAGGGAGGGTTTCTGCCACTGCCCGTGCCCCACACAGGGGTACCAGCTGGGTGTTGTGTATCCCTGCCCCATCCCTTGTATGGCAGCTCTTTCTCTTTGGCCTTGGGGTTGGGCAGCTGTTGTCAGTAGTTTGTTTTTTTTTTTTTAAACCAAAGACCCTTAACTCCACATTAGCACACACATGTTGTTAGATGGCAGCACCATCGATCCTGCTGCTCTCTTGGTTTAATAGTTGGGTTTGTTTTAGGAGAACAGCCCAGGCTCCCTCGACTACTGGAGCCTGATCAGGGCCCAGGGGGTTTGGGCACTGTTGGCTCATGGCACTTTATCACTGACAGCTCTCAGATCCTTTGCAGCTCTGAGCAACCAGCACACACCAGTACTGGATACTGGGCTCATAGCATTCTGCAGCCCCTTCCGGCTCCTTGTTTATTTTGCACTGGACCCTGACATCTAAATACCTTTTTTGTTATTTTTTTTCTGTTTGTTTGTTTTGTTTTTTAATGTAAGGCATTTCAGTCCCCCTTTCGTTGCTGCCTTTGTGCTTCTTGGAGCCCTGAAAGGTCAGGCCATGACTCAGCTTCATACACTGTCACTGACTGAACTTAGGGAAAGAAAATCCAACACAATAACTCTTCTAAGCCATATACTTCCTATCCATGTTTTCCAAAATAATTTATTTGCAGCCATGTCATGTTCTGAGAGTGCACAGGGGCAGGGCGAGGGTGTTGGAACTTGTTCGGGTGGGGCTTTTCATGGGATTTTTTTGTAACAGAACACAAAAGTTGTGGTGGTTTTTTTAAAAGTGTTTTGCACATGTGTAGCTGAGAAAGAATTGTGTGTGTCCAAACCTTGAGTGCAATCACCAGGATTCATTTTCCAGGTTGTTTGGGGGGGGGGGACAGGGGAGGGAGGGCAGGAATATCTGTAATTATAGGGGTTTGAAGACAGCCCGCTGAGAGTTTACAGAACACTTTGCGTAGCATGAACGAACACGGGAATTTCAGTTCAGGCCGTGACTTTTGGCCGTGAGCAGTGACCTGGGGTGGCCCTTTTGAGCTGCCAAGGACCAGCCTGATTTTGGGGGCCCAGCCCTCTGCTGAAAATCAGGTGCCTTTGAAGGATCTCTGAGAGGGCACCCAAGGGTGGCTTTTCACCTGCGAAAACTCGCGGCCTCTCTCTGCAACTTCCGAACTGAGATGTAACTAAACACAAATGGTTTGGTTTTCGTTTGGTTTTTTTTTTCTAAATTTTATTGTATTATTGCAATAAATCTTTAACAGTAATTTTTTTTTAAAGTTGTATATTTATAACTGTTACTTCTGTGTGGTCTGTTTTTCACCGTGCTGGGCAAAAGTACACAAGAATTTCCAGCCTTGAAAGCATCACAGGGACCAGACCTGTTACAGTGCAATCAGTCGTACAGCGGTGGAATAAGCAATACCCACTCTAAAAAAATACTCTTACATAAAATAACTGCATCTCCATGGGAGCAGGAGGCAGATTCCTGCACCACACACACACACACATCCCTCTATGTACATGTAAACGGATAAACCTCTCGTGTGAGCCTGGCTTGGGGCTGATGGTGTGCTGGGTTTGTTTCTGCAGGTGCTGCATTCCTGCTGCATGCAAAGGGAGATGCTCCTGGTTACAAGGTCGTTTCAGGATGCAGGGTGTGTCTTTTTATGGATGTAATTATTGAAGTGAAGCAGTGAGTGCTGAGCACCAGGGATGGGAAAGGCCTGAGCAGGCTCTGCCCATGGGACCTGGTGGCCTGGCAGCCCATGGTTTACAGGCTGCTGAATGATGGGAGGAGAACCAACCCCTCCCACTCAATTTTTTGGGATGTATCTAAGGGGGAAGACAGATGCCCTGTGATTCCTGGCTGCTGCACACTCAGGACTGGGAGCAGCAGCCACGTGGGGCTCCTGCAGGCAGAGCTGGGGGCAGTTTGTTGCCTGAGTCATGGACAGGGGCAAAGCCAAGCCTGGCTCTGAGCTCAGCCCTTGCCTATGGAATGCTCAGGTCAGTTCTGCTTTAGCAGGGCTATCAGCAGGAGGTTTTGTCCTCTGCCCACACTGGTTTGTGGCAGGAGAGCAGCCTGGTAATGCTCTGAGTCCTGTCCCTACCCCAGGGTTGCCTGGACCAGCCAAAGGCAGCCTGGGAAGAGGAACAGCCCCAGGTGAGGCTTCAGCACCATTCCCACCGTGCAGGAGTGGGACTGAGACAGAGGTTGGATATTTCAGTGCATTTTTGTGCAGGTGTGGAATCCCAGAATGGTTTGGGTTGGAAGGGACCTTAAAGACCATCTCATTCCACCTCCTGCCAAGGCCAGGGACACCTTCCACCAGCCCAGGTTGCTTCAAGTCCCATCCAGCCTGGCCTGGGACACTTCCAGGGATGGGGCAGCCACAGGTCCTCTTGGCAACCTGTGCCAGGGCCTGCCCACCCTCACAGGGAAGAATTCCTTCTCAATATCCCATCTAACCCTGCCCTCTGGCAGTGGGAAGCCATTCCCCTTGTCCTGTCACTCCACGTCCTTGTCCCAAGTCCCTCTCCAGCTCTCCTGGAGTCTCTTTAGGCAATGGAAGGGGCTCAGATCTTCCTGGAGCCTTCTCTTCTCCAGGTGAGCCCCCCCAGCTCTCCCAGCCTGGCTCCAGAGCAGAGGGGCTCCAGCCCTGGAGCATCTCCATGGCCCTAACGACAGTTCCAGGGGCTGGCACAGGGGCAGAAACTGCAGGAAGTGGCCTGAGCTCCACTGCAGCGTCTCAGCACTTCATCAGGGAGAGCAGAGACACAGCAAAGGGAAAAGTGCTGCAGGAACAGCAGAGATGGGGCAAGAGCCCAAACACAACCCTCAGCCATGGGTGGCTTTTTCTATGGTGTCCATGCCAGTCCCAGAGCTTGATGAAAACAGGAAGCTTATGGACAATGGAAATGTTATTACAACTTCTTTGCAGGGATATCTGGAAATTCAGTCCAGACCCTCCAACTGCTCCCAGGCAGGGAAGTCAAGCACATGGTACAGTCCTTCATCCTCAGTTCTGAACACTGAACTTTGTAAATCCAACACTGGATTTTGTTTTAATTGGCTCTTAGGAAAGAAGAAAGTTCACTGGACCTTGGGTTCTCCCTGAACCACCCATTTTAAAAACAGCCATCTGCACTTTCCTACTTTTCAGGAAAAAGCAGCCTCAGGCAGCTGGGCATGGCCACACTCAGAACCAGCCCATTTTTCTGGATGCAAAAGCTTGTTCTGCAAAACAATTTTTAACAGCAATGCTGTGCACCAGGGACAGTTCCAGCAAACAATGTAATAAATGATGTATAAACCAGCCCACGCTCCCCAGCCAGCCTGGGGGGAGGGCAGCAATGGGGTATGGTAGACAAGTTGTCCTCCAGATTTACCTGCTCCAAGGAACAAAACAGCCTAATGATATTATTTTATCCTTGTTTTTCCTCTTGTCCAACAAAGGTGACCAAAATCTCACACTCTGTTCCAAAAAAATGACCTCACTGGCCCCTTATCTTGTTACAAAATACTTTCCTCTGCTGCTCCATTCCAGCCTTGCAAGGACTTCCCTTGCTGCTGTCAGCCTCAAGTTTTCCAGAGTCTTGGGTGGGGGGCAGGAAAGCAGCTTCTTTCCCCTCTCCCTTCATCAGAATCCAGCTGGAGGCCTTTGATACCAATGGCTTTGGCAGAACATCAGCCTGGCAGTCACGGTGCTGCTCATCCAGGGCTGGGTGAAGCCTGCACCCTGTTAGGGGATGAAGTCACGGATTAACCAGGGATCCTGCTTTTCCTCTCCCTCTTCCCAGCCGATTCCGAGGCAGCCACACCCTCCTTTCAGCCTCCTGATCTCATTCCTCGTGGCTGTCATCATGTCTGCGGTGCAGGGAGGGAGGGGTGTCTGATGCCCAGGGTGGCAGGAGCAGGTGAAGGCAAAACATAAACCCAGCACAACCCTGAAACCTCCCTGAGCTCATCAAACCCACACTTGGGGCTGCCAAGGCTCCGTTTTCCTTCTCTCAGTCCATGGAAAGAATAAAAGCATCCACCTTCAAACCCACTCTGTCCTCATGCTCCAGAACCAGGTGAGTCGCTCCATGTGATCCCAGTGTGGGTGAAGAGGAAGGTGGGCAGCTCATCCCGGTCCCCACAGCCAGCAGTTTTCCACACCTTGCTGATCCAGTGCCAAGAGGATGGGCCAGGTGCAGGGCCATCCCAGCCAGAGCCCCTGCCCTTCCCAGGTGCTCCCTGGGGTTTGCAGGGCTGAGAAAGGCCCAGGACAAGCTCCACAGGAAGGTGGCACCAGCTCTTCTTGCACCAGGTCCGAGATTGTGGCTGCTCCAGCTGGAATGGTGACAACCAGGAGTCCATCCATGCCCTGAGAAGGGGCAAACAGCAACAGCACCAAGTGTGGGGAGAGACGGGCCCTGGACAGTGCAAAGGCAGGGCTGCCACACTCCCTTTGGCTCCCTGGAAAATGACTGTGGCTCCTCTGACTGCCCAGTAGCCCAATGTGGCTGTTGGATTGTCCAGGGTCCATTCCCAGACTCCCAAACCCTTCACCCTCAGAGGGGTGTAACTGGAGTCTGATCACAGCAGTGCAGGAGAGGAATGTATCCAGGGAAATACTCCAGTAGATGCCATGCTCAGCTCCCATTCCCAGATTGAGGAAGCTCTTCACCTGACACAAACTTTCACAATTCCCCTGGAAAGCACCAACTCAATCCAAGGAATCAGATGCCAGAGGCTGCAGCAGAGCAGGGCTAAGCACTGCAAGGATTCCTCTTGAAAGGGAAAAATTCCACACAGAGCAGATGGCAAAGCTTCCAGCACAGCACAGAGCCAAGGCAACTCCACGTTGATCCTACTGGAGCCAAGGTCTGTCCTGGAGTATCCAGGAAACAAGTCAGGTGCCCACACAGAGCCAAGAAGCAGGATGATTGCGAAGTCCCTGTTTCTGCAAGCTTCACACACCTTGCACCAGAATTCCCAATAACAGGAGCCTCTGCTGCACCCAGGGCTGACAGGAAGGAAAAGCCGGAGTTTGGGAATGTTACAGCAGGAATAGAGATTTGGGGGTTTGTTTGTTCCTTTGTTAGCAGGAGGACAGGTTTGCTAGAGGAAGCTCACTGCACATCTGAACTACAGCACAGCACCAAGTTTCTGCCACGTGTTTTACAGCATTTTTATTTTGGGGCAAAAGTCTTACAAGAGAAAGTCTGGTAAGGCAGATCTAGAATGCACATTTTATTTATGTAAAAAAAAAAAACAGACAACATGGGTAAGGTAGACAAGAACTTTTTTATATTCTGACTATACAATAATTTTCCTTTTTTTTTTTTTAATCCACTGCCACGCTACTATAATGGATCTGTTCTATAGTCTAAGTTTCAGGTTGTCCAGTTAAGTTGTCTGCAGCTTCTTTATAAACAAGTTGACCTTTACCTATTTAGAGTTTCTTCTCAGAAACATTCATATATTATACGGAATATACAGATTTTGAAACAAGACACTTAAAAACACACACACCTATAGCCGCAACACTGGGATAGCTGCATTGTAGGGGGTTACCTTGTTCAGCCAGCTGTAGACTCTGTATGTACAATTAGTTTTTATAGTGTTATTTACAGAGATGGACTAAAAGCTCTCTTTAATCTAAAAGGTAAAGGCTCTTGTGTTTGAGTATGTGCAGTTTCATAGCCCTGTGGAACAAAAAAAAAAAAAATAACCACGACAATTATATACACTGTAAACAGCACAAGGCATGAGAATCTCCTCCGACCCCAAGACAATCTTGCAGGAAAAGTGTATGTGCACTAATATTCCTCTTCCACTTCGGCTCCCGCTCCTCTGGTTTTCTTATGGATGGCGCGGTTAAAGCTGTGGCAGGCAGGGACCCAGTGATTGTCATGGAGACCCAACTTACAGCCAGGGATGCCCTTCTGGGAGCGGTGGCAGCACATCCAGTAGCCAGGCCCGTAGGGCAGCGCCTGGCAATAGGGCTTGGGGTGCCACCGGCACAGCGACACGTCCCCCTTCACGTACTTCTTCTTGCACTGCTTGCAGGGGTCCTCGCGGTACCGCGGGTCCCGCACCCAGCGCGAGTCCGACGGCCGGATGTTGTAGTACTCGATGATGAACTTGAAGTAGTAGCACGTGCATTTGAGGGCCACCAGGCTCCTGGTGGGAAGCAACCCGAAGATCTTCACTATGATGTGGTGAGGCAGGAAGGCCATATACTGCTGGGGCTCCAAAAGCTGCTGGATTTTAAACCTGGTCTCCAGAAAGTCATGCGAGACCTGCCTTTTCAGGCAGGAAGCGTCAAGTACTTGCAAAGCCCTTTCTGTGGGAGGGACAGAGGGGGCTGATGGCTCTGCAGGGACACTGCTTCTGACACACGATCTGCCAGATGCCAAAGCATCCTCATCCTCATTTTGGGCTACTTCTCCTGGCTTCTCTTGGGTGCTTTCCTGTGGTGGCTGTTGCTCCTGAGCAGCAGGCTGCTCATCCTGGAGGAAAAACAGCCTCCCCGGGAGTGAATCCTCACCAGAGCTGGAGAGCTTCTCTTTCCTGCATCCGTTCTCGGTCTTGGTGATGGATATACTGATGCACAGGGGCTCCTTCCTAGCAGGATGCAGGCTCTGCTTTGGGAAAATTTCAGGCTCCTTTGACGTACAATCAACAGTCGCGTTCTTGCTCTGCAGGGACTCCGGTGGCCGCCTGGCAGGGGTGGCACATGAGGCCAACAGAGCTCGGGGAGGCTCAACCCGCGTCTCGGTGCCACTCCTGCCGGCCGCCATCGCCAGCACCGCCTGGGCAAGTCCCGAACTCACATTCCGCATCTGTGTATCCAGCCCTGAAGGAAAAGGCTGCGGAGCAGAGGCACCACCATCCCACATCTCGGCATCGCCCAGAGGACCACAACGACCCCCAGCCTCCTCCAAGCCATCCCTCTGTGCCAGGCCCCCCGGGATGCCCTTCCCCGCCTCCCCCTCGGGCTGGGTGCTGCTGGCCAGGAGCACCCTGCCCACGTTCCTGCGGAAGCTGTTGTTCCGGGACAGGCTCCCGGCGTCCCGCTCGCTCTGGCGTCGCAGGCACTCCGACTCCAGCTTGGCCACCATGTCCAGCACGCGCACGGGCTCGCCCTGCGCCTCGCAGGGGCCCCTCTCCACGTGCACCTCGCACGCCCCGGCCGGGGAAAAAGGGTCGGGGCTGGGAGGGGCCCCCTTGGGCTGAGCGCTCGGCCTCGTGGCAGGAGCAGCGGTGCAGGTTTTAGCACAGTCCACCAGTAACGCACTCGCTCGCTGCTCCAGGAAAGCCACCATCTCTATCACCGACAGGGACCGGACCGGGAACGCCCCCTCTCCGCTGTCACTCCCGTAGTGCACCGAGCAGTGCTCGATGCCACAGGCAAAAGGCTCCGGCTGGGAGCACCTGGCATTGGCCTCCCTCATTCTTTCCAGTTGAATTTTAGCTTTTTTGAGGTCCACCGATTTTTTCCTGCGTTTGGCCGTTCTCCCGTCGATATCCCACGTGCTCTTGATCTTCATGGAGCCCACCCGGCCCCCGCTGCCGCCGCACTGCTGCGCTGCGAAGAACGCGATCTTCTCCTTGGTGTTGCCAGGTTTCACCACAGCCCACACATCCAGCGGCCCTTCCCCTTCCTCCCCCTGGTGGATCGTCGCAGACAGCGCGTTCTTCTTTTCCCTGGCACTCGGAGCATCCGCCGGACCCTTCCCGCTCATATTGCACATAGTATTTGGATAAATAATCCCCAGAAGCTTCTGAGATGGAGTCCCGAGGGAGGGTTTGGGGAAAACGCTCAGTTTGGTGCAGGAGGTGTATTTTTCTCCTTGTGCTGATCCCTGATGGCCTCGCAGGGAATCCTGGCTGATTTCTGGGGATCGCTCTTTCTTCTGTAACTTGAGATATGGCTTTAAGTGCATACCAGAAACCCTGGAAAAACAGAAAGGGGAAAAGTTATAGTTGCAAAATATGCCTGCCTGGAATTAGAGAAAGTAGCCCAGAGTGGGCACCAGCCCATCCAAAGGAATCATATGAGAAAGGAAAAGCAGCAACCAAGGCTGGAATATCCACCCTTGGAGAGAATTTCCATGACAGCAATCTGTTGCAAGGAGAAATCCTGAAGTTTAAGTTCTATCAGTTGTGAAAACACAGCCAGTGGTTCATCCCAGAGTTAGAGCCATCCTTCTGCCCATTCATTCCTTAATCCAGCTGTAAGGTACACGTGGGTTTATCTGCACATCAGCTGCCAGATGTCATCATCTTTTCTGCAGATATAGTTAAAGTATAGCTGAAAAGGGAAATCAGCAAGTGCAATATATCCATCAGAGATCCCAGTGGATATCTGAATTCCTAATACCACCCAAAATCACAGAATGGTTTGGGTTGGAAGGGACCTTGAAGACCATCTTGTTCCAGTTCCCTACCACAGGCAGGGACACCTTTCACCATCCCAGGTTGCTCCAAGCCCTGTCCAACCTGGCCTTGGACACTTCCAGGGATGGGGCAGCCACAGCTTCTCTGGGCAACAAACTGTCCTTCAGAAAACTGATAATGGTAAATTTGGTGACTTGCCCTGTGTTATTCATCAGATGCCCCACAGAAGTGACAGAACCATCACGTCTGGCTGAGGAGACCCACTCTCAAGGACGTGTTTCATGGTGAGCAATTTCAGGGCTGTGAGGCACCCTTGGGTGCTGCTGACACAGCAGCAGCAGCAGCAGAATCAGGCCCTCAGCTCCTCCGTTCCATCACACCTTCCCAGTCCCCTTCCACTCAAAGCTGAGCCACACAGGGTGCAACCATCAGGAGGCTCCAGGCTCTTCTCCCAGGAGCATCACATAAGCACATTACAGAACTAACTATAGATTATGTTTCCATGGTAATCTTTGAATTGTTACACTCAAAGGCCTCCTCTTTGAAACAGGAATAATCTGTCCTTGCTAGCTGAGGAGCAGCAGGTTCAGTGCCACATCCATCATGAGCCAACACAGACATATTCAGGCACTGAGTATGTTCCCCCTGAGACCACCATCAAGACAATTGCTTAAGTATCACATTTCTAGCCTAAAAACAGCTTTTAATTAAAAACCTCAAGCCGTAACATCTATAAAGTCTGACAAATCTACAGCTGATGCTGTCCACGTGGAGGAAGCCTCCAGCACTAGGAGCAGCCATGCCATTTAACCACTGCTTTCCCTGGATATTTGGTTCCTCCTTCTGGCCCCAGTGATAACAAGTGAGGAGCAGGCACAGGAGCTTGGGGGAGGCACATCAAAAGGAAGGGCTTAGTTCAGTTTTCTGTGTCCCCTTTGGTCCATGCAGGGCTTTCAAGGCCAGAAGCAGACCCTGGAAAGGATGATGCCACCCATGTTCTTTCCCTCTGGATTTTATTGAGATCATCACCTCGTTCTCACAACCAGACAGTGCCCAAACCACCTGCATCTTACCTACAGACCCTGTGGGTAGGACATCTCAGTGCTGCAGAAACACCCACCTAGTTCCTGGGTTAATTCTCTCCCTCTGCCTCCTGTGTGCTAATTCCAGTTCATTGGAATTGGGTCACCTCCCAATTTAGTCTCCTCTGCAAAATGCGACTGAGCTATTTTGTTTGCCTCTTCACTTGGATGCTACAGGCTAAAATAATCTCATAAAAATAGAACTTCAGGGTGCTGAAACAGATGCATGAAGACAAAAAGGGGGATCAAGGCTGCTGGAGTTTGCTCTGGCCTCATTTCCCATGGGGTCTGCCTCATTTTGGTGGTTCTTTAGCAAAGCAGGGTCAGGCCCCCGACGTGCCCCGGGCAAAGCTCAGCCCAGCAGAGCAGCAGATGAGGCACTGCAGGGAGCTGCTGCTGCAGGAGCAGAGCCTGCAGCTCTCTCTTCCCTTCCAGAAGGACATTCTGGAGCTCTGCTTCCCAAGATTAGAGGGAGAAAAGCTGCGGTGGCCGCCCGTCACCGTACCCTGGGGAGAGGAGGTGAATGCAATTAAACCCACGATTTGCATGCTGAAATCTCCTGAGCCAGGAGCAGCAGATCACATTTCATTCATGAGTTTTCATGCCAAGGTGTTTGAAAAATGAGCTGAGCTTGTTTGTAAAAGGCTTTCTTCAAGAAGTTTTCAGGAATCCTGGAGGACAATCAGCTCAACACCCTTCATTAAGGGAAGCTGCAAATGAAGGTAAGAGCAGGGATTATATGAATAAAAACAGGACCAAACTGGTTACCCCAACAGGCTCTGGGGACATGTTTAGCCAGCAAAGTTGGTTCAGCTGCTCCCAGCTATTTCTGGTTTATGGAGAAAGACAAAGGGTAGAGTTCTGCCTCACCTCTAACAGATTCCTTGTTTAAGGTTATATTTCCTCCTGTGTTTCAGTTAGTCCCTGGCTCAGCCAACAATACCATTTAAGGTTGAAAAGTTTTAATTTACATAACAAAATTATGCCTTACTCAGAAGTTTTACTGCCAGAATAATTGCCTCATTTGAATTCAGCATTCAGCTCATCGCACATGTTTTAATGGATCTGGATTTAAAGAAGGTCTTCATCTAATAACTCCAGACAGCTGGAAAGAGCACAGCAAACTCCACCTGACCAGCTGCCACCTGCCCCACAGTTTTTCCAGCAGCAGGGAAGAGAATTTCCAGTTTAAAAGGGAACTTAGCAATGGACCTTACCTGAAAGTGTCCCCTGGGAAAAACGAGCCCCCACCTCACACACCCTTTGCTGTGGATATTGAGAAGGAACTTTTAGGCAGACACAGCTCCTTCCCTGCACGTCAGCAGCACATTTCATCTCCAGCTCCTAGAATTAGAACAAGGCTTCCCAGCAGAAACTGCTTTGAAGATGAACCAGAGCCCAGTCCCCACCCACAGACTCCCCTATTTCTGCAACATCTCACTGCTGGCAAGTGGAGAACTGTGGCAGCTGCAGGTGAGCTTTTAAATATTCAAACCCACCAAAAATAGTTGTTGAAAGGTGAAGTCACTGACAATTCCCTATGAAACTTAATTCCAGAATAATTCTGTTTGCTTTCCTCCACCCTTTAAGTTATCAAGCTTTCTAATTTTATCTTTAGAGACGATGACTCTTCAGAAGTCCACAGAGCAAACATAAAAAGGTTTTCAATCCCAAACGTGCGGTTTTAAATTGCTGATAAGAGAGAATCCTGCCAGGAGTGATGGGCACTGAAACAACGAGCTGTGCTGCCTTTACACTGTTATTCCTTCCTTAAGCTGATGAAATAAAGGGGCCAGTTTTGCTATTTCTAATCAGCCATGTCTGAAAAACAGGATACTTGCACTGCTGGAGTGGCCCTGCTGTTTTCACAAGTCTGACTCCAGCTCGTTTCCACTCTGGTTTTATCAAGGCAGTTACTACACATTGTTGATACAGAAATATATTCCTTTATACAAGCACAGGCAGGCACACACCCCTCTCCTCTTCCCATTGAAGGGAAGGTCCACAACCCACTTGTGGACTCCCCACCTCTGGAAATGTCCAAGGCCAGGTGGGACAGGGCTTGGAGCAACCCGGGATAGTGGAAGGTGTCCCTGCCTGTGGCAGGAGGGTTGGAATGAGATGGTCTTTGAGGTCTCTCCCAACTCAAATCATTCCATAATTCTACTTGCCAAGCTGGCCAGAATAATTTCTGCATCCTTTTTTACTTATATATGTTCTAAATCACAGCAGCCTAAAAAAAACAGTGTTATTTGCTTTAGTGGAAACTCCAGAGTTGGAAGAAAAACTAGGAGAAAAGGCAGAGTTCTCACAGGTCCTTTGTAAGGTTCACAGAGAACCTCAGTGCCCCTCAGATCAGGGACTCTCACGATGCCCTGTGAAGCCACAAGATTTCCTCTGGGCAGCAAGAACAACAACAACAACATTCCCAAGCAGCACATCCACACTGCAAGTTTTCTGGACAACGCACCGGAAGGTTTTATTAAGGCGAAAATTTCCATGAAAACCCCCAAGTTTCCTGTGGATTTCTCCTTGTAAACACTCCACTGCAGTCCACAAAAGCTCCTCATGTTGCTGACTGCACACCCAGCGCCAACTACAACTCTGAAAGAACCCTCAGGACACACTAACACAAGGCAGGAGCCAAAAGGAAAAAAAAAAAGTAAAAAAAAATCAGCAACAATAAAATCCCACACCAAGCATAACCTCTAGCAAGGCATTTCTCCTCCCTGACATCCCAGCTCTCTGTCCACAGGGCTCAGCTCCTCTGTAAGGACACTGACAATTAGCAAGGACCAAGCACTGAGTGTGAGTTATCCATGGTCAACCACTTGTTATTTCTGGAAGGGCTTGGTGGGTCCTTTGGGCTCGATCTGCGGTACCATTTCCATCCCCTCTGCACTGCCAGGGCGAGGCAGAGCAGACAGGGAGCTGCTTCAAAGGCATTCCATGGATTCTGCTGGGGCGGGAAAGTCCCGGCTGAGCAGCAGGGATGGATGGAAGGGGCTGTGCTGCTCACTGGAGCTTGCTCTGGCACGTGGCACAGGTCCAGGCTCAGGGAAGGGTGGGGTGGGAAGCACGACGCGGGTGCAACGCCCGGCATCTGATTTTTGGAAAACCCATTCCCCCCTTGGAGCAGCAGCTGCTCCAGACCCACCTCCCAAAGCCTCCAAAATGCCTCCTGCATCTACCAGAGAGCCAGGATTATTACAGGATTTGAAGGCAAACAGAAGGATCACTGTCTAGAACTACCTGAAGGGAAGTTCTGGCCAGGTGGGGGTTGGTCTCTTCTCCCAGGCACTCAGCAATAGGACAAGGGGGCACGATGGGCTCAAGCTCTGCCAGGGGAAAGTGAAGTTGGAGAGCAGAAAATAATTCTTTGCAGAGAGAGTGCTCAGGCATTGGAATGGGCTGCCCAGAGAGGGGGAGGATTCCCCATCCCTGGAGGTTTTTAAGGTGAGATTGGCTGTGGCACTGAGTGCCATGATCTGGTAAAGGGACTGGAGTTGGACCAAGGGTTGGACTTGATGATCTCGGAGGTCTTTTCCAACCCAATCCATTCTATGATTCTATGTGGCTGCTGACGGACAGCTCTCCATCCAAGGAACCAGCTTGGGAGAAGCAGGAACAAGCCAAAAATGGGCGCAGAGCTGGCCCCAAAGAGCTGAGGAGGTAAATGCAAAATAAACCCAACACTGGATGCCCCACTGATTGTTCACCCACATCAGGTGTTCAGATAAGTTCGCTCTGGGGGAGACAACACCCAAATAGAGCTGCACACAGGCTGAAGTGCATCATCTGTCTGTAACTACCTGAAGGGAAGTTCCAGCCAGGTGGGGGTTGGTCTCTTCTCCCAGGCACTCAGCAATAGGACAAGGGGGCACAATGGGCTCAAGCTCTGCCAGGGGAAATTGAAGTTGGAGATCAGAAAAACATTCTTTGCAGAGAGAGTGCTCAGGCATTGGAATGGGCTGCCCAGAGAGGGGGTGGATTCCCCATCCCCGGAGGTTTTTAACCTGAGCTTGGCCGTGGCACTGAGTGCCATGATCTGGTAAAGGGACTGGAGTTGGACCAAGGGTTGGACTGGATGATCTTGGAGGTCTTTTCTAACCCAATCCATTCTATGATTCTGTGATCTCACCACGCAGAGGTCTGGGTGACACAAAGCACACACAACACACACTGCTCCAGCTTGAGGGCTCCCACCCAGGAATGTTTTGAACATGTTTTACACTAAACACACACCTCTCCTACACCACAGAGTCAACTCAGCTACTTTCTATATTTTATCCAGGAGGAAGTGCCATTGCTTTGCCAGGCTTTTGTCCAAATGCACTTGCTGTGAAGCAAGTGATGTGGCAGCAGTTCTGGGTTGAGCCTCAGGAAGCTCAAATCCCTTCTCCCTTCTTCCCAATCACACCAGGGATGCCACAGGGATGACAAAGCAGAAGGGAACAAAATAAACTGAAAGATTTGGTGTTCAAGGTTATAAGCTGCTCCAGAAACGTGTAGCTCAAAGATGATGGGATGGCACATGTGTCTGTGGTGGAACAGACTGAGGTGAGAAGAAATCACAGAAGAAAAACACAGGTGGTTTTACAGAACTTCTGCTTAAAACTGCCCAGAGCAGCACAGATGTGTGATATGCCTCATTCTGGAAATATTTTACCTCTCTTAATTTCACATTTGTTTTCTGATTTATTAACTGCAACAGGACCAAGACCTTTCTTCACACCACAGCACAACATATTTCTTCCAACAGTTAACAAACCAACACAGAGGGATGCTATTTATAGCCTTCATTTTTGTGCATATGTAATGAGAACACATGAAAGGTTGTAGAAATTAACCTTGGACCACACCATCAGTAAGAGACTTGGTGTTCAAAAGGAAGAACAAGCTAAAGTAGATCTGAAGGCAAGTCCTAAGGTTGCTCTTTTGAAACCCAAGACTGAAAGGAACTGGTTCATGAAGTCAGATGTGGTGCAGAGGATTTCACTGCAGAGAGATTCCTCCAGGAGTCAAAAGCTGTTTTCATTATTAAGAACAAATCCCAAACAAGAACCAAGGAAACTCCAAATGGGATGTGATCCTTTCTCATGAAGGACACAAGAAGCAGACGCAGGTTTCAAGTCACATCACTTGGAAATTCATAACTTGGAGATCAAAAAGTCAAGGGATAAACATGAGAAGTGGTGCAGTCAGTGCAGAGATATTTAAAAACAAAAAAATAGTGAAAAGTTCTTCAGTTTGTGAGAGAGCACTGGGAGAGAAACAAGGCTGGAAGGAAGGGCAGGGCAGAGATTAAGAGTACTCCAAGTGCAACACAAAATACCAAAACTGACTTTGCATCATTTTTAAAGAGGGGTGGTAACTGTGATCGTGAGGGCAAAATCCCAGGCGTTAATGTGAACAAGAACATTGGCAGGGGGGAGGATTAAAGAGCTTCATAAAAATTGTGAGCATTGGCTCATCTCACTTTTAGAATCCAAAACAGATAGGCTCAGGCACTGCAGGCCAAGAAACAGGATTTATAAACCTCTTGAAAGGCAACAATAGGAGATAATAAACATGTGGCACATTGGAGGGGGCACTGCAGGGGAGAAAGGAGGGAGAATGATTGCAGCCTCTCCAGGGCTGGTGTTCTGACTCCAATATAAAGGTGCTTTGCAAGCAAAGAGGATTAATGTGACACAGAGAAAAAGGGGGAAGAGGGAATACTTCAATATGCCAGACTAACCTCAAGGTTTTCAAAAAAAGTGATCTTTTTAGACAAATCTACTATATCTTACTCACATGGTCTTCGGAGAGCACAAAGAGATTTACTGGTGAAGACAGATTGGCAGAGGAATGGGAAAACAGACAAAGGAGTTGGCTGAGCAGCAGACAGCCCCAGGTGATGCTGAATAAGAAAATACCAGCCTGGAAACCAAAGACATGCCTCAAAAATCAGCCTGGGGAACATCTGATTTTGTTAGGAATGACCTCAGCACAAACACTGCACCCCCAGAAATGGAGGCAGTTCCAAAAAGCAGAGGCACAAAAAGCTCCAAGGAACAGGAACTGAGGAGGGTTTTGAAATACAGACAGTGATGCACCAGCAAGGAGTTTTGGAAGCAACTAAGGTGACTTGGCCACCATAGAAACAGGTAAGTGGAGGTGACTCTGTGGCACATTTGAGGCAGCAAAGAGAAAAACCCACCTGCCACATCTGCCCTGGAGCACAGCAGACAATTTTAGGCAGGACTGTGATGTATCCAACAATTGTTACTCAAGAAACTAATGAGAAAACCTGGGTCACTCAGCACCACAAAACCACAGGTAAGAGTCACAACCCCGTTTTACAGATTGCACCAAGAGAGGCAAACCACTGAAAATAAGAAGCTGGAAGAAAAGCAGGAGGAAAGTAAAGGAACAGAAACTCAAATGAGCAGGTAAACTCCTGAATGTTCAGTCTGGGAATCAAAATAAGGTTCCTAATTGCAAAGCCAGATCTGTCATCTTCAGTAATGGCTTCATCTACGGGAGGAGAAAGAAGAGCTGTAGGAAAAGATGTAAATGTTTTCAGGCTAGACTAAGTTCACAAAAGGGATTGTGAGATCCTGCTTGGGAAAGCAAAGAGCTGGGTGACCCAGGAAGTCTTTTCCAGCACTAAATTACCATGAGACTAACATAGCAAGTATATGCTGTCTGCACAACCACAAAGAACAAAGGTTAAAAGTTTGCTTTAAACCCACACAGCTTTTGGAAACCGAAAAGCTGGCGCTCTTCTCCAGGCTGAGGAAGTTTAGGAGTCTTGCTTTCAGAAAAGGAAGAAAAAAGAGAAGATCCATATATTGTGAAGCAGCCTGAACTCAAACAAACCAGCATGTTCCTGCATTTGCATGAGGACAAGTTGTTCTGCACCATGTTCCTACGAGACACAGTGAGAGGCGTTCACTTAATTGTCACATAAGCACAAGTGTTTGAAATCAATCGTGCATTTCTTCTTAATAAGAGACACAGGAGAGTGAGCAATGCAAAATCTGAGCTTAAACTAATCTAATTACTTACTCCATAGTAAGACAAACCACAACAATGAGTGCCAGCAGTTCCACTTGCTCTAAGCTGACTGCATGTTTCAAAGCCTACTCTGACGAGCCATTCGCCAACTAAGTCTTACTTCAAAGTCATGTTCCCAAACTGATTTACAGCTGTTGCTAAAAAACCCAAGGATTTCTCCAAGCTCACCACCAGCTGTAGGGAATCTGTAGTTGTCATTATCAAATAAAAATGTCACAGAACATTTCTGCCCTGAAGTCACTAGAACATTTCACTTAAATGCCATGCGGAAGTAAGAGTTTAGATGGAAAATGTGAGTGACAAGACAACAGGGGAGCAAGGAGAAGGCCCAGGCAGGGCTGATGCTCAGCTGCAGGCAGGCAGCCAGTCTGTCCATACCGTTTGACTTGGTGGAAGGTGGAGGATGTGGCGTTCAGCGGTTCCCTGTGGAGACCAGCTCTGCAGGAACTCTTCATGGTAACTACCTCTTCCAGCTAAGGCACAGTCACAGCCAGTCCATCCTGGGTCACACCCAGGGCTGCCCCATCAGCTCTCCTGGCCCCACACAGAGCTTCACTGTGTCTCTGCCACCTAAAAACTGAACAAACAGAGGATCATGTTTAAGGAGCAGCAGGTGAGGCACAGACGATCCAGGCACAGACCTCCCCATGAGACAAAAAATAACATATATGCACACAGACATAAAAGATACATATTTATATATAAAAGAACTTAACATCATCATGCCATTACTGCAGCTGGAGTTTCTGAAGCACAATGAACACAACAGCCTGTCTGCACACACCACACTCTTGACACCTTATATACAGCTGCAGCACCACCTTGGCACCTCCCACGGAACACGCCGTCCCCCGAGCTCCCTGTAAACAGGACACACAAGATCCTTCTGCTTGTTAGCACTGCAGCAGGGCTGGGAGGGGAATAGCTGCTGGCAGTGAGATCTGATGCTGCCAGGAGTTACGTTAGTGCTCTAATCAAAATAACGCCGTGGATTCCAGAAAGGACAAAACACATGTCACCACACAGCCTCCCATCCCAGCCCTGTGAAAACTGCCCTGTCTTTGCATCACGTGCTGATAAGGCTGATTACTCCAACCCCAAAAGTGTTCTGTGGTATCTCTTGTTCTCCCTGCCTTCTACACCTTGTCCTTGGAGCAGATGCTCTCACTGGCACTGTAACGGACTCTGATGGGGAAAGAACAACAACTTGGGAGCTGGAGCATGAGAGGGAAGAGTGACACAGCAGAGAGCCCTGGAAAGCCTCAGCCACTCCAGCCTGGGCTACCAGCAGATTGTTTTAGAGCCCATTTGCTTCCTCTCCAGAGGACCAGGCACTAATAAAGGAATGCCTTTAGTGCAGGATGCTGAGCACAGTGCTGTGTCCCCAGGGAGCTGGGATTGACTGCAGCAGGTTGTTCTCCCCTTCCCATCAGCTTTGCCCAGTGTTCCCACTGCTGTTCTGCTCCTGCAGGGATGGAGCCTCTCACATTCCCCCTTCCCATCAGCTTTGCCCAGTGTTCCCACTGCTGTTCTGCTCCTGCAGGGATGGAGCCTCTCACATCCCCCCTTCCCATCAGCTTTGCCCAGTGTTCCCACTGCTGTTCTGCTCCTGCAGGGATGGAGCCTCTCACATTCCCCCTTCCCATCAGCTTTGCCCAGTGTTCCCACTGCTGTTCTGCTTCTGCAGGGATGGAGCCTCTCACATTCCCCCTTCCCATCAGCTTTGCCCAGTGTTCCCACTGCTGTTCTGCTCCTGCAGGGATGGAGCCTCTCACATTCCCCCTTCCCATCAGCTTTGCCCAGTGTTCCCACTGCTGTTCTGCTTCTGCAGGGATGGAGCCTCTCACATCCCCCCTTCCCATCAGCTTTGCCCAGTGTTCCCACTGCTGTTCTGCTCCTGCAGGGATGGAGCCTCTCACATCCCCCCTTCCCATCACCTCCCACAGCTCAGCTCTCCAGGGTTTGACCACTGTGGTTACAACTCAAGTGTTCCCACTACACACTCCTGGCCTGGACAAACTGCTCTTGGTAGTCACACTCACTGAGAAAGTGGTGAAGGATGAACTTTCCAGGCAGGACAAACAGAAGCTGGTTCAGATCCATCTGATCTGAATTCCACTATGGCAACTTCACGATTGGTCTACTGGTGGTGAATGAGAGGTTAATCATTTGCCTACATTTGAGTAGCAGGAGCCTAAAATAATACATAAAATATAATATAAACACATTCCAGTGTTCATGAAGAAAGCTCTGCTGAGCTCTACACAAGGCTAAGAAATGAGTGGGGTGGAGAAGACAGAGGCATTGCCCTGGCAGAGCAGGGGGATGAGAGCACATCCTCAGCTCCAGGAATTCAGGAATACCAGGAGTCAGTGCCATGAGCAGCAAAAATTAAAGCTTTTCATTTTCATTACACTATTCAGAGTCTGTAACAAGGACCTACCTCTATGAGTGAAACCCAGGCACAAAAAAAATCAGCTGTTTCTGATGTTTTGTGGGCTGTAAAATATATATTCACAAACAGCAGTTCACAGAGGGGGGAAAAAGCACGTGCCCAGTGCTTTAGGAAAATCAAAGTTAAACACAAAATCGTTACTTTCCCATGAACCATCAGCAAGAGGCACTGAAATCCTGACTTTCCTCCAAGCTTTTGTCTGGCTTTCCCTCTGGCTTTACTGACACCAGCATTTCAGACTCAGCAGGAACTGTATCCCAAAAACATGATTATATCCACACCCAAATAAACCCAACCACACCATTTCAGGAATGCCACTCACTTTTTCAAGAGCTAAAACCCCCTCCCATCTACCCCTGGTTAGAAATACCATGGTTTGTGCTAGTCCTTTTCCTCTGGAGACCCATTGAGAAATAGAATATAAAAAAGCTTTGAAAACCCAAAGATATCTTGTTTGCAGTGAAGAGCTTGAGAAGCAAAGCCATGAAGAGAAAGAGAAGTGGTTCAGGTGAGGAGCATTAACAACCCTGAGCCACACTCAGGCATCACAAAATGGGATGTCACATATTTAGGAAGGGACCAGCACCTACCAGAGGGAAGCAAAAGCTGGCAAAATAGACAGAGCCAAGCTGAGATGGGCCCTGCAGCACAGCTCCATACAAAGCATGCCTTTTCCCCTCCTCTATAGCTGCTGGGCTATAGAAAAGAGCTGAAATACACTATTAATGCCAGCAAGCTCCTGACAAATTCCTACTGTGTGAGGAGTAAAAAGCTGTGCTTGTGAATTAAAAAAAAAAAGGGAGAAAAAGAAAAAAAAATTCAGCATCCAAGCTGGCAGAGATACTTACTGCCTTTTAATTACCACTGTGTTTCTGTACCAAGGCTGATCTTAGCTGTAGGTGCTTCAGCTGATTTGTTAAGTTTTGCACAGAGAAAAAGTGCAATACAGATGCACAGAGAAACAAAACAGGAGAGGAAGTTAAAAACCTAATTGTGTTGTTCTCCCTTTCTGAAACCACCCCCAAACATATGCCTTCATGCACAAGAAGTGGGAAGGACTCTGATTTTGGCAGCAGGAAAGCATCACATCCTCCCAGCCATGGACAGCAGTTCTGTCCCACAAAATTCCCTGTCTTATCAGCAGGTTTGAATGCTGCTGCTGCAGCTCAGGAAAACAAATGGATTCACTCAGGCAGAGTGGATGAAGGGAGGGCCAAGGTCTCTTCAGCTGTGCAGCAACTCACTGCAGGTCTGGATATGCTGAAGTGAAGCTTTACTGAGTGTGGTTGAGCTGTAGCTGCTCAACAAAGGAGTTCAAAGGGTGGGCACATCCTCTCAGAAAATTCACTTTCTACAAAGGAGGCCTCAGGACTGGATCTGAGCAGCAATCAGCACCCTGTTGGTACAAACATGGGTTAAAACACGTCTGCCCACCCCACCTCCAGCAGGACAAGCCTTGGGATGCTCCACAGGGATGTCATCCTGGATCAGCTGGGCAAAGAGCATCAGCACACTCAGGATGCAGGAGAAAGCAGCAGCAAGTATTGCACAGGGGAACTCAGAGGTGGTAATATCAAATAACAGTCATGATAGAAAAAAAAACAGTGCTGAGGCCTTATAGTAAAGATGTGGGGGTTTGTTTTCCTGCAACAACAGAGTTCCGTGTCCATTTTCCCACCACTGAGCTCAAGTTTGGTTGTTACATGACACTTGTCTCTAAGACAACTTGTTCACCAGACATGCAACTCTGTTATTTCCCAGCCCAGGCATCCTTCCCTCCCTCTCAAACACCACCAGGACACTTGTAACAGCACCAGAATCTCCCAAGCAAGAAGCTCTGGCAGAAAGCTTTCCCTAGTTCCAGCATTCCCACTGGGAATGATCTACACCAGTTCCCAGACTAGGCTGGACAGTGAGATGATACACCAAGTCCTCATACTCAGCCCCTCAGACACTTACAGGAACACAATCCTTCATTTTCAACCATCCTTCATGGAATATCTACCTATTTAGAACACCTCAAAGAACTGCCTTTTGACACTAAAGGAGCCACCACAGACATCGTGTGCCTTGGAAAACCTTGTGTGCTCATCATGGTTTGGTGGTCAAAAAGGATAAAGTTGCACAGATCTGATGTTATCTCATCTAAATCCAATAAAGCTGCCACAGGGGCTCCAGCTGGAATAAATGTGGAGGACCTTCCTGTGTCTACTCACACCCCAAAACCAGCTGATACCACACCAGGAACCAGAGCTGGCAAAGCAGCACGACCTTGTTACCATTGCCCTCAGCTCATTTCCCACCAAACTCACTCCAGCCCTTCCTCATCCCCACCAGGCTCCCATCCATACTCTGAACCCTGGATCACACCAGGCAGAGCAGCTTTTTAACTGAAAGCTGAGGATTCTCACATAAAGGGAGTCAGTGGAGGGCCACAAAGATGATTTGGGATCTGGAGCATCTCTCATATGAGGAAAGACTCTGGGAGCTTGAACTATTTAGTCTGGAGAAGGCTGAGAGGGAACCTCATCAATGCACATAAATATCTGAAGTTGGGTGTCAGAGGATGGTGCAAGGCTCATTCCAGTGGTTCCCACTGGCAGGACAAGGAACACTGGCCAAAAATAAAACACAAGAAGTTCCACCTCAACATGAGGAAGAAATTCTTCTCATTGAAGGTGGCAGAACACTGGACCAGGCTGCCCAGGGAGGTCGTGGATTTTCCCTCTCTGGAGACATTCAAACCCAGCTGGACACATTCCTGTGTAACCTGCTCTAGGTGATCCTGCTTTGTGGACTGGATGATCTCCAGAGGTCCCTTCCAACCCTCACAATTCTGTGATTCTGTTCTAAATCTGAGTTTGAGCATCCAGAACAGCAGGAACAAACACATGGATGTTCCAAAACACTGTTCCAGTCACTGTCTCAGCCCTCTCCTCCTCCCAGCCCTCTCACACTTTACAGCACTGCTTTCCCATGTGATTTCTTCCCTGAAGCAGCTCAGGGAGCTGAGCTAGGAGAGAGATAACCCCAAAGTGTTCCGCTCCTTGACCAGCACTCACAAAGCCCATTGGGATGGAGGTTCTCACTACTCAGACTGGACTCAGCCCACTCCAATCCACACCTGGAAAAAGTGCCTGCCACAAAGTGGGTTTTAATTTTCTTAAAGTCCCTCCTGAATGCACAATGGGCAAAACTCGGAGCGTTTCAGAAGTGGGGAATGAGCGTGCAGGGCTCCAAGGCAACACTGACTCTCCACTGCTGTCAAACAGTGCCACTGCCTGCACTGATAAGCATATGAAATGCTTATTCTAATGAAGCACTACAGAGAGAACCTGTCTGCCTTCCAAGATCATGTCAATAAAGAATGAAAGGCTTCACATTGGTAGCAAAGCTGCTTTCTCTCTAGGTGGGGTGAGCTTTGAAAGGACTGAGTCGTCCCCTCAAAAGGCAACTCTCGGAAGGGAAAAGAAAATGAAGGCAAGACAAGCTCTGCTGCACCCTCTTAACAGTGTATTTTTAGAGAAAAAATAATATTGCAAGTGTTTCCCTTGTTCAGCTATTCCTGAAAGGTTTCAGCTGTCTTGCACAATGTGGGTAAGGACATCACCCGTTGCTCAATGGGGAAGAAGTTCAGAACTGGCTCATTAGATTTGTCCTGCCTGATCCAAGAGGAAAACAAATCCAGCAAATCCCTGCCTGGGCACAAACACTCACTGGACACAGCACACTGGAAGCCACGTCTGGATTCCTTAGGGTATAAAACCAGGCTTGTTCTGCCATGCAGAGCCTGCATTCAGGAAAGCTGAGCTGAAAGGCCACTTTCTTGGGGCGAGAGGAAGGAGAAAGCTTCCAGAAGCCTTCCTATTATAGCAGCAACAGAGCTGCTTCCAAAAATAGTAGAGCAGCACTCCCAGGGCTCTGGAGACATCGTGCCCTGGTTCTGTAAGGCTGAGGGCTCCCTGGATGGCTCCTGGACATGCAAAGATGGGTGGAAAGGACTGCAAGATGCAGAGCTGATGTGAAAAGGGAGTTTGAGGACAAACAGCAGAGACAGAAACCCAGACAGCCTGGAAGGTAGAGATCAGCTTGAGCACCACCAGAGCCAACCCATCCCACTTTAGGGAAAGCCAGTTAAAACCAGCAAGGAGAATCCCATCTTTTTCAAGAACACAACATTAGCTTGCTAAAAAAGCTCCTGATAATTATTGTTGCAACAACACTGACGTGGCAGATGAGGATTGTCAGCACCATTTCATCACCCTGCCTGGCTGGAGAGCTGCCCTGGGCTCGTCTTGGCACGTGGTGGGTGGATTTGTTTGTGCTGTGACAGCTCACACTGACCATCACATGGCCTTCCTGACAGGAATTCCTCACTGGGTCACCCGGAATAGTTTGTTAGGGATGATCCAGCAGCACTGACATAACGACCCACTCTAATTCCCAAAGTCTCCTTTGCCTGTTTTGTGGCAGCTCCTGTGGCAAAGTGGGAATAAAATCACCTGCAAAACTCCTCTGATTACAGGTGTATCTTTGCATCTGTGTGCTACAGGACTGGCCCTTTTATTGGCAAAGAGTGACAAAGGAAAATGTCCCAGGAAACCAAAAATATCACACTGGACACTATACAGGCAACAAACAAGTCCCCCTGTCCCAGTCACAGTTCTAATTCCTTCTCTGTATCTCTATTCACAGCTCTAATTCCTTCTCTGTATCTCTCCATGGGGTATGAAATGACTTCGAAAACAGAAGAACAAAACTACAGCTGACTTTTAAAAATCCAGTAAATAAATAAATACAGTTGACTTTTAAATACCCAGTAAATAAATAAATACAGTTCCTTCCTCAGAACTCTACTAATAAGGGAAACCCCACAGCAGGTGACTCAATGATAAGCACTAAATTCATCAGCTTTACAACTCAATTTACTGAATTAAATATGGGTTTAGCAGTTTCAGTGGCCCTGACTGGTTTGGTCCAGCCTTTGGGCTGACATTTCTCCTTTCAGAGACCAGCCCATACCTCCTGACCCCAGACCTACACAGTTCAGTAATAAATTTTTATTTACTTCTGTGGAATCACACCCTTTAACCAAAAGGTTATGTGGTGGATTTCTGTGTCCTGTACCACTGTGGATACCTTTCAACAAAGTCACAAAAAAAAAAAACAAAAAAAAACCCAAACCAAACTAACAAAACCTTCCACAACCACCACTCAAAAAACAACCCCTCAAAAAAACCCCAATGAAACCAAATCACACAAAATACTCCAAGCAGAATGAGTTTTGTCCACAAATTCATTCTGCAGGGCTGGGAGGTTACAATGTTCAGGAGGCATCTCTAAAGCACTCAAATTTTTCCTAAGAGTCTCCAAAACCAAATTCAGCAAACCTTATTTAGGAGCACATACACTGGATTAAAAATAACAGTACCCAAAAAAGGGGTTTAGAAGTAACTGTGCCATCAGCTGCAAATATTTGGATAGGCTGGATAAAGCCTTGAGCAACCTGGTCTAGTGGGAGATGCTCCTGCACATGGCAGGGGGTTGGGATTACATTATTTTTAATGTTCATTCCAACTGCTTAACAGTCCATGATTTCTGTCTTTCAAAATACCCAACTTTTTCTATCATATTCCTGAATCCACCCTGTTCTCACATATGAGCATTTTCCACTATTTTTTGCACCAGTTGTCTCATTATTTGTCACAAAATGATAAATCCCTCTCAGTTTCTGTTTAAATAGGGCACTGCTGGTGCCCCAATGTCACACCTTCCCAGAAAACCACCTTTCACTTTGCAAGGACAAGGTAAAAATGCTGAACTCTGAAGCTTCCAATTTACAGGTCAGCAATTTACCAAAAAAAAAAAATCTGCCCTGCAAAGTTGGGAAAAGTAAGTTGGGAAAAGTTATCCTAAGTATACCCAACTTCAGGACATATTTCATGCAAAAAAGAAGCTCAAACTCTTTCTCACAGAATTATTTTAGAACCAAGTGCCTCATTCCATCTGCTGAGGACAGCAAAATTCCAACAGAACAGACTCTCAGGAGCATCTAAAGACAACCCACCCACAAACAAACAAACAAACAAGACACACCACCACCCACAGCCCCTGGACAAGCTTTGGAGTCACTGGGCTTTCCAGCTGCATCCCATAAAACAAAACAAAAATCCCCTAAAGAACAGGTTACAACTTAAGAAAAAATAAAAGTCACTAATTAGTGTCAGGTTCTAACAGGGCCTCTGCAGGAGGTCAGGGCTGCCCCAGACCCTTTCCTGGTGGTTCCACCATCGGACATGGCTGAGCCCATCAGTTAAACAACTGGTGCCACTGGGAAAACTTATCTAAGAAAAGGTAAAAAACACCTGATAGAGAGAGGATGGGGAAAAACCCCACCGAGGTCAGAGAAGGACAGGGGATGCCCTATGGCAGAGCAGTGAAATGGGAGAGAAAATACATTGGTTTCATGTTTGTTTCTTACTCTTATTTTAATCATCAATAAATTTCTGTTTGTTTGTTTTCCTACAAGTGTAATCAGTCATCTGCTGAACTTTATCTTGACCTTTAAGCTCTCTTGGCAGCCCTCCCACGACATGTCTGATTTCAGTCCCTGGAAGGCAACAAACTCGCCTGGACAGCCCTTTAGGTGGGTGTCTGTCCCCTGCAGCAGAGCAGGGAGCCACCCACTGCACTTCTGCTGGGTCATCCTGTCTGGCATTAGTCATGTCAAGGCTTCAGGAGGGACAGAATATTCCTCCCTGGATGGAGAGTGCTCGGTTTTCCAGCCTTCTTCTGTTGTGGCTTCTTGGGAGACACTCGATGATCCTTGTGGGTCCCCTCCAACTCAGGACAGTCTGTGATTCTAAAGAGTGCAGTTCCCACCTGCAGCCCTGAGGTTGGGGGGGGTCAGGCTCCTGAGTCTCCAAGCTCTCTGAGAACATTCCATCTGTTTCATGGACTCCCAGAATGGCTTGGGTGGAAGGGACCTTAAAGCTCATCTCATTCCAACCCTGCCATGGGCAGGAACACCTTCCACCAACCAGCCCAGGTTGCTCCAAGCCTTGACCAGCCTGGCCTGGGACTCTTCCACTATCCACAGCTTCTCTGGGCAACCTGTGCCAGGGCTTCACCACCCTCACAGCCAGAAATTTCTTGTCAATATGTAACCTAAACCTGCCCTGTCAGTTCAAAAACATTGTCCCAGACTTGTGACTCTTTGCCTGTATCAGAAATTGCTCTCCCTTCATCTCATGAGCCCTCTTGAGGTACTGGGAGGCTGCAGTGGGTCTCTCCAAAGCTTTCCCTTCTCCAGGATGGACCACCCCAGCTCTCCCAGCTCTGTCTGCACACCAGGGAAGACATCTCTGATCACCTCCATGGCCTCCTCTGGATCTGCTGGTCTGAGGCCCCCAGAGATGGACACAGCATTCCAAGTGGGGTCTCAGGAGGGCAGAGCAGAGGGGGAGCAGCCAGGACACAGTTGGCTTTCTGAGCTGTGAGTGCACACTGTTGGCTCATCCAGCCTTCCATCCAAAGGAACCCTCAAGTCCTTTCCTCTCCCAGCCTGTACTCCCAGGCAGTCAGCAATAGGACAAGGGGGCACGATGGGCTCAAGCTCTGCCAGGGGAATTCGAAGTTGGAGAGCAGAAAAAAATTCTTTGCAGAGAGAGTGCTCAGGGATTGGAATGGGCTGCCCAGAGAGGGGGTGGATTCCCCATCCCCGGAGGTTTTTAACCTGAGCTTGGCCGTGGCACTGAGTGCCATGATCTGGTAAAAGGACTGGAGGTGGACCAAGGGTTGGACTTGATGATCTCAGAGGTCTTTTCCAACCCAATCCATTCTATGATTCTGTCTGGGATTGCCCTGACCCAGGTGCAGCACGGAACAAACATCTCCCACAGCTCCAGGCCTGCAGCATGAAGGGATGCACTGAGAGGCACAGAAACAGGACCCCAGGGTGTCCCAGCCAGCAACATAAAGCTGGAATACAAACCAGTGGTAGCAGGAACAGCACAGCAGGGCTGCTGGGACTCCCAACAGCACCAGGCACAGCACCACAATCCAAGCAGACCCCTCATTATCCACCCTATGGAACCAGGCACTTGCAGAGCTCATCTCAGGTAACCAACAGTAGAACAAGAGGGCACAGCTCAAGCTCTGCCAGGGGATGTTTAGGCTGGATACCAGGAAGAAATTCTTTGCAGAGAGAGTGCTCAGGCATTGGAATGGGCTGCCCAGAGAGGGGGTGGATTCCCCATCCCTGGAGGTTTTTAAATGCAGATTGGCCGTGGCACTGAGTGCCATGATCTGGTCAAGGGACTGGAGTTGGCCCAAGGGTTGGACTTGATGATCTCAGAGGTCTTTTCCAACCCAATCCATTCTATGATTCTGTGTACAGAGCAGCAGGAACAGGATCAGGGAGGGCACTGGTGGCCACACAAAGGCAGGTGGATCATCTCAACACAGCATCAGGGTGCAGAGGGTATTTCTCACCACTAAACTCCCTTACAGCTTGTAAAGAAAAACATAAAACCTGCCCAAAGGGACCAGAAAGGCCTTGGAACACCCAAAGCCCAGGAGTGTGACATGAAGCTGAGCATGAAGACACAAAGCAGGCAGAGAACACGCTGCAAATCCTTCCCTGCCAAAGCACCACCTGGTTTTACACAAATTGTTAAAAGAACAACACACCCAGAACATCTGCTGAACTAACTCAGCCACAGATAAGCTCAGGGATTTTTGACTGGTAAACTGTAGTAGAGACCGAGATTAAACACAATATCCTTGTGTGTGATTTTTTCAGAAGGCTCTTTAAAATCTGAGCTAACCTGGAAACCTCCCAATTCTGGGGATCTTTAAAAATAGAGCCAAAAAAAAAGATAAGAGATTTTTTTCCATTAATAACTCAGAGTTATTGAAGTAAAAAATAGTTTGATATTTTCAGAGCTTTACAGTCCATACACCCAGCAACTAAGACAATTAAATTTTCAGAAATTCCACACATAGCACGAATTCCACTGTTAATTCATTCCTTAAAGAAAAGGGAAAGGCCCCAAAATAGCACTAAAATTTCAGTAAAGGACACCTTTGGCACACTCAAGTGCCTTGTGAACTCTGAGAACTTTTGCTGCAAATCTTTCCCTTTTCATATTTCATCTTCAAAATTCAGTAGCACAGACCTACAACAGGAGTCCAGAAAATTCTGGTGCAATTCTTTCCAGGTCAGTGACCACTTGGGAAGTATGAACTTCTCTACAAACATCAGATTCAGGTTTGTTTCACAAGACTTGAAAATTTTAATGCAAAAAAATAAAAAACAGAACTGTTTGGGTTAGAAGGGACCTTAAAGATCATCCAATTCCACCCCTTGCCATGGGCAGGGACACCTTCTACTATCCCAGGTTTCTCCAAATTCCATCCAGCCTGGCCTGGGACACTTCCAGGGATGGGGCAGCCACAGCATCTCTGGGCAACCTGTGCCAGAGTCCCACTGCCCTCACAGGGAAGAATTTCTTTCTAAAATCTAATTAAATCTCTCCTCCTATGTTAGAGCTGTTCCCCCTTGTTCCATCACTATCTGCCCATGTAAAAAGTGACTCTTTCTCTTTTTAATAAGCCCCTTTTAGGCACTGAAGGGGCTCTCAGGTCTCCCTGGAGCCTTCTCTTCTCCAGAACACCCCCAGCTCTCCCAACCTGGCTGCAGAGCAGAGGGATCCAGCCCTTGGAGCATCTTCGTGGCCTCCTCTGGACCTGCTCTAACAGGTCTAAAAACATCTTTATAACCAAGGCAGAAAAGGAAAAAAATATAAGTATTGCTGCCTAACCCAGTACCCCCCCTGCTCCCTCCAGTACAATCAATACTCTCAGAGAAAATAAGAATAAAACCCACCAAACCACTAAGAAGCAAAGCAGAAAAGGCAGCACCCACAGGTGTGGTTTAAAATGGATGGTTGAAGTGAAGCAGCTTTGGAGCTGGGGATTGTTGCTGCACTGTGGGAACACTCAGCATGTTTTCCCACTGGGAGCACACCTTGGAGAGGGACATTCCCTGAGAAATCCAACGTGCCAGCTCCAGAGCTCTACTCATCACACTGGCTTTCAACCACCAATTCTCTCCAGCTGAAGCTGGATAGCCCAAAAACTAAATTACCAGAGCAATCACCAAGCTTGATCCCTCACCATCTGACATCTCTCACTAATTCTCCATGAGCTTGCAGGAAATAATTTCAAACAGCTCCCTCAAGAAAATAAGTTTCAAGCCGCAGTTTTTCCATCCCGAGCCATCCCTGCACTATTTCATAGCTCTGATAATTGTACCACTGACTAAACTCCAACTGGGAATAGCTGTTTTTATCATCACTATTAAAAACAGTCCCTCACACTGCTTGGAATCTGGAAACTCAGTGGAGCTGCATCCCACCCTTCAGGCTCTCAGAACACCACAGAGCAAGGAAACTTTGTGCTGAAACCAGAGGATCCCTCTGCTGAACAGCAACTCTAATTTCTGGGTAATTAGAACTGCTTTCTAAGCAAACCATGGAGGTTTGGTTATTGACTTTAGAGGGGCAAGTGGCTCCAGAGCTCTGAAAGTCAAAGTGAATTTACAGTTTTCTATACTGGACTGGGAAAGTTGAGTTACTTTTAGAACTGTAGCAGTGACGTGCATGTTAAAAAGCTTCACATATTCACCAAGTTTAGTAGTTTTTATGCCTTTTTTTTTTTTAAAAAGCAAAAGATCACCTGCAGTTTTCCTTTCCTAAAAGCACATTATCTTGATTTTCACACCTTAGCCACAAGAGTGACTGACAGCTCTCAGAGAATTAGCAAGATGCAGAAAAACAAGAGTTGAAAGAAGAGTGGGTTTAAAAAAACAGCTTTTAATTATCTGAAGGTACCGTTGCCAAGTAGACAGCAAAGAAGTTGTGCATCACATACAGCTGGGAAAATTCCCCCAGGTTTAATTCACAGTCAATTACAGTGGATTAACCTATTAGGAAGAACAGAATTTATTTTTTTAGTGGATGCAAGTTTCAACAACTTGAAAAATCATTGCCACTGGTACTTTGATACGCAGGATCTACAATCTGTTCTATCACACTTCCAGTCATCACAGCCCATTAACACACCCTGGAAACAACCTCTCCCTCTTTTTTAATGCATCTTCTGTCATTATTTCCTCCTCAGGGAACTGCATCCCTCTTGGCTCCCCACTTGGAGTATCATTTCATACATCAGTATTGTTTTTACTGTTGTTAAAGAACAACATCAAACACCCTCAAACTTTCACACACACTCACACATTGTCCACATCTGCCACTGAGGAAGGGATTTGTCCCCCAGAAAAGCACTGCAGCAATGAAAATCAGCTTTCCAGGATTCCTGTGCTCAATCCTGGGTGTGCCTACTTTTGTTTGGTATCAAGTTCCTCCTGCTGGCTCCGCTGCAAGAACAAACTACAGGGATAGTTCACTTTTTCCCCACCTCCAAAACCATCTGGTCCTTTTCTAAGTTCTCCAGACTTCCTTCCCCTTGACCCTATCACAAAGCCTCTCTTTTCAGCAAGGCTGCCCTTCTTGGTAGTCCATCACCATTATCTCCTTGTTCTGCAGAGCAGTTTGAATCACTGGATCTTGCAGAGCTTCCAGTCCTTTCAGCTCAAGGCCAGGATCTGAATTCAAGCATCCTGACTTACAGACAGAGTTGTTAAACTCCTTCCTTGCCTCTTTTTTAACACTCCACAGCTTCCTGTGCTGGGAGGCAACAAAACTGCCATAAGAAATGCCAGTTTCTGTTGAATACCCACAATCCCTGTGACACTGAACATTTAAAACAATTATGTTACACCCAAACCTCTCACTGTAACAGCTTTTACCCCACAAAGTGCAGAGATGAGCAGAATTATTTCAGCACGAAGGAGCTTGAGTCGGTTATTTGCTGAATCTCACGGCATTTCAAGGCAACATTCAGGCTTGGCACGACTCACCATCCTCTCAAACACACAGCACAGTGTCACCCCTCAAAACCCCACTGTTCAACCTAAAGGCACTTTCTTTTTTCTCTCCTTTTTTTTTTTTTAATTTAAGGGTGCGTCAGCTGCTAACTGAAAAGTGGGAATGCTTCATTTAGCACACACACTTGTTAAACTGCTCACAGCATGCAAATAAAACACTGCATTGTGCAAAAGTCATTCAGCCTCCCCATCCGTAGATATGAGCAATGGAACCGTGGCCAGGAAAGAGAAACTTGGAACAACACGCAAATATTTCAGTCCCTTATTCCCAATATTCACATCCCAGGCTAAAGCCCACAACCCTGTCATGCTGAGGGGTGACCATGCTAGGAATCTCCTCCATGCAATGGGTGGGAAAACAACCATTATCTGTCTTGCCCCGGGACTGCACCCTTTTATTTGTAGTTATTACTGCAAACTGCTTTTTTTCCAGACAATGGTTGTGTTATTATAGGTACCTTCATGCCGTGCCAAAGCACATACACACAGCAATTCAGAACAATCAGCCTTGTTTTCATGGGAGCAAAGGTTGCAGCCAAATGAAATGGGTGGAGATCACATTAAACAATCTTGGAATCTGCTAATAGGATATAGGAAAATGTGACCATAATGCAGATGCGGAGTTCCCCTTTCACCTTCCAATGTTATGGATAAAATAAAAGCTTTGGAAAACCAATTAAACTGTTTGAACAACATTAAGCAAGTTCAAGTGCTCTCAGGGTGCTTACAAGACCACTGAGAGGTTCTTTAAAACAAAGAAATGCCCTTTTAAAGCTCTGAAACCAGAGTGCCTTTCCCCACCCCAGAACACCACCTGTTTTAAAAGATACAGGACACCTGTGAGTCATCTGCTTCTCCAAGGTAAAGAGAAGCTCATCAAGACAACTGTTCCTGTGTTAAAGACATGATCAGCCCCTTCTTTAAGCGGGGAATTTTCATCCTGAGGCACCTTGCTTGGTCAGCTGTAACCTGCATTCCCCTTGTTTGCTTTTGAGATGTGCATTAGTCAGCTTTCTCCTCCACAAATCTGATTGTGCCTCTGCATGATCGTACACTGAAGTCATGTCCTTGAGCGTGTGACATCAGTCTGTTGCCATGGCAACCTACAGGGCAGTCCAAAATTCAGTCTTATGGCATCACTGCGGGATCAGACAGCGGAACAAGCCAACGCCTGAGAGCTGGTTAATGCAGCACAACAGCCAAGACATTTCAAGCTAAATGTTAAAGTGTAACTCCCCTCTATCACGATATTCCTTATAAAATGGCTGGAAGCCTCAAGAAAGATGATCCAGAAGGTCACTGAAGACAAACAGACCAGCCAGGGTGCATCACTAAAGAAGGGCAATATGTTTCCAAGGATGGCCACCAAGTATGAGGAAAGCTTAGTTCAGCTCTCTGAATAGAAACCACCATCTGTTCCTAAGGCAACACCAGACCTGCCCACGGGGATCGTTCACAGAGAAACAGGGATGGCCCCTCAGCACTCCGGGATCAAGGGCTGGGTTGCACAGTTTGTCTGGAAATCAGAGACTGGAGCAGCACTGCACTGTCAGCCCTTTCAAAGGGACACTATTACATAAGACACAGTTCTTCAAATTCGAGCTGTGAAGCAAAGAACATCATTAACCCAACCTGTAACAAAGCCATGTAGTTAAAAAAGGGTGGTACCTTCCAAGAGTTGTTATTCCATGTAAGGTTAGACATTACAGTTCTGGAGGTTCCTTGCACACTCACGAGAATGGCATTTCTGAAGAGCAAAAGGGAAGGAAAAAGGAAATTAGTGACACAGTAACAGAGTTACAAACACCAAAAGATCTGCTCTGCCCAGAGCGAAGGGCACGCAGGAACAACAATCCAAGCACTGCTGATGTGGAGCGCCCCCAGTTCAAGGTCTTCAGTGCTGACTGACCCAGTACACCCCAAAAAGGGTCCAGCAACTCCAGGGGGCTGGGCAGAAGCCCCTCTGGCACCGTGGGAGCCCCGGGGTGCAGGGATAGAGGAGAGAACACCAAGCTCCCAGTAGCCACGCAGACCCCTTTCTTTACCTGCTCCTCTGTTCCCATCAAGCACACACGTTGAGGAGTCTGGGTGCAGATTCTCAGTCGCTGCTCCAACACCCAAATTCCTCCACACCTTAGTGGGCCACTGCCTTTGCACACCAGTTTCTGTGTGAACCAGCCCCTCCCTGCACACTTGACTGGTTTCACTTCACCTCCTTCCGCTTTCCCTTATTAATCTACACCTCTCCTGCAACTCACTCAGCACTTCCTCCTGCTGAGCTGACCTCCTCCATCCTTCCCACAACCCCAGACACACCTACAGCTTCTGAACGCTGCCATTAACCAGGCACACTTCATGTCCTCCACAGGGCTGTAACCCTCACCCTTCTCCTCACCCCTCCACCCATGTCCCTGGCTATAATTACCCCATGCCTCGTTATCTAACACCCAACACAAGCCTTGGGGCTGGGAGCCATTGTTTATTTGGCTCTGCAATGTCACACACCCCGGTGCTGTTGTATAAATAAATTCCACAACCTGTTTGAGCCTGAGCTTGATTCAGACCTGAAATATCCCAGTTTCCAAGTGACTGCTGCAAATACCTTCACTTGCTGCTTTAGCAACACCAGCTTATGCAACAGCCACCAAAAGCAGCTCTAGTGCCAAGGACCACGATGGTTCATTGCTTCCAGGGACCACAGCTGCACAGAAAACACCTTAAATCCCTCTACTTTTAAATACAAATTGCAAACTATAAAAGAAGAGGCAGGCAGAGGGACATGGCTCTCAGCAATGCCCCTGTCACCTGGAGGACAAACTCCATGTCACCTCTCAGCCACCAAAGCATCCAGGCTTTGCCCCATCTCAGCCTTGAACACCCAGCAGGTTATGCTGTCCCAAATCTGAAGTACCACTAAGGGTGAGATTCTGGAAGCAACTTTAAGCCAAATGGATTTCAGAGCAGAGCAAAGCCAGCAGGGCTTCATCTCCATGGAGCTCCTGCAACACAACATAGGCTGAGCAAGTTACTCGGGGCAGAGGTCCTTCTTATTAACTACCTAGTAAATTCAGATTAAAGTCAGACAGCTGTCCCCCCTCCCTCACATAAAAATCAGATGCTATCCAGCCCTGAGGAATCAATCCAGCTCCTGCAATAAGGAAAAACTGCTCACAGCCACATGACACCACACACAATCCAGAGGATTGTGGCCCTTTAGGTGCTCATTAAACTTCCTCCCTAGAAAAAGTCTCCAGTAATGGATAATTCGCCTTCAATTCGTTTTCTACAGTCAAGATGGATGATAACTAAGTACTGGATGTGGAAGCACATGAGAAGTCCCAGTGCAGCCATCCCAGCTCATGAACACATCCATGCAAAATCCCATGGATAGTCCCCATCCACAGCCACGTGTGCCGATTCCAGCACCCACGTGACGCTTCAGAGGGGCAATCAAAGCCCTGAGCCAAACACAAGGAGCAGAGGAAGGAAGCACCAGGACACACCATGGCCATTAAGAGGTAAACAGAGGCTGGAGAAGAGCCAAGGCTGGGTGGCTGCCGTGGAAGCTCAGTTAACACACTTCAAGACGAGAAGCAGAGCATGAATAAGTCAACTCATCATCCCCAAATGGTCACAAGAGCCTTGTGAACTTGCACAGACCAAAGACCAGTTCCAAAAACACTAAGCACGGCACAGGGAAGGCAAATGGGCCATTTTGAGAACGCAGGATTAGCTTTTTTACTGGAGAAAAGGAAGACAACAGCACATACAACAACCAACTTACACTGTGGGTTTGAGCCATCTGTGAGAGACACCGTTTTATGAGCCAGCAGTTCATGTCAACACAAAGATGCCAAAATTTTGCTGTATGCAATGGTGTTACAGGTGGAGGAGCTCTGCCATCTCACAGGAAGGAGCTGTGCTTTGCAGACCCTTCCTGACTACCCAGCTGAACCTCCTGGCCATAGGTAAGTCCCTTTCCAGCTACATCATTTCCACCTGCATTAATTACCCATGCAGAGTGAAAATTATCACAGCCCATCTTTTGGCTTCTTTTCCCTACAAAGGCAAGGCCCCCAACCTCCAAAAAGGCAGCACAGCACCTGTGCTCCCACACAAGACTCATGTCCTACAACCTTATCCCAAAGAAACTGTGGCAATTCCCAAGCCAGCCTGCCAACCTCCTGTCCTGCAGCATCAGTGGCTAAAAAGGGATGCAGGAGTCTGAGCAGCTACAGATTTCCACAGAATGGCTCAGGGTGGAAGAAACCACAGTTTGGTCCAACATCTCTGCTCAAGCAGGACCATCTCAGGGCACATGGCACAGGATTGTGTTCAGACAGTTCTGGAATATCTCCAGTGAGGGAAACCCCACAGCCTTTCTGGGCAATCTGTTCAGTGCTCAGTCAGAAAAAAAGGATTTTACCCCATACAAACAAATAAATACCTCCTTTAGAAAAGGTGATACAGTCCAACTCATTAAAAGAAGCCGCACTGTTCTTACCAAAGCCTGGATCCATTCCAGTACACAATGAACAGGTCCCTTTGCAAAGCATGTTTGGGCCATTCCCTCTGAAACCCACCTTAAAAACATAAGACCCAACTAAGTGCACCTCATACTCTTGAATCTTTTGAAATTCACCATCACTCCACTTCATTTATTCCAAGAGCTTAATGTTGCAACTGGATCTACATCACCAACCCTGCCAGCCAAGTTACAACCAATGCAACCGAGCCCAAGCTTACAAAATCTATTAACTTGTAAAAACTGTACTATATTTTCTTTCCCAAAACACTCAACCTGTTAACAAATACCTGTCTTAGTGTGTTACCATCCTCCCACTGTCCTGATCAGAGCCAGCAGGCTCACACTACACCACAGCAGGAGCCAAGAGCACTCATCCAAGCAGAGCCTGCAAGAACAGACCCCCTTTGGGGCAGCGACAGTTGAGGTCGATTTAATGCGAAAACAAACTACTTTTCCATTCAAGTCCAAAGCAGAGACAAAGAATTTTATGTGGCTCAGATTGCACAGTCAGCTGTCTTTTTAGGAACAGATCAGATTTAACAGTTCTATGGCAGTCCAGAGAAAATGAGCCTGACAAAAGTTCATGGTTTGGCCGGTGCTACACTGTGCAAAATCCAGGCACTCGTCTGCAGTGCTCTCATGGCCTTCAGCTGGTACCTCAAAGTCACCAACAGCAGTTCCAAGAAGGGATTTTATGAGACACTGGCACAGGTTGGGCAGAGAAGCTGTGGCTGCCCCATCCCTGGAAGTGTCCCAGGCCAGGTTGGACAGGGCTTGGAACACCCTGGGATAGTGGAAGGTGTCCCTGCCCATGGCACTGCGTGGGATTGGATGGTCTTTAATGTCCTTTCCCACCCAAACCATTCAAAGGTGTTATGATTTCTCAGGATTCAGCACAATGCAATTTTTATCCCATTTCAGACAGACAAAATCCCTCTCTGAAGCTCTGCCCAATAATTCTCTTTCCCATCACACTGATTGCATTTAACACCATTTCTACACCAGAGAACCAAAATGACACACAATTTGTCAGTGTGATCACTCTCACCACAGACTCCTATTCTGAAGCAGCAGAGATGAGCTCAGGCTCTTCTACTCGACCATTTCAGGGCCTAATGCAGACAGAGAAACTAATTTACATGTATTGCTAAGGAAAAGAATATAATCTAAACCTTCAATGGTTTATATCTAAATGCCTTGAGACATCCAACGTCAAAGCTAAACAGATCTTCAGCTGGCAAACACTTGGAGAACCTTCCACTGAAGCTGCCAGGTGAGGGAATGCAGAATTTCAGGATATTTCTGCTCCATACACTGGGGACATGCCTCAAACACACACAAAGCCCAGAGAAGCATCGTGACAGCTGCAAAAACAACTTTGTCCTGGCAAACACTCACATAATGAAATTACAGTTTCACTCCAGGGAAAAAGGAAAAAAGCACTTAAGTTTTGTTTAGATTGAAGTGCTTCGAGCCACACCACTTATCTGCTGCTATCAGAGCAGATTGCAGGGCTGCTCCAATGATTATTCTGTAATGAAGTAACTGGAATTGGAAGGTATGCAATTAGTCCTATCTCCTCCTCCACCACCCCCCTAACAAGAAAAAAACCAGCACAGACGTTATCACCTCTTCCTTTAGCTCTGCTACCCTCATTTAAAATACCCACAAAGCAAAGTGGGGCTGTCACAAGCTGCTAACAAGCCTATCTTGGCCCTGACTGGCAGCAAGGTGATATTCTCAGCATCTCCCCAGGAGAAACTTACTGGGTTACCTAATGGGATGCTTTCTCAAGTACCCACACACAGATATATATTAAGCCTAACATGCCTGCATTTAGCTATTTCGGTAAAAGCAAACCACTTCTGAGACCGAAAAAAAAAAAAGCACTGCTGTTCCTACCAGCTTTAAATGAAAGCATCTCATTAATCCTCCTGGGCACGATCACTGGCAAGGGAATATATTAAACTCAGGACACAGGTATTGCTTGCTGGCACTCTGGATGGTTTTCCTGACTCCAGCCTGGCTCATTTTACCCGGGTCATTTACCATCCCTCCCCCTGAAGAGCTGTGCTTGATGTTTGCAAAGTGGCACATGCAGCTTTTCCACAACTAATAGCTGGGAGAAGCAGGAAGGCCCCAGACACCCCACAGCCAAACGGCAACTCGCAGTAAATCCCTGATTCCCAGCTGCAACTGTGATAAAATCCATGCTGGCATTTAGACAGGCTCAAAAGCTCACTCAGCTCCTCTCCCCCAGCCCAGCCATACCCCCTGGTCTAATCAAAGACATGGCTTTTCCCAACAGCCTCTGCCTCATGTATATCCCAGGAAAGTTTCTCTTTTTGTGACCCCAGAAGACAAGGGAGAGCTGGAGGGACAGCCATAAAAAATAATAAATAAATAAACAACTTTAACAACCACTATTAATGCAACATCAGTGAACTTCTTCTACATGGGCCCACTACTGATGCAACAATTTCACACTTGGATTAAGTTTTTTGACCTTTTTCCAAGTCAAGTCCTTTCCAATTCCTTTAAAACATTTTCCCCAAAGACAATGGGCCATCCCTGCAGGATGTACTGGTGCCTTCACTTCCCTGGATTCAGCCAGGCAGGGATGAGGCTGTTAACACTTTATAAAGTCCATACACAACCCTTTCCTCGCTGGATACACCTACTGACCCAAAGAGGAAAACGGGCTTAAAAAGCCCCTTTTCAAGGCAAGCAGAGTGTGCAGAGACATGTTCTACAAAGGTATGGAAACTACTGCTCTTTATCCTGCAATTTGCCCCATGGCCTGGAGCTGCCACATCAGCAGACACCACTTGAACAGCCCCATAAGCAGTTAAAGCTGAACAAAGCAGTAATTTGGAGAACTGGTTCAATCCACTGCTGGTGGCATCCCATGCCCTGTCCCTGGAGGAAACATGACTCAGACTGCCCTGAGCTCCCATCCACAGCACAGGCTGCAAAGCTTCATGGAAAGAGAAATCATAGAATCATAGAAGGGATTGGGTTGGAAAAGCCCTCCGAGATCATCAAGTCCAACCCTTGGGCCAACTCCAGTCCCTTTACCAGATCATGGCACTCAGTGCCACGGCCAATCTCACCTTAAAAACCTCCAGGGATGGGGAATCCACCCCCTGTCTGGGCAGCCCATTGCAATGCCTGAGCACTCTCTCTGCAAAGAAGTTTTTTCTGCTCTCCAACTTCAATTTCCCCTGGCAGAGCTTGAGCCCATCGTGCCCCCTTGTCCTATTGCTGAGTGCCTGGGAGAAGAGACCAACCCCCACCTGGCCAGAACTTCCCTTCAGGGAGTTCCAGACAGTGCTGAGGTCACCTCTGAGCCTCCTCTTCTCCAGGCTAAACACCCCCAGCTCCCTCAGCCTCTCCCCACAGCACTTGTGCTCCAGTCCCTTCTCCAGTCATAAATTAATTCCCAAAATCTTCTACCAAAGCCACATCTCCAACTGCTTCTGCTGCAAAACAATTCAAAAATTTTACATTTCAATATGGCTACATCTGCAGCCCCACTGCATTTAAAAAAATCTATGAGAATTTTAAGAGAAACACAGGGATTTTTTTTCCTCAGCACCAAGGGAGATGGATTCAGTGCCATCAGTAATCCTCCCCCAGCCCCAGTTTCAGGAGCAGCAGCAGATTTACTCAGATTTCAGATTCATAAGGAAGCACTCTCTGCATCACTTCATTCATGTGTTTATTAAGATAAAGTCACCTCATTAAAAAAAAACAATGGTAGAGTGTCATCCTCCTTTAGAGAGGAAATTAGATGAAAAAATGCAAAGAACCAACAGTCTGGCCCACAGCTGATGGCAAGTTCTGGTGCCCTGATGGTTAAATTGTGGTGTACAAACCCATTTCCAAGGGACAGGCTGTCTTTAAGGGATTTCTTGAGAATTCCCTTACTAAATCCCTGACACTTGTCTCCAGCCACCATTCCTTGTATGTATTTTTACAGGGAGCTTCTCTCCACCTCAGGAGTCAGGATGGAAGGAAGGACAAACCTCTGAGGACAAAAACATCAGGATGTCCAATGCAAGGGCAAAGGGTTCCTGAAGGGAAGTTCTGGCCAGGTGGGGGTTGGTCTCTTCTCCCAGGCACTCAGCAATAGGACAAGGGGGCACGATGGGCTCAAGCTCTGCCAGGGGAAATTGAAGTGGGAGAGCAGAAACAAATTCTTTGCAGAGAGTGCTCAGGCATTGGAATGGGCTGCCCAGAGAGGGGGTGGATTCCCCATCCCTGGAGGTTTTTAAGGTGAGCTTGGCCGTGGCACTGAGTGCCATGATCTGGTAAAGGGACTGCAGTTGGACCAAGGGTTGGACTTGATGATCTCAGAGGTCTTTTCCAACCCAACTGATTCTATGATTCTGTGATTAAAGACCTCAATAAAGAGCTTTATAAACCAAAAGAGAACTGGGATGGCTCTGGAAGCACAAGAATCAGTGACCACAGACCCCGATTCAACATCAGCCACTGATACCCAAGTCCTGCTCAAACTGAAGGTCCAAACTTTTTTAAAACAGCCTCCAGTGTGCCACACTGCAGAAAACCAGACCACAGGCAAAGCCATGAGTTAGACTTTGAAGTTTAGATGCACCAGAAAATTATTTCACCTACCCAGATGCAGAGGGACAGCTGCTGCCTTTGATGCTGCAAGAAATGTTGGTCTTAAACTGCCCCAAGGACTCCAAATTACTCTTTGGGCTTGAGTGTGGCAACAGCCAAGCCTACACACACACACATGAGCATAATTAGGCCTGGTCTAGACTTGGGGGGAGGAAAAGGAACAGAAGAAATATTTTCACTGATGTTAGCATGCAAAGAAAATAACAGCACATACGAAGAAATCTCTGGAGTGACTTATGAGGAAGATTCTATGCTTGGCTCTCTGCCAATTAGAGAGGAATTAGAGTCTGGCAATATAACCTCGTTCATCCTCAGGAAAAAACTGCATTTTTAAGTGATCAACAGAATCAGAGGGCGGAGGAAAGAGGGACAAAGCCTCAGGATTGCAACTGCACAGAGCAACACTGGAGGTTTCTGATGGTACTGAGACAGAAAGTGGGCAGGAATAGTTCAGATTTTAGAATTAATCCAGTCTATTGCACCCAAAAGAAAACCAGCACGTAACAGCTGACTCCAAAAAACAGCACTCCAATAAAGCAGACAGCATTTTTTACTATAAAATTCCAACAGCTTCAATATTTTACAGATTATACTGACTGCCAACCAGCAAAACCAGTGAAAGGTGAAGGTCACAAAACCAAAAGCAAACCAAGTGGAAAAGGCGTGACCAGACACCTTGGGAAGCTGAAAATGTGTCAAACCCCCAGCTTTTCACCAAGAAAGAACAGTTAGTAGCTACCTGCAATGATGAATTTACATCCAAACTCTTTGGAGCTTAACAATTCACATCGTGAGATGAGCTTTTAGCAGAAATAGGACCAGACTTGACATGCCCCAGTTTCCCCAAGGTTACTTTTGGAAATGCATTTACAGTTAAAATATTTCCAGTGCTCTTCTCACGCTGCAGAAGAGCAAAAAAAAAATCTACCTTTTAGTTTTACTGGTTTAGGGTTTTTTATAAGAATTTACTTCAACACTTTTATTTGAATGACAAAAGCAACTTTGCATCAGACTGCAGGTTGGAAGTTACTGGAAATGGCTGCGAGTTGCTGTTACTTAAATAAAGTCATTGCAAGGAGAAAAATGAAGTTACTGAAGCTTTTAAACCAAACTCTGCAAAACACCAAAAACACAGAATGAATCAGAAGCAGCTTAGGAGTTGCTGGGGATGTTTCAAGTTAATAAAATTCTAAATTAAATGGCTGCCGCTTGGGTTTGCCAAAAAATTATGCAAATTTCCAAAGTTCATCCATAGTAATTAGCACAGCAAAAAGCAGGTCCCAAATAAGTGATGAAGCCTCGCTCCTCTTTTTCCAGCAGATGGAATTAGCTTTGTGTGAAGCTCCTTTTTTCCAATTGGAGATTAAAACATATTATCCTGAATATCAATAGTGGAAGTGCAGCTTGTTGGATACACAGCTCAGGGGAGCAGGAATATGCACAAGGCAGTCTGGATCCTTCTTTTCCATCATTCTGGAGAGGACACTGGAGAGGCTGGGGGGGAGGGTTTACATATTTATGACTTTCTTTCTCAAACTGATCGCTGACAATTTGGTTGAGACACGTTCCCTCAAAGTACATTTAGAGTTAATAGTCCAAACAGGTTTTTCCCAAGAAAAATGTCAGCCTGACTACAAATACATCCTCTTGATGTGCTAATCGACAGATCACCCAAACTGCAAGTTGAAACAACACCTGTAAACAGAAAGTCTCCTGGGTTTGCCCACTGCTGCTCCAAAACTTGGCTCACAGGCACATCCATCATAGATTGTGTATCATCTACTGGGATATAAATTCACCCTTTCCATTCCTGTGACTGATTTAACACTTCACACTTAAAAAAGGGCACAACCTTCCCCTCAGCAATGGCTCAATCTCAAACCTTGACCAAAACACTCCGCCAGCGTTTCACAGGCTGAATTTAGTTTGTCTTAAAAGTAAAAACAACCACCAAGTTTTGCTACACGAATATCACTTTCAGGTAGCCCAGAAAAGATTTCTGGAATTTCGGTGTGCTACAAAAAGAAGCCAAAAGTTACATAATTAAAGGAACACAGGGAGGGGAAAGCAAAGTTTAATTTAAAAGTCAAGTAAGTGACACGCTGGATTGAATGCCATTAACCAAAACTGTGCAAGTTAAAAGTCAATGGACTGAAAGCAGCAGAAACTCTGCCCGCAACAAAATGAGAATTCTTTTACAAAAATACTTCTGTGGCCAAATCAAACAGTGAGTTTAAGTAAGAAAGAAAGCACTTACACCTATCCTGCTCTCCCCCCTCTTCCTTCTCAACTAGGGAGTCTCATTTATCTCAAAGCAATCAAAAGAAAACACTTTAATTTTTAAAGTCAGAAAAGCTGCAGAAATTAAAGCCTTGTCTGGCACGAACAAATAATATTTCTGAACTCAAGATTTTTATCCAAGTTATGGAAGGGCGAAAACAGTCCTGAATAACTCACTTTGCATAGCCCAGTTCCTGCCAAAACAGTTCTGTAAATCCCATGGTAGTTCAGATAATTTCCATTCTTAGGACAAAAAAAAAAAAGCTAGATTGAACATTAGCAACATTAATTGTGTGATATGACCTGAATGATGCAAGAACAAGTAGTTAAGTGAACCACAGCATCTGCTGAATTTTTAATCACTGGTTGTTTTGCTGCAAGGCAGAAGAACACTGGATATTGGCTCCCAAGAACTGCACAGAATGGCATATTAGGACAGCAGGATTTTAACTGGCAGGAATTCTGCCACCCTGCTACCTAAATACCATCACTTTGCTGTGAACTGCAGACAGAGCAGCTTCTAAAGTAGGATTATTTTTTAATCACATGAGGAAAGAAAAAAAATTAATAAAACACTGTTTTCTGCACCAAGATACCAGTCGGCCATTTCTGAATATTTAATTTTTTTAAAGCTGACATTTTCTTAACAGCCATTTACGTGTCCCTCTGTAGAGTATTTTTACCTTCCAAACAGCTTTAAGTAGTCATGTGGTTGCCCAGCAGCAACTTGTACCCAAAGAGGTAGTTGAGCCTGCAATGTGTAGGAAGGTAATCTATGTAAACACTCCTATTAGCTCTGCACTGCAACAGGAGGAGCAACTGCAACGTGTTTAGGCACACCTGAGCTATATTTAATCCATCTTTCTCTGACAGCCATTGCAGTGACGCTGCAGACACCCAAATCTGGGCAGCCAGGTCATGGTACTCCTGATGGGAGGCGACAAGCCCATCCTTCCCCTACACCAATTTCCCTGTGTCTGGTACCAGGAGCAGCTGGATTAAAGCAGCCCCCGTGTCTCCAATGGCAAACACAGCTCCAGTTATGCTCTAGGCATGAAACTGCAACAGCAGGATTAGCAAATGATACAGCAGATATTCCCCTTCCACAACAAAGCCAAAAAAAAGAATAGTTATTTGGGGGATAAACACTAATTCCACAACTACAATGCAAATTCCAAAAACAAATCCCACAATTACAGCCAGAATCTGCACTAGGGGCAATGATACTGACTCATATTTTAGGGGTGGAAAAAGAGGACACTTCAAGAAAAGGACAACATTCATACAGTAAAAAGTCTGTCCCACTGACTTTAATAGATTTAGTTTAGTAAGTTAATAGAATCAAAATAGCTTAGAAAACAAACCCAGCAAACTATGGTACAAATGAAAACAGAGCAGCCACACATCCCAAAGCAGCATTCCTGTGCCCTCCTTTTCCTGGGAAGAGGAGCTCTAACCAACAACTTTCACTAAACCAAGGTCTCCTTCAAAAGCTTCGATGTATAGGAACGTCCAGTGATAGATCTGATGACCAAATAACCCACAAGAGTCAAAAAATCCCAGCAGACAAGCCCAAGAGAGATGTTTCCCATTATCTTTAATGATAGGCTTAGGATGAGTCCTGCATTTTCCTTACAGGCTCAACTATCAGGTACAAGAGAAACTGCTCTCCTTTCTCTGAAGCCAAGTGCCAAACCTGCAACAGGAATATTAAAATATGCCATATCTGCTGGGAATACAACAACCAGTGTGTGAGAATTACACCAAAATGCTCGTTTGCTTGTGCTACAGGGCAGTGAGAAGTGAAAATAACACATTATGATGAAAGTGTTGACACCTGGAAGTCAGGGCCAGTTACCCACCACACAGTACTGAACTTCACACCACCAGAAACGTAACTTGGCACCCCCAAAACCACAGCCCTTCCTGGCATGGGGACTACAGGCCAGTCCTTGTGAACACTGTCATGAACATCCACAGCATACCACAAAACAAGCTTCCAAATTCAAGAGACACAGGAAAATGTTTTATACCCTACAAGACATTCAGTTGCAGCTCAACACTTGACATGCCACTCACAATTCTTCACGATCCTTCTCTAAACGAAGATTTTTAAAGAGCATTCAGCACAAGTGAAAATCTCCAGCTTCCTCCTCAGCCTCTGCTCGTTCTCCAATTAAACATAAAAGAGACAACTTAGTCATAGGGAGCGTGCAGGATGATTTCGAGACAGTGGTATTAAATCAAATCCCACAACTTTTCACACCTATTAAAATGTTACTGTGTCATTAGCAGGGGAGATTTCGATAAGCACCATGCAATTAACAGACACTGCCTTTGTTACCAGGCTCCTGATGAAGCCCAGGCTCCCTGACATTCCATTTCTTACCCTCAAAAGCCCTGAGTTATGCAAAATTTATGGGTTTTAGCGTGTGAGAGGAGAATCGGGCAAGTTACCTCCAAAATCAGTCAATAAGGCTCTTTCACCCAGGCCTGGGGAAGGGGGATGGCTGCTGGAAAGCAAGACAAGGCTCTCCCTTCCCCCCTTCCCTAAGGACCCAAAAACGCTGCGTTCAAAACACTCCCATCCCCTGCAGCAAGGGATTAGCCATTTATTAAAAAGGAATCAAAACACTGTAAAAGGCTTCCAGTAAAGATTTCAAGGGGAAAAAGGGAAAAAAAAAAACTCAATGCAACACCCATGGAAGCAGAGTCACATCAGGAATTCTTCTGGACACCAAAGAATGAGCAGCAAAAACCTCATCAGGATGTCATTTGTCCCAATGCAAAAAGAGGGTAGAACGAGACCAATTTCTTTTTTTAAGTCAGTCATTTTGGTGTCTCCACGCTGAGCAGCAGCAACACTCAACCTACAGGCATTTACTGCTTTAGACTTTGGACTTTCAAAACCACCTACCACCTCCATGCTTGGTTTTTAGTTGTTTTTTTTTTCTGGCTCTTCGGTAGGAGTGACAGACAATTATAATGGCCAATTATGTAAAACCTTTCATCCGAGAAAACACGGAGATCTACGCAAACATTCATTACGACGAGTCTGCGCCGCACGTTCCCCAGTTCCACAGCCACCCTGGCTATCAGAGAATCACAGAATCGACTGGGTTGGAAAAGATCTCCGAGATCATCAAGCCCAACCCTTGGTCCAACTCCAGTCCCTTTACCAGATCATGGCACTCAGTGCCACGGCCAATCTCACCTTAAAAACCTCCAGGGATGGGGAATCCACCCCCTCTCTGGGCAGCCCATTCCAATGCCTGAGCACTCTCTCTGCAAAGAATTGTTTTCTGCTCTCCAACTTCAATTTCCCCTGGCAGAGCTTGAGCCCATCGTGCCCCCTTGTCCTATTGCTGAGTGCCTGGGAGAAGAGACCAACCCCCACCTGGCCAGAACTTCCCTTTAGGGAGTTATATCTCCAAGGCTGGATTCCCAGCGCTGTGTCCCGGCCAGGGGCAGCCCCGGCGGTACTTACAGAGCCCAGGCTGCTTGGTCTGATCTCTACAGCCCCATCCCAGCCGGGTATTCCAAAGCAGAGCGCAGACACACACGCGGTTTGATGGGGGCGTCGCACGAAGCACCTCGCAAGAGAAGCCTCAGCTTCACCTCTCCGGCTGACACAAGGACACTTTTCCAACTGGGAGCGGCATTGCACAAGTCAATAACCTCGGTTTACTGAAGAAATTAACAGCTACACTTATTGTTTCGAGTAAGGCCTGGGAGGAAGTAATTCCGAGAAGAAATCACTTCCACTGTAATTGTACTTTTAACCTTTCCTTGGGTTCTTACGCCACCCCCACGTGAGCACATTATTCAAGTGTTATCACCATATCTAATACTGACTAACGCTGTCTTTTTGGATCACTGTTTATGTTCACCGAGCTCACAACCCCTCCCTGAGAAGGGCTGATCGATGAGGGAGCCACGGGGAAAAAACCACCATCAGGAAGTGAACGCAACTCACGAGATCAAAACTAGGGGGAAAAAAACACACGAGCGAGCTGGGGCGAAGGAGAAAAAGGGGGACGTTTTGAACACAAAGTCGGCGGGAAGGCTGCGACTCGCGGGCAGCGGCGGGTTCTGCCCGCACGGACACGCGTGGGACGGTTGCGTTACGCAACCGCGAGGGCCGGGGATGCTCCGAGCCTCGCATGGGGACCCGGGGGGGAACGGGGGGGGGAAGCAGGGGATGCTCCGAGCCCCGCACGGGGACCCGGGGCGGGAGGAGAGCAGGGGATGCTCCGAGCCCCGCACGGGGACCCGGGGGCGGGGGGAGCCGGGGATGCTCCGAGCCCCGCACGGGGACCCGGGGGCGGGGGAAGCCGGGGATGCTCCGAGCCCCGCACGGGGACTCGGAGCGGGGGGGGAAGCCGGGGATGCTCCGAGCCCCGCACGGGGACCCGGAGCGGGGCGGGGAGCCGGGGATGCTCCGAGCCCCGCACGGGGACCCGGAGCGGGGCGGGGAGTCGGGGATGCTCCGAGCCCCGCACGGGGACCCGGAGCGGGGCGGGAGCAGGGGATGCTCCGAGCCCCGCACGGGGACCCCGGGTGGAGGGGGAGCCGGGGATGCTCCGAGACCCGCACGGAGACGCGGCGGGGCTGGAGGGGCCGAGACCGCTCTCGCCGGGCCGGGAGAGAAGCGGGAGCGCTGCCAGCGGCGCAGGGCAGGCAGCGCGATAAGGCCGGGCCGGGAGGGCGGTGCGGGCGCTCGCGGGGAGGCGTTGGAGCCGCGGGGCGGAATAACGCGGGGCGCGGTGCTCTCGGCGCGGCCCCGTCCGGAGGGCGGGCAGGCAGCGACCCCTCGACGGCCCCGCCACCGCCGCCATGGCCGCGGAGCGCGGGCGGGCCCCGCTCGCCGCCCACCTGCCCCGCACCGAACCGGGCCCCGCGACCACCCAACCGTCCTCCCTCCCTCCCTCCCACCGCCGCGCTCGCAGCAGCCTACCCGGAGCGGAGCCACAGGACGGAGCGCCGCGGAGCCGCCAGGCTCGGCTCAGCTCAGCTCAGCTCGGCTCGGCTCGGCCGGATCCCCCCTGCGCCCGGCGGCGGCGGGAGGAGCCGCGGCGGCCGCGCCAATCCGGGGCGGAGCGGGGCGGGCCGCGGGGAGGGGCGCGGGAGGGACGCGGGGCCGCCCCCGCGCCAGGCACCGGCCGCGCCTGGCACCGCGGGCTCGGCTCGGGCCGTCTCTCGAGCCCCGCTGCTGGCGCCCCTCGGGCCTCCTCTGTGCCCCGAGACTCCAACCCCCCAGTCCCCGCTGTGCCCCGGGACTCGAGTCCCCCAGTCTCCGTCGTGCCCCAGGGCTCCAGCCCCCACCGTGCCCCGCAGCCCCCGCCATGTCCTGGGGTTCAAGCCCTGGCCGTGCCCCGGGACTGCAGCCCCCGCCATGTCCTGGGGTTCAAGCCCTGGCCGTGCCCCGGGACTGCAGCCCCCGCCGTGCCCCGGGACTCGAGCCCCCCAGTCCCCGCCGTGCCCTGGAGCTCCAGCTCCCCAGTTCCCGCCGTGCCCCGGGACTCGCCGTGCCCCCCAGTCCACACTGTGCCCCGCAGCCCCCGCCGTGTCCTGGGGTTCAAGCCTCTGCCGTGCCCCGGGGCTCCAGCCCTCGCCGCGCCCCGGTTCGGACTCGCTGCCCGCGCTTGGCGACCGACGTGGCACTGGTGGGTTGTCAGCCCACTGAGTGGCACCGGCAGCTCACGGTGGGGTTAGTGTGGTGGAAACGGGCTGAAAATGTACGCGGTTCTCCGCAGGAGGCCAAAACACTCGTTTGGTAGAGCTTCTGGCTTTGAAATGCACTGAGCTCCCCACGGCAGGGCCAAAAGAATCACAGAGGCAATTAGGTTGGAAAAGACCTCTTGAGACCACCCAGACCAGCCTGTGGCTCCATGAACATCACCGTGTGGAGGAGACCACGGCACAAAGTGCCACATCCAGGCCTTCCTTAAACACTCCCAGGGTGACCCCACCACCTCCCCACAGTCCGTTCCAGAAGAGCAGCTGGGAGGTCGCTGACAGTGTCCCTCGGTAATGGAACCCCCCAGCACAGTGCCAGATCTGCTGGCTTGTTTTGCCAACGGTGCCTCCCCGGGAACAGTCACTAAATACCCTTTGCTGTCATCTGTCCTTGGCAGAGGAAAACACGAGCTGCTGTTCCTGGTGTAGATTATCCGAGGAGACACAGCTGTGCAGACCCGGGCAGGGGTTTGTCACGCAAGGGCCACCTCAGTCACTTCTCTGCGCCATCCTGGTGATGCCTCAGCCTGCAGGGAGAAAAGAGACGAGCACTGGAGAAATCCTTCAAAACCAGAGGCATCGAGAACAAGCAGGAAACACAAAGGGAAAGCATTGGGAAAAGGGGAATAAAGTGGAGATACCAGATGATGGCTTGAGCCTAAAGGAGCTCCTGCAAGAAGGGGCTTCCCCTCTCCTTAGAAGACATGGTGACTCAGATGGCTGAGATGAACCTCCCAAAGTCTTTGGAGTCCTTGTTGACTATGGCCACTGTATACAAAGACAAAAGTAAAATAATTTGCTGAAGGTCAAATACTAGATCAGGGGAGGGCAGAAAACAGGCCCTACAGTTCCTCACCCCTCGAGTACCTTCTCCTCTGGACCGTGACAAAACCTGAGAACAAAACTGGGATTTAGCTGCTGCTGACACAGGAGCTTCCTGTGTTCCAGGGAAAAATTCTGTATTTTGGTATGGGACCAAATGCACATGGAAAAAAAAACCCTTTACTAGCACGGCCCCACCGTTCAGTGTCACACAGTGACATGCAAGATATCACCAGATGACTTAAAGGGGAATATGTGCCCTGTCATGTTAGGAAAAGGCCCCACAAAGGTACAACCCCAATCTTTTGTTTTAAGTTGATAAAGATAAAAAACTGCCATTTGCTGCTAAGTGACTCCTAATGATTAAACAACCTTTCTCCTCCCAGCCCCTCGGGGTATTTAGAGATAATATAAGAAAGATTTTGCACATTGTTTAGCTTACAGGGCCATCTGGTCCTTCTGCATTTCAGTAGCCTTGAACATTAAAAAAACAATAGATAAAGAAAACCAGTCCTATCTTATCGGAGACCTGGAGAAGTTTAACTCTGTCAGAGTACACAGGATTAACCAAGTCCTTACAGCTCTTGTATTGTTTCCATCTTGATTAACGGTAATATTCCTCACAGCTTTGTGTTGTACTCTCTAAATCAAGCTGTTCCTTACTGACTGTATTTGTTTTAACCATGAAACACAACTCCAGCAGTTCCATCCAACTTCCATACATGTTCTGCTCCTGGGCAGTGGAGCCACAACAGGGTCACATGCTGAGAAAAGATACATACAGGTTTTCAGCCAAAATTTAAAAACAATATTACTAGAATCTTGTGTAACTGGGGAAAAGGATGCTCTTTTCAAAGGAAAATGCAACGATCTTGGCCTAACTGAGAAACCTCCTTCCCACTGCTGAGACGTCATCTAATCCCACTGCACTAAGCAGTTTCTTCATCTGCTTTTGCTCAAGGGGATAAAAGCACAATTCCCCCAAAGTAACCTGCTCCAAAACCCCTGGAAACAACAAAAAGTTTGGTCTCAACTCAGCTTATGGTTGGCTTATGGTTGAATCCAGCATTTGTTCTGGGGTTAATTCCCACTCCCCTCTTTGCCATGGAAGAAAACCAAGACGGGTTGAGTCTGTTTGGAAGAAATGTGATTTCCTTAAGAATGTGGCTTTGGGCCTCAGAGGAAGAAGCCAGCTGAGGATGCTTTCACCTGTAGTGCTAGAGCAGGTTTTTGAGTGAAAGCTGTAGCAGCAGGGAACATTCAGTGTAAATGCACCATAAATAACAGAGGATGTGCAGATAGGCTGAGATAAAACCCACTCAGGCTGTGTTCCCAGCTGCACTTTGCATCGTAATATTGCTAGTTTGCATTTTAGTGAGAGCTGGGAGCTTATAAATGTGCTGCAACATCCAGCTTTTGGGTATCAGCTGCCAGAGTGCAATAGAATACCCAGAGTCAGGTACCTGGTCCTTCTATTTATAGCCCAGAGAGTGTCAGACGCTTCCCAAGGGCAAGTGGAAACTCCCACCTGCCAAGCAGAGACCTGGGAGAGTGAAACATCAAAGGAGGGATGTATTAGACTTGCTTTGCATAGCCAGAGTGTAGGTGTTTCCATCAGCTCGGCATCCTGGCCCACACATTCCGGGGGTTCGGAGGCTGTTGGTGCTCTTAGAAGGATCAACAATTCCTGTTCAGCACTGTGGGTGTAGGGGTTGCATTTGATGTTGTTTGTTGCCTGTTCTGGTCTAGGGGGTAGAGAAATACCAGGGGAGAGTCTAAATCTCTCCCTACCTGCTTGGACTGTGCCCTCCTCCCAGGGGACAGGCTGGGAGTTTGGTGGGTAAAATGGGCTTCAGCACAAAATAAACCTCAAAGAGCAGAGCAAGAGGCTTAGCTGTGATTCCTACTTGTTGTAAGGCAGGAATTTCGCTTCTATTTTCTGCTCCTAGAACTTGTTCTGGTTTTTAAACTAGTGACCACTTCAGATGAAAAGCCTGAGCAGAAGTGGGGCCAGCAGCCAGAGCACCAGCATGACTCAGATGTTCAATCCTTTACTGAGAGGTTATCAATGAAATTTGGCAGGAGGCCACTCTGTGCCCTCTGCAGCATCATAATTTGCCTACAGAGGAATTTCTTTAAGTCCATGCAAGTGGCTGTGGGCTACAGCTTTGTAACTCCACTTGCCTGAACTTTCACCAAAAATATATTCAGAAAATGTAATTACTGCAGGGTTAAATTTGGGCACAGGTTTCCCCACACTTTCCATATTGATTTTCATTTGTGCAAGAGTGGGAAGAATTATCCTCACAAAGAACAATATCCCACGTGAAGGAATGAAGAGCAGAAAGAACAAGTTAGCAGATTGCCACATAATGATCTCCTCAGTACAAAATGTATCAGATAATGACAGTGATAGTGCCAAGGAATAGAGAAATTCAAATTGGCTCTCAGAGCCTTGATGGCTAAAATGTGAGGATATTATCATAAAGTCATCAGGTCTGTATGAGAAGAGGGGTTTAACCTTCCAGGCATGTCTAATTCTGCACAGGATAACGAGTTTATAAATTCATATCATTTGTTTACCTCGATTAAGTGCTAATATGTTTATTCCTCTTAACACAGTATTTCCCTTAACACAACAAAATCAGTAGCAATCAGGAATTTGGGTGAAAACCCCCTGATTAATGTTTCATCTTAAAGTGACATTGCAATACTTTAAAAATCATGGCATTGCTCAGACACACCGAGACCTGTGCAGTGACCTAAATATTGTCAGTGGAAGGTGTCAGTGCAGCACGTTAAGCAAACCCATCCTGGCTGTAACTTACCTGGCTCAGGTAACACCTGCAGAGCTGCACAGCAAACTCTGAGCCTGCCAGGGACCCAAGGAGGGTTCTTGGGTTGCTCTGAAGGGCACAGGGCTCTGTTATCGCTGATGTTGTTATTTGAGCTCAGGAGATGAAGCTCAGGCTGTACTTCAGCTTCCTAAATTCAGCATCAGCACCCACGTCAGTGGAAATGAGCAAAAAATTGCCAGTCTGGATGCTCAGAGAGCAAGCAAGTGTTTCAGCAGGAAGATGCAGTAAGGAAAAATGACTGTGGGTTGGAAGGATGACACTCCTAAACTTGCTTTTTCCCTAGAACTTGTGTTTCAGCTTGGCTCACATCACTGGATTATATCCTGATATAAGGGAAGTTCTGGCCAGGTGGGGGTTGGTCTCTCCTTCCAGGCACTCAGCAATAGGACAAGGGGGCACGATGGGCTCAAGCTCTGCCAGGGGAAATTGAAGTTGGAGAGCAGAAAAAAATTCTTTCCAGAGAGAGTGCTCAGGCATTGGAATGGGCTGCCCAGAGAGGGGTTGGATTCCCCATCCCTGGAGGTTTTGAAACTGAGCTTGGCCGTGGCACTGAGTGCCATGATCTGGTAAAGGGACTGGAGTTGGACCAAGGGTTGGACTTGATGATCTTGGAGGTCTTTTCCAACCCAATCCATTCTATGATTCTATGATTGCTGAATGCCCTCAAATTCCACTGCCATTGGGGAAAAAGGGGAGTAACAAAAATCAGCAAACAGTGAGGACTGCATTGGATTGGACTCTGTGGGCAGAGTCTACAAATCTGAGCTCCTGTAGCTCTGTTGCTTAATTAGATCTTTTTCAAACTGTTGGAAAACTTGGCAGCACTCAATAAAGTCCATGTTGATTATTTATTATCTATAGCAAATAAATTATTGGAGGATTAGCATTGGTCAGTGTTTGTGCCCTGTGCTGTAACCTTTGTCACTCTGGACAGGAACAGGGGGTGACATTTCCCCCACTGCTACAATTTGGTACATGCAGAGCCACTGACTCTCCAACGATCCAAGACTGATCATTGCCACAGGCAACAGCTCTGTGCTCTGATGATCTTTAATCCATTTATCGCTGTATTAAAATGATGTTTATGTGCGAAATCCCCGATAGATTTCTGTGTTTCCATGTGGATATCCCGCATTTTCAGGCTGTTGGAAAGGCATGGCTGACCATCGCTCAGCACTTTCCTGTTTGCCAACACTTTTCCCATCCCAACACTGTCCTGTCCACATTTTTGCAGTGCCACCAAGCGGATGGTTCCTCCCTCAGCATTTCGGTTTCACACGTTATCGTTTATAAACAAACACAGACCTGCCCAGTCGCTGAGAACGCTGATAAGCACAACCTACACCAGCAAGGCGTGGGCTCGGAAATAAAGGGTCTTAAACAAATTAAACACTTTAGTAATATGTTTGTGATGCTCTGAGGCCTGTGGAGACCCATCTCTGGCTCTTCAGGAGGCAGCACAGAGTGGACATGGATCTTCTGAGCTCCTCAGTGCAGGAGGGACAGGGAGCTCCTGAGTGGGACCAGGGCAGGGAGGGAGGGTATTAAAGAACTGGAGCATCTCTCTTCAGAGGCGAGGCTGAGGCAGCTGGAGCTGTTCAGCCTCCAGAAGAGACACTGAGACCTCATCAATGTGTATAAATATCTAAAGGGGTGCCACAAGATGGACCAGGCGCTGCTCTGTGGCACCGAGCAACAGGACAAGAGGAAAAGGGCAGGAACTGATGTCCAGGAGGTCACACTGAGCGTGTGGAGTGTCCCTCACCGGAGCTATTCCAGAACCACCTGCACACAATCCGTGGCCACACGCTCTGGGATGAGCAGGGCGATGGGACTACTGTGGTCCCTCCCAGCCTGAGCCATTCTGGGATTCTGAGGGTGGCGGGAGGGCATGGCGAGGTCTGGGGACTCACCGCTCTGTCCCGGGGGCGCGGCGGGCGCTGAGGACTCCGAGCCCGGGGCCACCGCCAGGTGACCCCCGGCCCAAATGACCCCCCTGTGCAGCTGACCCCAGGCCCTCCTGACTCCCCGGGCCCAACTGAGTTCCCTATCCAGGTGACCCGTGGACACAGCTGACCACGGGTACAACTGATACCCAGGCCCGGCTGCCCTCCGGCCCACCCGCCGCCATCTTCCCGCACCGCCTCCAGGGCCAGGCCTCGCCCCAGTGGCTTCACTTCCCTCACCCCTCCAGCCAATGAGCGGCGAGGGAGGGCGGGGAAATACTTCGCGGAGCCAATGAAAACTCAGCATGGCCACCGTGCCGACCAATAAGCAGCGCGCTCCCTGATTTCGGCGCTGCCCGTCAATGACAGCGAGCGAAGCCAATAGGAGGCCGTGGGCGGGGCTGGCTTGGCCTGGCCAATGAGCGTTGGCGGGTGAGATTTGAAAGCGAGGCGGGGCGGCGCGTGCCGGGCTGAGAGCAGGGCAGGTAATGGCGGGTCCGGCGGGGATTTTGGGGGGTCCCGGCGGAGTTTGGGGGGATTTGGGGTCTCGGAAGGACTGCGAGGCTCTGGGAACGGCGTTTGCAACGCGCGTGGGGAGGGGGTGCCGCGGGTGCCGACGGTGCCAGGCAGGTAATGGAGGGGCCGGCGGAGTTTGGGGGATCCCGGCGGGGACTTGTGGGGAGTGTCCCGGCAGGGGCTTTGGGGGGTTCCGACGGAGTTTGGGAGTCCCGGGGGGGACTTGTGAAAGGGTGTCTCGACAGGGGCTTGGGGGGGGTCCCGGCGGGGATCTGGGGGGTCCTGGCGGGGATTTGGAGGCTCGGAAGGACTTCGAGACCCCGGGAATGGCGTTTGCAACGTGTCTCGGGTCGTGCGTGGGGAGGGAGTGGCGGCGATACCGGGCAGATAATGGAGGGGCTGGTGGGGGTTTGGGGGGTCCTGGCGGGGATATGGGGGCTCGGAAGGACTTCGAGGCTTCGGGAATGGGGTTCGCAACGCGTCCCAGGTCGTGCATGGGAAGGGGGTGGCGGTGATGCCGGGCAGGTAATGGAGGGGCCGGGGGGGGTTTGAGGGCTCGGAAGGGCTTTGTGGCCCCGGGAACGGGCTCCGGGACGTGTCCCGGGTCGTGCCCGGGAGGGGGTGGCGGCGGTGCGGGGCAGGTAATGGAGGGGCCGGTGGGGGTTTGGGGTGTCCCGGCGGGGATTTGAGGGCTCGGAAGGGCTTTGTGGCCCCGGGAATGGGCGCCTTGACGTGTTCCGGGTCGTGGCTTTTCTGTGAGCTGGGCTGGGAACACCCGGAGGGGCTGAGGGGACAGGCCTGTGGGCCCTTCCCAGCGGTACTGGGGGTGTCTGGCGGCTCGTCCCGACCCCCAGACCCGTCTGGGAATCGTTTAAGTCCAGGCCTTACTCAGCGTTAAACTTGCTGCCTTTAAACATAGCGCTGAATGTTCTGCCTGCTGTTTTCTCGCTGTCCTGCTGGCTGAGCACCCAAATGTTTTTATATCCCTATTACCCTTTGGTTCTTGTGGTGTTGCGGGTCAATAGCAGCTCTTTTCCCTTATTGTTATTTATAAAAACTAAATTTTAAGCTCTAATTTTCGGTAGTACATGTTAGCCACTCATAAACCTTTTGCAAGCCTCTCCCTTTTTCTGCTCATGGTCTTTATTTGAATTTACACCCATTTAAATCCCAATTAACCTTCTAGGCTCCTGTTTGGGCAAGACACAGTGCAGGAACAGTGACCTGGAAAGAAGAGGAGACAGGTATGTTTGTTTTAAATACAACTTGAGGGTATTGAGCATGTCCTGCATTTTTAATGAGTCCAAAGAGATCACAGGTAACCTCCTGCATTGCTTTTATTGACCTGGAAAGTGACTTGGGAATACCTTTGTGGGAAACACTCTGTATCTCTGATTATATTTGCCCGCTTCAAATTTCAGTTTAAATCTTCTGAAGGATTTCTTGCTCAGACATGGATCAGTTCATGAGACAGAGAAGGTATTCCCACTGTCTTCTTCATGGCTTTCTGTAACACCATGTAATGAATAACAAGATCTGTAATTACTACTTCTGTAGTTACTAACAAGGTCAATTAAACTATTATTATTGGGGATTCTCATTAATTAACCTCAATCAATTGAATGTAAAGCAGGGCAAATACAGCCTCTGAGCTACAGTAGAGTTTTGCAATGCTTGTTAATTAACTAGCATCTTTAATCACTGTCTGAAAGTTGGAATGCAAGGTGAAGGATGAAACCCAAGATATTCACAAATCAGGTGGTGCTGACATGGTCCAGCTCTTCCAGGTTTGGGTGGAGTTGGACTGGAAGGGATCCAGTCTCTGATTTGAGTTCTGTTTTTTATTCCCCTTTAGTCTTTTAACTTTCATTGGCCATTTTATTCTCCTGCAACATTTTGGGGGGGGGGAACCAGCAAAATACACCCATTTAGATTTCTGACTCCTACTTTATCTTCAGTGTCTATTCTAAGAGCTTCCAGGTGGTTGTGCAGGTGCTGTGCAAGGTGCTCCCTACAGGAACACTCATGGAATTAGGAGGTGCCACTACTGATGGTCTCTGAACAGGCCTGGTCTCTGTTCCTTCTTCTAACAGCTCAGGTTCTCTCCTTGCCTGCTTTTTTCATAGGTGTACACAGTTTATTTCAGTATTCTTTCTATGTTGGTACTTTTTCCCTGACATTTGGGTTTTCCAGTCAGGCTGTTTGTCGTGTTTTTGGCTTCTGGTAGCAAATGGATGGAGAGGGGATGGACTTCAGGAAATCCTCTACACTCATTTCCAGGCTGATCTTTTCCGTCCAGTTCACTGGTGATTCCTTTAGTTTGATCAGAGCTTGCTGTCTTAAGAACCTCAATAAATTACCAATAAATTATTAACACTTGGGTATTTAGTTTAGCTCCACACCCTGCTTATCCTGCAGATGTTTTCTGGGAGTGGTGAAAGATGGGATGTCTGAGAGACCCTGGTTGAGGTGGACAACCCTTGACAAGGCAGGCTTTGGTGGGATGCAGGGAATAACAGAATCCCAGAATGGTTTGGGTTGGAAGGGACCTTAAAGATCATCTCATTCCACTCCCTGCCATGGGCAGGGACACCTCCCACTATCCCAGGTTGCTCCAAGCCCTGTCCAGCCTGGCCTGGGACACTCCCAGGGATGGGGCAGCCACAGATTCTCTGGGCAACCTGTGCCAGGGTGTCTTGGTTTGAAGGAGAAAAAAACAAAATGTTTTACCCACAAGCAGGGGAGGGGCCTCCTCCACGATAATCACACCACTCTTTATCAAATTTAAGAAAAGGAATTTTAATACAAGAAGGATAACTGAGATATATATATGTATATGTAAACAGACTAGTGCAACCCACTCCCCCAACACCACAAGAGAAAGAAAAAAAAAACCAAAACAACAACAAAACCCAGCAGGTTTTCCTCCGGGAGAAAAGGTTATACTTAAGTGTTCATGTCACAGCCCGGCTGGCTGCAGAGTGAGTTTCAGTCCCTCTCCAGCGAGACAGACGAGCAGTGGGCTTTCAGATGGACTCAGTCTCTTCCCCCTGTGTTCCCCGTCCAAGAAGCAGAAAGGTACGAGCAACCAGCAGCAAATCCAAGGCAGGCAGCAGCAGCAGCGCGGCACGAAAAGTAGTCCGAGGTAGGCAGCACCAAGACAGCCAGGAAAACCCCAGCAGTAACCAGCAGGGCAGCTGCCTCCTTCGAGCCCCCACTCCCCCGTTCCGCCGAGCCAAGACTGGGGAGAATATCCAAAAAAAAAAACCAAAAGAGACAAACCTGCCCCCACCCCAGCGATCAACAGTTAACTGCTTCTTTGATCAACAGTTAACTAGTTCTTTTGTTAACCGCTGGCCTGGGCAGTTAAGTGGCAGGGGAGAGAATTTACATAGTAATCCCAAACTACAACACAGGGCCTGCCCACCCTGCCAGCCAGCAATTCCTTCCCAAAATCCCATCTAACCCTGCCCTCTGGCAGTGGGAAGCCATTCCCTCTTGTCCCACCACTCCATACCCTTTTCCAAAGTCCCTCTCCAGCTTCTCTGTAGCCCCTTTAGGTATTAGCACAGCAAGCACAACTGACATTTGCCTTAAGTCTCCCTCAGGTTAAAAAGGTAGGGAGAAATCCTGCTTGAAATAACTGCTATTGTATTGCAGTTGCATCCTGGAGGCTCAGCTGGGGAATGGTGCCAAGGACTCTGATGCAGGACAAAATTTCCTTGCCATCAGAATGGGTGTATTCTAAATTCCCAGTGTTATTGTTGCTTCCAAGTATTGTCCTACAGCCTTGTCATTTACTTGCTCATCTCCTTAAGGTGGAAAACAGCTGTGGTGAAAGCAGACCTGCCAGCCAATCCCAGCCAGGGGTGCAGTGTCCCCTCCTAATTCTCTGTCACACTTGTTAGCTACTCCACAACCAAAGTGTCATAGAATGGATTGGGTTGGAAAAGACCTCCGAGATCATCAAGTCCAACCCTTGGGCCAACTCCAGTCCCTTGACCAGATCATGGCACTCAGTGCCACGGCCAATCTGCATTTAAAAACCTCCAGGGATGGGGAATCCACCCCCTCTCTGGGCAGCCCATTCCAATGCCTGAGCACTCTCTCTGTAAAGAACTTTTTTCTGCTCTCCAACTTCAATTTGCCCTGGCAGAGCTTGAGCCCATCGTGCCCCCTTGTCCTATTGCTGAGTGCCTGGGAGAAGAGACCAACCCCCACCTGGCCAGAACTTCCCTTCAGGTAGTTCCAGACAGTGCTGAGGTCACCTCTGAGCCTCCTCTTCTCCAGGCTAAACACCCCCAGCTCCCTCAGCCTCTCCCCACAGCACTTGTGCTCCAGTCCCTTCTCCAGCCTCGTTGCTCTTCTCTGGACCCGCTCTAACCCCTCAATCTCTTTCCTCAACTGAGGGGCCCAGAACTGAACACAACACTCAAGGTGTGGCCTCCCCAAGGCAGAGTCCAGGGGAAGGGTCACTGCCCTGGGCCTGCTGGCCACGCTAGTTTTGATCCAGGCCAGGATTCCATTGGCCTTCTTGGCCACCTGGGCCCCTGGAATTGATAAAACAATGAGAAATTACTGAAAGAATCCTTGCCAAGGTTGTAATTTGTGTTTTTTCTTGTACACAAACATAACTCGGGGCTTTGCTGGTAACGCACCAACTTCAATGAAAAGGGAAACCAAACCATGTCAGATTTTCCTAACAATTGTAGTTTTTGCCTAAGGAGCTCAGGATGGCTGCCACCTCCCAGTTTGCCAGCCGGTACAAGAAGGATGTGAGCGTGGAGGCCGTCAGGGCCAAGGTTGCCCGCAGGAGATCGACCCTGCAGAAGGAGAACAGGCACAAGCTGTTCGAGAAGGGCCGGCAGTTCGGGCTGGCGGATGTCAACGTTCAGCTCTCCAAAGAGAGGGGAATTTCTGACCTCAAGGAAGCAAGGGAAATGTGCTCTCAAGAGAACAGCGGTGTAAAACAAAGTAAAGGTGCTACAGACCTTTTTCTAAATGTTAAAAATGTCTTTAAGTAGATTTAGTAACATTATCAAGGGGACCGAATTGTTGTCAACTTTTTAATTTGAAGAAAAGGTTTAAAATTTATAACCCAATGACTACCAGTCCTTTTAACTGTTAAAATCAAGCAAGTAAAATCTTAATACAGGTGCATCCTCCTCACTGCTCTGGTGCTATGAGTGAGGTTTTGCTCTGATTTGTCTGCAGCATTTTGCTGTTAATACTCAGTGGGAAGTCTCCTGCTGATTGCTTTGTCCTTCAAGATGTGAAAAACTCCAGTCTAAAATCTCATCTAATATACAACTGGGATCTGTCATGTGCTTAAAGTATGCTTAGAAATAGATAATTGTATATTATAATATATAATTGTTAATGTGTAAATGCATAACATAATTTTATGTTAGTAATTGCTAGTTTTTCATAGTTCATCTTTCCTCTCAGAAAACAGGCCCTGCATATATACTCAGTTCTGCTCCCTGGCTCTCCTGGATGCTTGTGGTCTAAGAAATTAAGTTAGTCTTTAAAAATATTAACAGATTTCTCTAGAAATATTTTCACTTTCAGTGTTTTGATATCAGAAGATTATAGGAGCATAGTCCCTGACTGGAAAATTATTGGAGTGCAATCTGTATGTAGTCATATCAAGTATGAAATTTAATACATTTATGTCTCTATTATATTTAATAAATTTCAACTTTAAGTAGATCTTAATTTTTCAGATACAAATGTAACTCGGGTTCAGCATCATCTTAAGGGTTTTTTTTTCATAGAACTTCTGGCTCATTTATTCTCAGCCAGAGACAGGCTTTGGTATCTAAAGCTGACCTGAAGTTCAGCTTTCAATAATATTACAGGTGTTCAAATAGAGAAACTGGTGCAAGTAAACTAAATAAGTAGTTCAGGTGTTAGTTCTTGTACCTACTAACCTTGCAGGAACAGCCTGTACACTCTAAAATGGGAATGAATTTACAGTAATCCTGGTGGATATTGAGGAAGGTGTATTTGTAAGTTGAAGTTTATCATTCTCTTAGTAGGAAGAGTTAAAACAAGAGATTCTGGGTAGTCTTCTCCTCTTTGGCTTAGTATGTTCCTCTTCCATCATGGAAAAACTTACTGAAAGTTTCTGACTTGCTTATTTTTGCTTCAAAGATACCTTCATGATTTTAAAACATGCCTGTCTTCCCTCCTTGGTGCAGAACAGCCTGTGAGTGCAGCCACCAGGAGGATGAACGAGCGCAGGGAGATGCTCCAGCGCTACAAGGAGGAGAAGGAACGTCGGAAACTGGTGGAGCAGAGGGAGAAAACCAAGAAAGGGGTGTTCAAAGTTGGGCTGTACAGACCAGCTGCTCCTGGATTCCTTGCACTTCCCTGCGAGGATCCTGTGGTAGCCAAGCCAAAAGAGAAGGTGATAAAAGGAATTTTTAATATCCAAGTTGGTTATTTCTGTAAACTCTGCTAGAATTTCTGTTTGTGTACAAAATATGTTATTCCAAGCCAAAAGAGAAGGTGATAAGAGGAATTTTTGATATCTAAGTTAGTTATATCTGTAAACTCTACTAAAATTTCTATTTGTATACAAAAAATGTTATTCCAAGTAACATATTTGGAATAACATATTGGAATAACACAACATAAAGTATTATATATAACATAATAACATGACATAATAAATAACATGACATAATAACATGATGTCATGACATAATAGATGCCATGACATGACATAGTAAATGACATGACAGAATAACAAACTATTTTCAAAATAGTTTATTTTGAAAATGCTTTATTAATATATCTGTTATAAGGAACAATAATGGAGTCATTTGGCTCATTTTTTTTAAACAAAGCTTGAAATGCTACTAGTGATATGTGGATTTTTGTATTTTTGACTGTTCAGTTCAAAACCTGGAATGATTCATTCACAAATGAAACAACTAAATTGTCTTAGAACTGGTAACTTGTTCCCCTCTAGTCCATTTGCCTTTGAAAGTTTTTCAGGTCACACACTTGACCCGTTTTGCACAGACATGTAATTTTTCCACACTTGTGCCTCTTGCTCATTCTCTGATGAGAGGGAAAAAGAGTGTGTTAACCCTGGTTTCCTTGGGGATGTTTCCAGGCAGCTCCTGCTTTCTCTGGAAGGATTACTCGATCAAAGGCCAAGATGCAGGAAGGAAAAACTCTGATCCCAACAGCACCCAAGTCCTCCACGGTTTGTTATATATGTAGATAGGAATTTCAGGGAATAAATGTAGGGAAAAGGATGCGATTTCAGACCATAACTCAGGGCTGCATCTTTGCAAGTTTGGTTAGATCAGGGGTGTTATGGGTTTAGCCAGGTAAGCCTGGATCAAACCGATCACAAGGACAAACAGAAAAGAGCACAGATCTTCTGGATCAGTGTTTTAATTGGTTTTTTCAAGCTATTACAGCCACCAAGGACTGCAGATGTGTAGAGGTGGTGGTGAGGCTGCTGTACTTTGGTTTGGGCTTGGGGCACCCAGTGCACCTCCTGTGAATGCAGATTGTAAGAATCAGTTCATTCTTCACTCGTGCCAACACTGAAGTAATTTTTATTTTTATTGTGAAGCTTGACAGTCCCTTGTACTATTAATTTTATAAAGTAGGTTCTGTTGAGTAATTTCACCATCAGGAATCTGCAAAAGAAGCTGCATTTTGAATGTAGCAATCCTGCCTTGCAAATCTTCTATGTATTTGAAGGAATTCCAGTCATAACTTTACAAAGGGACAACTGGGTTAATATTAATTTATTATTTTAAACTGATTTTTGAAACACAATGGGTACTAAGATGTGGCAGTAATTGGCAGCAGTTTGTTTCATAGCAAACTTAAACTGTTTCTTAAATATTATTCTTTTTCTGACAATTTCTTAACCAATTGCAGAATGCATGTATATAATAATACAATAATTACATGCCTAGACTGATCTATTATCCTTAATATCTCTTTTTAAAGCACTCTGTGCCAAATTATTTGACTTTTTCTTTTAACTATAATTTAGGATAGAGACACGAGGGAGGAAATTTGGCTGCTGAATTTCTGGAAATCTGATATTTCACAAAGAAACATTTTAACTTTTTCTTGTAGGTGAGTGCCCATGGGCAGAATGTGTTCCCTACACCAGCAGGATGTAAACAGATGGGTTCAGTCAAAGTGGCTGAGAAAGAGAAAGGTATGGAAGTAGAATGATCCCTACACCTGACCCTGGGAAAGGATGCTGTGTGGTTTGGGTGTGCAGAGCTCTTGTTTGCCTCCAGGAGTGTCACAGGCAGTCACTGCTCCTGTTACAGAAGAGCCAGAGAATTCACCTGGAAAGATGTACAGCTGACAGGAGGGAGATGTTTTTCCTTGGTGTTGTGGATAGCCTGTAAAATGGCTGTTTGTAAGGGCTGTAAATATTGTCAGTGAGTTCTGTACAGAAGATACACTGATGTCTGTGGTCTCTGGGAGAAATTATTTGTGTAATTCAGCACTGGAAAAGGTTTGGAAAGGGATAACCTGCTGGGAAAGCACATCAGCACATAATGTTGGAGCCAGGAGCCCAAAATTCTGGTTCACACCAGTGCAACTCAGTGAATGTGTCATTGTCTTTGTCAAATATGACAAGTACAATCCTATAGTCTCATATTTTAAAGCAGTTCTTTCTGCATCTGTCACTTTCTATGTGACAATTACACATATTTCTTGAGAAAGCAGCAATTAGAAACCAAACCCATCCCACCTTTAAGGGAGCAGAACAGCTTTGATCAGAAATTCCTCCCCATAGCCCAGTGATGTCCGTGCCTTAAGTAGATACAGCCAAGCCATGTGGAATATTGAAGTTAATGCAAGATATTTGGTAATTAAGTGAAATTACTTTCACATCATTAATCTAATTAAATCAGCAAGCAGCAGAACTTTATTGAAATAAATTTCAGCAGTGCCTGCAGTGACTACTGAAAAAAATCTTATTGGTGTTTGATATAACAATTAAAATATTTCAATTTTGAAAAATTGTCCACTAGACTTGAATATTCGTTTTGTGCTGAATCAAGAATATGCATTTTATGTACTTCAATTTCCCTGCCATGGCAGAGGGTTGGAATGAGATGATCTTTAAGGTCCCTTCCAACCCAAACCATTCTGTGATTCCATGAAACACCAGTATAAAAATGTTGGTGAAGTGAATGTTTGCTAAATCGAATATTATAATTATTTCTCTAGTAATTTTTTCCCAGGTTGTCATTCCAGCTTGTGCAGAATGGCAGATTGACATGAAAGACATGGAGAGCATTAACAGTAACCAAGTGGGGCTACTGGATTTCAGGCAGAGTATGGAATAAAGATCTCACATGACATTTTTCTGTGCAGGAAAATACTATCATTTTTAAAGGCTATTGGAAACTACTGAAATACAAAGATGAAAATTATTGAGATGGGTAATATGGTGCATGAACTTGTCATATTTTATAAAGTATTTCAGAGGCAATTAGTCTTAAGAATACTTTGTTAGATTACATTAAATTCTGACCTTGGAAATCTTTCACATAATGGCCAGGACATCACTTTGTTACACTGATGGTTTGCTTAAGCTTCCAGCTGTGCAAATAACCATGGCAAGGTTATCCCTCTGGAAGGCTTCATCTGTAAACCAGGGATGGCATTGACTCTGATTGCAGGGAACATGGAGAAGGGTTCCTTGAGCTTTGTGCATGGCATCCAGCACACTGCAGGTCCTGCTGTGCAGTAAAACACCTTCAGTCAGGATCCTCAGGGCACTGCCTGGATGCCAAGGCTGAGCTGTGCTGTCCATCTTTGCACTGAACTGACCAAAAAACCTCAGCCTTGTTCATTCTGGCAAACTGATGCAACTGATAATTGCTCTTATACTTCTCTGATTTCTGCAAAATCTAAACTGGAGTGCAGCTTCTTGAAATCTCTGGAATGAATGTGTCTTACAGCATTGCAGACTGCAGCCCAGCCAGCCCCCAACATGAGGATCACCAGAGCAGCTGCCTCTGCAGCCAGGCAGGTGCTGAGACCCACCAAACCCACAGCAGCTGCTGCTGCCACTGCTGGTGAGTGAGGCAGGGACTTGTGGGGCTCAGCTGCACTTAATCTGTGTCTGCATCATGCCAAATGATCGTGTAACAAAAAGACTAAATGCTGTAGTTAGACTCTCATCTTTATTGCAATGTTTAAATTAAGATGTTGAATCCAACATTGGACAGTTTCCAATAAAATCCATCACTGTGGAGCTCCAATGTCCACATGGTGATTACAAACTCAGAGAACAAAGCCAGGACTGGTAAAGATTTGCCACTTTGGTGTATTGTTTATGGACATATGGTTATTAAATATGTGAGCAGGAGCTAATACCTCTGGAAGAGATGAGGGCCTTTGTTCTTCCAGTCAGGAATTTATCTTTATCCATCTTTGCCTGCTTACTACAATTTAATTCACCAACAGAAATTGGTATAGAAATTAAAAATCTGAACTCAAATTGGCCTGACATGTCCCTTCACCCTTTAAGGAAATAAGGTGACTTTTATTGTTAGTATATGACATTTAAAGACTAATGATTTAATGAATCTGTTTGCTTTTCTGGATGATGCATCTTTTACTAGGCTGTTAAATCTTAGACAAGGTTTTCTTTTGAAGGAACTTTTGCAATGTTGTGGCTTCCTTCTGGTCACCTTCCACTCAAGAAGCAAAGCAGCCTCCCCCTGTCTTTAGCACCTGGATTTTTATGGCATTCTTTTGGTGGAATATTGCCTTAATCAGATGCCTTTTTGACCTCTGGAAGTTTCTCTTGTTCTAGGTAACCAGTCTCAGAGAAAGACAACAAATGTAGGAAAGCAGAAGCAAACTGTCAAACCTGACACCACAAAGGTGAGTCCTTTAATGTTTGAAAGCAGTAAAACTGATATAAGAGCCAATAACTGTCATTTGGACTGAAATAAGTGTTCAAGTGTGGATGTAATAAGTTCACTAATAAGGTAGATTTTGGGAAGAAGCTGCATGTGTTTATTCTGCCATGTTTTGAAAATTAAGCTCAAATTTTTTGCTTGTATAGAATCATAGAACACCATGAGTTGGAATGGACCCACAGGGGTCATCAAAGTCCAACCCCTGGCCCTGCACAGGACAAGCCAAGAATCTCACCATGGATATGGATGTGATTGATGGATGTCTTGATTAGTAACCAAGATCTGGACAATGATTTAACATAGACAAGAAGTTCTTGCAGGACACATCTCACATCTGATGTTTTAACTTTGCTGGTTCAGTCAAGCAGTTGTGAATTTTGTGCAATTCCTTCCTTTTTGAAGCACACTTTGAATGTGTCCTTTTCCTGCTTGGGTATCAATATGAGACTCTAGAAGCTGAGAAATAAACACATTTTTAGGTTTTGAACCCCCAAAAAATAAAGCTGGAAATGCTGTTCTCTGCAAGGCAGACATGATTGATAACTGAAGACAGTCATTGTGGTTCTTGGTGTCCTCACTGTAACAAAGCATTTCTGGCTCTGTCAATGATTTTTCTCCTTCCAAAGTGTATTAAAAGCAGAATTCAAGGTTTACATTCCTAGCAGGGGTTACTGAATTATAACAAGACTTTCAGTGGATTGAGGATGCTTATTTCCTTGCAAAACAATCTAAGTTCTTTTGGCTGGTTTGAGCTAACAGTTCTCTCAACTGGGTATCTCAGAAATGTGTCCTGTGTGCCTATCTGGCCACACAGCTCATAAGAATGTGGATTCAACTTATTGTTTCATTTTTCCACCTCTAATGACATTCTGTGGTCCCAACTGCACTTGTCTTGGGCTGCATTCCTCAGCTATCAGCCTATTTCAGCTTGTTTTGTTGGAGTATGTGTGTAAACTGTGATTATTCAACAGGCCAGTTGGATTTGGAGCCAGCAATTCTGCTCTTGAAGAGCATTTTTTCCTGGCAGTGGGAGCCAGCATTTGGTAATTGTAATTATTGTTTTGGTAGGTGTTGTGCTTTAGTCCCTTGAGTGGATTGTTGCAATCCTTGAAGTGCTTCTCCTGTCTCTAGAATAGATTGCAGGTGTCAGAAATGGTTGGATTTGGTAAATCATCATTTCTCTACAGGTTTGCTGTTGTAGAGGGGGACTTGCTGGAACTTTCCTTCCTGCTGCCTCTCAGACAGTCATGTTCTAACCCAGCCCATGCCTGTAGCAAACAATAATTCAATAATTTCATTTGTCTCTTTATGCTGTTATAGGTTATTCCTTCTAAACGTGAAGTGAAGAAAAACACCCAAATTGATCCAGAGGTGAAAGGTTCTGCAGCTGATTCCAAACATTCAGTGCCAGTAGAACCTGAGCAGGAACAAACCTCGGTGGAAAACAACAATTCTGCTCCAGGGAGACCTAGAGCTCTCTCTTTTGCACCTCAAAACTTTGTGTTCCAGCCACCAAGAGGATTAGTGACCTACCCAGCTACACCCGGGCCTTCTTCTTCAAGGGCACCCACTGCCTTCTGGGATTTCTCAAAATCTCCAGTGTAAGATTCTTTCTTCTAAAGGGTCCTAAAATGCCAAGGGAACCTCTCTGTAATGGCACAGAAAACATTTGTGTGTTGTGGTAACACCTGATCATCATTTTTGCTATCATTACTTGAATGTGGAGTTAATACAACATCAAATATGGAATTAATCCTTGATTCTGTCCATGCTTTAGAAACAGCTATCAGGGACTCTGCCCTATATCCCTCTGCACAGACTTATTAATTTTAGTAAGATTTGCTTGAGTTCTCTAGTGCTGTATGGAGGATTGCCTTCTAAACTCTGCACTTCTGTGTCTTTGGCCATATTTGATGGCAGTTTCTCAGTGTGTCTTAACTTTAAATGTACTTTTCTTTCCTTGCAGCAAAAGAATTGAAAAATCCAGTGAAACTAAAGCACAAAAGCTTAATTTAAGAAGTCCAATTCCACCTGCTGTTAAAGGCATTCAAGAGCAGCAAATGACCACAAGTTTGAAAGGAGAAGGTAGGAAGTTCACCTTTATTGTTCCAATGTTTTTGGGTACTACTGGACTCTGGACAAATTCCTTCCATATTTTTCAGCAGGTGAATCAGATGAGAAAACTTCCACTCAGAGATCAAATGAAACAATTCCTGTCTCAACAGCACTTGAAGGGAAGTCAGATGATACAGGAGAGCAGGAGCATGATGTGCCCTATTTCAGGTTTGGGTTCACTTGTTTCACTTCCCTCCTGTCCATTAGAAGGTCCTTAACATGAGTGATGAGACAGCTTGTAAAGATCAGCTTAATCAGGAAAAAAATTCTTTCCAGAGAGGTTGCTCAGGCATTGGAATGGGCTGCCCAGAGAGGGGGTGGATTCCCCATCCCTGGAGGTTTTTAAGGTGAGATTGGCCGTGGCACTGAGTGCCATGATCTGGTAAAGGGACTGGAGTTGGACCAAGGGTTGGACTTGATGACCTTAGAGGTCTTTTCCAACCCAATCCATTCTGTGATTCTATGCCTTTCATGGTGATTGGTGTCTGTCAGCAATGACCTGAGCAGGCACACATTCCTGTCTTCCCCTCTGTATTTTAATGCAAGGAAGAATATACAATTTTGGAGACTTAACACTTTGTCCTAAGGAGCACAAGCTTGAAAGCAGTCAGAAAGATATTGTATCTCAGCTAGTCAGGAAAATAAAACAATCTAATGACTTCTGCTTAAAGATTGTGGCTTCTTTGAAAGGCAAAAGGGTTAGTCACAGAATCATAGAATGGATTGCATTGGAAAAGATCTCCAGGATCATCAAGTCCAACCCTTGGTCCAACTCCAGTCCCTTGACCAGATCATGGCACTCAGTGCCAGGGCCAAGCTCAGTTTAAAAACCTGCAGGGATGGGGAATACACCCCCTCTCTGGGCAGCCCATTCCAATGCCTGAGCACTCTCTCTGCAAAGAATTGTTTTCTGATCTCCAACTTCAATTTCCCCTGGCAGAGCTTGAGCCCATCGTGCCCCCTTGAGTGCCTGGGAGAAGAGACCAACCCCCACCTGGCCCCAACTTCCCTTCAGGGAGTTCCAGACAGTGCTGAGGTCACCTCTGAGCCTCCTCTTCTCCAGGCTAAACACCCCCAGCTCCCTCAGCCTCTCCCCACAGCACTTGTGCTCCAGTCCCTTCTCCAGCCTCGTTGCTCTTCTCTGGACCCGCTCCAGCCCCCCAAGATCTTTCCTGGTTTTAGTAACCATTAACAGCAACAAGTTAAGAAATTCTCCAGAAGATTATTTTTTTCCTCTATTCCTTTATTTTCAGAAACATTCTTGGGAGTGAGACAGAGAGGCTGCTGTCTCAGTGCCTCCAGTGGGATGGAAACCTGGAGCTGGACATTCCAGAGGATGGTAAGAGGGAACTGCAACAGGCACTGGAAGGGATGTTGTGGGAACTGGAGGGGACAGAGGGAAGTAAATGTGTGTCTGCTGTTTGATAAACAGCACTGTCTGCAGCACTTCATAAAAGCTGTGGCAAATAAAGCCACTAACACTTGGTGATTGATAAAGGGAATAGAGTGCACAACAAAATAGTTGTTCTATTGTCAGTTTGAAGTGTACTTAAATGTGTGACTTTAACCAAGCTGATTTTTTAAAATAAGATTAGGTTTCAATGTAGAATAAATGTGGGAAAATGAAGATGACTCAATGCTTGGAGATAGTAAATTTATTGAATGAAGCAAGTTTAGAGCAGATCAGTGGATAGGGAGGCTCCATCTGAATTATACTGCAGGTTTGCAATAGGTGAACATAGTTCAAACAATAAACAAATTCCAGACTCTTCAAATGCTTGAGTTAAAGGAATTGTGCATTGAGGATTATTTGAAGATGTACTTTATTTTTTTCCTGTTGCTAAAGCCAAAGATCTGATTCGCACCACAGTTGGTCAGACAAGATTGCTCATAGGAGAAAGGTTCAAACAGTTTGAAGGACTGGTTGATAATTGTGAATTTAAACGAGGTGAAAAAGAAACAACATGTACAGACCTAGATGGATTTTGGGATATGATTAACTTTCAGGTATGTACTTGCATGTTGACCTACTAGAGTAAAACTGATGGGCTTATTTATGAACCGTGGATTGAAACAATTTTTGTTAATATTCAGATTGTTTTTTATTTTTAATGTAAAAATTGCAGGTCCTTGTTTAACACTTTCTGACAGTGAATAATAGCAGTTGGTCTGCTATGATTTATAATTCATGGGCCAGTTCTTCTGTTGTGTCTTTGTGTGGCCTGTGTATCTTGCCTGTCTCTGGAATGAGTGTGTGGCCAGATCTTACTCTGGTTTGGAGTGAGGGTACAGTCACAATGTCCATCTGGAGCAAAAGCTGGAGCTTTTGGGACATTCCTGGAGCTCCCCTGGAATGTGGGGGTTCCCTGCTTCAGTATGAGAATAATGCAGAAACTACAATAAGCCTATTTAGGGCTGAGCTCAGGTGGTAGAAAACCTTCATCTCTTGATGATTTCATTAATTTCAGAATCAAGTATAATATTCTGAATTATCAAAAGGGCTCTCAACAGGGTTTGTAAATCTGCATTCAGAAAAGGACTTTTTAACTGCTTAAATTAAATGATTTGTTGTGGTCCTAGTCACAGGTTTTGAATTGCCTGCAGGAAGTGGAAGGGTTTGACCTGCCCTTCAGAGATATTTGAGATACTGTTTCCTGCAGAATGCAAGACTGTGCTTGTTGGGATAAAGACTGTGGTGCAGTGGGTTCTTTTGCTTTCCTTAAATGTGTACATTGTCAAAGGGCTTGAATTCAGGATGAGCACAGGATGTAAATCAGAACCAGCTCCTTCATTTTAGATCTTACTGAACAATTCTAGACTTCCCCTACGAACCTTCAAGCTACAGAAATGAGACCAGACTTGTCCTCTAAACTGAAGGTTGTGTATGTTGTGTGACCTTCATGTCAACTGTAGGAGAACATTTAATCCTTCCTATCAGTTGGTGGTTTAATTTCCTTCTGTATTTAAAGCATTTTAATGCATTAACTATGCTTGAAACTCTTATCTGATTTTATGAAACACCGTTCTGTTGGAAACCTGCTAAGTCTTCAAAATTAACCCTGTACTTTTTCTGGGCTTCTCAACAGGTTGAGGATGTGAATAAAAAATTTGATAATCTGAAGAAGCTTCAAGACAACGAGTGGCAGCCACTTGATGTCCCAAGCAAAGCAGTTGTCAAGGTATGAATAACCCCCAAAGCAGGTCTTGTATGGCTTCTTTGGATGTTAAAGTTTAAATACTCAGTGAAATTCCTCTCAGGATTCACCTTTCCTCTTTGCATCTGCCCCATGCACTTGTACCAGTTGGTGCTTGTAGTGCCAGTTGCCTTTTTGACTGGGAAGTTGGGAACTAAAAGTGAACGATGACTTTTCTTGAGTCATTAGATTCTGTGCTACTAAGATAAATCTGTTAAATTTAGCACAGAAACTTACCCTTACACTTCACCTGGGCCACTGGCCTTGAGACTGACTTAACTGGAAACTACACTGGAAAGGAAATTTGGGAGTGATGCCACTTTTGAGTAGGGAGTGCTAAACTCTAATGGTGTCCCATTAAACCAACACCATGGGTAGCTTTAAACTGCTGCTTCTCTAAACACAAATGGATCTGACATGATTCAAAATAAGTTACTGCTTATTGCAAAATGAGTTGTTTCTTCTGCTTGTTGGTTTGGAATATGTAAAATATATAATTGCTTCTGACTGACTATCAAGTCATGTTTGCATTGCCTAAACTCTGTCCAGTTCCTTGAGACTGCTTAACTAATCATAAAACCATATGAAGGTCAATAAGAGTCCAGGGATGGGAAACTGGAGGGTATGTGCTCTGTGGAGCTGCCCATAAATACCAGAACCCTACAGCAGGTACAAACCAAAACTTGCCTTCAAACTGAATGCCAGGAGAGACTTCACTGCCTGCCTGGAGTCTGTGCTGTGGTTACATTGTTGCTGCCACTAGGAGTCCCTCCATCCCAGTGTTTCCAAAATCCCTCTGGATTTATTAGGAACAAAAATTGCATTGAGCATTTCTGAACTGCAGACTCAATTGGGAAAATATTCTCAGTGTTGTCATCACAGACTAACCTTGACAGCTGATTGGCACTACAAGAGAGTCTGGAGATGAGCAGAGACCTTGATGCATAGAATTTTTGAGGTTGGGAAAGCCCTGTAAGACCATCAAGTCCAACCATCCCCCAGCTCTGCCAAGGCCACCACTGACCCACATCCCCAGGTGCCACATCCACATGGCTTTTAAATCTCTCCAAGGATAATGACTCCACCACTGCCCTGGGCAGCTGTGCCAGGGCTGGGCAACCCTTTCAGTGAAATAATTTTCCATAATATTCAATCTAAACCTCCTCTGGTGCAAATTAAGTTTAGTTCTTCTCATCCTGTCACTGCTACCTGGGAGAAGAAACCAACGCCCACATGGCTCCATCCCCATCAGGATGTTTCAGGGAGCAATAAGGTTCCCTGAGCCTCCTTTTCCCTCTTGCTCTGTGTGGGGCCAGCGGCTGTGGAGATCATAGAATCACAGAATGGATTGGGTTGGAAGAGACCTCCAAGATCATCAAGTCCAACCCTTGGTCCAACTCCGGTCCCTTTACCAGATCATGGCACTCAGTTCCACGGCCAAGCTCACCTTAAAAACCTCCAGGGATGGGGAATCCACCCCCTCTCTGGGCAGCCTATTCCAATGCCTGAGCACTCTCTCTGCAAAGAATTTTTTTCTGGTCTCCAACTGAAATTTCCCCTGGCAGAGCCTGAGCCCATCGTGCCCCCTTGTCCTATTGCTGAGTGCCTGGGAGAAGAGACCAACCTCCACCTGACCAGAACTTCCCTTCAGGCAGTTCCAGACAGTGCTGAGGTCACCTCTGAGCCTCCTCTTCTCCAGGCTAAACACCCCCAGCTCCCTCAGCCTCTCCCCACAGCACTTGTGCTCCAGTCCCTTCTCCAGCCTCGTTGCTCTTCTCTGCTCAGTTGGGTTGGAAGAGACCTCTGAGATTATCAAGTCCAACCCTTGATCCAACCCCACTGTGATCACCAGCCCAGGGCACTCAGTGCCCTGGGCTGGTGATCACAGTGGGATTGGATCAAGACATGGTGGATTCTCTGTCCCTGAAGGTGTTTAAGAGGACACTCAGTGCCACATCCAGTCCCTTCTCCAGCCTCCTTGCTCTTCTCTGGCCCCGCTCCAGCCCCTCAATCTCTTTCCTCAACTGAGGGGCCCAGAACTGAACACAACACTCAAGGTGTGGCCTCCCCAAGACAGAGTCCAGGGGAAGGGTCACTGCCCTGGGCCTGCTGGCCACACTATTTTTGATATGCTCATGTGTAACTGCTCTACCAAAGCCTCCAGGTGTGACCTGGACTCTCTTCCCTTCCAGAAGAAGGCAGTGGCAGGGGCAGTGCCCAAAGCCAGGCCGGGAGCAGCAGCCAGGAATGCTGCCCGGAGCCGCCTGGCTGCTGTCAAGACAGCCATGAGGGAGAGGATGAAGCAGGACGGAGCTGCTGATGGTGCACTGCAGGTCAGGCTGCCAGAAGCAGAAAAAGTGGTTTTTGATGCAGGATTTTTCAGAATTGAAAGCCCTGTGAAGAACTTTTCAGGTAAGTGAAACTTAATCGTGATTTTTGTGGCTTGAAAGTACTGAAAGGAGTTTAATCCATTTCACTGGGGAGAGGAATTGGGCTGTTCATACTGGATACAAGTCCAGGGCTGGCCACAGTATTTCAACCAGTGACTAATTACATCACGGCTCCAAAGCAAATTGTTGTACATGAATGTGCTGATTTGAGTGGTTATGGCAGCATGAAATCCCTGCTTAGACAGAGGGGTGAAATAGCTGCTTCATGGTTTTCCAGCATAACTTTAATAATGAAATTCTAATCTGACTGTTCCCAGGTTCAGCTGACAAACCCCTTCATCAAATTCAGTGCCAGCTGATGTCTCCTGATTGTAAAACAGGAATTGGGATCTTTTATTTTTAGCTAAACCTCTTGCAGTGCTGTTTTCAAAGCTGCAAATAAAGTCAATCCATAATCTGTGTTCATGGTTAACAAGATTGTAACATAATCCAGTTTGCTATAAAAGGTGTTTAATAGTTTGGGGATTTTAACAGGTGCTCCAAATAGAACTTCATTTTCAGTATCTTATTGACGTCGATATGTATTTCCAGTAATTCTGCACTCTTTGGGAGCCATTCTGCTCCTCTTCCATTTCTAGTTCATAATTTGGCTTTGAATTCCAATTTTTTTTGTGTAGATCCCTCTTCTCATCACACAACTAGCAATTTTTTAGTGTACCTCTTGTTAGGAGAGAACTCCTGAAAAGCTTTGAGCAGCACTGGGTTTAAGCAAACTCCAGCAGAGAATCTGTTATGAGCATCACTTCTGCAACTGTGTCTTTTTAATTCTATTAAAATTATCTACTTTGAAAGGTGGAAGTTAGTAATTTCAATTCCTCCTGGCAGGGTGTGTAATTTTCCATATAATATTAGCATAAGACAATTCAGCAAGCAGAAGACAATTGTGTTTCTGGCTGGAATCATAATGATCAGTTCATTTCAGCTTTCTGGAAACTGCTGCAGTAATGAAAAATTAAACACATTTCTCAGGCTTGCTTTTAAAGACACCTCACAAATCTTCCCAGAGGACTCCTGGAAAACAGGCAACTCCAAGATCATCCCGTAGGGTTTTGCTTCCCAGCACTCCTTACCCTCTTCGTGACCGTGCAAAACAAACACCATTTGCTCACAATCTGAAAATGGACCAAGATTCCCCTGAAAAAACTCCCCCACTGGATAAACTCCCTCCTGGTGTTCTTGAACAAAGGTAGGCACGTTAAGGCAGCTTTTAATTAACTTTGTACAAGTAATTTTACAGTTTTAACTGAAAGATGTATTGTTAATACCCATTAAATCTTACCCTCCAATTTGGCAGTGATGAAGGTTGCAAAGTCCTTGTGGCTTTTCCTTCTCTTGAGTAAATATTAAGGAGTTTGCCCAAAGGTACTTTTGCTGTTGGGGTGGAAGTTTATTTGCCCAGAAAGTTTGACAAGCTCACCAGTGGCAGCCAAGCCAGCATAATTGCAGAACAAATTGTAAGATCAGCTGGGCAAGTCAAAAGATGATGGAAGGTGATTGATGAAGATGATTGAGAAGAATGAACATGTTTTGGTTTCTCTTCCAGCATTTCCATGGCTGCAGAAGAAATCTGTCCTGTTGCCAGCACAGCAGAGGGAAATGAGGTAAGTCATGCAAAGCTCATGTATGTGCTGTAAAGATTTTGTTATTATTACCAAGGAAAATTTACCCCCAGACACTTGGATTTCTGATCAAATCCTCTCTAAGTGATCTTCTGCATTCCTCAGGTTGGGGCTTTTTCCTTCTCAGTATGGACATAGGTGGGGACTGCTGCAGTTTGGGGACCTTGGCTTGCTCCCTTGGAGGCCCTGCCTGCTGCATGAGGACACTTGTCACTTGGGCAAACATTGTTTCTTGAAGTCCCCTACCAGTTTCCTGGGGTGAATTTTGTGAATGCTTTTGCATTTTGGGGACCAGACCCAACAGCACTCCTGGTCCTCCTGCAGAGCTTTGGGCTGTTCCTCTCTTTAAATTACAGTAAGGACTGTGTTACTAATCCAAGTATCAGAAATCCATGTCCTGAATTGACTGAGGACTTGGTGTTTCCTGTGTTTAGATAGTCCTAAAAAATCTAAAATAAACAAGAATGCAACCTCCATAGTTTAGATGATACTGTGCCACTTCATGAAAACCAGTGCTTTGGTGTTAATCATCCTTTAGTATCTTCCATTGGAAATGGAGTATCTTATTTTTATTTGTTACTGCTTGGATCTGTGTGTGACTGCAGCAGTCATTTCCCCTCCCATCCCCATATATGTTACAAAAAAAAATCTCTGTTAATAATTTTTTCTTATGCCTTTTACTTCATCCTTTCTCTATCAAATGAGAAATTGCTTGCTGGTGACTTTTCTCCCTGGGGAATCAGTATTGCTGGTAGGTTTTCCTTGAGGAAAAGTCTCACCAGAGAACATCCTCACAATGATTTTGGTACTTGAATCCCAAGATCTTCTGTCCTGTAGAAGAACTTCATTGTACTGTGGAAGGGATTTCAGACTTGGAAAATAGTTCCATGGATTGGGTCACTGCCTGTGCTTTGCACAGTCTCTGGAGATAAAACTCCCTCTCTCCTGAATTGTCCATAAAACCTGGAGATCAGATGTGTGGGCTTGGTCTGCCATAACAGGCTGGGAACAGTGAAAATCCCTGTTTTTCAGGTGCTGGAAAATTCTAGCAGTGAATCAAAAGCAATGGATGGCATGGAAGAGATGGAACTCTCCACTGCAGAACAAGGACAAGACGTTGTCATGTGCAGCCCAGAGAAGGATCCTGTCACAGAGACAAACTGTGATGAGTCTGGAGGACCAAAAATCCATCAGACAGGTGCAAATCTTAGAGCTGCACAGTGTGGTTTGGGTGGGACTGCTGGGCCCTGGGGTTATTCTGAGGTTTTGTGATAACCTAAATATTACTCTTTGAAACCACAGTGTCAGCTTAAGTTATGTGTGCTGTTAGCAAAACCTGTATTTTTTTAAGATGTAGAAAACAACACTGTTTTTTCAGCTTTGGCAGCATCAAACTAACCTTTCTAAAAAATGAAATATTCTTATTTTTCAGCTGTCTCATGTAGTGATTTGACATCCAATGACAGGAGTCCTTTTGATATGGTAAGTTGACCTTCAAGTTTGTTTGACTGAGACAAGCTGCCTGTTTCAGTGCTGTTCACCTTTGCTACAGACTTGGTTACTGCACAAAGAAAATTAAACTCCTAAAGATGTTATCGAGGCCATTCATTTAATTTAAATACAAACCACACTCCAGCTGTTCCCCTGCTTGAGCTCACACTGATACTTCTTATTGCACATGATGAGTGTAGGATGAATCAACATGTTTATGAGAAAATAACACCCAATTCTTATCAGATTGATCCTTTAAATTATGCTCCTTACTAATTTCCTTGTAGATATTCATTAACATAATGAACAGCCTGGTTTACTTCCACTTTCTTCATGGAATTTTTCAAGTCTGTCCCAACTGTTGGGTTTTTAAATCACTGTAACATTTAGGGCTGGAAGAAAGATTCAACAAGGAAAAGTGTGCAAAAACTTTCAAAATGTTAATAGAATTTGAGTGTAGAATTTCTTGTGAAAAATCCTCTTTTAAATATGAATTAGTGATTTAAATAAGGAGTATCTTCAACATGGTCCATGTGTAGTCACTTCTTATTTTAAGTCTGGAAATAAGCTTGTAAAATTCCTCATAGCAAGGTCATGGTACTTGCAGTGGCCCCTGATTGTAACAAACTGTTCCTCAAGCACTGACTCCATGCTCTGATTCCTCCCACAGCCCGTGCTGGATGCTGAGCTGCCCTTCACTCCAGTCAGGACCAAAGCCCAGAAGTTTCCAGCAGCTGAAGTGTTCAGTGACCTCATTGTATTTTCTCCTGTTGTCTCCTCTGGGGATAAATGAAGAGTGACTTAGAATGTAAAATATGTAAATTTTCTCAGCAAGAAGCCCACAGAGGGTATCTGGAACACAGCCTGCTACCCTGGAACTGTTGTGAGGGAAGGGGCAGCTGTAGGAGTAAATCTGTTCATGGGTTTGTAACGTTTTGTGGTGCAGTTGTTGTGCATCCAGCACTGCTGTGCGTTGGTAGTGGGCTGTGTTCTGGAGATACCTGCTGTTATCACTGCTTGTTGTGAGTTCTGATGCAGCCTGAAATATTTTTATGTTGGTATCATTTCATGTATTTCCTGTCTCCTTCAGGTTGTAAAGCTCTTCAAACTTTTATGCCCTGGTCTTACTTACCTCATGACTTACAAGGTGCCTCCCAGCTTAGCTGTGCCCATGCCCTGTTCCTGAGGCAGGGGCACCTTCTGGGGTGAAACCCAGCCTGTTCCCAAAGCACTTCTCCATGCCCTGTCCCTGCTCTGAGGGCACCTCAGGCTCTGGCACCAGCTATGGCAGTGCTGGGTGCATGGAATTCTTTCCGGGGGAATTTTCCCAATGGCTTTGTAATATTAGGAACTATCTCAGAACAAGGTTTTCACAGTCAGATAATACCTTTTCTTGGCAATGTATTAAAATGGGCATTGATTGTTATTTCCTTTAAGGACAGAGTTTTCTACTGAGTGTCTCAAGTGCCTTCAAGTCAAATTGTATTTTCTCCTTCTTTTTGACATGTTTGACCTCAGCCTCTTCTCTCATCTTGTTCCTTGTGCATCCCCTACCTGGACTGTAACATATTTGTGCATAAGGAGCATGCCAGTTATATAGATTGCATTTGAGGAGTAGTGTGAGTACCACCAGTTGTATTTTTAATAAATACCTCACTGGGCTTCTTCTTGTCCAGGTCACCTCAGTGTAACACACACATTCTTCCACCAGCCTTGGTTCCAAACCAACAGGGATAATTCAGCCCCTCAGCAGAAAGGGGTTCATCTGACTTAAGTTCTAACCTGGGAGCTGTGTAGTGATTACACTGAAATAAAGAGAGGAAGCTGATGTGTGCTGGAATCCACTTTCTTAAGTACTGAACTCCAGTTATACACAGGTAGTTTCAGGTAGCTGTTAATGACTTGCCTGCTCTGGTTGCTCCTCAGCACAGTGACAGCTGACACACAATCATAGAATGGTTTGGGTGGGAATGGACCTGAAAGCTCATCTCATTCCACCCCCTGCCATGGGCAGGGACACCTCCCACTATCCCAGGTTGCTCCAGCCCCCATCCAACCTGGCCTGGGACACTTCAGGGATGGGGCAGCCACAGCTTCTCTGTGCTGAAGGCAGCAGTGTGCTGCTCTAGCCTACTGGATCTGCTGGAAATGTTAAGGACCCTGCTTGTAACTTGGCATCCCCCAGGGTAAAAGAAGCAACTAATAAAACAGTACAAGACATGTCAAAGAGATCTTTGGAACCCAGCAGTGGCTATTGTGCTGTTCTTGTTTTCCAGGCAAGGCTGGGATGACTCACAGCAAAGGGAACATACTTCTGTTTTCTTTTTTTTACCAGCCTGACTCATGAGGTGAACTTGCCAATAAACCCCACCCTTGAAACCAGTCTTGACTCACACAGGAGTGATGAGTGGAGAGAATCACAAGGCTTGTGACCTGTTCCATGGAGTATGTAACACTTGTAGGGATTGGATCTCCCCTGGTAGGGGAAGGGAACTCGGGACACACTGGTTTGGACCCCAGATGGGCCTTTGAAGCAGAGAGGGGTGGCTTTTCTAGCCACAGTCTAACAGAGATTTTGCCTCCTCCAGCTCTGAACCCCCTCATGAAATATCTTATTCTGGTCAGGCTCAGCGGCTCTTGAGTTTTCCCTCTTTCCCAGTGCTTCCTAGAGGATTGCTGCCCTAGTTCCCAGAACCAGAATGCCACAGGCTGCTTTCCCAGGTGCTCCTCTCCATTGCAATCCAACTGCTCCTTGTTGTTCCTCTGTCTCTCCAGCGAGAACTCTGCTCCTTCCACATTGCACTCAGCTTGCCAGAGGGTGTCACATCTTTGGGGATCTTATTGAAAACAAATTTTACTTGTGAAAAGGTTTTATTACATCAAAGTAGTCACCTGAGAAGGCACTTTTGTTACACCACAAAAAGGGGACTGAGGTGTTTATATTGGGTGCTCCCCTGGCTAAATCATGGTGGGCATGACGCTGGTGAGGGCGATGTCGCCTGCAATGCAGAGCTTGGTGATCTCGTTTAGCCTCTTCTCACGGAAGTTGTACTGCAGCAGGTGAGCATCATTGGCAGCCACCTTGAAGTGATCTGTCTCGCAGAGGACCTGGAGCTGAAATAAAAACCCCCAGTCAGCCAAAAAACCCACACTGCATTTGTTCTGGGAGAAGTTTGAAGCCACAGACTCGAGCAGGCTGGCACTGGCTGGAGCTGCTGCCAGCTGAGTGCAGCCTCGTGGCATGTGGAGGAGCTGGTGCAGCAACTCAGCTGCAACACCAGTGACCTTTGCCTTCCCCAAAACTGCTCTGCTCTTCCTCCTTCGTGTTTTAGCCCCATTTCTGTCTCCTCAAACCATGCCAGTCACTCAAAGCAGAACTCGACAGAGTAAACTCACTTTGCAGGAGAAAAATCTCAGGAAGAGCTGCCCATGGGGAAAACATTATAGAAACCTGTCCAACAACTGGTGCAGAACAGCTGTAAATAAGGAGGATTTCATAATCCATGGGAATAACAGAAGTGGGGAGAAGTTACGCCCTGGGCACTGGAGGTGCAGGAGGGAATCAGAATGCTGGAAAGGTGTGTTGAAGGATCTGCTGGGAAGCACAGGGGTGGCTGCCCCAGAGGCACCTCTGGGAGCTGATTCCTGTGCAAAATCAACAAGGTCCTTATTGGGTCTTGTTGCCCAAACCCTCCTGGTGCTGTGAGTGCACTGAGACTGAACTGGAGTGGGGCTTTTTGGTACCTTGAAGGGTTTTCCAGCTTCAAATGGAAATCTGGGAGCTGTTCTCTCCTCCTTCCCCCAGACATCTTGGAACTTTGAGTTGCAGACGATGACTTTCCTGTGGTCTTCATTGAAACGGGGGTTGAAGTGGAAGGCAACATCATTCCCTCTCTTGAAATCCAGTGAAAACCTGCAAAGACAGTAATGGATTCACTGTTTTTCCCACAAAAGCCCTGGGATCTGTTAGAAGGCTTCCTAAAAACCACACAAAGAATACCCCACACACCCTGCTGGGCAACAGCAGGGCATGTACATGTTTATTTAGTGTAACACTTGATGTTACACCAGGCAGGTGCATTCAGGAATGGACAGCACATTCCAACCCCCCTGCTCCACCCAAGAGTCCTTCATGGAAACAGCCCCCACCCTGGACACCCCCAGTACCTGTCTGGGTTGGAGTTCACTGTCCCAGTGATGGTGATGAGCAGCCGAGGGACGAGCCCTGCCTGCAGGGGCAGCTCAAAGGGCACTTTCTGGGAGACAACAGGGAGTTGATGTCAGCAAAAGAACATCTCAAAAGCCAAATGCCAGCCCTGCCACCCGCCAGGCACAGCCAGCCCCAAGTCCTTCCCATGGCCAAGGAAAATTGGGCACTGAAGGCACAGAAACCCCTACAATGTGGTGAATATGATGGAGCCATTACCATTGGAGGAGCTGGTCCTCCCTGTGGAGGAGCTGGTCCTCCCTGTGGAGGAGAAGGCCCAAATCCAGGGGCACTGGGTGGTTGTGCTGGGGCAGGAGATGGCCCAGGTGCTGCTGGCGCTGCTGGTGCTCCAGGGAATGCTCCTGGTGCTCCTGGATATGCTCCTGGTGCTCCAGGATAGGCCCCTGGTGCTCCAGGATACGCTCCTGGTGCTCCAGGATAGGCCCCTGGTGCTCCTGGATAGGCTCCTGGTGCTCCCGGATAGGCCCCTGGAGCGCCGGGATACGCCGGGAATGCCCCAGGAGCCAGGGGCTGGTTCCCCCAGGAGGGCCAGCCCTGGGCTGGGGGGGCACAGGGCGCCGGGTTGTTGCTGTTGGACAAGGCATCAGATAACTGGGGACAGAGGGAGAGAAGGGTTAGGTGAGGGATAGTCACCCTGGGATCAGGCTGAGTTCTCCAACATCCATCCTTTTTAGCCTGCTGTGTGTCCCAGGGCAAGAGCTCAGCTCTGAGCGTCTGGGCTGGGGTTTCCAGCAACCAGTCAGTGCTGAGGTAACTGGAGAGGATTTGGGGATTTACACAGATTAGCAAGGACTTGTTCCCATCCTTTCCAGAGGTCCTCACTTCAAGGCAACAGTCACAGTGTCCACCCCAGCCCCCTTCTTTTCTTAAAGAATTCCATACTCACAGAGAAACCGTCCGACATTTTTCCTAAAACAAAAAGACAGAGGATGTTTCAGTCATTTTTGACATGCACTATCTGAAAAACAGAGATTTTTGAACAGACTTAACAGTTTATAGTGGCAATTGTTGGAAGTTGCTGAGTTCCCATCACATACCTGCCTGTCAGAGCCCACAGCTCTGATGCCACAGAACAGATCCTGGTGGGATACCTGTGGGATAAATGGGGAGTCAGTGCTGTGAACAGCCTGAATGTTCCAGAAGAAATCCAGCCCAGAAGAAACCCAGAAGAACACCCCCCAGATGAAATCCGCCACTGAGCTCACAACACTGCCACTGTTATTCACTTCCCCACCCCTGAGGCACCACCCAGGAAAAACTTCCATAAAAAAACCCCAAACAGAATCCTCAGGTGGGGCCAAAACAACAACCAGGAACTGTGTGAGGGCTAAAAATCCAGCACAGCACGTCAGGGACAAGTGGGATGGAGGCCTGGAATGGTGAGAGGAGGGTGGCAGCCATGGAGACAGTCCCCTTTCTCCTCCTGTCCATCTCCAGTTACCCCATTCCAGAGGGAGGGCACCTCGGGAAGGACACACTGACCGCTCCAAGCCAGCGGATAAAAGTTGCTTTACAAGTTTTATGAGTCCACACCATGGCAGGAATAACCTGGATTCTTCCCATCAAAGGGAGCATTCAGAGGAGAAGAGGAGGGGGAAAAAGGCACAGGGAGAAACAAGGAAAGAAAAGGAAAATTCCAAATTGAAAACAGAGAAGGCAAATTCCCCTTGAAAGCAACATTCTGTTGCACAAAGCTCACAGCAGATGTGCCTGTGCTGCCTCAGGAATAACAAACTCCCAAGTTTCACAACCAACAAACAACCCCTCTGCCAGTAAAACACTTATCTCTCTGAGCCCACGGGGTTTTCAAGGCAGCCTTTCCACCAGCATCCAGACTGGAGTGTTTGAACAGTCTGTGTTTCCCAAAGCTTTTATTTGCCTCTGGGTTCTTTTTAGGCCCTTGGTTTTGCCATTGGTTTGCCAGGTGGAGCTGGGGGGGCACACAGAGCTCCTGAAAACTCCCCCAGGCTGGATCCAGGTGGGTCAGGCTCTCTGAGCAGCTGTGCTTGTGCTGCTCCCATGAGACGTCCCACATGATCCCCCTTTTCTCCTGCAATACCTCAGGGAGAAGCAGCTTTGCTCCCTTCAGCCTGCTGGGACAGGGTGGCAGGAGTTCCTGTGTGTCCTGGCCAGCTCTGGGATGGCCACTTTGGTATTTGGAACCCACTAATCCTCTGCCACCAAACGGTGCCACCGAGCTTGGAGCCTGGTGGTGACCCCATTCTCTGCGTCAGTGCAGGGGTGGAACCCTTGGACACAGCTCTCTATTCCCCCTGCCTTGGGCAGGGGTTTTCTCCCACCCCCTTCAGCAGTGCCTCAGCAATGTATTGCACAGAACCACAGAATAATTGAGGCTGGAAAAACCCTTTGAAATCAGAGTCCAACCATCCCTCAGCACTGCCAAGGCCACCACTGACCCATGTCCCAAGTGCCACATCCACAAGACTTTTCAGTCCTTCCAGGGATGGGCACTCCACTCCCTTGGGAGCTGTGGCAGGGCTGGACAACCCTCTGAGCGAGTGATTTTTTCCTAACATCCAATCCAAACCTCTCCTGGTAAAACCTGAGGCCATTTCCCCTTGTCCTGTCCCTGCTCCCTGGGAGGAGCGCCCAACCCTCCCATCCCCGGCTCCCCCCTCCTGGCAGGAATTGCAGAGCCAGAAGGCCCCCTCTGAACCTCCTTTTCTCCAGGCTGAGCCCCCCCAGCTCCCTCAGCTGCTCCTGATGGGACTTGTGCTCCAAATTCCAGCAGCATTTGGGCAGCTGAGCCTGAACTCCCGGGATCTCTCCCCCACATCTCCCTGAGCTCTCCCCGACTCGGCGGTGGATCAGTGGCAGGAACAACCCAGAGCCGGCGAGCATAAAACCCACCGAATATTCCCTATATCCACACCGAGTGGAGAAACTATTTGGGAAAGAAACACAAATTTTATCCCTTCAGTGCCATTCCTGCAGCTCCTTTTCTGAGTGTTCTGGGTGCCCCGAGTCTCCCACACACTGACACTTCTTTCCCTCTTCCGTGAGGTTTTTTGGGGCACGGGCAGGGCCACCCGGCACCCCGCGAGCCGCAAACAGCCTTGTAGCTCCTAAACAGTTCCCATCGCGCCCCTCTCCCGAGTATCCCTTAAAACCAGCGAGGACTTTGTGCATTCCGAACTCTGCACATCCCGAAGGATGTCCCACCTCCCACTCCCACCGGACAAGCGCACCCTCAGCCAAGGATAACGTGCTCGATCCCCCCGGGATGCCCCCGGGGCCGCCTCCCCTCACCTGCGTGCGGCGGATCCCGCAGCTGCTCTGCCCTCCCGCACCGGGACACGGCGGGACCCGCCCGCGGGGCGGGCACGGGGCGGGCACGGAGCGGCCACCCACGGGCTGCCCACGCCGGGGACACCCGTGACAAGCTCGGGAACAGCGCCTTGTTTCCCTTTGCCAAGCGGTGACACCACCAAGGCGGGGCAATCTAGAGGGAATCACTCGTTTTCCTCGTGGTTTGTGTCCCGCGCGGGTCCGTTCCACGCACGGCTGTTCCCGGCCCTTCCCGGCTGGAGTCGCTGCCAGGTGTTTGCCTTGCCAGAGATTTGCCTGTGCGTGTCTCGGCTCCATCCCCCTCCAGCTCTAGTAAAACTCAGTAAAACACAAATTGGCTTCCCAACTTTGAGTATTTTCTGCTTCTTTCTGAAAAATAAAATCCAAAAAAAACCTTTTCCGGCGAGGCCGGTGGAGGATGGAATCTGGGAAGCTGGTAGAGGCAGCTGGAATTTTAACAAGCCCAGTTTTATTTGAGGTTGAGGGTGAATCAGCTCCAATTTGCTCAATGGGCTCCACAGCTTAAAGCAATGGAAATTTAAAAGGTGGTTTTGTGCTGGAATTCTGGTCTGCTGTGCTGTGCTCCTGGAAAAGGGAAGGGAAGGGGAAGAGGAAGGGAAAGGGGAGGAGAGAGGAGGGCAGGGAAGGGAGGGGAAGGCGAGGAGAGGAAAGGTAAGGAAAGGAAATGAAAGGGGAAAGGGAAAGAAGCAGGGAAGGGGAGAGAAAGGGGAAAGGGAAGGGGAGAGAAGGAAGGGGAGAGGAGGGGAGGGAAAGGGAATATGAGAGAGGAGAGGAGAGGAGAGGAGAGGAGAGGAGAGGAGAGGAGAGGAGAGGAGAGGAGAGGAGAGGAGAGGAGAGGAGAGGAGAGGAGAGGAGAGGAGAGGAGAGGAGAGGAGAGGAGAGGAGAGGAGAGGAGAGGAGAGGAGAGGAGAGGAGAGGAGAGGAGAGGAGAGGAGAGGAGAGGAGAGGAGAGGAGAGGAGAGGAGAGGAGAGGAGAGGAGAGGAGAGAAGAGAAGAGAAGAGAAGAGAAGAGAAGAGAAGAGAAGAGAAGAGAAGAGAAGAGAAGAGAAGAGAAGAGAAGAGAAGAGAAGAGAAGAGAAGAGAAGAGAAGAGAAGAGAAGAGAAGAGAAGAGAGAAGAGGAGGAGAAGAGAGAAGAGGAGGAGAAGAGGAGGAGAAGAGGAGAATGGAATATTGGAAGAGACTCATAATGATCATCTAATCCACCTGCCTGACCAATTCAGGTTTGACCAAAGGTTATTAAGGGGTGCACCCTTTAACTGGTGTCATTACAGGTGTAGAAACTACTTCTTTAAGGCTGAACTAATGGGCTTAGCTGATACTGCAACTGCTATCCAAAAAGAGGTCTAAAATCTGTTGAATTTTTTAAATGAATTTTAGTATAAATTCTCCTGGAAATGGCCTCAAGTTGCATCAAGGGAGGTTTAGACTGAATAATAGGAAAAATTTCTCTGCTGAAAGGGTGATCAGACATTGGAATGGTGTGTCCAAGGCAGGGGTGAAGTCCCCATCCCTGGAGCGGTTTTAAAGCCATGGGGAGGTGGCACTTGTGGATATGAGTGGTGGCCTTGGCAGTGCTGAGGGAACAGTTGGAGTCAATGATCTCAAGGGGCTTTTCCAACCTCAAGAGTTCTGTGATTCTCTGATTTCAGGCACTGGTGACTTCTGCCTTCACAGACAAGGCTGAATGAACTCAGTGCACAATTTTTTTCCCTTCCTCCCCAAGACTGCCCCCACATGGCTTTGGCAAGGGAGATTTGCATCAAAACCCTCTATGGTTATTTTCAGCATTTCACTTGAATACTCCAAAATTTACAAAAAAACCTTTGCCTGTTTTTTTTCCAGTTCCAATGCCATAAATCCTGTGCTTCCAGTTATGCAACAGACATTGTGATATTAAAATCTATTTGACCCAAAGTCAATGATTACACAAATCAAAACGTGAGGTAGTTCCTTCACTTAAATAAACCAAGCTGTGGTGAGGATGACGATTGAGGTTGGATGGGGCTTGGAGCAACCTGGTCTAGTGGAAGGTCTCCCTGACCACGGCAGGGGGATGGAATGAAATGGGCTTTAATATCCCTTTTAAACCAAAACATTTTGGGATTCTGGGATTCAGCATCGCTGGGGAGCCCTTTGCACTCAGAGCTATGGAAGAGCCAACGATGCTCCCCGTTGTCTGAGTCACCCTGTCGTGACTCACACGGTCTGGGTCTGAGTGAGGTGTGGCCACTGTGGTTTCACAGCTTTGCCTGTCGGGACTGGGAAAAGGGAGCAGCTGGTTTATTGCCAGGGCTCTCAGTTACAGGGCGGGGCAGGAATCCTGGGGCTCTGGGGCTCCCGGCAGGAATCCCAGGGCTCTGGGAATCCCAGGGATCCCATCCCTCACTGCAACACTGAAATGTCCGATCCCATCCCTCACTGCAGCACTGGAATACCCGATCTCATCCCTCACTGGCAGGGCTGGGATGCCCAATCCCATCCCTCACTGCAGCACTGGGATGCCCAATCCCATCCCTCACTGGCAGGGCTGGGATGCCCAATCCCATCCCTCACTGCAGCACTGGGATGCCCAATCCCATCCCTTGCTGGCAGGGCTGGGATGCCCAATCCCATCCCTCACTGGCAGCTCTGGAATACCCGATCCCATCCCTCACTGCAGCACTGAGATGCCCAATCCCATCCCTCACTGGCAGCTCTGGAATACCCAATCCCATCCCTCACTGGCAGCACTGGGATGCCCAATCCCATCCCTCACTGGCAGCACTGGGATGCCCAATTCCATCCCTCACTGCAGCACTGGGATGCCCAATCCCATCCCTCACTGCAGCACTGGAATACCCGATCCCATCCCTCACTGCAGCACTGGGATGCCCAATCCCATCCCTCACTGGCAGGGCTGGGATGCCCAATCCCATCCCTCACTGGCAGCTCTGGAATACCCGATCCCATCCCTCACTGCAGCACTGGGATGCCCAATCCCATCCCTCGCTGGCAGGGCTGGGATGCCCAATCCCATCCCTCACTGGCAGCTCTGGAATACCCGATCCCATCCCTCACTGCAGCACTGAGATGCCCAATCCCATCCCTCACTGGCAGCTCTGGAATACCCAATCCCATCCCTCACTGGCAGCACTGGGATGCCCAATCCCATCCCTCACTGGCAGCACTGGGATGCCCAATTCCATCCCTCACTGCAGCACTGGGATGCCCAATCCCATCCCTCACTGCAGCACTGGGATGCCCAATCCCATCCCTCACTGCAGCACTGGGATGCCCAGCCTGCAACCTTGGGCTAGCTGCTCCTCAGGAGTGGATGAAGAATTAGTTATGCCTCAAAAAGGGGCATGTTCTGTGGGTTTGAACTTTTTTAAGCACTCCTGAGTACCCTGTTTGCTTTAGAGACTCTCAGTGTGAAATCAGCCCCGCTTGGTGCTGTTACAATTCAAAACCTCGAGGTGGGAGATGGAGGAGCCAGGGAGGCAGGTTGGCCATGAGAGCACCCCATTTCCCAGGAATGTCCTCTCCAACGTGCCCTTCCTGCAGCCACACACAGTCTTTAAACACAATTTCCCTGTTTTAAAATGCCCAGCATTTATGCAATAGCCAGAGCTGGGTGGTGTGTAACAGGGGCTGGGGTTGGGTGGGGACAGTTAGAATTGTAGAATGGATTGGGTTGGAAAAGACCTCCGAGATCATCAAGTCCAACCCTTGGGTCAACTCCACTCCCTTTACCAGATCATGGCACTCAGTGCCACGGCCAAGCTCACCTTAAAAACCTCCAGGGATGGGGAATCCACCCCCTCTCTGGGCAGCCCATTCCAATCCCTGAGCACTCTCTCTGCAAAGAATTTCCACCTGATCTCCAACTTCAATTTCCCCTGGCAGAGCTTGAGCCCATCGTGCCCCCTTGTCCTATTGCTGAGTGCCTGGGAGAAGAGACCAACCTCCACCTGGGTACCACATCCTTTCAGGCAGTTCCAGACAGTGCTGAGGTCACCTCTGAGCCTCCTCTTCTCCAGGCTAAACACCCCCAGCTCCCTCAGCCTCTCCCCGCAGCACTTGTGCTCCAGTCCCTTCTCCAGCCTCGTTGCTCTTCTCTGGCCCCGCTCCAGCCCCTCATGAAGTTAATGTTCACTGCAGCTGGTGCAGGGCTGTGGTTTGGGGTTGTGTTTGGAAGAACTTTGATAACACAGGGATGCTGTGGTTCCTGCAGAGCAGTGCTCACACAGGGATTTCCTGCTCCTTGCCCCACCCCACCAGCAAGGAGGCTGGCAGGGACAGCTGCCTGATCCAAGGGCTACTCCAGACTATGTGATGTCATTCTCAGTATATAAAGCTGGAGCTTCCCAATATCCCATCTGAGCCTGCCCTCTGGCAGTGGGAAGCCATTCCTCTTATCCTGTCACTCCATGACTTCTCCAAAGTCCCTCTTCAGCTCTCCTGGAGCCCCTTCAGGCACTGGAAGGGGCTCTCAGGTCTCCCTGGAGCCTTGTCTTCTCCGGGTGAGCCCCCCCAGCTCTCCCAGCCTGGCTCCAGAGCAGAGGGGCTCCAGCCCTGGAGCATCTCCGTGGCCTCCTCTGGACTCTCTCCAGCAGCTCCACATCCTTCTTTTGTTGTGGGCCCCAGAGCTGGACACAGAACTCCAGGTGAGTCCCACCAGAGCAGAGGAGAAATAATCCCCTCCATTCCCCTGCTGGTCACACATAAATGAGTTTGTAATTCCAACTCAGAATTTTCCACCCTGTGCTTGGTCCCAGCTCCCTTTCTGCTGACTCACATCAGGAGTTTCTGTTCTACATCTGTTCTTGTGGTTCAGTCTCCCAAGGGCAAAGGACCCCCTTCAATGGGTAAAGTAACTCTATAAAGCTAAATAAACTTAAAGCAGCAATTTCAAATTATTTAGTGGGAATTAATAATCAGAAAGCTTCTCTTCCCTTTTTGATCATAAATTAACTTGAAGGAAATCAATCTAGAGGGCAAAAAGTTTGGTGGCACCAGAGAACCCACTTCCCTTCCCAGAGCAGAACAACCCACACCCACATGACTCTCCCCATGGTTTTCTGTGGCCTGACTCGTGCTTGGAGCTGCAGCACCCACCATGTGCAACCTCTGAGCTGCAGCTGTGCCACCCAGGCTGTGCCTGGCACAATCCCAGGGTGTGAAATCCAGCCTTTCCTTCCTCCCTGTGCACCCTCCCAGGCCGGGGAATGGGAGCAGTGACAATGTCACCTCCTTGCTCAGAGCCAGGGCTGAGGGTCCAAGTGCCACAGGTCCCTTGTGGAGCCCCACCCTGCACCTCCCCGAGGGGTCACTGCGGGTCCAGCCCTGCCTGAGCCACCTCCAGCTCTTCCCAGCAATAAAAAAGGGCATTGCAGCAAAATCAGGTAACGGGAATATCCTCCCTGACCTGCCAGACTTGTGCAATGTCCCTCCAGGACTTCTGTTTGTGCAATGTCCCTCCAGGACTTCTGTTTGTGCAATGACCCTCCAGGACTTCTGTTTGTGCAATGTCCCTCCAGGACTTCTGAAAACAGGGAATTCCATGGCCCTTCTTCATGCAGATCTTTTGAGGAAATGCCTCATTCCAGAGCTCCCTTGGCTGCATCACTCCCCTCCCCCCCTCCAAACACCACCTTGCCCTAAAACGGGAGAAAAACTCCATGAGGGGAAGGTTGAGAACTTCAGTAACTCCAGTTGGATGGTAAAGAAAGCAAAACGAGCTGATAAAGAGCATGGATGTCACAGCACCAGCCCTGCTGCTCACGGGTACCTTCACATGTACCAGCAAGTCTGGCCTTGCTCTCCTTATCCTCCTTTTGTTCTCTCTTTATGAAACATAAAGCAAAACTGCCTTTGCAGCTGCCTCCTCCTCCTGGAGAACAGAGCACTGGGGAAACTGCAGCTCCTCCAGTGCCCTCTGGCTCTGACATGGAACAGCAAGTCCAGCCCACACCAAAAACTCCACCCACCTTCTAACGCTGATGCTGCTCATGAGTAAAATCCTGCTACAGTTTGTAGTTTTATATCATTAAAGATGAAGAAATGGGAAGCACTTTGGAGCTGGGCTGAGCACTAAGTTGCTTTCCAAGTGTTGAATGAGTCTTGTAGCAATTTGTGTGGACAGAGATTTACAAAAGTCCTCAAGCCCCACCTGGCTTCAAACTTCCCAAGAATTCCACCTTCCTCTGCAGCACCAATCCCTGTGCAGCCTGATGGCCAGGGGTCCTCAAGGAAGATCCTTCATCCCAATATGATTAAATAACTGGATGAGAAATGCCTGCAGTGCCCCCAAACTCCTGTGCACTGAGGTGAAACACCCCTGGGGCTTGTTGTTGTCAAAAATCACACGTCCTGGTGCTTTTCTTGGCCCCACTCTGGGCTTGGCAAAGAGAGCCAACCCATCCAACCTCACAGAAACTAATCCAGCCTAAAAAGCCCAAAGGAATAGTGCTGTGCTGCAGGAGGGGAATGGATCAGTTCAGGCCAGCCCCCATCAAGGGCAGGCTGAATCCCAGCTGACTCTTTGGGTGCAGCACCCAGAGATCCATCAGCAGCTGGAGGGCTCACACAGCCACCTTGTAGCCTCCAGCTTGTCCAAATCCAGCTTGAGGATCCACTCTGAGGAGTTTGAAATGACTTTATTAAACAGCAACCATAGAATCATCGAGGTTGGAAAAGACCTTTAGGACCATCAAGTCCAGACTCACTGGGTGGCTTTTGCCACAGCTCAGGAAAACAGGGGAGATGGAAAGGGAAGAGGCTTGAAGGGATCCCCTTCCTTCTTTCCTGCACAGCACAGACATTCGTTCTCCTGCAAACCCTGACACTGAGCAGGGCTCAGATTTAAATCCCATGCACAGTGTTTGTGTCCCTCCTGCAGCACTCCAGCCCCAGGCAGTGCAACACAAGCACATGCAAAGGTGCAAGAGATTCACTAAAATGTTGCTTTCATCGTTTTTGTTATCAGGTTCAGTGTCAAAACTGATCAATTCAATCCTGCCTGCCCGGAGGCTTTGCCAGGAATGGGAGCAGCAGCAGCACCACCAGTGCCCTCTGCTGATGAGCAGCTCGGCCAAGGGGCAGCCGCTGCCTCCCGGAGCCAAATCCAGAGGGACCACAGCGGGCTGGGCTCTTACACAGCACCCACCACCTCGTTTTCCTAATTATTTTGGGTTTTTTACCCACTCAGAGCGGGTTTTGCTCAGTGTCACTCCATTCCCACTCTCTTTTTAGCAGCAACTTAGTCTGACACCCAGGAGAGGAGCAGGAGGACAAGGATGACAACAGGAGGCTCAGAGCTGTGGTTGTGACCACCCTCGAGTTCCAGGTTGCTCACACTCAGTTTCCTGAGCAGGAAAACAGGACACAATCCAGGCTGAAATGCAAACTTGAAAGCCTGGCACGGAAGTTGCTGAGATTTGAAGTGGCTGGATTAAAAAACTTCCAGGATAAACAACTCTGTCTCCTTGAGGAACATCGATGAACTCCTGCCTTACACAGCCCAAGGTGCAGTGAGAACAACACCAGGGTATTAAAGAACTAATTCTTCCCACTTTCAGCAAATTTTAAATTATCCTGCCACTTTCTCTGGGCTGGAGGGAGTCACCTGTAATGGAAGGGAATACAGGGAAATTGGAAAGCAGGGGATCCACAGCCCCTCTGAACCATTTCTGTCACACAAAGCACTGTAATACAAAGCTTTTCACATCGTGCAAATCAAGCAGGTTCTTGTGAAAGGCACTGGAGCACAGTGTTACTTTTAATTACCCTTTAAGAGCTTAGTAAAGTGGAGTATCCTGACAGATCCCCCCTTGCAGCACACGGTGGGTCCCCACCAGAAGCCTCAGATCTACCTCAGGACAAGACTGCATTCATCAGCCAGAGGAATCACAGAATATCCTGAGCTGGAAGGGACCCACAAGGATCATCCAATCCAGGCCCTGGCCCTGCACAGACACCCCAAAAATCCTATCCTGTCCCTGTCCCATTGGCCAAACACTCCTGGAGCTCTGGCAGCCCTGGGGCTCTGCCCACTGCCCTGGGAGCCTGTTCAGTGCCCACCACCCTCTGGGGGAAGGACCTTTTCCTGAAATCCAACCTAACCTTGCCCTGGCACAGCTCCAACCATTCCCCATTCATGCCAAGCCCAGGAAGTCATGAATGAAGTCCACCATCACTTGTCACCCTCTGAATTTATTTAGAGAACAGATAAATTCCATCTTTGCCATTAATCAGGCACAGAACAAAGTGGATTTCTTAAGAGCCATGGGGTGATTCTGGTGGGAAGGAGGTTCCCAATTCCCACTCGGAGCAGGGCCAGCTCTGAGGTCAGCCCAGGCTGCTCAGGGTGGCCTTCAAAGCCTCCAAGGACAAAGAATGTATAACCTAATGTTTGGTTGTCCTCATGGAGAGAGTTTCTCCTTCTTGCTGGTCTGTCTCCCACTTAAACTCATCCCATCACTCAGTTTGGCAGCAACATGAACTGGTATTTGTTTTCCAGCATGGTCTCCAACCCCAGCAGGAGGTTTTCCTCTTTAAACTAGAGACATTACCCCCATTTCACTCCAAGGATGGCACCTCCAGTCTAAATGTCACTGGGAAACAGCCAGTAACAGGACAGGGCACAGCAGGGTATCCACAGAATGGTTTGGGTTGGAAGGGATATTAAAGCCCATCTCATTCCATGCCCTGCCATGGGCAGGGACACCTTCCACCATGCAGGTTGCCCCAGCCTGGCCTTGGACACTTTCAGGGGTGGGGCAGCCACAGCTTCTCCAGGCAAAGATCCAACTTTTAACACTTTCAACAGCTCATCCCCTCTAGGATCCCTCTCTAGCTCAGAGAAGTTAGTTCCTCTGAAGAGCAGGAAATTAAATGCTGATGGTGGAGTTGTGCTCCAGCTCCTCCTCTGAATAAGCTTCTCCTGCTGACAAACAGCCCCATCCAAGGGTCTCCCCAAGGCCATGGCCCCACTCCCACCACTCTCTGCAGCAGCTTCTTGCTTTGCCCCACTCAGGTTTAAATCTGAGAGGTCATCTGGCCTAGGGGAAACTGTGGTGGTGGCAGAGGGAAGAGGGGGACAGGGAGAGGTTTATCAAGCCATCATCACTGACAGCACAGACTGATGCAGCAGTTTGAGAGTTAATTGCTACAAAAATTCCCTCCCCTCATCCCAAGGACATGAATCTGCAGGAGCAGGTAAGATCTTGTGCAGACAACAGGAGGAGGACCTGAGATAAAACCCAAGGTGTGCCAGTGACTGCTCAGCATGGCCCTTCCCTTCTGTGCCATGAGAAACTGGGAAGGGACAGAACCAAAGGCAGTGAGATTTTATCTGCCCATCCCTCATTTAACAGGGAGGGTTCCCTTTGGAAAGAGATAACAGGGAACTGCAGGGCTGGTGCTGCTACACTGACAGTGCCTTGCAACTTTTCTGGGTGTAACTTGTAATTTAATTGTAACTCATCTCTGCTGAGCAGAGGTACAAAGTCCTGATCTGATCAAACGGGACAAGGTGAACATCAGTGGGTCTCTGAAACAAAAGTATCACAGAATCATGGAACGCTTTGGGATGGAAGGAACTTTAGAGATCATCCAGTTCCAACTCCCTCCCACGGGCAGGGACACCTCCCACCAACCCAGGTTGCTCCAAGCCCTGTCCAGCCAGGCCTTGGGCACTTCCAGGGATGGAGCAGCCACAGCTTCTCTGGGCAAGCTGCTTTCAACATCCCTTAGAGCCCCTGCAGGCAGGAGTGACCAAATGGATGTTACCTCCCTGTTACCAACTTACCACGTTTGGAGTTCACTCGAATTCCACTGAACTGTGAGAGCAGAGGGAAAGTTACAGCAGGTCCTCCCACTACAGCCACCTTGGGAATGGGAACACTGGGACAATGCTAAGTGAAACAAGGAAATATGATGCTCAAGGAGCCATCATCCCTCTGCAGACCTTGGCCCTCAGTCCAGGCTCTGCCCAAGCAGCAGGACACGCACAGGGATCCACAGGGATCGGTGGCTCCAGGTGGAGCCTGGGCAGGGAGGGCAGAGCACATTCCCAGGGTCACAAACACCTCCAGCCACCCATGGAGCACATCCAGGGCCAAGTCCACTGGGATCTTTCCCCAGGGGTGAGCACACCCTGGTGTGTAGTGTCATGGGAGTTATTCCTGCAGCATGGACAGGCTCATTGGAAGGTTTATATGGAAGCTGGAACTTCCTGATGTGCCAGGTGACACCAGCACACCAGTGCCTGGTGAACAGCAGTTTGGTGTGTAGGGAACTGCATCCCAACAGCTGGAATTTCACACTTGACTTAGAAATAGGAAAGCCAACATTAATAAAAATACGTATGGGACACTTCATCCTTTTTCAGATGCCAAAGGGCTCTCACTGCAGGGAGGTGAAGGGGGAAGGTGTCCCTGCCCATGGCAGGGCGTTGGAATCAAATGGTCTTTAGGGTCCCTTCCAAGCCATTCTGGGATCACCATCTCTCCCTTTGGACAGTGTGGAGGCAGTTTGGACAGGCTGGTCAGTGAATCCCATGCACGGAAATGGGGCTGGACTTGCCTGCAGAGGCTTTATGGACCTGCCTTCACAACAGCAGAGCAGAACTAACACATCCCACAGCACGGGGCTGACTTTGCACTCACGACTTTGCAAGACCCCTGGGATAGTTTAGCAAAACTACCCACTGTCCTAAGAATTATGTAGGTATCACTTAGAATCATTGAATTATTAAAGTGGGAAAAGATCGAGTCCAACCATCCCCCAGCACTGCCAAGGCCACCCCTGACCCATGTCCCCAAGTGCCACATCCACAGGGCTTTTAAATCCCTCCAGGGATGGGGATCGACCCCTGCCCTGGGCAGCCTCTTCCCATGTCTGACCACCCTTTCAGTGAGGAATTTTTCCCCAATATCTCAGCTAAACCCCTCCTGGCTCAGCCTGTCCCTGTTCCCTGGAGCAGAGCCTGACCACTGCCAGCTCTCCCCTCCTGGCAGGGATTGCAGAGCCAGAAGGTCTCCCCTGAGCCTCCTTTTCTCCAGGCTGAGCCCCCCCAGCTGCTCCTCATGGGACTTGATTCCCCTAAAAATACTCAGCCCAAGTTTTGTGGGTTTGCAGGCACCAGCAATTAACATCATTGCATCAGGATGCTGCTCTTCATCTTCACTGATGCACCAGAGTGGCAGACAATTCACCTGAGGAATCCAGAGGGATGGACAGTCCCACAGCTCCAGGCAGGATGAAACACTGGCCACACATTCAGCGTTCTGTTAACAGATGTAAGGGTTACTTTTGGACCATGGCCTAAGAAAAGCTTGTTCTCAAGCCTTCAAGTGGATAAATAATCTTGTTCCCACTCTTCAGTGCTCACTGCTGCCACTTTTACCTTCCTGAGAGGCTGAAGGTGTGAGGAGAGGCAGCAGCACTGGCAGCTCAGTGTGAACTGCCCTGAGAGCCTCTGTATGGAACTGGAATCATGAGGGATGCCCAAACCTGGGAGTTCACACAGTGCCAAGCCCTGGAGTCTGTGTTATCCACCCTATCCCATCAAACTGCTGGTGGGTGTACACAAACATTGGTTTGGGGGTCACTTACCACATCCATGTGTGTCAATCCAGCTCAGGAGTTGCTGAGAGGCAGTAAAAACACACCCCACACTTTTCACAAATCCAAAATAGCCCCATTCCTCCTCTGGAAAGAGCAAGACCAGACCTTTTCTCTCTTAATTACTACAGAATTTGTGCACATGCAATCCCTGAGGCTGACATGCTACACCAGAGCCACGGTCATATCCACATTTAATATCCCTTTTTTTTTACAGGCTGCAAAAATCACAAAAGGAAGAGGAAAAACACTCACAGAAGTCAAGTAATTCTGATTTTATATTCAGGCTTTGCAAATCAAGGATGTCCCACTTTTACTATTCATTCAAGGCAAAAGTCTACACAGGCATGTCAAAAGCAGGAATTGAAAAACAGTGAACACAACAGTCTTGAAAATACGTTTAATGTCTAATCTTATACAAAAGTGACAGCATTTTCAAAAAAATATCAAATCCTGTATTTATAGCTTCTCACTATCATACAGCAATATTTGTTTCATCTAAAGAAAATACAGCAGCAGGTGATAATCTATACTTTGAAGACGTGATTGCTTATATTCCTTATTGTAAACAAATGCAGTATGTCAACCTCAAAGCACAAGTCAAAACGAACTCCTCAGCAGTTGAACTCAAATGATGCATAGAAATGTACAAATTCCATTGCAGAAGCTTCAGGCCAGAAGTTGCTCACACTTGACATAACATGTGATAAAGTTACTACACGGCATATAGTGACACCTTGAGTTTGTACACAATAGATTAACAGGAAATACCCTTTTCACTGCTATGCAAAGAACTCTGCTCACAAAAACAAAGGGGTTATGAAACAGTTTTCATGACCTCAAGAAATACGAATATACATTGAAAAACATCCCATATATATTGAATTTTAGCCTAAATGTTCCAGTAATAAATCCTGCCTATTTCAGGAAGAACCTAGAAGTCTAGTTACTTTTACAAAACCCCTTTCCAAAAATCATTACTTGCTACTTTTGCTTTCTCCTTTCCTGCCTCTTCCCATTCCCTGCAGAGACAAATGGCCAGTGCAATTCCAACTGGAGTGCTGCTACTGCATGATCCATTCATTTGGAATAAACGTGTTCTCATTACATTGATTTACATCTAAGGCTGCAGGTATCAACAAAGCACTTCAGCAAATGCAGTCAATGCTTCTTATGTTAATTTTTAGTTAGTCTTGCCAAGGTCTAAGCCAAGACTGTTCAGGGGGCAACTGGGGTTTCTTTAAGGTTAGTGGAGACTTGTACTTTTGGTTCCTATTCCTAAGGTTAAGTTGCTGGGGTTTGAGATGTTAAGTATTTTTGTTCTGCTCCAGTATTGTCTTCCTAAAATTACAAAAATGCACATTCCTTTGCTATCAGTTTTAGCCTGAAACAGCCCCAGATGAGCTGGCTGTTTCCTCCTGCAGAAATATTGAAGGGTTTGCCACAAAGGAGAGTCCCCACCAGGCTACCCCATGTGTTTTTAAGCTGTCCATCACATGCATGCAGGAAGCCACGAAGGTACTGGAAGAGAATCAACTCCTTTTCACAGTTCCAGGACACAAAGACTCCCTAATGAGCCACCATGTGAAGCAAAAATCTGTTCCTAATTCTACCCACAGAGGCTAAGTGAGGAGACCCCCATCTGGGGAGGAAACAAACTGTCTGTGGCCCAAGTCTAGGCCATGAAGTACCACCAAGAGGGCTGGGACTCCTGGCTGACACGTGGCTGTGTCCCAGCAAACCCCCTGGATGTGCTTTGCACGGATATGGCAAACCCAGGGATACTCCGGGCAGCGCCCCTTCGGAGCTGGGGGGCAGCTACACAGCAGTGCACAGAATTCCTGACATTCAGCTCCTCCCAGATTCCACCCACTCCATGAGGTATGCACACACCCAGCTGAGAACAGGGGGCTGCTCCCAGGAGAACATCCAGCACAGCCCCAGGGAGCCCCCCTGGTCCTCAACAAGGATCTCTGTAGCCCACGGAACCGTCGGGCCAAAAACTGCTGGGAAGGGGATGGTCAGGATGGGCTTTGACACCTTTTAAGCTCAAGTTCAGTTTGCAGGGATCTGAAAAAGTGTGCTGAGTTTACACAACCCAGCAGGCAAGTTGAAATGTGAAATGACTAGAACCCAGGTCAGAAATAGGGAAGTACCTAAAGGGGGGATTGGTTCCTCTTTACACAGACCAAGCCAAGCTTCCAACCACCACAGAATGAGAACTGGCAACGGGATGTGTCCTCATGGGCATGCACAAAACTCACATCTGCTGATCCAAAGTTAACTGCACATCCAGGTCACTCCATTGTTTGGGAGCACCAACACCTTGGATCCCAAACGTGGCTCTTCTCCTCCAGTCCCAGACCGAGAATTGGTTTGAGTATGTACAAAATGCTGAGAAAACCTTCCAGTTCACATGCTCTGTCTCGTTAGTCTGAGTTACTGTAGCACGTTCAGAAATTAGGTTTCTTGACTAAAATGTTGAAACACTTCATTTATTGACATTTTAGAATAACCTGAAAATAGATAAAGTGTGACTATCCATCCGTTCAGTCGCCAGCACGAGTCTGGCAACGAGACTTAAAGCATTAATGGAAATTTTAGAATTAACTTTTTTATAGCTCCATGGGCCTGATTCTTTATAATCCTTACATGGCAATTCCTGTTCTTCCAAGGAATACTTGCCAAGGTAAGAACCACGGATGTTAGTTGATTTCTTCTCTTTGTACTTCACTTGATTAAACCAAACAATTATGCCAGCATATGAGCAAGGTAGACTGATGTAAACTGCTCCTTCATACCTCAAATACACATTCAAGAGGCAATATTCTTCATAGCCCCAAACATTACTGAAACAAAAACTGTAAAAATCTCTGTAAGTAGTGGATGAAGGTGGAAAACTACAGTATTTTGTTGCCCAGAATGTGTTCAACGATAAGGCTGCAAGAGACAATAATTCATGGTCAGTACAGGCTTTTCACACAGCAGTTCATTCAGTTATAAAAATTCACAATTAAGAACAAATTCATCCTCATAATTTGTTATTCCTTCCCTAGGAATCTCTCTAGGTAAAAGAGATTGGAGTATTTTTTATTTTTGAAATTATTATATAATAATATATAATATATTGTCCTCCCTGTTTTTGGCTTTTAGAGGCTTTCAAAGGAGTGGAAGACCATTATAATGTGAGACAAGCTCCAACTTGGCATAATTTCACTCTTGTAGAATATTTAACATTTAGGAAGTTGGCAGTTGCCCCACTGACCACAGGAACAACACAGGTGTGCTCCAATTCCTTCCCTGCACTAAGAGATTTGAGCTACTGAATTTCCACACTTAAACAAGTAACAATTTAGAGCAACTCGAGGCCAGAATCAAATACTCACATGGGGCCCACCAGGCATTGACGGAGCACCAGCAGGACCAGATGGCACTTGAAAAGGATTAGGGGGTGTAGGATATAGTCCTGGAGCTGGATATGATCCTGTGGGTGGAGGGAATGGCCCTGGCGGTGAAGGTCCCCACGTCCCCGGCGGGACCGTCCCCCACGGCACCGTCGGCGCGGCCCCCGGAGTCTGGGTGGGAGCGGAATATGGCCCTGGGGGTGGATATGGCATGCTGGGAGCAGGATACTGCCCTCCCATTGTTGGTCCCCATGCTCCGGAGGGCATGGATCCCCATGGCCCAACAGGAGCAGGAGGCGCCGCTGGCTCTGTTGGACCTCCGTAAGGTCTTGGAAGCTCTGGAAAGGGCATGTTTGGCGGCGGATACTGCCCTGGCGGGACAGGACCTGGCACAGTTGGGGGTGGATATGGACCACCAGGAGGAGGGCAGGAGGGTCCGGTAGGAGGAGGAGGAAATGGAGCAGGCGGTCCCGGGGGCATTGAAGGATACATTCCCGTGGGAGGAGGTCCGAATGGCACGCTGGAAGCGGAGGTGTTCGGAGGCAGTCCCGTTGGTGTCATAGGGGGGGCACTGGGGTTATTCCAAGGGTTGGAAGCCGGCCAGCCCTGCGGGGGCTGCCCCTGGCCAGGCTTGCTGCTGCTCACTTTGGAGGTTTTAGCAGGAGACTGGTCTGGTAAAGCATCTGCCAACTGGAAGACAAAGCGCCGGTGAGAAGGGAACGTGCCAAGCGGAATTCCCAGCTGGAAACATCCCCCCCCACGTTCCCAAATGGGAGGAGAAGAGCTCTGTGTGGCTGCACAGACATGGGTACAGTCCCTCCTGTGCAGGTGCCATCACTGAGGCAGCACAGGCATTCTGACATGCTGCACTTGGAAACCCACAGATAAAAGGCCACCAACCACACAGAACAACAAGCACCTGCAGCACAGACCAGGAAACGTTTCCCTACATTTCCATTATAGCTACTCTGATGCCATTAAAGCACAGTCCCTTTGTTAATGTCACAGAAGAGAACCCACGAGGCACCCAGCAGCTTCCAGCCTCTGATCCAGGGATTGCTACATCTACCCAGAAGGAAAACACCACGACTGCAGTACAGAGGAAATCACCTCTCAGCTGTCAGTTCCCCTTCTTCAAAACCTGTGTCAGCTTTTAGAATGAAGGAACACAACTGGCTGATCTTCAGGAAAGAAAAACTGTTACTTACCGAAAAATCATCAGTTCCAGACATTGTGCTGAAAAGTAAGGTAAGATAAAGTGAAATTTGTTGAAAATAATAAAGGTATTTTAAGCAAGAGTTCATGAGATGTCTACACTGGTCTCAGTGGAAGCACAGCAAGTGTTGAACGGGCAGCACCTGTTGGTGTTTTGGCTTTAGTGGCCCACACCAGATCCAAGTTTAATGGTGTCTGTGTCTCTGCTTGTGCCCAGGTGTTGCCCTGGGTAAAGGAAATAAATTTAAACCTCGTGTTTTAGCCCTGGGTCTGTGACTGTCCCAGCTGCCTCCCTGTGCTGACTCACACAGTGTCCCAAATGCCACCCTCTGGATAAAGTTCCTGTGAAAAGGAAACTCCTCAGCCTCTCCCTGCCTCATCCCAGACAGGTGTGACATGGAATGTAAATGGATCACATGTCAACAGGAAAAATTATTTCAGGCATTCATAGGGAGCAGGCAGCATACCCAGACAGGGATGCCTGGGAAGTATTTTAGGTGTTTTCTAAACTGGGATTAGGAAAAAGTATGGCAGGATTCTTTCAAGTCAGTGCATCTAAACCAAAACAAAATTAAATCACAGAATCATGGAATGGTTTGGGTTGAAAAGGACCTTAAAGATCATCCAGTTCCACCCCCTGCCATGGGCAGGGACAACTTTCACTGTCCCAGGTTGCTCCAAGCCCCATCCAACCTGGCCTTGGACACTCCCAGGGATGGGGCGGCCACAGCTTCTCTGGGCACCTGTGCCAGGGCCTGCCCATCCTCAGAGCCAACAATTCCTTCCCAATATCCCATTTAATCCTGGCCTCTGTCAACCCTTGTCCTGTCCCTCCATCCCTTGTCCCAAGTCCCTCTCCAGTTCCCCTGGAGGCCCTTTAGGCACTGGAAGGGGCTCTCGGGTCTCCCTGGAGCCTCTTCCAGGCTGAGCCCACCCAGCTCTCCCAGCCTGGCTCCACAGCAGAGGAGCTCCAGCCCTGGAGCATCCTCATGGCCTCCTCTGGACTTGCTCCAGCAGCTCCATATCCTCCTGATGTTGGGGAGCCCCAGAGCTGGAATCCCCACACAGATCTCCCTGTCAGAAATAAAAGAACTGCAGTTTGCTGATGCTTTATCCTCCAACTACTCCACAAAACACTCAAGGCAGTGGATGCTCCTGTTTACATTCCCTGACTGCAGCACTGACCACAGACCTGGCAAAGTGTCACTGATGTGCAAGGAACTTCCAACCTCTACACACTTCCAAGCAGCACTGAAAACAGGGACCAATGAGCCACATTCTGCCTTTTCATGGAAGCAACTACAGCACTCAGAGCTTTCCAGAGCTTCTCCACAAGGATCCCTGACTGGCTCAGTCAATCCTGACAAGCCACACAAAGGACAAAGCTCTGTTTGGTTTGACTGACAACAAACACTGACTGGAGGTGAAGAACTGTGACCAAGAGCAGGTGAAACAGGAGGACATGCCCTAATGGAGCCAGAAGGTTTTAGGGGAGAGTTCAGGAGACAGGGAGGAGCATAAGAGGAGGAAAAACCCAAAATGTAACTCAACAGTACAAATCCTACTGCCACAACAACCAATCCTGTTGATGGGGCAGAACTGACTCCTGACACAGAGAGGGATCTCAGGGATGGAGGTTTGTAGGGAAACCCCAGATCAAACAGGTTTATAAACTCCATTAGATTAATATATATCCACATTATTGGCATTATGTAATTTATACAGTCTTCTCTGAAACTGCATTGTAAGTTTATTACTATCTACACAATTCCCTGATCTTAGGACAGCTCTGGATCAAGGGATCATTGTGCTCAGCATCCCATTTTATCTTAACAATGACCACTAGAGAAGAATAAAACAGGGATGACACTCACGCCAACACTTCACTGATCCCAAGCTCAGACACCCCAACACTTCACTGATCCCAAGCTCAGACACTTCCTGAATTACAGGCAATTTCTATGGAATAAAACCTCTCTTTTTCACAAACACACCCAATTTCCCCACTTGGATATGGGATGTCTCCTTTCCCTACTTCAGTGTTGCTCCTACAACACCCATTGGCAAGGAATACTCCACTTGCTCCTTCTTTTTTGACTCTAACCCTGGATTTTACTGGTTTCAGTGGCTGCTCCTCCAATCCTGCAGGTCTGTCCTCACCCACCATTACCCCACAGATTTCCCCATTTCCTTCTCCAGGCTGAGCTCCAGCTCATCCCACTTGGGCAGCAGCGATTCCACACCTTGGATTATTCTCTGCCTCCCTTGGAGGCTTTTCCAAGTCTTTTGTATCTCTTGGGATGAATGACAAGAAGAAACCACAGAGACCTGAAGGTGTGGGATACCCACTGATTTATACAGTTCCACAATTATGCTCTGCTTTGTCTTCCATTTCCTTCCTAACATTTCCTAATGTTCCATCTGCTTTGGATCCCCGTGGAACCGACACTCCTGTGCCAGGATTTCACTCCCAGGGGTGAAGGGTCAGCCCATCATTTATAGATGGAATTACGTGCACCACTCTGCCTTTATCTACTCTGAACTGCATCAGATTTATCACCACTGAATTACAGCTGACAATTTAATACCCAATCCTGACTTTCCTCAACGGCTTCAGACCAACATTGCTCAGGGATCTCATTTCCCAAGTTATTTGTGGCCACACAGAGCGGCCCAGGGCGCTGTGGGAACACAGAGTCACATCTAATAACTTAAATAAACCTGGAAGAGATCCCTAATAATTTAAATAAACCACTTAAGAATTCCCAAATAATTTAAATAAACCTGGAAGAGATCCCTAATAATTTAAATAAACCACTTAAAAAATCCCTAATAATTTAAATAAACCACTTAAGAATTCCCAAATAATTTAAATAAACCATTTAAGAAATCCCTAAAAATTTAAATAAACCTTTTGAGAAACACCTAATAATTTAAATAAACTTTTAAGAAATCCCTATTAATTTAAATAAACCATTTAAGAAATTCCTAATAATTAAAAAAAAATTTAAGAAATCCCAAATAATTTAAATAAAGCATTTAAGAAATTCCAAATAATTTAAATAAACCTTTAAAAAATCCCAAATAATTTAAATAAACCTTTAAAAAATCCCAAATAATTTAAATAAACCATTTAAGAAATCCCTAAAAATTCAAATAAACCTTTTGAGAAACACCTAATAATTTAAATACACCTTTTAAGAAATCCCTATTAATTTAAATAAACCTTTAAAAAATCACTATTAATTTAAATAAACCATTTAAGAAATCTCTAGTAATTCAAATAAACCTTTTGAGAAACACCTAATAATTTAAACACACCTTTAAAAATACCTAATAATTTAAATAAACCATTTAAGAAATCCCTAATAATTTAAAAAAAGAATTTAAGAAATCTCAAATAATTTAAATAAACCATTTAAGAAATTCCAATTAATTTAAATAAACCTTTTAAGAAATTCCAAATAATTTAAATAAACCACTTAAGAAATCCCAAATAATTTAAATAAACCATTTAAGAAATTCCAAATAATATAAATAAACTTCTAAGAAATACCAAATATTTTAAATAAACCATTTAAGAAATCCCAAATAATTTAAATAGACCATTTAAGAAATCCCTAAAAATTCAAATAAACCTTTTGAGAAACACCCAATAATTTAAATACACCTTTTAAGAAATCCCTATTAATTTAAATAAACCTTTAAAAAATACCTAATAATTCAAATAAACCATTTAAGAAATTCCAAATAACTTAAATAAACTTTTAAGAAATACCAATAATTTAAATAAATCTTTAAGAAATCTCTAATAATTTAAATAAACCATCTAAGAAATCCCAAATAATTTAAATAAACCTGTAAGAAACACCTAATAATTTAAATAAACCATTAAGAAATACCTAATAATTTAAATAAATCTTTAAGAAATCTCTAATAATTTAAATAAATCTGCAAGAAACACCTAATAATTTGAATAAACTTTTAAATAAATCCCTAATAATTTAAATAAACCATTAAGAAATAACTAATAATTTAAGTAAGTCTTTACGAAATCTCTAATAATTTAAATAAATCTGCAAGAAACACCTAATAATTTGAATAAACTATTAGAAAATCCCTAATAATTTAAATAAACCATTATAAAAATACCTAATAATTTAAATAAATCTTTACGAAATCTCTAATAATTTAAATAAATCTGCAAGAAACACCTAATAATTTGAATAAACTTTTAAATAAATCCCTAATAATTTAAATAAACCTTTTAAGAAATACCCATCACCAGAGTTAACACCCTGGTGGAATTCAGAGCCTGATTCAGGAACCTGAAGGTTTGTTACAATTCCAGCATTAACTTGCACCAGGGACACTGTCCAGGTCAATGACCATTTGTTTGGAATTGAGAAACCAGCTCAGCCACCTCAGGAAAATGATTTCTGCTCCATTATTAACAGACACCAACCAGAAGAAAAAATAATCTCAATTTCTCCTCAATAAATAGCCCTTAAGTTAAGAGTTCATCAGGTTTTGTAATGAACCATGAGCTGCTTTTTGGTGTGGTGTTCAACTCACCTCTGTGGGCACAGAAACTATTTGATATAACCTATAAAATTAAGGAAATCAACCATTACTACAAGTGCAAAAACCCCTTTTTAAATAAGTGCACGTGTAAATGTAGTAGTGATAATAATAATAAAAAAATTGTATCAAAAAGCAACAGCAAAACAGGCCAAGAGAATCCTCCTTTCTTTAGGCAGGTGGAGAGATGGGATGAGACCAACCACAACAGATCCACAGAGACCAAACCAAGTCCTCAGAAGGAGTTTGAACATTTGCTGCGAAGGGTGGAGGGAAGAGAGATAAGAAACCTAAAGAAGAACTCAGAATAAAACCCTGTGATGTGTCACAGAAGTGAGAGAGAGGAGCCAATTCAAGTCAGGCAGTGGGTGAGTCAGGCCTGGCTACCAAATACCAACTAAGATCCCCAATATTTGTTAGCAGATAATTCCCAAATATTTCAGTGCCATGAAAACGAAGGAACCAATTCTGCTGCATGATTTATGGGGAAAAAAATGTAGTTAAGTGTCTCTTATAATGAGATTTAGTGGCTTTTTCACTTTGGCAAGCAGACAAGAGCAACATTTGTTGGCAACATTTGGGATAACTGAGCCCATGCCAAGCATGTCAAGGATCCTCTTGCAGACAGGATGGCCTATTTCAGGGATGTTTTTTAAACAGACACTTAATCTGGGTACTGCCACCTTCATTTCAGAGGAAAGAAACTGAAATCACCCTTAGACACGTTCAGACAACACATGAACTCATCAGTACTTCCATCTGGAATCTTTATTCCATTCAGGTTGTTCAACACCCAAAGAATTTCAGGCAAAACCTTAGAGAAATATCAATTATACTCACAAAAGTGTTGCCAGAGGCATTCAAATGCTCACAGATTACTCTGGCACACAGAAGACCTCCAAGTAACCACATTCTGAAGTCCCCCCCTGGTCACACGAGGGCTCAAGATTTTAATAAAAAACCCACTGAGTGGTGCCTTGAGGAGATTTTGAGTCAGGGAATTAACAAATGGACTCTCTGAGAATTCCCAGATCACAAGCACTGCTGTGAGTACAGAAAAGCCCATCTGGGTAACAGACATTCACTTTCACCACTTAAAACTCTACTCCAAATTATCCTTTCCTGGAGTTGGGATGAAGAAAGAGTGAGTGGAAGAAGGAGGGTTCGGCTGGCAGGGAGCAGAAAGGCAGAGCTGGCAGTCCTGCTCCAATCCACTGCGCTGGAAGATAAGACTTCCTTTGTTTTCCAAGGCCCTGGAAACATCCCTGTCTTTCCAGGAGCCCAGAGCCTGCCAGCTCCAGCTGCCAGGGCACCACTGCCCAGACACCTCTGGGGACACACATGGCCAGAGGCACCAAAGGGAAGCAACACATGGAGATGATCTGTGCAAGAAACACCTCCAGGAGCTGAATCCTTCTCATCCCTTATCCTGAAAAACCATGAGAAGGATAAAGGACGTCACTGAACCTGCCCAGAAACCACACACAGCAAAATCACAGAATCATAGAATGGATTGAATTGGAAAAGACCTCTGAGATCATCAAGTCCAACCCTTGGGCCAACTCCAGTCCCTTTACCAGATCATGGCACTCAGTGCCACGGCCAAGCTCACCTTAAAAACCTCCAGGGATGGGGAATCCACCCCCTCTCTGGGCAGCCCATTCCAATCCCTGAGCACTCTCTCTGCAAAGAATTTCCACCTGATCTCCAACTTCAATTTCCCCTGGCAGAGCTTGAGCCCATCGTGTCCCCTTGTCCTACTGCTGAGTGCCTGGGAGAAGAGACCAACCCCCACCTGGCCAGAACTTCCCTTCAGGCAGTTCCAGACAGTGCTGAGGTCACCTCTGAGCCTCCTCTTCTCCAGGCTAAACACCCCCAGCTCCCTCAGCCTCTCCCCACAGCACTTGTGCTCCAGTCCCTTCTCCAGCCTCGTTGCTCTTCTCTTCTCTGTTGGGTTGGAAGAGACCTCTGAGATCATCAAGTCCAATCCTTGATCCAACCCCACTGTGATCACCAGCCCAGGGCACAGAGTGCCCTGGGCTGGTGATCACAGTGGGGTTGGATCAAGACATGGTGGATTCTCTGTCCCTGGAGGTGTTTAAGAGGAGACTCAGTGCCACATCCAGTCCCTTCTCCAGCCTTGTTGCTCTTCTCTGGCTCCACTCCAGCCCCTCAATCTCTTTCCTGCACTGAGGGGCCCAGAACTGAACACAATATCAGAACACAAATCATCAGGTCGAGGCCTCCTGGACACCCCGGAGCTGCTCCTGGGAATTCACAGCAGGGAGTGAGCCGGGCTCTGAGCCACAGGCTGGGAAGAGAGGAGGGCTGGGAAGCACCACTCCAACCTGGCACTGCCAGGATAGCTCCACCAACAGCGTTCACACCCAACTGGTGACTTCCTGAGAGGTCTGGAATGCCTGTTCCTGGAAGCTGCTGCCGTGTGTAGTGTGCTAAATCCGTCCTACAAACAGCTCCCACAGCAACCCCGCTCCATGATCACATCCTCTGATCACATCCATCCCACTGAAACTCAGGGATGGAGTAGCATTTTTCCCATGTTTTTGCCTTTCCTGGCTTTTCTTCACCACCAGTCCTCAGGGACTCTCACTGGAAAGAGCTGTCCAAAGCACTTTTCCTTTCTTACTCCAAACTAAGCATCAACCACTCTCCTATTTTATTTTTTTTCGAGTTGTGTGACATTTCTCCAACACTTGATGTGCCAGATTTAGTTCCTGTCTCCAAGATCATCTTTGAAACACGGGAAAAAAAGGCTTTCTGGATGCAACAGGCTGTGCTGCATTTCCACTGGGTGGCAGAGAGGTTCCTTTGTCACTCCAAACATGACTAATTCCTCCCAGCATAACCTCATCCACAACAGGATTTCTGCCCACATAAGTGTAACTACCCAACATAGCACTTGGAGAAAATGGAAGAGACACCCAATCTTTGACAGCTTCGAAATGTTTTCTAAAATATGCAAATTTCTGCAGCTTCAGGCGTTAAATATCAACACTTTAGAGATGGCCTTTATGGAATCCCAGAATGGTTTGGGTTGGAAGGGACCTTAAAGATCATCATGTTCCAACCTCCCTGCCATGGGCAGGGACAGCTCCCACTATCCCAGGTTGCTCCAAGCCCCATCCAGCCTGGCCTGGAATTCTTCCAGGGATGGGGCAGCCAAAGCTTCTCTGGCCAACTCATGCCAGGGCCTCACAGGGAAGAATTTCTTCCCAGGATCCCATCCAACCCTGCCCTCTGGCAGTGGGAATTCTCTCCATCTTTCTTGCCAGCTGCTGGAAGGCCACAATTAGGTCAGCCCAGAGCCTTCTTTTCTCCAGGCTGAACAATTCCAGCTGTCCCAGCCTTTCCTCACAGGAGCTGCCCCATCCCTCTGAGCACCTTGGGGGCCTCCTCTGGCCCTTTCCCCACCTTTAATGCCTCCTCACATGCCATAAAATCCTTTAGTCTGTCCTGGCTGTTTATCCAACAGGAGGATAAACCAACAGTCAGGTCTTCAGTAGCCCCAGGAGGGTTGGGGAGATTTCTGCCCCTTTCCCTGTCTGTTTTCACTGACAAAAAGGACAAAAGGCAGACCTTTACTTTTCAGACTTCCAGGATGGATTTCAGTAAGAGCAACAACCAAATTCTGGTGTTTGATATAAATTATCAACTATCAGGAGAAAATAAGTCTCCCAAACAGAGGTCCTGGCAGTTTCCAACACCTCTGAGATTTAAAGCCATAAGGAAGTGTGGCCTGTTCCAGCTTTCCAGCCATGACAGGCCATTCCAGACCATTCCCCACCAAGCCCAGCCCTGACCACCTCACTGGTCCCCACAGCACATCCAGATGGGCCCCATAGCCAGGAGGGTCCCCCAACCAGGAGGGTCCCACAGCCAGGAGGGTCCCCACAGCCAGGAGGGTCCCCACAGCCAGGAGGGTCCCCCACAGCCAGGAGGGTCCCCCACAGCCAGGAGGGTCCCCCACAGCCAGGAGGGTCCCCCACAGCCAGGACGGTCCCCACAGCCAGGACGGTCCCCACAGCCAGGAGGGTCCCCCACAGCCAGGAGGGTCCCCCACAGCCAGGAGGGTCCCCCACAGCCAGGAGGGTCCCCACAGCCAGGACGGTCCCCACAGCCAGGAGGGTCCCCACAGCCAGGAGGGTCCCCCACAGCCAGAAGGGTCCCCCACAGCACAGCCAGGAGGGTCCCCACAACCAGGATGGTCCCCACAACCAGGACGGTTCCCCAACCAGGAGGGTCTCACAGCCAGGAAGGTCCCCACAGCCAGGAGGGTCCCCCACAGCCAGGAGAGTCCCCCACAGCCAGGAGGGTCCCCCACAGCCAGGAGGGTCCCCACAGCCAGGAGGGTCCCACAGCCAGGAGACAGGGATCACTCTGGAGGTGCCTTGTTGAGTGCCAGCTGTGACACAACACCAGTAAAGAGTCCCCACTGCCAAAGATTCCTCCTGTCCACACCACCCAACCCTGTAAATCCTGAAGCAGATTCATTAGTCCAGCAGCTCAGAATAATTAAAACTGATCCTTCAGAGTTGGTTGTGAATTTTGTTGAGAGCTACAGAGCCCATTCTCATCCCAGAAAGGTTTGAGTTGGAAAGGACCTTAAAGATCATCCAGTTCCATCCCCTGCCCAAAAACAGGGACACCTCCCACTATCCCAGGTTGCTCCAAGCCCTGTCCAACCTGGCCTTGGACACTCCCAGGGATGGGGCAGCCACAGCTTCTCTGGGCACCTGTGCCAGGGCCTGCCCACCCTCACAGACAAGAACTTCTTCCCAATACCTGATCTCTTAATTTTACTGAGTAAAAACTCCACTCCCACGTGTCACTCCCCAGTTGGAGCCTCCACCCTGACACACAAACCCACACACCTTTCTGCAAACCCCTTTCCAGCATCCCATCTCACAGCTGGACACAACCGGCCCCTTCCACACCTTCCCCTGGCACTGCCAAATTGCACTTGGACCAACTCTGGCTCCAGGAACTTCCCAAGTGGTTCCCAGGACTGGCTGCCATCACCGCAGGTTTTCCATAGGCCACTGATCTCCCGGGTCTTGGCAAGGGCAGTTTCAGGGCGTGTCAGGTTGACTTCAAAAGTGACAAAGCTGCTCCCTTTGTTCGTGCCACCCCCGGCAATGCGGCCGAGCAGCAGCACCTCAGCACGGACCCCGCCGGGAACGAGCTTTCCCTCGGGAATTACACCCATCTGTGGGGCCGGCAGCTCTCCGGGGGCACCAACACCCCGCAGTGCTGGCCCGGCCGGGAAGGCCCGAGCCTGTTAAATGCCCACAGAATTAACCAACTGCTCATAAACTACGAAAAACCGCCTTTCCTGAGCCCTTCCTTGGGGAGGAACCTTTGCAGCTAAAACAGGCGATTTACGCTTATTTACAGATTACGATCGCACAGCGCAAAGAGAAGCCGAACGCACATCCCACCCAGCCACCACAGCGCCAGCGCCGCCGCCGCCACAGCCAACACGCGGCGCTGCGCGGGGCCCGGCACCGCCCGCCCCCCGCACCGCGGCGGCACCTCCGGGACGGGTGCTGGGCGGGCGGGGCCGCTTCCCGCGGCGGGCGCGGGGCCCGTGTGGGCGGCAGGGCCGCACCGCGGTACCTGTGCGGGAGAAGCCGGCCCAGGCCCGGAGCGACGCGGCGGCCGCAGCTCCACCGCTACCGCAGCGGCGCCGGAACCGGAACTGCGTCACGGCAGCGGGACACGCCCACACCGGGGCACCGGCGGCGCGCGCGCTCGGGCGCGCCCCGCGCAGCGCAGGCCACGCCCACAAACCGCGAGGCCACGCCCCCTCCATAGGCCTACAATTGGTGCTGTGGCCACGCCCATTGACCAATAACCACGCCCCCTCCCAATTTAAAGCATTACAGCGGTGTCTCTGACCACGCCCATCGCTGGCCACGCCCACTGCCAATTCACGGCTGTGGCTGTGCAAGTGGCCACGCCCACTGCCCGATGACCACGCCCCCTCCATAATCCTCCAATTATTGCTCTGCAAGCGGTCACGCCCATCCTCTTGACCACGCCCCTCCATAGCCCCATTGCAGCTGTGACAGTGGCCACGCCCATCTCCGACTTGGCCACGCCCCTCCACACCCACACATTGAGGCTAAGACCGTGGCCACGCCCACCTACCTGTGGCCACGCCCACTCCATAGCTGCATACTGTAGCTGCGAGAGTGGCCACGCCCAGCTTCCATTGGCCATGCCCCCTTCATATTCCTATTATAGCTGTGCTAGTGGTCATGCCCATCTATTCGGCCACGCCCCCTCCCTAACCCGCTAATTGATGCTGTGTCTGTGGCCACGCCCACTCCTCTTGGCCACACCCCCTCCCTATACCACCCATTGTGGCTGTACCCGTGGTCCCCCCCACTCCCGCTTGGCCACGCCCCCTTCACAACCGCACATTGTGGCTAAGACCGTGGCCACGCCCACCTAGCTGTGGCCACGCCCACTCCATAGCTGCATACTGTAGCTGTGAGAGTGGCCACGCCCACCTCCCATTGGCCATGCCCCCTTCATATTCCTATTACAGCTGTGCTAATGGTCATGCCCATCCATTCGGCCACGCCCCCTCCCTAACCTGCTAATTGATGCTGTGTCTGTGGCCACGCCCACTCCTCTTGGCCACACCCCCTTCCTATACCACCCATTGTGGCTGTACCCGTGGTCCCCCCCACTCCCGCTTGGCCACGCCCCCTTCACAACCGCACACTGAGGCTGAGACCGTGGCCACGCCCACCTAGCTGTGGCCACGCCCACTCCATAGCTGCATACTGTAGCCGTTAGAGTGGCCACGCCCACCTCCCATTGGCCACTCCCCCTTCATATTCCTATTATAGCTGTGCTAGTGGTCATGCCCATTCATTCGGCCACGCCCCCTCCCTAACCCGCTAATTGATGCTATGTCTGTGGCCACGCCCACTCCTCTTGGCCACACCTCCTCCGAACCACCGTTACAGCTGTGCCTGTGGCCACGCCCACACCTTGGCCACGCCCATCAAATAAGTCTATTATCGCTGTATCTGTGACCACGCCCGCTGACCACGCCCACCAAGCGACCACGCCCCACTGTGTGACCACGTGACACCGGACGCGGCCACGTGACGCGGCCCCTGCGGGTCCTGTCTCATCAGCTCCGTGTCCATCGCTTTAGTTTGAATAGAAAATAAAGGTATAACTTGGTTTTCTTCCCCGCCCTCTGTCCCCCGAATCAAACCTGCCCTGTGCAGTCCCACCCCCAGACCCGTCGCAGAAAACGAGGAAGCCGGAAGGTTTCTGTGTGTTCAATGTGTTACAGATAAAAAAAATAAGGTCTAGAAACTCAAATATTATTCTTATGTACAAGCCAAACGGCCACGGATGGTTCTGGTTAAAGCACACTGGAGATAGACTGGACCCCACAGCCAGGGGTGCAAACATTTCAGCAGCAGCTCCACAGCCCCTGTCACGTGTAACAGTGTCACTAATAATCACATAATCAGCTGTTTCTCATGAATCTGTATTGCTGCTGAAAATCCAGTCCTGATTTTCTTCCTTCACGCCCAGCAGGAGTGTCTGAAAACAACCCCGACATCCCCAACAATCCCCCTTGTCCAGGAGAGGCTTTGGGGCTGTCACCACTGCCCTGGGGTTCCCCCCAGCAAAATCTCACCGAATTTTCACCTGAAGTTACCCCAAAGAGTCAAGTTTTTGTGTTTTAGATCTAAAGATTTAGATCTGAAATCTGGGCAGGTTTTCTCGCTCTGTGCCTCCATGTCCCCAGGTTTTCTCCCACTGCCCTCTCCCTTCCGTGTCCCCAGGTTTTCTCCCAATACCTTCTGCCTCCCGTGTCCCCAGGTTTTCTCCCAACACCTTCTCCCTTCTGTGTCCCCAGGTTTTCTCCCAACACCCTCTCCCTTCCATGTCCCCAGGGTTTTTCCCAGTGCCCTTTCCTTTCCATGTCCCCAGGTTTTCTCCCAACACCCTCTCCCACTGTGCCTCCATGTCCCCAGGTTTTCTTCCAGTGCCTTCTCCCTTCCATGTCCCCAGGTTTTCTCCCACGGCCCTCTCCCACTGTGCCTCCATGTCCCCAGGTTTTCTCCCAGTGCCTTCTCCCTTCCATGTCCCCAGGTTTTCTCCCAACACCCTCTCCCCATGTGCCTCCGTGTCCCCAGCCCCTGTGGCAGGGCCCAAATACACAGCGTGGTTCCCTGCCCTGCCCTCCCCAGCTATGGCACTAATCCTGAGCCATTCCATGCCCGGATAATTCCGTTAAACTCAGCAGAAATGCGGGCATGGGCGATGCCCAGAACATTCTGACAGTCGTGTCCCGGGCGCTGGCGCCTTTCCCTTGGGAATGAGCATCTGTTTGTGCATCTCAAGGTCATCATCCAGCCAGTTCTGAAGTAACAGGGAAAAATCAGCAGCAGGAGCAGGACCTGGCGCTGGCAGCCCAGAAAGCCCAGTGTGTCCTGGGCTGCATTCCCAGCAGTGTGGGCAGCAGGGGAAGGGGGGGATCCTGCCCCTCTGCTCTGCTTTCCTGAGACCCCACTGGAATTCTGAATCCAGCTCTGGGATCTTCAACATCAGAAGGACATGGAGCTGCTGGAGCGAGTCCAGGGAAGCCCATGGAGATGCTCCCAGGGCTGGAGCCCCCTCTGCTCTGGAGTCAGGCTGGGAGAGCTGGGGGGGTCACCTGGAGAAGAGAAGGCTCAGGGAGACCTGAGAGCCCCTTCCAGTGCCTAAAGGGGCTCCAGGAGAGCTGGAGAGAGACTGGGGACAAGGGATGGAGGGACAGGACACAGGGAATGGCTTCCCACTGCCAGAGGACAGGGTTAGATGGGATATTGGGAAGGAATTCCTGGCTGGGAGGGTGGGCAGGCCCTGGCACAGGTTGGGCAGAGAAGCTGTGGCTGCCCCATCCCTGGGAGTGTCCAAGGCCAGGTTGGACAGGGCTTGGAGCAACCTGGGCTGGTTCCCTCCATGGCAGGAACTAAATGATCTTTAATGTTCCTCCCAACCTAAACCATCCCATGGTTCTGTGATTCTGTGGTAGCTGTAACAGGCATGGAACTGCAATATTTTTACTCATTTATTTGCATTAATCATTACTACCAAAACCAAAAGTGTATTCTCTTCAGACCCCATCCCATGATGGCATGAAAATTCAGTTCACCTTCCCTCTGAATTTAAAAACAAGCCATGGAAAATTTAGGCTGTTTTCACCGTTCTTTCGCAATTTCCTTTCCAAGTGCAGCCATCTCTGGGAGTTCCTGTCCAAACAGCCCTTGTGGCGTGGCCTTGCTGGGAGGAATGAACAAATAAAGAGTGAAATCACTCCTCCTCCTCCCAGCTGTGTGCTGGGCATCTTTGCTTTTCCACGCTTGGAAGGGCCCTGCTGTGGCGGCTGCCGCCGTGTCCTGCCCTGCCAGCGGTGACAGCAGGAGGCCCCAGAGCAGGAGGGTTCTTCCTGAGCAATCTGGTAGTTAGAAACCCTAATTAATGAGCAGACATGTGGCTGACAAGGGTGGTGATGTCTCACTTTAAATATCAGGCCTGGACTGCAATAGCATTTTTAATCAATAGTCTCACCAGCCAAGCTTGCCAAGCTCCATGTTGGGACACACACAATGTGCAAGAGCAGAAGAGGTGATGAATTTTTGAATTTTTCCCCCTCCTTTGGGTAAATGCAGCTCTTCTTCTGTGTGCATGTATATGCTGAAGGCTGTAAAAAGAGATGCAGACACAACACCTAATTTCATTGAATCAGAGAAACTCAGAATGGTTTGGGTGGGAAGGAATCTTAAAGACCATCTCATTCCACTGAAGTAGAGAAAAGCCAGAACTTAGGGGATTTTACAAAGAGCACCCAACTTTCATGGGAGTTTCCAAGAGATAAGGTTTAACCTTCAGTGGAGTCATAATTAACGATCCAATTAGCGTAGACCTGTGCTTAGCTAAACAACAAATTGACAGGTTAATCCCAAGAAAAGAAACCAGAACACCATAGTTGGCAAAACCCACTGCAAGATCATACAGAGTTCATGAGGATGAGGAGCAAGAATGCGACCACCACCTGATGAAGTAACAGGATCTCCCCTCATAATATTCCTCAAAATGGACAGCTCCGCCCCAACTCCGCCTGCTATGAATATTATATTGCAATATTATAATTATGCATGAATATGTATGTAAGAATACTGTAATCCCTCACCAAAATGTATAAATACTGTAGCTTCTCACTGTAGATTTTGAAGCTCTTTGTCCGACGCTAGTCGGGGGCTTCCCAACGTTGTCTTAATAAATACCTTGCTGTTTATGGACTAAAACTTTGTCTCTAAACAGTTTGTTCTGCCTTTTTGGGCATCACCACCCCCTGCCATGGGCAGGGACACCTCCCACTATCCAAGGTTGCTCCAAGCCCTGTCCAGCCTGGCCTTGGACACTTCCAGGGATAGGGCAGGCACAGCTTCTCTGGGCACCCTGTGCCAGTGTGGAATTTATGTTCAATTGATTCATCTGAATGCCAGGAATAGGACTCAGGGCAGGGCTAACACAGAGCCACAGCCACATCCTATTGGAAGATGTTACTTTGCATTCTAAATTATGTAATGGAAAAAAAAATGGGATGAAATCGTGAATATAAATTATTCAGAAAGGCTGTTTGGTGTAATAATGTGAGGGCAGTTCTTCATTACAGGCTCACATTGCAAGGCCTCTGCTGCTGCCTGTGTGATACAAGTATTTGCCACCTTGTTTTGAGCTCAGCATCATATAAATATTTGGGTTGGAAGGAAGCTCTGGTCTAACCTCTGTCTCAAAACAGGGAGAGCTGTGAACCTTGTCTGTGTGAGCTTCAAAGAGGGAGATTGCACAACCTCTGGGATGTTCTGTCCCTAAACACAGTCCTTGTGAGAACTGCCATTATTCCCTGCATCCTGTCAGACTTTCCCTTGCTGCACTTGGGGCTTGTCCTCCTGCCAAGTACCTCTGGGAATCACAGAATCCTAGAATGGATTGGGTTGGAAAAGACCTCCAAGACCATCAAGTCCAACCCTTGGTCCAACTCCAGTCCCTTTACCAGATCATGGCACTCAGTGCCACGGCCAATCTCACTTTAAAAACCTACAGGGATGGGGAATCCACCCCCTCTCTGGGCAGCCCATTCCAATGCCTGAGCACTCTCTCTGAAAAGAATTTTTTCTGCTCTCCAACTTCAATTTCCCCTGGCAGAGCTTGAGCCCATCGTGCCCCCTTGTCCTATTGCTGAGTGCCTGGGAAGCCTCTGCCCACTCAGTACCAACCCCTGGGTGGCTGGAGGTGGGTGAGGTCCTTCCTGCCCTCTCTGCCAGCTCAGAACTCCAATTTCCACAGCCTCTCTTCATGCCCCATGTTCTCTGTCCCCCAGCCCTGCCAGTGACCCCCCACTGAACTCCCTCTGGTTTGTCAGCATCTCTCTTGTTTTTCAGTGACAAAACTGGGCATAATTGCCTGCCTCAGCCTTTGTTTTGGACTAAAAGACCAAGAGACAATACTTAAATTGTCCAATTCAGTACTTTTCAGGGACAATAACACAGATCTTGAGTTGTGACAGGCATCAGAGTCAGGAAAATTTATCACACCCGGAGGGCTCTTCATGCCATGGACAGTAAATTCAGGGGAACAACAACAATATCTATTTTGGACCTCCCTTTTAGATCAGCTACTCAGGAGGAACTGAGACACAGTGGAGGCATCTCTTTTCTATCCAACCCCAAAATAAAAGGATTAGGGATTTGTGTAGGTTTTTTTTTTTTTAATGAGTTTAAAATTCTGGAATGTAACGTCAGTTTTCATTAAGAAAATGCCAGTTTGTTGCTGATGGGCTGGAACAGCGAGATATAAGATATTAATCTTCAGCTCCAGTGTTGATTCTTTCAGGGCGATGTCACTCGCTTTTCTATTCATGCCTCACTGTGCTCTGTGAACATCAAGCACTCTGAAGAATTAGCTGAGCCACCCCGAAGGTAGATTTTAAAGGATACCAGATGGTGTGTTCAATGCATGTGGTAATCTTTTATACGCTTTTCCCCTATGGCCAATCACTGACTGATCATTTATTTCAAAACCCTCATAAAATAAATCACTTTGCAAACGACGCTGTCTCTAGTTAATAAGTGCTCTTCCTCGAAGCAGAGGCTTGTTGCCATGAAGATAAAATCATCAAACTGGTTCAAAGTGCATGGGGATGGCAAATGCACCCCATTGAGGAGAGGAGATAAACTGGATTGAACTGGAAACGAAGCGCTGCTGTCTGCTGGTTGTGGAATTATGAGCAGGTGAACTGTCATTAAAGACAGTTCGACAGTCACTTTGGTACTAACACATTTCTGTGACAAGGAGTGAATTTTTTTGGGTACATTTCCTTCCCACAGTGGTGGATGTGCAGAGCCTTGATCATGTGTCAAGTTCCTGCATGAGTTTGTTTTCAGGTTTCAGAGTCAGTGATTCTGTCAGACAGAGCACTTCGCTCTTTCTTGTTTTTTGTGAATAAGGAGGAGGAAATTCCTCTCTGTGTGACACCAGTGAAACTCATCTCATCCCCTGTCCTCTCAGAGAGGTGCCCACCTTCTCCCCATCCCCAAACTGAGAACCACAGTTCCCTGGAGGGATCCAAACCTTTATCACTCCTCTCTGTCACAGAATCACAGTGTCATTTAACTTAGAAAAGATATCCAAGATCATGAAGGCCAACCTGTGATGGATCCCCACCCTGTCAACTAAACCAGAGCACTGAGTGTCACATCCAGTCATTTCCTGGACACTTCCAGGGATGGGGACTCCACCACCTCCCTGGGCAGCCTGTTCTGATGCTTAACAACCCTTTCAGTGAAGAAATTCCTGCTGATGTTCAAAGAAATTCCTTCTGATGTCTGAAATTCCTCCTGGTGGTTCCTTCCTTCCCTCTCCTCCACATGCCCCATCCCACTGAGGTGTTGCAATCCTCACAGCCTCTCAGTGAGTTTTGTGACATTTGCTGCTTGGCTGAGGGCCACGGCTCCGACAGCCAGATGATAATATGGAATTATGGCCCTTCACTCTCTGAAGGTTCATGTTTTCAAGTGCTCTCTGCTGTGGAGAAAAAGCTGGGAAATTATTTAACATCTTGAAAAGCAAATGAAAGGACCCCGTGTTTTATTTCGCTGTGATGTTGCAATTTTAAATGAAACTCCTTTTTTGGGAGGAGGGAGAAGGAGGTGAGGAGTAGCTGCTGTGGAGGCTTTGCCCTTGCAATGAGAGCAGAGTTCATTCTCCTCATTGCCCACATTTCCTGATGGATATAAACACACAGGCACACACATCCCAGGGGCAGAGACTTCGGAATAGTCACAGCACCACAGCCCAAAGGTCCTGCTGGTCTGGAGTCCCAGGTGACTGTGGGCAACACCAGATTTTAGGGAAAGCAGGAGGACAAGGAGTGTGGAGTGATCCTCCCCCTGAGAAGCCTCCAAGCCCCTGGCCATGGGTACTCTGGGGTTAGACCTGCAGCAGCAACAGGAGCCCCACCAAAGGCAAAGCCAGTGCTGTGTGATGGTGCTGTTCATCCCATGGGGTGCCTGCTGGTGATCTCTGCAATCCTGAGAGCAGCTCCTGGCAGGAAGGATGTGCCTGGATGGCTAAACCTCAATCACTGTTTTTCATCACTTTCTCCTGACACCGTTTGTGGCCGTGTCTTTGTGCCTCGTTTTATCTTTCTGTGCAAGCCAGTTGAGATCCATCTGGTCACTGAGAGACACTTCCATGCCCAGGCACTTCTCTCTGCAAACCTCTGAGGGCCTTTGAGACCTCTGGTTTTGCACAACCACTGACATTTGGTCGTGGTTCGGTGGGGAATGTGTCAGTGCTGGGGTAACAGTGGGACTTGATGATCTCCGAAGTCTTTTCCAGCCTAAATGATTCTATGATTCTATACATGAAATTAATTGTTCAGTGCTAAGTTATTCATGTCTCTGCCTGGGATGGGTATTGATGGTGCATTGAGGTCAATGATCCTCTGATTGGTGCCAAAGAACACATTCACAGTCCAATGCCTTGTAGTAATGCAGGGAACGACCACGGAAGGATCATTTGAGCTCGTGAAGGAGCTGCAAGGCTGGAGAAGGGACTGGGGCACAAGTGCTGTGGGGAGAGGCTGAGGGAGCTGGGGGTGTTTAGCCTGGAGAAGAGGAGGCTCAGAGGTGACCTCAGCACTGTCTGGAACTGCCTGAAGGGAAGTTCTGGCCAGGTGGGGGTTGGTCTCTTCTCCCAGGCACTCAGCAATAGGACAAGGGGGCACGATGGGCTCAAGCTCTGCCAGGGGAAATTGAAGTTGGAGAGCAGAAAAAAATTCTTTGCAGAGAGAGTGCTCAGGCATTGGAATGGGCTGCCCAGAGAGGAGGTGGATTCCCCATCCCTGGAAGTTTTAAGGTGAGATTGGCCGTGGCACTGAGTGCCATGATCTGGTAAAGGGACTGGAGTTGGACCAAGGGTTGGACTTGATGATCTCGGAGACCTTTTCCAACCCAACTGATTCTATAATTCTATGATTGATATGACAAAGATGCTGCTGAAGGGCATGTGATGAATTGTAGGAGAGTATTGGGTTTTATAAAACACTTATGGCAAGTGTTACACCCAGAGCTGCTCTGGGGCAGCCTGAGCTGTTTCCCACCACCCTGATGTTCACCTGTTGATATCAGCACTTCCAGGAATCAAGGGTGAGAGGATTGCAACACCCCAGTGGGATGGGGCATGTGGAGGAGAGGGGAGAAAGGAATCACCAGGAGGAATTTCGGACTTCAGAAGGAATTTCTTTGAACATCAGCAGGAATTTCTTCACTGAAAGGGTTGTTAAGCACCAGAACAGGCTGCCCAGGGAGGTGGTGGAGTCCCCATCTTTGGAAGTGTCCAGGAAATGACTGGATGTGACACTCAGTGCTCTGGTTTAGTTGACAGGGTGGGGATCCATCACAGGTTGGACTTCATGATCTTGGATGTCTTTTTGCTGTGATTCTGTGACAGAGAGGAGTGACAAAGGCTTGGATCCCTCCAGGGAACTGTGGTTCTCAGTTTGGGGATGGGGAGAAGATGGGCACTTCTCTGAGAGGACAGAGGATGAGATGAGTTTCACTGGTGTCACACAGAGAGGAATTTCCTCCTTATTCACAAAAAACCAAGAAAGAGAGTGGTTGTCTTCCCCCAGCATTTCTACACCCAGCTGGGGTGGGCATTTACCACGTGCCTGGTGCAGCTGAAGGAGTTTGTTCCACTTCAGCACTGAGGTTTGTATTTTACCTTTACCCTCCCTGCTCCGGGCAGGGATTTATTTGATGGCTGCAATTGCCTTGTCAGTTTTGGGTTACCCCATGGAGAGAGCAAGAATTCCATTCACTGCAGCCTCACACAGTTAAATCTTGTCCCATCAGCCATTTAATGCTCCAAGAAATTCTGTGGGAATAACACCCATGCCATTCCTCCTCCTTCTTTTCAGCTCTCAGGCCCTGATTTAGCAAATAGCTCATGTGCTGGGCTGAAGTGGTGCCTTTGAGTTGCTAATGCCATGCAAAAGTGCCTGAGAATAAAGCAGTTTTCATGATCTCTGTTAAGAATCCGCTTCCTTCTTTGGCTTCTTTTTTTTTTTTTTTCCCATCAGCCTGCTGGAAGAGTACAGCCAGAAAACAGATTAGCCCAGGAAAGACTCCTCAACTAATAAACACACCACAAATACACTCCTTAGTCATATTTTAGGTCACATGGATTTGTCAAGTCAATAGTCACCCAAGTATGAATGAGTCCCATAAATAAATCAGACTTAAATATTTGGAATATCTGCCTGACAGAGCTCCTTTAAAATGCAAACAAAGCTGGAATGAACTGAAGTCAAGATCATTTCCAGGCATTAAAAAAAACCCCACCTAAACAATAATTTGAACTTTTTAACCTTGGGGTTGTTTCCAGCCACATCTCTCAGAATGATAATAAATTCAGAAAATTCCATGAAAATCTCTATTCTTTAGACTCTTGAGGCATTTACCATAATGTTCTCAGTTCCTCTTCTCTCTTAGGAAAACAGGAAGAAATTATGCAGGGTAGTAGCTGTTTAAATACTAGAAATTCTCCCTGGGGAGAGTTACAGCCATTTCAGTGATAAATTGCAAGTGAGATAACAGAAGGTTTGGAACAAGCCTGATCCAAACTTCATTTCCAAGATTCCTCACTGATTTCAGGGCTTTTTGGATGAGGTTTGGAATGAGACAGTCTCAGCCCTGCTAAGTTAGTGTGACAGGTTTGTCCTTGTGCAGGTTCACCCTGGGGAGTTCCCATTGAAACAAGGCAAAATAACATCAATTCAGCACTGGAATTTTTTTTGCATGGAAGTCCTACATCCACACTTCATCCTGTGACCTCAGCACTGTCTAGAACTACCTGAAGGGAAGTTCTGGCCAGGTGGGGGTTGGTCTCTTCTCCCAGGCACTCAGCATAGGACAAGGGGGCACGATGGGCTCAAGCTCTGCCAGAGGAAATTGAAGTTGGAGAGCAGAAACAAATTCTTTGCAGAGAGAGTGCTCAGGGATTGGAATGGGCTGCCCAGAGAGGAGGTGGATTCCCCATCCCTGGAGGTTTTTAAGGTGAGCTTGGCCGTGGCACTGAGTGCCATGATCTGGTAAAGGGACTGGAGTTGGACCAAGGGTTGGACTTGATGGTCTCAGAGGTCTTTTCCAACCCAATCCATTCTATGATTCTGTGATTCTGTGACCGCTGCCCCGGACTCGCTTCAGGCGCTGCTGCAGAGCCCAATCGCCTTCCCCACCACTCCTGTATCCACTCGTTCTTTCCCTTTGGGAATTTCTTCAGCACATGGAGCATCTCCCTGCTTTAGTCTGGAGGTTGGCAGCACCGAGCAGCTGTTGCAACACAAATAATGTGAATAACATGATATTCCAGCCCATGATATTCCAACCCCCCCAGGCCAGTTGGGGACCTGAGCAAACCGGTCTCATCCTGGCCCGTGTCACTCTCCATCCTTGGCGTTACTTTATCCAAACACATTCTGGGAAAACAACAAGTTATGCTGCCAAAATAGCAGAGGGGACCAACTCCCCAAACAGGAGGCCTTCCTGAGTTCCGTGGGTTTAATGAAGCAACAGGAGGTAAAAACCACCTTAAACACTCCTTAAACTTCTGAATAGCTCCTCATCACACACATTTTTCTGAGGAATAAGTAGGTAGGAGCAAGGATTGCAGGATCAGACTCCAGCAAAACAAACACGCTGAAGTGGAGTGAAAAATGAGTGGACTTTCCCTCAGCAAGGATTTCACAGCCAGCACAGAGGTTGGGTCTGCTGCTGTAGGTACTACTTTTCTTTTAGACATCATACATATGTAACCTATAAATGTATCTTCATAATTAAAAACAGTTGTAGTTAACAAATGAATTAAGTGCACACTTGTGGAGATCCACTCTCATTCATTCACTGATTTGCAGTCAGTTATTTGCAATGACTTTCCCTACTGATAGGAATTCAGACACATCCAGCCTCTAATTCCAGAATTATAAAATCACAGGATATCCTGGGCTGGAAGGGACCCAGGAGGATCATTGAATCCAATCCTGCCCAGGACAGGCCCAAGAATCTCCCCATGTGCCTGACAGCCTTGTCCAATCCAATCCAATCCAATCCAATCCAATCCAATCCAATCCAATCCAATCCAATCCAATACAATACAATACAATACAATACAATACAATACAATACAATCTTTTAGTGTTCTATTCAAAATAACTTCACACAGGCACACCTGTTTTGACTTTGAGATGAGTAAGGCACACATTGCTGAACTGATCTGGCCACTGCCTGAGCTCCTCTTCCTTCAGCCTTCACTTGTGGCCACTTGGGGACAGAGGACTTATCCAGGTGGACTTTTGGCCCAGCCTGGGATGGCCATGCAGGTGTTCTGCTTTTCTATAGAACTAGATGAGTAAAAGTCTTGCTTTACAAATATGATAAAGCTGAAGCTGGCGGGGGTGATGACAGAAGGAATTTTGGATGGTGGTGACAGAGGGAATTTTGGATGGTGGTGACAGAAGGAATTTTGGATAGTGGTGACAGAGGGAATTTGGGATGGTGGTGACAGAGGGAATTTGGGATGGTGGTGACAGAGCTTCAGCCAGTGGGAGATGGAGGGAGGGGCACACATTTTTATTCTGCTTTCCTCCCTCCCCCTGAGCATTTCAGGTTAAGGTGGATAAGCCCCACTTGTGATTTCAGCTGTTACAGTATTAAATTTCATTTGCTAACTCTGCGTGTTGTGTGGCAACAAACGTGCTGTTTTTAGCTCATAAAGTGTTGAATGAATTCATCTGGAATGATTTCTACCCTAATGTGGCCAAACATTTGGCAAAGAGGGTTCCAAAGTGTGCTTTCAGGAGTTCTATTTGATGACTGTGTGGGGATCTCAAAATAATTAGGAGCACAGATGGGGGAAGAAGGACAGAAGATTGTGGAGCAGGGACACAACCACGGCATGGGAAGCCCTTGGAAAAAGGTGACTGCAGTTCCTCAGTTTCCCTGTCTCCTTTTCCTTCCCTTTTGGTCTTCTCCTTCCTCCCCCTTCTTTCCCCCTTCAATAATCCTGCCTGCCTGGAATCACAATAAGAGGAGCACATCAGATAAGCCAAGGGATTATTTCCTTATGCATTTGCTATTATATGAAGCACAATATCAAAGTATTCTGTGCATCCTCCTGGCTCATGTGAAAGAAAGGATCCTTTTATTCCTTGGCTAGCCTTTTGTCTAGCCAAGAATCTGCCACCCACTCAGGTAATTTGTACCAACTGATCATACCTGTGGTAGCAGAAGATCCTGTCAGGAGGGAATATCCAGCAGAAACCTGGCATTACTCATGTGTGAGCAAGGCTGGCTGGGAAAGGGGGAAAGCTGATTTATTTTGGACTTGTTAGGAGGAGAGGAGGACTTGGGAAGAAGCTTTTGCTCACACATGGAACTTTTTTTAATCTTACCTTAATAAATGTGTGTGTTTTTAGTGAGTTACCAAAGTGCATCACCTGGCTGGATACTCAAACCCACATCCTCCCACTCGGTGCCCCCTTTGGCCATATCTTCCCTAACAAAATATTCCCCCATTTCCCCTTCGCACCTGCCCTCTCCTTGGGCACAGCACCAAGATTCCTGGTGTACAAGGATACCAGAGCCAGCAACATCACTCTGAGAGGCAATTTGGCTTGGAGAGTATAAAAATGACAGGAGGATAAAGATGACAGGATGTCCCTGTGGCCAACCCTGCAGTCCCTCGGTGCCAGCAGGACCTCAGGCAGCTCCCAGCCTGGTGCCAGTGGTTCTGCTGTAAGGACAGGGACAGGAACAGCCCTCAGCTTGCCCTCAGCTTGCCAGGTCAAAGATGTCCTGAGGAATCATGAAAAAAATGTATGTTGAAATGTATGTTTGAAGCATTAGAGGGCTCTGGAATTACCCTACAGTGCTGATGAAGCAAAGAAATTAAAGCTGGGGGGGCTGATGACTTCTAATAGGTTAAAACCATTAAAAAATATCCAAATCCCATAAATTATTTAATTATGCAAATGTGCAAATGTCAAACTTAGCAGAGCTATTCCCTTCCCCCAGCCCTCTCTCCTTCAGAATTCCTGGAGACCTTTCCTGCTTCCCTTAAGTCAGAGCACAAGGAGATTTGGATGGCTCCAAACAACACAACCAGTGCTCAGATTGATTTTTCTTGACTAAATTTACTTGATTTTTTTCTCCTTTTCCAGGCTTTGGATATCAATTAAAAGAACACAACTCCTTTGTCTTGTGTGTTGCTCCCCTCAAAATAATGAACTGTTTAATACACTGGAGGCAATTTCAAATTATCCAGTTTAATGAGGAAGGTTGTGACGGAAGATTTATTACCCTTTCTGATCTGCTAATGTATTTTCCCAACCATCCCAGCAGAACCAATCACCGTATTTTCATTATACACTCTATTTTCAGGGGTTCATTAGTTGTAGACTAAAAATAACAGCGAAGGTCTCAGTCTGAAAGCTAATCCAATTTCTTTTAATTGGAAACAAAATTTGATCAGACAACTTTCTAATCATAACAGCATCAAGCATCAAGACCCTGACGAGGTGTTTTGTCCAATTTGAAACTTCACGTGGCTGCACATAAAGACCTGACCTAGAAATACAATCACTGAGCTGCTACAGAGGACAAATCCAGGCTTTTCCTTAAACAAAAAAATCCCACATTAGCACAAGCCATGGACTGTGGTCTAGTCCAATTGATGCACATTAAAAATAAAAGGTCTGGCAATGAACTGTTCAGCTGAGACAAACTCAGAGATGCTCTGAGCTCGTGGCTGAGTAGGAGACTCCAGAAATAACTAAGATTTTTTATCTCTCCAAAGAGTTAAAAAGAAAACTAAGATGGAAGAGCTCCCAGATAGCCAAAGGGCCTCCTGCCTCAAAGCTCGATTCAGTCTTAAATTGGCACTTCCCAGAACTGTCTTTGTGCTGTTGAATTAGTGTGTCAGCCTGGCTGGAGCTTTTCCTGCTGCATCATTTTGTTGTGCAAGACCCACGGGCACAACAAAGAGGACAGGGAGACCAGGAGGTTTGGATTTTACAGGGAATGCTCTCAAACCTGTCACCACCAAGGTGGGGAAGGGGAGATGTGCTGCCTGTGTGGCAGCTGCTCCATCAGCCTCGTGTCTCTGCACTGGTGGAGGGAACAAGGACCAGCTTTAGCAGGAGAACTCTGGCTTTGGCCCTCTGCACAGGCCAGGCATCCTTACTGGGTAATGACCCTGCTGTGACTTTTAATTATGCTGTGGCTGTGTTCACCATAGAATCACAGGATGGTTTGGGTGGGAAGGGACCTTAAAGACCATCCAATCCCATCCCCTGCCATGGGCAGGGTCACCTCCCACTATCCCAGGTAGCTCCAAGCCCTGTCCAACATGGCCTGGGGCACTTCCAGGGATGGGGCAGCCACAGTTTCTCTGCCCAACCTGTGCCAGGGCCTGCCCACCCTCACAGGGAACATTTTTTGCCTCATATCCAATCTAACCCTGCCCTCTTTCAAGCTGAATCCATTCCCTTTGTCCTTTCACCCCAGGCTCTTGCAAACAGTTCCCCTTCATCCTGTTGGCTCCCTACAGATACTAGAAGGTCAATCACCCCAGAGCCTTCTCTTTTCCAGGCTGAACTATCCCAGTTCTCTCAGCCTTTCCTGATGGGAAAGGTGTTCCATCCCTCTGGTCATGATGTGGCAACCCTGGGAGCTGTGCTTGATCCAGGCTTGATCCCTCAGACTGGTTCCAAATCCACGCCATTCAAGGGATTCTCCCCAGTAATAAAACAACAGGAGTGCCCCCACAAGGATACCAGTGGGGCACTGGTCAGTCATTCCCAACCCCACAGGGACTGCCCCAGGAATGACCTGCCAGGGGGAGGCTGGGCTGAGGATGTGTTTTGGCCAGATAACACATCCCCCAGACACCCAGGGGATTCCTAAAAGGGATGGAGGGAAGAGGGAAGTTATTGCTCCTCACATCAGCCCCACGCTATAGATCTGAGATGCATAAATTATATATTTACATTCAAAACTCTATTATTCATAGTGTTGAGTAAACAAGTATTGATTTTTACACTGTAGCACAGACAAGTCTTTGCAGTGGTGCAGAGGCCCCTCTGCTCTGACCTCATCGGTGCTTCCTGAGCAAGGAATATCCTTTAACAAGGAGGATCAAGTTTAAAACCAGTTGGCTGCTGCTGTTGGGAATGGAAATCGATGTGCATTTCCTTCTGAATGGACAACTCCTCCACCCACACCACGTCACCTGCGGCTCTTTGAGATGCTGAGCCAGACACAGGCAGAGAACAAGCAAAGAAAGGATGTGTGAAACCATCTCAGCTCAAACAGAGCAGTCTGGGCTCTCACCAGGGAGCTGGGGGTGTTTAGCCTGGAGAAGAGGAGGCTCAGAGGTGACCTCAGCACTGTCTGGAACTGCCTGAAGGGAAGTTCTGGCCAGGTGGGGGTTGGTCTCTTCTCCCAGGCACTCAGCAATAGGACAAGGGGGCACGATGGGCTCAAGCTCTGCCAGGGGAGATTGAAGTTGGAGAGCAGAAAAAAATTCTTTGCAGAGAGAGTGCTCAGGCATTGGAATGGGCTGCCCAGAGAGGGGGTGGATTCCCCATCCCTGGAGGTTTTTAAGGTGAGCTTGGCCGTGGCACTGAGTGCCATGATCTGGTAAAGGGACTGGAGTTGGAGCAAGGGTTGGACTTGATGATCTCGGGGGTCTTTTCCAACCAAATCAATTCTATGAACTTTTCTTTATGACACTCTGGCTGTGTGAACAGAGAAGAAAAAATAAGCTTAAATGCCTTTAAAAAGTGATACCACTGCAGAGATCACATTAAACCCCCTGCGAAGGGTCCTGCTTTCTGTGTGAAGATTTCTCTCTATTAAATATTTCTCTCTATTAAACATTTCTCTCTGTTAAATATATGATACCACCATGCACATTTAGGGGTGACAGAGAAAAAAACCCTTTAAACTGTGCTTTCCAGTGCTCTGCTATTTCAGAGGTTAACCAAAATCACTGACTTCATGGCTAACTCTGCTCTATTGAATCAATGAACAAGTTCCTTATTGGATTTTTATTGCAGATAAAATTGACAGCGAAAATCACTGGGATATACTTAAAAATGGGGAGGAAATGTACGTTTACAATAAAAAGGTCTCTGAAGGTCTCTTGTTTCATAGGAAGGAAGCTGTCTTTATAGTGCCTGAACTATAAAAAATGATTAAAACTGAAGAGGGACAGGAAGCTGATAATTTGATTTATCATCTTAATGGCTATGATTCATGAATAAATAATATAATGGTTTATGTCTCTCTTGTAAAAGAAGTAGAGAAGAGCAATTTGTCTAATAAATGACTTCAAAAATTACAGCTGAGTCTTGTTTGCCACGTTTGTTCTATTTAAAAAGAATGAGCGAGTATCTTATTTCTTATTACTTACTAGGACATTTGTTGTATTATTTATAAGAGTCAAAAACCTTAACTAAAAGCCACTCATCTCTGACCACAGTCTCCCATTAGCTTTAAATTCAGGAAAGAGAAAGGGATTGATCACTAGATCAATAAATCCAACCTTGGATCTGACTAAAAGCTTCCTTTAACCTCCTTCCTCCGGCATCCTTTTTCAAAATTAAAGTATCCCCCTTTTTAATTATTTAAGAGCATGTCAGTTTTACAGTAAGGCCCTGCATGACTGCATCATACAGGGATTTCTTCTTTATATTGGAGGCACACCAGCATCTTTAAAAGGAAAGCATTTAAATCATGATCATTTCTTGGTTTGTGTTTTGGGGTTTTTTTTTATAGCTGGATGTGCTACTATAGATACACATACCCTGCTCCAAATATGGCCTGGATTTCATCAAGACAAGTGCTGGGAAGTGGAAAATCGAGAAGAAATGTGGAATCCCAATTATCAGACACACAAACTCCCCCAAGCCCATCAATGCTGCTGCTGCAGCTGAAGTCGCTCTGTATCGACAGTGACTGACATTGGTTAGAGCTGCAAAAAGTCACTCCAGGCAAAAGCAAACTCCAGAGGACACAATTAATGCAGAGAGTGTTTAATTTTTTTTTAAACCACCCTGTAAAAATAGCTTGTGTGTGCAGTTTGCCCAGCGTGCATCAAGAGCCTGACCTGTTTTTTCTCCCCTTGTATCAGAATAATTTATCAGAATCAGATTTTTCTTACCAGAAGCTGTTCAAGCCAATTCAACATGCACATCTCTGCACCTTTCCTTGTTCCACATTTTGTTTTCATCCTGGAGGTTTCTGCCTTGGCAGAATTTGGGCTTAGAAAAGAGGTTGTGGACTTTCCATCCTGAAGTGTCTCAGGCCAGGTTGGACAGGGCTTGGAGCAATCTGGGATAGTGGAAGGTGTTCCTGCCCATGGCAGGGGTGGGACTGGGTGATCCTGAAGGTCCCTTCCAAAACAAACCATTCTGAGATTCTAGAAATAGGAAGTTCTTACCTATTTTTGAGGATAATTTTTTATAGGGCTTCAACACTAAACTCAAGACTTGGTTCTCTTTGGATGAAGGTGTTTTAAGTGGCACTGGAGTGAGCAGCACTGATAAGAATGACAGCAGGAGGGAAACTTTAGGATGACAATCCTTGGCATATTGCAAAAGCAGTTATTTTCTACAAGGCTTGTTTAAAAAAATGAAGAGAGAAAGAGAAAAAAGGTACATGGATTTAAACAAAACAGACCTTTTGAGTTCTTTTAAAAACACGTTTAGTTCATGCCATGGATCTTTCACATGTACACACGACTCAATGGCATCAGGGATCAATGTCACACATGGACAAATTAAATAGGAAAAAACAGGGTGAATTTTCACAAAATCCCATTTATCAATATTTTCTACACATGATTGCTCTAAACAAATGCAATTAACTGCCCCACAGTCCAAAGGCACTATTTCTATGTGCTGCACCTTCTTCCCCCAATTGCTGTATTATATAGGTCTCCTAAATTTGGAGTGCTCAAGACGTTTTTGGGGTAAGTGATGCATCAACTCATGTCAAAACAATGTAGGCTGCATCCAGAGTGACACTGAAATGGAGTGTGCTGGGGAAGGATACCCCAAAAAAGGGTCTCTCATGGCCTTTCATTTGGAAGGGACAAAATCTTCTCTGGTTGTGAAAATGATGGTGGTCTCTGTGAACTTCTGAAGCACAACTTTTGGTCAAAATCTGTCTTTTTTGGTCTTGTCATAAAATTAATACTAATCTCTATGTAAACTTAGGAGCTTTTTGCCCTAATTAGGAGTTTTCTGAAAGAGAATTTTGATCAAGCAGACTGCAAGTATCTCTGATGTCACTCCAGATCTTGAACTCTGATCCAAAAATCACAGCCCACCATCCCACCACGATGGGCACAGTGGGAAAGAGCAGAGCAATGATGGCCCCTACACAGTACTCAGAAAACAGCAGTGATGGGGTGAAAAATAGACTTACTCATATAAAGCTGTCCTGGGTAAAATACAGTTTATGCAAAAGGCAGTGAATGGAAGCAGCACAAGGAAAATACGACAGGAAAAAGGGCAGTTTTTCTGCCATCAGCCACACAATTCCATTGGCACAAGGAGGAGGGGGAATCTCAGCTGGCATAAGCCATTATAAGTGTATCAATAAAGCCACGCTGATTTACAGCAGCTGAGAGTTTGTGCTGTGTGTGTTCATCCATGTGCAATGCCAGGGATTGATGTGTTAGCACTTTCTCCCTGGAGACTTCAGTTCAGAACCTCTTCAAAACCCAGTGAAATGAACGGGCTGGTCTCTGGGCAGATGTCCCTGGAAATCTTGGCATCATCCCAGTGGGAGCAGCACAGCAGAAAGGGTTTTATCTGCTCAGGTGGGGTAAGGGCAGGGTGGCAGGTCCTTGGGGGAGCTGCATGGCAAAGCTTCCTTGGGAACTTCTGAGGAGGGATTTGATGTCCCCAAACCTGCAGGATTCTGTACAAGCTGAAATTAAAGGATTCAAATCCAAGTATTGCTCAGTCTTGGTCTACAATCTCAGGGAGAGACTCCATGCTCTGCCACTCCTTGGCACTCAGCAATAGGACAAGAGGACACGGGCTCAAACTCTGCCAAGGGAAATTGAAGTTGGAGAGCAGAAAAAAAAACTCTTTCCAGAGAGAGTGCTCAGGCATTGGAATGGGCTGCCCAGAGAGGGGGTGGATTCCCCATCCCTGGAGGTTTTTCAAATGAGCTTGGCTGTGGCCCTGAGTGCCATGATCTGGTAAAGGGACTGGAGTTGGACCAAGGGTTGGACTTGATGGTCTTGGAGGTCTTTTCCAACCCAATTGATTCTATGATTCTACGATTGCCTACACACAGATTCCCACGGGATCAGTGATGGGGCCATTCTTGTTGAATTTACTGATCAGTGACCTGGATGAAGGGACAGGGTGCACCCTCAGCAGGTTTCCTGATGACACCAAATTCGGAGGAGTGGCTGACACACCAACAGGCTGTGCTGGCAATTCAGCCAGACCCAGCCAGGCTGCAGGGACGGGCAGAGAGGAACCTAAGTTCAACCCCAGTCCTGCACCTGGGGAGGAATAACTCCAGGCACCAGTCCAGGCTGGGGACTGCCCTGCTGGAGAAGGACCTGAGGGTCCTGGTGGGCAGGTCCACAGTGAGCCAGCAGTGTGCCCACCACTGGTATCCTGGGCTGTTTGAAAAATGTGTCCAGCAGGTCCAGGGAGGTGATCCTGCCCCTCTCCTCAGCCCTGGTGAGGGCTCAGCTGGAATTTTGTGTCCAGTTCTGAGTTGCCTAGTACTGGAAAGCCAAGGAACTACTGGAGCAGGTCGAGGGGAGAAGGGCCATGAAGATGATGAAGGGTCTAGAGTATCTCTCTTATGAGGAAAGGCTGAAGGAGCTGGGGCTCAGCTCTGGAGAAGACACAGCTGAGAGGGGAACCTACCAATCCATAAAAATACCATATTCAGGGTAGGTGTTGAGGATGGGAATAGACTTTTTCCAGCAGTGCCGTGAAACAGGACAAGGAGCAACAGGCACAAACTGAAACACTGGAATTTCCACCTGAATATGAGGAAAACTTCCCTACTGTGCATGCAAGCAATGAGACCTGGAACAGGCTCAGAGAGGCTGTGCAGTCTCCTTCTCTGGAGATATTCAAATCCCACCCGGATGTGATCCCGTGCATCCTGCTCTGGGTGAACCTGCTTGAGCAGGGGGGGTTGGACTGGAGGATCTCCAGAGCTCCCTTCCAACCCAACCACTCTGTGATAACCTCAGGCTCAGGTCACTGATGGCTTTTTGACAACACTTTTGTCATTCTGCAGGTTTGAGGCTCAGTTTCAAAAGCATTTTCATAGAATCATAGAATTGATTGGGTTGGAAAAGACCTCTGAGATCATCAAGTCCAACCCTTGCTCCAACTCCAGTCCCTTTACCAGATCATGGCACTCAGTGCCATGGCCAAGCTCACCTTAAAAACCTCCAGGGATGGGGAATCCACCCCCTCTCTGGGCAGCCCATTCCAATGCCTGAGCACTCTCTCTGCAAAGAATTTGTTTCTGCTCTCCAACTTCAATTTGCCCTGGCAGAGTTTGAGCCCGTGCCCCCTTGTCCTATTGCTGAGTGCCTGGGAGAAGAGACCAACCCCCACCTGGCCAGAACTTCCCTTCAGGTAGTTTTGAGAGGATACAAACGCTCCCTGCGATCAGAGGAAACAATGTGGTTGTCGTAGCTACAATTACATCATCTGGTGTACTTTGGGCAGAGGAGTTCCCGGCCCAGTTTTGGGGGAGGAGATAAAGCACATCCAGGCAAAGGGAAGGGAACAAACTGCAGGTCCTGCTGGAGCTGCACCCCAGGCCAGCCTGGAGGGCACTGGAGTTCCCTGCCTGAACCCAGATCCACTGAGTCTCAGTGGGATTCCACCAACAGTTCAGCAGCAGATCTGCCTATCCATATAATGTAAGCAATGCTTTCAGGAGCATTATCCAGGCATGGTTTTCCCGTATGTGGAATTTGGCAGGAAGCCACTGGACCGAATGCTTCACATGGCAAAAATCTGCAGACTTTTTTCATCTTTTTTAACTATACTTATTAAAAAAGCAACCCCCTCCACTAACAAAGCAGGAAAGTTACTCATCATCATCTCAGGCTCAACCATGCAGGATGAGATAGTTTAATATGCAGATTTTTAGGCAAATATCTTCTTCCCAGCCTGGGCTTTATCACTGAACCAGCAGCAGCAGCTCCTGTAGCGAAAACTGGGTATTTCATACAAGGAAATAGTAACACAGAAACAGAGTTTCCAAGTCCAAGCTCCATCTATCATAAGTAACTACTTCATTATCCCTTGCAGACAATGATCAAATCCCAGTTTATGAGCAGTTTGCTTTTTACTGCTATTACACAAAATGAAAAGCTGTTCCAGATCCCTGTAGCTCTGACAACGAGGAGCCTTCCTCCTCTTCTCCAACCAAAACCTTTCCAGGACCAGTTTGTACATGTTTGTTCCTGCACTGAGTGTTGTCCTTAACTTGAATTGTTTTTCTTCTCCCTGGTATTTAGTCCCCTGATGTATTTATAGAAAGATCATATCCCCTTTCAAACTTCATTTTGCTCGGAATAGTAATGTTAGAAATAGACTGGTGAATTTACTGTCCTGTGTGAGGACAGACAGACAAACACACACAAAGGGGTTAGAGCACTCATTTTAAAAGAAATGCAGAAAATACAGATGAGTCAATCTTGAGTTAACAGTGCATTATTTCAAACATGTCAGCAACACATGTCAACTACAATAGAAAATACAGATCAAGTTCAAAACTGATTTTTTAGGGGTTTTCCGATCTATCTATCCATCTATAGAAATACCAGAAAGTCTACCTGGAATTCCATAAAACTCTAGTCTGGGAGCAGTACCAAAAGCCCACAATGAATATAATTTCTAAAAAAGGGAGCTGGGAAGACTCAAAGTACATTTGGAAAAAAGAGCCTTACACAGAGACTAGTTTGGGTGGTAAATAATCTGCAGAAAAAGAGAAAAAATAATCGAATTACTATTTAAAAAAAAACTAGAAGGGAAAAAAGATTGAACATACTGTTCAGAGACAATTTCTTTCACAAAAATATTTTCTAGTTTTGCTGCTCTGGTACATCAATCCTGAGCACTCTAACTTTTGACTTATAATGATACTCCTTCAGATACAGCTTCACTGAGGGAGGGATGGGAAGTGCATCGATACCATCGTAAGTTGTACAGTTGCAAATAACTGTTCTACATATATGCTGGAGGGAGAAAGGAAAAGTCCTGTTCAGGGGAGTGGACAGAAGTGGTTCAAAGAACATACAGGAACTCGGGTCTTTGTAGTGTTCTAGGAGTCCAGTGATGTCGGGGGAATGGAAGACACAAGGGTCGTGGGCATCAAAGCTGAAGTTGTGGTTCCACTGCTCTATCCGCGCGTGGAGGGAACGGCTGTAGCGCCTGAAGCTCACGGAAAACAAATAGTCCTCCTGGGCAGAATCCCGTAATAAGAATGTTCCCTCTGGCTTTCCCTCCAGCAGCGCCTCTGCTGCATATTTATCCATGACTCCCCAGTAGCAGGGATTGTTGTTGATCTGGAGGAGGTCTGGGACCAGGCAGTGGACATAATCGATCTGCGTGTGGTATTTCGGGGGTGTTTCCATCCGTAGCAGCTCATCATCCGTTTCCCACTTGGGCTTGTTTCTTTTTCTGGAACTTGTGCACAGAGTTACAACTTCGTCGTCGGAGTCCATATCACTCTCCTCCCTACTGCTCCTTGTGCCCTTCCCTGTAGCCAGCTCAGACCTGGGATCCCCCCGAGAGGAGCCGCTGTCGGTGAAGTCACAGGATGGGGAGGGAGAGTCCATTCCCCCATTGGCAACCTCCTCGTCTCGCAGCTGATCCTCCCTTTCCTCGTGCTGGGACAAGTCAGCAATTATCCAGTCTTCTGTTTTCGGGCTTATAGGGGCCGTGTGCCTTTTGATCAAGTGCCACCGGAAAGCCAGCTCGGAGCGCGGGGGGAACGGACACTTATCCAGCATCAGCTCGCTGATATGGATCTTCCTCTTGGAGGGCAGTCCCGAGTGCCGGCTGCTGCAGTTCTTTATGGGAAAGCACTGGCCCACAGCATCCTGCAGCTTCTGTTTGAGAGAGCGACCCAGAAACCTGTGGCCGCAGGAGCGGTCGAGATCCAGCTCGATGGACGAGCAGCTGTATTTCCTCTCTTGGCTCTTTAAATTGGCCCCTGCTCTTCCCACAGCACTTGGTGTTTCGGCATCAGGACAATGCTCGCTCTTTTTGGACCAGGAAAGCTTCTTCCCACTCCAGACATACCCATCCTTTCTGTCAGCACTTCTGCTCCGGCTGCTTTTGGGTCTCACATCTGCGTTTTTAGCACTGCTGTCCTTATTTTCTGCCATTGTGACAGCTTTGCTTCACAAGTTGCCAGGAAGAGCAGTGTGCTTCTCGTAGGGTTTCTCTACATAAGGAAGCTTCCTCGAGGCACTTTCTGGAAATATCTGGGGGAAAGAGAAAACACGGCTCAGTTATGCACATGCAGCTGGATACAGGACAACAGCCACAATTAATTGCTGATCATGTAAAGATGATGTGATCAGAGTGAATTCACCAGCACACCCCCAAAAACACCACCCTGATCCTGGACAAAGCTCTGTTAACCCTCCCTTGGGAAAATCATCTTCCAGAATAAGCCATCTTATGTGTTTTTAGGGAATCCATTCTGAGCACGCAGCAGAGCAGAGTGGTTTAGGTGCTGGCAATCCCATTGTGCCAGGGCCCATCCCAAAAGGAAACCCTTCCCGTGGCAGGTGATAATTCTGCAGCTGTTTATGGAGCAAACTCTGCATCTCTTCCAAATAACCTTTCAAGAAGGAACAAACCAGAACAGAAACAACTAGGTCAGAGTACAAAGAGCTACTGTACCTAGATGATATGCCTGTTTGCTACTAATCCACAGGGTGGGATGCCAGAGATCTTTTTCTTAACTGACACTTTTGGGTCACTTTCTGGATGAGAAAAAAAAAAACAACTAAATTTTATCAGTCACAGATTCCGTCAGTTTTTGAAAGCTGTTTTCCTCTGCCTTTTCAAATGGAGCTAGGAAATACTGAGCTCCCAAGGGATTGAAATATCTGGGGCTTTACATACTGAAAAGGATTAAAACAATCCAGTCCCTTACTAAAAGCAATTTTAAAAGGCCGTGAAAGATGGAACTGCTTATTACTCATTAGAGAAGGAAGTTTACATTATTAAAATCAGCATTGCTCTGAGACCTACGCTTGCTGATTTCATTTTCTTTTGTTTCCAAAGGTGTATTGAATTCTCAAATAGATAAGAGGTTTCCTTTTCAATGCTGCACTTTGAAAAAAAGATTAAAAATTCCTCTTTTGATTACTCAGATGAAACAGAGAAGGATTTTTTTCAAGGTACATACATAGCAATATGATATGGATTCTATACCCTCCCTGAGGCATGGCAGGATGTGGAAATATTTCCCATCATGTCATATCCATGACATATCATGAATATCCACGGTCAGGATATTCTAGGATTCTGTGATGCTTTTCCACCAAAACCATTCACAAGCTTCTCTGTTCCACCCAGGGTTTTTTGGCTGTGGGTTTTCTGTCGTGTTGTTTGGAGGGTTTGGATTTTCGCCTTTTTTTTTCCACAACTAATTGACATGGTAAATACTAAGCAGGAAAAGAAAAGGGCATCCACTTCCTCTCTCCATTCAATCCATTCTCATCATCAGGATTAGCCAGCATGACACAACCTCTCTGTGGTCCCCTGGGGCTGCTCAGGCTGAGTTGGAGCCTCTGCTCTCAGTAAGAGAACCAGACAGCCGTGCCAAAAGGCTCACAGGCAATCCGGGGGCCAAATGCAGCCCAGATGGAACTTTCACCCAGCAGTTCCTGACGTTGCATTCCTTATTTAAAACCCACAGACCCGAGAGCTGAGTGGGGGAAAGGAAAAGGGAGGAGATGCAGAAATGTAGGATGAGGGTAAGATGAATTAAATATTGCAAATGTGCTGGGGAAAAAATTACATTAGAGCAATGTAGGTGAATAGTTCCTTGCTGGTACAAAGAGAAATCACAGAACTGGGCTCATATTCCAGCAATTACAAACCAAAAATTAAAGATTTATTTTTTCTCTAAGGATTTTGTGAATTGCTTCTCAGTGAAAGCATTGCAAGCCACAATGAAGGCAGAAGAAAGGCAACGTTTGTATATGAGACTCAAAGCATCTTTATTTAGACCAGAATTCATTGATTGCTTTTGGAACATTGATATTTTTCACTCAGAAACAACTAGAGTGCAGCACTGAATTTTCTTCACAGTTAAAATAGAGGGGGAGAGGCAATCTCATTTACCCTGCTGATAATCTGAAATAACTGAAGACAAAAAGTTATTTCAGATTCATCCTGTAGTAAAATACATTAACTCTCTCTGTATGGGATTTTTAATTGGACAGAGAGACATCACCGAGGTTGCAAAGTCAAGTACTTAAAAATTAGGATATGACAGTTTGTAATTGCTTTTGAAACCTTCAATTATCTCACTCTGCTCATCCAACCCATACAAGGAATAAGAATATGCAGAATATGGGCTTTTAATTAAAAACTGCAAAACATACAAAGCCCAGAAGTGCTGGCAAGGCCCATTATTTCCTGACTTCAGCCTTCCAGCTGAAAGAGGCTCAGTGTTTCATGGAATTTCTGGGTTGATGCTGTGTGTGACTGTAAAGCCACCTTCTCCTTTGTACCTTTTTTCTGTCACAAATCATCAGTGGCACCTGAACCCTGAAAGTGAAGCTGGAGGAGCAGCACGTGATGCTGTAAAGCCACACACCATTAGCCAGAGCTGCTTCCCTGGGGTTTGAGGGCTGCTGGAACCCAGGAGTCAGCTCTGCCTTGGCAAAGCAGGAACTGCTTATCAGAGCACCAGAGCTGTGAAAAGAGCAGGGAGTAAATGAAGAAAAAGGGGATGTCATCCTAATAAAGCCAGGTTTGAACTGTGTGAAGGAACAGGGGTCAGCTTGTGACTCAGGAGACCAAACCTCCCAAATGTGTTACAAATGTCTGTGTGCTTGCAAAAGAGCTGCCTCCCAAAACATCAGCCACAGGACAGATATTTAGGTGACCCCATCCCAGTGTTTGGCATTAGAACAAGGGGTCACACCTTCATACCCCTTCCATGATTCATGGCCCCACAGTAAAATGGGGACCCAAAATAACTAAGAGTGTCTGAAAGGAAAAGGCACAAAGGGCAGGGAGGCATTCAGTGCTCTATTACCACTTGGGGCCATCCATCTAAAGCAGCTCTTCCTTTCACTGCAACGTCCAAGGGAAATGCCACGCACATCCATTAACGGCGAGAGCGCCGCTGGAAGAGCCGGGGAGGAGGGCAGGGATAAAAGAGAGGCAAGGAGGAGTGTACTTTTCCCTACAGGGCAAGGTTAAATGGAGGAGTCGAGCGCTGTGCAGCTCACACACCGCAGTGCTCAGCCCCTCTGGGCAGGTATTATCAGTGTCCTGCCTCCCAAAGCCGCCTCCTGCACCGGGACACCTCAGGCATCTCCAAAGCCGGCAGATTTGACAAAACCCTTGTGCTGGAAACTCTTCCCCCTGAGGAAACAGCCAAGATAAAGCAACATGCAGGGATAAGCAGAGTTCACTTCAGGCCACAGGACCTGGCTTGATGTCCAAGGTTACCCAGCACTGTCACAGCCACAGTCCCTGGGGACAGGCAGAGAGCTTGGGTGGGTTTTGTTGGTGCTTTTGTGATGTGCCCACCTCCCTCCTTCAGAGGTTCCTCTCTCTTGTGTGCAGACAAAACGCCTTTTTTTTTTTCAAGAGCTGGTGCCTCAACACCAAGCCTTCAAGCCCAGACTAAAAGCAATATCCAGTCTCTGTTTGGAGGAATAACAATATTACCTCCTAGCCAGGGGTAGGCTGCAATCCACAACTGTGATAAGGCAGAGACAGCCTCACCACATGTCTAATTAAATCAGTGGCAAATACTCAGTAACTCCAACAGAAAAATCAAAACCGTAAGCATAGACAGACCCCTTTTTAATTTATTCAATAAATACTTAAATGCTGAACTGCTTTAACTAGATACTTATGTCCTGAGCTGCTGGATCCTTCCCTGTGGCCCAAAAACTCAAGTCCTCTTCATCAAGCTGCTTCCCTTTTGGTATAATGGAGGAGCAGATGGTGGAGGGTCTCCAGCCCACCCTCCCACTGGGAGTGGGATCCCTGCCAGTGTGGGCTCAGGGGAGCCATGGCATGACTGAAAACCAAGGGCGGAGGTCCCACCACCTCTCCAGTGCTCCCACACTGCACAAGCTTTCTCATGAAGGAAGTACTTAGAAAGTTTTCTGTCCAGGGACACAAAGCCTCGCTGAGTTACGCCTCTAACTAAACAAAGACTGACTCAGAAAGAACAATAAATCAATTCTGGTATTGTTACAGAAGTTGATATTCTAGAGCTGATAAAATCCTGAGAAAGAAGAGCAAGCTGCAATAAATTGGAGGGATTTTTCTTTCGACTTCCATAAAAGTTATTTTAAAACAAAATCTCATTGGTAACAAGCTGTTTTCATTAATTTTACCCAATTAGATTTTGGCCATCAGACCACATTTTAAAACCTGACCTTCCCAACCTGTTGTGGATAACAACAAATCTCAATTCCTCTGTCTTAACTTATTTTTCTTCAGCTGGACTTTATTTGGCTTTATGATACCGTCCAAAAATACCTGACTACAGAGGGTAATTTTTCAGCAAATTAAAGCAATAATCACCCACACACAAAAGAAAGTGACTTTCTAAAGGTGCCAATGGTAACCTACAGTAGTTCTTCCTTGGAAATACCCTTGATTTATCCCTAGAGCTGCAGGAGGAGCAGGACATGTGGCCCTGCCCAGCTCACCCCAGCACTGGGGCTGTTTTATTCACACCCAGGAGGTGGAACTGACCTGGAAGCAGGTGACAAATGCGAAGGTTGATCCAATCTCCCACTCTGGAGCGGAAGGCGAGATGCTCGCAGCGCTTGGGAAACCGCAGCAGCCTCTGGAGCACTAAATCCATCAAAGCTTTATGGTCCATGACCAACACTCGGTGCTCCACCCAGAAACCCGGCAGGAGAGCAGCGATTCCCGGCTCCCGCCCTGCCGCTCGCTCGCAGCCACTCACACCTATTAATCAAGTCAGCAGCACGCTGAGTTCCCAACCGGATTTAAAGTATAACTTTGCCGTGTCACCTGGGACGTGACAAAGCCACAGGGCCCGCAGTCCCTTGGCCAAGTGACCACCTGATCCTGTCACACCCTGGAAAACCTCCCTTCAGTTTTCCCATGCCATTCCAAGAGTTATCCCAGCAGGCAGCACCTCTAGACAAGGAATTTAGTTGTTACTGAAAACCGAATGTAAAATACTTCAGGTGCAGTTTGTATCAGAGCCTCTGAAAAATTAAAACAATTAAGAAAAATAAACACATTTGCCATGTATTTGCCTCCAGCCCAGGCAGTGGCTTGCAGCAAGAATAGCTTGGTCTTCCCACTCATCTGATAAGTGGTTCAGCTCAGAATCATTTCTCTAGAACACATTATCCTCGCCAGAAATCACGATTTGCTGAAATATGTAGGTTACACCCGTGGAAAACATGTCTCTACACAGCTTCCATGAGGTTTAATAATGAAATCTGGCCATTTATATATAATTTTTTTTCTTACAGAAGCGTGCCTGCTTTGTAATCCTGTCACTTACTCATTCATGAAAGTACCAACAATGTGAGTGTTAGAGAGAACCACATTTCCAATACAAATAAATCACTCTGCTGGCCCCAACCACCAATAACTTCGCTGCAGAGCAAAATTGAAGATAAAAGGGTTTTGCCTGGAAGCGATTTTTTTCTTAGAAGCAGGAATAAACCGGGCAAGATCATTAAGGCTACATAAAGAGAAAACATAACTGCTGTTTTCCTCCTTATTTCAGCTGTGTTGAGTTCTAGCAATATTTTTAATCCCTCAAGAAACCCACCGCGATGCTTTCTTCCTATTTTTCAGCCAAAAAAACCCCCAAACCAACAAGCTTAGAGATTTTCGCAGTGCAATCACTACCTGCCTGACTACAATCGCTGTCAACTCCACCTCGCACACGCATCAGGACGGCTGTAATTCCAGAGGAATTCCATAATGACCATAACGATCTCCACAGGGTTTGATCCCACAGCAGGGCGAGCGCAGCCCCCGCAGTTTTGGGGGTGCTGCCTAAGCGGGGGGGGGCGAAGGGCACTGCCCCACATTTGGGGTTTTTCCTGCTGTTCCTGAGCCTCTGGAGGGGCTGCCATTAAATACACACACAGATGGATATACAGGGAATATATGTGTGCTACATGTGTCGGGATACACACATCGGGCGTGGAGGTTTCCAGAGGAAAAGCAAACGCCTGCTGAGCACCGAGTGCGCCGGGGACAGGGATCAGAGCCTGGATCGAGCCCCCCGGGGACAGGGATCAGAGCCTGGACCAAGATCCGCTGGAAACAGGGATCAGAGCTTGGACAGAACCCCTCGGGGACAGGAATCAGAGCCTGGACCGAGCCCCCTGGGGACAGGGATCAGAGCTTGGACCGAGCCCCCCGGGGACAGGGATGAGAGCCTGGACCGAGATCCGCTGGAAACAGGGATGAGAGCTTGGACAGAACCCCTCGAGGACAGGGATGAGAGCCTGGACCGAGATCCGCTGGAGACAGGGATCAGAGCTTGGACAGAACCCCTCGGGGACAGGGATGAGAGCCTGGACTGAGCCCCCCAGGAACGGGGATGAGAGCCTGGACTGAGCCCCCCAGGAACGGGGATCAGAGCCTGGACTGAGCATCCCAGGAACGGGGATCAGAGCCTGGACTGAGCCTCTCGGGGACAGGGATGAGACTCCGACTCGAGTTCCCCCGGTGACAGACGATTCCGGACCAAGCCCCCCAGTGACAGGAGCTCCCGAGCGCTCCGGTGACAGGGATGAGAGCCTGGACCGACACCCCCCATGACAGGGATCATATCCTGGACCGAGTCCCCCCGGTGACAGGAGCTCCCGAGTCCTCCGGTGAGAGGGATGAGACCCCGGACAGACCCCCCGGTGCCAGGACACCCCGGACCGACCCCCCGTGCCGTGACTGAGCGCGGCTCGGCCGCCGAGCCCTCCGTGCCGGTGCCCACACCCGCTCGGCCGCCCCTCGGCCCCACCGCTCCCCGGTGCCCACCTCACGCTGCCGTCCCCGGGGGCCGCCTCTGTGGCCCGGGCGTGTCCCCAGCCGGGTGGCGGCTGCACCGCGGCCCCTCAGCCCGCGGCCGCCATCGCTGCCGGGGCCGCCCCAGCCCCGCCCCGGTGCTGACGGAGCGGGCCCGGCCCCGGGGCGGGGCGCGGCGGGCGCGGGAAGGATCGAGTGGCGGCGGGGCCGGGGTGAGCGGGCATGGGGTGCGGAGGAGGGCACGGACTCACCGGGAGGTACCGGGATCCACCGCGGAGTAGGGGGAGCCGGACGGAACGGCGGGGCCCTACTGGGTCTCGGCCCGGCCCGGCTCAGCTCGGCCCGCGGTGGCCACGGGACAGGCCCTGGCACCCCGCGGCCCTCCGGGCCTCAGTAGCCCCGTGTGTCCATCCCGGCCGGTGTCCCCATCCCACTGGGCATCCCCATGCCTTCGATGTCCCATCCATGCCCTCGGTGTTCCCCCCCCCCCCCCCCCCGCCATTGCCCTCGGTGTCCTACCCATGCCCTCGGTGTCCTACCCATGCCCTCCGTGTATCCCCCACGCCCTCGGTATCCCCATGGCTTTCGCGTCCCCATCATGCCCTCGGTGTCCCCAGTTCCCTGGGTATCCCCATGGCCTCGATATCCCCATCCCTCGGTGTCCTCCTCAACCCTCCATGTCCCCAGTTCCCTGGGTATCCCCATGGCCTCGATATCCCCATCCCTCGGTGTTCCCCCCAACCCTCGGTGACCCCAGTTCCCTGGGTATCCCCATGCCCTGTGTTGCCCCCATGGCTTCAGTGACCCCATCCCCATGTTGCCCTCATCCCCTGTGTTGCCACCCCATGCCCTCGGTGTCCACCATGCCGGTGTTGTCCCCATCCTCTCGGTGTCTCCAGTCCCCTGGGTATCCCCATCCCCTGTGTTGCCCCTCCATGCCCTCAATGCCCCCATCCCTGCAATGACTCCATCCCCTCGTCGTCCCCCATCCCCTCGTCGTCCCCCATCCCCTCGTCGTCCCCCATCCCCATGTCGTCCCCCATCCCCTCAGTGTCCCCTGTCCCCTCGGTGTCCCCATCCCCATGGGTGTCTGGCTCTGTGGGTGTCCCAGCAGCTCTCACCTGAGCCCCGCAGCTGAAGCTCTTCCCAAAGCTTTTCCTTTAATGTTATTTCTCCTCTTTTTTCCCCCCTCCACAGACACGCAGGTGGGAGCGAAGATGCCCTCGGCACGGAAGCCGATGCGGTTTGGCCACACCGAGGGACACACCGACGTCTGCTTCGATGACACTGGGAGGTAACAGCCCCATCCCCGGAGGCTGCGGGAGGGATGGGCTTGTTCCTGTCTGGTACTTTCCCAGGAGTTGGGTATTAGGAAAAATTTCCTCACTGAAAGGGTGTTCAGACACTGGCACAGCTGCCCAGGGCAATGGTAAAGTCCCCATCCCTGGAAGGATTTAAAAGCCATGTGGATGTGGCACTTGGGGACATGGGTCAGTGGTGGCCTTGACAGTGCTGGGAGAACAGCTGGACTTGATGATCGTGGAGGACTTTTCCAACTTTAATGATTCTAATGATTCTGTATCAGCCACTGCTGCAGGAGATACTGGCATGGATTTATGGCCTGGCATGGCCCAAGAAATCCTGTGGATTTTGCTGTGCTGAGAACTCACTGTGTGGTGTATTTTGGTGCTCTGAGTTTAGAAGTGATTGATTTATAACTTAAATGTAAGCATATATATACCCACATATATATATATAGTATGTATCAAATATATAAAAATACTCTCTATGCACACTTTGTAAGAGTGACTTCATAGGATGTAGCAGAAATCAGTGTGATGTGGGTGTAAATATGCTTATGTATGCACTAGGAAATTAAAAATAGAGTTGAAAGAATCCAATATTGGGCTTGCTATCTTTTCTTCTTTACTAGTTCTTGAATGTCTACATGTAAAGTAAATATTTACTGTTACCTTTTTACTGATTAAATGATAAACCAAAAAACTGAGAATCCTCACAGTTAACTCAAGGGATAATATATATATTGACTATGGTTTAAATCCATATTATTTTATTCCTTTCTTTAGTTCACTGGCTTTGGTGCAAAGGCTACTGTTAAGAGTTAGTCTAGTAACAATCCCTTGAAACCACAAAAAACTTTATTTGCCATTACAACCAAATATTTCAAAAAGGATGCAGGCATCTATCCCAAATCCCACGGGACCACTGCAGACCTTACAGAACTAAGGAGCAACATCAGAGCTTCACCACTGGCTCTGTGACATTTTGATGTTTAATTAGAATTTTTAGTGATTGCAAACAAAAAAAAAGCAAGGTTTGATTATAGATTCACAATACTCTTAATTAAAACATCCCATGCAATTTTTTGATATTTGTTCTGTGACTTCAGGTTTTTCTTTTCTGCACTAAAATTGTGGAGTTTATCTCCAGTAAACTTTAGTTGTATATTAATTAGTTTTTAAGGGTTTGGTAGGCCCAGGCCTACATGTTAAGCTTGAAGCTTCAGTTACATGAACAATTTCATTTTTGCCCTCAGCTTTGTAAGCAGCTGTAAAGGAAATTTTGAAACTATTAAAAAGAAATTAAATGGTAATTAAGTCCTATGAAAAATCCACTCTGAGTCCTGGAAAAAAGTGGATTGATGGTGATGTCTCAGGGTCAGTTCAGATGAGTGGGTGGTTGTCAGACTTGAGGTGCTGCTACTACTTTTGCTCCTCAGTTTTTAATGAGTTACTCAGACACCATAAATGTAGATATTCACTGTATCTTGTGATATTGTTCTGTTTCAGTTTAAGAACAATTTAGTGACAGTTTCCATTCAGGATTGGAAGTTTCAGTGCTTGTCCTTCCCATTCCTCAGTGGTAACAAATCCTGTGTCCTTCCACAGCTTCATTGTAACTTGTGGCAGTGATGGAGATGTGAGGATTTGGGAAAACCTGGATGACGATGATCCAAAGTCCATCACTGTGGGAGAAAAGGCCTACTCATGTGCTCTAAAGGTATTGTTGTTAACACAGCTCCTCACAGGTGGGATTTTCCTACTGGTTGTGGATTTTCCAGCTCAGGGATGCTGCTTGTGTGGGTAACATTAAACAAGAATATTTCTGACAATTCACTGTGCCCCATACACAGTTGTAGAGGAATTATTCCTTCCTTTTATATTATATTCCTTAATATATATTATTCCTTGATATATATGCTGTATATATTCCTTATATATAGGAATTATTCCTGTATTCCTAAACTTTTGTGGTTTTTTTTTCCCTTCCTCTTCCTTCCCTCTCACTTGTACTTATTTCTGGCTTTGATCTCCTTCTGAGTAACAAACCCAGCAGATCAGGCTAATTATGCAGTGAACTCTTTAGGCTGTTTCAGGGTTTTCTCACAGCGTGAGTTGCAGGAAGTTTCCCAGCACAAGATGTGATCATCAAATATCAGGAAAAAAGCCAAGGGGTTGTTTTGTGTGGGCCCGTGTTAAGGTCCAAGGAATTCATCTGTATTAATCAAAAATTGCTTTCACAAAGTGAGTGTTGAGTAATGCTTTGGTAGCACTTTTTTTTATATAATTGGTTGATATTTCACTCTCAAAATTGTTGTTTGGCCCAAAGATGCCTCTTGACACACTGTCCCCAAAGTCAGAAGGGAATTCATATAATTGAAAATAATTATTTTTTCTGTGCATGTTCAGGTGAATTCTCACAGTATTTCCTTTATGTCCAATTATTGTTGTATAACATTAATAACAGCAGGTCTAAAATATTGTCTTTGTGCCAATTTTAGAAGAAGGCAGGAATTCCAGAAGTTCTTGTCTAATTAACTTGGCAGTCATAAAGGAAAACTTTAAAATAGTTTTTCAACTACTTGTGATTTTGGACAGGTGTATGAGAGAGGAAATAAATGAGTATTGTCATATATTTATTACATTTTAAGAATTATCATTTGAAACCTTATTCAGAACTACTGCTTTAAGTGAAACCTCTTTCTTATATCCCTTTTAACATAACTCTTATATCTGTTCCTCCATACTTGCATAATCTGTTTTCATCACTGATTTTTAGGGTATTTTGTTGTTGATTTCCATCACATTTCTTATCCTTTCACAAACCAGGTGAGGTGACTACAGTGAGTTCTCTTAGCAAATCAGAAATATTAAACTATCAGAACTATGAAAGAATAGATAAGGAAAAATCCTGGGCTTATTATTAGTGGGAAAATTTGAAAAAAAAAAGTGCTTATAGTTTTGTAGGATTTTTTTATTTTTAAACACAAGAGACTTAAACGTCAGGAAATCTTATTTCAAAAATGAGTCTTCATTAATGAAATGTCAGGGACTGGTCTGAGATGTTGATCTAATATAAAGAGTAAACCTCATCTCTTATTTAGTTGGGTTTTTCACTACTGTCTGCTGCTTTCCTGACCTTCAGGATTTTTACTATAACTTTAGGCAACTTCAAAAAGACCCCAACAACAATATTAACTCCCCTACAACACACAAAAAAGAAATAAGTAATTTTTTATATATATATTTCAAATTTTTACTGCTATGTACAGCTAAGGAGTATTGTCACTTGAAGAAGAAATATTATTTTCCAAGTATGGGATAATTATTTCTTTTGTGTTGCTTTTTAAAAAAATCTGGACTCATTTTTAGTAAACATCTGCCTTCAGTTTTCTGCAAAGAACTGAGTTCATGAACTTCTCATCTTTCCCTTGTGGCTTTTCACTGAGAATTCCAGTCCAAGGGTGCCCTCTCCTGATACTGCAGCAGATGAATCTAAATAGGATGTGGTTAAATGGATAAAGTACTAAAATTACTGTGCCTGTCTGTACTTTTTAGGGAAGAATAAAAGTTAAAAGAGTATTTTTCCTACTACTGTTACTGTCAGGCCCTTTTGGAGCTAATGAAGTTAATCTGCCCAAATATTTGGAGCATCAGAGTAATTTTAAAAAGTTTTTTTTTCTTTGCTCCATGGACATAAATATGCTTTAACTAGAATTTTATGATGAATTCTGTTTTCAGAATGGCAGGCTGATCACAGCAGTCTCCAACAACACTGTTCAGATCCACACATTCCCTGAAGGAGCTCCTGATGGGATCCTCACCCGCTTCACCACACCTGCCAACCACGTCACCTTCAACAGGGATGGCACCAAAGTTGCTGCTGGATCCAGGTAATGTGGGCCAGGGAGAGCATTGCTGCTGGATCCAGGGAATCTGGGCCAGGGAGAGCATTGCTGCTGGATCCAGGGAGAGCATTGCTGCTGGATCCAGGGAATCTGGGCCAGGGAGAGCATTGCTGCTGGATCCAGGGAGAGCATTGCTGCTGGATCCAGGGAATCTGGATCCAGGGAGAGCATTGCTGCTGGATCCAGGGAATCTGGATCCAGGGAGAGCATTGCTGCTGGATCCAGGGAATCTGGATCCAGGGAGAGCATTGCTGCTGGATCCAGGGAATCTGGATCCAGGGAGAGCATTGCTGCTGGATCCAGGGAATCTGGGCCAGGGAGAGCATTGCTGCTGCATCCAGGGAGAGCATTGCTGCTGGATCCAGGGAATCTGGGCCAGGGAGAGCATTACTGCTGGATCCAGGGAAAGCATTGCTGCTGGATCCAGGGAATCTGGATCCAGGGAGAGCATTGCTGCTGGATCCAGGGAGAGCATTGCTGCTGGATCCAGGGAATCTGGACCAGGGAGAGCATTGCTGCTGGATCCAGGGAATCTGGGCCAGGGAGAGCATTGCTGCTGGATCCAGGGAAAGCATTGCTGCTGAATCCAGGGAATCTGGGCAAGGGAGAGCATTGCTGCTGGATCCAGGGAAAGCATTGCTGCTGCATCCAGGTAATGTGGGCAAAGGAAAGCATTGCTGCTGTCCACAATCTGCCAACTTCCTCATATGCTGATTTTTTTACCAATGAGATCATTAATCCTCAAACCTCTGAGGGCTTTAAAGTATTGGAAAATGCCTTCTGTGGGTGGAGGGGGAGAAAGGAATGGAAAAGAGTTTAGGAAACTGCTCTGAGGGACATTTGATCCACCAAATGGTTTTAAATAGAAATCTGGTGTGAAATAATTCTTCTTCCTGTGGTAGACTTGAGTGTTTTCAGCTCTGAGTGTGGAAGTGCTCACCCACATGGATCTCGTTTTGTCACTGTGAGCAGAGGGTCAGGATGATGTCCTGGCTGCTCAGGGTTGTGGTGCTGCACTTCTATGCACACATGTAAAAGTTGGATTAGTTCTGATTTGTATGAGGGCTTTGAGTCATTCTCTGGCATAAATATCACCAATCTGCCAAATGATAACAGATGACAGTTGAAAGACTTGCCTGAGGGGAATTTAATGTGTGGTTTAGTTCTTTTCTTAGGGCTTTTACACAATATACTCTAATCCTTTAACAGAGGTGGCAAAATAGTTAGCAGGCAGTGGGGTTTGTTTATTTTTTCCATGTATTTAAGGCTCTGGTGATTCTTAATTAGATGTGGGGAACTCTTTGGGCAGCCACAGCCAAGCCATGCTGTCTGCTTGCCTCTCTCTTCTGGAATTTGTCCTCCAGGAGATGGCAGAGTGTTGTATCTGCTCCCTTGGCTCCTCCAAGTGTGAACTGAACCAGAGAACAATGTGGATGGACTGGGAGCTCTGGCAGCTGTGGAACAGACACAGCAGCTCCACCAAAGCTGGCAGGCTGGGCAGCAACAATCCTAATCTCCAAATCTGACAGGGATCATGGGCTTGGGCCCTTGGCCAGGGCTTGTTTCTGAGCAAACAGCTCTGCCTCAGGATCTCGCTTTGATTAGAGAGATTAGGCAGACAGCAAGCTCTTTGCTGCTTCTAAAACTTCTGCAAAGCCCCAGGGTTTCTGCAGCTCTCACATTTTTAGGAAAAAGAGCTCCTAAGACTGTGGGGCCACCCGTCAGTGAGGTCTTGGATGATATACTGAAGGAGAAGGTGACAGCCATGGAGTGAGGGAATGTCCCAGATTTCTCCATTTTCACATGGAGTCTGCAAACTTCAGTTTTATATAAGTTTAGCATCCAACTGGTTGCCAAAGTTCACATGAAGTCCTTGACAAGAGTCAAAAGTAATGGTTAACCCCATAGAATTAGATCCTAAAATGAAACTTCTCCTTGAGGGTGTTGCAATGAAGTAGGAGAGGGAGTGGTACTGGAATTTTGTCACAGGAGTTAGGATTGGTATTTTGAGTTAATGGCTATAATTTTGGAGGAGGGAATAAAGTTGTCAGAATGCCATTAATGTATCTGATACACTAAGTGATCTTAAAAATCCTGTTAAAATGTCACAAAAATAAACTTCTTGCTTTATCATTTTTTTTTTTAAATTTGACCGAATAATTCCAGTAGTGAATATTGATCCCATTCAGCAGATAGTTCTTGTCAAGCCATCAGTGGTATCTGAGCAGAGGTTCTCATGAGGTCACAGAATATTATGTTAAACAGGGATATGATCTGTGTGTCCAGAATATTCTTCAGAGGACAACCATATTTTATGAACTTTGACATGAACAAAAATGATTTTCTGATAAAAATAGTCTGGCTTTACTCCTGATACAGTAAGATTCTCATTTTCCATTATATCATAGTGTTGAGAGCTGTAACTTCCCCAGAAGGTTTTAGTATCCAATTCTTATTGCTATAAACACATAGTTTGTTAATACCAATGTTAACACTCTCATGTCTGTGTCCTTGTGATCTACAGTGACTTCATGATCAAAGTTGTGGAGGTGACTGACAGCAGCAAGCAGAAAACCTTCCGAGGACACGAGGCTCCTGTTCTCAGCCTGGCTTTTGACCCCAAGGAAGTTTACCTGGTAAAAAAGACTTTCTTCTTTACTTTCTGCTTTGAATCTCATTTCCCCTGGGGGGAAATTAAAAACTAAAATTGTGGGTTTTACCAACAAATCACTCAGTGACTGGGGACACGAGACGACTTTTCAGCCGACCTTGCTGATGGTGGAGTGGGTCACAACTTGTTGCCTCACAGGATAGCTCAGTCTTAATTCTAGGTCTTGTTCTTTTGGAATTTAATTCTGGTCTGATTTTAAAGGTGAAAAGATGGCTCACTAAAGAAATTTTAATATTTATTTTGAGCCTCTTTTGTAAATAAGCAACTCACTTGAAGCACGAGGGTTTGCAGTTACAACAGCTTAAAGTTGAGCACAATTATCATGATGACAGTATTAGAAAGTTTTAAGTCTTAAAATGGTTTAAACAGGGAGGATTTCTTCTTAAAACTGCCTGTATATCATATGTTTGTAGCCTTGGCTGTGGGGATTTTTCCATTTTGTAGCATTAATTTCCCTGTGTCGTTAATTATTAATTTGTTTACACAATTCTCTTGCCCAGGCATCAGCGAGCTGTGATGGTTCTGTCAGAGTCTGGAAAACTGAAGATCAGGTAAAAGTCCTGCCTTTCCATGTGAAATATTTCCTAAGAATTCCAGGATTTCACAGACAGCAAGAAGGGCTGGACTGAAATAACCCTCCTGGAATAGGATTTTCTGTTTGGGGAAGGATTCTGACTACACTTCACAGGATACTTTTATCTCCTTCTGGGAGAAATTCCAAAGCCTGATTATGAAATGTTGCCTGGGTAGCTGTGGATTGTTCTTCCAGTCTGTGAAATCCCTGATGTCTTCTGTTCATCTTTCCTAATTGGCCAACTTGGTGTATTTTGTCCTTGGCACGTTCAAAAATAACATTTCTGTGTAAAGACATCAACTGCCATCAGATCCCTCATTTTGGAATTTCAGCTTGTTGCCTTTGAGATTAAGGAAGAATTTTTATCCTAATAAAGAAACTTTAAATTCTAATTAACAGATTCAGCCTCTGCTCTTGGAACTCTAAGGAAATAGAGGGTTTCAGGTGAAGGCTTTAATAAGGCAATTCTGCCCATGGATATGGGATTAGTTTTGCTAAATGCCATGGACTGGAATAAGAATCCATGTGGAATTATTCCTGTAAGTAAAGTTGAAAATACACCCCCCTATACTTGGGAATTGCTACTTTTTTAAGACAAAAGCAGAATTCTGGTGTGAAATCTCGTGTTCCAGGCTGACAGTGGGTGCCTTTTGGGGAAATGACAGTGAGAGTGTTCTGGGATTGTGGCAGTCTGATGTAGGAACCTGTGCTGTGATTTGACATCACAGCCATTCATTATTTATATTTGTATATCTTTATGCTGCTGTGTGTCACCTCACTGCACTTGGTCTGGGTTTGACAAATGCTTTTTGGCCACATTTCTCTGTAACCTAAAAATAGTTGAGCTCATTTGTTATGTACTTCATTAAAAATACATGTCCTGTGATTTTATTTCTGTTACAAGTAGTTTTATTGTCATTAAAATAGTTTCAGGGCTACATTCACAAAGTATTTTTAAGGCAGTATGTACCATTGTATTTGGATGAAGGAGATTATTTCAAGTTTCAAAAATTATGTCTTTTTTCTTTTGTTTTTTTCCCCGCACTCTTCCTTTATTAATTTGTACAATGCATTAAAGCTAGAAAGCTTTTTTAATATTTTGTTTTCAGACATGCACAACAAGCTGGCAGCTGCTGCAGAAGTGTAATGATGTGATAAATGCTAAATCAATCTGCAGGCTTGGCTGGCAACCTGGCTCTGGGAAGGTGAGTCATTGTTTTATCACTTCTTAATCTTCTTTTCTCTCCAAGTCCAACAGCAGAATTCACAGAATCACAGAATCAATTGGCTTGGAAAAGACCTCCGAGATCATCAAGTCCAACCCTTGGTGTCCCACTCCAGTCCCTTTACCAGATCATGGCACTCAGTGCCATGGCCAATCTCACCTTAAAAACCTCCAGGGATAGGGAGTCCACCCCCTCTCTGGGCAGCCCATTCCAATGCCTGAGCACTCTCTCTGCAAAGAAGTTTTTTCTGCTCTCCAACTTCAATTTCCCCTGGCAGAGCTTGAGCCCATCGTGCCCCCTTGTCCTATTGCTGAGTGCCTGGGAGAAGAGACCAACCCCCACCTGGCCAGAACTTCCCTTCAGGGAGTTCTAGACAGTGCTGAGGTCACCTCTGAGCCTCCTCTTCTCCAGGCTAAACACCCCCAGCTCCCTCAGCCTCTCCCCACAGCACTTGTGCTCCAGTCCCTTCTCCAGCCTCGTTGCTCTTCTCTGGCCCCGCTCCAGCCCCTCAATCCCTTTCCTGAACTGAGAGGCCCAGAACTGAACACAACACTCAAGGTGTGGCCTCCCCAAGGCAGAGTCCAGGGGAAGGGTCACTGCCCTGGGCCTGCTGGCCACGCTAGTTTTGATCCAGGCCAGGATCCCATTGGCCTTCTTGGCCACCTGGGCACACTGTTGGCTCATGTTCAGCCTCCTATCAATCCAAACCCCCAGGTCCCTTTCCACCTGCAAGCCCAAATTGCACCTCCTGGGAGCAAGGGAAATATTTGGGGTGAAGTTCCGTTTTAGGAGAAAGCAAAAGCTGGGAATGGTTCCTGGTTTAAGCTGCAGGCTGTGCTTGGCAGTGGCCCAGCTGTCAGCCCAAACCAGCACTGAACAGCCACGTCATGCTGAATGGGAAGGAACATTGGACACGAGGGAAGTGATCAAATTGCTCACAACAGAACATCAAAGGAGCTCAGGCTTTCTCTGCTGGAAGTAAATTTTCCCTATCAGGGATTTGCTCTGTAATTATTTCCTTAGTAAGTTGTTCCCTTTCTTTTCACCCCAAGAACAAAATAAAGGAGCTTGGAGCCAGGTGGGGGTCGGGCCCTTCTCCCAAGTAACAGTGTCAGGGCAGGAGGAAACGGCCTCTGGTTGTGCCAGGGTAGGTTTAGGCTGGATATTAGGGAAAATTTCTTTATGGAAAGGGTTGTCAGCACTGGCAGAGCTGCTCAGGGCAGTGGTGGAGTCCCCAGCCCTGGAGGGGTTCAAAAGCCCTGTGGATGTGGCACTTGGAGACAGGGATTAGTGGTGGCCTTGGCAGTCTTGGGTTAATGGTTGGGCTTGATCTTAGAGGGCTTTTCCCACCCAAATGATTCCATGATCACTCTCTATAACTACCTGAAGGGAAGTTCTGGCCAGGTGGGGATTGGTCTCTTCTCCCAGGCACTCAGCAATAGGACAAGGGGGCACGATGGGCTCAAGCTCTGCCAGGGGAAATTGAAGTTGGAGAGCAGAAAAAAATTCTTTGCAGAGAGAGTGCTCAGGCATTGGAATGGGCTGCCCAGAGAGGGGGAGGATTCCCCATCCCTGGAGGTTTTTAAGGTGAGCTTGGCCGTGGCACTGAGTGCCATGATCTGGTAAAGGGACTGGAGTTGGCCCAAGGGTTGGACTTGATGATCTCGGAGGTCTTTTCCAACCCAATCCATTCTACAATTCTATGATTCTTCAAAACACCTGACTGCTATGATATAAGTTTCCCATGGAAGTGCAAATGTCCCCTGCAGTACAAATTGTTTCCATAAAAACAAATATTTTCAATTTCTGGCCCAATTCTTCCCACAGACAAGTTTATGCAATGCAAGTGGTTGCCTTGCTTCTCTCACAAAGCAAGTTGTTAGAATCCTAACAAAAATAAATCCTAAAGAAATAAACAGCCAGTAACATTTATGTAGTGCTGTGGGAGATGAAACAAGCTGTTTCAGGAGTCAGCTATTCAAATAAGATTTATTGAGAAATTGTAACCTGATCAAAAGGACTTTGGGGAGGGAGGGAGGGAAAAGAATAACGTAATCCTTGTGCTCAGAGCATTGAAAACTCTGTGTGTGTGTGTCAGCTGCTTGATAAATGAGAACTTCTAACCTTATGGTGCAGTTTTCTGCCAGAAGGAAATGAAGATTAAAGTAAAAACAGACATGTTTTGCTCTGTTACATGTGCAAAGCATTAAAGAACCTTGTAATTTAAATTACTTCAGTTTTCTCTCTCAGTTGGCATTGCTGGGATGTTGGAGAGCTGTTAAACACTGAGGCAGACACATCTGTGAGGCTTCTGAGTGAAGGAGCTGTGCTGTTTGAATGTTCTCTTTGACAGGTAACTTGTTCTAAATTCTCTGATATTTTTTTCCTTTGAGCAGTTTCTGGCAGTTCCTGTAGATAAAGTTGTTAAACTGTACACAAGAGAAAACTGGGATAGTCAGTTGGAGCTCTGTGATGCCTCCATCACCCAGGTGGGTACATAAACCAGGCTCTTGTTGAATATTCCATGATTTAAATGTTATTCTGCTGGAAATTATCTTCTGGACTGTACCTCTCCCTGCCTGACCCACTTCTCTTGGTAATGGTTTTTCACATTTTCTGTTTAATCCTGTTGGAAAACAGGGCAGAAATACTAAATGATTTTATTCCCCTCTCCCAGTAACCCACCAGCTCTCCAAAGTCTCCTGGAGAGTCACCAACTGCACCTGAAGAACATCTGTTTTCACAAATTTCTCCAAAACCAGAGCTTTTTAGGAAAAATGTCAAGAGTATTATTTCTATACAGAACAGAGATATCAGTTGTTCACTTTATGTTTTATTAAGCTGAAATTTAGGAGCCCTGACTCTGCGATCTTCTTTCTCTTGGCCTCATTATATGCTTGGAAGTATTTGGGTTAAAGAGGACCACTTTTCTAGTGTTATTATACAGAACACAGTCCTGGATTTCAGTTTGTGGAACTGTATTAAGTACAAATTAAACAAAGCTACACTTAGTGCTGAGTTTGCAAAATACACTCTGTTTCTGTCTACATGTCTGGAATTGGGGTTTTTTTACTTCATGGCAGTGTTTAATGACAAAGGTGGATATTCTAAAACAAAAATAGGTGTGCTATCTTTAAAAAATGTTGGGTGTTTTTTTAAGAAACTGTTTCTGTAATAATTTTAAAAGAAAAGGAATTACCCAAGCCCAGTAACAGGTGCTGGATATGATTTGGTAAAGATGATTATTATCAGTTTTTTTATTCCAGAATATCTGTCTGCTTTAAGCTCCAGAAGAGGAATGCTGTGCATGCACTGGTGATTTTTTTATTCCTGTTTGTTCCATTTTTCCCTTAGCCCCTGAATGTTGTGGCCTGGTCTCCTCGTGGGCAGTGCTTGGCAGCTGGAAGTGTGGATGGGAATATAGTGGTGTGGAATGTGGAAACCCAGGAGTGCATAGAGAGGTATTCAGTGTTCTTCCATAAACCCCCAAGAACATCCTTTTTCTTGAAAAAGAGTTTTGTTGTCTTTTCTGCCAGACTTTTTTGTGCAAATGCAGAACTCTGACTCTTGAAAAACTTTAATAAGATTTACAGGCAGCTCAGGGAAAGGGGCAGGAATGTGGATTTTGTTCCAATTCCACAGTCTGGCTTCCTGTGTGCAAATGGCTTTTATTACTTTTTGATTTAATTGTTGGTTAAAAGAGAGTTTTGATGGAAACCAAATTTCTTCCCATCACAAATCCTGAGCTCATTGGCACTAAGGTGCATTTTCTCAAGGCAGGTGGGTCAGTCAGCCATCCTCAGTAGGCAAAAAAAGGACAGACTGGCAAATTGCACCTTTTCTGGGTTAGTTAAAGCATCTCTCTTTCAAAAAATGAAAAAAGAAATTAAAAAGATATGATTAAGTGAGGTAGAGAAGATGAGAAAAGATGATCGTCTGAATATTTGGGTAAAAAACATGATTGTTATTGTAATGCCTATGGTGAGAATTAAAGACAGATTATGTAAATAATGATTTTTGTGAGGATAAAGGATGGAAAAGATAGAGGATTAACTCATCAGTTTAGTGTAACAGAAACATCTGATGTTCTTTTTATAACTGGATGGTTCTGGAACACAGGACTGCTGGGGAATTACTTTGTATCAGGAAACTCTTCTCTTAAGAATATGATTCTGTTTGATTTTTAAAGCTTAACTGATTTCCTTCATAGAAAAGGAAGACTTGCTCCATTTTTTGTGGCAGCTATTTATTCTGAAGGTGACCTAATAATTATTTTATTATGTGTAACATCACTTTCTTTTACTGGTAAATATCACCAGTTTTTGCAGTAACTCTCAGGGTAGGGCAGAGGTTCTGCCCTGAGAAGCTCACTGAAAATCCATTATTTTTGTCTTCTTTTTAGGATGAAGCATGAGAAAAGCTACTCAATTTGTGGGCTGGCCTGGCACCCTAAATACAAACAAATTGCCTACACAGACACTGAGGGAAATCTGGGGCTGTTGGAAGACGTTGGGGTCACAGACAAGCCAAATGACAAGGTGCTCAGTACCAATTAGTTCTTAATTTAACACCATCATTTAGGTTGTAAGTTATATTGAACGCTCAGTTTTGTGTGCTGCAAGTTCCCTTTCTCTGTGTTAATGAATTTCTTGAATTCCATGCCCAAAGGGAGTGTTGTGATGCTCATTAATCTGGTTTCAGGGTGCCAGTGCAGTGGCCAAGGACTACAACGACCTCTTTGATGGTGACGACGACTATTTCGATGGAGATGTGGAACCTCAGTCCTCCCCGAGGGCTGGAGCCCATGAGGATGATGATGGTGACCTGGTGCCAACTTCAGGTCATCTGAGACGGGCAATACTTGATGATGATGAGAACTCTCTAGGTACAGAATGAACTCATTTTCCAGAGCTCTTCAGTGCTGTTATTGGGGTGATCTTTTACCATCCTCTGCTTTATTTTTCCAGAGAAATCTTGACTTTGAAATTTTTTCGCCCAAATTCTGTGGTAATACCGTGTGTAAAATGTGATTTTTTGTTTTAACTTACAGATATTGGGTTGATAAAAGCTAGTTCCAGCCTTCTTGAAAAGGAGGATGATGGTGAGGATCAGGCTGGTGGCTTTTCAGCTCTGCCACCACCATCTGCACAGCAGCATTTCTATGATGGGCCAATGCCAACCCCCAGGCAAAAGCCCTTCCAGTCTGGCTCCACTCCTGCACATCTCATGCATCGATTCATGGTAAATCTCTGTGCTTATAAAGGCTTAGTTGCTTCCTTTACATTGAATATTGCCCAGTTCTTACTGTGTTTTAATCTAATCTTATCCAAGATTTTAGCTTTTTTTTTAATACTTCATAGTGTGAAGCTAAATAATGCAAAGCAGCTTTGTGTTAATGCAAAGACTCCATAATGTTTTGATTTACATTTGAAATAAATACAAAATCATACAATCAATTAGGTTGGAAAAAACCTCTGAGTCCAAAAACAAGCTATCCACTTTGTACTTGTGTTACTGAATTCTATCAGATCTGCTTTAGAGTTCTTTTTCAGTCAGAATTGTGGATATTTTTGTGCTGTGAAGACTTGTGTGCTACTCACCCACTGTTTCTTTCCAACTGCAAGTTCCTCACAGTTAATTTTGCAAGGAGAAATGTGGCTAAGCCATGAGGATGGAACTAATTTCTGCCTAATATGACTGCCTGAAGGGAAGTTCTGGCCAGGTGGGGATTGGTCTCTTCTCCCAGGCACTCAGCAATAGGACAAGGGGGCACGATGGGCTCAAGCTCTGCCAGGGGAACTTGAAGTTGGAGAGCAGAAAAAACTTCTTTGCAGAGAGAGTGCTCAGGCATTGGAATGGGCTGCCCAGAGACGGGGTGGATTCCCCATCCCTGGAGGTTTTTAAGGTGAGATTGGCCGTGGCACTGAGTGCCATGATCTGGTAAATGGACTGGAGTTGGACCAAGGGTTGGACTTGATGATCTCGGAGGTCTTTTCCAACCCAATCCATTCTATGATTCTAATTCAGCCATTTTAGGAACCACAAGTCCTGATCACACAAGTCTTCACTCTTCCTCCAGCCTCCTACCCACTCAGAGAACAAAGTTAGGGCAGGCTGATTCACCCCAGTGTGCCTGATTTGATGGATTTTTGGGGGGGGTGTGGCTCTTTTTCCCAGGTCTGGAATTCCATTGGCATCGTTCGGTGCTACAACGACGAGCAGGACAACGCCATCGACGTGGAATTCCACGACACCTCCGTGCACCACGCGACACACCTGCCCAACTCTCTGAACCACACCATGGCTGACCTCTCCACTGAAGCCATTTTGCTGGCCTGTGAGAGCACAGAGGAACTTGCAAGGTAAGTCCTGGCCTTGCTCTGCAAACCCCATGACGTGGAGCTGCATTTAACTTGTTTCAGATATTTCAGCTTTTATTTTTCAGCTTCCGTGCCTTTTTTGAGCTTTTAGGCTTTTGATGATGCTTTTTATTTGTGGGGCCACTCTTGAGGAGGATTTTCACATCCACCTACTTGGAGGCTTTTCAAGAGTATTGAAAAATGTAATTTGTTTCCTGAGGATTTCTTTTAAATCCCTTTTTCAAATACATATACACTGGAAACTTCCCGCATTGCAGGCTCAAAGGGCACTGTAAACATGAACAATAGCTTTTCAGTCTGCTCAGATCAAAGATCAATCATGAGGGTTCAGCTGTTTCTTTGCACACTGTTGCTAAGGAGATACCCAAAGAATTTAAGTGTGAAGAACACAAGTTTATGAAAACCACAGAAAGATTTAAGCAGCTGGGCCAACTAAACTCTGATCTTGCACTTAAGAACAATTGCCACAATATTTTATTGCTGATTTCTGTGGAAATGTTTTGAAGAAAGAACTTTATGCTCATTTGCACACACACAGACCCCTGTGATAAGTTGAAAAGCACCCTTTACCTTTAAAAGTATTATTTTTACGTGTTGGTTGTCTGATTGTGAAAGTGTCATGTTTTTTTCTTGAGGAAAATGGGAAATACCTCAAAAGACACAGTGTCTGTGGATTGGTCACAGGCAGTTTTCAATTAATAAAGTGCCAGAACTGAAGTTTTAAATTTTTTTCCCTTTGAGAGGCAGATAATAAGACAGATTTGTAATGAGGGCTGATATTTGGGGGTGCCAAGCACCTTCAGCTCTTACAAATGTTAATTAAGCAGGACATTTACCTGCTTCTATCTAAAAAATCTCCCCTCAGACCTTTTAACTGTCTCTGCTTTAGGCTTTAGATGCTCTAAAAGGTCAAGCTGGCTCTTCACTTTCTGAATAATAAAAGAAACAGCTTTGCAAATGAGCACCTGTAATTTGTAGTTCCATCACAGATTGCAGGTCTCTGATAAAAGTGTAACCTGTTGGTGTATTGACAGATACTGCATTTTAATTCATGATGGGATATTTGTGTGCTCTCTGTCTCTGCTCCAGCAAGCTCCACTGCATCCATTTCAGCTCCTGGGATGCCAACAAGGAGTGGACAGTGGATATGCCAAAGGAGGAGGACATTGAGGCCATCTGTCTGGGCCAGGGCTGGGCTGCCTGTGCCACCAGTGCCCTTCTAGTCCGTGTGTTCACAGTTGGAGGAGTTCAGAGAGAGATCTTCAGCCTCCCAGGCCCAGTGGTGTCCATGGCAGGGCATGGAGAGCAGCTGATGATTATTTATCACAGAGGTAATTTCTGTCTTTTTTGAACCAGGATTGTTTTCAGTCCTTGTCTCTTACTGACTTCACACACTGGTTCATTTGTGTGTTATCACCAGGAAGTGTTTTCTTCTTTTCTTGATGATGCTTCTCCTTCTTCTCTTCTGGATGATGCTTTTACAGGCACATCCATCACAACCCACAGATCTGGGACTTCTGACAGCAAAGCCTGTGTTTTATAATGGAAAGCTGAGATGAACCTGTGGGGAAGGGGAAAATTTTGTAACAGTGACATTAATAGATTAAACTTGAGTTTCAGATATGCCAGAATGAATTACCACAGGAAATTAAAGAGGTGGTTGTTATGCATGGCTGGTGTGTCCAAAATGACAAACAGTTGCTTGTCTGACTGTGGTATTCATGGGCAACCCTGCTTTAGAATTAATTTTTGTTTCAAAACTAATTTAGCCAAGAGACAAAACAATTCTGCTGTTTTCTAACTCAGTCATTGAACAACTTCTTTCCAGGAACTGGGTTTGATGGGGACCAGTGCCTTGGCGTACAGCTGCTGGAGCTGGGAAAGAAGAAAAAACAAATTCTGCATGGAGAGCCACTTTCTCTCACAAGGAAATCCTATTTGGTTTGGGTTGGATTCTCTGCAGAAGGTATGAAATACCTGCATGAGGGATGCTGAGAAATACTGACACTGTTGGGGGAATTGCAGGAAAGCTGGAGAGGGACTTGGGACAAGGACAGGGAGTGACAGGACAAGGAAGAATGGGTTCACACTGTCAGAGGGCAGGGATAGGTGGGATATTGGGAAGGAATTCCTGGTTGGGAGGGTGGGCAGGCCCTGGCACAGGTTGCCCAGAGAAGCTGTGGCTGCCCCATCCCTGGGAGTGTCCAAGGTCAGGCTGGATGGGGCTTGGAGCAACCTGAGATAGTGGGAGATGTCCCTGCCCATCGCAGGGGGTGGAAATGGATGAGATTTAAGGTTCCTTCCAACCCAAACCATTCTGTGGTTCTGTGGAGGAATTTGGCTACTTAAAGCCCTTTCAGTAATGGTGACCTGGACTTTGCATTATCTATCTCCTCAACACTAAACAAAATTCCATTTTTCTGTTCTTTCAAGACATTTATCAGAAATATTTACTATTTCTCCCCTAGGAATAAAATACACTTGGACATTCCCAGAATTGTTCTCCTGATTGCTTTCCCTGCTCAGCAGGGAAAATAAACTCCATTAGTACAGCATAGTGACCCCAAGAAAGTTGGTAGCCTGGTAGGAGGTTTCATGATAACCAGGAAAAGTAATTGTAAACTAGCTTGGGAATCCCCCAAGCAGCATGAATTTGATTTCTTCATAAAGTGTTTTAAAAGAGAACTCCTCAGGTGACCAGCAGTGGTGCTGCCTGACAGGAGGTGGCGCCTCTTTCCAAGGAAACTGGTTTTTCCAGACTAAGCTGCGCTGTGTTTGGGAGAGAGAATGATGTATTTTGGATGTGCAAACCATCCCTTCCCAGCTGTATCCACCACTGGTGTGGCAGAAACTGCCAAAACTGTTTCCATTTGTACCAAACAGGCACCCCTGGCTACGTGGACTCCGAGGGGATCGTACGGATGCTGAACCGAGGGCTGGGCAACACTTGGATTCCAGTGTGTGACACCAGGGAGCACTGCAAGGGAAAATCTGACCATTACTGGGTCGTTGGCATCCATGAAAACCCCCAGCAGCTCAGGTCAGATAATCCACAGGGAAATCATAGCCAGGTGGGGGTTGGTCTCTTCTCCCAGGCACTCAGCAATAGGACAAGGGGGCACGATGGGCTCAAGCTCTGCCAGGGCAAATTGAAGTTGGAGATCAGAAAGAAATTCTTTGCAGAGAGAGTGCTCAGGCATTGGAATGGGCTGCCCAGAGAGGGAGTGGATTCCCCATCCCTTGAGGTTTTTAAAGTGAGCTTGGCCGTGGCACTGAGTGCCATGATCTGGTAAAGGGACTGGAGTTGGCCCAAGGGTTGGACTTGATGATCTCGGAGGTCTTTCCAACCCAATCCATTCTATGATTCTATTCTGTCATTCTATGAAATGCATTATTTGCCTTGGGTTTTCAACCCCAGGGCACTTTTTACTGCAAAAGAGGTGGCTGGTCAATAAGCACAGCAAAAGGTTAGTTCCCAATTATAATTCTGCATGGATGAGTCAGTATTAAACTGGTTTTGAATAAACTCATCAGGGGTTTATAGCTTGTAACAGGCTAATTGTGGCTTTTTGCCTTGGCTAAGGGGGGGGTGTGCACTTTAATGTGAAATCACACACCTCTGAGGGAAACACATCCATAAAACTGCATTTTTCTAAAGAAACCTGTGGAAAAGTTGTGGTTGCTGCCAGGAATCTGCTTCTCCTGGTCATGGTGGGTTGGGGTTTGGTTGTGGAGTTGGGTTTTTATTGATTTTTTGCATTTTTTCCCCCCTGTATTTTCCCCTTTTGTGCCTTTGAAAAGTATCCAATCCTAGAACTAATCTACATCATTAGACAGAGATAAATCAGGTAGAGATAAATCAGAGCTGTCTGTCACTTTTATATTAATATTTAAACTGTGGCCAAAAAGAACAATTTTGTATGTAAATTTGCCCAAATATTTAGCTGAAAGTTAACAATTTCTTTGTAAAATGTGATACTGGTGTGTCTCAATAACTGTTTCTCTTACTGTCATCCTGGACATTCAGTTGCTAAGCTTTATTTGTATCCCTTTTTATTCAGTAATCTGTGTCCTTTTCCTCCAGGGCAGAGTCCACTATCTCACATATTTACTGAAATTTAGATTCTTTTACTTCACTAGTCATGCACAGTTGTGGAGGTTGGTGGGAGACTGCATTGTATTTAAACTTTTGTGACATTCTTTGTAATCCTCTGCTTTTTTTGCAATAAGGGAAATAATTTGATATCTCTGGTGAATGTCACTTCACTGCCTGTTTCTCCTTCCAAATCATTATGTTGGCCTCCAGAAAATTCACCAAAAATGTGCAGGAAGCATCACACTGATGAGATGATAAACTGTGAGTCTGTCACCAGGAGTTTTTTCCTTCTAGTCCAAGAAAGACTGTGCTGCTCTGAGTTGCAAAGAACATTTTACTCAGAGCCAGCAGCACAATAAAGATAAGGGAGGGAGTAGGGCTGTTGTAGGAACACCACATGCCTTAATTAAGAGATAACCAGAACACTAATGCTTCCTGTTCTTTTTTTTTCAAGTCTCTGACACAGCAGCTTGGAAAACCAGATGGTTTTGTCAGTGCTGCTGGAAATGCAGCTCCTCCCCAGTCATGGTTTGCTTGAGTGGCTGTTGCCAGGAAGCACTCATTTAAATGTAATGAAACAAAAAGTCTATGCCTTCAGTTGTTCAGTGACTTCTGGTTTAAATAAGTTGCTTTTACTCTTTGTAGTAGCTGTTAACTCATGTATTGTGAGAGATCAAGATCAGTGTGTTTGGAGTTTGTAGTGAGAACAAGAGCAGCGTGTGCTGGTTCTGAAATCTTTTCTTGGTTGCCATAAAAATAACCCTTTATGATTCAATCTTATGTTCAATCCAGTCATTTAATTACTACTTTTTTAAGAACAAATCCTCTTAAGGTATCTTGCTTCTTAGGACACATGATTTGGATGTGAAGCAACCATAGGTGTGTTTTGTTTCCCGTGTCCAGGTGCATTCCCTGCAAAGGATCCCGGTTCCCTCCCACTCTGCCCAGGCCTGCTGTGGCAATTTTACCTTTCCAGCTTCCCTACTGCCAAGTGACCACAGAAAAGGGACAGATGGAGGTATGGAATGGTGTGGAGTCCACAGCTGGCACTCTCAGGTGTCCCCATGGCAGGGATTAGATAAGATTCCTATTAATCATCTCTGCCGTGAGAGAGGACAAACCCTGAGTGAGACACAGGGCTGGGAGGTCATTTGGGTTCAGTGTTTTGTGCAGCTTGTCTGATATCATTTGGTTCACAACTGTTTCTCCAAGAATACAACATAAATCTGCCAGAGCTGATGCAAAGTTGTATTTACACACAATCTGCTTCTGACCAGTAAAGTCTTTCTCACCTTCTCATTTTTTTAGTGTGTGGTGACTTCAGATTTTGGGATCCCAATCAAGACCCCCTTGAAAATGTTTGGGGTTTAATATTTTAGCCATTAAAAAATTTCTGGAGAGATGTACTAAGTACTCAGATTCATATAATTGCTCTGAAAACACAGACCTTCTCACTTGGCTTATTTTCTCTGAAGGCAGAGGATGGTTGAAGTAAGATGTGCCCGTGGAGAAATTCTAGAAAAATACCTGTATTTATTTTTCACTTTTTGTTTGTTTAATTATTTCAAGCTTGTGATGCTCATCTGCACAAAACAGAAATGAACACAAAATTCTAAGCTCAGCCTTAGAGACAGCTCAACACTATTTGAAATTTATTCTCTTTAATAGAAGTATAGATAAAAAGTTTCAATAATAAACACACTGTCCTTTTTAATGAATTCTCCTTCATTTGTTTAAGTCTTTTTGTTCTTTATCTGATAGTGTCTCTTCCATTCCTCCCTCCACCCAAAATAATGGGAGGAGAATGCCAGAAACTGTTAATTTGGCTTGAGGAATATGTAAAGAAACAAATTATTCCAATACAGCTGGTGAAAACATACTGGTTTTGATAAAGTGTGTGATTATTTTGAACACAGCCTGGTCTAACAGCCATTCCAGCATTTTGCTAAACAGCCAGAATTATATTTTTTTTTGTGTGTCTCACAGGTAAACTCCTACATTTACTGAGTTATTCTGGAATACTTCCAGTTTGCTGTGGGACAGCAAGTTGTAAGATAAAATAACCATAAAATTCTCTATCCTGGTAGCATATTGGTGAACATGTAGGTCTCATCCTGCTGCTGACCTGTAGTATAAATGGAATTTAACTTGTATGGCAACTGTTTGGATCAGTTTTTGTGTGGATGGTTGTTAATGTCATCTACTTTTTCCTCCCTAGAAGAGAATTATCTCCCTCTCACCCTCATTATCAAAGGAAAAGAACATTCAAGAATGAGTTGATAAAACACATTTTAAATTGTTAGGCATTATGTTATGGGCTGTTTCTTTCCCTCTGAATTCCAACATGCACCCTCTCCCTTTTCCAGGAGCAGTACTGGCGTTCTGTTGTGTTTCACAACCACCTGGATTACCTGTCCAAAAATGGCTATGAGTGTGATGAAAATGCTAAAAATCAGGCAGTGAAAGAGCAGCAAGAACTTTTAATGAAGCTGTTTGCTGTAAGTACAAATACATAATGGAAGGAATCCCTGAGACTTTACCCCTGAGACTGGAGGTGTCCCAGGCCAGGCTGGGTGGGGATTGGAGCAACCTGGTCTAGTGAAGGTGTCCCTGCCCAAGATGAGCTTTGAGGTCCCTTCCAACCCAAGCCATTCTGGGATTCTGTTATTCATTGGTAGATGGGATTTGATGTCTATAACTGTCTAGAACTCCCTGAAGGGAAGTTCTGGCCAGGTGGGGGTTGGTCTCTTCTCCCAGGCACTCAGCAATAGGACAAGGGAGCACAGGCTCAAGCTCTGCCAGGGGAAATTGAAGCTGCAGATCAGAAACAAATTCTTTTCCAGGGAGAGTGCTCAGGCATTGGAATGGGCTGCCCAGAGAGGGGGTGGATTCCCCATCCCTGGAGGTTTTTCAACTGAGATTGGCCGTGGCACTGAGTGCCATGATAAAGGTAAAGGGACTGGAGCTGGACCAAGGGTTGGACTTGATGATCTCGGAGGTCTTTTCTAACCCAACTGATTCTATGATTCTATGATTCTAAATGTTGCTGTGATTCCTCTTATTGGGAATCTGGCAACCCAGCTAGTTCAGACCATGGGTAAGAGATGGGCTGCAGTGAATCTTGTTCTTGCTTATCAGCATGAAGAGGGTTGGGGGGAAGAAGGAGAATAAAAGAGCTTTTTCTCCTGGTTGTTGGAGGTTTATCCATTCACTCTGCAAAGACCATGGCATCCTGCTCCTAGATCCTTGTGTAGCTGAACCACATCACCCCCCAGGCTGCTTCCCTTCCAGCTCTCGTGCAAACTGGAGCGGGAATTCCGGTGCGTGGAGCTCGCTGACCTCATGGCACACAACGTGGTGGCCCTGGCCATCAAATACGCCTCTCGCTCGCGCCGCATCGCCCTGGCCCAGCGCCTCAGCCAGCTGGCTGTGGAGAGAGCCAACCAGCTGGCAGCAGCACAGCAGGACCAGGAGGAGGAGGAGGAGGAGGAGGAGGCTTTCCCAAAGCCCCTGAGTGCTGGGTAACCCAAAGTTCTGTGGCTAAAAGGCTGTGTGCATTTTTCCTGCTCCTTTAATGTCCTGTATCAAAGATAGTGTGGCCAGCAGGCCCAGGGCAGTGACCCTTCCCCTGGACTCTGCCTTGGGGAGGCCACACCTTGAGTGTTGTGTTCAGTTCTGGGCCCCTCAGTTGAGGCAAGAGATTGAGGGGCTGGAGCGGGGCCAGAGAAGAGCAACAAGGTTGGAGAAGGGACTGGAGCACAAGTGCTGTGGGGAGAGGCTGAGGGAGCTGGGGGTGTTTAGCCTGGAGAAGAGGAGGCTCAGAGGTGACCTCAGCACTGTCTGGAACTCCCTGAAGGGAAGTTCTGGCCAGGTTGGTCTCTTCTCCCAGGCACTCAGCAATAGGACAAGGGGGCACGATGGGCTCAAGCTCTGCCAGGGGAAATTGGAGATCAGAAAAAACTTCTTTGCAGAGAGTGCTCAGGGATTGGAATGGGCTGCCCAGAGAGGGGGTGGATTCCCCATCCCTGGAGGTTTTGAAGGTGAGCTTGGCCGTGGCACTGAGTGCCATGATCTGGTAAAGGGACTGGAGTTGGCCCAAGGGTTGGACTTGATGATCTCGGAGGTCTTTTCCAACCCAATCCATTCTGTGATTCGCTTCTCCGGACTGTAGTTTGTGATGTGTTTGTTGGGAAGTAACAGTTTGTGTTGCTCCACCTGTAAAGTAGAGTGGGTATCTTGTGATGAGTATTGTGGGTATCTTGTGAGTATCTTGTGGGTGTCTTGTGAAGAGTCTTCAATACCAGGATACAAACACAGAGGGAATTATCCCCACTCCTGTATAGGCTTCCTGTATGTCCATGTTCCACAACTGCAGAGGCAAAGCAAGCTCAATGCTGAGTTGCTCTGACTGGAATTTGTTTTCTTCCCATCTTTCCCTACCTTGTGCTGCTTTGGTTATTTGACTCCCACTTATTCTTTTTTCTCTTTTTGCCTCAGTCTCTCAATTCCACATCTATTTTAAAATCCTGTCTTTCTTCAGTCCTCCCCTTTTTTCATTACCCTATCCCAGTGTATGCTATTTAGTCTTACTCTCTCCTAACTAATATTCCCAGCTCTTCAAATTTATGGAAAATGCTACAAGTTGGCTTTGCATTCTTTTTCTTTCTTATCTGTGCTATCTACCTTTCCTCCCCTACCTGCATCTGCTTTGTGAAGCATAATGAGGCAAAAGTTGGGGTGTGGTTTGTGGGTGTTTTTGGGTTATTTAGGTGGGGTGGTTTTTTTGCTTGGTTGGGATTTTTTATTTCTAATATAGACCATACACAAGAGCTGTGTTCTTGTTTGGCCACTGGATGTACAACTATAATGAAATTAGTCCTTAACCACCAGTCTGACAGTGCAGAAAAAATGTCATGGCACTATGTCAGAAGCAAAGTGATCCCATTGCAATTTTATGTATGAAGTTTGGGACTTATTTAAGAAAGAGGAAGTGATAAGTCCCTGAACTTATCTGTAGCCTTTCCCTTATTCTTCTGTGTGAAACTTTGTGGTCAAAACTCATTTCTAAATGCTCTTTGTTCTTCTGGGTCATGTGTGGAAGCTGAAATGCCATGTCTCAAACTTCAACCACTCTGAGGGTTAAAATTCATCACAAACACAAATTTTTCTTAGTATTTACAGATTTTAGTAACTGGCAAAGTTTAGGAGGGACATGTAAGAAATGTACATCCTAAGACACTGGGAATTTAGAGAATAATCAGAATAATTGTTAGAACTTGCTGCCTAAGTTGCAGTTTGAGATTGTATATCCATGTTGCCACCTGTGTGGTAATTCCTTGGTGCAGAAAGGTAATCTGGTGTTATTACCCTATATGTGTTTAAATGGAGAATTCAGAAGTTCTTTAATATTTGCATTTATATCTGTGGCAAAGTGTTCTGGCAACAAAGTTCTGAAGTGGTTAATTAATCTTTATTTAATTTAATAGTCTCAGTTTAACCAGAGATAATGCACATAAATGCCAAATGTTATTGTTCTGAGTTCCTAAATTAAGTGAGTGAGCTTGGTATCTATTGTTCCAGTTTTCCTTCTGAGTGTGGTGACCACTTCCTTTGTGCTGAATTCCTTCCATTCAGTTCTAGCAGATCTGCCATGGAGTGGAGACGACTTCCAGCCAGGAATGCTCAGCAGGACCAGGAAATGGAAGATGCTGAGGAAAGTGATGCCTCTGAGGAAGCAGAAGAAACTCCAGAAGTGCACAAACAGAGTAAGGAAAATAAGTTCTCTGAATAGACTGGAAGTTACCTGGATAACTTTACAGATTTAACAAGGAATTAAGTCCTTATTCTGGACTCTGCCAGCAGTTGCTGCAGAGAACAAGTTCAGTGTGTGTCACCTGCTGTGTCACAGCTTGTGTGTTCATTGTGCTTAGTGACCATTTCAGGGACCCTTGGGGAGCTTTTCCTGGTGCCTGGTTCTATTCCTAAAGGACTGGGTCACCTCCTAAACAGTTGTTTGGGTTTCAGCTCAAACCTTGCAAGGGTTGAATGGTAGATGAGTTTGCCTGGCACACTTTAAGAATGAACTTAAGATTTAGGAAATAAATATAGAGCTTAAATCTAGGTAGAGGTGACAGATGGTTTTGTGAAAGTGTATGTGTTGTTGGAAAATGAAAAGTCACACTTTAAAGTATGAATTGCTTTAATTATAGAATCACAAACTCCTCGAGTGGTTTGGGTTGGAAGGAACCTTAAAGCTCATCTTGTTCCACCCCCTGCCATGGCAGGGGCACCTCCCACTATCCCAGGTTGCTCCCAGCCCCATTCTTACTCATCTGTTTGAGATTTTGGTGTTAGAGAAGTTACACTATCCCATTTTATTGCACTTCAATATGTACCCCTTCCTTTTTTTATAAAGGGCCAAATCCTTTCTCCAAAGGTGTCACTTCAGCAGAGGTGACGACTCCAAAGTCTGGTGAGTAAATCTCCACTTATTCCAGGATGAGAATTTTCTTGCTTCACAACATCTGCTCCTGGTTTTATCCTCTGTTCTCTCCCTTTACTACCTAAATTTAGTCCACAACAGTGTTATCAAATGGTAATTTCATGGAATGGTTTGGGTTGGGAGGGACCTTCAAGACCATCTTGTTCCAGCATCTCCATGGGCAGGGACACCTCCCACGGTCCCAGGCTGCTCCAAGCCCCATCCAACCTGGCCTGGTTGCACTGATAGTTGTTCCCACAGTTTTAAGAGGTTCCCTATTCCTGTCTCCATTCCCTAATGGTGTTCCATCCCACTGCTCTAATTGACTTGGCTGTGCCAAATGCTGCACCAGTGTCTGCCTGGCTGTGCCATGACAGCATTCTTTGGGACAAGGGGAAAAGGAGAGCAGTGAACAAAGGACCTGTTTTACTAATCAATGGCACATTTAATTGGTTGCACTTGCAAGGCAGAGGGAATAACCCTGCCTTGATCTGTGAATCTGAGCAGGCAGGGGCAGAATGTGACCTCTAGCAGCCTGCAAGTGACCTCCAGCAAGAATAATAGGAGTGGAAACGGATTTGGGAGTGGAGGAAGTCCTGGGTCTTCCTCTGGATTTGTATTTTAAGCTGTTGGTCCTGTGTGGCATTTCTGATGACTAATAATAGCTGAGCACATGTAGCATAACCTTCAGGGGTCACCAAAGTGTGTCTCTGCTCATCTAAAATGTGCACATTGCCTCAAAGAGTGAGTGTACACACAGGCACACATTTTTATGTTCCTTTTTCTTTCCTTTTAAGCAGTTCTAGTTCCATCCAGCAGCCAAGGACGAGTGAATCCATTTAAGGTAAGAATTTCTGCAGCTTGTTTTGTGGTGCTCTGAAAATCACCACAGATCATATCTGAAGTTTACAATATAACAGATACCTTGGAGGGACAGAGGAGAGGGAACATGACAGAAAGTAAATAAAACATCTGTTTATTTGTTTTCCCAGGTGTCATCCAACAAAAAGGACCCAGTGGTCCCCTCAGCAAATGTTCTGGACACCATGAGCAGACACTCAAAGAAAACACCTTTGTCTGGCAGTAGAGCTGTGAACAAGCAGAGCCCTCCAGTCATAAAGCCTCTGATTCCCAAACCCAAGTCGAAGCAGGTAATGTTTCCAGTCTTTTTTACCTTGTTTCAGTGAGCAAAGAGCAATAAATTGGATTTTGCCAGCTTTTATCAAGTATGAAACCCCAGTGACTGAGTGAAGCAGCTCAGATGGCAAAATTCATTTCAGCACAGTGCAAAAGCTGTGAAGGAACAGAGAGCAGCAGAAAAAAAGATCAGTTGTAGAAATTACATTCTGCACTGAATTTTGTGGTTTTATTTTAAGTTGTGTGAATAAACTTCTGCTGTGCTGAAATTGGGTGGATTAAATGCTCTGTTAATGCAATGTCTGTAAGGAAGGGGTTGTTAGGCTGCAATGGCACATGTTGTGTGAGAGTGAGGTGTTCTGACCTTTTCTCTTTTATCCTCAATTTCTGCAGGCTTCAGCAGCCTCCTTCTTCCAGCCTCGCACACCCAACCCTGGAGACAAAACTGTGGAAGGAAGAGAAGGAAAAACAGTGGAAGAAATAGGAGAAAAAACAGTGGAAGAAAGAGAAGAGAAAGCAAGAAGTGAGTCCCATGAAGTCAAATCCACTGCACAGGAGAACACTGAAAACAGGAGGTGAGTGACACTTGGCACCTCAATGCCACATTCCAGTTTTGATGGAATTACAGGTCCAAAACCCACTTTGTTTCTGTGGATGTTGGTCTGGCCAGAGAAGCACAACATGAAGATTAAAGGTTAGCTCATAAGTTGTCACATTTGTGAACCCACTTCAGAAATGTGGGAGTGAACAATAAATGAGCAATGCAAATGTAATTTTGGGGCTCTAAGCAATGATTTTTGCCTTGATCTCCTTGTAATGACCTTTGAATGATAAATGAAACCCACACTGCTGTGCCAGTTCCAAGTGCAGGAAATACTTAAAGTTTAAACACCTCTAGAAAATCTCAAAGCCTAAAAGCTGAGGGGTTTATGTGAAAGAGTAAAAGCTTTATTTTAGTGGGTTTTTTAAAAAAGAAAGCAAACAAACCCTTGTATCACCTAAGGAGCATGTCTGCTCCCAGCTAAGACTTTAATCTGCCTTGTTCCTCGGGAGCAGATGCATTTTCTAACAATCCCAATCCTCATAAAACTTGCATTATTATAATCGTTTCATTTAGACTTCATTTAACTGAGGAAGATGAAGGTAATTATTACTCATTTGAACTGGCATTCTTTTCATTAACCTTTACAAATAATGTTCTACAAGTGGCAGGGAGAATTGAGAGAAGGATTAGCTGAAACCTGCTAATGGTGGGCTCTATTCTTAGCTTGATGGGACCCTGTCAGAAAGGAAGAGAACCATTGTGCTTTGTCATTCTAAAACTGGAATGTTCATCTCCATATATATCACAGTCTTAATAAAAATACTTGCCTTAGCTTTGCCTTGTCAGCATGTTCTTTGGGCATATTGAAATAGGAGGTGTCTTCTGAGAACAAAAAAAATCCACTTAAATGCTGTTTAGAAAGGTTGCTTTGGGGTTTTTTTTTTGGTTTTCCTATAACCTTCTTAACCAGACAATTTCTGTGTACTTGCTTTAGACCAAAGACAGGTTTCCAGATGTGGCTGGAGGAGAACAGGGCAAACATTTTGACAGATAATCCTGACCTGAACGAAGCAGAAGTAATAAAAGAAGGCATGAGTCGATTTAGGATGTTGACATCAGAGGAAAGGATGGTAAGAAAACATTCTCTAATTCTGTGGGTTTGATAATTTCCCATCCCCTCCCCAAATCCTTTGGTTATTTTCAGTCAGGAATTTTTTCTTTAAATTCCACTCTTCTCCATTTTTATGGATTCCATGATCCATAACATACACTTCATGAAAATATAAACTGAATTAGAGGTAATATCAGAAGGCAGCTTTTCCAAAGTGGGGCTTGTGAGAGGAACATAATCAATAAAGAAATAGCAAAAGAGAAGGGAATTTTAAAGTCACATAGCCAGGCTTAATTCACTGGGGCTTAAATTGGTTCTAATTGAACTTGTTGGGCCGTCTGGATTTCTTTTTTATCCAGAAGGATAATTAAGAGCTTCAATTTCATTTACAGGCTGAAATGAAATACAGTTTTGAAGGAGAACACTGATAGAAAAAAGTGAGGAAATTCATCCTAACTTAATCCTTATTAGTCTTTAACAGGAATTATTTGAGTGCCTCAAAATCAGAGAAACAAGGTATAAAGTGGTGAGTTTTGTGGCCCAAATCTAAACTGAATAATAGGTAATATCAGAAAAGAGCTTTTCCAAAGTGGGGCTTGTGAGAGAAACGTAATCAATAAAGAAATAGCAAAAGAGAAGGGAATTTTAAAGTCACATAGCCAGGCTTAATTCACTGGGGCTTAAATTGGTTCTAATTGAACTTGTTGGGCCTTCTGGATTTCTTTTTTGAACAATTAAGAGCTTCAATTTCATTTACAGGCTCAAATAAAATACAGTTTTGAAGGAGAACACTGATAGAAAAAAGTGAGGAAATTCATCCTAACTTAATCCTTATTAGTCCTTAACAGGAATTATTTGAGTGCCTCAAAATCAGAGAAACAAGGTGTAAAGTGGTGAGTTTTGTGGCCCAATTGGTAGTTTTCTGTTCTTCTTCAAAGGTGTGGACTGAGAAAGCCAAAGGAGGAACAGTCCATGACTTGGCAGAAGACAAGAAGCGGAAGCGTCCCACGGCTGGTGGAGATGAGGTGGAAAAGAGCCAGGAGCAAAAATCAGAGGACACAAATGCAGCAAAAAAACCCAAGCCTTTGGATCAACCCACAAATGTCAGGTTGTCAGCTTTTGCCTTCAAGCAGAGCTGAATGCTGTGGTGCCTCCCCATGGCCTGTGCTGTGTTCAGGTGGCTCTGTGTGGAGGAAGAGGCTGCTCCAAATAGTCTGTTAGAAGGTGTTTTATTATCAGTTCTTGAGGGAAATGTTGGATCCACTCCCACAGTCTTTTACAAACTACTACTATAAAGCTTGATGGCAAAATTCCCATTGATGGGCCTGTTCCCTGGAAGCAGTGGCAGCACAATTGCAGTGCTGTGTGGCTGTGACACACATTGTGTGCCTTGATACTTGTCATATTTGGTGCTAAATGCCAATTAATCATTCTGGGGGGCAGGAACTATGTCCAGAATCTGTCCTGTGGTTTTAGAGAGGCAAAGAAGTGGCTTCTCTACCATTCCTACTGCCTGAGAGAAAGGCACTCAAGGAGATGGGCACGAGGGGAAGAAAGCTGAACACCAGCAACATGTTAAACTGTTTGCAGCATCTCTGGTGCTGGCAGAGAGCAGTTTGACACAGGCAGGGGTAGAAAACCAGTGCAGAAGCTGAATTAGGAAGGGCAGGTGTGCAAAGCCAAGCCATTCCAGACTGTGCAAAAGTGCTTTCCCAGTCCATGCCTCAGCAGGGTCCAAAAGAGCTTGGAAATGTCTTTATTATTGTCTGTAATGTCCTTTTTAAAAATAAAATGTGAATGTTTCCTTGTTTGAGGTGGTGGAGTCTCCCTTGCCCTGGGCAGTCAGTCACATTTACCCTCTCTGCAGACAGGGCCCTGTGTCTGAGCAAGGTATTCAAAGCAAACTCAGATTTTGAAACGTTCTTTAAGATCAGTTCAAGTAATTTAACTCTTTAGCACAATAACTGAGTTTCAAGAGTTCTCAGGGGTTTTTTTTCACTTGGTTTGCACATCCTTTCCTGGCTTTATCTTTCCTCTTCACACAGTCACAGGTTGGACAGAGAAGCTGTGGCTGCCCCATCCCTGGAAGTGTCCCAGGCCAGGCTGGATGGACCTTGAACCAACCTGGGATAGTGGGAGGTGTCCCTGCCCATGGCAGGGGGTGGGACTTGGTGGCCTTTAAAGGTCCCTTCCAACCCAAACCATTCTCTGACTATTACTGAAAATGCATCAGTTGGACTCGATGATCTTAAAGGTCTTTTCCAACATAAAGGATTCTTTGACTCTGTGAAAGGCAAATGACTCTCCATTAAAAACTCATTTTTAACATTGAAATCTGTAGATTGAAGATTCAGTGAGATTTCAGTAAAAGCCATTAAATTTTAGCATTAGAGGGGTTTTATTTGATTTTTTTAGCAATTGCTGCAGGTCATTTTGGAGAAAGCTCCATATATAAAAAAAAAAAGGTGGTCATGATGTCAACCAGGGCTGGTAAATACAAACAGTGAAAGTCCTGAAGACCTGTCAATTTAAATACTTTTGTTATTCACAGTTCTTATCTATAATTACACATTTTATTTGTTTAAACTGCTGGTAGACAGCAAGTAATAATCAATCAAAGTAATAATTAATTTTCTGCACTAACATAATGCAGGAAGCTCAGAATAGTGATTTTTCTACATTCTTTGGGAAAAAAATTTTCTATCAGACTGGGATTTACTTTTGGGCAATAAAGTCTCTTCCCACAGTTGTGTGTATTGGGGAAAAATGGGATTGCAGTGGTAATTAAAACATCCTGATAGAGAAATCAGTGGGCTTGGTGAACTGTAATGTTTTCTTTCTCCTAGAGTAGGTTGTTGTGGGTGACTTGAGCATCTTGACCACGGTGCTGGGAGATATTCCAGGTGATTCTTTTCATCCTCATGCACAGAATCCATGTCAGGAGCTCTTCCTGCAGACCTGAGAGGAGAAGGAATGTTGGAAGGGACCAAGTCCAGCACCCCTGCCATGGACAGGGGAAGCTTCCCCTCCACCTGGGGAGGTCTCCCCTGCTGCAGTGCTCCCACAGAGCATCCAAAGTCCTTTTGACTCCTGCTGGAGGGAGGAAACAGCCAAAGCAAACTTCCAGCAGAGTGGGATGTTTGCAGTTGTGCAGCTCTTCTGAACAAACACACCAAAGGTCTGTTTAACAGGAGGCTTCTGGATTTAGTGGGTGGTTTCATGGAAATCACTGGGGGCGCTGGGCCCCATCCTGCAGGTCTCTGCTTTCCATGTGCTTTTTCTCCTGGCATATCAGCTTTTGCTGGGTAATGTTTGTGGGTTTTGTCAGCCCTGGGGTCACAGTCTGGATCTCACTGACACCCCAAGGCTGGTTAGAGCTGGCAAGGCTGTTTCCAGCATCAGATGTGAAGTTTTGCATCAGAGCTGTGTGCCTGTGCTAAAATCATGGAATTTTTAAGGTTGGAAAAGACCTCTATGATCATCGAGTCCAACCAGCACTGCCAGGTCCACCACTGACCCCTGTCCTCAGGTGACCCATCCACGTATCTTTTACATCTCTCCAGGAATGGGGACTCCACCTCTGCCCTGCACAGCCTGTTCCAATGCCTGACCACACTTTCAGTGGAGAAATTTCCCCAATATCCAATCTAAACCTCTCCTGGCACTGCCTGAGGCCATTTCCCCTTGTCCTGTCCCTGTTCCCTGGAGCAGAGCCCGACCCTCCACGACTCCCCGCTCCTGGCAGGGATTGCAGAGCCAGAAGGTCCCCCCTGAGCCTCCTTTTCTCCAGGCTGAGCCCCCCCAGCTCCTCACAGGGTTTGTTCCCTGGTGATTGCTGCCCACAGCAATAAAATAAACAGCAAATGGGGTATGGAGATCATGGAAGTGAGTCCCCAGCTGCTTTAATGCTGGGAGAATCATCTCCCATGAGGCTGCTGTTACATTTCTATCATCAGAGATGGGTTTGCTCTATTACACAGCTCCAGGCAGAGCTACAAATACATCCTCCATCACCTGGAGCCCTGGGGAGCTGCTCTGAGCAGGCCTGGAATGGGATGCACTCATCCAGCAACAGCAGCAGCAGGACAGAGCCAAGGATAAATCTTGAGTGGAAAAGAAATGCCAGACCAAAAATGAACAGAAAATGTGGAATGGATTTTCAAGTGAGAACAGTTAATCTCTACTAGCTGGTTTTGATCTGTTGGGTTTTTCTTTTTAATTTTTTTTAAAGAATGTCCCTAAGTAATTCAGTGGAATCTCACTAAGTTTTCAGAAATGCTTGTTTTTCCTGAATTTTCCACCTTTCTGCTGAAGAACCAGGTATTTCAGAAAAGTCAACCTGGAAACTCTGCCAATGGAACTGCCAGATGTTGCTACAGAACACCAAAGAGGGAGGAGTGCCCTGGATAAATATCCACTCTTTGGGTTGGATTTTAAAGACTCCAACTATTGACCCACCAGGCTCTGCTGTGCCTGAGTCTGTTTCATTTCATCATTTGACCTTAAAAATCCCTTAACATGCAGTTTTTCTGTATAAGAAATTCATGTTTTAAAAGTAGGGTATGAAAACCAGCAGCAGGTGATGGGACCTGCAAAGGAGAATAATCCTGAATATTTCAGTGTGTGGCATTTTGTCCTGTCACCTCTGTGGCTGCTGTTGGTTCCATATTTACCCCAAAGCTGATTCTTGCTGGAAAGATGCAACTAAAACCCAACAAAAAGAGCCTCAAATGATGGATAGTCTGTCAGCAAACTGCTGGACTTCTGAGGGAGTGCCAGAGCTGCAGGAAGCTCAGCATTCATTCAGAACAGGAACATTCGTGCTACAAATAAACCAAGGAATATTTTCTTTGGTGTTCCTGGCATTTGCTCCATAACATAATTTTGCTATGAAGGAAAACAGCTCCAGACAATAAAACCACACACAAAGCATTGTTTGCCTTCAGAGCATCGTGTTGTTGTACCAGGCAAGAGCTAAAGAGGAGCATAACAGGAAAGTTGGGGGAGGAAAGTGCACTCCCTGTGGTGTTTCACTGTGGTTTGAGTTGGAAGGGACCTTAAAGACCACTTCATTCCACTCCCTGCCATGGGCAGAGACACCTCCCACCAGCCCAGGTTGCTCCAAGCCCCATCCAACCTGGCCTTGGACACTTCCAGGAGTATTTTACATACCCTCATCATGTTTTTTAGTGATGTGTAACACCAAAAATCCTGACCAAGAGATCTTGCTGCCTTTTGCATGCCATGAATCCATGTCCCAAGTTTGGGATTTGGAGTTTTCTCTGGCTGTGCTTTCAGTCTCAGTGACAAGCAGCCCCTGGCAAGGATGCTGCTGTGTGTGGCACACACAATGGAGCAGCAGATGTTTCCAAATAAATGGTGTAAATCCAGTTGCTGCCTTTCCCAGCAGCAGTTTTGCCTTGGTTTGTTGTGTTTTCAGGGTTAGGTCTGTTTGCAGCACCACACCTGACAACTTTATGGCAAGTGTTTGGCACTGGAGTGTGACAGCAAGTACTTTGTGGCAATGCAACTCTAATTAAGACATTCATCTTCATCAGGGAAAAAAGATGACTCCTCTCAGCTTCTGGGCATGTCCTGTGTCTCCATTTTCCACAGCAAACCTGGTGCATCCTTGGCATACCTCTCCTGATGTTGGTTAGGAAGATGTCAGCTCTCCAGTGTCCCTCACCAAGGATTTGCATCCATCTAAAGCCAAGTTCCTGTGACCTGCTTGGAATTGCATTCCCTGATTAGAATATTCTCAGCTGTTGGTTATAACTTCTCCCTTTGTTGCTGCAGGGGTGGGCAATGCCATCAGACTCAAAGATCTGCTTTGCAAACCTGGTGTAAGTTGCCTCCCTGGATGTACTGCTGTGTCCCTGGCCCCTGCCATTGTCACCAGCTCTGGTGGTGGCAGCTTCATTATTCCATCTGGAAGGGTTTGGTGGCAGCTTCATTATTCCATCTGGAAGGATTTCTTCCCTTGTATAAGCAGTAAAACAAAGTTGATACTAATGGGGAAGGGGTTTGGGTTTAATGGTTGGACTTGATGATCCTAAAGGTCTTTTCCAACATAAACGATTCTATGATTCTGTGGAGTGGGAGGGTCAAGATGGATCCATCACTCCTGGATTCCTGGGATGGAGCTGGGCAAGGGACAGTCTGTGTTTGGACAAGCTTTGCTCTCTCAAATGTCTTCTGGCTGTGAGATGCACCTCAGCTTTCAGCTGTGTTGGTCATGGAGTGACTCAGTTTGGTGGTGCTGGCTGGCTGCTCCAAGAAGACAAGAGCAGAGAGAGCAGGTTGGGTTTCCCATGGAATTCTTTGATGGACAAGAGCAGTCCTGGCTCCTCCTTTACCCCACCTGACTAAATGTGCTCAGCTCAACGCTGCCCTCCAAATTTAATAGCAAATAATTGACTTCAAGGCAGGCAAAACACAAACACCGACCCAGGCTGTGAAAAGAGCCACTTGATGCTGAGTCAATTGGACAGGAATGGCAGGGAAAATTTGCAGGAATAGTTTCAAGCCTTGTGTTGCCAGGGAACAGTTCAGTCTACAAATTGTGTTATCGATACCTCGGGGTGATAGCGGTGAGAGACAATGAGGGGAGCAATGCAGGGACACGGCTGCTGCTCCCACCTGCCTGCTGTGGGAATCCAGAGCTGCCCCTGGTTTGGGAATGGATTGGAGGGGCCTAAAGATCACTCTGGTTGATGTCATAGAATTGTGCTTTTGCCTCTCTAATTTTCTTCCTACACGACCTAACTAAAGCCCTAAACTCTTCATGAGTAGCCAGCCCTTTCTTCAGCAGTTGGTAGACTCTCCTTTTTTTCCCTGATTTCCCTCAGGAAACGTCAGGTGGTTTCTGTTGGCAATGGGATGCAGGTCCATGTGAGCCTGGAAACTTGTGCTGTATGTCTGTTTTCGTGTTCTCAAAAGCATAAATATGAATTCACCTCCTACAGCCTCCCCAGGCCAATCCATCCAAAGTTTTCTGTATTTCAGGGAACAAAGGCTGGAGGAGCCCACTGGTGTGAGATCCCATGTCCTTGGTCTGTGAAGACATTAAAGGAAAGCTGGGGCAGGGCAGGGCAAAACTGCTGCCCCCACTTCCAGTTTCATCCCTAAACTGTGAGAACTCCCTGAGGAAGTTAAAATACAGGTCCCACCTGCAGAAAAGCCCTCACACCTCAGGGATCCTCTGCCCTCATGGAGCAACAAATCCTTCTCTGGGAGATTAGTAGTTTAGGGCCTGTAATCAATTTGGCTGGTTATTCTGGGTAATAGAATTAAATTGCCTGTGATTCATTCGTTCAACTGACGCACTGTGATTCCAGGGACTGATAAATCCCAGGCTGTGTTTCCAGGGCATGGGAAGGGTGTCTGGAGGCTGTGCCATTGCCATCCATCCCTGCTGTGGGCTCAGCATCACGTTCAGGCCACGTCCTGCCTTGATGTTAATAGCAGGATGGATCTGCATTGCTCTCTGCTGCTTGAGCTGTTAATGGTACACTGAGTCGACATAGATGGTTTGAGAAGGTGCAATTTGTCATCTCTAACTCCACACTCTGAGGCCAGGCCTAAATGATCCCATTTTGTAATCAATGAAGGGAAAATAGGTGTCTTCTGTGCATGATTGCTATTTATTGTGACAGCCTTTCAGCAGCTGCCAGTGCAGAAATTCCCCTTGTAACACACTTTAGGTGGCTTCATCCATCCCAGTGAAGGCTGCCCAGGGTCTCTCCATCCTTAGCCAGCTTGGCAGTGAGAGCTTTCTTTCAGGAGCCCACTCTTCACACCCCAAGGAGCATCTTGGGCACCCAGGGAATGATGCTCCACTCTTTTCCAGTGGGGCCCCACTCTATGTAACCAAAACTGCAAGGAAGTTCAACTGACTAAAAGAGGACACAGACACAAACCCTGTTCTACACTTTCCCTACTTTCAAAGATAAGAAAGGCCTCTGATGGGCTTTCCCTGGACCACACATGTGTGTACCTCCACCTTGGCACCCAGCAGCATCCCCTGGCTCTCACAGGGACACCCTGTACCCTCCAGTGGGTGCACAGGGCTCTCACCACCTCCAGACCTCATTCTGGATCTGCAAATAATTCAAGTTACAATCTCAGGGCTTTTTACACTCCCTGTTTTGTTGATTTGTAAGAATGTCTTGTCTTTGAACAGAGAAAATAACCCTCAAACTCTGAGTGATCACAGGAAAGGGAAACAGGGCACAGTCCCTCCAGGGAAGGGTCTGGAGCACAAGTCTGATGAGGAGCAGCTGAGGGAGTTGGAGGGGCTCAGCCTGGAGAAAAGGAGACTCAGGGGGGACCTTCTCCCTCTCTCCAACTCCCTGACAGGAGGGGACAGACAGAGGGGGATGTGTCCAGCTCTGCTCCCAGGGAACCAGGACAAGAGGAAACTGCCTCAAGTTGCATCAGATAGATTGGATATTAGGGGAAATTTGTTCACTGAAAGGGTGGTCAGGCATTAGAACATTCTGCTCAGGGCTGTGGTGGTCACCATCCCTGGAAATGTTCAGAAAACCTGTGGATGTGGCACTACCTGGGAACACGGATTAGTGATGGGCTTGGGAGTGCTGGGTTAACTGTTGGGTTTGATAATCTCAGAGGTCATTTCCAACCTTAATTATTCTGATTCTTCTCTTTCATACCCTGCATTTATCTTTTTTCATATATATATTCAGAAATAGCAAAGAAAAAATTATTAGGGAAGGCTTAATGAGAACACTGGGTGTAATTAATAGGGAACTATCAATGTAATTTTGTAATGAGATACTTTAAAAAAGTATTAGTGTTTCAGCTGATGTATTGTGTTCCAGAGCAAGAGGACTTCACTATGGCAGGAAATTGGGCTGTGTCATAGCACATCCTGACACACACCTAAAGGACCTAAACCCAATAATTCCATGTTGGCAGAACTGCCACCATTGGCTCCCATGTGTGCAACCTCTGCTCAAACATTCCCAGAAAAAGTGGCTTTCTGCACAGCCACACAGTGATCACACCAGAAAATAAGTTGCAAACTGCTCTTCTCACTCCATAAATAGGAGGAAAATTACAACCAGCTCCCACAGCAGCTGAGTTCAGGCTGTTATAAAGTCTGGGTGGACTCCAGAGGGAGCTTGTCTCTTTCTTTTCCAAGAAAATAAAGAGAGCAAAGACTAGGAAGTGCCAAGACACTTAGATGCCCTTTGCTGACCCCTCTTCTGTATGGATGATTAGGTTTCAGTGGTCTGTAGCTGCTCAGAAACTCTCCCCAGCCCTCTGAACCGTGTCAGCTCCGTCTGGATCCGAACGGGAGCAGAAGTCGTTCAGCAGAAGCCCAGGAATATTTCCAGGAAGGGAGATCATGGAGGATTTGGACATCAGCAGAGAACTGTGAAATGATGTCAGGTACCCCTGAGTGACTGGGGAGGAACAGGGATGCAGTTCAGGGCTCCAAATCCCCTGGTACACCAGTTTCTGTTCCTGATGGGAGCCCAGGGCAATAAAAGGGAGTAAAGCCTAGCTGGCTGCAGGCCAGTGCCAGCCCCTGGATTTCACCTGAGTCATCCTGACTCTTCTGCTGAAACCTGTGATCAGAAACCAAATGATAAATGTGGAGCATGTTACAGCTACTGGGGTGTTTTTCCTCTTCCCTTTTTATTTTTTTTGCTTGTCTTAAACGCAGCTCTTGTGTCAGGAGCAAAGCCAGTGAGTCACACTGCACACCCCACCCTCCCACAGCTCCTTCCCTTCCTTATCTCCCCAGCAATTTACCATTTCCTAGACACAAGGAGGGAGAATTTGTCCCTGCTCCCTTATGGACGGACTGTAAAAAGAAAGGGGTTTGTGGCTCCTTTTGCATCTCAGCTATTTATTTTGAAGGCCAGAAAATATCCAGAAAATAATAATCCCCTCGCTCATGCTTGGAGTGGTGAGTGATGGAGCATTCACTCTACGCTCAGCTGCACCTTTAGACTCAGTTTCTAGTTCATAAAATCCTGGAACAGCTCCAGCTGGAGGTGGCCTGTGCTCCAAACATCTGCCCCAGCATTTATTTGTTCACCAGCACTTGAACCCAACATGAGGCTGGGGCAGAAGGGGCTGTTGGCAAAGATGAGCAGTGCTCTGTCTGCTGCGTTTGCCCCAGAAGTGCCCAGAGGATGAAGGATGCTAAAACCATCTTTGGGGATAGCATCACAAATAAATCCCCGTGGAAACCCCAAAAGACTTGGTCTTGGTCATCAGAGATGGCACATTTCCAGAGTCACAGGTGGGAATATGAAAACACTGGGACACAGCAGCCCTGCAGCAGGAAGGTGTCTGCAGAGATCAGGGGTGTGAAGGGATGGAAGCCCAGCAGGGCTGAGGTGGTGGGAATGGTCATGAAGGAGGGCCGGTCTAGTGCTGGCATCATTCTGGTGGCTGCATCCCGAGACCAGTGAGCCACAGCCTCTCAGAATGGTGATGATGCCACTTCAGCAGTGTCAGGAAGCGACTGGGCAGGATGTGCCAGCATCACTCTGGTGGGAAAAGACTGGGCTCTAGGAGTTTGAGGGGATGAGAAAATGGGGAATGATGCTGGGAGCTGTCTCCCAGCTGGACCCTCGCCACCCACGCCCTTGCTGCTTGCCTGGGCTCCCCTTGGACTTTGCCCACACTGGGGTCATGGGAGGGGGCACCCTGCAGTGGTTTGGGGCCAGAGCCTGTACCCCCAGCACACACCTCAGCCCAGGGGATCCCCCTGTATCCTCAGTCCCGGAGATCCCTCTCAATCCCCCTGAACCCCCAGCCCAAGATTCAATCCAAGGGATGTCCCTGCACCCCCAGCCCAGGTCTCAACCCTCAGGTGTTCTCTCGGAAACCCCCCTGTACCCCCATCCTGGGGAATCCTCCCGGACCACTTTGTACCCCCAGCCCTTGTCTCAGCCACAGGACCCCTCTGTATCCTTAGCCCTGGAGATCCCTCTGGATCCCCCCTGCACCCCCAGCCCAGGTCTCAACCCCCGGGTGTTCCCTTGGAACTCCCCGTACCCCCATCCCGAGGGATGCCCATGGACCCCTTTGTACCCCCAGTCCTTGTCCCAGTCCCGGGACCCCCTCCATACCCACAGCCCAGGGGATACCCCCTGACACCTCTGGGACTCTCATCCTGGGGGATACTCCTGGACTCCCCCGTACCCCCAGCCCAGATCTCAGCACTGGGACCCTCCCACACCTCTACCCTGGGGGGCCCCCCCGTGCTCTCCCATACCCTGTCCCGGAAATGCTCCTGTACCCTCCCACACCCCTATCCCAGGGGATGACCCCGTACCCCCCATACCCTATTCTGGGGGATGCCCCCGTGCCCTATCCCGGGGATGCCCCCGAACCCCCCCATACCCCATCCCGGGGGATGCTCCCGTACCCCACATACCCCATCCCGGGGATGCCCCCGTACCCCCCATACTCCATCCTGGGGGATGCCTCCATACCACATCTCGTGGGATCCCCCCATAGCCCACCCCGGCGAATGCCCCCGTACCCCCATCCCGAGGGATCCCAATGTACCTTCCATAGCCCACCCCGGGGGATGCCCCCGTGCCCCCTCGCCCCCCGTGTGGCCGCCGGGCTCAGCCAGCGCCGGTGACGCGGCGGGGCCGCCGCCAATGGCCGTGGCGCGGGCGGTATAAAGCGGGTGGCGGGGCCGGCACCGGGAGCAGCGGGGCCGAGCCGGGCCGGGCGCTGCGGGGACCGCGCGGCGCTGCCCGGCCCATGGAGGCGGCGCGGGGCTGTAACGGGTACCCGCGGCGGGAGCTCCCGGGGCCGGAGCGGCCGCGCATCCCCCCGGGCGGCGCCGGCAGCAGCGATGGGTGGCGGGGGGAGCGCACCCGCAGCGAGGAGGACAACGAACTGAGCCTGCCCGGGCTGGCGGCAGCCTACACATCCATCCTGCGGGCGCTCGGAGAGGACCCGCAGCGCCAGGGGCTGCTCAAGACGCCGTGGAGGGCGGCCAAGGCCATGCAGTTCTTCACCAAGGGATACCAGGAGACCATCGCGGGTAGGGAGCGACGGGGATGGGGCGACGGGGATGGAGCATCCTGCGTGGTACCAGCCGAGGTGCTGCCTCTCCTGCTTTGTCCCTTTTGCCCTGCCGCCCGTCTGGTGCCCCTTGTCACTAAGTCAGTATGTCAGTCACTAAGTCTGTGTGTTAGAAACACCTGTGCCCTGCGGTCTCCGTCCCCTCTCTCCCCAGTTTCCTTGGTTTTTATTAAACTACTGAAGTTCTCGTTCTGCCGTGAACTTCCGTGCTTCTGGTTTGGGTGAGCAGAGCGTTATTTGTGCTTTTGCTTTCCCTCTTTCGCTGTGAACTTTTCAAGCTCTGGTGTAGGAAATTGTGGGTGGTGCCTTCCACCATCCCCGGCCGAGCGAGGCTGTTTAGACAGGGTAGGGTTATTTTTTTCTGTTAGCAGACATGAGGGGTGTGATTTGTCTCAGAAAAGGTCTGGGTTTGCTGATGCCTCAGTCAGGTGAGGTTTTTCAAAGGTGGAAGTGAAACGTAAGGAAGCGAGTTCAGGAGAAAGGAGGAGCTGAGGGAGATCCCTGCCCCATCTCAGGGTCCCAGCAGCAAATGTAGATGTGGAGAGGTCCCCAGGTTCACATCCCTGCCCCAGCTGAGTGTCTCTGCTGACTGAGGGCATGAGGAGAGGAATTAGGTGGGATATGTTCTCCCCATCACCGAAAACTCCGAAGTTGTCGCTTGGTTCCAAAGCAGAGTAATTACTGCTTGAAAATGTAGTTTTTGCATCACTTTTCCTCTTCTCAGCCTCTTGGTTATGGACTGTACCCAGTACAAACAATAAGAAAGGGCTTGGGAAGCTTGGGAGTTCCCCTTCTCCTTATTACAGTAAAAGGCGAGTTCCTGTCAGTAAGGGATGCAAATACTGTCAGCAAGTGTGGCTGAGGGAGGAGCTGGTCGTGTTCTGCTCTCAGAGCACAGCGTGGGGGTGCTGAGCCTGCATCAGGGTGCTGGGGCTGAAGGAAGGGCTGAGCTGTGGCATCGGGGGCTTGTGCTGGCGCCTGACTCCTTTTCTAAGTGCACTGCACTCCAACTTGAAGGCTGCCTTTCATGTTTAGTTTCTTTTTCACTTATTGGCTGTTGGCTCTTACGAAATGAGATTTCATGTAACTTCCAGCTTTAACTCAGTCATGGCCAGCTTGTCCTCTTGTGCCAGTGTTGTGTCCCCCTCAGAAATGGCATTTCTGCCCTGGCAGCCGTTTTGCCTTTCAGAGCAAACCAGGTTTGGGGTTCATGTATGGCAACAGGCTCTGGGCTGCAGTGGCCATGCTCCTCTCTTCCTTTAGCCCTGTTGAATGGTGTGTGAGATGAGGTTTCATCAGGATTCCACAGAATGATCCTTTGTGTACTGGGAGTTACTTCCCTCATTTTAATGCTGTAAAACACAGGAGGTGTCTGTCATCCTGTCAGCCTCCAGCAGAAGGTCCTCTCTTACCATGCTGCCAGTTTTGTGATCACCCATTGCCTTTAGTTATTTAAAAAACTTTTTTCCTGCTCCAGTGTGGATTCTCTGGGCTCTCAATGGTCTCTTCTCATCTCTCACATACCTTTCATCAGGCTGAGTAGTTCTGGATACTCCTCTCCTCTGAATATCCATACCTGGGAGAGAACTATTATATCCAAAAGTAGAAAATGTCACTGCTGGGTGCTCTACTCTTGGACTGCTTTTTTCCTTTTCTTTTTAGGAAGGAATGTGAAGCTGTGATCCTAACATGTCTTCCTGTGTCAGGTGGGGAATCCTTTTACTTTCTGGCTACTCACCTCTTCTTGCAGGATGCTCAGCTTCCAGTTGTCCCACTTTTCCCAGCCAAACAGAAGGAAGAACTGTAGGTGAAGGACAAGCCTACAGCAGCTAGCAAAGCAACTAGTGGGTGAGGAGTTGCTTGGAAGGGTTGATAGGGAAGTAAACTCTGCTTGGGAGAGCTTTAAATACCTCATGAAACCTATAGCCAGCAAGTTCAAAGCATTTTGGGCACAAGAATAGCTGTCTCTGCTGCAGCATCCCCATGTGCTGTTCCCTTGGTTGTGCTAATCCAGCTGTTCACCTGGCCAGGCTGTAAATTGGACCAGGAACTGACTTGTAAAAGGGAAAACCAAACTAAAATAACCCAAACCTCCCCAAAAGACCTCAAAACCCTGACAGAAAGCAGCCCTGACCTCTTGTTTTCTCAGGTTTATTTTGCAGTTTATTCAGCTCTTCACGTGGAACTGTCTGGATAGGCAGAGGTTAAAGCAGCAATTTACTGGATGTGTGTTGAGGATTGTTCCAAGTTTTCCCCCTGCAATAGGCAGAGAGGATAAGGGACAGTTACAGTAGCTGCAAGTTCCATCTTTCCATGAAAGGTTTCTCAGGTGAAAGCTCTGTGGTGGTGGCTGTACAAACACATGGCCAGAGGTGAAGAGTGTTGCAAGAGGCACCCAGCTCACCAACCCTGCCAGGGTGTGGAGGTGCTGCCAGGGGAGAGGGACACAGGTGACCCAGGGCAGTGAATGTCAGTACAGTGAAATCAGCCTTCTGACCCTGTCTGTGTGAGTATCTGCCTTTGGGAGGCAGGAGATGGTGTTGCCTTCTTCCATGAAGGAACTCACAGAAAGATGTGATAGATACACATCCAGATTATGGAATCATTAAGGTACAAAAAGACCTCTGAGTCCAGCTGTTCCTCCAGCACTAACCATGGCCCCAAGTACCACATTTACAGGGCTTTTAAAGTCCTCTGGGGATGGTGACTCCACCACTCCCCTGTGCAGCCTGTTCCAATGCCTGACCACCCTTTCCATGAAGAAATTTTTCCCTTCCTAGCCCTTCCTCTTGTCCTATCACTTGTTAAAAGGGAGCAGAGCCTGACCCTCCCCGGCTGCCCCCTCCTGGCAGGGATTGCAGAGAGCAAGAAGGTCCCCCCTGAGCCTCCTTTTCCTCAGGCTGAGCCCACCAAGCTGCTCCTGCTGCTCCAGACCCTTCCCCAGCCCCAGTGCCCTCCTGGAGAGTGCAAAGATGCAAGTGCCCTGCCCAGGGTCTGCAGTGCTTGATTTAAGCCTCACTCACTGTATTATTGAAGAGACTTGGACTAGGTGGCCTTTGAGTGTCCCTTCCTGCCCCAACCATTCCATGCTCCCTCTTATTTTACTGTGTGTCTGGGAACACAGTACATTTGGAGTAGGGTTCAGTGTGCTGGTCATTTGATCTCCTTTCATGGGTGTTGTCACTTTGCTCCCATGACACCTGATTGTTTTTGTATTTTTGTCCTTCCCACAGCTGAACTCTGTAGTGTTGTAGGGGGAGATTACATCTAAATCCTGTCCTTTCTCTCCATTCAGATTTATGTGAGCAGCAGAGAAGCTCATTCTGTTTTCCAGTTTCCACTGTGTGTATATTTTATTGGCTGCTTTTGGTAGGGCAGACTAACAGTGTTCCTGCTTCACTCCTTATTCATCTTTGCTATCTGAGTTCTGCAGCTGCTCAGTTTTGTATGTCAGAGCCATTAGTGGAGTTTACTCGTTAAATATCTAAATCTGGCTCTTTCTGTTCATTCTAGATTGTCATTTATTAATCCTGGCTTTACTAAAGGCCTCAGCCTCTTTCTTTGACAGAATGTATTCAGATGTGTTGTTCTCACTTCTGTAGTACGAGTCATCAGACTTTAATTGGAGGAACAAGGATGCCTCTGGTGATTTCAAATAAAATCCACCTTGGGATCAGATTAAAAATGCTGACAGTTCAGTACAGACACTTGGGCATCGATGTGGACTGACAGTGGTTACAAGATAAACCTCTCAGTGTATTGCCAAGGATTGCAGAGCAGGAGAGTTACCAAAAAAACTTCTCAATTTCATGTGGTGCTTGTGCATGAGTGGCCAAGACTGGAGGGACTGGAGCACAAGTGCTGTGGGGAGAGGCTGAGGGAGCTGGGACTGTTTAGCCTGGAGAAGAGGAGGCTCAGAGGTGACCTCAGCACTGTCTGGAACTGCCTGAAGGGAAGTTCTGGCCAGGTGGGGGTTGGTCTCTTCTCCCAGGCACTCAGCAATAGGACAAGGGGGCACGATGGGCTCAAGCTCTGCCAGGGGAAATTGAAATTGGAGAGCAGAAAAAATTCTTTGCAGAGGGAGTGCTCAGGCATTGGAATGGGCTGCCCAGAGAGGGGGTGGATTCCCCATCCCTGGAGGTTTTTAAGGTGAGATTGGCCGTGGCACTGAGTGCCATGATCTGGTAAAGGGACTGGAGTTGGCCCAAGGGTTGGACTTGATGATCTCGGAGGTCTTTTCCAACCCAATCGATTCTATGATTCTAAGTTTATTTGGAGTTTTGTTGGGAATTTATTAAATGTTGTAGCCTCTTGGGTCTGAACTGTTGCAACCTTCTGATGTTTCATGTTGCTCTTCTAAACTGTTGCTTCACCTTCCCAGACTTTTCCCTTTTGGTTTCAGAAAGTAGTGTGGATAAGAACCTTCTATGACATGAGACACTGAAATGGTTATTGAAATCCTGATACATTTTAATGAGCATCTCCATAACTCTGCTTTCCCCCTTATTAATAAACCTCCTGGCAGAGGGCAACTTCTAGAACCTAATCTTAGCTTTATCTGTCTGCAATAGCTGATGTCTTATGAACAGACTCGAGTCTCTCCCTGCCACATGGAAAGTGCCTTACAGGGAAATAAACAGAATTAGCTGAATATCAATAATGCTTTCCCTCTTATCTTTGCTCCTGTGAAATGTCCCTTAAATCACACTTCTGCTTCTCCTCCCTACTGGGAGCTGAGGGGTTATGTTTTGCTTCTGAGCAGGTGTTCCTGTCTGGTGTTCAATGTTTGTAGCCCTTTGGTGATGAAACCTGAAATAGTAGCCATAAACTTGTAAATTCTTTGGTGTCTGCAGTTTCTCTTGGTTCCTGTCAGGAAGGTGTGTTATGCCAAGGAAGCCACACAGTGCTCATTTAATTTTCTCTGCAGCTTTTGAACTCTATTGCCTATTTCAATAGTCATGTGGCACCTTAGGCTGTGTCTTTTTCTAGAGCTCTTCAAGACTTCTTGAAGCAAATGACATACCCAGACCACTCCTTTTTAGCAACCTGAAATCATTAACTTTCTGCAGCAGTACAAACTCTTTATATTAATGTTTTTGTAGCATGATCCTTTTCTCTCTATGCATAATAAATTCCTGGTACCTTTTTATGCTCAAAGGCTGCAGTAATTTTCTGGTTTCCTCTCTCAATACTGTCCCTAACTACAGTTACCTGTAGTGTCATCACATGAATAAATAAAAGACAATTAATTTTGACTCTGCATCTTTCTGCTTACCCAGCAGTAGCTGAAAGGTTTTTACAGCATTTTCCCCTCCAGATTTAATCCTGACCCTGTAGTCTGTTGGTTCCCCTGCCACACATTCCACTGTTATCCTGTTTCCTGCTGCCAATTACATCAGTCCGTAGCTGCAAAGGAACTTTTTTAGGGTCTCCATGGAGAGCAGAGGACAGTGAGGAAGGCCTGGACTGTGTGTTGGGTGTCAGGAGAACCTTGTGCCTTATTCCTCTGGCAGGATGGATGAGCTCAGGGAGCAATGTCAGGGAATTTCTGGGCCTGCCTTCGTGCTGTTGGCACTGAACAATCTGCAGTTTGACTCCTCTCTAAAGTGGAGCAGTGAGACAACTCAACCCCACGGGAAGTGCTTTCACTCCCAGTGAGAACAGCACTCCACTCCTGGCTCCAGGCACAGTAAAAAAGGGCACATCTGAAGTGCTGTGAAGCTGCTGCCATCCTTCATCCCCTCCACCTCCTGAGCTCTGTGCTGGGTGGGCTTTGGCTTCTTTGATTGCCAGAGGTGCTTTTGCTTTCCCGTGTCACATTAAAGCCATGCAAATAGTTTCTATAGCAACAGGTACCTTTGCTTAGCTCTGACGCAAAATCCTGAAAGGTCTTTCTCATTCTGTCTTCATCCAATTCTGGTTTTTTCTTTTTTCAACTCTTTTTGTGAAGATAAAGGGCAAAAAAATTAAGCTTGCTCTGTTTCAGGAGTTAACTTGCAGCACAGGTGACTGCCCAGTTTTAGGAGCCCACTAAAGTTTCTATACCAGGGACTGAACTTTGTGCTGAAGGAAAAATCAGCTGGAATACTCTAGAGACCACCCTGACTGTACAAAACATGAACTCAAACTAGTGCAGTAGGGTAGAATGAAAGAACAGGAGAAGGGGCATTAATTTGTCACCATCTTTGCTTCTGATTAATCTGAGGCTGGTTCCCCTTCTGTGCTTTCAGCTCTGTTCAACTCCCCAAACACGTGCTGCAGGATTCAGGCTCAGCTTCTCTGGGGCCTGTTTGGTGCTCTTGCAAAAGGAATGACTTTAAAAAATAATACTAAAAGGCAAACAAAGTTACCCAAAATGGTACTGCCTCCCTGCACTGGGTGTCTGAGTCTCTGCCAGAGAGGTCCCTCCTGTGTAATGACTGCACACACAGGGGGACATGGGTGGGAGCCACGGTGACAAGATGCTGTGCTGACTCCTCTTTTGTCAACACAGGGCTTGTCTTCCACAGGGGAGGAAGAGGGACAGGCAGGCTTCAAGGTGTGCTTATTTTCAGGAGAAGTGTGAGCAGGATAGGGGGGACTGGGACTCTCCTAGCACCAAAGCCATTTACCAAAGTAGTGGCCTCCAGTCTCACATTTTGTTTTACCTCTGTATCCTTGATCCCCTGGCAGCTGTGGAGGAGTTACTGCAGGGGCTACACTGAGCTGTTCTCCTGCTTTGTGGGTCTGGCCCTTCTTCTCAAGGATCCCAGTGGCATCCTGGCCTGGATCAAAAGTAGTGTGGCCAGCAGGCCCAGGGCAGTGATCCTTCCCCTGGACTCTGCCTTGGGGAGGCCACACCTTGAGTGTTGTGTTCAGTTCTGGGCCCCTCAGTTGAGAAAAGAGATTGAGGGGCTGGAGCGGAGCCAGAGAAGAGCAACGAGGCTGGAGAAGGGACTGGAGCACAAGTGCTGTGGGGAGAGGCTGAGGGAGCTGGGGGTGTTTAGCCTGGAGAAGAGGAGGCTCAGAGGTGACCTCAGCACTCTCTAAGCTCCCTGAAAGGATGTTGTACCCAGGTGGGGGTTGGTCTCTTCTCCCAGGCACTCAGCAATAGGACAAGAGGACACAGCTCAAGCTCTGCCAGGGGAAATTGAAGTTGGAGATCAGAAAAACTTCTTTGCAGAGAGAGTGCTCAGGCATTGGAATGGGCTCCCCAGAGAGGGGGTGGATTCCCCATCCCTGGAGGTTTTTCAGGTGAGCTTGGCCGTGGCACTGAGTGTCATGATCTGGTAAAGGGACTGGAGTTGGACCAAGGGTTGGGCTTGATCTCAGAGGTCTTTTCCAACCCAATGGATTCTATGATTCTATGCTGCCAAACCCCTGGCTGCAGGCACAGCTGCAGGGGCTGTGCAGCTGAGCAGGGATCACCTGTGGCCTGGTTGCGACTTGCTGCTGATATTAAATAAATCTGAGGTGCAAAAATGGCAAGACCACCATAAACCATAAGCATGAAACAGCTCTGTGGTTACATTCCAGAGACACAGGTCTGTTTTCTCAGACACACTGACTCCCTTGGCTATGAGGGGCATTGCTTGCACTGCTGTGACTCTGGGCTGTGGTTTGAGGGGATATGTAAGAAAGGTGGGTGACCTTTGTGTTTCTGCTTGATTGTTTAGCTGTTAGAGGGATGCATTTTGTTTCTGAAGGTGCCTGTGTGGTACATCTCAGGTTGTTTAAACTTGTCTTTGGCTGAGCTGTAAGAAGGGGCTGAGAACTGTCTCTGTGGTACGACACAGCTCTGAGCATTCCAGTAGCAGGTTCTTTACAGAAACTTTCTAAGGCTCTATTACTATATATTCCATACATTAATGAGTGTGTATCTGCATTTACACAAGACTTCGTAGCTGGAGAACCTCCTGTTGTAGCTTTGGCCTTGTGCTGTGTCACACATTAATGAGAATTTGGCCATTTCTGGTTGTTCTGAACAATCTGCTGACGTAAATCCATATCTGACATCGGGCTCTGATATGCTCCTGGCAACGCTGGTGTGAGCTGAGCTGGGGGTCCAATAACAGCAGCACTCACTCTGGAGATGCTTCCTGGGTCTGTTTGGATTTTCTTTTAATAACGCTGAGTGCAGCAGCAGGTTTTGTGAGACCTCTGTTTGCCTTTCTGCTGTAGAAATGGCACCTCTGCAGAGTTTTGCAGGAGGGAGCTGAGAACCCAGAGGGCTGCTCTGCCTGCCCTTCCCTCTCCCCTGAGCCTGCTCTGTTCCAGTCTCACAATTCCAGCCTCCATTCATAGTTACACAACTCCACGATGCTCCCAAAACCCTCTCCAGCGGCGTTTGGTGTGAACCAGACTCTGAAATTTGAAGAACAGAATCATGTACCTTTCCAGAGTTGCTTCCTGGCCCTTTCCATGCCCACTTCTCCCTCTCCCTGACCCGATCCCAAGTCTGCTGGGGTGCAGCCTCGCTGCCTTGCGGGTTGCCAGCCCTTCCCAGGAGAGCACACGAGCACACCTCGCACAGTTTCCAGGGTTACCTGTGTGCTGCTGAGAGCAGCAGGAAATTAAACTGCTCCAGGGGGATGATGCCTTATCGACAGCAGGTGGTGGCCACGAGAGGGACGTGCGTGTCGGGGAAGGCATCGAGGCAAGAGGAGCAGACACAGCTCTCGGATTGGTGAACTGCCCTGGTTGGTATCAAACTGCTCTGTGTGATGTAGGGCAGTTCCTGAGTGCCCTGGTTCTGCTTCTGGCCGGGGTTTCCTGGAAGTGACTCCAGGGAGACAGAGTGGCTTCCAGCTAACTGGTTTGCAGAGCTCTTTGTCCTTATCAGCCCATCTGTACAGACAGTTTTCTTCTTGCAGTTTGCTCTCTCTAATCTCTCTCATACACAGCTTTTCTCTCTTGTCCTTCAAAAGACTTGAGACTGTTCTACTTTTAGCCTCCCTGAGCACGGTCCAGTGGCCTGCAGGCTTTGTGGGGACCACAGTGATCTGCTGTAACCTGTGTCAGGGTGGCTTGGGGACTTGTCAGGGAACTAAATGTGGAAAATCAACCGAGGATCTGTCCTGCTGAGCTCTGAGACCAGCAAAGTGTCACGTTGGATGTTCCTTTCCTTACTGAGCTGCCTCCTCCTTCCTTCTCTCTCTGTGGGTTTCCCCACCCCGATTTTCTGTTAACCCTGAGGTGCAGAATTGGGCTGGACTGTGCATGTGCCCTCCTGCTTTCCAGCTTTCAGCTCAGGGCAGCAAAGCTCCCCCAGTCTGTGGGTACAGATCTGTCTGACTGTTGTGTGTGCCTAAACAGCTGCTGCCTGGTGGCCTTCAGGATGAAATAAGACTATTTTATTTGCATGCAAACCCTCCTTGGAGATGCTGGTGTGGAAGTGTTTGAAGAAACTACTGTGATGGCTTAAACTTTCTCCCACTTCAGGCTTGGCTTTGCTTGTGAGTGCACTAATGGAGCCCCACTTTGAGCTGTGCTCTCCTTCTTAGCAGCAGCTTCATCAGCTCTAGTCTTAATTGTTCTTAAGGTGTCAGTAATTCTGCAAAGACTAGACTTGTTTAGCTATTATTTAAATAAATGACTACAGGCTGAATTCTAGTGCAGTGTGTGATCTTACCCAGACCAAAACATACTTGTGATGCTACTCCCATATATCTTAACCCTAAAATCTGTAGCCCTGAGAGAGCTCTCCCTTGCCACCAGCTCTCTCAGGAACCCACCATGCTCGTACATTCCCTTTTTTAATGCAGATGTTTAATTGCAGATGTTCTGAATGACGCCATCTTCGATGAAGACCACGATGAGATGGTAATTGTGAAGGACATAGACATGTTCTCATTGTGTGAGCATCACCTCGTTCCATTTGTTGGAAAGGTAACTCTTCCTCACAAAACAAATGTGGGAATGCACAAATGAAAGACCTAAAGTACATGGAAAAGACTTGGTAGCTGTAACTGCAAAGCTTTTGAGGCTGTAAGTCTTTTCTGGTTACGGTTCTAGAAGTCAATCTTCAGAATACAAATAAGGAAGACCTCCTTAATGTGAGTTTTATTTGAATTTAAGCTCCTGAAATATAGCTCTCAACCTTTCCTACTCTAAGTAATCTAATGGTTTCTGACATTTCCTATCAAAGCTCTTCTCCATGAAGCAGCAGCAAGCCTTGGGGGCAGACACCTTGATATTAAACCAGCTCACCCTGCACGCTGCCTCTGTCACGGATTCAGCTCCTGCTCAGGGCTATCTGCTGCACAATCAGCTCTGAAACCCTCTGTGAGTGGCACAAACTCATTAGCAGCCCTGTCTTAATTACATGAGCCGAGTCAGGGAGAGGGTGGCCAGAACTGCCTGGCAGGAGGTGCTGAGTTTGGGGCTCCCGTGGAAGGGGCTGGTGTTCCAGAGGGTGCTGGGATTGTGATGCTGGCAACTTTAAAAAGAAAATAAAGGCTCTCCAGTTAACCTCTGTAAATGTGGTGGAGAGTTCTGGGTGGGCAGCTCCTGCTGCACATCTCAGCCCCTTCACTCCCTTATCACCAGGGAAGGATGGAGCTCAGTCTGGTCCATCTGTTACCATAAAGCACTCGCAGACCTGAGAGTGCTCGTGTTGCCTGTAAAATTCATGTTCAGGCAAACTGTCTCCCAAAAATAAAATACCTGAACAGAAACCAGTTGTTTTAGTTGAATCCACTGTTTAATCTGCTTTATTTCCTTGCTGTTAGTATTTTATACTGGAAAACAGAGTAGCTTCTTTCTCTCTGCAAGGTTTCTGCTGTGCCTGTTATTCCTGGTTGCACATACTGTGTGTTCTCTGTCACTCCCCTGACAATGTCTGCACTGGTTTTACATCCAGCTGTTTGAGCCTGTGTGGTTTGGAGAAATCTCCTGGAAAGCACAGAATTGCAGCTGCTCAGTGACTTGGTAATGCCTCTAAATAGTCTCAGACCAACCATTCCCCTGTTGGGTGCATCAAAGAGGCTGCAAACCCTGACCTGCAGGTCTTGTGTTTGCAGTTCTATCTCAAAGGAAATCAGTAAATTTGCAAAAATACAGGGAATGGGATTCAATGCTTAATTCTGAGTCGTGTCTCTTGCTTTGTCTGAGATGTTTCGTGTCTTTTCAGGTGTCAGTGGGTTGATTTGCCCAACAGAGGGGATAGGAATGAGCAGGTTGGGCAGGTGGGGAGGTCCCTGTGGTGCCTCTGGCTGCAGGTCCAGCAGCACAACACTCTGAGATGGGGCCTGCAGGCAGTGCTGGGACAGGATCCCTCCCTGCCACTGCCCTGCTGTGTCTGGGCTGATTGTCCAAGTCTCTGGCATGGTTTATAACTTGGCTGTAAACCCACTGGAATTCAGCAGCCTGTGTGGCTTTCTGAAAACGAGGAGCTAAATGCCCTTTTCCCACTTTAATATCTGAGCACTCTTCTAAATTTATTCCACAGTTTAGTGCAACTGCATGTTCAGTAGGAATGTTCAGCACATCCATATTTGAGCAGGATGGAAGTTGAGTTTATCATCAGTGATCTGTGGTATTGCTAAAGAGGGAAAAAATTAAATCAGGAAGTGCAGCCTGATTTTGGTGGCAAAATACTGCTTTCCATCAGGACTTTCACTGGAAGTAAAGTACAGTCCCTCTTCCTTCCTCTCCTAAATCCATTTTAGGTCTTGAAAGACAAGCATGTGTGTTTTGGGTGAGCTGTGCTGTGCTAACAGACTGCCTTTTGGACCCAAATGCAGCAGTGCTGCACAGCATTCCCCAGACTTGGAACATCAGCCTTGCCTCCTGAAGAGCTGGGATTTTTCTCCCCCTTGGAAATCTCACCTGTTCCTCTCTGGGACCTCACCAGGCATTTCATTTCTGTTAACTCCAATTTCCAGCCTTGCATGGGGGCATGTTCCTCCCACATTCTAAGACTTCTGGACTGTTCCAGGGGTAGTTCTGGGGCAAATGCACATCTCATTGTCTGTGCATGAGTTTCACACTCATCTGGGGTTTGTTTTGCTGCTGTTGATGGTTGTTCTCCTCTGCCCAGGTGCACATTGGGTACCTTCCTAACAAACAAGTGCTTGGCCTCAGCAAACTTGCCAGGTAAGTGTTCCTGTAATGAAAGTGATGCTAATTGCTAAAAAGGATTCCAGGCTGTGCTAACTGTGCTAATCTTCTTAACCTGGTCTCCCTGCAAAGCTCAGCCCACTTTGTGTCCTGGATTTGGATTTAGACCAATCCTCAGCACTGTTTTCCCTGGAGAGGACAGACAGGTCTTGGAGCTGTGTGTTAATTCCCACCAGGGACTGTGCCAGGATGTTCCTCCAAAGCTTTGGTGTCTGCAGGGGGCACTGAGGCAGAGGACAAGGGAACTTGATCATGTTCTAAGGCAGGCCACAAAAGCCAGTGGGAATCTCCAGCTATTTACTACTTATGTGACTATTGACTGATAAGAACAAAAATCCAAAAGTTTCAAACTGTAAATGAACATTTTATGGATATAAATTAAATCTGAAGCTTTCATCTCTTAGCTGACTCTTCAGATAAATTTGGCATTTCTTTCTTTCACTCAAGACCTGCTGAGCACAGTGGGGTAGATTTTATAGATGAGGTTCAGCCTAAGTAACAAAACAATAGTGATACACTTGAGAAATCCATTTGTTATGTAAAATAGCTTTTTTTTTCCTTTAGCAAGTGCCCTTGGATCAGTTGTTGCACTGAATCTTGTTATAAAGTGACTCTTTCTAGTTCTGATGAGAAGGGGATGGTGGATCCCATCAATAAGCAGATTGTTGAGGCCCAGAGTGGAAGGGTCTCTTGAGAAACAAGTCTAAAATTTTGGCTGTAGTTCAGACAGACCACGTAGGTTTGTTTATGCTTTGCCTGAGAGGTTTGTTAATCCTCCTGCAGTTCCAATAACACTAATGAGAATTAGCCTTGTAAATCTTCATGCCTGCTGGGTTTCCTTAGCAGAAATGTGTAGGATAGGACAGTAAAATGTCCTGAAGTGAGCCAGCTCTGCTCCAAGCTCTGCCTGCACCACAGGGCGGTGGGTTGGGAAGTGGAAGGGCCCTTGGAGGTCACAACTTTGCTCATATAACCTCCTAATTCCAGGGGGAGGCATCTCCATATCCTCAGCAGGGCTTGCAGGAGTGGCCTTTGCTCTGATTAAAAGGCTGAAAGAGGCTGTTCAGTGTGTAAATCTTTTTCCTTGGGCTGTGCAGAACTGCTGGAATTGTGGGTGCTGAGCTGTCAGCACTGCAGTTGGTGGGCAAGAGGCTTTGCCTTTTGTAGCTGCTCACACTTGAGGATGTGTCTGTGGGGCAGTTCATGGCTTGTGTTGTGTGTTGGCTGGACCTTCAGGGGGTGCAGAGTTTGGGGTTTTGTTTAGAGTTGGATTTCTGAAGGAAAAATCCTTCCTGAAGGGACTGTCTCTAGCACGTGGCTTCATTCCTGCAGGGCTTGGAGGCAGGATTAGGGATCACATTGGGAATGTGCATCTCTTGGTTTGTGCTTGCTCTGCTCTCTGGTTACCTCTCAGCTGCAGATGTAAAAAGGAGCTCAAAACACCCTTTAGTAATTTGTTTGTTTGTTTTGTAATTCAAGTGGCAACATAGTGCTAGAAGTGTACAATTCTGCTGCTATTTATTTCCAGTGTAGAAAGCTGCATTCACAGACTGTTCTGAGCTGGAAGGACCCACAAGGATCATCGAGAGTCCAACTCTTAAGTCAGTGGCCCACACAGGGGATTGAACCCCTGACCTTGGCATTATAACAACCAAGTTTTAACCAACTGAGCTGATCTCAGGGTTAATCCAAACCTGCATTTCTGCTTGAAAGGTTGAACTTGGCTCTTTCCCAAGTTAGGGTAAAACTCTCACAATGCTGCAATCATGAAAAGATTAGTTTCTTGTATAACAAAATGTGCTCAGTGCTCACTTTGGAGTGCCTACCATGAGGAGCTTGGTGGGTCAAATTGTACCTCCCTTTAGTGCCCTGTTTAATGCAACCAGTGGTCAGGCACAGATTTGTGAGGCTCTTGGTGCTCTGGGCCTAATCTTTCATAATAGGATTAGTCTAATGTGGGGAGTTTCTGGAGTTGTGGGTGACCTGTATTCTGTAAACAAACATCTTTGGATTTTAAACTCAGGCTTGAAACTGGCCTTGCAAATACCTGTTTGTACATAAAAATCCTGTTAGAACTTCTTACATGCAACACCAGTACAAGAATACCTGAGCCATCAGCAGCTTTCCTATCCATATGTTTAATCTAAATATTATGTTGCTTTGTTTAGAATAGCTGTAACACAACCACTTTATTGCTGGAGGGGACCCTCTGCATTTAATTCCCTCTCCAAAACAGCAGGAGAGTCTCATTGCCAGGGATGTTTCTGGTAAAAGCAGAGCCTCAGGCTGCCAGTCAGTGTCTGGTTTGTGTCTGGTCTGGCCAGATGGGTGTTAAAGCTCCTGTAGCAGCTCCTGAACGTGGCCACTTGATGTGTAATTAAACATTTGAGGTTGGCATGAACAACCCGTGGAGTTACAGACCAGTTCTGTGAATTTTAAGTGTGGGGATTCTGGTATAACATCAGTAAGTGGTGGTTGTGCCCCTCACACTGCCCACCCATGTCTCAAATCCCCATGGAGGGGAGCACTGAGGTGATCCCTGCACTGAGGAGTGGAGGATGGGCTGAGATGTGGGTGGAAAATATCTGTTTTGAATAAAACCAATTCTGTCTCATTGTTCTTATGGTTGTGGTTGGATGGAAGAATCCAAACCATCTCTTGCTTAACTTCAGTGGCCTCCTGGGAATCCCAGTATCTGAGCTGTCCTTAAAGCAGCATTTGGTTTAGATTGAAGCCCAAGGAGGTGTCCTAACCTCAGTTCAGGGATTGGCTTTCAGGGAGTCCTTGGACATGGACTCCCTCACAGCTGTGTGAGGCAAGTGGGTGGTGGTTCAAGGAATTCCAAAATACCAGCCAACAAATGCAGCTCAAAGGAGAAGCAACAGATTTGCCCCTAAAATAGTCCCTGGGGCTGCAGACTGGGGGGGACCTGTCACTAAACACTGGGATGTGCCAAGGGAAGTCCTTGAGGAGTGCCAGGCTGGGGCTGGGCAACAGCATGAGGTTGCATGGATTTCCAGGAAGGACATGGAGCAGTACAGGGATAGTGTTGAGTTCATTGTGAAGATCAGATGGGAATAACCATGATGTTGTTTTTCCTTTCTCCTGCAGAATTGTGGAAATATACAGTAGAAGATTACAAGGTGAGCATGGACTTTTGGGGTTGTTGTGTGCTTTCCTCTCTGAACCAGCTCAGGGGACTGGGAGCTGTAGGGGGACTGGGAGCTGTAGGGGGACTGGGAGCTGTAGGGGGACTGGGAATTGTAGGGGGATTGTAGCTGTGCCAGTTTGAGTGGAGGAAAACATGTTTGTCACCTGTCATCATATTTAGCCCCTGCACTTCCAGTTGGGGGTAACACCTGCCGATGGAAGTAGAAGGAGGCAGTAAGTGATTCCAAGGATAAACAGGCTGCAAGGTGGAGCTGCCAGGAATAACCAAACTGGTTGGATACTGCTGGGGATGAACTCTCCTACTGAGATTTGCAGAGATGCCTTTGAGAATCCTTGTCTGAGGCAATGAAGCAAGAGCTGCCATAGCCCTGCTTGCTGCCCCTGGGAAGGGGAGGAAGCTTCAGGATCCAAAGCCTTGGGCTGGGCTCAGCCTGCTCCCATTGTCCTGAGGTTATGTTTGGCCCATTCTAGGGAACAGGAATCTTAGTGACCATAGGACTGGTGAAAAGAGGGTGCTGGAGCTGCAGGAAGTAAAGCTTTGCAGGACAAAAGACTTGCTCGCTTTTTATCTTCATTTCCTTTGCTTAAAAAGACAAATTGTGTGTGTGGAATAAATTGTGCAGCAGTGAAGTTGGGAGTCAACATGTGAAAACTGAAAGAAAACAGGCAAGGAAATCCAACAGCACAATAGGAGATGGAAGGGCTGTTACAACAACTTGTGGTTATGCAATTCCTGCAAAGGTGGAATGCAAGGTGGCTCCCAATATAAACAAGAAAATAAAAGCTCTGTTTCAGGATACAAAACATAAATAGAATGGACAGGGCTTGGAGCAACCTGGTTTAGTGGAAGATATCCCTGCCCGTGGTGTGGGGGTTGAAATGGAGTGGGTTTTAAGGTCCCTTCCAACCCAGATCACTCTGGGAGTTTACGATTCTGAGCTGCCTGTTGTGTTTTCAGTCCAGGAACGCCTTACCAAGCAAATTGCAATTGCCATCACAGAAGCCTTACAGCCTGCGGGGGTCGGCGTGGTCGTGGAAGCCACGTAAGTTCCTCTGGGCTGGGCTGTGGTGCTGGGTGACCCCAGCTGTGGGTGTGTGTGACCCCAGGGATGTGTGTGTGTGTGTGACCCCAGGTGTATGTTTGTGTGTGTGTGTGTGACCCTGGGGAGGGGTGTGTGTGTGTGTGTGTGTGTGTGTGTGTGTGTGTGTGTGTGTGTGTGTGACCCCGGGGAGGGGTGTGTGTGTGACCCCAGGGGTGTGTGTGTGTGTGTGTGTGTGTGTGACCCCGGGGAGGGGTGTGTGTGTGTGTGTGTGTGAGACCCCAGGGGTGGGGGTGTGTGTGTGTGTGTGTGTGAGACCCCAGGGGTGTGTGTGTGTGTGTGTGTGTGTGTGTGTGTGTGTGTGTGTGTGTGTGTGTGTGACCCCGGGGAGGGGGGTGTGTGTGTGTGACCCCAGGTGTGTGTGTGTGTGTGTGTGTGACCCCAGGGGTGTGTCTGTGTGTGACCCCAGGTGTGTGTGTGTGTGTGTGTGTGTGACCCCAACTCTGAGCTGCAGAGCTGGTGCCTGTTGCCTCCCAGACTCTGGTGCCTCTATGCCATGCTTGGTTATGAGGCAGAGAGCATGATAATTATTAATAAAGAACAATAATCCTGGCCCATAAGCAAAGTGCCCTGGCGTGCTGGAGCCGTTTCAAATGGGATGCCCTGCAGGGATGTGGCAGCTGGCAGTGTGGAGCTGTCCCTCCTGCCCTGCATCCCTGCTCTGCCTCCTCAGCACTGTCCCTGTGACCAGAATGCACCCTGGCAAGGTGGGATTTTCCTGGGATCAGAGAAGGCAAGGCAGTGCTCAGAGGCTGGGAATGTGACTCTTTCCCATGGCTGAGGTGCCACAGGCAGGTGTCTCTTCTGCATGTTTTGTAACACCTTCCCAGAACTGAACATGGAATCATAGAATCAGTTGGGCTGGAAGAGACCTCTGAGATCATCAAGTCCAACCCTTGGTCCAACCCCACTTCGATTACCAGATCATGGCACTCAGTGCCATGTCCAGTCTCACTTTAAAAACCTCCGGGGATGGTGAATCCACCCCCTCTCTGGGCAGCCCATTCCAATGCCTGAGCACTCTCTCTGCAAAGAATTTGTTTCTGATATCCAACCTAAAACTCCCCTGGCAGAGCTTGAGCTGTGTCCTCTTGTCCTATTGCTGAGTGCCTGAGAGAAGAGACCAACCCCCACCTGGGTGCAACATCCTTTCAGGGAGTTGTAGAGAGTGCTGAGGTCACCTCTGAGCCTCCTCTTCTCCAGGCTAAACACCCCCAGCTCCCTCAGCCTCTCCCCACAGCACTTGTGCTCCAGTCCCTTCTCCAGCCTTGTTGCTCTTCTCTGGCCCCGCTCCAGCCCCTCAATCTCTTTCCTGACCTGAGAGGCCCAGAACTGAACACAACACTCAAGGTGTGGCCTCCCCAAGGCAGAGTCCAAGGGAAGGGTCACTGCCCTGGGCCTGCTGGCCACGCTAGTTTTGATCCAGGCCAGGATCCCATTGGCCTTCTTGGCCACCTGGGCACACTGTTGGCTCCTGTTGAGCTTCCTGTCCCTCAGTCCCCCCAGGTCCCTCTGCCTGGCTGCTCTCCAGCCAACATGACTGTGTAAGAACCTCTCTCTCCATGGATTCCGCCTTTCCTTTGGACATTCCTGCTGTGCTGACTCCCCTCTCCTTTCTCCCAGGCACATGTGCATGGTCATGCGTGGGGTACAGAAAATGAACAGTAAAACAGTGACCAGCACAATGTTGGGCGTGTTCCGGGAAGACCCAAAGACCCGTGAAGAATTCCTGACACTCATCAGGAGCTGAAACTGTTACTCTGGATTGTTCTGTCCCGTGTCACTGTCTCTCCTTGTTCCCACATCCAACCTCTCAACTAAATCGTTGTGAATTGTTGTCGTAGTCTTTGTGCAGTGAAAGACTCCTGGTGGCCGAAGGAAAAGGTAGCGATGAAGGGAACTCCTCCTGCATTTCCAATGATGTCACAGAATTAGAAACTACAAGCAGGGCTTTGGAAATGTATTTCCATCCATAATGCAGAATATCCCACTGTCAGGAGAGAAGTGGGGCTTGGGAGTTACATGGATATTTATGAATTGTTGTGTTTATTCGAATAAATGTGGAGCAGCACAGGAAACAATGACAGGCTGTGGATCCTTGGAGGGTCAGGTTTGTCCTGAATTATCTCTCTGTTTTATTGCAAGTCCTGCAGTGGTTGTTTCAGTACCTGGGTATGTGTGTTATACCTCTGAGATGTTATCTCTGGTGTGTTTTATATTCTTGATAGTATTAACCTTCCTTTTCTGTGTATTGTTTTGGTTTCTGTGAGAAATGTAAATCCCATTTTTCCTTTCCTCTTAACGTGCAGGGAATTAACTTCTGAATTATTTGAGGCACAGTCTGATCTCAGTACAAAGGGGTTTATTCACCTTTTTCTCTCTGCCTCAATATCTAACCACTTGAACTGTCAGTTTCTTACTGTTTTTAAGGAAACTTTAACAGAGGAGAGGAAAAAAATCCCTCAGTCTGTCTGCAAAGTGCCAAGGTATCCAAAGAGGTTTTTAATGATATTTATATCTTGAGCTTTCCTTCTTGGATTTCCGTGGGTTAGACTGAGAAGATAAAACTAGTCTGATAATCTGGAAAGGAAGATTTCAAGCATTGCAAGACTTGCATCTCATAAATGTTGGACCAAAGGTGAGCACCAAATCCTGAACTCATCCCAGGGTCCCTCCCTGTCTGCCAGGTCGGGTCATTCCAGGGCAGAGGAACCTGCAATGACAACTCATTTCGTAAGAGCAGTTGAGAAAAGCATTTCCAGGGCCATCAAAATGAATTAAACCACATTTTTCTCGGAGGATGTGGCAACCTCTGTATGTGGTACAAAAAGTTTCAGTCGGCTGGACTCGGCTGAACTTCTACTTTGTTACGGCTTTAATGGGGGTTTTGTAACTGCTAATTGGGACAAGATGAGGTGCAAATGAAAACCACCCCAAGCACGGCAGCAAAGCTTGCAAAATAAATGTCAGCAGGGCTGTTGGGTGCCCGCAGGTTCCCACAGCTCAGCTCTGCTGAATGCCAATCCAGGATATCCTGTACACAAACCCAAAAGGCAGTTCCTGCTCTGGCAAACTCCATTTTACCAATTCCCATCTCTTCCTCCAACCCCACGTTGGAAACAAACTGAAAATCGTGTCTGGTCAGTTGGGCCTAAAGAACTTTTTCAAGAAGAACAAGCTCATGGGTTTAATTACAGTAATTTTACCTTGATGGCCTTCACTGGTCATGTGAAGGAAAATCTTTTACGTGATTGGAAAACTCTTTTCTAACATCCTCTGTGCTGGATCCTGTAGGATTGGGTGCTGTGACAGTGTGTGCTGGTGGAAACAAGCTCTGCTGCACATTGATAAAACACACTCACTCTGGCATTTGTTTGCCTGGAATTGCCACTTTTCTCTCCAGTGTTGTTTCAAATATCCAGCTGAGAAGCCTTAAATCCTTCTTGCCTGAAGTTCAGAGTAAAACTCTCTTTTTAGCTCAACTGGAAGGGCACTTTGAGGACCAAAGGGGCACACACCACTACATTTGTTTCCCTTTCCTTTGGAAATTAAGTCTCTGTAAAACACTGTTGCTCCTGAGGTACCAAAAAGTTGCGTTTTAACCACTTATCTCTATTCAGGATAAAGTTCATGTTGCACCACTGCTGTTTTTTATTTCCATGTGACCTGTAGTTGGTAAAACATCCCTCTCTCTCCTCGTGGCCTTGGATTTTGTTCACATTTCTGTTGTTGTAAGACTCGGTGCATTTTTGGGAACGTTGGTGTTGTTCAAATACAGGAGCTTTAACTACCCCCAGTGTGTAAATATGTATAGGACACACAGAGCACTTGTACTGCTCCAATCCATTGTCTCTGAACCATTAAAGCACCGTGTTATCCTTTGGAGTGGGAGCATCCTTGGGCACTTGGAGGTGATGGCATCCTGCAGGGAAGGGCCCTGAGCTCTGTGTCCTTGGGGGAGGTTGTTCTGCACCAGCAGATGAGTTGTTGGGTTGCTCCTCTGGGACAGGTGCTGTTCTCATGACCAGGTGGCATCAAAAACCCTCCAGGATTTGGTGTCTCTTTCTTCCTGTTCCTTGGAGCCAGAGGAGTCATCAGCAAATAAATCCATTGGAATGGGGTAGGTGGGAGGCAGTGGCTGCACCTGGGGGTTTATAGTCCTCCTGTGCATCTCTTGAGCTGTCCTGGATGTCTCATTGCACTGGACTGAGGAATCACCTGGTTCCTGTCCAGATGTTCAAATTACCTGAGCAAATAAACCCTCTCAGCAGGTGTGACAGGAGCCCTCGAAGTGAAGCCATGGTTGGGTCACCCCATGGTGCCCAGGGCTGGGCTCAGCCTGTGCCAGAGGAGCTGAACTGCTCCTTCAGCGTGGACAGCCTGGCCTGGAGACATTCCTGCCCTCCTGCAGCCTCCCAGGATGCAGATACTGCTGAGATTCAGGGGAAAAGCTGTAAAATGTGTGGCTCCCAGACCGAGCAGTGCAGCCCCCGGGCTGTGTGTGTGTGTTCACTGTGGCAGTCAGGAACCGAGAGGGGATCATTAATTAGAGCCCCTCCAGCCCCTTGGCCCTTTTTTTTAATTTCCTTTTTCTTTTTTTTTCCCTGAATGGTCTGCCCTAGTTGTAAATAATCCTCCTGGGAACCCCCAGAAGCATTGGCAGGAATTGTCTTTGTTGTGGAGCTGAGTTACTTCTTTCTCATGGTTGTCTGTTAAAGCTGGTGCTTGTGGTGGGAAAGGGCCTGTTAGTGAGAACAGGCACTTCTGCAAGAAATTATCCTCTGCCTCTTTATTTTAATTCTTCCTTTAGGTGTGGGATTGGGAAGGAGCCTCCCTGGTTCTGTGATCATGAGAAAAATCTGGTTCCATTGGGGTGAAAAAATCCTCAGCTTGAAAACCCCAAACCAAAACAGAAAAGAACTAAATCCATAGAAGAACCATAACCTGTTAATAAGGTGACATCTTCCCTTCCCTGACCTCTCCCATCTCCCAGGATCCCACCTGCTTTATCAGTTCCTCCCTTCCTTTCCTGACACCCTTGTGTGGTAGGTGTTGCTTATCCTTATTTTTCCTCAAGAATCCTCCATATGAGCAGCAGCTTTGTGATTTTTTTTTCTGTCACTGTTTCTTTTGGGTGTCTCCCATCATCTCCTGCCCACATGCTGTGAAGTGACAGGTCTGTAATTCCTCATACCATGTCCAGCCAGGTCCTGGGAACAGGCTCTTTGGTCCTCACCCCTTGTGCTCCACCTCTGGGTGCAGGTTAATTATGGAATCATTTGGGTTGGAAAAGCCCCCTGAGGTCGAGTCCACCCGTTATCCCAGCACTGCCAAGCCCACCATGAGGGTTTGGTTCAGGCCACTTTCCACAGCTGTGGACCCCAAAATAGGCTCTTGGTAGCCAAAAATCTGCCTTCCAGTGACTGTCATGCCTGTCCCAACCTTCCTGCAACTTGGAGTTGCTTAATGAGCTCAAACTCTCGTTACCTGCTCCCTGGTTCCTGCCCCTTTGTTGGCATTGGGAAAGAGCCCACAGTCAGCTGTGCCCTTTGAGCCTTGGCTGAGCCTTTCTGCCCAGCTCTTGGAAATGGCTTCTAGGAAAAGCTTTACCTTCCACTTGTCTTTGAAGTTCCATTCATGATTTAGTAGTTGAGATATTAAACATTAAAGCTCTTTTTAGTAAGTCTCAGCCTGGGAGGGACAGAAAAAAAATCACAGTGTCCAAAGAAATTTTGCTGAAATACTCAGAGAATGTAATAACGAGGAATTTATTCGTGTTTTTGAACAACTCTGTGTTGTGGTTTTGGTGCTGGGGCTCTGCAGGGGTGGGTTTGGCAGAGTGAACTGCAGCAGGTTACCTCTGTTTGCTCCCCACTGAGATTGCAACAGGAAAGAAAAGGTTAAAAACCCACCCTAAGAGGGCCCAACTCAACTACAGGGGCCTGAAAACGATTTAAAAAGTGCCAGGGGGCAAACCACAGTGGTGCTGCCTCGGAGGGAGCAATTCCAGGGTGAGTGCCCACCCCCCACCCTCCATGTGTGCCCTGGGAACCCCAAACCAGCTGCTGTGGGAGGGTGTTTGTGCCTCACCTCCATCCTGCCCTGCCCAAGGTGCCTGGAAACCCTCTCAGCATCCCCTGGTGCCACCAGGAGGCCGTTTCTCACCCCACAGCTGGCATTTCTTGGGCTCCCTTGGCCTGCAATGCCAGTGGGAGCTGAGCACTGACCTGTGGGAATGGCTGGAGGGAGCGACTGTCGCTGCTCCCATCAGGACACGCTGCAGTACATTGGTGCATAAGGAAAGGCAAAATTCCAGAATCCAGCCACTGGAACAGGCTCCCCAGGGCAGTGGGCATGGCCCCAAGGCTGCCAGAGCTCAAGAAATATTTGGACAATGCTCTGAGGGACAGGGTGGGATTGTTGGAATTGTCCTGTGCAGGGCCAGGAGTTGGACTCGGTGATCCTTGTGGATCCAGCTCTGTGATCTCTGTTTTTGGAGCCGTGTTGGGTGACACCCCTTGGTCGGGAGGCCCCAGATCGTGGCAGCCCCGGGGGTTCAGCCCTGGGCTCGTGGGAGTTTTACTCCGGGCTGTCTCACCTTCCCCTGCCTCTTCTCCATCGCTCATCCCTGGGGAGACCGGCGGGGAGGGAAACGGGAGTTGGTGCTGGAGGAGCAAGAGAAGGGTGGGGAAGGTTTTGTAGGGGAGCAGCGATGGGAGGAGGGAGGGCTAAGCTGTTCAGGGCGCTTGCCAAGGCTCTGGCTCAGCTGGGGGATGCCCGAGGTGAGGATGGAGAGGGACCGGTCCCTCCCTCTCTCGGCAGCGCCTGCTGGGGCCGCGCAGTCTGTGGCTCCCTCTGCTGAGCCCGACCCGAGCTCTGCCCGCCGCAGTGGAGCACCAGGAGCTGTGTGGGGCTGGGAATGCTTTTCAGGGAGGCCCAGGGGTCACCCCGAGTTCAGGCCAGTGGTGTGGGGGTGGGAGAGGGGCACCCAGCCCCTCCCCTGCATCCTGCTGCCAGTGATGCTGCAAACACCCACCTGTGCCACCTCTCACAGGGCTGGGGCTGAGGCTGGGGTTGGGGCTGGTCTGTCCTGTCCAAAAGCAGGGGCTCCCTGCCAGGATAAATTTATTTTTAATTATTAGTATTTAAAATTGGCCAAAAATCTGTTTTCTATAGAAAAATGGGGGTTTTGTCTATGCTGGGCAATGTCTCCTCTGACCAAGCTCGGCCAGCAGGGTGTGTTCTTAGAGAAAAGAGGGAAAATCATAGAAACACAGAATGGGTTGTGTTGGAAGGGACCTTAAAGATCACCTTGTTCCATGGGGGTGTCACTTTCCCAGGTTGCTCCAAGCCCTGTCTAGCCTGGCCTTGGGATGGGGGATGGGGCACCCACAGCTTCTCTGGGCACCCTGTGCCAGGGCCTGCCCACCCCAACAGGGAAGAATTCCTTCCTAACATCTGACCTATGTACCAGGGCCTGCCCACCCTCACAGGCAGGGAAGAATTCCTTCCTAAAATCCTACCTAAATCTTTCCTCTTTCAGTTCAAAACCATTCCCCTTGCTGTTTTGCTCCTCCAGGAACCACTCTCTGCCTGTGCTGGGCTTTGGGTGAAGCCATGGGGACACACAGAGCCCTGTGGGTATTGGGTATCCACACTGGTCCCATGCCAGGGCCCCTCATCCTGAGGGGCCACCTGCCCTGTGTGAGTGATGCCACATGCCCAGGGTGCCCATTCCAGGTGTACATTGCTGAGCTGTTTGCAGATCCCAATTTCTCATTTGGGGATCTGCTACTTGCAGATCCCAATTAAAAGCAGCTCCTGGAGCTCTCAGTGATGCTGCTGAGCCCCATGACAAGTTCACTCCCTGAAGTGTTGCCACTCACCTGCCTCTGGGAGCTGAACTCCATCAGGCCACGTGCAGGAAAAGCCGACTCCTCAAAGCCTTGGGATGCACCAGTTCTGGGAATTACCTGCCCTGGAGTTCGTGTGGCATCACTTGCTGCTCACGAGGAGGTGGCAGAGGCCACGCTGAGTGAAGTGGTGGCACTGCTGGCAAGGGCTGCCAGCCCAGGGCTTCCAGGAACAGCAATTTGTGTATCCTGGAAGTGGATCCCAGACTAGCAGGGATCAGCCCATCAGGATCATCCAGCCTCTCCTGCTCAGATGCAGCCAACTGATGTGGGGGATTCATTATTCCTCGAAGTCAAGTTGCTCTGCTAGTAAAGTGCTCTCTGTCTTGCTTAAAATCTTTCCTGCAGTGGGAAATCCCTACCTGTTGTGGCCCAAGGATTGTTCCCTGGGATGTTCCCCTCATTATTAAATATGAGACAGTTGTACCCACACTGGGAGCCAGAGGGCAGGACCAAAAGAACAGGAGCATTCCTTTGGAGGGGACAACTGGTTGGCTCCAGGGCTGGGGCTGCCTCTCCATCACCCTTTGGAATAGGTGGACATGGAAAAGGAACTGTTGAGAAGACACTGTGGGGTTCTCCAGCACCTGCGGGGGCACTGCTGGGATCACCACAGCTCCTAAGACTGGCCACCAGCTCCTGGCTGTGCTCCCAGCTCCCAGGAAAAGGGAAGCCCCACACCTCTGGGCTGGACAGGGCTCAGGTGTGGTGCAATCTGGGTGCACAGGCTGGGAAAGCCTTTAGTATCTGAATAGATTCATCCAACAGCTCCTGGCAGCATGAAAAGGTTTTTTTTCCTCTTGATTTTAGGACTTTATTAAGCCCCTTTCCAGTGGGACCCGCAGACTGTCCCTAACCACGTGGCTGCCACGGACTTTCCTTGGAGCCTTTTCAGCCTCTCCAGCTCCAGTTTTCCATCCCAGGGCTTTTTGCCTTTTCCTTTCCCTTTTCATTCTCTGTCAGTGCAACAAACCTGCACTGTGAGACCCAGACAGACCTGCAAAGACAAACTGTTTATGGAAGGAAATGGCATTTCTCTGGGATTTAGGAATGCTTGTCTGAGCTCTGTTGGGAGGCCAATTCCCAGTGAGGGCAGGGACATGATGCCAGAGGGCTGTGGATGTGGGTGCTTTCCTGGGCAGGGAAACCCAGGTGGGGCTGAATGCCATGGCAAGTATTTCCCTCCTGGGGTGGCCCTGCCCAGGATGCTCAGCAGCATCCTGAATAAAAGGAGCTTGAGGACATGGTTTGGAGGCTCAGCATTTGGGGATCTCACTGGGAACCTCTTCCTGGCAGGAGCAGTGGATGAAGCCTTCAAACAACATAAAGCCCTGTGTTTCCAAGTTCTGCTCCTTGTGGGGGACATGACTCCTTGGTTCTTCTGGAAGGACAGCCAACAGGGTCCAGGACACCCAGGAGGTGGAGGGACAGGGACATGAGTGCAGGAATGGTCAGGGTGATGATTCAGAGCCTGGACTGGCTGAGAAGAGCCTGCAGAGCAGGGCTTGGGCAGCCTGGAGAAGTGGAGGGTGAGAAAATATGAAAAAACAGGGGCAGAAGACACAGTCCTGTCCTCAGCACCTCCTATGGCCAAGTCTGTGCTCCGAGTGTCCCTCCCAGGTCTCAGATGTACAGGTTTTAAGCCCAGAATGAACCCAACCTTATAATCCCACCCCCAATGTCTCCATGCACATGTTGAGGCTCCCCCTGTGTGCCCCCACAGCCTCCGAGCTGCTCCAGCCCCAATCCCTGCCACTTTCAAAGGAAAATCCTGCCTGTAAACAGCTCCCGGGGCGTGGGCATCCCAAAGGGACAGTGAGGCAGCTGTGTGGGGAATGCCAGGGATTTGGAAGGCCCACCACGGGTTTATATAAAGATACAAACACCCCCTGTGGAACTGCACAGCTCCTCCCTCTCACCCACATTTAATCCCGTTTTTTGTTAAAGGGTCTGCCAAGGAGAGGATAAATAAGGAGGCACCACACCCCAGTGTTACAAAACCTTGTATTAATCATCTCCCTTCACTTTCAATATACCGTGGATATGAAATATAGCCATGGTTCCAAGTTACATGGGAGGAAATGAGTAATAAATACATCGGAGCAAGTGGAAATCACGAGGGTGTTTCACTGGGAACAACATTGGAAAACTGTACACTTGCAAAGACCGGCATCTCCAAACATTAGTATTTCTTTATATCCGGAAGCTTTTACATGTAACAAACATGCTATTGCCATATATGACCAAAAAAAAAAGAAATTAAAATTTAAAAAATAGGCATTGCTCGGCAACATTAACTAGGCAAAAATAGTTCTTTGTGCACTAACTTTGTACAGAAAAAACAGGACAAAAGGCATGCATGGACAAGGAAAGGCTGCCCGGGAACGGCATGCAACAGAAGAGAGGTCAAAGCTCTTTAAAGTCAGCTTACAATAGGCATAAATACATCAGGGTTATATATATTAATAAGGGAGGAAGTATTCTGTTTAACATTATTAACATTCCTGTTTTTTTATGTAGTTTTCTTTTTTTCTTCCTATTCCTCCCAGAGGAATACACATTCACCTTTAAGTAAAGATAAAGGAATACAAAAAATAAAACTCACTTTGCAAACTCTGATGACTCGTATAAAATCAACTTTAGTGTTATCGTCGCTGTGTGCAAATTATAGACGTCTGCGGGACCCACTTTCCATCAGGCACATTCCAAAAGCCAACCCTGACATGGAGAAAGGTGACAACAGAAATTGCTTCCCCAAGTGCTGACCCACCCCCAGCTCTGCTTGCTGGCACAGTTTGGGATTTTCCAGCTGGATGCTGGCCGGGTTCCACCTCCCTCCCCAGCTCCTCCAAGGGTTTTAAGGAGGGGAGCACGTAGAGGTAAAGCCCAGCTCGAGCCCAGGGCGTGTCCCTGGGGAGGGGACACACCTGGCAGGGACAGGGACAGGGCTGTGTCCCCGCGGGAGCAGCTGCCGGAGCCAAGGCCACTTGGTGCTGAGCCGGGGCCGGCTCAGGGACAGCACCAGGAAAGGTCCCCGGCGGGGCTGGGGCTGGGGCTGGGCTGGGACAGCAGCGGGGCCGGGGGCCAGTCCCGCCCCACTCCTCGTGGGGATGGGGCAGGTGCAGTGGGGTGAGCAGGGGATACAAAAAAGAAAGGCACTGCCGCTTTATTACTGAATATTTGACTTCACAGCCTCACTCATGCAACTGTTGGGGTTTTTTTGTTTGTTTTCCTTTTTTTTCTTTTTTTTTCTTTTTTCTTTCTAGAAATAATTTTTCTTTTCCCTTTAAGCTTCTTTCCCTGGAACTTTCCAAATGCAACTGAAGCCACTTTTTTCTGTTGTTTTTACTTAAAAAACCAAAACAAGAAACAGCAAACACAACTAAGTCGTCATTAACCTCTACACTGTCAATGGAAAATAAGTTTTCTTTTTTTTTTAACAACAAACAGAAAAAACAACTGAATTATTTGGTGGTTGTTAATAACAGACATTATCACAGTTCCCAGCCATAGCAAGTTAATAGGTAATATATCCAAAATAATCTCTCTGAACAGCCAGAAAACCTCCATGTGCACAGTCAGCGAAGGAATAAATAGAATTTCAGCTCTGTAAATACACTGGAGCCTCCCTGGGGGAGGTTCCTGCCATGGCAGTTCCGTGCACATCACACACTGGGGGTGCTCGGGGGTCACCCGGATCCCCAGAACCGACCCCCCCCTTCGCCTCCACCTCCTCTCACCTCTTCCCAACCTCCCTGGCTTTCGGGTTTTCCCTTCTCCACCCTCCCCAACACCCCCCTCAGCCTCCTGCCTGCTGGGAAAGCAGGACACCAAGGAACAGCAAACATAAAGACATTGCATTTGGCACTTGGGTTTTTGTTTTGCTTTTTTTTTTTAAAGAGAACAACTTAAAACTGCTGCATGGCAGAAGGATTCACACATCTCCCAGCCCTGCTGATGCTCCCTCTGGCTCCCCCTTGGCCCCAGCCCTGCTCCTGCTGATCCCAGCACAGGATGCTGCCCCTCAGTCCTAACTGGAGAATATTGCTGCAATGCATCACCTCCCTTTATTTGCTAATTTTACCTTTATTATTATTCTATCAGAGGGCTCAGAGCAGCATGAGGATCAGCAGGAGAAAGGCTGCAGGTCTGAGCAGCACCAAGTCAGATTTACCTCTTTAACACCAAATTTACCTCCCATTATGAAAAGCAGCAGCAGGTGAGGAGCAGCCCAGCCACTGCCACCCACATCTCCTGCAGTGCATGTGATTCATGCAAAGGAAATGGGGCTGTGAAGCTGCATTTTGGTGCCCTTTAGGGCTTGGGTTTTATCTGGGGGCTCCTTCATCCCTCCTGGCCACTCCAGGGCTGGAAAAGCCTGTTATGGCTGGATTTTGGCAGGCTGGGCCAGATGTGTGAAGCCAGGATGCAGCAGCTTCCTGGGACCTGTACAGGCAAGGCAAGAGACACAGAACCTCTCCCAGCATCCCTCCCCTTCACTGACATCCCTTGGGACGCTCCGCTGGGCGAGATGCTCCCACTCCATCCTGCATCCCAATCCATGCCAGGGCACAGGGATGGGCACCTGCCGACCCTCTGCTGCCCTGAGCACAATGCTGCCTCCACACTGTGGGTCTCTTGGCTAAACTGAAAATAAATTCGGGGGTTATTTTATTATTTCTGTTTCCATCTGGGCTTGCTGGGCCAGTCCATGAACGCAGGGAAACTCAGGAGACGGGACCGCTGGTCCCAAGGCCCCTGGCAGGGCAGGTAAATCCTCCCCGAAGGGGTTTTGGTCACACACCCCTGCGTGATGTTCTGTACTCCTTGGTATCCTCATCCAGGACCAGGGTTTGCCCACGGTGCTCTGGTGGCCCCTCCATTGTCAGCACTCTCCTCAGTGTCTCCCCAACCTCCCCATGCTGCTCCATCATTGCCGCTGAGTTTCCACCACCTCATTTTTTTTTTTGCCGCCCACCTCCCCCAGCATGGATGTAATAAATGACAACACAAATTCCAAGTCTAATGATATGTTCACAAGGACAATCTACACATTCACAAAATTAAAACAGAGGAGAGAGAGAGAGAAGGAGAGGAGAAAGGATGCAAGCTATCGCTGAGGCTCCCTGCAAGCCCCAACCTCGCCGCTGGACCCGCAGCAGTTGTTGTCCCGGCCAGCGTCCCCGTCGTGACGCCTTCTAGATTGTGGAGGTTCTGTCGACACCATCTGCAAGGAAGGGAGAGTTAGGAACAGATCCAGTGAGGTCCCTCCCTGAGCTGGGGATTTAGGGCATGGACCCCCAGAGCACACCCAACCCAATCCCCCCACAGGTGAGGTGACATGACATCATGGGGCCACCCCCCTCCCCAAATCTCCCCAAGGAGTGTGGAAGGGTTTTGGGGTGTCACCACTTTGCTGATCCCTCCATATCACCAACTGTCCCCACCCTGAAGCAACCCCCTGAGCTGGTGTCCCACTGCCATTCCAGGCCTGCCATGACCCCTTTTCCAGGAGCAGAGGGGAGTTCTGGGCAGCCCAGACTTGCCACAAGGTGGATGAGAGTCTGAAACCCTCCTACAGTGGGACAAGTTCCTGTAACCCTGGTCAGGAGTTGTGGGGACAGGGATGGAGCCAGTCCTGGGGGCTGCCTTGCCCTCCAGCTCACCCAGCCCTGCAAAGGCCACACTGCAGAGGTTGCGAAATTTTCCTCTGTAAGGACCAAGGAAGGAGAAAAAGCTCCAGGAGTTGTGTCCCCAGAGCCTGTTCCCAGCATCCCATGATAGCAGGGATGCACCCAGTCACAGCCCAGTTCCAGGAGTGAGGGATCCACAACCCACCCCAAAGCCTCACAGCTGATCCTGGTACTGCCCTCTTCCCACCCTCTGGGGGCAGAAATGAGCACCCAACAGCACCTCCAACCCTTCAGCCCCAACCACCCCCTGTCCCCCATCCCAAACCCCCATCCCTGGGAGGGAGAGCGCCGTGGGGCAGCTCCCAGGGTGGCTCTGGAGCAGAGCACTCCCTGTTCCACCACCCAGGGCACCATGGCCACCTCCTCCTCGAGACTAAAAACAAACAGGTTTGTTACGCCTTTTTTTTTTCTCCCCCGAAAGGTTTATTTTTTTAAGAGCTATTTATAGCACAACCAGTTTGGAGAGGCTCGGGGAATGCGACCTGGAAAAAATAACTCAGAGGAACAGCACCCTGCAGAGGAACAAGACAGCTAAGCCTCGCCTGGGAACACGCTGGAGGAACACTGGGTGACAGAAGTGTCCTTGTTTTCCCAGCCAGGTTGCTGCCAGGGCCCTGCTGCCTCTCTCAGTCCTTGTTCTCATGTCCCTCTCCCCGGGAAGGGCTGTTGTATCTGCAGGGAGACTGGTGGCACTCGTCCTCTCCCAGGGCTCCGAGTTGCTCTCATCCTCCCCGAGGGCTCCCGGCCTCAACCATCCGATGCAGTCCAGGATTCCAGGAGCCAGACCTGAGCTGGTTGTGTGACTTATCCAGGTCTGGGCCATGCCATGGCCTTGCTCATCCTGTCTCATCCGGGGGGGTCATCCCTCGTGCCTGGGGTCCGGCGTGGCACAGGGCACCGGGAGCTTCTGGAGCTGGTGCTTTGTGCTGCACTGGGCTCTCTCTCCATCGTGCTGCTGCTGCTGCCTTTTCCATCTTTCCTGCTTGTTTTACCCCCGGGTCCTCCTCCCTCCCTGTGCCCACCAGCGCCCGGCAGGGTTTCAGCCCCCTGCCGTGGGGCTCCCACCCCCCCCAGCCAAACCAGGGATCCAGTGGCAGAAAGGAAAACACTCCAAAGCCTGTGACCCATCCGAGCGCACCGGGTGGCAGGGGCTTTATCGAGAGCTAACGAGAGTAGCGAGCTAACACTAATTATCATTAGCAAGCTGACGAGTGGCTAATTAGCACAGACTCCACTAGTGCCGGTGCGATTCCTGTGTTGGGCTTTACCCCCTGCCCCGGCACCTCGCCGAGGGAAGCCAATATTCCCATCTGAGCGCCCTCGGGAGCATTCCCTGGAGCATCCCTGCATCCAGCCCCGCTGCCACCCTGCCCCCTCACAGCCACAGCCTGTCCCAGCTTTTGGGGGGCGCGGGGCAGGGGCAGGTGCTGGGGGGCTCAGCGGAGGCGGCGTGGACGTGCTGGAAGAGCCCGAGGAGGAGGGAGTGCTCACCGCTGAGTGCGTGCTCCGTCATGCTCAGGCACAGGGACTCCAGCCTGTTGTTGATGTCAGGTTCAGTCACCGGCACCTGGAATTCTGCAGGGAGAAAGGGAACAGGAGGCTTTGGTCAGGGACCTGCCTGCCTGCTCTGTGGGGAAATAACCCACAAAATGTCCCAGGAGGGTCTGACTGGACTCTGGCAGCACTTTGATTCCTGGTGCAACAAGAGATGTTTGCAAAAATAGTCACCGCTCCCTTGTTGTCCCAAGGGATAAATTTGGGGAGCCCCAGTGGCCCTGCAGAAGGAGATGGGAATTCAGGAGGGGTTCAGGAGCTGGTTACAGATGTTGGGGGGATCTGGGGTGAGAGTGGGACCCTCGCCCAGGGAGGGGCAGCCCTGGGCACCTCTCCAGGCAGGATGCTGTCTGTGCAGGCAGGGTTAGTGCTTGGACATGGGATGGCAGCACAGACCAGCTGTCTGGCTGCTTTGTGGCCAGCCTGGCTCCCAGGCTTGGCTCCCACTCAGTTGTTCACGTCCCTGGGAGTGGTGAGCACAAAAAGAGGGGGATACACATGAACTCTGCTGTGCTGCAACACCCCATCCTAAACTAGACAGCAGCCAACCTTCCTAACCCTGCACCAAAATCTGCAAATCCTGCTTGTGCTACTGCTGGACAGCACATCCTGCTTTCCACTGGCTCACAGAGACATGGAATGGGATCCAGGAGGGTTGACGTCCTCCCAAAGCCTGGCAAAAAGGGGTTTGTGGGCCCAGGACTGAATTATTGCTTATTTTCCTCGCAACTCATCTGCGTGTTTGGCTCCCCAGTCCTCCTATGCCCTCATCCACCACAGGCTGACACGCAAGAGAAACCCATTTATTCTCCTCCAGTGCCTGAGAAATGTGCCCTTGTCCTGGTTAACCAATCCTGCTGTTCCTGCTGCAGGGAACATTTGCTGCCCCAATGCTGCAGTTAAACATGGATGGTGTGTGAGGCAATGGGAGCTGCTGGCCCAAACCAGGAGCCCATGGATGAGGGTGGGTTTGCTGGGGGGATGGAACTCCCTGTCCTGTGGTGCAAACTGTTATTGTGTGTTGGTAGGAAAAGGCACACTCAAAGGCTAATGAAGGGATACACAAAGAGGCTTCCTCAGGGGCAGGATGCTCCAGGTTCAGGGTCCAAGGTCAGCAGGATCCTCCCTGACTCAGAGGATGCTCCTATACACAGGAGCATTTGGGCAGTGTTTGGGAAGGAAGCACTGACACAGCACCATTTCCCTTCACACGCACTGTGGAAAGAATTTCCCTTGAGTGCACAAAGGCAGTCCCTCCACACCAGGGCTCCGTGTCCATCCATGAGGAAAAAGTGATGGATGAGCTGCTGCCTTCCTGCCTCACATGAACCCTTCAGAAGCAAGGCAGGTGAAGCAACAGCACCATGCTTATATATAGAGTCAAGATGGTATATATATAGGGTCAAAAACCCCTCCAGCAATGTCTCTTGTTCAGTAAACCCAAGAATTCAAAGATATCTCAGTGAGAACACATCATGCTGGCACAGGCCATGTGCCTGCAGTGAGGCTCACCAGCAAAGCTCCCCTTGTCTCACTGGGCTGAGGATAAGTGAAAAAGCAAGATGTGGTGCCTACCTGGCTGCTGAAACATCAGCATGGTCTGCGGGGAGGTGTGGACGGGCAGCGAGCGCGTCCTCTGCACCGAGCTGTGGCTCCGGCTGGGCATGCTGTTGCTGCCCCCGGGGTTGGCAAACCAGAGGTTCTGTGGGGAGCAAACAGAGAGTGGGGGATGTAAAACAAAGTCCTCTGTGCCATGGATTTATATCCCTTTCAGGCTCATAGAAGCATACAAGGGGTTGGAAGGAATCTTAAGGAAGGGATCTTAAGTCAGCAATAGGACAAGGGGGCACGGGCTCAAGCTCTGTCAGGGGAAATTGAAGTTGGAGATCAGAAAAAAATTCCTTGCAGAGGGAGTGCTCAGGCATTGGAATGGGCTGCCCAGAGAGGGGGTGGATTCCCCATCCCTGGAGGTTTTTAAGGTGAGATTGGCCGTGGCCCTGAGTGCCATGATCTGGTAAAGGGACTGGAGTTGGCCCAAGGGTTGGACTTGATGACCTCGGAGGTCTTTTCCAACCCAATCGATTCTATGATTCTATAAAAAAAAAAGCTCGTGGGAAAGGGCAGGAAGGGCTGGAGATGCCACCGAGGCCGACCCACCTGTCTGCCCTGCTTGAGGATGGCGGGGCTGGCGGCTGGGCTGCGCTGGGGGGTGCCCAGCAGCCCCGTGGGGCCCAGCAGCCCCAGCCGCGCCGTGGGCAGGTTGCGGGACGGGATCTGGAACTGGCGCGGGTTCCTCCGGCCCAGCCCCGCCCCTGCGGATCCGGCCGTCGGGAGCGAGTTCGACTGGCCAAAGCCTCGGCTGTGAGAGAGAAAGCACCAGGGTGAGACACTGACACCTGGGAGGGGACACAGCGGGAGGACAGTGCTGTAGTGAGGGGTCCCAACCCTCCCATCTCGCTGAGGATGGTCCTTCCATCCGGCACGGGCAGTGGGAAGGAGAAGACTGGATGTGCAGCATCCTTTCTTCCTCCCGTGTGCCAGGCACCCTCCTGCCCTCCTCACACTCACATCTGCTTTCTTTAAAGTTTATTCTACTCCTGCAAAAGGGGTCTGATCTTAAATACAAAAAAATAACTCAAGTAATGCCCTGGGCTCCTCTTGATTTCTTTGAGATCTCTTGTGTGTGGACTCTCTAGAGTCTAATAAAAGTTCAGTTTATGCTGTTGGGTTTTCTTTGTTGGAAATGGTCAAAGGGTTGGACCTTTTCCCCTTCCAGCAGATTCATTTTGACACATGGGCCTCTGAGCTTTCTCAAGCTCTATGAAATTTTGTGAGAACAACCCAACAAATCCAAGATTTACTAGGGAGGATGAGCAAGAGGTACTTTCCTTCAGAGGTGGGACTGGCTCTGCATCCACTCCCATTTTCACACGATAATCCCTTATCCAGCTCCCTGTAGCCAGAGCAAAACCATCCAGACCTAAGACCACAAAGCCCAAACATCCTGAAATACATATCTGAGAACACCCAACCATCTTTAAATCCTGGAGGGAAGGGTCGCACACACCAGCATCCCTCTCCAGGTGGTTTCTACATTTAAAACCCAAGGAATGGCACAAAAATAACCAGATATTCCTTGGGAACACATACAGGTCCCCTCACCAGGCAGTGTCACTTTGGTGTCCCTGCCCATTCAGCTGGGCAGCAAACAGGCCCATCAAACACCTTTGCTCTTGTCTGTTCCACTTCTGATCCTGCCACCAACACTGAAACCACTTGTTTTAATCCATTCCAAGTATTTCATGGCACCAGGGACCACTCTGGTTCTGTGCTCCTTCCCTCTCAACCCCCCTCATCCCAGCAGTCCCACTGCTCCCAGTTATCTCCAAAACACCTTCTTACTTGAGAATAGAGCACTTCCACCAGAGTGCCACAAACCAGATTTTGCAGAATGACACAAAGGGCTGATGTTGGTGCTAAAACTGATCTAAAAATATCTGTTCTTGCCACACCCCAACACTTTCCAGGATCACCTGAAATCCAGCTCCACCTTGGAAGTGAGCAAACAGTGTTTCCAACACAGCCCTGCCCAGCTCCTAACATCATCCCCCTGGCTCTGCACACTCCAAAGGCTGCAAGCCTTTTCTTTACCACTTAACAGCTTTTTGGGAAACTCCAGTGCTGATGCCATCAACAAAGGGCAGCAGAAGCTGAGCCCAGTGTTGGGGATGTGCTGCACAGCTGGGAAGTACCAGGTTTGGAGCCAGGGAGACTTAGTGGGATCAGTGGGGAAGGCACCGACCACACACAGAAAGGAAACCCCATTCCCTTCCCAGGGAATCCATCAGAATTCATCCTTTCCTTCTGGGAGACATTGGTCCCACTTGGAATGCTCTTGCTCTGGCCACTGCATCCATCCTTCCCCTCCCAAAATCCCACATACCTCCTCTGCTGCCGATAGCCTGACAGCTCCAGGAGGGATTTCCGAGGGAAAGACCGAAAGAGTTTCTGAACCTGCTGTTTCCATGACAGCAGTCGCTTCTTCTGGATCTCTGTAAACGCCTGACCCCCCAAAAGAGAGAGAAAAATAGGAATTGTATGAGTATTTTTCTGGACAAAGGGAGCAGGGATGTGTATGTGGGTGTGTGGGTGAGGAAGAGCAGCAGGGCAAGCCATCAGCAAGTCAGGAGGACTTGGGAAACCCTGGGCTGTCTCAGGGATTTACTCATCTCTGGTGGAGAAGATGCTCTGGCAGCATTCCCTGTGTCCCAGAGTGACAGCCCAGCTCTGCCCTGAGGATGCCAACTCCTTTTGGCAGAGCAGGGGTTTGATGGTGAGTCCCAATGGGTGGTGAAATTTGTCACTTGGACATCACTTTAGGAATGTTGCCAGGGTGGGAAAAGCTGGGATTTGGAAAGCTGAACTGCCCTGTGGCATCCTGCATCCCATTCTCCTTCTCAGGGCTGGGCAGAGCTTGGCTCTGATCCTGCCATCAGGAGTCTCTGCAGGAGATGACCTGGGATGAGCCCTGTCACCCATAGGGGCTCCCTGCAAAGGTCACGCTGGCAGGGGACAGACCTGATCCCAGAGCTCCAAGGTGCCAGCAGAGTGGAGTGGAAGTCTCTGGAGGACAATCAGGAGGCTAATTATTGCCTGATTTGGTTGCTCCAAACCACTCTCAGGAGATGCTCTCTCCTGGCATAGATTACGCCGGAGCCAATGCAGAGGGTGGCCCTGGGACACGGGCTGGTGGGAAAAGTGCAGGCACTCTGGGAAAAGCTCCATGTCCTCCTGGCTTTGCTCTCCAGCCCCAGGCCTTGGCTCCCACCACCTCTGCTCCCTGGCTGTGCATCCTTCCTCCAATCCCTGCCATAGGAGCAGGCGATGGAAGCAGTTTGTTCTTCCAGTGTGGGAGGAAACGCTGCAGGACACCAGGGACACCAGCCATGCCTCTCTGCCACCAGACAGGAGCGTGCTGGAGTCCTGTGGCACAGCCTGAGCCAACCCCAGGCCAAGGCAGATCTGCCAGGAGCAGAAACAGATGTAAAATCCCTGTTGCAAAATCCCAAGACCACGTGTTGCAAAACAGGAGGAGGCAACGTCAAGGGATCGCCGGCTCTGTCTGATGGGAACTGCCTGCACGTTCATCCCAGGATTCTTCCTTTCATCCAGCTGCTGGTGGGGCTGTCACAAGCCAGATGAATTTCCCAGCTCCAGGTCTTGGCAATTAAGTGTGCGTGGGGGGAAGCAACATTTCCATGCACCACGTTGGAGCTACCGCCCCCTCCAGCCCTGTTCTGTCAGAATTACTATTAATACCCCCCAAAAATATTTGTGTTAGAAACCGAAAGGTTTATATAAACAGACACTTGGGAAACAGTTTCTAAGTAATGGGAGCAACAGTTTTAGATGGTCTGTCAGGACTCACCTCGTGGATTAGACATTTGTCTATGAGCTGTAAATAGGAACTTATATTCTCTTCATCGGGTCGGGAAACTAAAAGTTGTGTGCAGACTGGAAAAGAGAGAGAAGAGAAGGGGAGTGAGGATGGGGACACAGAGATGGGATCCAAGGGAGTCCAACAAATGCTCTGGACATCCTGTTTCCCTTGTAACCATGGGCAGGTTTTCTCAACAGTGAGAAAAAACGCCCTTCCCCAATTCCTGCCATGCCAGCCTATATTTAGGACCAGATTTTGTTCTCTGTTATGAAGGTGTAAATCCAGAGTAACACGACTGGAGGCCCCAAAATTAGACCTGAGCAACTCAGGGGCACAGGATTATTCCCTATTCCTAGGCAAGAGAGCTCCTGCTCCTGTGGCCAAAGTCTGCCCCTGCTGCAAATGGAGTCCTGTCTTTCCTGGAGGATTTTACCCTCTTGGAGCTACTGCCATAAAAGCAAAGTGGGAATGAGTTCATAGATGAATGAGTTTCTCCTGTCATAAGCCCTAGGCAGGGATGCCTTGCAGTCCAGGAGGACACCTTGTCCTGGCAGGGCTTGTGCCACACTTTGGCATTTGTCATGGAAATAAAATGGGGTCAGAGCACCGTGTTTGGCTGTGCCTGCTGGGAATCAGCTGGGGACAAACTCTGCACCAGATTTCTATATAGAAAACAGCTCTTTTTTTTGCAAAAAAGAATGGAAATAGGGATAAGGCTGATATTTCTCTGTGGCATCCCAAAGAGTTTCTTTCTCATCCTGTCCTCCTGAGGATGAGACTCCCCTCTGCTCTTCCCCAGGGAGATCTTCCTTCACTCAGCCAGCACTGACACCTCAAGTGCCACCAACAGGGGTTAAGGCATGTCCAAGCTCACATAGATTTGCTCCAAGAGCCCTGTAAAAGCACAGAAGGTCAGTCCCCACCTCACATTGCTCCTGTCACATTCCAGTGTGCTGTCCCTGATGCAAATCCATGCAACCCACACCAGGCATGGAATAGCAATGGAGTGTTCTTGAGGTCCTGCATCTAAACTGGGGCTTGGACCCACTGACCCACTCAAGATGGCTCATGTCCAGTCCATGCACCATTGCTACTTCCCCAGAAACAGAGCAAATCCAAGGGATGGTGCTAAAAACACCTCTGGAGCAGTGAGATTACCCCAGGACTCTGAATAGGAAGGGAGAGGATCCCTCCTGCCCCTGATAAGGGGAAAGGATCATATCTGCCCTTGATCTGGGTGAGGGAAAGGATACCATCCACCCTTCTCCTGGGGCATGGAAGGGATGCTACTGAGGCAGAGAGAGGATGCTATCCACCTTGGACCTGGGGCAAGGAGAGGACACTCCACTTTGGACCCAGGGCTGGGAAAGGATGCTCTCCACCCCTCACCTGAGGCTGGGAAAGGATGCTCTCCACCTCTCACCTGGGCTGGGAAAGGATGCTCTCCACCCCTCACCTGGGGGTGGGAAAGGATGCTCTCCACCCCTCACCTGGGGCTGGGAAAGGATGCTCTCCATCCCTTACCTGGGGTGGGAAAGGATGCTCTCCATCCCTCACCTGGGTCAGGGAAAGGATGCTCTCCATCCCTTACCTGGGGGTGGAAAAGGATGCTCTCCATCCCTCACCTGGGTCCAGGAAAGGATGCTCTCCATCCCTCACCTGGGTCCGGGAAAGGATGCTCTCCATCCCTCACCTGGGTCCGGGAAAGGATGCTCTCCATCCCTCACCTGGGTCCAGGAAAGGATGCTCTCCATCCCTCACCTGGGTCCGGGAAAGGATGCTCTCCATCCCTCACCTGGGTCCGGGAAAGGATGCTCTCCATCCCTCACCTGGGTCCGGGAAAGGATGCTCTCCATCCCTCACCTGGGGCTGGGAAAGGATGCTCTCCATCCCTCACCTGGGGCAGGCAGCCTGTCCCATTGCTGTCCCTCCCCAAAATCACAGCCCACACTCTTACCTCTTACCACACAGCAGGACAAGACCTCAAAAAATCCTCACCCCTTGGACAGGGCCTTGCAGGAGTTCAGGAAAAGTGGCTGCCAGCGCTGCCACCACACCCGCCCTGCCCCGGAGCAGCTCTCCCCAGTGACAAGTGACGCAGCAGCCGCTCACCTTTCCCCATCACTCGGGTGAACTGTCCTGGCAGGTCCCCTTCAGGCAGAGGGGCCCCCCCCGACTCGCCCTCACACCCCGGCAAGTGGTGCTGCTGCATCGCGCCCGCGGCAGAGTCCTTGCAGTCGGAGCCCTGGCTGTCGGAGCCCAGCAGGGACGAGGGGTGGTGCGAGTCCCCGTCCCGGCTGTGCTCCTCCGTGCTCGAGTTTTGGGAAGAGTAGGCTTTGATGGGCGTGAGGATCATTTGGTGTAGTTCCTGCAGCGGGACACGCAAGTTGCCACCTTCTAGGATGTCCTGTGGGTTCAAGAGAAGAGGGTTTGTCTCTGCAGGGACACTTGGACATCAACTACAAACCAGATCCTGACTGAGAGCCCCCTGAGAATGCCCAGCTCCTGCTCCAGGTTCCTGCTGCATTCCATGGTCAACAGCCATGTTTCATCCACCAAGTCTTTCCCTTAGACCCAAGGGGGTGTGGAGCTGCTGCAGGGACCGATCTGATTATTCATGGATGTGCTCAGATCTGAATCCACAGGGATAAACATACCCTGTCAAACACTGGGACCCAAACCCAGCAACAGACCTGCTTCAGTGTTTCCAAATTTCCACTAGGAAGATGGCAAGTCCAGGAGAGCAACTGAGCCTGGGAGATTTTAATGCCTAGACCAGCAATTATCTTCCTCCTTTCCCTTCCCTTCCTTCAATCCCTCAATCACAACGCTTCAGCTCTATTTCACTGGAACCACATTTACTAAGGTGGGTTTTCCAGCACCACCTTCCAGCCTGGCTCCTCATTACTTGCTCTGCCCCAAACTGCTTGCCATGGCATCCTCATGCTCTGGGGTCATCTCTGAGCCCAGCACCACACTGGGATGCAGGAGCCAGGAAAATGGGGACATCCCTGACCACACTGAGATGTAGAAGGAATTAGGAGCATTTAAAGGAGAGCAGGTGGGTTGTGGTTGGACACAGAAGGTGAGACCATGAGGCTGCATGTGAACTGATATCCCTACAGGAAAAACATTCAGCCTGGAGATCCTGGTCCACCCAGGGGAGGGAGAGAATTTGGGTGCACTGAAGCCTTTTTCTTGGTGGGCATCAAGAACTCCCTTTCAACAGTCAGATCCTTGTCCCACTGATGGAAAATAATTGCATTTTGTTATTAATGGAGCCTGGATGAGAGCAGCTCATTGCAGGCTCCTGCACAGTCTGGCTCATGGGACACTGCTTGGAAAGAGGCAGCTCCTGGAGCGAGCCCTGGGTGTGCTGAGGGAAGGGACACTAAGTGGCACAGGGGCTGCGTGTAAGCACTGAAATGGTTGTTCATCCCAATTCCTGCTGCATTCCCAGCTTGCTCTCGGATGTGTCAGTTCCCTTCTCTCAAAGATCTGGCGTCAGCCTTCTGGGCACTGTTTTTTTGGGAAAAAATCCTGCTCTGCTAACCGGCAGAGAGGGGTGGAGCAGCTCTTTCCAAGAAAGCAGCGATCTTTTAGCAGTGAGACACTGCCCAAAAACATCAAGTCCCACACATGCTCTTGTTTAGCAAAACTTGGATGGGAAGCCTGGAGAACCAGGGATGTCTCCTCCCAGCCAAAGCAGCTCCCAGGCAGCTCTGAGCCCCAGCAGAGAGGGACACTGTCACAGCCCCAAAGCCCAAACCCACCCTGGGAGGGCCCAAAAAGCCAGTCCCTGCCACTTTTCTCCCGGATTTTCCAGCGGCTGTGTCGGCTGAGCCGGGCTCCGGCTCCTGCACCGCTCAATCAATACCATATTTCAAATCCCGGTGGAGAAGAGGGGGAAGAGCCTGTGCAATCGCCTGGAAAACACAGTGCTGCAGCCAGCAACATCCAGAGGGCTTGGATTTAATGGTTATTATTAATAACGGAGGTAAATATGGCTTTATTAGCTCCTGCCATACTCTGAGTACAAGCCTGCATTATAAATAAATAGTGAAGCAGTGAGCTAAGGAAAACACCAATAAATAGCAACACACCACAGAAGTATTTAAAAGCCCCTAGTGGGAGGCTCTGCAAGTTGCTGTTTGAAGATGGTGCAATTAAATATAATATAATACAGGGATAATAAATAGGGAGAGGTTGGGTGAGCTGCTCCCAGCAAGGCTGTGGTGCTGCTGCTCCCCCTGACAGCCCCTTCTGCAGGTTTAAGCTTTTGTTGAAGGGACAAAGAAGCTTCTATTTGTTCCCCATGGAAATTAAAGATGTTGTTTGGGCACTAATGTGGCTGTCTGGTGTTTTATCTGGGAACAGGTTGCCCAGATGATGTTCCAGGAAAGTTCAGGTCTCTCTGAGCATCCTGGAGCTGGCCAAGGCTCCAGGGTACATCCATCCCAGCTCCATGAGTGCCAGAGATGGATTAGGACCCAGACTGCAAAATACAGCTTTGAGCAATCTGGTCTCATGGAAGGTGTCCCTGTCCACAGCAGGAGTTGGAATGAGATGGTCTTTAAGGTCCTTTCCAACTCAAACCACTCTGTGATTCTGTGGAATAAAACCTGGTACAGGATTGTCTGAGACATTATTCACATGTGGCCAAGCCAACACCAGATTTCCCTGCAAAAGATCTCCACAACATGAGAAACCAAAGAGTGCTTCACCCCAGAATTGATTTCTGGCTTCTGGAAAGAAGAAGAAATACATAAATGGTGCTTACTTACCCTTTCTAGAGATTTGAGCAGGTTTTGTCTTTCTTTTAGCTTTTGGATACTGATGACTATTTTGTGCCTTGCGCCTTTGGTAACGTTCTGCAAAACCAGCACAAAACTTGGCATTAGCACTTCCACAGCACAGCTGGGTCCACCCAAACCCTTCCTCCCCTAAGTGAAAAGGGCTGCTGGAAATCCATCAAATTTCTGAGAGCAGGGACTCATGTGGGTCACAGAAAATCACTCAAGAGACTTGCTGAAGGTGGAGATTTCCAACTAGTCTGTCCCTCCCTGGTACAGCTCCCACAGGGAGGGCAAAGGTGCTGACTGGGCCCCTTCATCCCAAGGATGATGCAGAGGTGAACCTGGAAGGAGGGAGGGTTGGAACTGGATGATCTCTAAGGTCACTTCCAACCCAAATCAGTCTGTTATTCTATGATTCTATGACATTTTTAAAGGGAATTTTCCATCAAGGCCCCACTAGCTTTACAGGAGTTGTCTCCTGCAGACTGTGCCCCTGAAACTCCTGAACTTAATCCCAACTGCAAAAAACCCCCAAGTGCAGCTCTCAGTGATAGGACTTTTAAGCTGTTCAAGTAAGAACACCCAAGGTGTTTTTCTGGTGCAATGCGGGGCTTCTTTCATTCTCCAAACCCAAATTTTCCTTTCTCTGTTTGCCTCCCAACCACCCGTGGGCTGAATGCCTTCCATGGGAAGACACACATGGAGGGATTTGGAAGAGTCTCATCCCCAGGTGATGTGGGACATACTTGTGCCTCGAGCTGGCATTCCGTGAGGGCCATCATCTCCTCGTACGTCATCTGGGAGAAGAGGGCGGCGTATTTGTGCAGCCGGAGGCTCTTCAGCCAGGCTGGGACATCTGGAGCACAAAGGAAAGGACAGGAGAGCTCCACTGAGTTCATGGCACAGCATAACCATGAGCAACTGCATCAACAGCAACAGAGGGGGTTCACTTGGTGCCATCCACCATCCCAACGGGGCTTTGGACACCTCACTGAACTCCAGGGACCTTTGGGAGGACATGGTGGGATGGATATGGATGGGAGGAGGAACCAGCCCCTGGGTGAGGCCAGAGTGCTGTGGGTATGGATGGGAGGAGTAACCAGCCTCTGGGTGAGGACAGAGTGCTGTGGGGATGGATGGGAGGAGGAACCAGCCACCGGATGAGGACAGAGTGCTGTGGGTATGGATGGGAGGAAAAGCCAGTCCCCAGGTGAGACACATCCTCAGAGACTGGTTTTCTGTAGCCAAGCCACTGGGAATGAGCCCATGGGATGCTGCCACTGTGTCACTGAATGCCAAGCTCCTCGCTGCCCTTTTCCCAGGAACGTGGGAATGGTTGAAGTTACTGGAGTGGCTGAGCTTGGGATGAGCAAAGGGCTGTTTTGCAGAGGGCAGTCACTGCTTTATGGTGTGAGGGAAGATGGAATGTGCTGAAAATGGAACTGGCTGCTTCAAGAGAAACAAAGAGATGGGGCTGGGATGGAAAAATGATGTGCCATCAAAGACGGTCCCACTGCCTGTTTGAAAGGGTGACGTGGGACTCAAAATGAACTGACTGAAATGACTTCTTCCTTCTCAGTCATTACCTGCAGTGTAGCACCTCTGTGCCCAGATGGATGGGTACCCAAAACCACTTTTATCCTCCTGACATCAATGTGGTTTCACAGGGAGGGATCTGAGAGGGGAATCCTTCCCCTGTGACAAGCAAAACCCCACCAGAGCCCACGACAGGGTGTCCTCCATGGAGAAGTCAATGTGACAGAGCAGGCAGCTCCTCAGGGTTTTGCAGGTTTGGGGGTCTGTGGTGACACCCCACATGGGAGGGGGGGGTCCTGCAGATATCTGTGCTGCAGCACAGCACTCAGACCATGGTGATGCTTTTGCTTTGCATCTTAAAGGCTTGAAATGCTCTCTCAAATTGGAAGCTGCTTTGTTTATCACCTACAACCCCCCAACAGCTCTGCTGCAGCCCCTCCAGCTCATGCTCTGCTCCCAGCAACACCCTTGTCCATAGTCCTTGTGCCCTTCCCCACCAGGAAGCCCCATCTCTGGGTGCAGTAACAAGGAAAAACAAGTGTTCCAGCCCCAAACCCACAGTTTCAATGGAGAGAGCAGGAAATATCTCTCTTGGGGCTAAATACCACTGAGCAGCAACACCTCTCCTCTCTTTGATTGTTCCTGAGTCCCAGGGCTGCCTCCATGAGGTTCATCCATGGCCTCTTCCTGCACCAACACCTCGTCACTGGCAGGGACAGGGCAGGATGGACCATTGGTTTGGTTCCCTGAGGTGATTTGTACATCTGCCAGAAGTCTCCTGCTGCCTGGGCTGACCCCAACCCCTCTCCCATCCAAGCAGAGGATGCAGATGACCCCCAAATGCTCCCTTTTGCTCACACTCTCCACCCCCTGACACAGACAGGATTCAGGTGTCAATGGAATTCCTCAAGTGCCTCATAGAAGGAAATCAACCCCACACCCAAACACAAGGGGTAAGGCAGTTACAGAGCACAGAGAGGCTGAAATTCACTGCTTTCCAAAAGTTATGACATGCAACAGTCCCAAATTCTGCTACCAGCAGCCTCTTAAGCTGATTTCTGTTTAACAAAATTAAAAATTATTAGCAGAAAGCTCTGTTTCCAGCACAGGCTCCAATCTCAACTTCATTTTAACACAAAACCACACAATTTTAGTGACAGTTCATTAAAATGACCCCAGATACCATGTCCCCTGGGGACATCATGGCAATGCCCACAGTGGGACTTCCACAAGAGAGATGCACCTTCATGCAGACATCAAAACCTGCAGGAAACCCATGTCCCACCTTGGCAGGGGGGCAAAGTGCAGAAGCAGCTCTTTCCCTTTCCATCAGCCTCCCTGGATTATGCCCTAATTTTGGGGAGCTGTGACAGCTCCAGAGCCCTCGTTCCAAGAGAGATAACAATCCTGGGAGTGGACTGGGGAGAGGGGAACCCCCAGAACAGAGGGATGCTGGTGGGGCACTCCCCCTGCTCACAGGGAAGAAATAACCAGGATGTGCAAGGACCTCTAAGGTGATCTCTTGGAAAGTCACACTTCCCAAGTCTCTCCACACGCGGGTGAGCCACCTGCCCACAGAGCTGCTCTTTAATCAGCAATTACCAGGAGCTAATTGCAAAGTCATGGAACAGTCATCAGGAAATTTGGAAGGAAAACACAGAGGACATCTCCAGCAGGGCCCTCCTGGCACACCATGGATACACTCCCAGAAAATCCCCCAGCTCTAAACAAACCCTCCTCCCAAGCTGTGCCCCAGGAATCACAGAATCCTGGAAGGGTTTGTGTTGGAAGGGACTCTAAAGATCATCTCCTTCCAGCTCCCTGTCATGGGCAGGGACACAGGAAGGGATGGACAGATGGATGGACGGGCTCCACAGGGAACCAAGTGTCTGCATCTACCCCTGGAGAAACCAGGGGCCAGGACAAAGCCAAAGGGCCCTTTCCCTTGAGCACAAAGATGGATGGAAAGAAATAGGTGATATGAGGGCACAGAGATGGCCAGAAAGGAGAGAAATAGGTGACATTAAGGGAGATAAACTACTAAGACACATCAGATGGAAGTTTGTCATGGGTCTGGATCCTCCACATTCCAGATCCCATGGGTCTGGATCCTCCTGCATGCCCTGGAAGGTGTTAAAGAAGGAACAAGCTGACCAGAAGTGGGGTGACACCAAGCCATGAGAACCTGTAGGAGTTTGGGGAGATGGGACTTGGCAACGGGAGCAACTGGTATGGATGGAATTCAATGCAACCCCATAAAAATGCACCAAGTTGTGTGTGTCTGTAAGAACAAGATCAGAGTGCAGCGAACAGCAGTCCTTGTGTTTTTTCAGGAAAAGCTGTAGGGATACAATGGGTTGTAGGCAGCCCACGGTGCTTTGTTACATGAGGATGAGCTACACAGCCCCAGGAATTGCCTGTAGGCAAACAAGCCTCTACTCTGCTCCAGAGCCCAGCTCTGGCCAACACACTGTCCATAAAATATGGACTTCTTGGAAAAAAGCCCAGTGGAGAGAAGCAAGGACAATCCCAAGTTTATACAGCACCAGCTGGGAAGAAATGGAATAGTTCAGCCTGAGTAAAATACAGCAGAGGGGGGAGGACACGGCAGGCACAGGCACCAGAGGCTGTGGACATCTGTTGTGCATGTCCCCAGACCATGGGACAAAAGCCATTTGGCTGACTCAGCAATGGAGGAATCAGGTCTGGATGTCTGGGAAGGGATGGCCTGAGGAAGGGCAGCCATATCCCAGCTGCCTGCAGCAGCCACGAGATGTCTTAATATGTGCAGCTTATTTAATGGGTTATTGCTCCTGGACAGCCTTTGGCTTTTGCAGACTTGGCCACACAAGTCGATTCTCAGCACTGGGAAGTTTCTATCCCTGCAGGTCCTGGAGCTGCAGCTGTGGATCCCAGGGAGCTGCTCCCCATGGTCTCCTCCCCAGCTCCAACCTGGAGAAACACAGTGTTGAACAGCACCCTCTGCACCACTTGCTCCCAAAAAGGGTCTTCCTGGCCCCACAGGACCTGACCTGCCTCCGTTACATTCCTTGGAACCACAAGGGGTTTTTCATGCATTTATTTCATGCACATCAAAGCCATTCACAGCCAAGCCAAATGCAGCCCCACATCACACAGAGTTATACATATCTCAATTTGTCTGCAATGAGACGAAAATCAGATCTTGTGACTATTAAAAATTACGATTCTTTCCTTATTCTGACCCACCACTGGCCTTTACACAATTGAGCTGCTTTGCATTAATACAAATTGGATTGTTTAAATCAGTCTGAGAGCTGCAGGGTCATTTCCTCTGCTCCCAGGAACTCACAGTCTTGTGTTTGCCCAGTTTTTATCTATTTATTCCTCCTCAGCCTGAAGTTGCTCTCCACCTTTGACTGCAGCAAGAGGGTTTCATTTCTTGTTTACCAACAGAATCACATTTGTTCAGTGCCAAAATCTCTGTGAAATGCAGATATAATGGGGCAACCAACTGCAATTGGTTCTGAACACACAGGTTTAATTCACTGCAAACCACTATCCCAAGCTGAAACTTTCCCAAATACTCAGTGGGTACCAAACACTGTGATGGTAAATCACACGTGGCTTGCTAAGCTTACTCTAAGCTATTTCTCACCGTAATAAAAAAGAAAAAGAGAGAGGAAAAAAAGAGCACCACTTGCAACCAAAAGCCAGAGGCTATGGAAAAAATCCAGCTTTTTGGAAAGCTGGCAGCTTGCAGGGTTTTGGGGCAAAACCAGCCCCCTGGCACCCAAGTGCAAAGCGTCAGATCGGGACCAGCTGCTGCTTAAAAGAAAATCTAAGTCATTGCCCTAAGCCTGAAATTCCTGAGCCGGGAAGAAACTCCGGAAGGCCCCGTTGGGTTTGGAGGCGGTGCCGGGAACACGGCTCTGCCCTCCTGCCTCTGGGGGCTGGGGGGGGGTCTGGGGTTTCACTCACCTTTCATCCCACTCCCTTCCTCCTGGAATGTGTTACGAGCAGAAGGCTGATCTTCTAAATGTTCACTCCCACCACTTCCCGAAGAGGCTACACTGCTTTGTGGAGACAGGGGGGCATGATCGGAAGGGATGCACTGGGGTCCTCTAGCTCGTAAGTCCTCATGAGACATCCATCCATGTCCTAGAGGTTGGTTTGGCACATTCATGGGTGGGGTAAGGGACACAGAGCGTTTCAAAGGGCTGTGGTGTGTCTGGCCTGAGAGAACTGAAAAAAAAATAAAATCAAAGAGGTTATTCCCCCCTCGCGGCCCAGGATGCAGCAGAGTCCCCAGACAAAAAAAAAATTAAATGAAATTATAAGATGTGTGGTGGTGGGTGGCCATGGTGCCTCGCTGATGGCTCCAGGATGGCTGCCTGAGCCCTGTGCTGAGCTTTGCCTCCTGGGAAGCAAAAGGGATGGGAGCACCTGCAAGGAGAGGGGGTTACAGGAGCTACATCAGGCTGCCTAAGGGAAGGTGCATTTCTAGGGAAAAAAATCAGTTGGGCAGCTCTGGAGAATTGAAACCCCCAAGATGGGGATGTCCTCACACAGATCCAGGTAAAGCATCTCTGTGTCTCCCTTTGGGTGAGGACTTGGCTTGTGCCCTGAAACATGAGCATTTACACGTCTGCCAGGGTCATTGTGGGGGACTCCTCATCCACAGGAATGTCTAAGCCTTGCTGAGTCCTACTAAGATTGCAGAATCATGGGGTGGTTTGGGTTGGAAGGAACCCTAAAGATCATCCAGTCCCTCCCCCTGCCACGTGCAGGGACACCTTCCACTATCCCAGGTTGCTCCAAACCCTGTCCAACCTGGCCTTGGACACATCCAGGGGTGGGGCAGCCACAGCTTCTCTGGGCAACCTGTGCCAGGGCCTGCCCACCCTCCCAGCCAGGAATTCCTTCCCAATATCCCATCTAACCCTGCTCTCTGGCAGTGGGAAGCCATTCCCTGTGTCCTGTCCCTCCATCCCTTGTCCCAAGTCCCTCTCCAGCTCTCCTGGAGCCCCTTTAGGCACTAGAAGGTCTCCCTGGAGCCTTCTCTTCTCCAGGCTGATGAATCTGGCACTTGGTTGAGCTTCCATTAGCAGTGAGAGCATCCCAGCCCAGCCAACCTTCAGGTGCTCTTCCAGCCATGTCCCTTTTCACCCTCCACAAGAGCAAGCCCCCAAAGCAATGTGGAAAATACTCCCCTGACAATGATGTGAGGCTGAATCTCCCTCGAAAAATAACCTTTGGATTTATTTTTCCTTATCAGTTGTATAAAGGTTTGTATTTCTTTGCTGGTATTTCGATACCACAAAGTTCAATTTAGTCTTAAAGGTGGGACAAGAGCAAGGGACCAGCTCCTGAAATTTGGAGTTATTTCTTGAGAAAGGCTTTACAATGGGTAGGTCTTTCCTTGCCTTTCAGTCAAACACATAAGTATGTCTTAAGCAGGTTGAAGTATTAATAAACCCCAAATCATAGTGTTTCAGACACTTCTTGGTGAAATTGTTGGCAACTTGAATGGATTTTTAAATACCATTTTTACTGAAAGGTCTCCATTTTTCACTGTTTCTCTTCCATACCATCATATTCATTTTTAGTTCTCTCCTTAAAAATTTAGGTCTCTTTTTCTGGGATTTATTGGGCAGTAGGGATAAGACACAGGATTTAGAGGAAAAGATCATAAAACCATAGAATGGTTTGGATTGCAAGGGACCTTAAAGATCCCCTTAAGGACCATGGGCAGGGGCACCTTTCACAAGACCAGGTTGCTCCAAGCTCCATCCAACATGGCCTTGAACATTTCCAGGGACTATCTTTGTTTCCAGTAATGAAAAATGCATGAAAAGATCATTCTGTTTGCTTAGCAAAATTCAAATTCCATCACTCACAGTCACTAAACTGCTGGTTAAACCATAAATGCTGTCAATGTATAGATTTAGGATGGAAACCAGGGGAAATTTCCCTGCTCCAGGGAAATCTGAGGGCAGAGGGGTTTGAATGACCCTTCAGCCCATACAAAACAGAAGCAAAAACCTTCTCCAATTTTTCTTTCCAAATCAGATTTCTAAATTGTACAAAACCTGGGGGGAATCCATCCTTCTCCTGGCTTTTCCTCCTAACCTAAAGCCCCAAAGCTCCTTAATCCCCTTTTTTGCATTTACAGGAGTTCACCAAAACCACTCAGGCTCCTCCGTGTGTTATTATTTAATATCAACGAGTCTTGGTGGAAAACCCCCAGCCAGGTGCACTGTGCTGTAAAAGTTAAGCCAGGCTTAATTCCCAGCTCCAGCCTGGGGGAAAACCCACCATCAGAGCTGTCTCTGCCGACCAGGAGCAGGATGAAAATGAGGGAGTAGTGGGGTTATAAAAGGAGGGGAGAGAGAAACACCAGAGCAGGTTTGCTTTTATTAAGCACCTGTAAAAAGCAGCTGGTGCCAAAAGCAGCTGATGGATGAGGCCAAAAACCTGCAGATTTCTGTAATACCCAAACAATTCCTGTTTCTGAAAGGGTTTCCTTGTACCAGCACAGAACAGACACATGGGAAGCACAGGGATGGCTTATAGGGAAGAATTTGTTCCCATTAAGTAACTACAGAAACATCTTCCAAAAGGGTGTCAGTGAGATCCTGAGATTGCTTTCAGAGCAGTGCTGTGCTCCCTAAAGCTGTGAGGTGATGCATCCTGATGGGGAAATAGCTGGATTTAAGAGGGTCTTGGCCAAGCTATTTTAGCTCTTGGTTTTGCAATTGTACCCTAAAAGCAGCACCAGAACGGGGCTCTGGAGATGTCACATCACCCACCCAGGAGAAAAATAGATTTAGCATTAAAAAAAATATGAGGGGAATTGTAGGGAAAAATGGATAAATGGGCTGAAATGCACCACCAAGCTTGAGCATCACACCTCAGAACCTCAGAGCCCCAGAGCAGTGTTTACCCCATCACTTCCCCACCAGAAACCTGCAAACAAGAGGGTATTTTTGTCTTAAATCCAGCCCAGATTCCTTCCCAAGCAGCAATACCCTTACAAACTGCTGCTCTTCCATCTTAATTTTATGTCCCCTAATTAGAAACCACCGTTGGCTGGAAGAGAAATAATGAACTCCCCAGGATGGACAGGGACAATTAGAAACCATCCAGTGCAGCGGATGAGAATCAGTTCCACTTCTGTCCCTGAGATAACACAGCCCTGGACCCAACAGAACATGTTCTGCTAAGCCAAATTCTTACTGAGCTGTGAGACAACCCACACAACTTCCCGAGGGGCAGCAGGGACAGATAATTCCTGTGCAAAGGATGCTGCAAGTCACCAGCTCTTCGAAACCACCCCAACTGCCCTGGGTACCAGGCAGAGATTATTAAAGAGCTCTTAGCACTGGCTTAACTTTAGGCTCCACTTGCTTCTTACCCATTTCCATCAGCATTCATCCTTAAAAACGCTGCAAATCCCAGGATTTGACCTGCCAGGTCTGCACATCCCTCTGTCTCTTTTATTCTGCCATGATCTGGTAAAGGGACTGGAGTTGGACCACAGGTTGGACTTGATGATCTCGGAGGTCTTTTCCAACCCAATCCATTCTATGATTCTATGATCTGTAACCCCCAGAAAGGGGATTAATAAATGTCCATATTTATTAATGCTGCTGCTTGTGGTCATGGCCTCAGCTTCTTGAAATGGAGGCTGTAGCTGATTATTTTCAAAGTGTCAGCTTAATGTAGGTCCTGACCTGCTTCTGACCACCCTGTGTGCTTTCTGGATGGTCCAAGGTGAGCCCAGAGCTAAAATAAATGCCCCACGTGGGCCTCAGCTTCAGCAAACCACGTGTGAGTTTATCACCTTGCACTCAAGCCTCCTTTCTTTTATTACAAAAATATTAAGCTTTGATTCAAAAAGGAAATGTATGATATTCTTCTGGGGCCAGATAAGCTCCCAGGAGGTGCTGGACACGCCTGCCTTCCTGAGTGCTGCAGGCTGGGCAGACAAAGAGCGGAAAGCACCGCTCGGGAGGGCAATCCCTGCTGGCACACAGATCCCTGGGGCTTGTAAGTGTGTCCCACTTCTTGCTGGAAGTGTTTTCCTGCTGTTTAGGTGGTGCCAGAGCCATCCATCCCCAGGGACCCACCAGTCACTCTGCACTGCCTGGTCCAGCTCCTTCCAAACAGGTTTCCAAGGGGGCAGGAGCCAGAGCAGATCACAGTCCAAGCTGGGATAAGCAGGTTGGTGTTGTCTCTTTGCTCAGCCCACACCAGACTGTCTGTCCTTGTAAGGAACCTCCCTGTGACTTCCAGAGTGGGATCAAACTTGGCTTAATATTCCCAGGTAAAAAAACAAATCAGACGATGGAGAAGGAGTGATGGAAACGATGTAACAGCTCCCCATGGCAGGAGGCAGCTGCAGAGCACGGAGCAGCTGGAAACATCCCTGTGGGATCCCCACCACCTCCCCAGGCAAATCCAGCTTCATCCTGAACCAAAGCCTGGCTGAGCTGGCAGGCACAACAACACACTTACAGAAACTCTGAGGCTGCAAGTGCTCTCACCCTGCAAAGCCTCGGGTTTGGGATTTTTTTTCCCCTCTCTTCCCTTTTGAAGTGGTGTTGCCTATTTTGGGAGGCAAGGGCTGATTTCAAGAGGGTTTTTGTTCACTGAAGACCATGTGGAACAGCGTCAGACACTTGTGTTGTGGTTTCTCAGGATTTCTGAGCCAATTTTTTCAGCCTGAGAAGGGAAAAGCCACCCATTCCTGTAATTAGAGCTGAGGAATTGGGCTCTGCAGGCAAACCTTCCTCCTCACAGCATGGGATGGCCATGAGGTGCTCACTCCCCCTCTGCCCAATGTACCCTTCATTAAATCTGGCTTAAAATGCTGCAAAGTCCTTGCCAAGGCACATGTGAGGCTGATGTGAGTGTTTCCAGCAAGTGTCAGACCCATTGCTGGGTAGAGAGGAACGTTCAGACCATCACTGGTCCCCACCACGTCCCTGACATCCAGAGGATCAGCACACAGTCCATACAGCAAATTACAATTCCAAATATCATCCCATGGCTGGAGAAAGGAAAAAGTACTGCAAATTGCACAGTGAGCTCTTCAGGAGGCTTTTTTTGTGTGTTCTGTTTTAGTCCAAAAATGGCCCTTTTAGGCCACAAAGCTGCTTATGGTGCATCCTCAGGAGGTGTCTGCTCATGTGCCAATCCCTTCCTGGCCTGCAGGTACCGGGAATCACAGAATCACAGAATGGATTGGGTTGGAAAAGACCTCTGAGATCATCAAGTCCAACCCTTGGGCCAACTCCGGTCCCTTTACCAGACCATGGCACTCAGTGCCACAGCCAAGCTCACCTTAAAAACTTCCAGGGATGGGGAATCCACCCCCTCTCTGGGCAGCCCATTCCAATGCCTGAGCACTCTCTCTGCAAAGAAGTTTTTTCTGATCTCCAACTTCAATTTCCCCTGGCAGAGCTTGAGCCCATCGTGCCCCCTTGTCCTATTGCTGACTGGGAACAACAGCCTGACCCCAATTTGCCATAGGAAGAGGAGATATTTTTAATCCACTGAGGCCATCCAATATTTTGTGCAGTCCTAATGCTCCCCCATGGAGAGGGAACACTGAGCAACCCTCCCCAGGTCCAGCTCAGCCCTCCCCTCTGCCTTCTCCTTGCTATCCCAGTCACGACCCATCCTCTCCTCCAGGAAGGTTTCCCTGCTCTGGCAGAGCAACCCCTGTGGCTTTTCCAGCGTTCCTGTGCCCAAGACCCTTGGAAACAGCCACTGGTGGGTCACACTGCCCTGCTGGCACCCAGCCCCCTTCCTGGGCACCCCATTCACCCTCTCCCCAGGCTGCCCCGGGCAGCTCCAGCACGGCCGGAGCAGAACCCGATGGAACATTTTTCAGCTCAACATCCCCTAACCCTTGGAGCCTTTTGTTTGTGCCTCTATTTTTTTTTTCCTCCCTGTGTTTTGTGGCTGTGACTTTAACTGTGTATGTAGGAGCTGAATAATCCACGTCCTGGCCTCTGAACCAGGGGATGATACAAGCCATGAGGGGGTGAAACTGAGGGTCCTAAAGAAGCCAGGGGGGTATCAGGAAAATAGTGGCATTAGGAAATTAGTGGTATTAGCCCCTGCATTAGGAAAAAATCCCATGCAGGCAGAGTGCTGCCTTGGGCAGAGAAATAGGAAGAAGCACAGACTGCAGAGAAGCCTGTCAAGCAAACTTTTTTTAAGAAATGACGTTTTTAAACACAGTTTCCTGTTCAAGAAACTGGACAGAGAAACAATAACCCGCTTGTTGCTGCTCTCTCCAAGCAGAGCACGCGAGGCCCCGTCCAGGCTCAGCAGAAAGGAACCCTTGCAGGGGGGTTTGCAAGCCCCTGCATGGCACAGACACACGTGGATCCACTGCTTGGCTCCATCAGGAACTGCTGTGACTGTTATTTACTCATTTGTGTGGCAGCAGGAGCAGGGCTGTGCCTAAAGATGCACAAACGCAGCCCTTGGTGGCTTCAGCAATCCAATGGGATGCATTTCTGGAAGGAATTTCAGCTCATCTCACCAAGGAGCAGGAGCTTGGGAGCTGCTTTCAATCTCCTTCATGGAATCACAGAATGGTTTGGGCTGGAAGGAACCTTAAAGATGATCCAGTTCCACCCCGTGCCATGGGCAGGGACATCTTCCACTATCCCAGGTTGCTCCAACCTGGCCTTGGACACTTCCAGGGATGGGGCAGCCACAGCTTCTCTGGGCAACCTGTGCCAGGGCCTGCCCACCCTCCCAGCCAAGAATGTCTTCTTACTACTAATCAAAATTTCCCCTTTTAAAATTTAAAACCCTTCCCCCTTGTCCTATCACTTTCTGCCCATGTAAAAGGTCCTTCTCCCTCTTTCTAAGTCCCTTTAAGTACTGAAAGGTCCTTCCTTGGGGCTTCCCAGTGGAGTATCCAGCAGGTTAGGAGCAAGAAAGAGAAGGTGTGAATCCCAGCCATGGTTTATCTCGCAGAAAAAAGGATGAACAAACAGTGGGAATGGGTGGGGAATGGAGGATTAGGGTTATGTTGCAAGGAGGTGCTGCCCCAAATCACACAGCTCAGGTAAACACAACGCTCTGATCTTCAGGCCAATAAATGTGTTTCTGACTCCTCCATCTCCCCACAAACCATGGATAAAACAGTGTCTGTCCCTGGGAAATCCCAGTCTGTTAATAACAACACTGCTGTGCTGAGCCAAGCTTCCCTAATTATCTCAACAAATAGTCCTTGCTATGAGTTTCTGGGAGAAATTCCTCTCCTGCTCATGGATCAAGTCAGACGAACGGGGTGGGATGCAGAAAGTCTCCTTCCCACAGTGCTTCTCCAGACAGAAGAGGTGTCCAAGAGCATTTTCTTTGCTCAAGCAGCAGCCAGGGCTCCCCAGTGCCTCAATCCCTGCTCTGAGGAGCATCCACATGCTGAGACCTCCAGCAGCATCAGCTGCCACCACATGTTACACTCCAGATGGAGAAACCCTCCATCACTTACAGTCATTTCAGGAGGCCAAGGTGGAAGATGGACATCCTTTACACAGCAATATGGAACCTGTGGGAAACTGGGACTGGGAAAAGAAGGGTCTTAAACCAGTCAAGAGGAAGGGGTGAATGTAAAACCTCTGTAATTTCCCCAAGAAAATGGGATCCAATAAACCCTGAAGAGCCATTAAAAACCTGGGGAGGGAGAACCAGGAGACAGTGTGCCTGTGGCAGTGACAAAACACATGAGGACAGAGTGTCTTACATGCTGTATGTCCTACAGTCATCACCCCACCACCACCAGGGGCACCCAGACCATAACAGACCCATAGCCTTTTCCATCCTTGTTTGATGACTTGTTTGGGATTTTCTCCTCCCTTGCCTCTTTTTACCCACTTCCACTCATTCAAAAAGCCATCTTGTCTCCCTCTCTTGCAGGCACCATGCCCTGGATTTTACAAGACAAATTACTTGGTGTTTCAGCCTTATCAGCTTCCTCTGGCCTCCACCTCTTGGGGATTCAATGTCCTGTCCCAAGGACCCTCTGTCTAGGCTGGCAATTCTTTCTTATTCCAAGACCATGAAATTTTACCAGTTCCAGGAGAGAAGAAAAGCCTGTTGGGTCTCCAAGGCCACCAAGGGATAAATGATAAATGCAGTATCCAGTTCCCCACATGAGAAGATGCAAAAGATGGTGCTCAGCAGGGACACCCCAGGACAAGGTGGAAATGGCTTTAGACTGACAGAGGCACGGTGGGATTGGACATTAGGGAGGAATTCCTGGCTGTGAAGGGGGTCAGGCTCTGGCACAGGGTGCCCTGAGAAGCTGTGGCTGCCCCATCCCTGAAAGTGTCCCAGGCCAGGCTGGACAGGGCTTGGAGCAACCTGGGATAGTGGAAGGTGTCCCTGCCCATGGCAGAGGGTGGGATTGGATGGTCTTTAAGGTCCCTTCCAATCCAGACCACTCTGGAATCTATAACTCTATTGACTCCCAAGCCCTGAGCCCTGCCCTGCTCCCCATCCACCCCCAGCAGCAACAGGACAGCCATGGCTGGTATCACAAAACATGTATTAATTCTTTCCCATTACTGCTCCAAATTAACTCAGCTCAGCTTTCCACCTCCTCTACATTCCGACAGCAGATGCATCCTAAAAATCTGCCTTCATCATCCTCCAAAACATTCCTGATTGCTCAGATAGTGCCTGGCATTGGAGTTATGACACAGATCCCTGCGCCAGCGAACACCAGAGCGCGTTGCTCAGCAAACAGGGGCCCTGTGCTCACAGGGAAACACGGAATGCACAACAACCAGCCTCAGATAAAATTGCATAACGGATGGCAACAGCAAACTTGAGGGGAAAATAAAACAAAATTAAAAAAAAAAAATCGGCTTCGAGGCTGCCAAAACAGAGCCATTGATTCCAGAGTGTTTGATCCATTTGCATGCAGAGAGCTTTGCTTTGGAGCCGAGATGGAAATAGAGTCTTAATATAGCTGGAGAGAAAATATCCTCCTTGCACTCCTCTAACTGCACTTTGATAGGAAGCAGCCACAGAGCAGATGGTGCCTATATATAATCACCAGACCTATTATCCCAGCCTCTTTTAGTAATTTGAAGGATGTGATAACCACAAGGAGAGCAGCAAAAATTCCCCCCTCCCTCCCTTCCCCTGCTAAGAAAAATATCCAAAAAAAAAAGGAAAAAAAAAAGGAGAGGAAGCTGTAATTATGGTAACAAATAAAAGCATTTCCAAATGAAGTAAATAACTATTTTGTGCACTGCTCCTTTAAACCAGAAGTCAAAAGTTAATTAAATAGCAGCGTGTTACTGAGTCAGGAGAATACAGCGAGTCCCTGTGTAGTGGGGAAGGAGTTGCTCTGGATGAATCCAAACCACAGCACTCCCATCCCTGCTCCATGCCCATTTCTCCACAGCTGCTGTGTGATGGTGGGGGGAAGGAGAGCTCATCTCTCTCCATTCCTTTACTTGCCACAGCCCAGAGCTGCACAGACTCAAAGGATGAGTGATGAGACGGGCATTCTCTCCCGGGGTTTCTCACCCCATGAAGATGCTCAGAAAAACATCAGAAATGTGATACTCATGATGTGGAAAAGTAGGAAAGATTCGAGGGGGCCATTTCTCATAAGGCCCTTCACAGACATAAGGTAATGGTGGAGGTGCTGAGGAGCATCCCTGGCTCCCAGACCTTGGAGCCCCTGGTCCCACATCCCTGGTGGCACTGGGTGTGATGCAAACTGTGGACAGGAACCCACAGGTGCTCATGGGGTGATGGAAGAAGCAAAGCTTCCCTCAGGAAAGCACCAGGCTCCCATGCAATGAGTAATCACAGCCTGCTGCTGTCTGTGCCAGTGTCCGACAGGCACCAGGCTGGGAAAATACACCCAGGTCTGGGAGAGTCCATCCATCAGCACAACCTCGGGGTCATCTGACACGGGACACTGCTGAGGGTCTGAGGGAATTACGGGGGATGTCTGACTGCTCCACATCCCAGAGAGCATCAATCAGCTGTGCTGGGGGTTTCTGTGCTGCTTCCAGGTCAGAAGCACCATTCCGTGGCAACAGGAATCCCAAGGACCATGGGATACACATAAAATCATTGGTGCTGCTCCTAAACATCCATCCCTGAGACACCCAGGCTGCTCTAAGGAAAGGGGAGGTGATGTTGGAGCCACAGGATTCAATCTCCCCCATCCCAACCTACAGGTCAAGGCTGGTGTCCTTTTCCCTCACCAGGGAACAAGCAACACACCAACAACAGCAAAAGCAGGGCAGGCAGTCCCTGCCCTGAGAGCCTACAGTCTGTGACTGCTTCGGGATTTCACAAGCTGAGAGGATGGGAACATCCCTGGGTGCTGCTGGAATAGAGGTTCCCAAATTAGGTGGCCTCATTCCAGACAGGAAGCTGCAGAGCCATCGCTCTGTGAGTAGGGTACATGATTTGGGAGTGGTGCTATGTAAGATCAGAGTATGGACCAAACTTTGCATATACCAGGTTTGGAGGAAGGAATGGTGTGATCCCAGAGGATGCAGGCGTGACATGTCCTCTTTGAGGGCAGCCACGTGTCACCACTGGCACCTGGTGTTCCCTCCCCTCATCAGCCACACAGACCACCCCGTCAGCTCTGCCTTGCTAAGCTCACCCTCCCAGAGCCATCCACATCCACCCAGAATTATTCACATCCACTCAGAGTCATCCACATCCACCCAGAGCCATCCACATCCACCCAGAGTCATCCACATCCACCCAGAGTCATCCACATCCTCCCAGAGTCATCCACATTCCATCAGAACCATCCACGTCCACCCAGAGCAATCCACATCCCATTAGAACCATTCACATCCATCCAGGACCATCCACATCCACCCAGAGCCATCCACATCCACCCAGAGTCATTCACATCCCCTCAGAACCATCCACATCCACCCAGAACCATCCACATCCCCTCAAAACCATCCACATCCACCCAGGACCATCCACATCCTCCCAGGACCATCCACATCCACCCAGAGCCATCCACATCCACCCAGAGCCATCCACATCCCCTCAGAACCATCCACATCCACCCAGGACCATCCACATCCTCCCAGGACCATCCACATCCTCCCAGAGCCATTCCCAGGCCTCACAGTGTCATCCACATCCACCCAGAAACCAACTACCTCAAGAAACCTCTACCTCAAGGCTGCATGGCTGGGCATCTCTCAGAACAAATCTACCTGTGAACTGCAAGTCCCACCCAAACAGAACGGAAGAATCACCCTCCCAGATGTCCAAAGCCAAGTGTTCATCAAGGGCTGATGGCCTACTCCAAGTCACCCCCTGATTCCTGTCTTTTTTCCCTTCCAGTGCAGAGTGTGATGTTTGGAAGACGACAGGTGGGCTAACTGGCTTTGATGTCAGTCAAGGATCCCCCCAGAGACAACTGAAGGTGGGACCTCAGCATCTTGTTGACCTTTGTTGGTCAACACAGTGAGAAAAGAGATCCTTTGGGAACAAAGAGGTGAGGAGAATGTGCCAAATCTGGCCCAAAGGAGGAGTCAAATGTGCTGAAGCAGCTGAACTGAAGTGAACTTGCTGCTCAAGTACAAACCAAACCACCAGGTTCAGGAATAAGTGAGCATGGCAACACGGATCGTGGCAGGGCACAGACCAGAAGACAGAACAAGAATGGTTTCCTACCCAAAATGTCTTCAAAACATCTTCATCTTGAGCTCTTGAGGGCAAATGCACAGCAGAGATTGTGGAATGACTGGGGATGGAAAAGGCCTGTAAGATCTTTGAGTCCAACCACTTTCCCAGCACTGCCAAGGCCACCACTAACCCATGTTCCCAAGTGCCACGTCCACATGTTTTTAAGTTCCTCCAGAGATGGGGACTCCATCACTGATCTGGGCAGCCAGTTCCAGTGCTTGACCTTTTAGGTGAAGAAACTGCTCTCAATTGCTCTCAATACTCTAAATCTCCCCTGTAGTAACACGAGGCCATTTCTTCTTGTCCTATCACTTGTCACTTGGACTGTGTGATGGGACTGCCCTGATCTCTTCCCTTTAGACAAACTGATTTTCCCAGCCCATACCCTGATGCTGCACTCCCAGACCCCACACACCTGGCAGGGGGGAGCAACACCCTCCCTGCACCCGACCAGCCAACAACCACCTTGGGAGCTGACCTGGTCCCAGGGTGGGATGGCTCACCTGGACACCTGCTTGGACAGCAGGTCTGGGCAGAGTGGGAGCTGGGCTGACAGTGGGGTGAGTACACATGGCTGGTCCATCAACTACAAACATCCTGGCCAGCAGAGCAGCTCACAGAGAATGGGCACAGCTTGCTCTGCTTTGAGTTTGGACACCTCCCTGCTAATCAGAGGGTGAGGCACAAAGCCAGTGGAGCAGCCTCAGCAGCTGGAAGGGATCTTGGCTATAAAAGCACTCAAGAGCAGTAGCAGATCTTCCCCAGCACTGCTGACACCCCAAAGGCCACCCCTCTTGTCCTCCACCACCACCTCCATCTCCAAAGCTTGATGGTCTCCAGGGAGAGGGTGGGTGGCAAGTGATGGCCTGCAGAACTGTTCCATGTCTGCCAGGGCTTTGAATTTATAGATGGGCCAGGAAATCTGTATCTGCTGTTTAGAGCTGGAGAAGAAGATTGCAGGTGGCCTCGATGATCTTAAAGGTCTTTTTCAACTTCAACAATTCCATGATTCTATGTTGTTCTCACTCACACTCCTGTTTGCTGCTGTACTTATGTACATGAGTTTGAGAAAACAACTCTGTTCATGCCTGATCTTCTTGTACAAGATTTTAAGCTACAGAATTAGCAAGGTTTTGTAGCACTGAGACCCTGGGAAAGTGGGTGCCTTCTGGAAGTGTTCTCTGATGGTTATGAGCAACACTAGAGGGCATGAGCAAGACAACAAATGCCCTCGTCTGCCACTCAAGTGTTTATTACGAGGCCAACGAGCTTTTCTCATTCTATCAGTAAAAGAGAGGAAAAGCAGACGTGAGGGGTGTCCCCAGCTGGCAGGATGAGTGCCAGGGTGCCAAGTCTCAGCACAGCCAACTGAGGAACAAGTTTCTGAAGGTGATTCCCGAGTGCAAAGCTAATCCACTCCTGGCAAGAACGGGACATTTGTTGCTTCACTGTTGTAGCCTCATTAAGACTCTTCCACTTGTACATGGCATGTTTTGCTCAGTTTGCAGGGAGGAAACGTGTCACCCTGTGTAAGGCAAACGTGGGCTGAGGACACACAGTCTGCTGCAGGTGCTGCTACAGATTTACACAGGGGACAATGTCTTGTAAGCTGCTCATCAACCCAACACAGACCACGGTGGTCCTGTGGGTTAAAAAATGTAGTTATATCTCATTATCAAACTCAGTTGCAAAACAGTGCAGGGCAGAGAGAAGAGCCAGGAAACCCACACTCCATTCATGGCAGTTGCTTTCTTGATGTGGTTTTTTCATCTCCATTTCCTGATGACTGGGGGAGAGCTCCCCCATCTTCATCTGCTCCCTCACTGGGGAGTCCATAACTGGGGCAAGTGTTGGCAAATCCAGCAAGTCACACCACACACACATGTGCTGATGCACAGCTTGGCAGCTGCAGATCTGCCAGTATGGCAGGATTACAGAAATACAGAGTGGTGTGGGCTGGAAGGGACCTTAAAGATTATCTAGCCCAAGCCCCTGCTATGGGCAGAGACATCTTCCACTATCCCAGGTTGCTCCAAGCCCTGTCCAACCTGGCCTTGGACACTCCCAGGGATGGGGCAGCCACAGCTTCTCTGGGCAACCTGTGCCAGGGCCTGCCCACCCTCAGAGTCAGAAATTTCTTCCCATTACTCAATCTATGTCTAACCCTCTGCCAGTTTGAACCTGGGCTGGGGTGCATGGAAGGAAGAACCCAGATTTTCTCCTTCTCTCCAGCTCTAGGACAAGATAGAAAATTTTCTTTTTCAGCACAAGGAGGTTGCACAGGTGAGTATTTCTCCATCACTGCCCTGCCTGCTCTCCTTCTCTCTCACCTCATAGACAAACAGCACCAGTTTTCTGGCAGAGGCTCCCATGGGAAGGGTGCAGCAGGTCTGAGCACCCAGCATCCTTCCCATTCGTGCAGGAGCACAAGGCTGTCTCCAGACTGGCAGACAGCTTTGCTGGTCCTCCCTGTTCCCTCAGAGGGAAATCTGGGCAGCACAGTGACAATGGAACACCAGAGTTTGCAACATCCCTCCTCTAAAAACACAGTCCCAATTCTGGGATTCCCCTGCAGGATATTCCCTACCCAGATCTCTGACTGTATCCACCCATCACTGACCTGTCACTTTATGGTCCAAATGAGACCAAGTGTATCTGCTCTCCCACTTTGCAGCATATCTAACAACAGACTCTCCCTTGTCTCTGCACAGATTCCCTTCCAGGAGGGTGGAAAACACAGGGAAAAAGCCCTGCTGTGCTTTCATTTGGCCACCAAATCCTGCCACACCACCAGATCATACTCCAGTGGGACCACTCACAGAGGGGCAGGGAAGGAGCCAGAGTCCCCATGCCAGAAGCTGCTGGCAGCTTTGAAAGCTGCTTTCCCACGTCCTTTCAGAGTTCCCAGTCCCTGTGTCCACTGAGAAGGTGTTGTGTAATCCCATGGTTTTGCAACCATCACCTGATCCGGCTGCAGAGTTGGGATTCCGGGTTTCATCCCATCCCACTGCGCTGGAGCAGCTCCGGCCTCCTCCCGGACTGTGCTCCTGAACCCACACCAAGGCTGCCTTTACTCCTGGCACACTAAAGCTTGGCTTAAAGTGGCAGCTCAAGCTCTGCAGGACAGGCTGAGAAAGCAGTGAGAGAGATGCAGTGGATGGGAAGGGACACAGGAAGGTCACAGAATGACTTGGGCTGGAAGGGTCCTTAAAGCCCATCCTGTTCCAACCCTCTGCCCTGGGCAGGGACACCTCCCACCAGCCCAGGTTGCTCCAATCCCCATCCAACACACCTTGAACACTTCCAGGGATGGGGCAGCCACAGCTTCTCTGAGCAAACTTCCATCATTTTGGGTGAGTCTGTGTCCTCAGCCCACTCCAGACCCAGACCCATCCCTTAGGATGTGGGTCTCCTTCCAGGATCACCATTACTCTGGTAAATCCAGCATGACTCTTTCAGAGTGCTCCAGACTTGCCCTGTAAAGGCTGGAGAACTCCAGCAACATCTCCTCAAGCCTTGGCCAACACCTTCCAGAGCTGGAGAGGAACCAATCCTGAACCAAATCTCAAAGTCTGGGTCTTGGTTGTGCCAAAGCAAACTGTCACATGAGCTACACCACCCATACTTAAGCCCTGAGCCACAATAGTGTTACACCTAATGATGCCACACCACCAGAAGAAAGTATCTCAGGCAAGATCACCATGTTAGCTCCTCTGGGAAAGTCCTTGCCCCATTTTGGCAGCAGAACAGGCAGTGCCTTTGCAGGGACAGGTCTGGGATGGCCGTGCCCTGCAGGGTGTTGCTGCATTAAGCCCCTGCCCAGACAAACACCTCGAAGCAGAGGGAGAATTTAAAAATCCTAACAACAGTAATACCTACACAAACAGTAAGGATTTGAGGGCTTTGCTTTGGAATCAAAGATTAATAGAGGTATTGATTGAGTTGAGGGGCTGGGACAAAGGCTGACAGCCGTGTTTATTTTTTAGCATCTATCTGTGGACTTACCATGCTCGTGTCCGAGCAAATATTGCGTTAAGGAAGTTTATGAACTAACACATGGAGTGTGGTTGGGTCACCTCCAGCTCAGCCCAGGGGTTACCTGAACGTGGTGCCACCAAAAATGCATCTGCAGGAGTTACAACAGCTTTACATGTAGGACTACACTGGCAGGGGATCCTGCAGCAAAGGAAGCAGCAGAGGTGGAGGAGGGACACATTCTTCAAGCAGAAGAGCAGGTGAAGTGTAAGGTTGTTGGCAGATCCACAGGTGCTCCTGTCCCAGTGCTGCTGCACACACCTAATTCTGGGAGAATTTGGGAAAAAGCACAGCAGTGTGGCAGCTCAGGCACTGCTGAGTAATTCCACTGTTGCCTCAGTTCTGGCACTTTGTGTCAATGCTTGGGGACTGTTGGGCAAGAGGTGGGTCACTGCACCAACTGAGAGCTGGCTGAGCACGGAGAGGCTCAAAGAAACACCAGGGGGTTTTTGGAAAGAGTCCTTCAAGATGTAACACACCTTGCAGAGCTCCATCCACCGTCAGTGATGAACCTGCTGCACCCACCAGCCTTCCCTGCTTCCAGATCCTGACCTGAGGAACCAGATCCCACCTGAAGCCACCTCTTCCTGCTGCCTCCCTGCCATGCAAAACCTCCAAAATGCCAGGCATGCAGAAACCACATGTAAAAGCCTCTAAATAAATAATCCTTGGAGAGGTTTAACAGACCAACATTCATGGTTCTTCTCATCCTGCATCTTTGTTAAGCCCTTCCCACGCAGCTCAGTTTCCCTGAAACAGCTTCACAGTGCAGGGACCAGCTCCTGGAGAAGCTGAACATCACCCAGTCTCACAGGAGATGGGGCTTCAGAGACTGGGGATGAGATGGGCAGGATGTTCTGAGTCCAGGGAGAATCTGGGACCCTTCTGCTAAATCCCCATATGCCTGCAAGGATGGACACTGGAGAGGCAGAGACCAGGATGCTACAGCAATAAACTCAGAGCTGTTTCGTACCATTGTAGATTTGAAACACCACTTTAAATAAGAGCAATTATTACAGGAGAGGGGAATACCCAGAAGCCTTAAGTGACCATTTTAAAGCTTTCAGCTCTTTAATTGTGGCTTTCCACATGCTGGTAGAGAACCCAGCGCCCTCACCACAAGAAGCCTCTTCCCAAAGTACTCTCTGCATCCCTGATATCGAGGGAGATGCTGATATAGCATCTTGGAGAGACTTTCTGAACATCCCAAAGGGAAGGAGGGTGTCCATCCCTGTAGGTGGTGGCAGTTACCCAAGGTGACAGTGAGGAAGGTGTGACAGCTCTCCATAAAGGAGCTCCCAAATCCCGTGGAGAAGATGCTTTGCTCCTCTCTCCCAAGGATGGCTCAAGGAATCAATGGCTGCTTTAAAGACCAGATGCACTACATCTTCACACAAAACCAGTGATAGATCTCCAGTCATGGTGCTCTGCAGCATCTCTGAGTGTCTGAGCCTTGGGCTGGGCTCTGCACTGTCCATCAAAGCCTGGCAAGGTCTCCATGATGGAAGAACTACCCAACTCTCATGGAAAACACTGAGAATTGTCCATCTAAACCCCTCAGTCACCACCAGATTCACACCTTTAAGCACAGCAGATACAAGAGAACTTTTTCAGATATTGCCCTGAAGATGGTGGATCCCAGCCCTACTTGCAAAAAATGATGCCTACATTCAGTGCCCTGATCCCATTTCCTCCCAGTAAGTCCCCAGTGCACTTTTGGACTTGCTTCAAGTCTCCCAGTTTACTTTTGGCCACCAAGCATCAGCTCCCTGCTTGCTTTACAAACTCTTGAAACGTGACTGCAAATCTACACAGAGTTACATGAAATACAAGGGGTTCTCTTTGATAATACATATTTTTTGCTCTTACAACTTGGCTGGTTTTCCCTCCTCTGCAGCTCCCAAGTCTTTATAATTCTACAGGACTAGAGGAAAAAAAAAAACAACAAGGCAAGCAGGAAATAAAAAAGCAGGTGAGGAAAGGAAAAGAATTTAAAAAAAAAGGATTTCTCTATGGCCCAGATGAGTTTAGCCCCCCTGCCAACCACGGCAAAGCAATAATTCCTAGTGGGATGGGGGGAGCTTCCCGTGGGTACTCACTGGTGCTTGTGCTAGTGCCGATGGTGTTGATGGTGGTGGGGACGGAGGAGGAGGAGTAGAGGGGCAGGTGGCCGTTCTCACATGCCAGGTTTTTGTCCTGCCAGCTGGAAGCGCTGACGCTTATTCCCGAGTCTCGAGAGTTCTGCCACCCGTTGAGTTTGTCGTCGGAGTTCTGTCTTTGGTGATAGTAGTGAGCCTGCCCGTAGTCCACCGAGTCCGAGCGGGCGCGGCCCTGGCCGCCGAAGCCTCCGGACGTGCGGTCCTCCAGGTGGTTGAGCCACATGGCCAGGGCGCTGCGGTCCTCCAGGGACGTGGCGGGGTGGATCAGGGCGTAGGAGAGCAGCTGCCGGCTCTCCTCGATGTGCTGGTTGTGCTCGATGGAGTGCGCCAGGATTTTGGGCAGGAGTTTCATGTACTCCACCTTGGCCTCGATGTTGCCCGGCTTCAGTAAAGGCAGGTGGGTCAGCAGGAGGGAAATCACTTTATCCTTGGATTCCTGTTGCCACTGGTTAATGATTCCTGTTGGTGGAAAACGGGGGGGAAAAAAAGGAGATAATTGAGACACTGGCAGACGGAGCTAATTAAGATATAAATAGAACGTGGCAGGGTAAATCCAAGATGGGATTTTTGCATCCAAAGGGATGTCTGCATGTGGGAGGCCTCTGTGTGAGTATCTCCAAGGGAGGGGGGTCACCACCCTCTGAAAACCACGGTCATGGCAAAGTGTGCCACACTGGATGCCAAAACCAACCAGATCACAGAATCACAGAATCGACTGAGTTCGAAAAGACCTCTGAGATCATCAAGTCCAACCCTTGGTCCAACTCCAGTCCCTTTACCAGATCATGGCACTCAGTGCCACGGCCAAGCTCACCTTAAAAACCTCCAGGGATGGGGAATCCTCCCCCTCTCTGGGCAGCCCATTCCAATGCCTGAGCACTCTCTCTGCAAAGAAGTTTTTTCTGCTCTCCAACTTCAATTTCCCCTGGCAGAGCTTGAGCCCATCGTGCCCCCTTGTCCTATTGCTGAGTGCCTGGGAGAAGAGACCAACCCCCACCTGGCCAGAACTTCCCTTCAGGGAGTTCTAGACAGTGCTGAGGTCACCTCTGAGCCTCCTCTTCTCCAGGCTGAACACCCCCAGCTCCCTCAGCCTCTCCCCACAGCACTTGTGCTCCAGTCCCTTCTCCAGCCTCGTTGCTCTTCTCTGGCCCCGCTCCAGCCCCTCAATCTCTTTCCTGAACTGAGGGGCCCAGATGCTCCTGAAAATCACAAAAAAAACCAAACTAACCCAGCTCTAAGGCCACACAGCAACACTGCTGTTCTAATGGTAATCACAGTCAAGATTTGGCCCAAATTTTTCCATATTGTTGCAGATTACAAAAAATACAGAAAATACTACAAAAAAGCCCTTTGTGGGTAATGTCCCTTTTAAAGTACTCATTGGAAAATAGAAAAGGTCAAGATTTAAATGAGATAATGCAGGTTAGAGCCAAGGAGGGAGAAGGGAAGAAGCACCCCAGCAGGAGGGCAACCACCCATCCAGGGTGTTGGTCCCTCCACCACCCCCAAAGGTACCAAGGGAAGGGCTGAGATGAAGCAGCCCCAGAGCTCTTGTTCCTTTCTTAGCTCACAGCAGATAGGAGAAAACCAGACCAAAAAAAAGCAAAAGTAGGTTTAACTCCAAAAATATGCAGAAGGAAAAGTCAGGGAATCACAAACCGGTCACTTAACTCGAACTCTGGGAAAACTGATGGAACAAATAATGAAACAACCTATTTGGAAGCACTTAGAAGATAACAAGATGATAAGTGACTGCCGACACCGATTTGTCAAGAAAATTTAATTTCCTTCTGCAACAGAGCAACTGGCCTGTGAATAGCTGGGGGAACAGGCTGAGCTGTATGTCTTGATATTCATTAGGTGCTGCCACACGTGCTCCCTCAGCAGCACAGCAGAGAGAACTGCTCTGATGTGGGCACACAACTCATCCAAAAGGCACACGGAGGAAGCTGGTGGAGCTGATTCACCGTCACAATGGGAGGATGTGCTGAGCAAGGAGGCCTGTCCTGGCTCTGACAACGCCCAGAACATCAGCAGGGACATGGGTGAGGTGATACATGTGTGCAATGTGCAGGTATCATGGATAGAGAAAGGGCAACACCCCAGAAAACTGGATTAGAAGTCAAACAATGTTGAGGACTGGAGAGAACGGCTGGAGCTGTGTCAGGGAGGTTCAGGTTGGATCCCAGGGAAAGGTCCTTCCCCCAGAGGGTAGTGGGCACTGAACAGGCTCCCCAGAGCAGTGGGCACAGCCCCAAGGCTGCCTGAGCTCCAGGAGTGTTTGGACAATTGGACAGGGTGGGATTGTTGAAGAGTCCCATGCAGGGCCACAAGTTGGACCACTGTGGGTCTCTTCCAACTCAGGATATTCTACAGTTCCACGAGACTTGGAGAAAAGCTGGGAAAAAGCATCTGCATTAAGCAGTGAAAAGACCTGAGTGCAGGTGGGAACACATCACTGTGCAGCACCAAGGAGGGAAGAGCCTGGGCCAGGAGGCACCACAGGCTGAACATCAGCCAGAACGCTGTGCTGCACACCACACCTGCTCCTGATGCCCAGGGAAATGGTGGAGTCCCCATCCCTGGAGGGATTTAAAAGCTGTGTGGATGTGGCACTTGGGGACATGGGTTAGTGGCGGCCTTGGCAGTGCTGGGGGATGGTTGGACTCCATCATCTGATCTTAGAGGGCTTTTCCAACCTGAACGATTTGAACTGCAGGAAAGGTGGAATGAGGTTGGACATGAAGAGCTGCCTTCCAGAGGGTCAGGTGGCCTATGACATTGTGGAATCTCCATCACCAGAGGTTTTTCTGAAAAGCTTATGCAAACCTCAGCCAAGGATAGCTCAGGATCTACACAGACCCCTTGACTGACACTTCCCAGTTCCAGGACAGTCTTTGCTCCAGGGATGACCAAATTCCTTCAAACCTTCAGCCCCTGTAGCAGGCTGTGCCTAAGGACACCACAGCTGAAGCATCTGGTGGAGAAGGACTTCCTCATGCCTGCTTTAAACCCACTGCCCAAAACCACACCAACTGAAATGCTGAGTTCTCATGTTAATGAAAAAAACCTCCCAAACTATACGTTCTCTCTCCCCACCTTCTGTCTCCTGCCCATTCTGTACAGGAAGCTGCTCCAAGCCCCTGATTGTCCCTGTATACCCCACGTGTCTGTTTTTGAGCTACAGGAGCTGAACCCACACCACCGAAATGCACATCTGGACGTCCACCTGTAAGGATCATGGAATAGAACAACAGAATATCCCAAGTTGGAAGGGACCCACAAGGACCATCGAGTCCAACTCCTGACCTGGCACAGGAGACCCCCAAAGATCAATTCCACCACTTTGTCCAAACACTCCTTGAGCTCTGTCAGGTTTGGTGCTGTGACCACTTCCCTGGGTTCAGGTTTGCTCTTGGGAAGACCCAGGAGTTTAACTTGATGATCCTTGTGGGTCCCTCCCAACTCAGATGCTCCATGATTCTGGGATTCTACAGGCCAGCAGCTGACCCCTCTCTCCCACCAGCCCAGGCCCAGAAGAAGGCTCTTACAGCAGGGCCTTTTCCCAGTTAGGATCAAGCCCTGTCCTGGGCACAGCTGCAGTGGTGAGCAGCACTCCCTCCTCCAGCTTTGCCTTCCCAGTTCCAAGGTGTGCAACCGCTTTAACAGGAAGCCACTAGATGGCTTGCTGGAAACGCCGGCGGCTTTCCCTGGAACTTTCTGCAGTGGCATTTCCTTCTCCACAGCCCTTCCCCTCTCCAGAGCCACTTCCCGAGCCAGACGCCGGCGTGCCCGAGACATCTCCTGCCGACAGGAGCCCGGGACACGATGTGGTGCGGCTCTGGTGGAGAAGGAACCGCTTTGTGGCACCAGAAGGGACTTTTCGGTACTCTGGGTGTGCTCTCGTGCCCATGGAAATGCTGTGAGGTGGTTTTGGTGCTAAAAAAATGGGATCTGGGAAAGCAACGCTCAGCCCAAGCGAAGTTGCAGAACACACATGAGCACAGTGGGACTCAAGGCCCACCAGAGCATCTCCATATTTTCCATATGCAGATGTCAGTGCTGAAGGCAAAGCTTCCTGGTGGGATTAATCTGCTTTATCTGTCCTTGCTCTCTTGGCCAGGGAGTGGGTTGAAAATGTACCTTATTTTCTCCCATCCTCCTGCAGAGAGGAATGCCACCCGTCCCCTTATCACCCTAATGGGCTGGTTTGGTGGCACTTTCAGGCTGGCACAGCCAAACCCCAGCCTGGCACCAGCTGAGATTCTGCAGCAGCTTGGATAAACTGAGCAATCAAAGATCATTAAAAAAAGGCCTGCAATGCACTGCTCAAAGAAATCAGTGCCACTTAGGAGCAAAACACACATGGAAAAAGCAGATCCTGGTGTGAACTGGGTGCAGGAGAGGAGGAGGAGGAGGATGGGGGAGGCAGGTGGCCATGGCTGGACTCCTCTTCCTCACACTGGGGAGAGCCGAGTGTGAAGATCACCACTGGAGAAACACAGGATGGTGCCAGAGCTGCTTCTCTGGACCCTTGTCTCAGACCCCCAGAGATTTGGGGGTTTAAATCACGACCCCAAAAGATGGAGCACTGACCCAAAAGCCTGGGCCTGGTGAGGGGACTGGGTGCTCTTCCCTGCCCCAGCCCGGGCACAAGCTGCTCTGCTGCTCAGCCAGGAGCAGGATGTGCACAATTAAACAAAAATGGGAAATAATTAGATCTGAAAGAGGTTTGGCTCTCCCTGAGATGGGGCAGAAGGTCAGGCTTAATCCCATCTGCCAGAAGACAGAGGGATCTGGAAAGGGCAGCACAGGAGAGGGAAAGCTGGAGCTGCCTGTGGGTAGGGGGAGAGGGGCTGGTGACCCCCCAGAGCCCCTCTCCACCCTCTCCCTGAACACAGGAGCCCCTGTTTCATCTTCCTACCTGCTCCCAGGCACTCCTGGCATCTGGGATATCTCAACATCTCACCCTTTAGTGCTCCAGCTCAGCTGAGGTGAGGATGTGTCCTGGATTTGGGGTCCCACATCCCACAGTCCGACACCATACCTGTGGTAGGTCACACTAATCACATCACAACCTCATTAATTCCCCTGGCTCCTGCTTCAGGGGTGCCTGGGGCTTCCCATCACATGGATTTCACTGCTCTATGGAATGTCATGACCACAGGTGTTTGCAACAGGCAAATCTGAGCGCAGAGAGCCTCAAACTCAGAAACTCCCCCCTGCAGCCTTGAAACCCCCCCAAAATCCCCATCCCTCCTGTTGCTCTCATTGTACCAACATGAGTTAAAATAACAGCTCACCACAAGCACCCCAAGGAGCCAACTCTCACCCCAGCCCTGTCCTGGGAAGGGATGGGACCTGCAAAAAATCCCAGATTTTATTATGGGACATTTTCTTGGGTGAGAAGCTGAATGAGGATGGGATGTAAAACTCCCTTCTACTGTAGGATTACTTAACCAACAGGGTTTTGCTGCTAGACAGCCCAGCTGATGTGTGTGCAGAGTGCCTGTGGATAAATCCAGCTCCAAATATAGCTGGGTCCTGCTTCCAAGGCTGAAACCTGTGCTTGTGCTATGAATAGGACCAACACTATCCCCAAAACTGGTGCTTTCTAGCTGCAAAAAGAGGAGATGTTTGTTAATGTATTAAGCTCTCCTGGGATTTCTCTGTCACAAATCTGCTTAATCACTGCTGGATCCCTGCAAACTGTTAATTGCCTCCTTGTCTGGTGGCAATGGATCCACCTCTAGCACCGCCCTGCCTGGGGGACCTTCCTGACTTTACCCTGAATCTGCCTCCTGAGGGAGGAATGGATTATTTCAACCACCAGCAAAGCACATGGAGCTCCTGAAGCTGTTGATGCTGTACCAGGAGCTCTCAGTTTTCCAAAGGTAAAGCCAGCCTGGATGGAGGAAGGCAGGGATACACACACTCCCTGCAAAACCCAGTATGGACAGCACATGAACATAGGGCTGTTCAGCCTGGAGAAGAGAAGGCTCCAGGAACACCTTCAACCCCTTCCAGTGCCTAAAGGGGCTCTAAGAGAGCTGGAGGGGCACCTGGCACACGGGATGGAGGAAAAGGACAGAGAGAATGGCTTCCCACTACCAGAGGGCAGGGTTAGATGGGATATTGAGGAGAAATTTTTGGCTGTGAGGGTGGGGTGGCCCTGGCACAGGTTGCCCAGAGAAGCTGTGACTGCTCCATCCCTGGGAGTGTCCAAGGCCAGGTTGGACAGGGCTTGGAGCAACCTGGGATTGTGGAAGGTGTCCCTGCCCATGGAGTTTGGAAACAAATGATCTTTAAGGTTCCTTCCAATACAAACCATCCCAGGATTCCACGATTATGCCAAATGGGGTTTTGACAAAGCAGGCAAGATGAAGGATGTGTAGTTTATGAGTTTATAATCAACAGTGTTGATTAATGCTGAAAGTGTTTGAAAAATCGCCCAAGGATTTGCCAAGTGACAAAGAGGACACGCACACAGCAGGCCTGGTATCACTGCTCCTCAGTGCTAAGTCAGTGCATTTAAGGGCTCCAGTTGTCAGCAAATTGCTCTTAAATTACTGTTTTATTATGCCCTTGTTTTCAGTTTAACTAAGTTTTCCATAAAAAGTTCTCAAAAGCCCATTCGGATAATTTGTCCAAGCAAGTAAAATGACTAAGAGATGGAGTCAGAGAAAAGTAAGGTTGGAAAAGACCTCTAAGTTCACTGAGTCCAACCATTAACCAGATGTTCACATCCAAAGGGCACCCTCCAAGCCCCTTCCCAGCAGGGCTGAAAGAACAGCACTCTCAGATGTATTCACAGAGGAAAAACAGGAGTTTGGACTAAAAATTCAGGCTGAGATCCCGGATCTTGCCAAGTGACAAACTGCAGTATTAGGGATTGGAGGGACAAACTGGGTGCCCCTGGGTGGCAACCAAGTTCTCCCAGGGATGGATGACACCGAGGTCTTTGTGTCCTGGATGTCCAACAGCAAACCAGAAATCCAATCCATGCTTAGGCTGCTTGAATCTGCTTCAAGCAAGCCTGAAACTGGTGGCCACAGAGCAAGCAATGGCTATTTCTGGGAGTGCAGGAAGGTTTTTTCACAAGGCTTCCTCAGCAGCTCCCAGAAGAGGCTCCCATTGTTCACTGTTTCCTGGATTATCCGTGTGGCACCGGCTCTGGGTGATGGGCAGAGCTAAGTGGGGGCACCCATTTTTTTTGTCAGAGGCAGAAAAATAAGCACTTGGACTCCTCCTGCTGTGCAAGGACCCAGCAGCACATCACTACCCACATATCCATGGGAGATGCTGCACTTGCATCAAAATCACCCAAATCTGCAGTAGCCAAGGCCATCTCCAATCAGCCCTGGGATCCCACTCCTATTCCAGCTGTCTGGGTGCCCTCACCAGGGCAAAAGGGGTCAGGAAACCTCACCCTGCATATGAACACAGCCCAGAAACCTCTGCATGGCCACAACATCATCTCCCAGTGAACAGCCACCAAGACACAAACCTCAACCCTGTGTCTACCAGATACTTGTTCCAGTGGCTCCCAAGCACTTCAGCTTTTCTTCCTTTCCAGCTGAATTGATCCATTTTAAGATTGAATTTATCTGGCTTCAGATTCTGAATTAAATGATGTTTAAGGTCCCTTCCAACCCACACCATTCAGTGATTCTGTGAGTGGGGTGGAAAGACCACAGCCCATCTCACATGGGGTGGTTTGCTGCAAAGTTAAAGCAGAAAAGCAAAAATTGAAGAGATTTCATTCACAAGCCTGAATTTGCACAGAGTGTATTGACCAAGGGCAGGTTGATGCCAGTCTCAGTCTTCCCACAACTGGATTCACTGGGCTCTGAGATGGTCCAGCTCCCCACAATCCATCATACAAACCCTCTTGGGAACCTCTGCCCTGGCTGAGGGTGAACCACAGAGCATTTCCAGGCAAAGGGATTTAAATTCCTATTTGCAGTAATTAGCACCTGCACACAGACCCAGTCACAATACTTTGTTTGGGCGAATTTACATCATTCACTTCGTAAATCAGACTCACTCAAAAGGCCAACATTAAGGAAAACAAGGCAAGAACCCTGTTGGAAACTCTCTGTACCCCGTGCAGAGCACATCAATACCCTCACTGCTGAACCTGGCAGCCTTCTCCCTCCACCAGAGGCCAAATTATTGGAATTTCAGCATGTGCCTCCTCGTTACTGCTACTGAGGCTAATTAAAAGGAAAAAAATCTTGGTGATAGAGGTTATTGCAGACCTGCCAATTGCACAAGGCAGAGAGAGATAAGCTGACACGGAAATGCTGGTGAACCTGAGCCCTGCTTGTCTCACTGAGATGGATCCAAAATCATGGATAACACAGGGAAGAAGACATTGGTGATGCCTTCCAGCACCTCAACGTCCATGAGGCTGCAGAGTGGTGTGTAACACCCCCCAGGCTCCCCCAGCTGCAGCCAACAGGTCTGAGTTTATAACTTAAGCCTGTGCCAGCGCTGACCTCAGCACGGGGCAGGGGCACCTAATCCCACACGTCTGAAGGCAACGGGAGCCGTGCCAGGCAGCAGCATTTGTGCCTGCTGGATCTGGCCCCCGGGGCTGCCTGGCACCTCCCCTGGCTCTGCTGGGAGTGGCCAGCTCTGCATCCTGGGAACAGCTTCCTCACAGGTCCCCAGAGTGCTCCCCTGGTCCTGGAGGGCTCCAGGGGGCTCAGGGACATCCTGGAGGGTTCCGGGGGGTTCAGGGGCATCCTGGAGGGTTCTAGGGGGCTCAGGGGGGTCCTGGAGGGCTCCAGGGGGGTCCTGGAGGGCTCCAGTGGGCTTAGGGAGTCCTGGAGGGTTCCAGGGGGTTCAGGGGGTCCTGGAGGGCTCCAGGGGGCTCAGGGGGGGCCTGGAGGGTTCCAAGGGGTTCAGAGGCATCCTGGAAGGTTCCTGGGGGGTTGAGGGGGTCCTGGAGGGTTTCAGGGGGCTCAGGGGGGTCCTTGAGGGCTCCAGGGGGCTCAGGGGGGTCCTGGAGGGCTCCAGGGGGTTCAGGGAGTCCTGAAGGGTTCCTGGGCATTCAGGGGGTCCTGGAGAGTTCCTGAAGGATTCAGGGGGTCCTGGAGAGCTCCAGGGGGCTTAGGGGTCCTGGAGGGCTCCAGGGGTCTCAGGGGGTCCTGGAGGGCTCCAGGGGGCTTAGGGGGTCCTGGAGGGCTCCAGGGGGCTCAGGGGGGTCCTGGAGGGTTCCAAAGGGTTCAGGGAGTCCTGGAGGACTCCAGGGGGCTCAGGGGGTCCTGGAAGTAAGGCAGAATGTGACAGAGGAAAAGCCAGGAAAGCCTCACAGCTGGCTTTTGGCTGTCACTCCCTCCCATGCAGGTCTAACACAGTCTGACCTGAGGAGAAATTTGGGATGCAGTGGCAAAGCTCTTTCCCTTGAAGGGAACAAGCCTTGGCTAAGAGCTGGGAACAACCAGAAGACCTGCAAACAAGCCCTGGACACTGGGAGGGCTTGCAGACTGAGACTGGTGGGAATCAGGGCTCTGTGCACCCATCCCAACAGCTGTGGAGCTCAGGGCCATCCCAGCTTCTTCACTCCGTAAGGATGTAAAAAGGCAACCAGAGAATTCCCCTTTCCCTGTCTGCTCGCCTTCCTGAGCAGATATAAGTGCTGATGACCTCTCTGAAGGACAGACAGACCTTCTGTCCATCAGCACCCATGAGGGGAGGACACACAGACAGCAATCCATGCCTTGCACCACACAAGGCACGGACACCATCTCCCTCTCCAGCATTAACATCCCTCCTTGCATCCCAGCTCTGTCACGGTGCCAAGGAGCACTGGCACTCGACGGAAAACTTGCCAGTGGTGCTCTGCAACCTCTGGGTTCACATGGTGCTGGCTCTCCTCCGTGTTCCCAGCAGCTACATCACACTCCAAGAGGCTAAAAATACATCAAGTACTTTCCTAATGTTTCTTTTCCACCCGAGCGGCTGCGGCAGAGAAGCTCCAGAGCAGGAGGAGGTGAACAGAGCAGAGCGGATACAGGGAAGAGAGGCTGGAAAAATGGAGCAACAGGCACAGCATGTCCTGCAAAATGAGGTGGCTGGGGAAATCCCTGTGCAGACAACATCAGTTCCCTGGAGAAACAAAGGCAAGAGCCACACAGCCATGAAAATCTAAGCACTTCTGGATATAGAGCAGGATTTAAGGCCAGGTTGGATGGGGCTTGGAGCAATGTGGGATAGTGGAAAGTGTCCCTGCCCATGGCAGGAAGGTGGAATGAGATGATCTTTAAGGACCCTTCCAACCCAAACCATTCTGGGATTCTATGACTCAGCACAGAAGAATTCAGGAAGGAGGAGCTTCTCAGTCTTTAATAACTGAGATTAAGAAGCTCTGTGTAATTAGTGTCCCTTTGACTACTTAAATGTAACAGAAAGAATTTAACCACTGAGAACAATTCTGTCCCAAAGACACAACCTTTTTCAATTGCTCCCAGCAACCCCCTGCATGCAATGGGCAAGTCCTTCACCACCCACGGCCCAGGCATCTCAAAGGCACTCCATTTTTGAACAGTCCATTTCATACAATCCTGGAATGGTCTGGGTTGGAAGGGACCTTAAAGACCATCTTGTTACAAGCCCCTGCCATGGGCAGGGACACCTTCCACTGTCCTGGGTTGCTCCAAGCCCTGTCCAACCTGGCCTGGGACACTTCCAGGGATGAGGCAGGCACAGCTTCTCTCAGGAACTCTTTCAACAATTTCTTCCAACTCCAAAGCCAGGCTAAGGAGATGTGACCATATGGCAAGGAACTTCTGGGGGGAAAAAAAGCCCAAACAAACCTCTTCCCCCAAAAAAATCTTTATGGGGGATAAGACATGGGCTCTACTCGAGTTGTTGCCCTTTAGAAGGCAGTTCTTGGGCAGCGAGTTCAGCTGTTTAGCGCTGGCAGTCCCCTCTCCATCAAACTCCCCAAAGCAGGAGCATCCCCACCAAGTCTTAGCAGGAGCTGGGAATTTTGGCACTGAAACCAGGCTCAAAGACAACTCCCAAACAGACCACAGAATCACTGAGGTTGGAAAAGACCTCCAAGATTGAGTCCAGCCTGTGACCAATCACCACCTTGTCACCCAGCCCAGAGCACATCCTGTCATTCCTTGGACACCTCCAGGGATGGGGACTTCACCACCACCCTGGGCAGTCCCTTCCAATGCTTAAAAACCCTTTCCACAAATAAAATGCTTCATGAGAAGAGATCCTGAGATCTTCTCATCCCATCACTCCCAACAGGCTGATGAAATCCTCACCAGCAGAGAGGGCAGGGCAGGGAGCTCAGCACTCTCCATCCAATTTGCAAACTCAGGATGGGAGCAGATATCCATTATTTTGGTCAGACCAGAAAAAAGTGGGATATCCCGTCACCAAAACATCCCTTAATTCCTGCTGAGAGCCACAAGGAGAGGGAGCACAGCTCCACTGTGAGTAATAAATTAGATTTTCATATTTTTGCCACTATTTTCCCCCCTCTACCTCCCGAGCCTGCCAGAGCTCCAGTCATTAGGAGGCTGTTTGTACAAACCCAGATGTATTTTTAGCACTGGAGAATCGCATGGCACAATCATTAAGGAGCTTCTGCAGACAGCAACAAGAGCAGGGATTTTTCCTTCTCTAAATTGGCTCCAGCCACCACAGTTTTCAGCCCAAAGCAGACTTTCAGGAAATTCAGAAAGAGCAGGGAGTCTTTTTCCATGACATATTTAATACTGAGCGAAGAACCCTCGATTTTCACACTGTGCATCCGATGGGAGGTTTTATGGATTTGTTTTCCAGGCTTTGCTGTTGCACACTTTTGCTACGGAGCATAATACCGTGTATTATCACAACACTCCCTAGCAACAGGACTTTAATTTAGTGCAGAGATTTCCAGTGCTGAGAGCATTTCACTGACTCAGAGCAAAGATGACACGCTGGGAAACCTTATCAAAAGCCCCACGGGTGCCAAGGGAACCTACGCTGCATGAATGATGGTGTTCCATCTCCCCAACGTGATGCGGCCGGCACTGCCACGGAGAGCACCTTGGGAAAGGGGAATTTGTTTCCCTGATTTCAAAAGGCACAGTCCAGCCGGAGTGGTCTCATGGAGTGAAGTCTGTGTTGCTGAGAGTGGTGCCGGTGGGTGGGAAAGAAGAGTGAAAATCCACCAAGTTCTGCCTGACTGCTCAGATATAAAAACATGGGATGTGGTTTGGTGCCAGAAATGAGAGCTCAGAGCCAGATGGGGCATGAGAAAGGATGAGATACCACCTCCTGCTTTTCACCTAAAGGCCAGGAGGACAGATTCTTGGTAGACAACCCAACCAACCTCCTGTGAAAGTTGTCCTGAGGAGTGAAGCCAACCCAGCACCAGACAAGGATGCACAGCACCAGTTTCCCTTCACTTGCTGGAGCCCACAAGCTCCTGGGGACCACAGGCATCCTCCTCCCAAGCCAAAGATGGCGAGGATGGACATTGGGAAGTGCAGGAAATAGTGTGAGAGTCCCAGCTGACCACAGAGGTGCAGAAGCCCCATCAGTGTGTGGACACCATGAGGTAAGATGTTCCTCCAGCTCTGCCCACTGGGGCAGGGGAGCAGGAGAAAGCAGGAGCACCATCCGTGGGTGGGTGGAGAAAAGCTATGGCAGCAGGAATGACTCCAAAGCCCTGTCCCTCCTGGACAGCAGAGTGGAGGGGAATCCATCAGCCCCTGTGCATGCAGTGAGGAGACAGAAATATCAGAGCAGCCGTGCCAGGTCTGAGGGACAGAGATATCCCGACGAGATCCTGGGTCAGGTGGCTGTTGTTGGCTGCTGAGCAGGGCCAGCGGAGCTCTGACAGCTCTGACAGCCTGCAGAGGCCCACGGCACTGGGATGGGTCAGCAATTAACAGCACAATTAAACAGGGGGATGGAGGATGCTTCCAGGAATCCCATCACTCCTCAGAACCCACAAACTCTGCTGGTTTTGCTGCTTCTGGAGCCTGGGGTACAGGTGGGAAACAAGTTCACTGCCTGCTTTCACTGACAGTGAGGTTCTCCAGCCCACATGCCTCCACATGCCCTCAAATCCAGAGTTTCAGTGGAATTTCCTGGGATGCAGTAAGCCAAAGAAGTAAAACTGAGATTTCTGCATCTCTTCTTTGAGCCTAATCCATAAAAACACTCCAATCTTCCTGGCTCTCAGCGAGGAGACTACAGGCACAACCACAAGCAGGGAGGAAATACTTCCCTGACTTCTTAATTTCAACTGCAAAAAGCCTTTTAGCAAAAGCTCAATTGAAATGCAGATAAGTTTCTTCAAAGGCTTAAAAAATATATAAAAAATTATCTGAATGTCATAACAGTGTTGCCTAAAATGGATAAAGGATTTAGAAGGGGGAAAAATAATACTAAAAATAAGTTATGAAGGGTATGTAAGGTATTGATATACAGCACATGGTTTAAACTGTTAATCATTGAACAGATTCCAGTATAAAAATAAAGAGACTGAAGCTGCACATAATGGAGGAGTTGCTCTATTTATAAACTTCTCTGTGCAAAGGGCAGTGAGGGCCAGGATGAGCAGGCAGTGGAGGCAGAGGGACGCTGCTACAGAGCCCATATTTGAGGGAAAATAACCTGGGGGTTTAGTATTATTATTTTTATTATTATTTTTTAAAGCATTGTCAACAAAATCCAAGCAAGTTGCCCAGGAGCCTGTGTGCCCCAGCCATGTGAGCAGCATTTCCAGTCCTGGCATGTGACAGCTCTTCCCAATTTAGCCAGTAACTGAGTCCCTCTGACCTGTAATAACACCGCTCCCAAATTAGAGCCTTCAATTTGACTTGGCTCTGGTCCTTCCCTCACAGAGACATAAAGCATCCTTTTTCCCCCTCTCTCCCCCAGCATTCCTAATCCCATCCTTTCCCACTGCCAACTCAAACTCCCATTTAGCCTTTTCCTATTTTTTTGGCCGGGGAGGAGGGTGTTGTGGGAGGGACAAAGGGGTGCGGGCAGCGAAAGGGCAGGGAAAAAGCCCTGTGGAAAAACACCAAGACACAAAAAAAACCCCCAACAATAAAATCAGACAAAAATTCCAAGTTGGTGACATTCAGCTGGAAAAGCTCAATGACTCACATGCAAATAAAATCTGCCTAAACTCACTGCTGCATGACGCAGGCCACTGGCTCGGGCATGAAAAAGGCCGGGATGAAATCATTCCCAATTAAAAGGGAGCTTGGAAGGCTGCGAGAGCAGCGGCATCAGCGCGGCTGCCCCGGCTCAATAGGCAGCACAAAGGAAGGAAGTTCAGCGGAGTGAGAACATCCCCCTTTTCCCCTCCTTCCCACCGACACCTCGCTGCTCCATCAGTCATTCCCAACGCCGGCGCGGCTCCTCCGGCATCGCACGTCGGCGCTCGGCTCCGGCACTGCCGCTCGCCAGGAGCTGCCTGCCAGCTTTTAATGGGCTTTCCTGGAATACTAACTCCAAGGTAAAATAAAAATAAATGTGGCTACGAAGCGAGGCAACCTCCCTCCCACCAGTCAGAGGCTCCTTCCAGAGGTTTCTGTCCCGCTCTTTGAAGAATGGTCTGAGATGTTGGAGAATTAACGCTGACAAAGCCTGGACCAAATCCAGTTCCTCCTCAAATCCCTCATACAGATTTAAATCTCAGTGCTCAGGTTTTCTCTCACACTGCAACAGTGCTTTAGACCTTCTGAGTTCTGAAGCCATCAGAAATGCATGTTACAGAAATCACAGAATCATAGAATCGATTGGGTTGGAAAAGACCTCTGAGATCATCAAGTTCAACCCTTGGGCCTATTCCAGTCCCTTTACCAGATCATGGCACTCAGTGCCACGGCCAAGCTCACCTTAAAAACCTCCAGGGATGGGGAATCCACCCCCTCTCTGGGCAGCCCATTCCAATGCCTGAGCACTCTCTCTGCAAAGAAGTTTTTTCTGATCTCCAACTTCAATTTCCCCTGGCAGAGCTTGAGCCCATCGTGCCCCCTTGTCCTATTGCTGAGTGCCTGGGAGAAGAGACCAACCCCCACCTGGCCAGAACTTCCCCTCAGGCAGTTCTAGACAGTGCTGAGGTCACCTCTGAGCCTTCTCTTCTCCAGGCTAAACACCCCCAGCTCCCTCAGCCTCTCCCCACAGCACTTGTGCTCCAGTCCCTTCTCCAGCCTTGTTGCTCTTCTCCGGAGTGACCCGTGGCTCAGGAATGAGGCAGGGAATGGGATATCAAGGATTCCCCTTATGCAACATGAGCACTGGGCTTTGTATCCTGCCCCTTCCATGGGGCTGTGCTATGGACCAGGTCAGTGGCCTCCTCCAGGGTGAGAACAGTATCATAAGCAAGAAGAATAAACTCAAAAAAGTCATTTTAACCTGGATCAGGAATCACAGCATGGCTCTACAAAACACTTCTGGTGCTCCATCTAAGCAAATAAACCTAAAAATAAGTGCTGGCCTCTCTTCATGCCCCCAAAATGGGGTTCTGGGGATCATCCAGTGAGCATCTCCCACCTGGAGTTTGGCATCCAGCCCTGGGGCTCACAATAGAAGGACACTGGAATGAGTCCAGAGGAGGCCATGGAGATGCTCCAAGGGCTGGAACCCCTCTGCTCTGGAACCAGGCTGGGAGAGCTGGGGGGGCTCAGCCTGGAGAAGGGAAGGCTCCAGGGAGACCTGAGAGCCCCTTCCAGTGCCTAAAGGGACTCCAGGAGAGCTGGAGAGGGACTTGGGACAAGGGATGGAGGAACAGGACAAGGGGGAATGGCTTCCCCACTGCCACAGGGCAGGGTTAGATGGGATATTGGGAAAGAATTCCTGGCTGTGAGGGTGGGCAGGCCCTGGCACAGGTTGCCCAGAGAAGCTGTGGCTGCCCCAGCCCTGGAAGTGTCCAAGGCCAGGTTGGACAGGGCTTGGAGCAGCCTGGGCTGGTGGGAGGTGTCCCTGCCCATGACAGGGGGCAGAATGTACGACCTTTAAGGTCCCTTCCAACCCAAAGCAGTCTGTGATTCTGTGATCCACCCAGGATGCAGGAGGACAGTACCTCAGGCATCTGGAATGGTCACAACTGCACCTCACCTCAACTGGGGTAACACAGGAGAAACCAGGTGACCAGCTGCACATTTACTGGGAAAGTGGGGGCTGATGTGCCTGTCCCAGGGATTAACCCCAGTCCTGAGCTTTTGGAAGATCCCAGCCCAAGCCAAAGGCTCCTCAGCATTCCCGTGCTCCGGCCTGCAGTGGCTGCAGGGGCAGGGTGTGAACAGGTCCTTAAAAGGGAACTGGGAGACACCAGCCTCCTGTCAGCGAGCCTGCATTTGCTCCAGAGGAATCTGCACCTCCCTGGGGGGGCGGAAAAAGACCCCTATAAAAATAATATCTGGAGGTCTGGGAGCAGTGAAAGGCTGTGACTGCCTGCAGGAGGGCATCCTGCTGGCCCGGGCCATCTGGTCACCCACCCCTGGTGACACTGCCCTCCCTTCACCACCAGATGCTAATTCCTTTCATCCTGCCTGGCCCTCCACTGGTGTAATTTTAGGGCTGTGAATAGGCCCATCTGCCTTTGAGATGCTCATTTATTTTTGGCTAAGCCCCCCCTTTCACCACTCCCTCCTTAAAGGAAGTCCAGAGCAGGAGCTGTTGGGAAGAACAGTGTTCCTGGTCTGCTCCTCTAATCACCAGGAATTAAGGAGCTGTCTGGAGGATGCTCTGCACCACTGTCACTCAGCAGACTGGGGGTGTCATTATCTTCAAAGCATTCTGCAAACACTTTTCCCTTCCTCCCTGTGTTGTCACAGCAAAGGAGTAATTATTCCCTTCTCCCTGAATATGGTGGGCTTGGTCCAGCACCCTGGAGCTCAGCCAAGACGTGCTCAGCAAAATTTAACAAGGCCAAAGTAAAGCTTAAAACAAACTGGTTCCTATCTTTGGATGCTGGGGACTGCCACTGTTGCTTCCTGTCCCACAGCAGACATGGAAATGGGGAAAATAAAAATAAATGCTGGAACCACACTGGCCTAGGGTGCAATTTCTATGTAATTAAGAGGAAAAGCAATGCCTGGAGGGAAAGAAGTTTTAAGTAAAGTTTTGCTTTTATACACATCTAAGTGCTATGAATAAAAGTCATTGTCACAATTATGGAAAAAAATAATTAGCAAAATACTGCACAGAAATCCTGCAAACCCTCTCATGCCTGAGGTGTGTCTGGGCACAGTGGGCACCACCGAGCCCCTGTGGAAAGAGGAGAGCAGGGGCTGGAGGGAGAAGTTTGTGTGCCATGTCATGCCCATGGCACTGCTGTTTCAAAACTCAGCATCCTGAACCTGAAGCAGCTGCCTGTATCCCTCAACAAAGCTTTACTGGGAGCAGAAAGGAACTGGGAAGGGAGAACCTCCTTGGTGGCCCCAGGTGGCTCTGGGTGTGCAACAACACACTCCTGGTTGGGAGCTGCCCACCTCCTGGCAGGAATGTTGGATTCAATCCTTGGGATATAAACAGTGGATCCTCCTCCATGTGCCAGCCAAAGGCATCCAGGACCACTTGGGAGGTCAGCAGCAGTGTGGGTCTGAATCTGTGCATCTGCCAGCCATGAAATCACTGATTTTCCTTCTTTTTAGGATTCTCACAAGCTTTTGGGGTGGGTGGGAAGAGCACTCCTGCCCCTCAGGTAACCCCTTCCATGACCAACCAGCTCCTTGCACAAACCCAGGTTGGGCAAACCTTGGGCAGCTCTCCCAAAACTTTGGTTTTTTGAACATGAGAAAGGCTGTGGTTCAATCTGAGGTTTGGTCCAGTCCTCAGCTGTCCTGTGGACCTTCAGGAGCTACAGGGACACAGAGCCTATTGCTGGAAGACAGTGTTGAGCACCAGAAAATACACATATGGAGGAGCTCCCCTTGCTGAAGAGCAAGAGCCTGTTATGCTGCCAAGTTCCTCACAGGGCAACACAACCAGGACTTCAAAAAAAGAATTTCTATGCAGTGCTTGAGGTGTTAAAATCAAGCCCTGGCTTTGGCTGGCCACAACTCTGCCCTGCAGGAGTCTGGGGAAACACCTGGTTGCTCATTGCTTCAAATTCTCTGCAGTAAATAAAAGAAAAAGTAATTTAGCAGATCTGATCAGACCTGAGATTTGACAAGATTTCCTCCCTGGGTAAAAACTGACCCACTTTGCCTTGGCTTTAAGGTATGAGGAACAGAAAACTACAATAGCTTGGCTGTGAATTGAGGACAAGCAGCTACGCCCCCACACTGGGATGCAGAAGTCCCAGGAGGATTCAGGGGATGCAGAAATCCCTCCCTTCCCCTTTCTGCTGTCACATCACCCAGAGCAGAGCACTTGACCAAAGCCAGCAATGAGTCACCGCGAGGAGGAGACTTTCTAATTTCACCCGCTTTGATCCTGCCCTGAAGTGCCAACGTCAAAGAGGAGGGAGGGGAGAGCTGGGGCTGAGTCAGAGGGAGCACAGAAAATCTGTGCATCTACAAACAGACACATTCAGAGCAAAGTGAAACTCCTCTGGTTTTGGAAACTGCCCAAAAAAAGCGACTGGAAGAGTTGGCTGTCCCCAGTTTGTAGCAGAGCAGTGGCACTCAGCTGAGTCCCTGCATCCTTCCCGGCTGTACAAGCACTCATGAGGCAGGAACACCAGGTTAAAACACACCTTTCCCTGGGAAATCCATCTTTCCTTGGGGAATTCACTGTGATACCCACTTGGCTTGTCTTCCTTTTAGAACCAGCCTCACATTTTGTTTCTCATATACCCACAAACGCTGCAGGACCTCAAAACAAAGAGTGACATTGTTCCTTCAGAATGACACGGCTGTTTGCCTGGTTTTCATGGATATCTCACAAAAGCATCCCAGGAGCTGCAAGGATTCGTTTGGGGGGGACTAAACCAACGTGACAGCACTGCAGTCACAGCTGTTTCACCAGGAAGGTTTCCAGGATGCTCCTTCCACTGAGAACACGTGACAGGGTCAGTGTGGACACTGAAATTAAAGGTCAAAGAACTCCGGTCCTTGCAATTACACATTCCCTGTAATTCCCACACCTGGCTGGGTGGTTTGGCCACACCTGGTTCCTCTCCCAAAACTGCTGATGTCCATCAAAGGCCTCAAAATTACTCTGAGGAGCCCAACTCCTGTCCCAGCTCTGAGCAATGATGAGTTTGACACTTTTTAGTGCCTGAAACCTGAAAAGCTTTCACCACTAATGCAAGTTTTCACTCCAACCAAAGTCCTCCTCCTCTCTTTGGCTAAAATGTCTACTTCCAACTACTAAAAAAAAACAAAAGAAGAATTTGAGATCTCATTTTCTTGACCAAATTCCGTGATATTTGGGAAGAAACTTCCAACAAAAGTTGTGGAGGGAGTGGGAGGAAAAGACTTCCCTGCAAAGGAAAATCTCCTTCCCTGAATCTTTTTTCCCCTGAAGAGCAGCAACATGTTGCAATAACCCACATGGAAGGATTCAACCCTCACTACTCGGAAGTGATGAACAGAAGTAACAGGATTTCTGGAAGCTGCTGACCTCTCTCTTATCCTCCAGGCTGCTGATTCCAGCTGATTGGAGCCTCAAGTGGCTCTGAGCCAATCTAAGGAGACACAGCAGCAAATGTGCAGAAATCCAGTAAATTAGGAGAGATAAACAACACTCAGATGGGTCCAAATGCCCGACCAGTTCAGGGCTGACCAAAAACTAAAAATATTGTTAAGGGCATTGTCCAAATGCCTCTTCAGCACTAACAGGCCTGGGGCATCAACCACCTCTCTAGGAAGACAATCCCAGTGTCAGACCATGACTTGGGAAAGGAATCACAGAATCACAGAGTGTTTTGGGTTGGAAGGGACCTTAAAGACCATCATGTTCCAATCCCCTGCCATGGGCAGGGACACCTTCCACTATCCCAGGTTGCTCCAAGTCCTGTCCAACCTGGCCTGGGACACTTCCAGGGATGGGGCAGCCACAGCTTTCCTGGGCAATCTGTGCCAGGGCCTGCCCACTCTAATTATGAAGAAATTCTTCCTAATATCTAATCCAAATCTACACTCTTTTAATTTGAAGTCATTACTCCTCGTCCTTCCAAATGAAATATTCTGCTCTGTTCTATTCTATTCACTCCTATTCCATCCTCATGCAATTCCATGCAGCTGGGCTCTATTGCAGGCACATCTACCCTGCACCAAGACCCAATTCCTGAACACCTCCAGGAATTTGGGCTCTGTCTGGAGAGGCACAAACTGCACCCACCCAGCATGGGAGAGCCAGAGAAAGGCTTTACTATGTCAGGACACAGCAAGAGCATCATCCCACCCAGACCTACATCTGCAACCTCCAGCTCAGGGGGAGAGCTGGTCTATATCCCAGTTCTCCACTGGAAAAGTGAAGCTTCCAGCTCAAAGGGATTCCAGCAACTGCTCAGACACTCCAAGTTTCCAAATCTCTTTGTGTGGTGCAAAGGGAAACTTCAGGATGGGTTTTACACTACTCTGAGCTATCCTCTGCCTCCTCCAGCTTCCCATCATGTCTCCTCCTGGTTTTAGGAAGAGAAATATCTTAAGCAGAGGGGAATTGCAGGATGCAGCTCTCCAGCACACTGGCAATCCCTTAAAGACAGGCATTCACACGAGTAATGCTTGCAAAGCCCCTGCTCCTCCTCTGGGTGACTTTACAAGCAAGAACACAGCAAGAGACTTGTTAAAGGCAGAAAATTGGACACCAGGAACAAATTCCCTGCTCTGCCACTTTCCACAGTCCCTTTGCTGCTGTGGAATACGAGCACATGGACACTGGACAACAAACTGCCATTCTCAACATGAAGCAGCGCAACAAGAAAAGCTGCAAAACAAACACTGAGAGGTTTAATATGGAAACGCAGCAGGAGGGAATGTTATTCCCAGAGATGCTTCTCCATCAGATGCTGACAATGAGTTCAGAGCACGAAACAGCACCAGCTTCAGCAGGACCTGCTCACAGCAGCACAGGGAGGAGCTGGGGAAGGTGGTGAGATGCCCTGGTTTCCCACTCCCACCATATACCACCACTGGGAAATACTGGAAAACAGGGTTTGGGGAGAAATCACAGATGCAGTAAATTCCTGGCTTGATAAAGCAACCAATGTGAGGCCTTGCTCAGCTTTCAGACCTTATAATGGCCACCACTGTTTGCAGAAGGACGTTATTTTGGGATGAAACATGACAGGCTCTTGGGGCAGTGGCAGGAAGGCCAGGAGAAGTGTCTCCTGCTCTCCATGGGACCTGGGACCTCGTGAACCACTTCCTGCTGCCCCTATCCCACACCTTCTGTCACACACTGCCTGCCCATGATGCCACCTGGATGGGACCAGGACGCTGAACAAAAGGTAGAACAGAATAGAACAGAACAGAACAGAATAGAATAGCACAGAAGCTTATTTATTTTCTACCAGGATCCCAGAGGACTTTCACCCCCTGCATACCTTCCCAACATCCTTTCCCCTCTGCCCCTCAGTGAGGACTCCTCGCAGGAGCTGACAGAGATGGACTGATCCCAAAGCTTTGATAGTGCTCAGTGCAAAAGCCATGGAGCCGCAAGGCTGGAGCTCACCAGCATCTCCATCCTTGGACCAGCCTTCCCTCTTGTCAAGTACTTTGACAGGAATCATAGAATCATAAAATCAGTTGGGTTGGAAGAGACCTCCAAGATCATCAAGTTCAACCCTTTATCCAACCCCACTTCGATTACCAGATCATGGCACTCAGTGCCACGGCCACCTTAAAAACCTCCAGGGTTGGAGAATCCACCCCCTCTCTGGACAGGCCATTCCAAGGCCTGACCACTCTCTCTGCAAAGAATTTCTTTCTGCTCTCCAACTTCAATTTCCCCTGGCAGAGCTTGAGCCCATCGTGCCCCCTTATCCTATTGCTGAGTGCCTGGGAGAAGAGACCAACCCCCACCTGGCCAGAACTTCCCTTCAGGCAGTTCCAGACAGTGCTGAGGTCACCTCTGAGCCTCCTCTTCTCCAGGCTAAACACCCCCAGCTCCCTCAGTCTCTCCCCACAGCACTTGTGCTCCAGTCCCTTCTCCAGCCTCATTGCTCTTCTCTGGCCCCGCTCCAGCCCCTCAATCTCTTTCCTCAACTGAGGGGCCCAGAACTGAACACAACACTCAAGGTGTGGAGTTTAAAGCTTCCTGCACCTTCAGTGGCAGCACAGGAGACGTGGCAGGGCACTTTGTCAATGGAAGATGAGTGGCAAAGCCAGAGCTCTTCAAGCCCTGCTGTCCTTGACATCAAGGCTGACACCTCCCACTGTTCTGTATCACAATGATTTTCCACTACATCAAAAACATCAGGGCTGGGTTAGGAGACCATTCCCTCATCCTCAAACCATCTCGGTCATCAGAGCAAGTACCAGCCCAACAAGGCAGTGGAGAATCACCTCCCTGTGACTCAGACCTGCCTCTGGGTGACAGATGTCCAGGAGGACTTGGTTGCTGGCCATGGTGTCACCCACCACTGGTGTTTCACAGGGATTCACTGCTGATGGGATTGGGAAGCTGCCTCCCCATGGCAACTCAGTCCTCTCAGGCAGGGACCAAAAACTGCCCACCCAAGGGGAAGAACTGCAAAGTGGACAGGGGAGGTTTGGGCTTTGAGAGAGCAAAATAACATTCAGATGTTGGGGGAAAGCAAAGCAACCCAACCTTTGAGAACACTTCTACATCTTTTGTTTGAGGCATTTTCTGGGGAACTCCATGAAATTGTAGGTACCCAACAGCCCCAGCAGCTGCTGAGTCCTGTGCAAACTTTGAATTAAAGGAGGTTTTTGTTCTCCCCAGCTCTTAAAATAAAAAGTCCGTTTCTCCAGCCTGGCTGAACTTCCCCACACTGCAGTGCAACCCCCTCCCAGCCCTGCCAGCAGTGGGTTACAGACTCATGGCCTTACCATACAAACACAATTTCCTGCACACTTGCACCACAGCCCCTAAATTCTCTTGTGGTCTGAACTTCATGGGCTGCTGGTTTTAATATTTTCAGATGCTGAAGGTAAGTCAAGTTCCCTGAGAGTTCCAGCCACTTTCTTTAATTGTTTTTCTTTTTGGAAAGCACATTTTCTGTGATGCTGCAGAAGGGACACAAGCCAGTGTGGGAAGACACAAAGGTGGCTCTGGACACAGCTGGGTCCTGCCATCCCTGACTCTCAGCACATTTTTTCTAACACACTGATGGGGCTGTCTGGAAATACAGTTGCTTCCAATCTCTCTTCATGTAAAGACCAAGTCAAGTTACTTTTCATTACGTAGATATGTCTATTATCAATATAATTTATGGCTTGGCATTATTCAGGGAGACTAATGAAGGATCCTTGTTTCTAAAGATAAAACATCTTTCCAAACCCTTCCCATACACGGACTGCTTGTTCAGAGTGCCTGCATTATTCATCAGTGACATCAGGGCACTCTTGCAGTGCCTTTCCCAGAGCAGTGTCCTCCTCAGTGAGCTGCTCCAGGTGGGATGAGGAGACCCAAACCCACCTTCTTCTCCCAAACAGGGCAGTTAAAGTCCTCTGGGATTCTCCAGATGAATGGGGCTGGGACTTCTCTACACCATTTCTCCCCAGAAGTCTCCCAGCCTTTCACAGTGGGGTTTATATTCCAGCCTCCTCCTGAAGGAATTTTCTGAGCCAAAACCCAGAGGAACATCAAGCTGATGATGGTGATGGATTAATTCAGATTTGCAACCTGACCATTTGCCACACTGCAACACCACAGGTTGGCTCCTGGTGCTTCTCTGATCATGGACTGATGTGACTGATTTGTGCAAAACATCTTTCACCTCACAGAGTGATGACTCAGAACAGCTCCTGAGACCCAAGGGACAGGAGAGCAGGGCTGTCCTTGGGAGCTTTTGATCCTGCAGCACCTTCTGTACAATCACAACAATTTAGATTGGAGAAGATCCCTAAGATTGAGTCCAATCATTAGCAAGGCCACCATTAAATCATGTCCCCAAATGCCACATCCACGTGGCTTTTGAATCCTTTCAGGAATGGTGACTCCAGCACTGCTCTGGGCAGACTGTTCCAAAGCCTGACCTTTGCCACACTCTGATGCTGGGGAGTCTCTGGGCATCTTGCCAGGCCAAGTTCCCCAAAGTTCTCAGAGAAGCCAAGGCAGGTGGCATGAGCAGCAGCACCTGCTCAGCCACTGCATGACAGAGTAAGGACGTGTTTGTCACTTCTCCCTGGCCTGTTTCACAAGCTTTGTGGCTACTGTCACACCCTGGGCACCCTCACACCTCACAGGGGTGAGGCCTTCATGGGAAAGCAAAAACACAAGCTGGCTGGCAGGGTGGTTGCAGGGCATCTACAGGGATCAAAGCTGTGAGCACCAACTCCCACGAAACTTCAACACCAACAGGCACAAAGACCTCACCCAAGAACCAACAACAGAACAGTCAACCCTGCTGTGGATGTGAAGCAGAGCCCCCGTGCTGTAAGGTCCTAAAAAACATTTATCTTGTGACAGTGCTGTGTCCAGTGAGCCATCTGAGTGAGCACTATTGTAGGAATGTCCAAGCCAAGCCCACCAGGTCAGTGTTGCCCAACCCTGGTCACAGCCCTGCACTGGAGATCTGGAGCTGGACAACACTGCCTTGCACTGCCCCAAACCAGACTCTGGTGCAATGCTGGTCACACCAAGAGAAACCCACCACCAACCTCACTCCATCTCAGAGAATCACATCAGAGCTGAAGAAAACCCTCAGTGCTGGCAGAGGAACAGGACCAGGCAGGGAAGGAGGCAGCAAATCCCTCTGACACTGTATGGAACACAGAGATCCTCAGTGACCAGCATTTGGGAACTTGCTTTTGATCTCAGGTTATGCCTGTAGCCTCTCTTTGATGAAACCTGCATCCCATAAACAAATCCCAGGCCAGGGGAGAAACAGGGTAATCAAACATCCCAGCTTGCTGTTGAATTTCCCCAAATAAACAGCATGCTCACAATATCACCAACCCAAACCATGCTCATCCTCCCCAGCTATCACCACCTCAGCCATCCAGACTCTGGTGTCCTTCAGCAAAGTTGTGTCATGGATCTTCATCATCCTCCCTGTACCACTGCAGCAAAACAGAACCTTTGCTTCAACCAAGACCCCTCTTGCTCAGTGTGTTCACACACAGGACAGGACGGGAACTCCAGCCCAAAAGACACACTCCATGGAAGAGCAGTTCATGATGCCAAGGAGCAACACTGGAAAACACCACCACCATCCACCAGCACCTCTAGCAGTGAAATCCACAGCTCCCACAGAATTACTTCCAGTCAGACAGAGAAGTCTGAGTCCCTCAGTCTCACACCCACAGCCCCAGGTGTCCAGCAGAAACCACAGCTCCCAGAGACTTCCCCACCTGCAGTGACAGGGGAGCTTCCAGGAAAGAAAGAGGGCTCAGGGCAAAGAGCATTGGTTTATTCATGAGGGACAATTTGTTTGCAATAAGGGCACCAAAGCACTGGACCAAGGAGCCAGGAGAATCTTCATAGAAAGCGTTTAAGAGCAGAGAAGACAAGTGTGTCTAAATTGGCACAACTCTACTAGTGCAGGAATATAGAAAAGTGACTTTGATGCTCTTTTCAGGGGTCTATATAGGAGGTATTTTCAGTAACTTTATAAACTATATTCATTCAGGAAATTCAAAGGCAACTATTCCAAGGGGTATCTGCTTCACTTGTTCTTCTTGAGGATCCTGCACACACCAACTGAAGCTCCCCCTGCAGAGCAAGGGAGGGCTGTGCCATGGAATCCTGGAATGGTTTGGTTTGGAAGGGACCTTAAAGACCACCCATCCCATCCCCTGCCATGGGCAGGGACACCTTCCACCAGCCCGGGTTGCTCTGAGCCCTGTCCAACCTGGCTTTGGACACTTCCAGGGATGGGGCACCCACAGCTTCTCTGAGCACCTGTGCCAGGACCTGCCCACCCTCCCAGCCAGGAATTCCTTCCCAATATCCCACCAAACCCTGCCCTCTTTTAGTGGGAAGCCATTTCCCTTTGTCCTGTCCCTCTATCCCTTGTCCACAGTCCCTCTCCATCTCTCTCAGAGCCCCTTTAGGCACTGGAGGGGCTCTGAGGTCTCCCTGGAGCCTTCTCTTCTCCAGGCTGAACAACCCTTGTTTTATTCCCACAGACCTGCAAAGGTGAAGTCGAGCTGCACTCCAGGCAGAGATGCAGATCCTCCCTGGCTGAGCCGGACTGTGGCTCCTTATTGCTCAACAGAAACAGGATAATTCACACCTGCTGGGACAATTTCTCACCTCTGGCAGCTGAAACCACATAAACCAGTTGGATGCTTACAGTCAACAAGTTTCTCCACCTCCTCTGCAGTTCAGTGAAATTGTTTGTAAGATCCTTTGTCTAGAACAACACAGACAGCAATGTTTACTTAAAAACAAACACGGAGGACAGAAAGTGCTTTTCCTGAGCTTCCCAAGGCACATGGGTTCCACTGGAAGGCTCAGAACCGGCGGGGAGGGGAGTCCTGCTGAACAGCTACAGTAGGTGATCCGACCAAACATCTGAAAGGCTGGAAAAACAGCCTCAGAAAGCATCAGCTCCCTCACTTCCATGTAATCAGATACAATGCTAGCCAACAAAATCCTGGGCTTAAGAGCCAATCCAAGTTTTCCTTGGCTGGCAGACAAAATTTGCTTTCTGTTTTTTAACTCCACCAGCATAAGCTACTCCTGAGAAACAGATTTTGCCTGCACTGTATTGTAAACGAGTCAATAAGAACGTGATTTAGAGGAGTCAGTACTCAAGTGCTCGGGGTGACGTTTTTCCATTTCTCATTGCTGAGCCAATGCCCTACTCCCACCTTTGTGTCTGGCATGCAGGAATCCTGTCTAGGGCAGCAATGAGTGATCCCCCAGTGATTTATGAATGATTTTCCACCACCCTGAGCAGATATATTCTGGTTTAGAGCCACTGCATTGACACGTTTGTTGTGTCAAGCTGCCCTTGCCCTTAAGATCTCCATGAGTGCACAGGTGAGATTCCACATGGAGGAAACAGTGTCCATCCAAAGGATTCCATGTATGCAATAGGAGAGGAATTAGGGCTCCATCAGTGGCATCCTTCAAAAAAAATCCACCCATTTCCAGGGAATGAGGAGGACAAGGATACCAACAACTTGACAATTTTATTTTTATCAGCTGAATAGTTTTCAGGCAGGCAGTGAATCCTGGAATAAATATGCAAGACCACCATGATTAAAGGATGACCTGTGCAGCCTTAACTAATACATATATATGCACACACAAAATATTTTATAATCTTATCCATTTGGATAATTGGCCTGTTCAAATTCAAGTACAAAGATTTTTCTGAAGTGGGAGATTTGGAAGGTTCTAGATTCCTCTCAAGAGCTGCACAATCTTTTTACCAAACTTTCTAAATCCACATAAGGACAGACAGTGTGTGAAACCTTGTGACCTAAAGGTGAGTATTTCAGTGTGTTGTCTAAGGCAGCAGTTGGACATGATGATCTTAAAGGTCTTTTCCAACCTAAACTATGATTATGTAGGTGTGTACTTGGATAAACACACTGGTTTTGCAAGAAAAGATCATTCTAAAGGTCTAAAGGCAGAGCATGTGCCTTGCACTGTGAGCTCACACAAGTGCAGGATGCACAGATGGGATTTTTCTGTCTTCACAGGTCAATTACAAGCCCCAACAGGTTGCTAAGAGCCCTTCAAGGCTTTATTTTTTTTTTTTTTTTGACCAGCCACCCATGTCCAGGGACAGGATCTCCAGGACAGGAGGCACAGCAGCACATCAGATACAGCAACCTCATGACCACGGGTCTAAAAATACACTCCTGGTATCACAGCAGGCCAGGAATAGACCAGGAAAGGAGGATGGATGAAGCTGTTCTGACAGGATTTTCTTTCTTTTGTCTTTTCACACCTCCCAAAGGCAGCAACTGTGAAAAATTAACCCTGAGAGATAAGTCTTCGTGCCTGGCTCCAATGGGACCTCCTTGCTCTCCACAGCTCCCTGACAGGAGGAACCAGATGGAGATTGGGGTCTTCTCCCAGGTGACAAGTGACAGGACAAGACGAAATGGCCTCAAGTTGCATCAGGGAGGTTTATAATGGATATTAGGGAAAATTTCTTTACAGAAAGGGTGGTCAGGCATTGGAACCAGCTGCCCAGGGAAGTGGTGGAGTCCCCATCCCTGGAAGGATTTAAAAGCCATGTGGATGTGGCACTTGGGGACATGGATTAGTGGTGGCCTTGGCAGTGCTGGGGGAATGGCTGGACTCAATGATCTTAAAGGTCTTTATCAAATTAAACAATTTCATGAATCTATGATTTTCACAACACCTTTTACTCTGAACCAGTGTCTTCCCTGGCTGAAGGGACCAAAAACCTTAAAAGCCCAGAGTTATCGATCTGCTTGTCACAGCACAGAGAGGGAAAAGTGTCACCTGTCTAGAACACACACAGTTGAGCTCAGAGTGCCAAGGAAGATCCCTCCAGGTGCTGCATAAAGGGCACTTTATAGGGAATAAGTAAAGAGAAACCACTTCCAGGTAACCCAAGGGCCTGACATGAGGCTGGAATGTCCCATCTTCACCCCAAAAAGTGACTGGCATTTTCAGATCAAGGCTGGAATAAGAAACACAGCAGGTCTGGGGAGAGACCCAGATAAGAAAAACTAACCCACCAAAAAAAAACCCACCATGAGACTATTCAGTGGATGGGAGGGCCAGGAAGGGCTGGACTGTGGTCATTTACTCTGCTTGGCTGATTAGGAGAGAAAAGGTGGGTTTACAGGAGGCAAGCCCTGCAGCCTGTCCCGCAGCATCCCTGCCAAGTACCCTCGGGAATGCTGACATTCCCGAACTGAACCCCACACTGAGTCCACCCAAACCCCCAGTAAACTGCTGCAAAGGTTAATCACACCACAAACTAAAAAACCCAAACCCCATCTACAGCCTGAACGTCTCCAGCACCCACTTCCAACCTTTCCTGATTTTAAAACCAGCTCCTGGCCCTCCAACAAAACCACCCATGCTGGTATTTATAGATGGATGGATCAATTCCTTGTGTCCTCCCAGATACACCAAATGACTCAGTTTCCTTACTCATTCCCCAAATGCAGGATGCCTCAAGGACTTCTCCCAGGTGCACTAAGTGCTGACAGGGGACTAACAGATTTATCCCCCAGGCAGCACATCCTTTATTCACTGTGTTATCCCCTCCCACACTGGTGCTGGCTGCACCCAACATCTCCCTCCAATGACCCTCTGCTTAACATGCTAACCAGAAAAATCACCTTTCCATTCGAGTTCATCAGCATTTAAATGAGTGTGAGTCCCTTCAGGGGTTGGACTTGCAGGGGGGAGGACACGGGGAGAAATTATGAGATAATTAACACCCAGCTATTGATCACAAAGCCAGAGGGTCCTTCATTCCCCAATTACTTTCTCCAGTAGCTGGCCCTCTCCTAATCTGTAGTCAACACACCTTCCCCAAACCTGGGTTTGCTACCAGGGAATTTATGACAAGATGTGGAGGGGACAAATCCTAGAACTCCACATTCCAAGTGAGATGTGACCCACAGCATGTGAGGTACAACAGCGTGGAGGGGAGAGCCTCATCTTTACTTAAATTCATAAAATCACAAAGCCTGGAAAAGCACTCCAAGATCACCAAGTCCAACAGTTCCCCCAGCACTGCCAAGCCCACCAGTAACCCACGTCCCCAAGTGCCACATCCACATGACTTTTGAATCCCTCCAGGGATGGGGAATTGCCCTGGGAAGTCTGTTCCAATGCTTGCAAAGAAACTCACAAAGAGAGGTGAGAACCTTGCTCCCACCTCCACCCCCACATGGCAAATTCAACTGATCTCTTCTCCTTTGGCAGAGGGTTTTGCATAGCCCCTCACCACTTCCATGAGCACCCTCAGAGCCAACAGTGTGCCCAGGTGGCCAAGAAGGCCAATGGGATCCTGGCCTGGATTCAAAGCAGTGTGGCCAGCAGGCCCAGGGCAGTGACCCTTCCCCTGGACTCTGCCTTGGGGAGGCCACACCTTGAGTGTTGTGTTCAGTTCTGGGCCCCTCAGTTGAGGCAAGAGATTGAGGGGCTGGAGCGGGGCCAGAGAAGAGCAACGAGGCTGGAGAAGGGACTGGATGTGGCACTGAGTCTCCTCTTAAACACCTCCAGGGACAGAGAATCCACCATGTCTTGATCCAACCCCTTGGATCAAGGGTTGGACTTGATAATCTCAGAGGTCTCTTCCAACCCAACTGAGAAGAGCAACGAGGCTGGAGAAGGGACTGGAGCACAAGTGCTGTGGGGAGAGGCTGAGGGAGCTGGGGGTGTTTAGCCTGGAGAAGAGGAGGCTCAGAGGTGACCTCAGCACTGTCTGGAACTGCCTGAAGGGAAGTTCTGGCCAGGTGGGGGTTGGTCTCTTCTCCCAGGCACTCAGCAATAGGACAAGGGGGCACGATGGGCTCAAGCTCTGCCAGGGGAAATTGAAGTTGGAGATCAGAAAAAAATTCTTTGCAGAGAGAGTGCTCAGGCATTGGAATGGGCTGCCCAGAGAGGGGGTGGATTCCCCATCCCTGGAGGTTTTTAAGGTGAGCTTGGCTGTGGCACTGAGTGCCATGATCTGGTAAAGGGACTGGAGTTGGACCAAGGGTTGGACTTGATGATCTTGGAGGGCTTTTCCAACTCAATCGATTCTATGATTCTATGATCTCCTCCTCATCCCAGAATCCCTGCTTTTCCTGCATAATAGGTGCTGGGAGCTGCATCCTTCTGCTCCGGCCTCCTAGTGAGTGAAGAGGACGGTCTGCAGCAGAACTGTGACCCTCTTTGCCAGGGGGGATGGATGGAGCAATGGATGGAGCACAGCAACAGAAAATGGTTCAGGGCATGTCCTGACAGTGCATCACTGCCTAAGGAAATCAGGGAATTAGGGAAAAGTCCAAAGTGGTAGCTACAACCAGGCTGCACAGGGACCTGCTTTGTATCTGCCCTTCCAGGTGAAGCGCCGAGCAAGGAGACACGGATGGAACAGGGCTGGGCTCCTTATCCCCCCTCCCTTCTTCTTCAAGGGCTGTAAAGTGCCTGAAAATAGAACATTTTGTAATGGCACAAAAAAAAAAAAGTAAAAGAAGCAGAACTGGGTCAATCAGCAAATGGGCTGATTTAAGAGCGAAGTCACAGCGTTCGTAATGGGCTAAAAACGGCGCTGATGCGTTGCCGAGAAAGAATATAATTAAGAGGCTTTTTAAAGCGGCGCTTCCCCACCCCAGCCACAGAAATCACAGCTCACACTACCAGGATTGCTTCCACCTCATGGAGCAGGAATGCGCTGGCGTGCCGCAGGCTGGCCGAAGAATGCGGAGTTTCCGTGGGCCGGGAGAAGATCCCGACCGGCAGCGGTTCCCGGCATTCCTGCGGGGGAACATCACTGCGATCCAGTTGTACAGCACAGCGGTGGGAATGGGGCTGGGGGGACAGCTGAGGTTCGGTCCTTTGGGTGTTCAAGGAAAAGGGCTGGGAAAGCTGGTGCAGCCCAGTGGGGAAGGGAATGAAAGGCAGATGGAATGATTGGATGGGTGGTGGGGCATCTCTCGCTGGAGGTTCTTCCCAGGGATGGCCCGGGAGGATCTAAGGAGTACTTATATAAGGAACACACCTTCCAACAGTTCATTCAAGAACGAGCTTCTTGGAAGAAAACTGGACTAATGAGGTGCAGATGGCCCAGCCCAAACAGGCAGCAGGCACGGCTTGGGAACTGTGGAGCGAGTAACTCCGGCCCTGCACGACCCACGGGGCACATCATCAAACCCTCTGCCTCCCCTCGGACACCAACCCCAAACCAATGGAATGGGACTCTCCTGAATTCTCCCAGGGCTGCACAACACAATCACAGAACTATTCAGGCTGGAAAAGACCTTTAAGATCATCAATTCAAATCACAAATGTGACCCAGCACAGATCCTGTACCCCTCAAAATCTGCTGGAGCCAAAGGACCAGGAGCTTGACTATGGATCCCGTAGCTACGGAAACCGGGCAAATAGTTGGGGTGAAGCCACTGCTCCATGTCCAAGGACACTGTCACGCTTTGGAAGCATCTCTGGGGACATCCCCACCCACTCTGCCCTGCCAGAGAGGAGCAGAGTGGATGAGTCAGACCCAGAAAGTTCATTCCCTCAACTTCTGCTCCTTGCTGTGATTAATTTTTGGGGTCATTAGATAAGCAGCCATTCCTCTAAACCTGTCAGAGCTAAACTGCGTGTGGTGCCACCCACCTTGGGGTCACCCAGAGCTGGTGCCCTTCTTCATAGAATCATAGAATCAATTGGATTGGAAAAGACCTCTGAGATCAAGTCCAACCCTTGGTCCAACTCCAGTCCCTTTACCAGATCATGGCACTCAGTGCCACGGCCAATCTCACTTTAAAAACCTCCAGGGATGGGGAATCCACCCCTCCCTGGACAGCCCATTCCAATGCATGATTACCTCCTTCCCCATCCCATGGGGACACCCCTTTTCCTCTTGTGTCTCAAACACAAAGCCATTTGGGATCAAGGAAAGCTCCACATCCTGAGAGTGATGGGGGGACAGGGAGCAAGTGGAAAAGGAGGGGACACAAAAAAGGGAAGCCAGAGAGAGCTGCTCCTTTTGAGAAAACCCAATCACCCCAGTCAGAGCTATTCCACCTCCCTCTAAATATCCCAGCAAGGAGCCAACACACTGGGCATGCCAAGCCCCAGCAGGTCCCCACTGGAAAATTTTGGCTGGTGCCTCCCCCTCCCTTCATACAAACCCTCGCGCTCCCTCTCTCACAGGCACGCACAGGGAAAGGGAGGGAGAGCAGAGCAGAAACCACAAGCAAATGTTCTAGTGCAGTATTTCCCCTCCTCAGACCGTCCTACTTGAGATCTGAATCGTGTTTAAGGAATTAAAAAAAAAAGAAAAAAAAAAAGACAAGCCCTTCTCCTGTGCCGGAGGCAGCTACAGCAGGACATGCTGCTCTTGCTCCCCAGTGCAAACACAGATCCCTCCACAAGAGCTTCAATAAACTGCAAAATACTTAAACATTACTGGGAAATTGAGTATTTTTTTAATATGGAAAAAATAATTGTGGTAGACGATATACATTGGGAAACCTCCAAGAGTTTGACCTTTAGCTGAGCAGTGAGGACAGTCAGACAAGTATGCCTGAGGATTGCATATACATGCAAAGGAGCTCCAGAAGATTTTCCAAACCCTCCACAAACAAATCACACAACTCTCTTAAAAAACAAAAAAGAAAAAAGAAATGTTTTCTTCTCGATTTGCCTGGTAGGGGATGCTCAGGTCAGTGTTACACATGACATTACCCAACCCCACACAGCACTCTGGGAGGTTTTATTTCACGTGGACTCCCAGCTGAATAGGAGGAATGAGCCCTTTCCCCTAATTTTAAAAGCAAAAGGGAAAAGGAAAATGAAGGGTTAGATTCCTCATTACTCCAAGGAGTCTTTGCATTGCTCTGACAACAAAAAGGAGTGTGGGGAAGAGCTCAGGAGAAACCCATTCATCTTCTGAGGATTCTTTGCTCAGCCAAAATGAGATGATTCAGCTTAAACCCAACAATCCTCACAGGAAAGTGACAACCAAACCCACCGTGCCACAGAATGACACAGGGGATTCATCCCTTATCTCTGGAAAACTGGGATTAGAGGTAACCAACCTGATGTGACCGTTTCCACCCTGCCTCCCCTACGGCCACTGGAGCTACACAATGTTTCCAGAGCTTTGGAAAAATAGTTTCAGGTTCTGCTGCCTCTATCTTGGCACCGAAACCAAGTTTCCATTAGTGAAAGGCTGAGGGATGATTTCACTTCGAGCTGAAATGGGGAAACCAGCAAAGTGAGTAAGATGCAGCTCTACATACCTCGGGGTCTTTGTCATAATAAGCCTGTGCTGAAATATGGGGGTGTATCAGCTTTTCTTGGGGGAAAAAACACCCCAAACAAGCAGGGAGGTGCCTTTAAAGAGGGTTTCTAAGCTGTGTGCCAGCTAATCCATCACCATGTGGGAAGGTGTGGGATAGGCAGTGTGGGGGGAAACGCCCAGAAGGGTGCAGGGGTATCCCAGGACAGGCAGGGGTATGGGAGGAAGGGATCCAGCCCAGGAAAACACCCCTGGATCCGGCAGGGTCTCCCCAGGCAGCAGAGGAGCAGGAAGGCAGCAGGCAGGGAACACAGGGAAGCTGATCCCCGACTCGCTGCCAGCGGCCCGGGGTTATTCACGTCCAAACAAATAATAATTCTTCTATAAATAACACGGCTGCTCCGACTTCCTGAGCGAAACCCTTCTCTTCTGGAGCTCCCAGAGGTGGAAGGAAATGGCGTTGACTTGAGGAGCTCATTGCAAGCCTCGGAACTCCCCACCACCCATGGGGGGATCACAGACCAGCTCCTGTCCTGTCCCCCCAGAGCCACCTCATGCACGTGTGACACTCACCAGCTGCCCAGCAGAGCCGCTCAGTGCACCACAAGGACAAAACACCCCTTGTTTCTCCTTCTTTCCTGACTTTTTCCTTCCTTTCATGCCACAATAATGAGTTTTGCAGTTGGAGCCATTAAGTGACAGCTCCTCACACACATTAAAGATGCACCTTTTAGGCATTTCTCTGGCCAAGCACAGCAAAGGCATCCTGGAGTCAATAAGCAACAAGACACATCCATGGTGAGGAGCCAGAAGGTGCTGCCAACATCCCTGAGCAGTGGGGATGCAACAGGAACCCAGACCAGGCAGGTGATGGAGGGGGGAAATGCTCAAGTATTCCCAGGGTTCCATTGTCTTTGGAGCATCTTGGTCCATCTTGCTGCTGGGCAGCCTGGAAAAGCCATGAGCATCCACACTGCCATGGGTATGGGAAGAATGGTCCTGCAGCTGAGCCCTGCTCTGAGAGAGCTGAGGCTGTTCCCAAACCTCCTGCTTCCTGAGACAGCATCCACACTGCTATGGGTATGGGAAGAGTGGTCCTGCACCTGAGCCCTGCCCCAAGGGAGCTGTGAGGCTGTTCCCAAAACCTCCTGCTTCCTGAGACAGCCATCTGTCTAGACAGAGGACATTCCTTGCCCTCCACCAGCCCAGTGGCTGGTATGAGCCATGCCCTCACTTGTCAAGGGCAGGATCCAAGGTGAAAGCCCCCAGGGAAGAATCCTAATCCTCCCTGGAAAGTCAATGATGCCTCAAGAAGGTATTTTGGCACCTGCATTCCCTGGACCTCAGGAAGTTCAGCAGGAAAATGTTCAGGTGCCTCCTCCAGCTCCAGGAGCTCTCCATGGAGAGGCAACACCTGGCAGGACACCTTGGATACCTGGGATAGCCAAGAGCCTGCCTAGATGCCCAGGAGGACACCTGCGAGGGTGGAAACATCCCTGGAAGTGTCCAAGGCCAGGTTGGATGGGGCTTGGAGTGACCTGGTCCAGTGGAAGGTGTCCCTGCCTATGGCAGGGGTGTGGAATGAGATGAGTTTTAATGTCTCTTCCAACCAAAACCATTCTGTGATTCCATGAAACCAAACCCCCAAAGGATGGATCCTGTACTGTTTCCCAGCATTAAGGTGTGACTGCAGCTGGAAGTGTCAGGAAAAATGAGATATCCCATCTCCAGACATAAGGAGCTCCAGAGAAAAACAGACAAGACCTTCTCCAAGAGGTCTGACCCACATCCTCTTCTCTCCATCCAGCAGAAAACCAGTACAGGTGGTATTTCAAAGCAGAACAGCAAAACTGGCTTTTTTTTCCTTATGCTTTTAAGGCAAACCAGGTATCTAAGGCACAGAAAGGCCTGAGTGGCTCTTCCCCTGTGCAGCTATTCTGTAACTACAACTGCCCACAGGTCCCTAAACCTTTGAACACTGGAGTCCCACTGACTGCAACAGGTTGCAGACATGAAGTTATTTAAAGCACTTTTAAAATATTAATTGACATTTGCCTTACAGAGAGGGAAAGAAAGGGAAGAGACAGAGATAGGAACCCCAGGGATCCAGACAATCCAATTTCAGGCACCTAATTAAAATTAAATTTCAATTAATTTCCAATTACTTTATTTTAAACTTATTTTGTATTTATACTTTTTTTCCTTTTGTTAGTTGCCTAAAAATGACTCTGTCCCTTTGGTTGCTTTCCAATTAAATATCATCTTGACACTCAAATTAATGCTTCTATTTGCTAACTCTGAGGTTATTAAAAATCCCTACACATTTAACTCAAGGACTTCAGGAGAACTTGACAGACATTCCCCACCTCCCCTTTTCACTACACTGGGAATGATGAATCATTATATTTACTACTATTTTCTTCACAGTGACGTGTTAAACTTCACTCAAGTGGAAACCGAAGAGCAGAATGACACGGTGGCTTTGTTGCTGTGGAGTATTTCTGGAGAACACAATGGGTTGGTTCAAAGCTTATTTTGCTTGAATTGTGCTTTTTCATTTTTTGTTATTATTTTTTTTGTGGTCAGTCTCAAGAGTTTAGAAGCAACAGATCTTTCCTTAACGTGGGGGTTGAAGAGGGAAACATCCCTGGCCTCATCTCAGTCCTGATGACTTTCTCTGCTTTGAAGGGACCAACCATGGAACAGAACAGGTCAATTCAACCAAAAGGAGGAAAATTGAGCACTTCTATAACCTCTTTACAGATGCTTCCCTATAAACTCCTCACCCTCAGCAGTTTGACTTGAACACTGGCAGCAAACGAGCAGCACTTGAATATTTAATGTGAAGCAGAGCAACTCATCCTGGTATGTTTTTATATTAAAGAAGGTTGTCATCATGTGCAGCCTAATTTTCACTCTTTCCTTACAAAAAAATATGCTCCAAATATAAATTAGGAAAGCCCTGTCTGTTTATCTGCCTTGTTCTGTATTTACATCCCACACTTTGCCTGAATTCCCCAGCATCACACAAAGCCTGGGAGCTGCTGTGGAGAGGCTGAATGGCTGATGCTGTGATAAATACCTGGAGGCTCTCTGCCACCACTAATGAGTGAAAATATGTATAGAAGTAGGAAAAAAAAGCTTTCCAAAAGTTGGAGTTACAGAGCTCATCTCTGGAAGCATTCCCACTCATTTTTGGAATCATTAACACCAGAGGGGGGAAAAAATCCAGCAAAACCTGTGGGCGTCTGAAGCCACCTCAGCTCTGAGAGACCGAGGATCTGGTTTAAAATTGGCAAAAACACCTTTCTGCAGAAAGACAAATTGCAGACAGACACGATTCAGGGCTGCTCAGGAATAAACCTGCACCAGGGATGTTTGCAGGGAAGGTAAAACAGAGGATGTGACAGCAGAGGGAACAAGAAGTGCCCCAAAAAGCTCTGCACCAGATTCATAGAATCATAGAATGGATTGGGTTGGGAAAGACCTCTGAGATCATCAAGTCCAACCCTTGGTCCAACTCCAGTCCCTTTACCAGATCATGGCACTCAGTGCCACGGCCAAGCTCACCTTAAAAACCTCCAGGGATGGGGAATCCACCCCCTCTCTGGGCAGCCCATTCCAATGCCTGAGCACTCTCTCTGGAAAGAATTTTTTTCTGCTCTCCAACTTCAATTTCCCCTGGCAGAGCTTGAGCCCATCGTGCCTCCTTGTCCTATTGCTGAGTGCCTGGGAGAAGAGACCAACCCCCACCTGGCCAGAACTTCCCTTCAGGCAGTTCCAGACAGTGCTGAGGTCACCTCTGAGCCTCCTCTTCTCCAGGCTAAACACCCCCAGCTCCCTCAGCCTCTCCCCACAGCACTTGTGCTCCAGTCCCTTCTCCAGCCTCGTTGCTCTTCTCTGGCCCCGCTCCAGCCCCTCAATCTCTTTCCTGAACTGAGGGGCACAGAACTGAACACAATATTCCTTGCACTTCACAGTCAGAAATGGGTTTTCTTCCTGAAAGCACTGCTGACATGTCATGTATTTCTTCTTTGCCTCTTTTTCTGTCCCCCAAAACCCCAGCAGAGCACTGGTTTAAATCAGAGCTGCTCCTGTTATGAACAGGAGTTCCTGGTCACTCCAAGATCTGTCCTTCCATTGGTTCCATCCCTGCACTCACTGCCTGAGAGCAGCCACTCCGGGTCACGGTGACAGATGCAGTTGTAGAAAAACACTGAATATAAACAACTCAGTAAAGTGACTCCTCTGTGCCAGGGCATTACATGTTCTTCCCAGGCTGAGCTCGCGCCGGAGCCCCGGGCGATGTGACCGAATCCCAATGGAGCCGAGCCAGGAGCGCAGGGAGCAGCAGGAGCTGTGGCTGTGCCAGATCAGCAGTGACTTACCCAAAGCACACAGGGGGACCTGTGGCTGATGACAGCAAAGCAAACACCCACATGGAGCCCAGGATGGGCACAGCAGGAGCACCGACCTCGGGTGGTGACTCTGCAGCCGGCGCTCGGATATCCTCAATGGCACATGGCAGTGCCGAGCCTGGCAGCTCCAGCCAGCCTGGAGCAAAACACTACGGGCCCAGGGATGAGCCAGGATGCTCAGAAAGCCTGGTGAGATGCTCAGAAAGCCTGGTGAGGTGCTCAGAAAGCCTGGTGAGGTGCTCAGGGGGCTGGGGAAAGGGAATACGAAAGCTGCCAGCTCCCACACATCCTGCGTGTGCTCCCTGGGCTGACAGTGACATCCCATACAGGGGTTTTAGTTTGGGAGGGAATGGGGACCCTGCCACAGCCCACTGCCACCCCCTGCACGGCCACACAGCAGGGACAAGGGCTGCCAGCTAATGAGGCCTCATTTACATCAATAAAGGAGCAAAGATGCCTCATTCTGTTGGGGTTTTTTGGGGTTTGTTTCTTGTGTGCACAGCTGAGTGACACTATGAGGTCTAAAATCCCTTTGCATAGTTTCGAACTGTGTGTACCTTCAGTACAGGGAGCTGAAAGATTCCTGGCACCAGCACATGCCCCAAAGGACTGAAATCCTACATTTCCTGCCCCTAAAGGCTTTTCACCTCCTAGAACACCCAGGGTATTGCAGGAGCCAAAACCAGGCTCCTGGTGCTCCTCATGAGGGGGTGGCCAGTTCCCCCATCAGCACGGTGGCCACAAAAGGGAAGAAAAACCATCTGCCCCACCCAGCAAAATTTGGTTTAAAACCCCAATGGAATAGGCAAGAAGTCACCACTCCCTTCAAATCACTAATGCCCACTCTGAGAAATAATGTTAGCAAAACTGCAAAGCAAACGCAGATTTTTGTTTTTAAACTGTGCGAGCAGCAGTTCCTCAGAATTCAGCTTTCCCCCAGTTTTGTTTTCCTTGTGAAATCTGTCAGTTTGAATCATTTCTCCAGATCAGGAAAGTGCTTTCTGATCCTCCATCCCCAAAACCCAACAGCTTTGCTCGTAACGCCTTTAGAAGGAAAGCAAAAAAATCTTTCTGTTCTCTTACTCCGTCCTCAAAGAGGCTGGTTTGATTCCTGATGCTCCAGCATATTTCTGTCTTTTACCACACTTCAAGGCTATTTTTTCCCTGCCAAAATATGCAAGGAAAAGCAACACAAGCCCTACAGCTTTGGGGGAAGGGCCAGCCCTGCAGCTCTTATTATCTTTGGATGTGAAGAGGGAGAGAGACAGAGACGCTGTTAATGCCTTAGATATTTCTAGATCCTACCACTGGCCTACCAAGAAGTCTGAAGTATAAAATGCCATCACATGGGGCATTAAAAAACCCACTGTAAGAGCCTAGTTTGCTTTGTTATCAGCATCTGGAGGTTTTTAGATGCAGCCAGCATGAAGGTTATCCTGGTTATGCTGCCCTTCACAAGCCTTCACCTGGGGGGTCACATCTTCCTAAACACACGTCTGGTGTCAAACATTTCATGGACCTGAACGTTTCCTTGCACCTGGAATGTGATGTGACATCCAGCTGCACATCCAGCCAGGGGAAGAGTAAGATAGGGAAAACTCAAGGTCTGGGTCACTCCCCTACAGTTCACAATACAAAGTGTGGTGTCTGTGCACATTGTTATTTTGTGGGATTAATCCCATCCCTTCCCTGCTTCAGCCCTGCCCAGCAAACACAGAATTGCCAAGTGCATTCTGCATCAACTCAAACCACTACGGTTGTGATGATCCATCATCCCTAAATCCACTGCCCAATCACATGGATGCTCTTCTCCAAGGATACACTGAAAATGGGGGGTGATATTAATTGCTGAAAAGTCAGACAGAGAGGAAGTGAAGCTTCAAAGATTTGTTTACTTCCCCCAGAACAAGACACAAACTCCTTTAATCTGTTTCCCATTAGAAAAGAAATAGCCCAAAGAGATTCCCATTGTTCTCCTGCTTCTGGCGTTGGTTTCCCAACCTTACATCTCAGCCCAGTGGGTCTGGATGGAACCCAAGGAAGTCCCCAGAAATGTTGGGCTTTTGGAAAATTAGAGTTTATACTTGGAAAGCACCAGTTTATAGGCCTTGCTGCTGAGAGGATTTCCCACATATCCCATTGGAAGGATCCCAGCACAAATCCCCTGTCAGGCTGAGGATGCAGCACCGTGTATGTCACAGGCTGAGGGATACAGAAACCACGTGGGAATGTGTCAGGAGTTCTGACAATGCACACACAGACTGTCTTTAACCTTCCCAATTTCAGCAATGAGTGTCCCAGGAGCATGAATGGCAGAGCAGGTGAACAGAATGAGATTCAGAAACCAGAGTGGTTTCCATTGGAAGGGACCTTAAAGCTCTTCCCACAGGCAGAGACACCTTCCACCAGCCCAGGGTGCTCCAAGCCCTGTCCAGCCTGGCCTTGGACACTTCCAGGGATGAGGCAGCCACAGCTTCTCTGCCCCACCTGTGCCAGGGCCCGTCCACTCTCACAGCCAAGAATTCCTCCCCAGTATCCCATCTAACCCTGTGCCATCTGGCAGTGGGAAACCATTCCCCTTGTCCTGTCCCTCCAAGCCCATGTCCAAAGTCCCTCTCCAGCTTTCCTGGAGCCCCTTTAGGCACCTGAACGGGCTCTCAGGTCTCCCCAGAGCCTTCTCTTCCCCAGGCTGAACAGTCCCAATTCCCTGTCTTTCCTCACTGGAGATGTATTCCAGCCCTTTTAGCATCTTCATGGCCCTTAAATATCCCCAACTCTGTGCTTCTCACACCCCTGGGCATCCCCAGCCATCAGTGCACTACAACCAAAGCAAAGCTCTTGGTTTTCATCCACAGCTCCATAAAACAACAGGCATCTGTTCACTGACTCCAACACAACACAAACCCAGACTTTACAGAGTTTATCCAAAGCAATTCTTTCCAGCTCAGGAAAACCAAGGCTCTCTTGGCTGAAGGACAGGCTGTGCCACTGCTGTGCACGTTGGCTGTCCTGCAACCACCCCGAGCACACAGCAAAAATGCTGATTTTTTTTCCCTTTTGATCAGCTGAGAAGGTCTCACAGGAGGTGTCTGGCTCGGCTCTGGAGACCAAGCACGGGCCCAACAGGAACAGGACTTGCTGTGCTGATGGTTTGGGAAACCACTTGTACCCCTCTCCACAGATGTTCCTCCAAACACTCCTGCTAATTGAGCGACACCTCCCTCCCTGTTCAGATGAACATATGGCTGTGTTTGTACCAGCACTGCTTTAATCCTTCCTACCAGGTGCTCTAAGGACAGGCTGGACCATGAAAGGACCATTACAGGTCTTTTTATGGAAAAAAAATAGGCTTTAGGGGTTTATTTTTCCCCTTGCAGAGACTGACCATCCCTGCAGTGTCTGGTTATGAGCCCTGGAGCCATGGCCAGGTGCCTGGCTGGAGGACACAATCCACCCCTGCTTCCCTGGGAATCCAGCTGGAAAAGGTCCAGAGAGCTCTAATTAACCAAACTGCTCGTTTACCTTCATGGAGCCGCTTTTCCCAAGGGCTCCACCGGGGATGAGGGAGGGATGCTGTGCCCTGCAGGGGCAGATGGATGCAGAGCTGTCAGCTCACACAGGTGCCAGTGTAAACCAGCCTCTCCAATGGCTTTATGACCAGCAGGACAACAGGGAGACTTGGGAACACAAAAGCTCACCAAGACAGAAGCAGCTCCACCAACTCCCTCAACATGCCAGGAAAAGTTTGCCAAGGGATACTCATGGATTCCAGGCTTTCCTCGAGGGCACCAAGGCAGTCAGCAATAGGACAAGGGGGCACGATGGGCTCAAGCTCTGCCAGGGCAAATTGAAGTTGGAGAGCAGAAACAAATTCTTTGCAGAGAGAGTGCTCAGGCATTGGAATGGGCTGCCCAGAGAGGGGGTGGATTCCCCATCCCTGGAGGTTTTTAAGGTGAGCTTGGCCGTGGCACTGAGTGCCATGATCTGGTAAAGGGACTGGAGTTGGACCAAGGGTTGGACGTGGTGATCTCGGAGGTCTTTTCCAACCCAATCAATTCTATGATTCTAAGTTCTTATTATACATAATTCCAGCTCCCCTCAAAATCAGGTTTCACCACAGGAAAGAAAAAAGGACTCTCCAGGTGAAAAGGAAACAGGGAGCCCATGTTAGACTCTGCTCCAGAGTGAAACAAGCCAACTATGGAGCCATGACCAGTTTAAAGTGAGAGGAGATAACAAGGCACATGTGGGAGAGAAAAGGGGAGCCATGGTGAAATACAAATAAAAAAGCAGAAGGCAGGAAAGTGGGACAAAAAAAGAAACCCCACCAGGAGTGATGCAGAGCTGGCTTCCAGTGCTCCAGCCCTTGTGTTTTCTGGCCTTATTTACGAAACACAAATAATCCAGCCTTCTCCGTAAGCAGCCAGATCCGGTGGAATTACATGTCTGAATACTCTTGGTAAACAGAGGGAAAGCTGTGGAAACAGCTTAAGGCAATATGCATTAACAAGGGGGCCTTTATCACTCAACCTGGCAGAGGGAAGCCCTCTGGCCCTGGCTGAAGTCTGTGCAACTGGTGTGTGTGTTCCATGGGCTGCGAGCTGGCCGGGGAGCGACCGGGATACCCCCGGCTGCATCCACTGATTTTCCCCCCTCATGATGCAGATGGGACCAACAGAGAAAGGCAGGGAGAAGGGATGCTGCTCCCCATCACTGTCCCTTCACAGGGTAGGCAGGAGAAGGGGGATGGTGAGAGCAGAACATGTAGGAATGACCTTCCCCCTCAGTGCTGAGCATCTGCCTTATCTCCGGATAAAATCCCTGACACGTACGGGAGGGATGGGCGAGGACAGGCATGGGAGAGAGGATTTCCTGCCAGAGGAGCACATCACCCACTGGAGAGAGCAGCAGGCAAGAGCTGACCCCATTTCATGGAGTTGATGGAAAATGCTGAAATCAAATCCAGCTCACCCAGAAAGCAGGAGCTCAGCTCCGGGAATGAGGGAGCGCAGTTGTCTGGCCAGCCTGGAGGATCAGCATGCTCCCTTCTGGCTGCAGGATCTAAGGATGTGGAAGTATTTTCCAGACCAAAAACACACTCATTTATTATTCAAAGATCTCCTATTAAGGAGAGCCCTGTTCCTACAGGGACAAACTCCCACCTCTGTCCAGAAGCTGCTCCAAGCTTTTTGCAAGGAATCCTCAATGCAGAGGGGTCTGTGGAGCAATTTCCTCTTTACTCACCATGGGTGAGGCAAAGGCTCCTTGGATGCAGGATGAGTGGGAGGACTCAGGCTTTTTGGCCAAGATGGTCACATCCAAGCACCCTCCCAAAGCAGAAATCCCAGTTCCCAAAAGAGGAGACTCAGAGGTGACCTCAGCACTGTCTAGAACTCCCTGAAGGGAAGTTCTGGCCAGGTGGGGGTTGGTCTCTTCTCCCAGGCACTCAGCAGTAGGACAAGGGGGCATGATGGGCTCAAGCTCTGCCAGGGGAAATTGAAGTTGGAGAGCAGGAAAAAATTCTTTCTAGAGAGAGGAATCAGGCATTGGAATGGGCTGCCCAGAGAGGGGGTGGGTTCCCCAACCCTGGAGGTTTTTAAGGTGAGATTGGCCATGGCACTGAGTGCCATGATCTGGTAAAGGGACTGGAGTTGGACCAAGGGTTGGACTTGATGATCTCAGAGGTCTTTTCCGACCCAATGGATTCTATGATTTCCTCTCCCTCCTTCCCCCAGTGAAGGATGCCAAAGCCACTGCAGTCTCTGCTTCCATGGTGTGCTCAAAATAAGTTGTCATACTCAGTCCCAACAAATTCCTATGCTCAGCTCAGACACCTCAGCTCTTACTCGTTTCCAGCAAGGAGCATTCCAGGCTATTCTTGACTGAAAAGAAAATAACCCAGAAAATGCAGGTGGAGTTTTATTTATTTTTTCCTACCCAAAGAAACTTTCCTTCCATTTAAACCTTGCTGTCTGACGACAGGAGGGGAGTCAGGGTTCTTGTTGAAGAGCTGCAATCCTCTGTGATCATTAGAGAGGGAAAAATAAAAGTCTTCCAAATGCACATCCTGAGCAGGGACCTGTAGCACATGGCAAAATCCCAGAATGGTTTGTGTTGGAAGGGACCTTAAAGACCATCTTGTTCCACCCCCTGCTATGGGCAGGGACACCTCCCACTATCCCAGGTTGCTCCAAGCCCTGTCCAACCTGGCCTTGGACACTCCCAGGGATGGGGCAGCCACAGCTTCTCTGCCCAACGTGTGCCACGGCCGGCCCACCCTCAGAGCCAAGAGTTTCTTCCTAACATCTATACTAAACTTGCCCTGTTAATTTAAAACCACTGCATGGTTTAGTCTACAATGAGGACTCGGGTTCAGAAAGATGGGAAAGACAAGGATTTGCTTTGGAAGCTGGAGACTGATGATTCTTCCTGTATTTACACTTCCAAGGGTACAGGTGACTTTCAAAGCCACACAGGAAGACATCAGCACATTTCCCTGTGCAGGCTGAGAGGCACCACCCAAGTGCTGCCACAGCACTGTGTCCACACCACACTCTGTGCTTACTGCAGCACTTTCTGTCCAAAGACCTCAGCCTGAATCCATTCAGCTTCCCAGCTCCCTTGCCATCATCTTCCTCTTACAGAGGGAAGAGAGGACCTAGAAACAAACATGGGCTAGAGACAAACAATCCCACCAGGATTCCCTTCAGCACAGACCTTATGTATTTTTTAAATTGTTTCTCCCAGATCTGCAGAGGACTGTGTTTGCAGCAGGGAGCACACAAAAGGTCAAGCATCAACACAGATGATGCTGCCCTGACTTCAACCCCAGCCTGCTCAGGCAGGAGCTGAGTTTGTGTTCTTTGCAAGTCCATGCCAATAAACCTTTGTGAGCCCAGAAGAGCATATTTTACAGCCCAGACACAATTACTGGACAAGGCTGGATATCCAGGATGCAGAGATGTGGGTCACAGACCCTGAGACCCTACAAGAGCTGCTCTCACTGCTGCTTCTCTTCCCTCAGTATCAAAATCTCCACCAAAGCCCCCTAATTCCCAACTCCTAATGCAGCAATAGGATGTTGCAGGTGAGGTGGAAACACAGAGGGCAGTGGATCCAGTGGGAAGAGGAGCAGATGCCCCATCCCATTCCTGCCCCATGGCACAGCTGCTCATCCTGCACCTGAGCTGGCTCCGAAATTTAAACCAGCCAGGGATAAGCTTTGAGACAACAGCCAAGCCCTGGGGACGTTTGTGTGCTGGGGGAGGGAGGGAGGGAGGGAGGGAGGGAGGGAGGGAGGGAGGGAGGGAGGGAGGGAATACATCCCCACTCCTTCCTTTGGCTTATCTTGCAGTCTTGGATGGGGGAGCAGCCCTGGCACCCAACAGGCAGAGCCCTCATTCCCATTTTCCTGCCAAAGGCAGCACAGCAGCAACTCTAATGAGTCTGGATTAGGGGCATCACCTCCCACTCCTGGGATAATGAGGGATCATCCCTGGAGCCAAAGGGTCCCCTTGCTCCCATCCCGCAGCAAGCCTGGGTTGGCAGACACCTTCCTCATCCTAACACCTGGAATTCCCATCCATACACCTCCAAGTGGAATTAGAGTAGTTTAGGTTGGAAAATACTTAAGATAATTGAGCCCAACTGTAAACCCCACACTGCCAAGGCCACCACTAAACCTCATGTCCCCAGATGCCATATCTACACGTCTTTGGAACACCTACAGAGATGAAAGCTGGAATTCAACCATCTCATCTTGCTGCAAAACATCTCCCCAACTGAGGGGTCTCCAAAGGACTCCAGGCAAGAGCCAGAGGGGACCTCTCTGCTGAGAAAAAAAGGAGGGAGAAGTGGGGTCCACACAGGAATCCCTTGACTCAGGGTGCTGCACCCCCTGCTGCATTAACATACCCTCACCCTGTTCCTCAGGATGCCAACAGGGAGCATTTCCCAGGAACTGGCTCTTGGCTAAAGGAAAAAAAATGTATAGAGCAAGTGATGCACTGGAAAAAAAGGAAAATTAAGACTCCCAGAATGGTTTGAGTTGGAAGGGACTTGAAAGACCATCTCATTCCAACTCCCTGCCATGGGCAGGAACACCTTCCACTAGAAGACCTGGTTGCTCCAAACCCCAGCTGTTATTTCAGACAGAAAATGCTTCCACTATCATGGCAATAAGGAAAACTGGGAATTTCTGTGGCTTCTGTGCAGCTTCCATGAATCCCATGAGAGCCGTTCCCAGGCTTCCCTGCCTGGCTCTGGCACCAGGGACAAAACACTTCCCTTTATCCCTAAGTAGGATTTCCCCTCCTTTTTTTTAACTCATTACCACACATCATGAGCCAAAGGGACATCTGAGAGGGAAGGATGAACAGTAAGTGTAAAAAAGCTGGTTTTTCAAAAACAGTTGGAATACTGCACAGCCAAATTCACCCTCCATTTGAGAGACAAGAGGAAGCCAAAATCCTTTGGACAGAGGGAGAACTGCAGCAGCTCCAGTCCAAGCTGTCCAGTTCCAGCCCACAACCCTGAAGGTCTTTCCTACAACCACAAACCCTTTTTGCTCAGGAGTGGGGATGCACAGGATGCCAAGGAGATGGTCTGGGACCCCCACATGAGCCATCACAGCCTCGGGAGAGCCCAGCCAGAAGGAGCAGGGCTAAGACAGGAGGGAAAACCACTCCACACATTCCCCAGTTTTACAAGCTTTTCCAACTGCTAAAATAAAAAAACCCTGAGCAAATTTAGCAAAACATGTCAACAAGTTCTGTGTTACAGACACACGTGTTCTCCTCAATAAGATGCATTTTTAGAAACCTTCTTTTGCAAAACCTGTTGGTGTTGGTGGGCCTTTTGTTTTCTTTTCTAGCTCCAAGTACTCACAAGCATCCTGGAGACATAAAAAGAAAAAAAAGAGAAAAAACCGCCCATTTTTAGACTTGAATGCGCAGAGAGGACTAAGAGTGTGTCACCACGTGCCTGAGATAGATGTTAAATCCTCCAAAACCATATGCTGGAGATTGCTCCAACAAAAGAGACTGAGATGATAAAGAGAAGCCTTATGTTCAAGTACCCGTTAGTTGTGCAAGATTAGAAATTAGCTCACAATCCAATCCTTGTAAAAAGGCTTTAAAAGCACAGGATTTCTCCTTAACATGAAAGCAATGAACTGATAGCTACTCATTATTGAATTACTCATTCAGATTTAACAGCAGCACAAGCACAAAAGCTTCTCATTTTCTATGTTGTCTTGACAAACTGCAGGGCCAAGGGCAAGAGGATCACATCCAGGATGGCAAACACATCCCATGGGATTCATGGGAAACCCCACTCCCAGAATTATGGAGGGGTTGGAAAAGACCTCTAAGATGATCCAAGCCCAACCTCTGGCTTGTCAAACAGATCAGGGCACTGCATGCCACGTCCAGTCGTTTCTTGAAAGCCTCCAGGGATGGTGAACACCCCCAGGGATGGGTCCCACAGGGAGCTGGGCTGCCCTGCTGGATGTGAGGTCAAGGATTTACTGTCCAATCAACACAGCCTATCCCCAGGGCATGAGAAGTTTAATTACACAAAAACCAGGCCACTCAGTAACACCAGAAGAGAAAAAAATCGAGGTGCATGTTCTCCATATATTTATCCAAACAAACTCCAGTTTGGACAAGAGGTTGCTGGTGATCTGACCCTCCCATAAGTCAGGATGGAATACAGAATTCCTTCAGGAAGGAGCAGCCATGCAAAAGAACACACACAACATCCACATGCAAAATGTACCTGCACACAAGCAGAACCCCAAAAGATGCCCCAAAACCTACCAGGCACCACAGAACTCCCGAGGAGCTGAGCAAGGCACCTCCACCACCAGTGCCACGCTCTGTCCCCTCACACAAGCCTGGCAAGGAACAGCCACATACAAAACAGCTGTGCCAAAATTCGTGCTGATCAGACACAGAGGAGGTGGGTGGACACCTCCATGCCCAAGACCAACGTGGCCAGACAAGCCATTCCCTGAAATAGCTCCTTCCCAGCCTCCTCCTCCTCCCAAACCTGGCTTTGGTTTCAGCTGCAGTTGTTCCCTCACTAATTGCTCCTCCTTAAATAGTCTCCCTTCCTCCTTCCCGGGGGAGGGTTTGCCCCACGGGATGACAGTGGGCTGCACAACCAGGAGGAAGCTAAAATAGACTTCCAGAGAGATGAATGCCCTGCTGGCAGCTGTGCCACAGTGAAATGCAACCACCTGGAGGGTTAACACAGGGATGCATTAATATAGACTGGAATTTATAAATAGACCAAACATTTCATTTCTGCAGTGTATTCCCCGGAAAGGAGGAAGGTGGGAACACCCACAAAATAAGGAATACACCACCCAGGCAGAACAGCCACGCACACCATGAAGCATCAGGAAGCAATTCCTGGCTGGGAGGGTGGGCAGGCCCTGGCAGAGAAGCTGTGGCTGCCTCATCCCTGGAAGTGTCCAAGGCCAGGCTGGACAGGGCTTGGAGCAGCCTGGGATAGTGGGAGGTGTCCCTGTCCATAGCAGGGGGTGGAACTGGATGAGCTTTAAGGTTCTTTCCAACCCAACCATCCTGCCATCCTCCATGTGCAACACCAACGCGGGTGAGGATACAGAAACAGGAACTAACAATATTCTTGTCATTCACCACCCAATGCACAAACTTTGAGATAATAAAGCAAAGCAAATAAATCTGAGATGCATTTCTGGGGCAGAAAGCACCTCAAAGGACCAGAAGGCAGGTGCTTTGATACTCTAAATGAGCACCACTGGACATATCCCAAGTCCTTCCACCTGGTTTTTGGAGAAGTGGGTTTTGCAACCTGGACATCTGCAAGTGGTGCAGAGTAAGAACTAAGCAACACTGCAAAAACCAGCTGTGAACACTCCTGCCCTCTGAACCTGGTGAATGGGAAAGACATCGACCAGGATACCAGGATTACCCTTGGAAAGCCCAACCTTCCCTTCCTATCCATCAGGAGGAACAGCAGTGGCTACTTGTGCTGCAGAGCAAGCAAAGATTTGTGTCCATGAAGCAGAGCTACAAGAATCAGTTTGTGCCCACATTGTGGTTCACCACCAAGAACACCCATCTTAGGAAAACCAGAGTGCTGGTGCAGCATCAGATAGAGTTTTATCTCCAGAAGCTGCACCCTTATCTGGTTTCAACACACAGTTCCTCCATAGGATATGCAGTGGCAGGATGTGATAAAAGGTCAAACCATCCATAGCAACGTGAAGGCGTCGCATCTATAAAACACCCATCTTGTGCAAGAGAGCAAACACAGCAGGAAAAGCAGTTGGTGAGATGAGGAAAAAAAGGAGGGGGGGAAACCCCACTTCCTTGACAGGATTTATTTTTAAATGATGGTGGCTCAAGCCTGCTGGGGGAATTGGTGTTGTCAGGAGGAGCTCCCGTGCAAGAGGATGAACGGTGACTCAGCAGGTAAGAGCTGTCAAAAACGCTTCCAAAATTCAAGGGATAAAAAAAATCAGAAGGAAAAAGCTATAAATAGCTCAAGCAGTTTTGCTTTGTGCCCTGGTTGGATGCCTGTGGCTGCAGATGATGCTCTGTGAAGCAAGAAGGGGAACCCCATCCCTACCCTGATCCCCCACAGAGTGTTCCCTCCTCCTAAAGCAGGAGCCACCTCTGCCAGCAGGATCTGTGACCCCAGGGATCCCTCTGGGATCTGTGTCTGCCCCAAACACAACATGCCAGGGCATCCCATCACCACTGAATTTCAGCTATGATGCTAAAAACAGCCTTGCACCTCAAGGCACATCCCATTCTAACCTTCATCCCCCCCCTTTACACATCACCCTGGAGAGAAACAGTGGGATTTTTTTTAATGCACATTCAGACAAAAATACCTCTTTTTTTTTATTTTAAATAAAAGTCGAAAAGCCCAACCAACATGAAAGGCTGGATAAACACTCCTCCTTCCCCCAGCAGAAATTACAAAAATGCCTTTGAATTTGTTTTGGCAAGAAACAATGTTTTTTATGAAAGAGCTTCATTGAAAAGTCACAATTTGGAATGTATTCATCTATTCTACATTTTTTAAAAAGTTTTAATTACCACTTTAAGAGTATTTTGACATAGTTTATGGTTTGTTAGATTGTGCTTTGTGCTGCAAATGCCAAACACACCTTTTTGGAAGCGCCTTATTATTGTATTAATGCAAAATGTGGGGTTTGTGCTGCCGAGACTCGTGTCGGCAATTGAAAAATAAGAAATTAATTCCATTTGGAGAAAACTCTGCCATTTATAACCCAGCAATTAAGAACAGATTTAATTTTAGATATTGCTGCACTCTTCAGCTTATTGAGCTACTCAGTACCAACACTGGTGTTATCAGTTTATGTTCAGTTCTTTAAAAAACAGACCCAGACCAATTTCTCACCCCTTAAATAAGCAACGACAGACATGAAAAGTTAATGCTGTTTTCCTCTCTCCTGAAAGCTGCAACATATGGATTTTGCAGAGAAAAAAATAAAAAGCAAATGCTGGGATTTCTACTACAGCAGGCCAAATTCTGCCAGCCAGGGGCACACAAGGAGTTAACAAAAACCCCCAAACCTCAATGGAATGAGGCAGAGCTGACTGGGCGTGCAGGCATTTGGAGAAGAGGAAAGCAGCACAAATCCTGGCTCTGAGGGATGTCCATGGCTCCATGTCCCTTCCAGAGGCCAGGCAGTCGTGCAGCAGGAAGGGGATGGAGAAAGGAAGATGCTTTTCATTTGGCCATGGCTCTGGCAGCAGGAAGGGGATGCCCAGGGAGGGCTGGTGCTGCGGGCAGGGCTCTGGCTGGCACCGAGGGGATGGAGGTTGCTGGCTGCAACCCCAACAGGGAAGAGCCAGAGAGATCCAAGGACCAGCACCCACATCCTGGTGGAGATGGAGCAGCCCTGGGAGCTGGAAGGGTCCAGAGAAGAGCAACGAGGCTGGAGAAGGGACTGGAGCACAAGTGCTGTGGGGAGAGGCTGAGGGAGCTGGGGGTGTTTAGCCTGGAGAAGAGGAGGCTCAGAGGTGACCTCAGCACTGTCTGGAACTGCCTGAAGGGAAGTTCTGGCCAGGTGGGGGTTGGTCTCTTCTCCCAGGCACTCAGCAATAGGACAAGGGGGCACGATGGGCTCAAGCTCTGCCAGGGCAAATTGAAGTTGGAGAGCAGAAAAAAATTCTTTGCAGGGAGAGTGCTCAGGCATTGGAATGGGCTGCCCAGAGAGGGGGTGGATTCCCCATCCCTGGAGGTTTTTAAGGTGACCTTGGCCATGGCACTGAGTGCCATGATCTGGTAAAGGGACTGGAGTTGGACCAAGGGTTGGACTTGATGATCTCAGAGGTCTTTTCCAACCCAGTCAATCCTATGATACTATTGGAACTTCTCTCTCCTCACCCACAATCCCAGACAGCAGGAGACCACAATGCATGGAAAGAAGGGACACACACAGGTTGTGGCAGCATTTCAGACTTGGGAAGCAAAATTAACACACATGGTAAGGGAGAAGCAGTGGAACTGTTCCCTAATGCCAGCAGTGCAGGGCCCTGGGCATCCCCTGCAGCACTGAGGTGGCACAGTGACAGATGTCTGCTGTTGTCACAGGCTGGGGGGTCCCCAAGGGTGACAGGACCAAAGCAAGATGTGTTCTGGCCACAGGAATGCCGTGGGGTTGCTGCAGGAAAAGCAGGATGATGCTTAGGGCATCAGAATGGGCAGCACACCCAGAGCTGTGTGAAAACAGCCTGGTTTGGGAGGTTTTTGACATCAAGATGATGAAGATAGCACTAACCACAGTAACACTGCAACAAAAAGGTTTTGCAAAACAGCAAAAGGATCATTTCCAAAAGCCCAGCACCTGGGGGATCCCAAAGTCTGGGATGGAGTGGCAGGGCTCATATAAACCAACTCAGAATCCTGGAGAAAAGCTCTCAGCATCCCTGGAGCCCCTCCACGGGCAAACATGGATGTGCTTTAAACAGAACCACACAACAAGAACTCAAAAGCAGCACCCACAGAGGGGTTTGCCAGTCCCTGAAGGATCCAAGGGCACCTTCACCACATCTTGACCTGCCCCCAAGCCCTCTTGGGGCACATCTGAAAGCAAGCAAAACCAAATTAAACCTCAGATTTTACAAGGCTCCCCCTTCTCCTTTTACAAAAAACAGGAAGAAAAATCCCCAAGCACATATTTTTATTTACCAGGATTCCAGCAGCCTCACTTCCTGCCCCATCCCTCCCAAAGGCAGGAGGATTGCTGCACTAATTGTAAGTCTGTGGAGGAACAGGCTTCCCTCTGCTTTCACACTGGAATTAGTTACGCTCAGCCTGACCTTGCATTATTTTGAAGCTCTGCAACATTAAAAAGAAAATTAGAGCGTCTTGTTAAATCCTTTAAAAGGTAAAACAACTCTGTTGCTCCAGGTTCACATACAAAAAAACCCCTAACCCAAACCAAAAATGAGCTCTTAAGCCACGACTACTGCTTTAATGTGGTAGGGTTTAGTCTCATGTTTTAAATTCATTCATTTTTTTGTTCATTTGAACAATCACACTGGCTTTAATGAGCTCTCCCTGTGAAAATCTGAACTACAAAGGATCACATTTGCTCATGTTCCAGAGCTCCACACACCTCGAAAGGAAATCCTAAAGCATTGCGTGCTTCTTAGCATCCAGATTACCAGCTTTTAATCCTCTCTGCCAGATGTATTTTTAATCTCTTTGCAAGTAATAAAGCAAATTAGTGTAATTGTACAGGCAAACTGAACCAAAACATGCACATCAGATTTAGAAGAAAATGAATTTGGTTGTGTTTTGAAGATCTGGCAAGTAACGGAGCTGGGGGCTGAGTTCAGCTCTGCAGGCACTGGCAGAGGAAGAAGTTGCTGCACGGTGAGAAAGGAGCTACATCACTATCAGGACCTGCTCCTGGGAAAGGGGACAGGGGTAACCTGGGTTGTTATCAATAATTCCCTTGGGGTGGATTAAAGTGAAATGACACAGATAATCAGTGTTTATTTGAACAATTCCGTAAAATGTGACATAGAAAATAACCTTAGTGGGTGGGGGGAAGGATGCACAGGGGGAAGAAAGACAGGAGAAGAGCACAGGACAGCAAGGAAAAAGAACCATTCCATTTAGGGGGAAGACAGACAGGAGAAGAGTCCAGGACAGCAAAAAAAGCTGGGGGGGGGGGGGAGAAAGACAGAAAAGTTCAGGACAGCAAGGGAAAAGAAAAGATGAGAATGAAAAGCTTCACATATTCACCCCCCAGGGATCCAGCGTTGCATCTCAGCAGCCCTGCAGGCCATGGTCTCCATTTGCAGACGGTGGGGGCCAGGAACAGAACCCCAAAGTCACCAGTCCATATATGTATCCTCAGCATGCCTTTTGCACCTCTCCCGAGGGTTGTTTTCCATGAAGTAGTGTCACCAGCCGGGCTATGAACCCCCAATATTCTTCCCCCTTTCATGATGGGCGAAGGGTTCATGTCCAGGGCAAGGTAACCTTGTCTTGCCTCTTCAGGGCTTGACACTTTTTTAGAGGGATGGGCCCCAACTGCCCATCAGGGGTATAATGCAAAAGTCAAAAGCCTGCAAAGTCTCCTAGAATGCATAAATCATTAACCTTTCAGTCTCTGACAATCACCCCTTGGCCACAACTCACAGGCTCCTATTCCTCCTCCAGGTCCCCTGCAAGGGCCACACCAGCTCTTGGATGAGCAATCAATCACAGAATGGGGTGGGCTAGAGAGACCTTGAAGACCATCTCGGTCCCACCCCCTGCCATGGGCAGGGACATCTCCCACCAGCCCAGGTTGCTCCAAGCCCTGTCCAACCTGGCCGTGGACACTTCCAGGGATGGGGCAGCCACAACTTCTCTGGGCATCCTCACACTCCAGCAGATCAAGAGCAGGTCCAAGCTCAGGCTACCAGCCAACTGCTGGGCCCACAGTGAGTTCCTCCTGTCCACTGGTGCATGGGAATGGCTCATCCCTCCAAATTCACACTGGTCTGTCTGCCTCAAGCCACCTTTGCTGAACCACCATCAGCAGATGTGACTGCCCTGGTAAAACAGACACTGCCACTTTCATATCACAAGAGCTGGAAAGGGTCTTTGGACAAGGGCATGGAGTGACAGGACAAGGGGAATGGCTTCCCACTGCCAGAGGGCAGGGTTAGATGGGATATTGGGAAGGAATTCTTGGCTGTGAGTGTGCTGAGGCACTGGCACAGACTGCCCAGAGAAGCTGTGGCTGCCCCATCTGGCTTCTTCTCACAGAAGCCACCCTGTACCCAACACTTTGGCACACAAACCCAACACAGCCCAGGGAAACAGATTATCCAGCCAGTGAGGATCCCACAGTAGCTGAGTAAGGATGTGGGCTGGGTGTGTCAGCTGTGACCCACCACAGCCCCGGGAGGGAGGAACAGCCCCAGCAGCCCCACTGAGGAACCTCTACAGCAAGAAACATTCCCTGAGGTGGCTCCCAGCATCCTCCCTCCAAGGGATGGGACAGAAGCAGCCTGAGACAGGGGTGGAGTCACCTGATCCAGGCCACTGGCTGTAAGAGGACAGACTGTGCTGCTGGAACCTCACAAGTTTGAGTTCTGTGCCACAGAACCTGGTGCTGACCAAAAGGCTGATTCCCAAGATGTGCAAACAGCATCAAACACCTATATCTGCCAAAATCAGGGGCCTTACACCAGCAAGGAGTCCTAGAATCGACTGGGTTGGAAAAGACCTCTGAGATCATAAAGTCCAATCCCTGGTCCAACTCCAGTCCCTTTACCAGATCATGGCACTCAGGGCCACGGCCAATCTCACCTTAAAAACCTCCAGGGATGGGGAATCCACCCCCTCTCTGGGCAGCCCATTCCATACCTGATTACTCTCTCTGCAAAGAATTTTTTTCTGCTCTCCAACTTCAATTTCCCCTGGCAGAGATTGAGCTCATCCTGCCCCCTTGTCCTATTGCTGAGTGCCTGAGTCGGATCTCAGGGGTCTGTGGGACAGCAGGGCAAGCCCTAAGCCTGCACAGGGCTGGGGTTCCAGCCCCTCCTGTGGCAGGATCCCCAGTTATCACACACTGAGGTTACTGAATGCTCAGGGCACAGGGGGAAAACACCAACTATTTCCATCAACACTGACATCCACTTTGGCTTCGGGAGGGATTTAAAGAACTCCGGCCTCTTCACTCCCTAATCCCACACTGTCCTGCCTGATGGGGCAGCCACAGCTTCTCTGGGCAGTCTGTGCCAGTGTCTCAGCACACTCACAGCCAAGAATTCCTTCCCAATATCCCATCTAACCCTGCCCTCTGGCAGTGGGAAGCCATTCCCTACTACTGACCAGGATCGACTTCTGACAATGCAAAAGCATCTGCCCACATTTTTGCTGTGATTCCAGAACCAGCAGAGCATCCTCCACTTTCTGTAGGGTTAATCTAAAGAACAGTTGCCAAAATGCTGAGAACACAGTTGAACAATAGCTCCTCTGATGAAATTCCTCCACTCCATAGAGAAACCAGTATCCTCCAGCTGCTGTGGCTTGTCCAGAGAGATCTCCGAGTGTTTACCCACTCCCATAAATAAAAGAAAAAAAAAAGACAAACTGAAAGATTCAAGGGCAGCTTTGCAAAAACTGAGTGCAGAGCCCCACGGTGTAACCACAACGCAGGTTTTACTAATGCAACACTTGCCTCGTGTGAAATATAAACCCAGGACACCAGTGGAGGGAGGGAAACACCAGCCACCTGCCCAGGGGATGGAGACTCGCTACACTTATCAGCACAGAGACCACTTCCAGCAGCTCCATCCCCTTAAATCCTCATTCTCAGTGGAATCTCTGATCAGTCATTTATAAAAGCCAGGAAGCCAGGCTGGACAGCTGAATTACAGCAGCTATTATCCACGTATGCCTGAATACCAGCAGACACCTTTATTTATAAAGGCTCTCCAGCTGACCGGGATTTGACATCGGCTACAAAAAGCACTCGGCATCCAACTGGCTGCTCCAGAAGAATGTGAGGAGAGGTTGGTGAGCACAGGCTGAGCAGAAACCTTTACACAGATTCCCTGCTGCTGCCATGACTCGGAATCGAGCAGATTTAAGTAATTGATTTCCTGAGCAGACACATCAAACTGCACAACTTTGCCTCTTCTATGGATTCAAGTGGATTGTTTTCCTCCCTAACCCTAATTCTAAGACATTTAGAGTATTTTATGTTTCATCAGGCCAATCCCCTCTCATTTTAGACCTCCTGGGGCTGCACTTTCCAAGCTGCTGCTTTCTGCTTGTTAGCCTTTAGGCTCACCCCCACCTGAGAGCCATTGGCCTGGACACTCCATTCCAAGAAACCTGGCAAGCCAGGACACACAGGTAATACAGGGACAAGGTGATGGGGAGGAAGAAGGTGTTAAGTGAAATCAGTCACTCACAGTTGGTTTTCAGTAGCTCCAACAGTGGCAACCCCTCCGAACAGAAGGTGACCAAGCACATGGCAAAGTGTTAATTTTGCTTTAAATGGACAGAATTCCCAGGAGCAGCAGGTGCAAACACAGCCTGCAGAGCTCAGCTGGGCCAAGGAGGGCTGGGAGTACCTGTGTGCTCACAACACATTCCTGACTCTGTTACAATAACCTGGAACAGGAGCTGGCACCTCTGCTGGGGCACAGAGCTGGGACCCAGCACCCCAAAGGGTTCCAAAGGCTCCCTGAGCCTGCTGGTACAGTTATGGTAAGGAAGGGACTTCCTTGCCTGGTTCCTCATTGGTTAAGAAAGGACCAGGAACAGCGTCCTTCTTTGATTCCAAAAGCATCCCTGTTCAGCCTGGAGAACAGAAGGCTCTGGAGATCCCTTGGAACCCCTTCTAATACCTAAAGGAGCTTCAGGAGAGCTGGAGAGGGACTTTGAACAAAAACCTGGACAGACAGGACAAAGGAAAATGGCTTCCCACTGCCAGAGGGCAAAGTTAGATGGGATATTGGGAAGGAATTGGTTGTGAGGGTGGGCAGGCCCTGGCACAGGTTGCCCAGAGAAGCTGTGGCTGTCCCATCCCTGGAAGTGTCCCAGGTCAGGTTGGACAGGGCTTGGGGCAGCCTGGGATAGTGGGAGATGTCCTTGCCCATGGCAGGGGTGGGAATGGGATGAGTTTTATGGTTCCTTCCACTCCAAACCATTCTGGGAGTCTGTGATCCCTCCTGCTCCCAACACTCTCTCCCCATCCCTCCCACCACACCCAAACCCATAGCACTGGATGCAGCAGGACTGAGGCCCAGCACATCTCCAGCTAAAAATCCCTACAGATGATGGAAATCTGGGAGCCGAGAGCAACAGGAGCAGCCAAGTGACCTCGGGCATCCCTCACAGCACACCCTGAAGCTCCAGGGAGGTTTCCCAGGTTCCCTGAGGGGATCCCCACAGGGCCACCCTGGGGCCCCCAGCAGCAGCATCAGCAAGGAGCTGTGTCCCTGCACTGCCAAGTAAGTTGTTATGGTTACTGAAGGGCTTGTTGGGCTTTTTTCCCTCCTCTTCTAAAAAGAATTCTTATCAGTTTAACATAATACCACCAGTCAATAACAATTCTTATCTTAAAAGGTCACTCAGGTAGTTATAACTCAGCATTTCATCTGTGTTTGCATTATCTGGAGGGAAACAGCCTGGAGACTTTGCATTTTTTTAAATAATCCACTTCTTTGGAACTCTGAGATTTGGGAAAAAAAACACCCTACCCAGCACCAAGCTGACCCCAGGGCAATTTGAGCACACCAGGGAACAGAGAGAAAAAAGGCAGAAAAATCACATTAATGTTTGTTGCATGAGAAACAGGAGGAATATCCCAACAGGAAGACTGAAAAGCAGGGAAATGCATGGATGCAGACCACAGCTGCTGCAGAAACACCATGTTCTGCTTGCAAATGTCAGATCATACACAACAAAAGTTATGGGTTTCTTCCTCCACATTTCTCTCCCCATTTTCTTCCTTCACTTTCCCATTGCAGTTGGAGAGCACAGAGTAAGGGACAACAGGAAAACCCCAATGACAGGAGATACATGTGAAGTTCAGGGTTAAAAACACAGAAAACAAGAAAAAAAAGGCAGTGGCATGAAAAGTGGGTTTTAAAATTCTTCCAGCTAAACCTGGTCAAACCCTGTTTTATCCACCCACTCAGTTTCTTCTTATAACTACAATTAAAACTCCAAGCAGTGCCCATTCCCCATCAGGCAAGGAAAAGAAGAATTAACTGGTTAAAGGGAAGGCAGGTTTGTGGCTTGTCTGAAATGAGATTTATAAAAAAAACCAAAAAGAGCAATCTGGAATTAATTACTTGTGAGCATCAGTAACGGAAGAGAACCTTTTTAAAGCTTCTACTCTGGGGCTGCCTTGCTGAAGAGCAAAGAGTGGAGCAGAGCTGCTGAATCCTGCAGATGACAGTCACAATATTAACATTATTTTAAGCAAAATAACATCTTCAGGCATGATAGCTCAACCAGCTGGGCCACATCCAGCTCCTGCAAATAACAGGGAAGGCTTGCAGGGGTTGGGGGAGATGCTGGCTCAGCCCTGGGGCAGCAGAGCCACCAGTCCCATCTACCTGTGTGTCCCACCATGGACACAGACAGGGGCAGGAAGCCTCAGATGGGGTGCTGTACCACACACCTGCACAGCTCATAAAAAACATGCCAAAATTCACATGTCTTCACCAAAATCGCTGATACAGCTGTGCCATGGAGGCACCTCATGCAAACACTCAAATAAAACCATGTGCTGTGAGACAGCCATGGGGTGGGTGAGCCTGCACTGATAAACTCTTGGCTTACACCTCCTCTTGCCTCAGCCAGGGGTGTTTGCCTCCTGCATGGGAGGATCAGTATCACAGAATCAATCGGGTTGGAAGAGACCTCTGAAATCATCCAGTCCAACCTTGATCCAACTCCACTTTGATTACCAGATCACGGCACTCAGTGCCACGTTCAGTCTCACCTTAAAAACCTCCAGGGTTGGAGAATCCACCTCCTCTCTGGGCAGCCCATTCCAATGCCTGATTACTCTCTCTGGAAAGAACTTCTTCCCGATATCCAACCTAAACCTCCCCTGGCAGAGCTTGAGCCCGTGCCCCCTTGTCCTACTGTTGGTTGCCTGAGAGAAGAGACCAATCCCCACCTGGCTACAACATCCTTTCAGGCAGTTCTAGACAGTGACAAAGTCTCCCCTGAGCCTCTTCTTCTCCAGGCTAAACACCCCCAGTAGAAGGAGGCAGAAGCCAAGGCAGCTGCCAGGCACAAAGCAAACTGAGTTTCTGCCTCCAGAGCTGGTCCTCTCACCCTGCCCAGGCTATTTTCTGCCCACTACCCAGAACCAGAGTTGCTGGGCAGTCACACTGATGGGGAGACCATCCCAAGCCCTCTGCTCCACGAAAGCAAATCCAGCTTGCAATCCCCCCGCCCCGTGCCAGAAACACAACTCCCTCCGCCTGCAAAAACCCTTCCAAAGAAAAGCCAGCAACACCTTCTCCAACAGGGAAACAATCCCAACCTTGTTTAGATGAGATCCTGCCCTTCCACTTAATGCATCTGCTGCGGAAGAGGAAGTCGGGAACGGATCTGCCCCCTCCAACCTCAGCTTTATTTGTGATTACTGGGCCAAGATGGAAAGCCACTGGCTTGGCTGTTTGCCATTGCCAAACTCACAGTCAGTGGTGACCTCTGCAAATCTCTGGGTCTCCTCCTTAGGAACAGAGCACTGCAGGGATAAACATACTGTTTTTTAAGGAAAAAGGGATGAGCATGCAAGCCTGTGGACCCCTTGCATCAGACTCGTGGCCTCTTTTAGATCCCTCAGCAGCTCTTGTGTAACCCAGAGTTAGTAAAAAAGTAATGGTCTTGTTTATTCAGTGAAAATAGAAAATACAAAGGGCACGTGCACGCTCAGAGGTGGATGCACACACAGTTTATGTGAGGGTTCATCCCACCACCCTCGGGAGGTGTTTCTGCAGACAAAAAGGATTTCAAACACAACGACCTGTGCTTTGTGTGGGCTCCGTGCAAGGAGTGGGGAGGAGACTGGGGCACTGAGGTGGGAACCCCACAACAGGACAGCAGTACAACAGAGCAGCTACTCCCCCTCTGATGAAGCCAACCCAAGGAGCTCTGACCCCAGGGTTTGGATGCAGTGCCAGCAGTTATCTGTGGTAACACTAGACACGAGCACGATGCTGGAGTGCTAAAGCACTGACGGGTGTGCCTTAAAATAAAGCCACTGTTCACACCAGCTACTCCTGCAGTTACACCGACTGCAAACACAACTCCCAGCTTGGTAAAAATCAGCTTACATGGGCTACTAATTAAATAAAGATGGTTTTTTGATGAACCATGACAAAAGGAAAGGGCAAAGCTTGAGAACTTGTAGGGAGATGGGAATTCACACCGTGATACACAGAAAAACCTGCATCCACTCCTTCAGGGAAACAGCAGGAAAAATTGGCTGACTGGAGCATCAGCTGCTTTAAAAGCAACTGGCCCAAATGGACATGTAAAATGTAAGTGGTGGGACAGGCACACAGCTTTGCTCAGATGCTGAGGTCTGACACACCAAAGGATGCAACTGTGCAGGATCATCCACCAGCAACGGCCCAGGCTACGAGCAGAGTGCTTTCCCCTCTCATCCATTTAATCTCGTTTGCAGATAAGTGTATTCACAAACTAGATTATTTTAATTGATGGCTCTACAGCTGGTTCCTATTCAACTCTCGAGCTAGAGCTGTCCTCAACCTCTCCCATCATGGGCTGAGGATGGTGATGCTTTCAGCAGCTCCTCCCCTTCACAAACAGCCTCCCTGCACCCACTGTGGTGGAACAGAACTGAATATCCGCTGCTTTTCCAAGCACAAACACGAGATACCCACACAGAAGGGTAGCACTTGGATAGGAATCAAGGGAGAACAAGCTGGTCCAGGCAAAGAATTCCAGCTCAGGTCTGTGATGATGCATGAAATGCATCTCTGCATCTTTCACATGCACTTCCAACAGTGGCATTTTTCCCAAGTGAAGTCAGTAGGGAAATTAACCCTGACAAAGACCCCTTGCTGAGCCACAAATTATCTGACAAAAAGATTAAAAGGACACTGCAAAGTATGGAAAAGCCTCTTTTGGAGAAAGTGGCCCATTTGTGGGCAACCCTCTAGCACTACATGATGCTCCAGGCAGCAAATCATGACGTTCCCATTCCTCAACTTTTTCCTTCCCATTTCAAGCATTACAACCTGAAGATATTCCTCAGGCAAGCTCTGCCACCCCCACCCAAACAACCCGGCCCTTGTTAGCCCTGCCCATGGAGGAGACCTTGCCATTGGTGCTGCTGGTGCTTTGGGAATGAGCCACACAGAGCACTTCCCTCCTCCAGGTGCCAGGAACCCGAGAGGAGTTTTTAAGCAAAGAGGAGAAAATACAGAAGAGTGAAGTGCAAGCCCAGAAGCGTCTCCTCTAGGTCTCAGCATCAGGGTGAGTGGGACAGCAAAGGGGAGCCTTCCTCATATGCCACAGACTACTTCCAGCCAGGACTGACATGAGCCAGTTGGTCTGTGGTGCTTCCCACAGCCACTCTGAACAGCATCCTTAAAATAAAAATATCCTTGAATTGCAAGAGCATCCTGGGTGTGCAGGCTGGCTCTAAGCCCCTGGCTAACACTGCTCTGTACATCTGTACCCCTCCTGCTGCTATTCTCCAAAAAGCCCAGCACAGACAGGTTTTAGCCCTCAAGTTTGCAAACAAAAACCTGGCAGCAGCTCAAGCACCAGCACACAGATTAAAAGAAGTCAGTGTCCAACAGCTCAGCAGATCTGAGGTTTGCCCAGGCTGCCCAGAGAAGGTGTGGCTGCCCCATCCCTGGAAGTGTTCAAGGCCAGGTTGGACGGGACTTGGAGCAACCTGGGATAGCGGAAGGTTCCCCTGTCCATGGCAGGGGTGGAGCTACATGAGCTCTAAGGTCCCTTCCAACACAATCATTCCGGGATTCTATGATCCCTTCATTTAGAAGTCTCAGCTCCTGGTTCCTAGTAAGCAGAGCTGCTCCCAGCCCTCTCCAGGCAGAGACAGTGTGTGGAAGGACCACGCAATGCCCAAGTCCTCCGATGCACTCAGAACTTCCTATCACACTCCCACTGAGCACAGGCTTAGCTCCTCACCCCATCCTGCTGCTGGGACACCTCCTTGGCTCCTCCAGTCTCTGTGAGACACCCAGCAATGCCTTCATACAGCCCAAGGGTGCTTAAACCAGAGCTCAGCACTGCAATGCAACCACAAGCCAAGAAAAATCAAAGGGTAACACCTTCAAACTGGGCACTGGGATGATTTTCCATCAGTGGGGTGTCAATGGGGGCAAACTGCAAAACTTGCTAGGTGGAGGGACAGCAGCTTCCTGATGGGCTGGGAGACTGACTGCATCCAAAGTGGCAACAACAGCCATAGGGCTGGAGCCACAGGGACCTAAGGATATAAGAAGAAAGGTCTGTAGGAACATGTAATACCTTTTACTAGACCAGCTGGTACAGTTGGGGGAAAAAAAAAAACAAAACCACACAAACCCTCCTTTGAGCTGGTGCACCTTCGTGCCCGGCCATTTTTTCCAGCTGCATCACTTGGTCTATTAAAAGACATTACAGCTCCCTGCAACCCTCATCCCTTCCTCTGGCCAGTCCTTCCCAGGATGAGGAATCTGGGTCATTCCCATGCTCCCGTTGTGATACCAGACAGCCTGCTGAAATGAAATAAAGATTTTGGCCCCAACACGTGGAGCAGTTCATGTCCTGTGCACAGGGCAGGGAAAGCTGCTTGTCCTTCGAGGCCAGGAGCTTAAAGCTGCCACTGCTTCCATTGGAGCAGGTGGGTGTTTGGGTACCTGGGGGACCCAACAGGAGCCTTTGGGCATCCCTGTTGACCAGTAGGATGGATTAGATGGGACATGGGACTACTTTGTGGGAAAAAAACCCCAGCCACATCTCTGGCCATGGAAAGGGGATACCTGAGTAAATGAGAGCAAAAGCACATCCTGCACTCCATGCCCAAGCCCTATGGACCACTTTAATGGCTACAGCCTTCCCTATCAGCTCACTGGGTCTGTACTCCACACCAAGCACCTCTCAGTGCCTCAGGAGCAGCACAGGTCCCGTTCCCACAAGGCACAGAATGCTCCTGCCTGACCTTTACTGGCGGCTCCGAGGAGGTCGCCACGTCCTGACGGCTCCGAGCAGCTGGGGCTGAAACTGCCCAGCAAGGCCAGGCTGGAAGGAAGGAAGGAAGTTATAGCAGGCTTTTAAATAGTGCTGTGCAATACCTGAAACTTCTATTTCTGTGCACAGATAATATAATTTCCATATTCTCCTCCATGCCCAGCAGAACAAGCCATTCACACTCAAACTGAATCAGCAACAACCCACATTCTTCAGCAGTTAAACCATTAAATCCTGGTGAGGTCTCCATGTAGGACAGTCACAACCTATACACTTCACCAATGAAGAAATGGATCATTTCCTTCCATGTTTGCTTCCCATTTCTATTTTTCCTTTCTAACCAAGCAATGCCTTTAAATGTACTACAGACTGCAAGTGGTCTCACAGCCACCTGTGCAGCCCCCACACCACATGAGGTCAACACATCATTGTGCTCCCAGACACCAGTGCAGTTTTCTGCAAGATATCTCTCATCTGGGGTGGGCAACATGGTGATGCCCACCCCTTGAGGTAAGCAAAGAACTAGGGAAGCAGGAGGCTCCTCAAGGGTTTCTGAGGGTTGTACACAGCAGAGCCACGCTGGGCTTGCAGTCCTAACAAGGAGAGCTTGGCTGGGATTATTATGAAAAAACCCTCACACTTGGGAAAAACACCAAGATAGCACTCCTTCAAGCTAAACATAGCTGCTTCTCCATGGCAATTAACTAGTTAAAGAGTTCTTTTTCTTCCTTGAGGTTTTCCCATCTCATCTGCCATACTGCAGGCCTCTCATCTGGAGTCTGCCAGGCAAGAAACAAGCTGGACACCTTCACTGGGAGGGGTTTTCCTCCATGCCTGGTCCACACACCTGAAAGCTCCTGAGCCCCAGTTCTACCAGTCAGTGAGGACCTCAAAGCTCTGGTCTCCCTCTGGAACCCCTCAGGAACAACATTGTTGGTGATGATACTTCCAAGGATGGTGTTCATCCATTATGGATCACAGCAGGGCTGCCACCCACTCGTAGTGACGATGAACTAGGAGTAACATTCCATATTTCCCACCTCACCACAGAGTTGGGACAAGTCAACAGGTCTTGCATGTAGAAAACAACTCACTTCTCATGAGGACGTAATTCCAACACTTGATCATGCACATTAGCCCAGCATGTTACAATCAGCCCTTCCCAGACAGTGGATTTCACCTGTGCCCTTCACCTGGAAGGGGAACATCCCACACTTAGAGCAAGCTCCTACAGCCCATTTGGGCTGTCCAAGCTCATCATCCCACAGTCCCCTGCACACTAAACCAGCACCAATGTGTCCCCAACATCCACAGGGACACTGCTGAGGCACCTACAAGCAGGGAGCCATTTCCAAGCCGACAAACACCAGGAAAACACACCAGGAGCCACCTCAGGCCCCAGCCTGGGAGGGAATTGAGCCCAAATTAGTTATGCAAAAACCAGGATTCAAAGAGTAATGAGTAGCACAAGGTTCGATGATGATGCTGCTGCTCAGGATTTGGTGTGATTCCATTGCCAGGCAAGTGACAAGTGCCAGACTGCAAAACAGGCATGGAACAGGAGCATTTTAAGGAATACAGGTGGTTTCATGAAGAAGGCAATGTTAACAGTGGAGACTAAAAGCTGTTTCCTAACAGATTTTGGTTGCAAATCTCAGCTAACCTTCCCTCCACTGCAACAGGAAAAGTGCATGTCCTGCTCCATAGGATGCATGGAGATGTCCATCCCATGGGAAAGCCTATGGAGGGGTGTTGGGTGGGAAGGAGGAACTCAACAGATCCAGGTTTTGGCATCAGAGCTACAACTGCCCTGGAGGAACAGCTCATTTTTTGGAAGGAACGTCAAGGAGAGCTCAGGCAGCTCCACCAACGCAGCAAGGGACAGGCAGCAGGGCTGGATGCCAAGCTCTGAGCGCAGGAGAAATCCTCACACCAAGCAAGGTCACCGGGATTACAGGGGCAAGCAGGGATTGCTCACACGAGCAGAGACGGGAACTGCCCAACTCCTGCACTGCACCCTGGCTTACCCCAGGCAAATGCCACCACACAGGCAGCCCTACATGACCCTGTGTCCAAGAAGACTCCAACCCCGTTTCCATCATAATTTGCTTTTCCTGATGCCAGGATGCCAATCACCCAATTCCCTGCCCAACCAAGGGGACTGGGCTACCACCAAACCCACAGTATGAATGAAAAACTGCAATGCTGATAAAAACATAAAATCAGAAATACACGGCTCAGACTGACTCGCAGAGGGAATTGCAGCAAGGCTGTGTGCTAAGGCCAGCATGGGAGGCTGTGGATTTATCCCAGAGCAGCCGAGTTTGGAGAAGGTGTTCCCTCCCAGCCCCCCCGGGGCCTCCCCACCCAAAGGGCTGGATGAGGTTCATCCCTTCAGCTGTTTACAAAAGCGGCAGTATTGCTCCCAGACGCACTGGGCAGCATTCCTCCCTCTCATTCCTACAAGCTATATAAGGGAACGGCCAATTCCAGCCTGGCTCTCCCTCAGCCAGCCCCGATCCCTCTGCGCCGGGGCAGCTCCGGGCTCGGTTTCCTGCGGGAGAACTGAAATCCGTGCTCGGTGGTGGAACACGGCGCTGCTGTGCTGGACCTTGTCATCAAATGGCAGCGCAGGCAGCTGCCAAATCCTGCCGGCTCGGTGCTCTAATAGGGAACAGCTGGAGCAGGACCCTGCATTCCTCCCGCCCCGTCCACACCGGGGGCTCTGTTCGGGATCCGGCCGCAACATTCCCACCCATCATGGAACGCAGCCGCTTCCAGAACCCCAAACCCCAGTTCCCCCCCGGGTTTTAAACCAAAGGGATGCTTTGCAACACCGGGGGGGTTGCCTTGCTTTTATTGGGTTGGGTTTTTTATTATTATTTTTTTTATTTGGGAATTTTTTTGAGGTTGGAGAAAGCTACGCAAGTAAAAGGCATTTTGCCTTCGCCACTCGCCCTCTGTATTGCAAAAACTCTACTTTAAGCGACTTGCATCCCTGTGTACATCCCCACATCCACATTTAGGAACACACACATCTGTAACACAAATACACCCCTAAATAAATAAGGGAACACGTCGCGACTCACACGGCGCTTGTGCCCTTTCCATCCTGCCCCAACTCCATTGACTTCGGAGGAGTTGAGCAACTTGCAACGGTGAATAAATAAAAGCAAAATACACTTTTGGTAGCCACGCACATTCTCTGCCCTGCACCCTCAGTAACATAAAACAGTCCACTCATATTTTCTTACAGCTCTGCTGAAACACAAGGGGGTATTCAGAGCTGCAGGGGAAAAAAAATGCGTCCAAACAGGATCTGAATGATGAAATAGGAATTGCCACATTAAAAAAAATAATAAAAAAGTAGGATAACCCAGTTACCCAGACCTTTATACAACAGTTCGTCTGAGGTAGCGATGGGCTGCTTTCTGCATGTTGCAGAGAGCGAATCAAGCCACGTTGTCCAAAAGAAGCCTAGAAAATCCAGACTCTACGTGACCTGACTTACTTATTTCACAGGAAACTGCATGGAAGGAGGAAGGGGGGGCGCGGGGGGGAAGAGTTAAAAAAAAAAAACAACCCACCAATCATTCATGCTACCGTAGTTACACCACGCCATGGAGCGGAGTAGTTTGCTGCGAAAAACCAAACTGAAAAAAAAAACCCCAAACTGAAAAAAAAACAATAAAACGCGAGGAGAGCAGCCAACCTCGGGGTGTATTTTTAACATTTTTCCACGAATCCCGGCGGGCATTATTATTATTATTAGGGGAAGGGTCGCGAAGGACGAAACTCACCGGGGTTGTTGGCCTCCCCTTCGAGGATGTGGAGCTCGGTGCAGTCTGCCAGGGAATGCTCGAGGCAGAGCTGGAGGAAGCGAGCCTGGGTCCGGCTGACGCGCTTGAGCAGCGAGAGCAGCGCAACAGTCTGCTCGCACTCGTTCCAGCCCTTGAACCACCCGGCCAACACGCCGACCTGGTCTCGGAACATCATGGTGAGCCGGAGCGGCAGCTCTGCGGGGAGAGAATAAATAACCGGGACAGCCGCCCTGCCCCCGGCGCCGCCACCGTGCTCGGGGCAGCGGGGCTCGAGATAAAAATAATGGTAAAAATGGTAATGGTTAAAAAAAAATAAAAAGGGGGAAAAAATAAAAAGAAGAATCTCCTCTGCGACGCGAAGGGGTGGGATGGGTTTTTCGGACGCAGCTCCCCCGGGCTGGGTTGGGTTTTTTTGCTCGCTCTCTTCTGGCTTGGGTGCAGCGCTGGATTCCTGGAGGGAGGGAGCGAGGGAGGGAGGAGGGAGGCGGTGGCGGTGGGGCCAAAAAAAAAAAAAAAGGAAAAAAAGCCAAAAAAAGGAAAACCCCAGCGTCAGGGCTGCCCCCTGCGAGGGGGGGCCACGTCCTCCCGGCGGGGGCTTCACACCTGGAACAGAGAGAGGAGGGGGCGTCAGGGGGAGGAGGAGGAGGAGGATGGGGAGGAAGGCAGCGGGGCTGCGGGCGAGCCTTCCTCCCACTCCCCACTCGCGCGTTCCCTCACCGCGATCCCCCCACCGCCATTCGGGACTGGAGGGTGAGGGGGGAACACCCAACACTCCCCTCCCTGCAGCGCAACCCCCTCCCCTCCAAAAGTTCCCCCATCACACACCACGTAACAAACACACTCACCTGACTCACGCCGGGGACCGGGGGAGGAGAAGGAGGAGGAGGAGGACGAGAAGGAGGGGGCGGCGCGGCGCTTTGGGGCGGCCGTGCCATGTCCGTGGGATGAAGAGGAGGAGGAGGAGGAGGAGGGGTGAGGAAAAAAAAGAGGGAAGGAGGAGGCGGGAAAAGAGGGAAGGGGAGCACGAGGGGGTGGGGGCGCGCGCGCGCGCTCGGGCGGCGCGAGACTGAGCCCGGCCGCGCGCCGGGCCCGCGCTCCCCTCATGCCGCTCATTTGCATACGGGTGACGTCATGCGGGTGGTGGGCGGGGCCCGGCCGCGCGCCGGGGGCGGGAAAGGGACACGCGTGTTCCCCCCCCCAGCCCGCCCCGTCCCCGTCCCTGCCTCCCACCCTCCGCTTTTCCAGCCACTCCCACTGGAATTTTGGGTGCTCCTCCAGCACGGGGAGTGCTGGAAAACACTCTACAGCATTTCCACCGCCCTCCCCCGCCCGGCTCCGCGTCCTGCGGGTTTCCCGCTGGAGGAAACCTCCCTCTAGCGGGCTGCGGGCGAATGGCAGCGGGGGATGTTTTGGGGGGGAAAACGCCACTTTGGGCGCTGGGGAATGTGGCACCGGGCAAAAATGGCAATTTTGAAAATGATTATGGTTTTTTGTGGCGTTTTTTAATTATACACGACAAATATTCCCAGATTTAAACGTCCAAGCACTACGTGTGCAGAGAAGGACAGGATTTGTGTTTGGGGTTATCCATTTCCCTGGAGAGGAGCAGGATTTGTGTTTGGGGTTATCCATTTCCTGGAGAGGAGCAGGATTTGTGTTTGGGGTTATCCATTTCCCTGGAGAGGAGCAGGATTTGTGTTTGGGGTTATCCATTCCCTGGAGAGGAGCAGGATTTGTGTTTGGAGTTACCCATTCCCTGGAGAAGGGCAGGATTTGTGCTTGGAGTTATCCATTTCCCTGGAGAGGAGCAAGATTTGTGTTTGGAGTTATCGATTCCCTGGAGAGGAGCAGGATTTGTGTTTGGGGTTATCCATTTCCCTGGAGAGGAGCAGGATTTGTGTTTGGGGTTATCCATTCCCTGGAGAAGGGCAGGATTTGTGTTTGGGGTTATCCATTTCCCTGGAGAGGAGCAGGATTTGCGTTTGGGGTTATTGATTCCCTGGAGAGGAGCAGGATTTGTGTTTGGGGTTATCCATTTCCCTGGAGAGGAGCAGGATTTGTGTTTGGAGTTATTGATTCCCTGGAGAGGAGCAGGATTTGTGTTTGGGGTTATCCATTTCCCTGGAGAGGAGCAGGATTTGTGTTTGGGCTTATCCATTCCCTGGAGAGGAGCAGGATTTGTGTTTGGGGTTATCCATTTCCCTGGAGAGGAGCAGGATTTGTGTTTGGAGTTACCCATTCCCTGGAGAAGGGCAGGATTTGTGCTTGGAGTTATTCATTTCCCTGGAGAGGAGCAGGATTTGTGTTTGGGGTTATCCAATCCTTGGAGAGGAGCAAGATTTGTGTTTGGAGTTATCCATTCCTTGGAGAGGAGCAAGATTTGTGTTTGGAGTTATCCATTCCTTGGAGAGTAGCAGGATTTCTGTTTGGGGTTATTCATTTCCCTGGAGAGGAGCAGGATCTGTCTTTGGGGTTACCAACTTCTCTGGAGAAGAGCAGGATTTGTTTTTGAGGTTATCCATTCCCTGGGGAGAAGCAGGATCTCTGGGGTTATCCATTCCCTGGAGAGGAGCAGGATTTGTGTTTGGAGTTATCATTCCCCGTGTATATTTTATTTCCCTTTCTCATTTATTTTCCACTTATTTATGTTTTTAAACTTTTTCCCCCCATTTATGTCCATCTCATTGCAAGGGGTGAGTGATACAGGTATATCCATTAAGGAAAATGGGGAAAGAGAAATCCCCACATACAAGTGTTTGGAAGGACACAGCAAAATGCTGAGTGGAATCAAACACTTCCTAAAGCATAAATAAAGGTGTGAAGTGCTTTTATCTGTGGGCTCTTTATTTGGAATTAAAATGGTGTGTAGGGAATATCTGTCAGTTTGAAGCCACTCCCTCTTGTCCCGTCACTTTTGCTGAAATTGCCTCTTCAGAGGGAGCCCCTTTAGGAATCCATTCCCCAAAAGTGGTTTTGTGCTTGGTGGGAGCTGGAGAAAGGAAAACTGTTTTGTGCACCCTTTGGCTTAAAAAGTAACACACATGTTTGAATCTGTCCCTTTTTGGGGAAAAATATTACTGGGGAGACAAAGGCCACCCAAATCCGGTGGGAACACCCAGTCCCGTGTGCTGGAGCATTAATCCCACAGCAGGATTGTGGGATGAGGAGCACCAAGCAGACACCAGGCATAAATGGTCCATCCCACCAGTGCTCTGAGTTTGCCTTTACCTCTCAGTCTGTCTGGTGACTAATTAAACAAACAGGAGCAGAGTTCCCTGCCAACAAACCCCAGCCATCTGTCTCATCCTAAAGCTCCCTCCTAAGAAAAGCTTCATCAGAGAGCCCCTTTCCCCTCACCCAAGTGCTGACAGTCCTCCAGGTGTGCTGCAGGATGGCCCATGGAGCCACGAGGAGACACCATCCCCATGGGAATGAGGAGTGTGGCTCCCTCCATGGCCGGCGTGGTCGGCACGAGGAGCTCCAGGCAGAGCTCCACGAGCTCCAACGCTGCTAATTTAAGGCTTGCCAAGCTGACTTTGCCAAAAACGCCTCCCAGGTTTTGCATTTCGTACATCTAAAGTGGTAACAGCAGTGATCAGAAGGATATTTAGGGATGAAACATCACACACATCCCTCTGTGAGGCTGGGCAGGTCCCCCCACACCAGCAAGGCGTGGATGAACAAGAGTAAAAGACTAAAGTCAGAGTCTGTGCTGTGCTCCAGGAGACACCAAGAACCTGCCTGCTAATTAACCCCAAAATAATCACCCTTCACTCAGGACCCCATGGCCCCCATTCCCCAGAGTGTCCCTGGTAAGCAGATGTGGAGGAGTGAGACCCTGACGTAACAGCACACGCCGTGATGTTTGGAGGTTTCTATGGTAATTAAAAAAATAGATCTGTGACCCGTGGAAGAAATTCCTTGCTGCATTCCTTGCTTTACAGGGTGTGTGCCCATGCAGATCAGTGTGATGGAGGATCAGATCCTTTCCTGCCTGCACTGGGGGGACTCTCCAACACCCCCATGGCCAACTCTCTTCCCTATGGATGGAGAATCCAACGTGCAGACACCCCATGCACAAACACAAGGCATTGCCAGTGGAAAAGCAGGATAATCCTATTCTATATGGCAATTCCTGGGGGGCCTTGGGATCTCTGCAGATCCAGCTGGAGCATTTCTGTGAGGCTGAAAGTTTTGGGGTAAAAAGTGGAGGCTGTTTGTTGAACAGGGCAGAGCTGGTGTTGTGCCAGGTTGGGTCATAGAACCACAGAATATCCTGAGCTGGAAAGGACCCACAAGGATCATCCAATCCAACTCCTGCCCTGCACAGACACCCCACCAACATTCCCACCCTGTCCATGAAAACGTCTGAACTCTCCTGGAGCTCTGGCAGCCTTGGGGCCATGCCCACTGCCCTGGGGAGCCTGATCAGTGCTCACCACCCTCTGGGGGAAGGACCTTTTCCTGATATCCAACCTAAACCACCCCTGACACAGCTCCAGCCATTCCCTGGTCCTGTCACTGGTCACAGAGAGCAGGGATCGGTGCTGCCCCTCCTCTTCCCACTGTGGGGAAGCTGCACCCTCCATGAGGTCTCCCCTCAGCCTCCTCTTCTCCAGCACTGGAACAGCAACATTCAGGCATCCTCTGCATCTCTGTTTACCATTTCAGAGGGAAAACAAGAGGCCTGTGGTAATATTAGCCAAGCAGGTGGTCTCAGCAAATTAGTGAATCTTGACGATTCCCGAGTTCAAAGGAAGCAGTTGCTCATCTCCGTCAAAGCTATCTGATAACATATTTAGCTGGAGAAAGGATGAGTATATCCACCAGCACACAGTGGCCCAGATTTCCTAGCTCATTAAACCCAAATATTAGTGAAAATACCATGGTAAGCAGGCTGAGATAATTAAACACAACATCTCTTCCGTTTGTTTGTTCCTAAACACAGTGTGGGAATTGGCTACTGGGATGATAATGATTTCCTTACTTTGGGTGTTAAAGTGGTGCTGTGCAATTCCCACAAAAAGCCTTGACCAAAGGAAATACAAAAAAAAAGTATAAGAAAATTAAAAATAACAAGTAAATAATATAAACATATGTGGGCCTGTATTTCCAAACTGGGTGAGGCAGATGTTAAAAATCAGAGTCCCAGAATGGTTTGGATTGGAAGGGACCTTAAAGACCACCCAGTTCCCCTCCCCTGCCATGGGCAGGGACACATTCTACTGTCCCAGGTTGCTCCAAGCCCTGTCCAACCTGGCCTTGGACACTCCGGGGATGGGGCAGCCACAGCTTCTCTGGGCAACCTGTGCCAGGGCCTGCCCACCCTCACAATCAAGAATTTTTTCCTATTTTCTAATCTAATTTCCCCTCCTTTAGTTTAAAACCATTCCCCCTTGCCCTATCACTATCTGCACATGTAAAAAATTGCTCTCCCCAAATGCAAAATGTGGATTTACACTCACACTCCTGTACCTGGTCTGGGGTTCAGGGATAACCTTGGGTTCGAATTCACCATGAGAGGAGCAGCAATTCTCCAGGGTCTGTCCTGCTCAGGGCTGGGGGAGGAGGGCACAGGTGTCCTGCACTAAAGAAAAGACAACCCCAGACCTAGAATTCCCAATCTAACTCTACTACACTGCGTTTTTCTGCCATCCTTTTTGGCAGGGTATGCAAAGCTCATCTTCCAGCCTTAATGCTCCATGTGGATCAGCTCTCAGTCAGGATGTACAACCACTTCTTATGTCCTGTTAGTGCAAAATTAGGTGTTGCAGCCCAAATCCTTGTGAAAACAGCATGGGCTGATCCCCTGATGCCAGAAGAAGTGATCACTGGGCAGTGGGGGATGAGGGCAGGGAGGAAAAGCACCTTTAAACCCTCTGGCTTGAGCTGCGATAGCGGATCTGAAGGGGAAGGAGAAGAAGTGGCAGCATTTGGGTGGCAACATCTGGTGAAAGAAGCACTGGGAAATGTTGGTTAGCATGGGAAGCACTACTCATCTATTTGTTTAGCCATTGTCAGGGGGTTGCTGTGAGAAGGGCCCGTGTCATCTCCAAAACCACCATGGGAGCGCGGGGGAATCTGCCCATCCTGCAGTGTCAGCTCTGCCCTGCACGCCTGATGAGTTGGCTCACAGGGACCCCAGGGACTCAGAGCCAACAAAATAAATCATTCTATTAGTGGTTCTCAAAAAAAATCACCCCTGGCAAGTGTCTCACAGGCTGCTCTCACCGTGGTGATGCCGACAGAATCGGTGATGGAGAGGAGCTGGGGAAGAAGGGGATGGGAAAAGGGACGTGAAGGATTTATTTGACCCGGCAGCCAGGAATTTGTCACTGGGCTGTTCCACCTTCAGACAAGCCCTGAATATAAATATTGCAAAACCTGATAGACAGCAAGGGAGTGTTTGCAGAATTTGACTTTGCAGGGCTGAGATTTGTGTGTGCTGAGGGCTAAGCCTGATCCAAGCCCTGCTGGGCCTCTAGGGCAGCTCTGCTGGTGTGTGGGGCACACCAGGGATGTCCCATCCCACCCTCTCCAGGCATCAGCACAGGCATGGAGCGCAGCTTCACTCCCACCTGGGATGGGTGTGTATCCCTGAGGAGCTCTGGGTCCCTTTCCATGCACACTGACAGCCCATAAATGCTCCCTGGATGGCTGAATCCCATGTGTTTACCTACAACACTCTGATTTTCCCAACCACTTCCAGCCAGCACTGAGAGCAGCTTGCTGTAGGACTTGGAGCTGACTGAGGCTGTGTTGCAAGCAGATGGCCCTGATGAAACAAGACACTGATCCCCAAGGAGGCACCATCCAAGAGAGCTGCTTGACTCCCTGGCTCCAGCAGCTCCAAGACAGGCTTGGGGATGTGCATTAGCACACACCATGAAGAAAATTGCTTCCCTAACTACCCCTCTCAAGCAATTCCCTCTGGAGGTTGGTTCCAGCTCAAGACATGTGCCAGCAGCACTGACACTATGGCAGTTTTCCTGCTTAGGTATTAATAATGGAGCAGCTGACAAAGTGATGGTAATCTAAGAATTTCCTTAAAGGAGAGTGCAAGAGTTGCCAGGATGGGTGAGGGTTTACATGTGGGATGCTGGGGTGGAGGAAAACCTCCACACTTCCACCTGATGAACTGGAAGGGGATCCAAGCATGGAAGGCAAACACAGGTGGAAACAGCTCTCACTGTTCCTCGTGGTCCTGGCTCCAAATAGGAAAACCTGGAAGCTCTGCCAAAGTTCTCCAAAACCACCACTCCTGCATTCATGGGTATCAACAGGTTTCTCTGCAACAGGTGGGAAAAGAACGTAAGAAAAGGAGGAGATCCTCATGGAAATAAAGAGACAGAAAAGAGGAATAAACTCACTTTATTAGGTCATACTTGTGCAAGTAGGATCACTCAGCTGGACCAAGGTCTGCCCCCAAATCCTGCCATAAAGGATTACGTTGCTCCAAATAAGAGACACACAAAAGACCAAAAATCATTCCCACTCTTGTATTTCAAGGAGCTACTTTGGAGCAACAAGGCTCTTGATCCATTTCAGTGGAAATGCCTTTGGGTTTGCTTCGCCCTTGTAAGGATTGATCCCATCCCTGCAGCACAGAACTCCACATAGTTACAACATGAGGTCATGGATCGTGTTCCAGTGTGGAGAGCTATCCTTAAAACTGGGGGCTGGCTCCAGGGAAAAGCTTTACAAACTACCACTGTGATGTCCCCAACTTCACCAGCATCCAGCCACCCCTCTGTGCCCAGCAGCTCTTTCAGGAGCCTTCAGACCACATGGGGATGTGCTGGAGGATATGGTTTTTATGGGAATCTTTGGAGCATAAAACCTATGGAGAGAGGCTGAGGGAGCTGGGGGTGTTTAGGCTGGAGAAGAGGAGGCTCAGAGGTGACCTCAGCACTGTCTAGAACTCCCTGAAGGGAAGTTCTGGTCAGGTGGGGGTTGGTCTCTTCTCCCAGGCACTCAGAAATAGGACAAGGGGGCACGATGGGCTCAAGCTCTGCCAGGGGAAATTGAAGTTGCAGATCAGAAAAAAATTCTTTCCAGAGAGATTAATCAGGCATTGGAATGGGCTGCCCAGAGAGGGGGTGGATTCCCCATCCCTGGAGGTTTTTAAGGTGAGATTGGCCATGGCACTGAGTGCCATGATCTGGTAAAGGGACTGGAGTTGGACCAAGGGTTGGACTTGTTGATCTTGGAGGTCTTTTCCAACCCAATTCATTCTATGATTCTATGAATGAACACTAATATGTGGCAACCACAAACATGCAAGGACACTTTTTGAAATGTGGCCTACTGGAGTTCTACCTATACAAGTTTGCTGTGGTGTCCAGAGGGGGACAGTGGAGCCCAGTCACTGGAAGAAGAAAGAGGAATTGCAGAGAAATCTGCCCATTGTCCACCTGCCTGTCAAATCCAGCAATAAAGTCCATCAAATTACTGCTGAGGGTACAACTCTGCAATGCCTCAGCTTCTAAGTCTGTGAGGTGCTGTGGAATAATTGTCTCATGGGCTGCTGCAAGTACATCCAGCAGCTGGGAACACCAAGGCAGAGGTTGGTAAAACAAAGAATACAGAGGATCCCATCAAAACATGTCATAGGGTTGAGTCCTTTATATTATCAAATACCTTTTTTCAGGACAGGAGGAAAGGAAATGGTTTGTTAATCATAAAATCCCAGAATGGTTTGGAGTGGAAGGGACCTTAAAGGGCATCTCATTCCAATCCCCTGCCATGGGTAGGAACACCTTCCACCAGCCCAGGTTGCTCCAAGCCCTGCTTGGCCTGGCCTTGAACACTTCCAGGGATGGGGCAGCCACAGCTGCCCTGGGCAACCTGTGCCAGGGCCTGCCCACCCTCACAGCCAGGAATTCCTTCCCAATATCCCAGCAAACTCTGTTCTCTTTCAGTCTGAAGTCATTCCGCCTTATCCTGTCCCTCCATCCCTTGTTCCCAGTCCCTCTCCAGCTCTCCTGGAGCCCCTGTAGGCTCTGGAAGGGGCTCTCAGGTCTCCCTGGAGCCTTCTCTTCTCCAGGAGAACCCCCCCAGCTCTCCCAGCCTGGCTCCAGAGCAGAGGGGCTCCAGCCCTTGAGCATCTCCATGGCCTCCTCTGACTCCACATCCTGCCTATGTTGGGAGACCCAGAGCTGGACACACAATTCCAGCACCAATTAACAGAGCATTAAATGCTGCAGAATTAGACGGGAGACTTTTCATTAAGAAGTTGATACTGAGAGGGAAAACTGGAACTGTCAAGACTGACTTACACATTTTCATGTCTCTGGGAAGACAGGTAAAGATTGAAAGATGGAAAAAACGTAGCCATTCTTGAACGTGAATCCACCAGCTCTTGGCAAACTCCTCACTTTTGGTCCTGCAGCAAAATGTAAAAGTCAGTTCTTGTGTTGTTCAAGCAGAGCAGGTTCTGGGTGATGCTGCAGCTGCTCCAGCCAGGGTTTGGTACCAACTGGCTTTGAAAGGAGAGGCAGCAGCTGGGCTGCCAGTCTTATCTCTGTGTATGGCAGTGGCTGGTGAGTGAAAATCACTCCTTTTCAAGCTGTCCTGTGCCAGAAATTACTGCCCTGGTCTTACTTTCATCAATGAATGTGCTGCCATAAAGGGCTCTGCTAACCCTGGCACGTGGAGCACCCACAGGAGACAGCCCCGTGCCCGACTCCCTCGGGGCTCTCCCCTTCCCATCATCATCCTCAGCCTCAGTGCCAGCAATGCCCCACCGTGGCTCTCTGCAAGCTCCTGCATTTTGAGCTCCCAGTCCATGCTCTTTTCCTACAGGGAAAACCCTTAAAATTGAAGAACTGGAGTAAAAAATTCAGCAGTTTCAAGCACGGTGTGTGTGCTGGTTGTGAAAGCAAAGACACAACATCTCTATCTCACAGTCCTGTGGCAAAGGCTGATGAGAACCCTTGGTGAACCTTTGGGGTCCCACAGCCTCCAAACTCAACAGCAGAATTAAAAGGAAAAATGAAGAAGATACCTGTAAAATAATTCACAGGCTAGCAATCCTCCCTCCAGCCTGTTTGTTAAAATATTGCTCAGGAGGAGCTGACAGACATGGGAATAAATAGCACGAGGAGAGAGAGAAGTGATGCATTAGACTTCTCACCAGTCCCCTGACTGCAGCTACTATGGAGAAATCTGCCAGGAAACATTAGATGTGAAATGGATATGCAATGGGAGAGGAAAAATTATTAGGAACTGCCAAAACCCCTCAGTGGATAAAGACAAAAAGCTGGAGCAGGCATTGAAAACTCAGAAAAGCTTTCTAGGTACAAATCTGCTGATAAAAGGGCACTGCAGACTGAGGATGTAAAACACAGGTAGCAACTAATTGTCCAGATAATTAAAGCAGGACTCTCCTAGTTCAGCTGCAGCAGCATCCACACAGAGGTGCCTTTATATGGGTGTTGCACATTCCCACAAATTTATGGAACCAAACCAGTGGAAGCCCCTTTTTACAGATATAACCATGGCTGTACTATTCAGCCTTGTATCTCTCTACCCACATTGCACGTGGACATGAGGGAGTAAAAGCAACCCAGAAACATGTAGAGCTGCCCAAGTGACTCTGCAGAGATTTCCTGAGCCCCTCTGTTTTTTGGGGGCTGTTTTTGGGGACCCTGCAAGGCATGGGACTCTCCAGTGCTCAGGCCTCATAGTTGTGCTCTGGTTTGCACCTCCACCATTGTGTGCCGTCAAAAACAGTATTAACATCAAAGCTATCCAGAAATAACCCCCTAATCCTGGTTTCTTCTTTTTCTCCTGCCCATCATACTCCCAGCAAGGCAGCCCCAAGCCCTTCTCACAGCTCAGCTCAGAGGACTTGTGCTGTATCAGATGAAATTCAGCTGTCCCTGGCACTAATTACATCAGCTCCACACACACAGCACACCAGGGACAGCCTCTGCAGGGGCTGCACGTCCTCTGCAGTGACAGAGGCCAGTCCTTGTTTGCTCTGGGTACGAGGACAAGTGAGCAATGGTGGCTGGTGCCCAGTTACTGCAGAGCCCTGCCAGGCACAGACGTCAGTCCCACCTCACCTGGCACACGTCACCTGCAGCCCTGGCAGAGCTTCCCCAGGGCAGGAGCAGCCCCAGCAACGTGCAGAGCAGCAGGAGAAACTCAGGCCCTGGTTCTGCCTCCTTTTGCCACACTGGAGGTTTGATGTAAGCGAGAAAAGGAGGCATTTAAATCAGAGTCATGCAGGAGATCATCTGAAAGCTGAACATGCACTTGGGCAGTCTGTGGGCAGCCTGACCACCCTGTCAGTGAAGGGATCATAGAATCATAGAATCATAGAATGGACTGGGTTGGAAAAGACCTCCAAGATCATTAAGTCCAACCCTTGGTCCAACTCCAGTCCCTTTACCAGATCATGGCACTCAGTGCCATGGCCAATCTCACCTTAAAAACCTCCAGGGATGGGGAATCCACCCCTTCTCTGGGCAGCCCATTCCAATGTCTGAGCACTGTCTCTGCAAAGAATTTCTTTCTGATCTCCAACTGAAATTTCCCCTGGCAGAGCTTGAGCCCATCGTGCCCCCTTGTCCTATTGCTGAGTGCCTGGGAGAAGAGACCAACCCCCACCTGGCCAGAACTTCCCTTCAGGGAGTTCTAGACAGTGCTGAGGTTACAGAGAGTTATGAGATCTTCCCTAATATCCAACCTAAACCTCTGCTGGCCAACTTGAGGCTGTTTCCTCTTGTCCTATTGCTTGTTTCCTGGGAGAAGAGACCAACCCACAGCTGGCTACAGCCTCCTGTCAGGGAGTGGTGCAGCAACCACCTGAACTGACCTGGATTTGCCCTCCCACCATTTTTGCTCTGCTTGGAGGAGGCAGGGAGGGAGGAAGGAAGATCCTAACACAGCAGTTTTCTCTGCAGAAGGAAGGTGTCCCTGTCATAGTCCATTGGCACTTGGAAAGACACGTGGGGACATCCCTAAGTAGCACCACTGAGTCTGAGCAACCCATTTCAAAGCCTCAGCTCTGATTAGTTAATGAGCCAAACCAACCCAACCTCTCCCGCAGCAAAACCCATCAGAGACCTGTAACACCCCAATGCTCCTGGAAAGAAGCAAATCTTGTTGCCAGAAGTGCTCCTTCATGTCACTAAATCTATAAACACCATTTATAATGAGCACAAAAGGAACGTTATGTTACCTGCATTACAACAGGGTGGCAGAGCAGAACAGCCTCTGCCAATACACTCTGTTTTTGTGGGTCACAGGAAGGATTTACTTCTCTCTTAGAACCTTGAATCCCTGTTTTAAGACAGCCAGGGGACACCCAAGGCAGCTTTAGAGCTGCTCCTTTTCCTTCTCACCTGATCCATATTTTGGGACAGCTCCTTAGAAGAAGGGCAAATGTAATCAGGCAGCTACTGCACTTTTTATAACTCTCCATCAGATCTTTCATTTGGGCCAGCAAGGAAGCTTGTTAGAGCTGAGAAAGCAACTAAGCATCTCTAGAAAATGTTATTAAAAGAAGATGAAACAAATGAAAAGCTGGGACAGACTTAATGGTAAATACATGACCTGGCAGTTCAGCACAGCTACATCCTGTTTGCCATTATTATTTAATTCTGGCATCGATTGAAGGATGAGACAGACCAGGCAACTCTCTGTGGGGTTGCTTGAATACTATTTCACTCTGAGATAAAACAAGCTCACGGGTTTGGATCACACTGCCTCATTGGGAGAGTTTAATTAATTGATTTTGTATCAGTGACTACTGTGGTCAAGCAGTAAACAACACCCTTTTTATCAGCTTAGTGGGCAAACAAGCCCTGCTAATTATCAGTGCCCAGCTCTGGGCTGGGACCAGCACAGCATTAACCTGCTCCTCTGGAATAACAAGCTGTCCAGCCACTGTCCCACATGCTGTGGAAACTGTTCTTATGGAAGCAGCTGCTGCCATGGATCAAACACTCCCAGACACCTCAGGGTGTCACTCCTTTCTGACACAAAGTGCAAATAAAAGGCTGGTTTGTCCAGCAGTTTATTCCAGAGTTGTCCTTGGCCAGGAACGTCACTTTAGGCAGAGCAGATAAATTGTCTTCCACCCAGCTGCTGATCACTCTCTGGAAATCTGTGGCTGCATCCATCAGTTCCCCACCTCCATCTGTCCTCACTAACCACTGCTCTTCCCACCACCACCTAAAGCTTTTCCTCAGAGGTAACTGCCAGGACTTTGGAAGCAGGGTCATGGAAAACAGTGAAAAAAAGAAGGATAGAAAGGTGAAGATGGAATACCTTTGAGGAGGGGAAGTTTCCTCCCCTGGTTTGGAGGAGCACAGCACGGTGTGTGTACCTTGGAGCTGCAGTGGAATAACGTGGGGCATGGCCTGACCTGCCTGAGCTGCTGTCCTGGAACTGGATTTGGGAAAAGCTGGAAGGGAACAAGAGGGATGACAGAAAGCAGCTACTCCCAATTTCTACAGGTTCTGAGGAGCATTTTGTCTTATATGAGCAGATGTGAAACTCAGACCATCTGTCTTTAGAAGAATTTGTGTCTCTCTTAAGAAACAAACCATTTTCTCAACAGCCATTTTTATTGCTTTTGCCAATACAGCACTGGAGGGAAAAGAAATTATTTTCTGCTATTTGTCAGCTTCTTTCTTTGTTAGAGCAAATAAATTCCCTGGGACTATTGATAAAGGTTGATAACTTTGCATCCAAGCTGACCACACAAGTGAAAAAGAGCTGGGAATCCCCCAAAGCACCACAAAACTGCCCAAGTCACCACTCTGGGGAGTGATTAACCAACACTTGCATGGAGAACAAGTTCCTACAGGCACTGCCAACAAGACTGAAAGTCTGTGTCTCCAGATGTCATAGTAGGGGCTCAGGCTTGAAAGTGTCAGCAACGTGTAGTTCAAGAATAATCAACCAAAATCTTTCCAAAGAGCTTTGGCTGAAGTCCCTCTCACACAAACAAATCCTTGAAACCAGCCAGGAACAGTGTCCTGGATCACTCCAACTCCCAGCTCCTACCACAGTCCAGCCTTCAGCCACAAAATAAATACAGAAGGGGTTAACAATGAATATTTACTTTCCTTCATATGGTACATTCTGTAAAGTGCTAAGTTTCTAAATTATACCAAGTGAAAATGACACATGGCTCTAGTATTTTAAATACAACAAATATAGAATGAGCTTGTGTTCAACCCCACTTGCAAGTTCTACTCTTTTTTTAGTTAGACACACTAAATTTAGTAGTCAAAATAGCCTCCAATAGTGCTCCAAGAAAAACTAGGAAGCAGTTATAAATAAAATCACATCCTTCAGAGCCATCCTACGCACTTCTCCTGTCCACACTGCACATAAGCACAGCACTCCTGCGAGCATATGGAGCGAGGGAAAATAAGGAAGCTGAAAATTACCTGACAATAAAAAGTAAAAACTCTACAAGTTACTGCTACATATCCTCCCATGAACAGTCTGGCTTGCACATTTAATCTTGGTGCACAGAGCCCAGGTCTTCTATTTCTGTCTCCCATTAAAAAACTTGTCCAGGAAGAACATCTTGGGAGCCACGGGTCGATTCGTCCTCATCTTGCTCCTTTTTGCTGCAGAGTGGGAAAGACTCCTGAACAAACTGCCTGCACATTGGGCACTGCTGGAAGTACCTGACACAGCCATCACACAGGCACGTGTGTCTGCAGGGCAGGAGCACCCAGTTCACGGGGCCATTCTGGCAAACCACACAGTCTTTGCTGTTTTCTTCCTGCAGTTCTGGTTCGTCCCCAGCCAGCCCGGCCTTTTCCAGCAGGGTTCTGTCAGTGCTGCTCTCCCCAGGGAAGGCACTGCTGGAGGGCAGGGCAGGGCTGTTTGCAGACATGAAGAGTTGCTAAAACACACATAAACACAAATATTTAGAGGGCAACAAACTCTCCCCCCATCCCTGCACACACAGTGGAAGCTCCACTGGGTCAGCTGAGCAGTGGGATAAGCAGTCCAGACTCTGTGTGGGCCCTGAGGGCTGTCTGGCCTTCACATAAAGGCATTTCAGAGGCATAAAATCACATGGAACACTGGGAAAATATTAAGGATAAGTGATTAGATCTTGGCTGCATCAAACCAGAGTCGTGCATGAACTTCATCAGGAGGTTTGGAGCAGCTCAGGTTTGTTTCTGGTCTATCAGTCTCTGTGCCCAGGGGGATCTTCTACCCATTCCCACCAAAGTTATATCCACTGCTGTCAAATCCACTTCACTCAACCCATTCTGCTCTTGCTCACACTCCAATCCACTCCTCCTGTTTTTGTCTTATTTTATGTGAAGAGCAAATTCTTCTGGGCATGACTGCTAAGCCTGGAGCATGTACTGAAAGAAAGAGGAATGTTTAACAGGAAGTTTCTTCTGAAACTTTCCTGATTGAAAGGGGAATTTTGGAGAAAGAGCTGGTTTGACTGACTAGCAAGGAAATAAATATTCTGGAGAGAAGAAGCACTCAACAGCTCATTTCCAACTAGTGCTTTACTCAGTGGACACAACCTAGGACTCCTAGACTAGAAACACACTATTTTTCCAGGAAATCTCGAATATTTTCATAGAAAATATTTGTGTACAGAAAGTTCCTCTGGAACTACTTAACTGATAAAATAATTTTAACTACCTCCAGTTCTTTGCATGATAAAAGAAGGGTTGTGCTAATTTAGGCTCCTGAGAGCCCACATGAGCTAAACTTAACACTGTCACACAAGCAAGGCAAGGCTTGGCTTACCTTCAGATCGTGGTATTGACCTTGAGCCAAGAGGAGATACTGGTATAATATTCTGCAGGACAGTCTGTAGCTTTCATCAGGAATGTGAATTACAGCCACCATTGCAATCTACAGACAGAAAAAAGCCACATTTAGTTTGCCTCTGGTTGGGTCACTCTGGGGGGACAGGCTGGGAGAGCTGGGGGGGGCTCACCTGGAGAAGAGAAGGCTCCAGGGAGACCTGAGAGCCCCTTCCAGTGCCTAAAGGGGCTCCAGAAGAGCTGGAGAGGGACTTGGGACAAGGGATGGAGGGACAGGACACAGGGAATGGCTTCCCACTGCCAGAGGGCAGGGATTGGTGGAATACTGGGAAGAAATTCTTGGCTGGGAGGGTGGGAAGGCCCTGGCACAGGTTGGACAGAGCAGCTGTGGCTGCCCCATCCCTGGGAGTGTCCAAGGCCAGGCTGGACAGGGCTTGGAGCACCCTGGAATAGTGGAAGGTGTAACTGCCCATGGCAGTGGCTGGAATGAGATGGTCTTTAAGGTCCCTTCCAAACCAAATCATGCCGTGATTCCATGATTTGCTTTGGTACAGCCTCTGAACTGCTTAATTCCCTAGAAAACCAGGAATTCAACAACATTGACTTCAAGCACAGATCAAAAAAAAACATGCTGGACAAGGTAAAACCAGGATGTGGCACAAGGGACCCTTTGGTGAAGCTTCTCCATGGAGCCCTTCTGTGGGCAGGTTACAGTGGAGACCTGCCCTGGCTGCTCCCACTTCACAGAATCACAGAATGGATTGGGTTGGAAAAGACCTCCGAGATCATCAAGTCCAACCCTTGGGCCAACTCCAGTCCCTTTACCAGATCATGGCACTCAGTGCCACGGCCAAGCTCACCTTAAAAACCTCCAGGGATGGGGAATCCACCCCTTCTCTGGGCAGCCCATTCCAATGCCTGAGCACTCTCTCTGCAAAGAATTATTTTCTGCTCTCCAACTTCAATTTCCCCTGGCAGAGCTTGAGCCCATCGTGCCCCCTTGTCCTATTGCTGAGTGCCTGGGAGAAGAGACCAACCCCCACCTGGCCAGAACTTCCCTTCAGGCAGTTCCAGACAGTGCTGAGGTCACCTCAAGAACTCCAAACTGGAAAGGCACCTGAGCAAGTGCAGTTCCCCTGAAGGGAAAGGTTTGTGCAGCTGAGGCAGAGCTTCCTCAAAGACATGGATATGCCTTGGAGAATCCAACTGGATACTGACTCCAACCAGACCCAGCAGCTCCCACACTCCCCTTTCTGCTCCACTGACTCACAAGGAGCTGCTCCAAGACAGGACAGAAGTTGACAAACTGCAAGGACTTTCCAACAGTTTCTCCACTTTCTCCCACTTCCCTCACAAACACACAGTTTTCAGACTCTGAAAAGCCTTTAGAAATGTCACTCACTGGCTTGTGAACAGAGCAGGCACAAGACAAATTTTGCTGGGAAGGATTCTGACACCCCACGGGTTGCCTTTGGATAACTCCTCTGGAAAGACAAGCCCTCCCAGCCCTGCTTGCTCTGCCCAGGCCCCCCACCCTGCCCAAATTACACAACAGCCTCTAAAAAGCAGGGAAAAAAGAAAGTGAAATTCAATATTATTGTACTTCCCAGAAGCTGTCAAAAGAAAAACGAAATACAGAAGCTGCTTTGCTTAAAAAAAAAAAGTTAACAGCAAAGCAGACTTGCACTTCAAAATCCACACATGGCTAAATAAATAGAGAGTTTAAATGTGTTAGTACCTACACATATGGATTTATATCAACTGAATTCACTGTTCTTTGGGGAAAAGGTCTTTTTTTTCCTATATCACAATGCCTGAGATCAAACCTTCTTCAAACTTAGCCCTGCCAGTCTCCAAATAGTTTCTATAACTCTTATATATGGCCATGCTAATTTTCTGGAGCCAGAGGAAAATTATGGCACCAAACCAAACAGGGATATTCTGGTGACAAACCCCAGGGAAGAGATACTGGAATACCATCAGTAGTGATGGACACACACAAAATAATTCAAAACTGTAATTTCATATTGGCAAATATCATTTTCCACACTGCATTTATATTTTACTACTTTGTTTCAACAAACCAGATGCAATTCTGACTGGCAAGGCCAAGGTGGAGTTACTCCTTGGCCATATTTACAGATTCTAGATGAGCATCTTTCCTCCAAAACCAGAGGAAAAATACTTTCCCCCACTCTCCTTCCAGCTCTTTCTGCTGTGTTAAGGATTAAAAGAGAAGTCTTGCAAATTCATGTCCATGCTAATGTCAGACACATCCAAATATTAAATTTACAGCCTTTATAATAAACCAGTGTGAGCTCCAAACATATAAAAATTTATTAATCTGGGCGAAGCACCTCGAGTGGGGACAGGGGGAGGAAGGCAGTCCTAAGGTTGGGTGACAAGAAGCCAAGGACAGGCATCACCTGGAAAGGGGAGAGATTCCTTGGGCACTGCTGTGATCCCAGTTTCCAGATGAATGCATGGAATGGTGCTCAGTGGGTTTAGGCATCTGTGTTATTGTTCAGTGAGTTGGTGGTAACAGACAAAAATGTGTCTCAAATCATCCCAAAAACAATCAGCTCAGAGTTTATAAAGGATATTGAGCTGCAGGTGACAAGGCTGGAGCTGCTTTAACAGTAAGAGATTGAGGAGACCCTTTTTGGGGGAGCTGAGTATCTCCCATCAGTCTGTTCCTTCACCCTTCCTGTGACTCACCTGGAGCTACTGAGAGACAGAACTGCACAACACAGACCTGTGGCAGGAAGGTGATTTCTCTGTTTCCAACAGCCAAGCCAGCAATCAGCTCAATATGTGTGCCAGACACTGAAAAACAAACCCTCCTGCCTTGCCAACAGAATCCAAAATTCCATATTGGTGCAGGAGCTCCCCCACAGGTCTGTGTGATCTGAAAAATCAGAGTAACATCTCACTAACCTGCCCCAACCCTCATTCCTCTCTGGCCACAGACACCCTGGCAGCCACGAGCTTTGGGAAATGAGCATCTTTCAAATGCCACACATCATTTTTATATTAAAATTATCCTTGCTCTTCCTCCAGGCTTCCCTGGAGACATCAGTGAGAAGTGAAAGACCAAATTCTATGGGACAGGGAAGGGAAGCTGCTTTATTCAAGCCTCTCTCCTGAAACATTCAGACCTTAAATAATCCTAAAATATATTCTGATATCACTTACAATATCATATATTTCTCTGTCTTCTTCATCTGCCAACGTCAGCAGTGCCACCAAGGGGTAGCGAGATCTGGGCACGGGGCCAAAATCCACGACTTGAGCATCTTCTGGTAACTGACAATATTTCTCTTCCTTGTCATTTTTTTTAATGCTTTGTCTGTGTCAAGGAAAACAATCATTGTGGCTGCAACTGCAGTCAAACCTGAGGTTTGCACACACAATATTTGTCATCATATTTGCTCATAAATACACTGTGCCAAAAACTGCCGAGTGCTCACCAAGTCTCAACACTCCCTGTGCCAAAAAATGAACATATTTTGCCAAAACACTCTAAGAAAAGGATACAAGTACTGCTGTCTGTAGAGGTATTCATTGTACAGAGCATCCTCCAGTGCCTGGGGAGTCTTTATTCTGAAGCAGTAGACGTGTTTCTGCAGGGCCTCGTGGAGCTTCTGGACGCTGCAGCCCCAGTAGCAGGTGAGGACACAGCGCTCCAGGCAGTCCGGAGTCAGGGTGACACCCTCTGGGACAAAGGGGACAAGGATTTCAGTAACTCAGGAATGTGCAGGAATTCTGGAATTCCTAAGTGTAGCTTCTGAAAGTGCAACAACCAGAAAACAACTTCACAGAGTCACAGAATCCCAGAATGGTTTGGGTTGGAGGGACCTTAAAGACCATCCAATGCCACCACCTGCCATGGGCAGGGACACCTCCCACTATCCCAGGTTGCTCCAAGCCCTGTCCAACCTGGCCTGGGACGCTTCCAGGGATGGGGCAGCCACAGCTTCTCTGGGTAACCTGTGCCAGGGCCTGCCCACCCTCCCAGCCAGGAATTCCTTCTCAATATCCCACCTATCCCTGCCCTCTGGCAGTGGGAAGCCATTCCCTGTGTCCTGTCATTCCATGCTCTCTCCATTTCTCCTGCAGGGTCCCTTCAGGCTGCAATTCACTCACTCCTAAAATTATAAACAGTATTATAAAATAAATTGTTTATAATTATAAACAAATCTAACAATCTGATTAATTTTAGTGTTCATGGAAGTCAGTGGAGATGAGGAAGAGGGTGTGAGGAGATAAAATGGCTCATTAAGCTCACAAAAGCAGCACATGCCTTTTATGAAGGGTAAATTTTAACTTCTGGTAACACTTTACACCCTCACAGGCAGATCCAAGAGCAGAAGGCCTGGCCCAAAGTCCATTCCCTCCCCAGATAATGGCACTAATTGGATCACTGGCCTACAAAATTCTCTGTGGTCTCAAAGAACAAGGCTCTTGATCATGCAAAGAGAGGAGAAAATTATCCATGTGCTCCATTTTCTTTCCAAAACTCAAGTACTGGACCTGTCAGCTGCTAAACACTTGCTGGATAAACAGGAGTCAAAGTGCTCAAAGCTCCAGAAAAACACAAATTGATTTATTAATTAAAAATAGGGCACTTCCAAACACTGATGGAGATGTGGGCTTAGACTTTAGTGGGTGGCACATGTTCCATAATGAATTCCATAGAATTCCACCCTCCTGCTAAACTTACAGGAACGCCCACAGGAGCTGGTAATTTGCAAATGTTTTAGTTACTTAAAGATCTTTAATGGCAGGAAGGGTTTCATTAATGAGAATTAAACTGCACTTACATATTCAAACACTTCACTTTTAAAAACAGCACGTTTATAAGCTGTTGGAATGATGGGAGGGAGAGTGTTTGTGAGGAATTAAGATCAAGGAAAAGGGTGAGAACAAGACTGATGATGATCCTCAAGGTCACTTCCAACCCAGACCACTCCACGATTCTATGAAGACAATGGAAAGTACCAAGTTCAGGAACCCAAATTGATAAAAATCACACCAGAAACCCACTGACTTGTTAGTGAAGCTGCAGCAGGACGAGGGATTTCCAGCCCAAAGGGATTCTTCACTTGTCTCATCCGCTTTTTCAGCACCCTTGTGCTGGATTCTGCTTCCTCTGAGTTCCTCAGAATAACAGGAACACCCAACCCAAACCTGTGGGACACGGAACAACAACAAGAAGTGGGATTAAGTGTTAAGAGTTGACACGTTTGAATTGGTTTTGCTGCTCTAAACAGCAAACAGCACAACAAACAGAGCTAGTTGGGCTACCCAGAATATCTGCTGGGATGCATGGATAAGGTATCCTGCCAATCCAACTCCAGGGCAGAAGGCAGGAGTCCATATGTTAAGTTCAGTTCAGGAAAGAGATTGAGGGGCTGGAGCGGGGCCAGAGAAGAGCAACGAGGCTGGAGAAGGGACTGGAGCACAAGTGCTGTGGGGAGAGGCTGAGGGAGCTGGGGGTATTCAGCCTGGAGAAGAGGAGGCTCAGAGGTGACCTCAGCACTGTCTGGAACTGCCTGAAGGGAAGTTCTGGCCAGGTGGGGGTTGGTCTCTTCTCCCAGGCACTCAGCAATAGGACAAGGGGGCACGATGGGCTCAAGCTCTGCCAGGGAAATTGAAGATGGAGAGCAGAAAAAATTCTTTGCAGAGAGAGTGCTCAGGGATTGGAATGGGCTGCCCAGAGAGGGGGTGGATTCCCCATCCCTGGAGGTTTTTCAGCTGAGATTGGCCGTGGCACTGAGTGCCATGATCTGGTAAAGGGACTGGAGTTGGACCAAGGGTTGGACTTGATGATCTCGGAGGTCTTGTCCAACCCAATCCATTCTATGATTCTGTGATTCTTCACAGGGATACAGAAAAGCTTTAACGGGGGAATTCTTCGCCCCTGCGTTTCCAGAAGGGGAATAAAATTAAGCAAGTGGTCAATGCCCTCTAGTGGTAAAGGTTGGGCCAGAGCTGCCTCCCAGCTCAGCCTTGCACATCCCATCCAAGGATCCGATGGAAAAAAAATCACTGCTTGCAAAGAAGGAACAGCCTTAATGCCCTGGATGCTCCAAGAAAACCTTAGAGGAAATCACTCAGCCCTGGGAGACTTCCAGGTGTAACTGCAGCCAGCAGGATGTTTGGGTGGGAGACCAAGATCCTGATTTTCCTTGTAAATCTCAGTTACAACCAAATGCTGATATTAAATTAAATCAGGGGCTGTAAAGCCTCTGCTTTGAGCCAGAAACCAAGGGCAAAGTTGTCAGGACTGAATGAAAGCTGAAACCAGAACATCAGACCCAGTGACATTCTGGCCCTAAGAGGATAAGGAAGGCAAGGATTAAAAGTTTAAACATCCTATGAATCAAAATAAAAATCAAAGAAAGCAAGAAAGAGTAATTTGGAGAAAAGGAGGCTGAGGGGGACCATCTCACTCTCTAAAACTCCCTGACAAGAGCGGGGAGCCAGGAGGGGTCGGGCTCTGCTCCAGGGAACAGGGACAGGAGGAGAGGGAATGGCCTCAGTCTGGGCCAGGGGAGGTTTAGATTGGATATTATGGAAAATTTCCTCATGGAAAGGGTTGTCAATCCCTGCAAGTGGCTGCCCAAGGCGGTGGTGGAGTCACCATTCCTGGAAGTGTTCAAAAAACGTGGATGTGGCAGTAGAGGATGTGGTTTAGTGCTGAACACGGTGGTGGCTGCACTGATGGTTGGACTTGATGATCTCAAGGGTCTTTTCCAACCTTAACACTTCTGTGATTTCCAACACCAGTTAAAGCCCTCAAGACCTTCACATCACCCGGGTCTTTTAAAAGGACCATTAAATAAGGTCAGGAACTACCAAAAAAGCTCCACAACAAATTTCCTTTTCCACCTTTTTGCTAAAAACAATTCCCTTTTTAAGGTGACAGCCATAACTTCCAATAACCAAAAGCTGAGTAGAGGAGCTGCCCCAGACACACCATCAGAGGACTTTGGGGACTCAAGAGATTTTCCTGAGCACAAATCCAGTCCTGTCTCACTACTGAGGCAACAGGGAGAGACCATGGGAGTCTCTGTTAATGCATTGCAGGAAGTTTTTATGAATTAGCCCAGGCTGTTCCTTCCTGAAGTTGTGGTTTGGTTGCTGAAATTATGGCCTGTTTCAAGGCTTTGAATTTTGGTTTGTGCAGTCCTCAGAATGTTTGGTGCTGGAGAACTCCGGATGGCTCAAAGCACTGGCTCTTCCCTGCATTTGGCATCCTGGAACTGCAGCTGTTACAGTAGGATGGGTCTCATACCAGTAAGCTGAAAAGGGCACTACCAACTTCAGCGTAATCAGTCTGGAAATTACTGAAGAAATTTCATGTAAAATACAGTTCTGAGGCAAACAGATATTTTGTGGCTTAACTGCTACTTCTCCCTGTTTTTTTAAGATCTTTTCTCAGTCTTGTGTGTTAAACAAAGAAGAAGAGTTTTTACTGAAGGGAAGTTCTGGCCAGGTGGAGGTTGGTCTCTTCTCCCAGGCACTCAGCAATAGGACAAGGGGGCACGATGGCCTCAAGCTCTGCCAGGGGAAATTGGAGATCAGAAACAAATTCCTGACAGAGAGAGTGTTCAGGCATTGGAATGGGCTGCCCAGAGAGGGTGTGGATTCCCCATCCCTGGAGGTTTTTCAGCTGAGATTGGCTGTGGCACTGAGTGCCATGATCTGGTAAAGGGACTGGAGTTGGACCAAGGGTTGGACTTGATGATCTCTGAGGTCTTTTCCAACCCAATCCATTCTATGATTCTATTGACATTGGGCTCCTTTGATCCATGTTGGAGGGTGCCTTTAGTAGGACTAACAGGGAAAAACATCAGTCAAAAGTGATTTTCAAGTTCAGGAAAGTACTTGGCAGGAGTGGAAAACCTCAAAGCCATTCCCAATAGCAACCACCTGCTCCTGGCAGTCCAACAAATATTTGCCTTTACCATGTAACAACTTCTGTGCTTGAGTGTCAGAGACACCAAATGGGGAAATATTCTGGTGGAAAATATTCTGTACTTGATACTCCACAGAATCATATTTGGGATTGGGTTGGAAGGGACCTTAAAGAGCATCTCATTCTACCCCCTGCCATGGGCAGGGACACCTTCCGCTACCCCAGGTTGCTCCAAGCCCTGTCCAACCTGGCCTGGGACACTTCCAGGGATGGGGCAGCCACACCTGTGCCAGGGCCTCCCCACCCTCACAGCCAGGAATTCCTTCCCAATATCCCATCTAAAGCTACTTTCTTCCAGTTTCAAACCATTCCTTTGGTGGACAGTCCCCATGAAAAGCAGCAAGAGAAAAGAGAACCTGGTGCTGCTTCAGCAGCAGATGGAGGCAGAGAGGCCTTTCTGTTCCACAGCAAGGTGTGGGGTTTCTGTGAATTTTAAGGTAGTGGTCAGTGTAGAAGGATGAATAAAAACACAGTTTTTATTTTATGATCTAACAGTTCATATCACTAGCTGGTAAAGGGGATAATTAATTTCTTCAGAGCAGTGCTGGGTTAGAAAAGTCAGGAATTTCCAGCAGTTTCGTTCATGAGTTACTTTCTCCAAAGAGCTGCCCTTCCAGCAGGTGCTCCTCCCAGTAGGAACATTTACCTGCAGCTACAAATACAGTCCACAGGCTGTCAGGTGATATAAATTCCACTCCCTGTGCCCAGAGCACCTGCTGGGCTGGCTCCAGGAGCTGCCAGGGCAGTAATGACCTGCTGGGGCTCTGAGCAGAGCCACAGGTATCCAGGGCTGGCCCTAAACACAGATGCTGCTCCAGTCACTGAAGGGTTTACAAATGGGAACACGAACATTCCTGAGCAGGTGGTGTTTCCCAGGCTGGCTGACACCACCACAAACACACCCATAGAACTAATTAATGCTGAAAATGGTGGGGGAGACAAATGAAAATGGTGGGGGCTCAGGTGCTCTGTGCTCCTGTGACAGCATTTGCATTTCATAGAATGGATTGGGTTGGAAAAGACCTCCGAGATCATCAAGTCCAACCCTTGGTCCAACTCCAGTCCCTTTACCAGATCATGGCACTCAGTGCCACGGCCAATATCGCCTTAAAAACCTCCAGGGATGGGGAATCCACCCCCTCTCTGGGCAGCCCATTCCAATGCCTGAGCACTCTCTCTGCAAAGAATTTTTTTCTGATCTCCAACTTCAATTTCCCCTGGCAGAGCTTGAGCCCATCGTGCCCCCTTGTCCTATTGCTGAGTGCCTGGGAGAAGAGACCAACCCCCACCTGGCCAGAACTTCCCTTCAGGCAGTTCCAGACAGTGCTGAGGTCACCTCTGAGCCTCCTCTTCTCCAGGCTAAACACCCCCAGCTCCCTCAGCCTTTCCCCAGTGCTCCATGTGGCAAACGAAGGATTGAGTTGATTTCATGAGGAAGTTCAGGAGCACTTGAGCTGTCACTGCAGCTCCAGGCACAGGGAATTTCCTTGGATGCTCCTGGACATGGCCATGGAATGGCAGAGTTCAGAGGGAGCAGCCAATCCCTCTGAGCACCTGCCCACACACCCACTTGTGCGTGCTGAGCTCCTGGCTACTCCTCTCCTTCATTAACAGTCCCTTGGCACTCTAGTTGGGAAGTTTGAATATATTTCCATAAACTGCAATAACACCTAGGGCAGGTGCACCTGGAATCTCTGATCCTGAAATAAAAGTGCCTCTGGACACTGCTCTGCACACCCTGCAGCCAAAAGGCACCAATGGCACAGACAGAAGGATCTCGTGGCACACCCACTTCAGCAGGGGATTGCCAGCATTTAAAATAAGCAGATAAATAATGATTAAATTGCTAAAAGGATCACTGGTGGGGGGCAGACAGGCTGGAGATTCATCTGAATCATGGCTCAGCATCATCTTTTTCAAAAGGTACCTTTATCACCAGTATCATGTTTTTAAAGAACTGAGGAAGTGAAGAAGTGGAGAGGAGTGGATGGCAATTTAATACCACCAGTGCAGTGGGACTGAGAGGATTGCAAAGAGGATTTCTCCTGCCTCTGAGCCCATGTAAATAATGAGGTGGAGCTTCACCCAGCACAGACACAGAAGGACCAGCTGCCTTCACTGCCACTTACCCAGCACCAGGGGAGGAACGGCAAGACAAGAATCAAACTTCTCACAAAACACCTCTGAAAGATCAAAAGAAGTGCTTCGTTCACCCTCAGAGCAACAGAGGCCCCTGTGTGAGCCACTGGCAGCCAACGAAGTGCTGTAAACAAGGGGAAAGCCTCTGCATGAAAGAGGAGCCAAGCAGGGTATTTAGAAGCTGCCAAGAGAACAAAAAAGAGCTCCAGCTCAAACACCTGCTTTTCACAGGGAGGAAAACAACAAAACACAGCACTGCAGATATTCATGTGCAACCAGTGAGAGGAAGTCTAACAACTTGGTTTTATTCTCCCTGTGATTCTGTGGTGTATCCACAATTCCTACATGAAATGTTTTGACAGCTGATCAGTGCCCTGCACTTGTATTCACAATTACAGACACTCCTGAGAGTCATGAACGTTCAGGGACCTGTTTCTGAAAAAGACAAGAGTGACATCTTTGCTGGATCCTCTCACACACAAGCAGAAGGTCCTTCACTCACCATCCCTCGAGACACTTCAGCAAATCACCTGCAGAATCCCAGAATCATTTAAGTTGCAAAGATCTCAAAGGCCATCGAGCCCGACCTGTGACTGACTCCCAACTAGATCACAGCACTGAGTGCCACATCCAGTCGTTCCTTAAACACCTCCAGGGATGAGGATTCCACCACAAAGCTGGGCAGTCCCTTCCAACCCTTAACAACCCTATCGTGAAGAAATTCCTCAAGTCCAACCCGAGCCTCTCGTTGTGGCCATTCCCTCTCCTCCTGTCCCTGTTCCTGGAGCAGAGCCCGAATCCCCCCCACACTCCTGGCAGGGATTGCAGAGCCAGAAGGTCCCCCCCGAGCCTCCTTTTCTCCAGGCTGAGCCCCCCCAGCTCCCTCAGTTGCTGCTCCAGCCCCTTCCCCAGCTCCATCCCATCCCTAAACACACACACACAAACAGCTCAATACACACACACTGTTTGAGATACTATGAATATTATCATGAAAAATGTTCAAAAGGGTTTGGTATTGCTGAAAGAAGGAAAGAGCTTAACAGAAACACGTAAGGGGGTTTCTTTTATTGCTGATTTAGAATCCCGGAAGGGCCGGCGCTGGAAGGGACTTAAAGCCCACCCAGTGCCACCCCTACCATGGGCAGGGACACCTCCCACTATCCCAGCTCGCTCCAAGCCCGGCCTTCCCCCCTCTCCCCTGTGGGGATGCCCGCGGCCCCCGGGCACTGACCAGCCGAGCACGACGGCGCTGGTGACGAGGAAGCAGACGGACACCAGGGCGATGTAGAACAGCGGCGAGTACTCGTACAGCGTCACCAGGAACACGGCGGCCATGGGGCCCGCGGGACCGGAGCGCGGCCCTCGCCGCTGCCCTCGGTGTGTCGCGATGGGCCGGGCCGGGGCGAGGCGACTGACGGCGCTGCCCTCAGGGTGCCAGCAGTGGGGCGGGGCCAAAGAGGGAGCGACTGACGTCACTGCCCTCGGTGTGCCAGCAGTGGGGCGGGGCCAAAGAGGGAGCGACTGACGGCGCTGCCCTCAGGGTGCCAGCAGTGGGGCGGGGCCAAAGAGGGAGCGACTGACAGCGCTGCCCTCAGTGTGCCAGCAGTGGGGCGGGGCCAAAGAGGGAGCGACTGACAGCGCTGCCCTCAGTGTGCCAGCAGTGGGGCGGGGCCAAAGAGGGAGCGACTGACACCGCTGCCCTCAGTGTGCCAGGAATGGGGCGGGGCCAAAGAGGGAGACACTGACGTCACTGCCCTCAGGGTGCCAGCAGTGGGGCGGGGCCAAAGAGGGAGACACTGACGGCGCTGCCCTCAGGGTGCCAAGAGTGGGGTGGGGCCAAAGAGGGAGACACTGACGTCACTGCCCTCAGTGTGCCAGCAGTGGGGCGGGGCCAAAGAGGGAGCGACTGACGGCGCTGCCCTCAGTGTGCCAGGAGTGGGGCGGGGCCACGCAACAGCGACTGACGCCGCTGTCCTCAGTGTGCCCGGGAGTGGGCGGGGCCGGGGGCGGGGCCACTGTCAGTATCGGCCCGAGGGTCACCCCGTGACTGGGTTGGCACAGAGCGTTTAAATATTTAAATAACACTTAAATAAAGTAACGAAAATAAAATAAGATTGTATTTCTTTATTATTATATGTTAATAGTTATTATATATTCTTATGTATTGTTGTGTATAATACATAGTATATATTGCAACATTATTATAATCTTTTCATATGCTATAATGTATCATGTAATATAATACAATATATATGTACTATAATATAATATATATAATGATATAAAAATATATCTATTAGAAATTATATATATTCTGTATTATATGTTATATACACTCATATATATTATAATTATATATTATGCAATACTATTTATATTATGCTGTTGTTATATTAATATAAGCCATTATATCGTTAATACTATTGATATTATGTTGTTATATTAATATAAGCCATTCTATCCTTACAAGCTATTTATTATAACATGCATATGAAATATGCATTATAATATGCATATCATATATTCCATACATAATAAATCACAACAATTCAGAATAACAGATATTATATGATTTAATACAATGAGACATAGCTTAATTCTACTTCATTATTATAATTAAATTCTACTTCACTATTATAATTAAAGCAACCTACTAAATAACAATGAAATCTTGATATTAACAATATTGATATTTATATTGCTAATATAAAACCCTAACTACAAAACCCTGCTATAAACCCTATATGAGCTAACTACAGCTTGACAAGTTATAGATTTGTTGGGCATTAATGAACTAACTACATGTTAACTACTTATATATCTGTTGGGGATCAATGCACTAACTACACCTTAACTACTTACAGGTTTGTTGGGGATCCATGTACTAACTACACCTTAACTACCTATAGATCTGTTGGGGATCAATGCACTATCTACAGAGTAACTACCTATAAACTGACTCCTGCTAATAAATACAGTGTCCCACATAAGGTGTGAGCCCCATAAGGCCTATGTGGGAAGGTGTCTGTGCCTCTGTCAAAGCAGTCAGGCTGTTTCTTGCCCAAGGAGCAGCTCAGGTGCTCCAAGAGGCCAAGCAGCTGCTGCAGGAAAGGCCTCTTGTGCCACCATGGCAGGTCTTGCTCTGAACACTGAGCTCCTCCTCCTGCTTTGCAGCAGTGTGGATGCTTTCCTCTTCATTCCCACCATAAACCTTCACATCTCCTTCATGTCCTTGTATCTCTTGTGAGACACCAGCATGGTCTGGATGGAGTCCCTCCTCCTCCTCCAAGCCTGTTCATGGGCTCTCCTCCTGGCCGCTGCTGCCTGTCTGACGGCTCTTGTGCGTGCCCAGCAGAGCCCCAGGAGCAGGAGTGCAGCAGGAGCCCAGCAGTGCCAGTGCTGCAGGGCAGCCCAGGGCAGGGCTCCCCAGGCACGGACACTGCGCTCCAGGGGGCTCTGCTCCAGTTCCTGCATCAGTCGAGTCATCTCCTGGCTCAGGTGCTTGGCTCGCAGCTCCATTCGCAGATGTGTGTCCTCATCCAGCCCATCGCCCACCCCCTGCGGGAACTGCAGGAGGCTCTGCATGAGCAAGTCAAGGAATATTGCCCCAGCCATGGCTCTCAGGAGAGGGAGAGCAGGGCTTGTGTGGGGCTGCGGCCATTTATAGGTGCCCCCATTGTGTCACGTCCCCCGATGTCACTGTCACCAGAGGTGTCACAGTCAGGCCAGCCCCATCCTTGGTCCTCACCCAGCTCAGTGACCCTGAGTGGGCAACCAATGCCTGACACACACCCAGAGCATCCCCAGCGGGGAATGGGCCCGCAGGGCTCCCTGCACAGAGCAGGTAGAAGCCCCCAGAGCCCTTGGGAAACATCAAACAGGGTGATCTGGCCCATGTATGCTTTGCTCCTGGAGATGCCCTGCTGTGGCACAGGATCACATTCCTTGGTGTTAACCTCTGGGCCAGTGGGGCTGCTCCTGGGGCATTTGGGACATCCCTGGATTCCTTAGGGTGAATATCCTGGTGGCAGGATGGGGCCTCTCCATGGCAGGATCTCTGTTGGTGCTTGGCACTGTGAGGGGACTGTGGTTCCAAAGAGACATTTCCCAGGAGTGATGAGCAGGTGCTGAGGGTGATTTCTAATGAGGAAACTGCAGCAACACCAACTCCAGGTGCTTTAGATCAAGAAAGAAGCAGATGGGTAGTTCTGAAGTACAATCTGAGCTGCTTTGCAAATTCATATTAATTGTGTGTGTCAGTAGTTTTTGGTCAGCTCGTGTTGTACCTGAACACCAGAGCAAGGTGTAAGAATCTCGTGCTCTAAGCTGGATGGGACATGCCTTGTGCAGGAGTAAAGAACCACTTTCCCTCAGAAGGGATCTCCTGTGACAATGACCCCTCTGGTTTTCCTCTTTGACACCAAGTGTGGGGCCAGCTTAGCCCTGGTGACATCTGGCAGAGTTCTGAGAGTGTTTGGACCAGGCTCCCAGGCACATGGTGGGATTCCTGGGGGTTTCTTGTGCAGGGCCAGGAGCTGGATTGATGGTCCCTGTGGGTCCCTTCCAGCTCAGGATATTCCATGATTTTGTGGAATCAGCAACTTCAGCTCAGTAATCCCACATTTCTGTGGAGTTTGCTGAAGCTCTTGGTGAAAATCTACATTTATCGTGTAAACCTGGAGTTAGTCATTAGTATAATTCACACGAGGTTGTACTGAGATGTAAAGGCTTCATCTGTACTTCCCCTCTGATCAAAGCTATGATACTCTCAATTCTCAGTATTACTGTATCACTGAAAAGGCATTTCCTCTGTTGCTACAGCAGTTTAAACTCCCAGCAGCACCAGAAATGGCAGATACTCACTCCAGCACCAGGACGGTCCCGCACCAAGAGCCCACTATAGAAGAGCAGAGTGTGAAGCAGCTGCTCCCGTTTGCCACTTCTGCACTCCAGACCCCGCTTTACTCACAGAATTATTCCCCACAAAAAGTACCACAAACAGCACAAGTTTCGATTTGCCTCATACACTTCGATTTCACGCTTTAAAGAGGGACACGAGGTGCCACACGAAGTGGCGCCCGCGCTGTCCCCTCAGGCCAACATGGCGCCCGCGGCCGCGCGGGAGTTGCCGTGGCAACGGGAGGGGCGGGGCTTGGCGGGGCGTGGTCACGTGACCTCCCCTTTTCCCGCCCCGCGGGGCCTTCCCCGTCACCCGTCGGCGCGTGACGCCGCCCCGCCCACTCTGCGGAATTCGCGGCGCTGATTGGTCGGTGTGGGGCGGAGGGGGCGGGGCCCAGCGCGCGCAGGCGCAGTGGGGCGGGGCGGGGGGCGCAGCCCGGCTCGGAGGCGGTGGCGGCGGCGGCGGCGGGAGCGGGAGGACAGACACGATGGTGAGGGGGGGAAACATCGAGGGGGGAAGCCTGAGCCAGTTCTGAGGGGAGACCCTCCTGGGGGCTGACCCTGAGCCAGTTCTGAGGGGGAGATCCGCCCGGGAGGGGACCGTGAACCATCTCTGAGTGGGAGACCCGCCCGGGGTGGGGGGGACCCTGAGGCAGCGTTGAGGGGAAACCCGCCCGAGGGCGGACCCTGAGCCAGTTCTGAGGGGAGACCCTCCCTAGGAGGGGACCCTGAGCCAGCTCTGAGGGGAAACCTGCCCGGGAGGGGACACTGAGCCAGCTCTGAGGGGAAACCTGCCCGGGAGGGGACCCTGAGCCTGTTCTGAGGGGAAACTCGCCCAGAGGGGCACCCTGAGCCATCGCTGGTGGGGAAACCCTCCCTGGGGAGAGACCCTGAGCCAGCTCTGAGCGGGGACCCGCCCGCGGGGGTCCGCCCGCTGGGGCAATGCAGGATTGACTTGTTCGGAAGCGATTCTCTGAGGAACAGTAGGATAATCAACGAGAGAACGCGTGATGTGAGCGCTGAGGAGCTGGTTATGTGGCTGTGAAGCGATTGGTGGCTGGGTCGGAGCCGGGCGCTGCGTCCTGTGCTGTTTTCAGCTAATTAGCCAAGGAACAGCTGATTGTTGGTCACGGAACTCATTCAGCCGGGTGGTGGGTTTGGAGCTGTGGCTGCGGGCTGGGGCAAGGGCTGAGGGATAAACGCTGTGGGTGCCGGTGGGTCAACGCTGGGGGGTACTTTGCATTAATGGTGGGCAATGGATACAGAACTGGAGAAGAGGAGGCTCAGAGGTGACCTCAGCACTGTCTGGAACTCCCTGAAGGGAAGTTCTGGCCAGGTGGGGGTTGGTCTCTTCTCCCAGGCACTCAGCAATAGGACAAGGGGGCACGATGGGCTCAAGCTCTGCCAGGGCAAATTGAAGTCGAAGAGCAAAAAAAAATTCTTTACAGAGAGAGTGCTCAGGCATTGGAATGCGCTGCCCAGAGAGGGGGTGGATTCCCCATCCCTGGAGGTTTTTAAGGTGAGCTTGGCCGTGGCACTGAGTGCCATGATCTGGTAAAGGGTCTGGAGTTGGACCAAGGTTGGACTTGATGATCTTGGAGGTCTTTTCCAACCCAATCCATTCTATGATTCTGTGATTCTATGGATGTGGCACTGAGTGAGAATCCACCATGTCTTGATCCAACCCCACTGCGATCACCAGCCCAGGGCACAGAGTGCCCTGGGCTGGTGATCGCAGTGGGGTTGGATCAAGGGTTGGACTTGATGATCTCAGAGGTCTTTTCCAACCCAATCGATTCTGTGATTCTGTAACTGCTTATGGGAGAAGAAAGAGGTGGTTGTAGTGAAGGTTTGGGGAGGTAAAGCCTCCTGTGGAAGGAACAGTGGCAAAGCAAATTTACTCAGATCTTGGGTTGCTGTCTGTGCCTCTGCAGAGAAGGAAAGAGTCGTTCTTGAAGCACATGTAGGAAATTCCAGTTTGCTGGTCAGATGGTGAGGGGAGCGAGTGCCCCGCGGGGGATCCAGTCCCGGGGAGATCACGGAGCAGCATCTTCCCCCCCGTGGTGTTGGCAGCTGTGCCCGTGTCTGTGCACCAGTCCTGGCTTGGCTGCCCCCAGTTTCTGTTAAACCAAGCCCTGGTCATCCAGCTCAGCCCTAATAAACAATCTGAATCTGATGGTACCAAGTGTTTTCCTTCAAATTCCCTCAGGGATTTGTTTGTGTGGCTGCACAGGTGGAGCAAGAGCAACAAGGCTTGTCTGCTGGGAGAAACTGCTGAGTCCAGAGGATTGGGAAAGGCTTCCTTTGGAAAAGAGCATTTCATACAAAATGTAACTCCAGTTTTGAAATGCAGCCCTGTATTCTGTTGGGTTTTTTTATCAGAGACCTTCTGAGTTGATATTAGTGGCATTTTATACAAAATAAGACTTCAACTGTGAAATGCAGTCCTGGATTTTGCTGTTTTTAAAATAATTTTCAATATTTCAATAATTTTCAATATTTTTTTTCCCCTGAATTAGTGACAGTGGTTATTAGTGACATTTCACAGAATCCCAGAATTGGAAAAGTCCTCTGAGATCATCGTGTCCAACTGTTTGGATCAGAGGGATCCATTTGGGCATCGGAGGGAGCCAAGAACAATCTGTAGGGAGAAGGAGGAGGCTGCACACGCTGTGCCCGAGCTGTGCTGTCACAGCAGGGCCTGCTTTCCTCTCCAGCTGTCCAGGGGATGCAAAGGGATGAGCCTTTGTGCCAGAATTTGGTCAAGATGAAGATCATTTCAGGAGCAACAGTAATCCTGGGCTGTTGGAGGGGGGAGGCAGAGCCACCCTCTGTTTTTTGCAGTAAATCTCACAAATAATGGTGAGCACAGGAAGACAACTGGGAGCTTCAACAGCAACTTTCCTCTGATTTATGAGCAGTGATCAGTCTCAGTGAAAAAGCACTTTATTTTAGCATTTAATGGGTGATCTTGCACTGTCTGTTTATTTGAGGAATTTTTTTAAGGAAGCCTTGAAACACCATAATTTTGGCAAAAAATCCTTGATGCCTCGGGAGTTTACAAATAAAATACAAGCTGCATATATTAAATAACTCTTCCTTATCCAGCTCCATGGACCTCTTGGATTCAGGGGTTGTGTGTATGAAATGTGGCTCAGGAAGGGGCCGTGGTTGGCTTGGTACAGTTCAGAACTTGCATGTGCAAGGGGAGATAACCTGCATGGCTGCTTGTGAAATAATGATTTCCTTCCTCATCTTCAGTCTGATGACTAACATGTCATCTCTGCTGAGAACTTGGCCTGCACTGGGGGGAAAAGGCTGCTTGTTTTTTTTGGTTCAAATGTCTTAAATGCATTGGGGGTAAATCTCAAAAATTCAATTAATATTTTTGTGGGTAAAAGGAAGCAGTGACCCTTAATCACCACGTTCTTTTGAAATATTAACAGCAGGTCCCATTATTTTAAATGCTTAAATTACTTTATTCCATTTACTGCCACTCCAAGGGGCTCCCTTATTTCAGGACTTGGCAAATGAAGTGTAAAATTTAACTCCGAGTGTAGAAGTACAAAAGCTGCTTCTGAAATCCAAAGTTCACTTGTAAGACCTGTGAGAATAATCCCAGTTCAGAAGGAGTGAATGAAATATTTCTAGTTAATTGCATGGCTTTGAGGAGGGTATTTAAACAGATAAATGTTCCTTTAATGTGTTTTGGTTTGGGTTTTTTAATGGTTTCATCCATGTTTTTTCTGGTTTATGTGCTGTTCTGAAACTTTGGACAGGCAGGCCCCCTTCAGTAGGGTTTGTGTGACGCAGGGATTTCTGGTTTACTTTCTAGAAAGATTTATCTCTCCCTCCCCTCTGCCATTTCCTCTTTGCAGAGCGAATCTCTGGTGGTTTGTGATGTTGCCGAAGACCTGGTGGAGAAACTCAGAAAATTCCGGTTTCGCAAAGAGACCAACAATGCTGCCATTATAAGTGAGTTCCAAACGTGCCTGACACAACCTGACAGAAAATCCTCTCTCCTCTTTTCCCCCTCTGTAACATTTCTGCTGGAACAGGTAACTGTGAGCCAGGAGGGTGTTTGTTGTATGAGCTGCAGCTCTGCCTGTAATTCTAACACTAAAGCAATGCTGTTCTTGTACAGGATTCCATCTGCTCTTAGCAGAGTATTTATGTGTAATTATGGCTCAGAGTCTACCACTGTTTGTAAAACGATTTTGGGAAGTCATGGGAGGATGCTCTGAAGAAGCAAAACAGAATCACAAGGGCTGGAATTGTTGAATGCTAAAAAGCTTCTGCAGCCACTGTATAAATCGATGGAAAACAACATTGATCTGTGTTCTGTTTTGATTTATAGTGAAAATCGACAAGGATAAGCAGTTGGTGGTGCTGGATGAGGAGCATGAGGTTTGTTAAATGAATTGTAAATAAGAATATCTTCAGCCTGCAATGTGTTGTTGTCTCTAAGGTACTGCCTTAGTTTCAAATTGTTATCAAACTCTTAATCTAATTTGGGTCATGAGCTTATTTAAATGCATGGTCACTCTGCATGTACAGCACAGCACCATTAATAGTGAAACTATGCAGAAGCAATTGAGTTGACTAATTAACTGCACACCAAAAAAAAAAAGTTATTTTTAAAGCTGTTTTAACTGTGTAAGAAGCTTCTTTGGCACCTGCTGGCTTTTTGAAGAGATTTCTGCTGTGTTTCCACGTAGATCTGCACATTTGCCTCTGAGCTGCTCTGCCATCAATTAGAAGCAGGATTGCTAATCCCCTGCAGACTCTAAATTTGATGGGTGGCATAATAAGGTCAGCCCAGTGTGTGGTGTCTCCTAATGGTCCATAGGGCAAAATTAAATCCTTCCCAGGGATCTGAGCACCAACCATAGCTCTTGTTCCCTTGAATGTAGAGGTTAATGTAAAGTCTAAATAGAATGGGGGCTCCCTTTTGTTTGCTGAAGGAGGGAGGACTGAAATGCCCAAATTTTTAATTTATGTAGCTGATTTTAACATACTTTTTGGTGTGTGCTTGCTCACTTCTGTTCAGCACTAGAGTTAGCAGAGTGTGGTGGCTGCCAACATGGCCAACCAGAGCCAAAACTGTTTGCTAAACTCATTATGCCTAAACCAGGGGTGATTATTCATCCTAACATTAATTCTGTGTTTAGTCATAGGAGTCTGTCAGCACACAAGTCTTCCTAAACTGCTCTGGTGATTTGGGAGGTCATTATCAGCTCACCTGCAGGTGTTTCACTGTCCATTGTTCTGCTTTAACCTTCCAGTGCAGGATCATTTGCTCAAATATTGCTTGTGTTTAATGTCACCAGGGTATTTCTCCTGATGAGCTAAAAGATGAGCTGCCTGAGAGACAACCTCGATATCCTTCTCATGCTGCTGCCGATTGGTCTTACTCACTCCTGGAGGCTGTTCAAAACCTCCGACTTCACCTTTTTAGGCCAATTCTTGCTGTACTCTGATTTTATTTGTGAGATAACCCAGGGATCTGTTGTAGGGGTGCACTGAGCTGTTGTCCCACTTGTTGAAACGACGACTCATTTAATCCTTTCCTGAGATTTTATTCCCTTTCAGACTATATAATGTTTGGGGAAGTGCAGCCACGCTGCTGGTAATGTAAAGAAGTGAGTAAAACGTACCAGTTTGTGGCTACTTCTAAATATAGAAGTGTGTCTGTGTAACTCAGGATCTGTTGTGGTACTTTGTGAGGATGTGGCTGTTGTTGTTTTGCTGCAGTTGCTGATTCTGGGATTGCTCTGGGGAGGAATCCCTGTGTTGGAAAAGAAAAAAAGGAACAAAAGAACAACAAGTAAATTATTCTTTAACTAATGAAAAATAAGGGTTACTTAAGTTATAAGTGAAGAAAGTACCTGCCTCTTTCAGCCTCCAAGGCTGCCTGGCACTGTTCCATGTGCTGTGCTGAATCTTTCCTTTCATGCCCACACTGCAGTGGGAAGCTCCAAAACAGGAGTCCTGGCTAAAACTGCAGTTCAGATTCAGCAAAACACCTGAAACAACAGAGTGCTTGGTCAGCAAAGAATGAATTGGCTTTTTATTCAGCCAAAACCACAGTGGTGGGTGTGGGAAGTCTTTTTACAAAGCTGGGAGAGGAATATTTGTCATGTGAGGGTGGTTTTTAGCCTGATGTGAAACATTACACAGAGACAGCCCTTGCACTGAGGTGGGGTCAGTTCTGAGAGTCAGATATGGAAGTGAAAACAGAACACTGAGACGTTTATTACCAAATTAAAGCACCTTCTGAGGTGCAGCAGTTACTTGTGCCTGCATCAAGATCAAGGATTATATCCTAATCATTGGTTTCTTAGTTTCTTTAACCTCAGAAAAAACATTTATTGTGTATAGTTACAAGTACCAGCATGAAGATGGAAGAGTTTCTTACCCATTGTGCTTTATCTTCTCCAGTCCAGTTGGTGAGTGAACACTGTGATTGGTGGCTACTGTGTGGTGTAAATTTGGGAATAGTCTTTGCTATGGGAGATTAAATTGAGTGCTTAACACTCTCAGTGAGGTTTTCCTGCCTTTGAGGTTCACATTTAGGGCACTGAGGGTGTATGATAGAAGAGATTCTCTCTTTGCCATTTCTGAAGGCTGAGCAGGAGTGTTGGTTTCCTGCTGGGAGGGCCAGAAGGTCTGTCTTCCTAAATGTGCCTGTGCTTGGCAACACCCTTCTCTAAAGGACAGGCCTGGAGCATTCTGCATCTACTCATGTGGGTTTAACTGAATTTAGCCTCTTTCCTGTCACCCTCTCCTGGAGAATCCTCAAAATATGACCATGTAAGGCTAAGGAAGTGAGCGACGAAAGGCCTGGAAGATACCACCTCTCACAGAATCATAGAATGGATTGGGTTGGAAAAGACCTCTGAGATCATCAAGTCCAACCCTTGGTTCAACTCCAGTCCCTTTACCAGATCATGGCACTCAGTGCCATGGCCAAGCTCACCTTAAAAACCTCCAGGGATTGGGGAATCCACCCTCTCTCTGGGCAGCCCATTCCAATGCCTGAGCACTCTCTCTGGAAAGATTTTTTTTTGCTCTCCAACTGAAATTTCCCCTGGCAGAGCTTGAGCCCATCGTGCCCCCTTGTCCTATTGCTGAGTGCCTGGGAGAAGAGACCAACCCCCACCTGGCCAGAACTTCCCTTCAGGGAGTTCCAGACAGTGCTGAGGTCACCCCTGAGCCTCCTCTTCTCCAGGCTAAACACCCCCAGCTCCCTCAGCCTCTCCCCACAGCACTTGTGCTCCAGTCACTTCTCCAGCCTCGTTGCTCTTCTCTGGACCTGCTCCAGCCCCTCTGTTCCCAAGGGATTCTATTCACCTGCCTGTCTTGCTATTTGTAGATATCAGTGACTGGGGAGAAGAAACTCCCCTCTCAGCAGGACATGGGAACCCATTTATTTCTGAGGACCTCAGATTCCTATTCCTTTCATTCTATCCATGAGAGGAACAGCACCCTGTAAGAGGGTTAGGATGGGATTTGAGAGGAAGGTTTCCCTGGGCCTGGATGCAAAGGGCAGCAGCAGAGGATGCCTCCAAACAGGGCTGTGATGTGATGGGCTAAAGGGCTGTCACAGCTGTGGGTGAATGGAAAGAAAGAAGGGCTCCCTAACCCACACTGGGCAGGTTGAAGTGCTGGTGAAAGTTCCAGGAGAAACAGAGTGTCATCCTGGATCATCCCAAGTTTGTATGGAGCAGTTGTGTCCTCTGCTTGTGTCACAGTAACCTGCAACATGAGCCTGCCTGGGCAGTGAAATGTGTGATTTTCATGGAAGCTGAATAACCTGTGACTTGGTTTGGGCTTACAGAGCTCAGTTGCTCCTGAGTCTTCCATCTGTGTTCTGTACTGTCATAGTGTAGCTTGCTGGCATTACTGGATTATCCTTGTTATCCTCTGGAAGAAGATAAACTGATTGCATTGTTTTACCCTTCGTTGCTCAGAGCCAGAGTAACGAGGTGTGTAAAAGAGTTTAGCAACTAGTGAGCACACTCTCCTGTAGTTACCTGAGAATTCTACCTATGAATGTCTTCAACTTTCAGTTTGGAATTTAAAAAATTCTTATTTTTGAAGTGTTGCAGTCACAATAACTAATCAAACCCTCTTTTTTCCCCCCATAACTGCAGGGTGTAAGCCTGAGCAGCAGATGATGTATGCTGGCAGCAAGAATAAGCTTGTACAGACAGCTGAACTCACCAAGGTACAGCTGAATATTGAAATAACTGTCCCCCCTTCACTGCAGGTTGTTTTGTGTCTCGCTGGAACCCATGGCAGGAAGGGTTTTGTGAGACTTTGTGGTTACAGTGAACAGAATCTGGTTTAGGAAGACTGAAGGAGGAGTGTGAGGGGATCTCTGGTGGTTTAAGGTACAGGAAGAACAGTGTTCTCTAAATGAAAATACCCATTGGTAGCCTGGCTGGCTTTGCTTTTGGGAATGAATTTATTGATGGGAAGGACAGACTGAGGACTCAGTGTGGTGCAAAGCAGATCAGTCTGGCTGGTTTCTGGGGCTGTGTGCTTGCTGCACAGCCTGCAGAACAAGGAACATGTGCCAAGTGCTGAACAATTCCTTCTGTGCTTGGTTCCTCCAGCACTGAGAGCAGAAGGAATCACTGCATTCACCAGGCCTAGGTGTGTGTGTGTTTTAGAAGACAAATGTCACCTGTTCCTCATTTTGGAGATCGTTGAAATCTCTGCTTAATTGGCATCCAGAGTTGTTAAAGTTTCAGCTTCAAGCAGTAAAGCTTAACAGAGTCAGCTGTCACTTCATCCCATGTGAAATGACCTCACTACTCCCCAACAGCAGCGTTCCCTGCAGGTGTTCCTTATCCTGCTGAGCCCTTCAACATCCCAAAAAAATGTCTGTTGGGCCAGAGAGAGAACTCTGAATCACAGAATCACAGCCTGTTTGGGGTTGGAAGGGACCTTAGAGATCATACAGTTCCATCCTCTGCCTTGAACTGGGACACCTTCCGCTATCCCAGGCCGCTCCAAGCCCCGTCCAACCTGGCCTTGAACCTCTACCTTTTCCAGCTGTACTTTGTAAGAAAAGACCTCTCTGTTTTAAATTAGACCTCAGGTTGACAGGAGTCAATGGAAGAAGCAGAAGGTAAGATGGTGGAAACAGCAGCTCAGCCCCAAAGAGGCTTTTTTAGGTCTGTGAAACTGCATCTTGGAGGCCTGAGAGCTGTGATAGAAAGCAGGAAGACAGTTTTCAGAAAGTGAAGAAGAAGGGTTGATGAGAAGGAGGTGAAGGGCTGAGGAATAGCTCAGTTGAGTTCCTGTCACCACTGAAATGGGAGAAATTCAGTCTGAAAGGCTTTTGAATGCAAGCCCAGGAGTGGATATTGAGGTCCCTGATCATCTTCCTTCTGAAGCTGGAGCAGGCAGCCTGTCTCCTGTTGGGGTTGCTTGTTTGCTCTTCTGATGTGCTCTGTTGCCACTTGCTGAGCTGTGTTTCATTTTAGCTCATGCTGTGACTTCCTCCTGGTGTAATTTCTACATGTGACTCAGCTGAGTTCTCTCATTCTTTCAGTGACTTTTGCATATCAGCTTGGCTTCTCTTAAGCTGTTCTGTTCTCATAACACTGAATTTTGGGGTTCCTCCAATTTGAAGGTCTGTGGATTTGTAAAATTCCTTCCCTGGCTCTTTGGACAAGATGATCTGTCACTGGGCATCTCCTGGGCTCCAGTGAGCAGTGCAGAACTAACACAGCTTCTCTTCAATGCTTTTAAAAACCCAAACCACAACCAGTTACTTGCCCACATGAAATGTCAAGAGTATATTGGTGTCTTTGATCTTGTTTTCTGCTTCGAGGCTCAAGGTTTGTTTAAGACTTAACAAAGCTTTGGGTTGGTGGGTTTGAGGTTGTTTTGGGGGGTTGCCCAGAGGAGCTGGGTCTGCCCCATCCCTGAAGTATCCAAGGCCAGGCTGGACAGGGCTTGGAGCAACCTGGGCTGGTGGGAGGTGTCCCTGCCCATGGCAGGGGGTGGGATGAGATGAGCTTTAAGGTCCCTTCCAACCCAAACCATTCTGGAATTCTATGATTTTTTGGTTTGGTTTTTGTACAATTTTGTTTCGAGGTATCCCAGGATTGTTTCTTACAGGTAAAAGTGGCTATTTTGGGTTTGTTTTAGTCCAAGGAAAGAATAGTTGTGTCTTAAATCAGCCCAGAGAGTAAATTGATTTGTATTCTTCAAATGGACCATCTGGCTGAGATAATGGATGTGAGATGGTGCCATTCCAGGCTCATTTTAAAATGTTCTCCATGTGCTTTTCTCATATTAATGAGGAGAAGAGTGAAGCCTTGGAACAGGAATTACAGGATTCTTGCTCAGGTTAATGTTGTTCGTTGCCACTTGGTCTTGTGTATTTTCCACTGATCTGATCCTTTCAGGAGCCTTTTGGGGGTGACTGGTTATTGCAGCTCAGACAGTGTGTGTGGAAAGGTGATGTTTGTGTTCTCATCCCTTCCCAGTGCCATCCCCTTGGGAACTGATGCAGTGCCTTTTGTTTAGGTGTTTGAAATCAGAAATACAGAAGACCTCACTGAGGAGTGGCTGCGTGAGAAACTGGGCTTCTTCCACTGAGGAAAACCTCTGTGCTGAGTATTTGTGTCCCACCCTGGTGATACTGGAACCAGACATGGATACTTTACACCCCAGCAATGCACTGTATTCACAGCTGTCTCCTGCAGTGTCTCTCTTGTGCAGAGTTTGTGCAAAGAATAGCAGGTCTGTCTCCTTGAAGTAACAAATCTTTGCAGGTGTTTCCTTGTTTGTACCTGCTCAAAGGGATTACTCCTCTGCAGGGACTCCTTTTGCACTCTTGTGACTAATATTTCTGTAACTACAATAGTTCAGTTCTGGGTTTATAACTCTGTGCAAACACCATTTGGAGCTGACGCTCACTCTGAGCTACAAACGCGTCCTGGTGACACACATTAGCCATTTATATGCAGGATTTGTGTACTGTCACTTTGCAGATTTTTTGATGTAATGTCTTCTCAATTTTGAAAAATACCCCCTGGAATCGTTTGGTATGAAAAAGACAAAATCCTTGTACAACAAATCCATCCATTGATCTTTCCACTGAGTCCATGTGAACTGTCTCAGATTCTTGGAACTAGTTTTTGTCACTCCAGTAATTCCTCAGTTGCCTGAGTCAATCTTTCTAAATTTCAGGGCCCAGCTTTTTGACTGTCCAGTTCTCCTGCTCATACAGTCTCACAGGAAGTAGCTGATAACTAACTAAGGGCTGAACTACCACTCTGGTTCCTCTCGTACCAGATTCCTCCTTGCATCTCTAACTTCTGACGCTGTTGAGAAGTTTTACCTCTGCTCATTTCCTGTTATCTGAACACCTGGTAATACTGTGTGCCTTTCATTTGTTAGCTTTAAAAGGACTTGAGAATTTTACACTGCCACTTCTTAACAAATTTGGTAAAAACTTTGTTAAAGAATCCAAGTAACGTTTGTTCCTAGTGCCTCGTGCTGCAGTTGACATCTGTTAAAGCAAAAAGCCAACCTCATTTTCTTTGAAATTCCAATCATCTGCTCCATTTGTAGGAGTCAGGAGGTTCAAGCTTTTCATGGGAATGAATGATTTATATCTCTTTTGCTATAAAAGTTGGCCACACGTAGCTTTTGAGTACTTTAATTACAATCTCTGACTTTCTTAACCGCTTGTTGGTCAAAATTACATTCCAGATGAAGCTTTTGCATCAGTGATCATTTGATTCTCATCTACTTAACGGTTCATCTCTTTGAAACAGCAGATCTTCTAATGTGAAAATAGTATTTAACTTTTATAAATGACCAGTCTTTTTACAGGTCTGTTTTATACTGAATAGAGTAGTGTGATGTGGGACAGGTGGCAGAAGGAGCACTCATGGGACAGCCTCTCACTGTCTTGTGTTTGTTGTGCTGCTGAACAAGTGTCTGCGTAAGAGCAGCTTCCTGTTGATAACACACCTCAAATACAGCTGCCCCCACCCCTCTGCTGGCTGGGGAGGAATGCAGTGTTCACTCTGGAGGCCAGTATTTCATGCTGTGAAACCTTTGCTGAAAGAAGGGTTGTTTTTTGTTTGTAAACATACCCTGTGTTAGTGTTAAAACACTAATTCCTGCAAGATCACAAGGAATTCCTTTGCAAAGGTCCTCAGTGTTGGTAAATCTCTTCTTAGTTTGATGTTACTGCTCATTTATTTGTGTATAAATCTGACTTGAGAGGAGCTTTTCAAAATACATGTTGGAATGATCCAATTAAATCGATCTTTCGGTGCGGGAAAGAAATGCTTGTAATTAAATTCCTGTGTTAATGTAGTGAACTGGAAAAACAATTTCATTTCCCTGGATGAAAAAATGTTGATTATGAAACTGTTGCTTGATCATTCTGTACTGCAGATCAATAAAAACAATGTCTTTTGTGACAAACATTCTATAAACAAGACTTTGGCTTAAGGGATAGTGCCATTCCAAGCATCAGTGTGGAAAGAGCAGGAATCTTGGGTGTTTTTGGGGTTGTGCTGGAGGTGAGGCATGTCAGAGTACAGCGTGGGTGAGAGGGAAGCTGATGCTTGGAAAGTTCAGCTTGATCTGCAGTGGGGAAAACTGGATTAATCATCTTTGTTGTACTTTGTACACTGGTGGGCTGCCAGCAGCCAACTGCTGCCTGCACAGGTCTGCTCAGAAATAACTGTACCAGGGGCTGTCCCAGGAGGGAAGGGAGTTGCTGCTGCACTCACATGGCTCAATTTCACTTTTTATATCTGGATTGCTCCACCTTCTGCCAAGAAAATCCTGCTCCTGTCAGCTGCATCTTCAGCCAAGTTCTTCCACTCCACGTGTTCTTGTGCCTCCACTGCAGCCCTTTCTGCCTTGGGTGCTGCCCCTCAAGCCTTGCAGAAGGAAAGCAGACCCTGAGGGGGGTTAAACCCAGTTTCTCCCGAGGTGATGCTGATGCTGCTCAGCCCACCAGTGTTGTTCTCCAACCAGCCCTGCCTGGCAGCTGCTCTGCCCTCCCTCCCTGAGCTGTGCAAGCTCTGCTGGCACTCAGAGCATGTGAGTGCAGGGGGTGTTTGCTCTTCAGGCTTCTCCCTGGGCTCCTTGCTTTTAGTGCAGTGTCTGCTGCTCATTGTCCTGGCCTCTTGGGATACAGACAGTGCTAATACCTGACTAAACAAAGACATTAACTCTGTCCAGATCTTTCCTGCACCAATACCACTTGTTTCCATAACATCCTTTCCCCACCTTATCTGCAGAACTGTGTGTTCTGTGCTGCTGCCCCCCCAGAGCTCAGTGGGACACAGATGTGCCCGTGTTCAGGCCAGTATGTTCCCCAGTTATCACACATTTATCTGGCATTTTCAGACCTCTAAAGAGGGATCTAAAGGACAATGTAAATTATGTGGGAGCCTTTGTAGCTAAAGGTCTGAGAGTCAGCATTTTCCATTGGGAGCTCCTATTTTTCAGGAGTTGGTAAGTCGGCCTTAAAATCCTTGGCCTGGAGTTAAAGGTCTCTCCAAGGAAGATTTCTGCCACAATTAATCAGGTTTGCTTTAAATACAGACTGGATGGCTGGGATACAGCTCCTGTAGTCCTATTCATTGATGGTAAGCTGAATTAAAGCATGAGTTTGCATGTCAGCCCATGAAAGGGACTTGTAGTGTTTGAATATTTTTATCAAAAAAATGTAAATGCTGGTATTTGATGGTTTAAGTGTATTCCTGGTATCATGTTCTGATCTGTCAAAGGAGGCAATAATGCAGGTGTTGACACCTTTTTCACTTCTCCAAAGGAGCATCTTATGCATTTGTACCAGGATTCCATTTTTGTATCTTTAACTGTAAAACAGCTGGTCCAGAAACAACATTAAACTGGTGATGGGTCTGACTCAAACAGGCACAAGCAAGAAAACTCAATTCCTCACTTCAGTGTGCTCCAAAAATAAATACATTTCACATTTTTGATACAACATGTGGTGACTGTGAAACGGAGCCGTGGTGGGATGTGGGAGGGGGCTCAGGGTGTTTGTTCCATGGTCCCAAATCAGTGTTGTAAAAGGTTCATGGCCAGGTTTGAGGATTTGGCAGTTCCATGAAAATACCAGTAACCAGTACAACTTCCACATGCTGTTCAGTCTCTGCTCGTTCACATTGCATGTTTAAACCAAATCTTCTTTTTTTTTGCTAAGCATGGTGCTTGTATTGGTTTAAATAAAATGTTTCATTAAGAGGTTGTGTTGCCCTGGTTTAATTGCAGAGTGGTGCATGTGTGTCTGATGGGGAAAATCTGGGAATGCTCTGTGACCTCCCTCCATTTCCCAGCTTCCTGGAGCTGTGGGATACGATGCAGTGCAGGAGCCAACTGAGCAGTGTCAGAGTAGCTGTCAAGGACACCCCAAAGCTTGAAGGAGACACAGGAATTTAGTTGTATTTTTCCTTCTTACAGCTGTTGGCTCATCTCTTTCCTGCCCAAGAGACCACTGGATTAATTGGATCAAAGCACTCCTTTTCCTCATTGTTGCTGTTTCTTCTTTTTATTATCTTTGGAGATTTTTTTGCCTATGTTGTTGAAAAACTAGCAAAGATAATCCAAGGAATTCAGCCTTGGTACCTGACCTGCTGTTTTTGCCAACAAAGAACAGCATTAATAGGCCACAAATTATCCATGATAGAAATTAACCCCTTTGCTCCCCAGTGAGAGGGCTCTGTCAAGGAGAAAATGCACAGCTGCTCCAGCACATCTGCCTCCGGAATGGCATCTCGGGCACCAAAGTTACAGCAAAATCTGTTGCCAAAATATCTGAACAAAAAAAAAGCTGCTGTGGGACAGGATGGTTCTGCAGAACAGCTGATGAAAGGAGAGAAAAAAGGAATAAACAGCTGTCCCATGGGAGGGGAAGGTCACCTGTGGAGCCCTGTGTGGTCACTGAGTGTGCTGCACCAGGAAATGAGGCAGTGGTTTATTGGTACTGCCAGATCACAGACAGCAGAAACAGCAGCAGGATAAAAAGAATTGCCAGGAGATCCAGGGAATGAAGGGAAGGGCAGCTGCTTCCACACAGGAAAGGTCACTGACTTGTAATAGTTACAATGGAAAGGGCAGTTGAGTGGTTATTAAAGTCCAAACCAGAGAAGGGAATGGGAAATTAAATGTGAGACCTCCAGGCAGCAGAACAAACCTGTAGAGTTGCTGTAGCCCGAGATCCCACAGCTGGGGCTTTCTCTTCCAGGGGTCTGAAGAGGCAGCTTGCCCAGGGCCAGGAGTTTGTTAAGGACATCCCTTGGCTTGGCAGGGCCTCTGGGGATAATGTAGAGAAGAGGAGAAATGTAGTTGGTTCTGGAGAGATGGAAGAGGAATCAGAATGGTCTATATTGGAAGAGACCTTAAAGCCCATCTCGTTACACCCCCTGCCATGGGCAGGGACACCTTCCACTATCCCAGGTTGCTCCAAGCCCCATCCAACCTGGCCTGGGACACTTCCAGGGATGGGAGCTGGGGCAGTTGCTACCCACATGAGCATTCCTGTGCCTGTTGTTCCATGTGCCCCGTGGATCATGGAATTTGCTGAAGTACAAGGCGGCTCCCCAAAGCTCCTCACCTGCTCCTCAAAGGTGAAGGTCCTGCCACGTTGCTGGGTGCATGTGAGAGTGGGGATGCCAACACAAGCAAGTGAGACACTGAGATGATGCCAGAGAGGCAGAAGGGCTGCATATGGAGCAGCCTCGAGGGGAAGAGCTGGCAGGGCTGTGGGACACGCCTGAGGTGCTCTGTGGGTGTTGGGTGGTTGGGATTTGTTCAGCTGGGCTCCTGTATGGCAGGGGTGAGGAGTTCAGGTGGGCCTCACCCCTTGGAACCAAAGTGAGGATGTGGCAGGTGACTCATCCCCTGCCCTTGTTAGTTTGCACAGTCAGGGCAGTTTTGGTGATGATCCCCAAGGTCCAAAAAATCTGCTCATCTTTATATGGAAAAGCCTGCCCAGAGGGGCTTATGGTTCTCAGTGCTGGAGATCTTGGATTTGGCTTCTATGTGTGTAACTCCAGTTTGGTGACATCCTCTGCAGGGTATATCCATGTCTGTCAGTATCTGCAGGGAGGTGTCAGGATGGATCAGGCTCTGCCCTGGGGTGCTGAGGATTGGGACACAAGGCAATGGGCAGAAACTGATGGACTGGACATTTCACCTGAATGTGAGGTAGAACTTTCTTTCCTGTGCAGTGACCAAGCACTGGAAAAGATTGCCCAAACAGGATTGGAGTCTCCCTCACTGGACATTCCAGAACTGGTGGACACAATCCTGTGCAACATGCTCTGGGATAACCCTGTTTGAGCAGGGAGGTGGGACCAGATGAATCACTGTGGCCCCTTCCAGCCTTGCCCATTCTGTGATTCTGTGAACTTGGCCACTGTTCTCCTCCCAGATCTTCTTGGCTCTTTTCCATACCTGCTGTTTCTCTGGGTGCCACCAAGGTGGTGTGATCCTGCCTGGAAAACAGGCTGGGACGTGCAGCATCCCCTGCAGCCTCACCTCGCTCCCACTGACCTCCATGAAGTGAAGTGCCATGAAGTGAAGGAGGTGATTCCAACACATTTGCATGGATGTGGTTAATCAGTGCAGCCCATTGTGTTCCACCACATGGGGATCATCTCCTCTGGACTGTTTCATTCTTCCAGGGACTGCAAACACACTCTGGATTAACCCTGTTCACCTCTGGAGCTCCGAGAGACGTCTCCTACAGAACGTGATGGAGCTGGGCCAAAACTCCCCCGACAGCTCTGGCAGCTCCTCAGCAGGGGACAGAGAGGAGACAGGAGCAATTATCATCCAGAAGGACTCTGAATGCAGAACAGATGTGAACACTGGGAAAACAGCACGTCTGCCTTTCACGGCAAATTTACTCCTGCGACGGGAAAGTCCCATCCAGGCTGTTTGAAAGGCACACACTGTTACCCCATTCCTGCTGTTCCGTGCCATGAGTCTCATGAATGCAGCTTCTCTTCCCTTTCCTGCAGCCCTCGGCTCAGCAATGAATGTAATGCACCCTTGAAATCCCCGTGCCAAACAGCAGCTGGTGTTGTCACCTCTTCTGTGGTAAACGGGAAGACAGCAGAAGAAACTGGGGCAGAAAACATTCAGCTGAAAGGGAAAGGGGCACCAGCCATCCCACACTTTCACTGAGGCCTTAGATGAGGGCAGCAGAGCAAAAATTAGGGGTTTGTGCCCTTATGGAGCTGAAAAGAACAAGAGAGATTTAGCATTTCTTCAAAACAATGTCTAATTTTAAACATCCGCCGTTGGAAAATGCTGCTGGATAATTGGAAGGAGAACGTGCCCGCCTTGCTCACAACTGCAGCCTGCCTGGCCATCTGCTCTGCCAGCAACAAATCCTGGATTGATCCACAAGTGTGATTAATTCAGTGAGCCTGGCAGGATCAAGGGATGAGCTACAGACAATATTTATACCCTACCTCCAACTGTGAATGTGCAATTGTTGGGTTCAGGAGTACAAAACAAATTGTATGGCTGCATTACTGGGAGAATTGAGGAATAGAGGCATCCACTCAGCAACCCTTTTTTCCTTGGATGGCCCCATTCCAGGGTCTCTAAGTACAGTCTGACATAAGCCCCCATTCCCTGTCTGGCAGGTGAAGCAGAGCCGTTCTCGTTTTACAGAGTGTTCTGCATCTTCAGTGCTGTTCTTGTGTCCTCCCTGCAGTGTAGACCTAAAATCTTGGAGGGACTGGCTGTGTGCCCTCATCCACACAGGCTGGAGAGGCAGATGTGGAGTGTGAGCCAGGCACTCCACCCTCCTCCCTGTGCCTGGTGGGAGAACTCCTACGGACACAGAGCCACAGAGCCAGAGCTGGGCAGGACTTGGGAACAGCCAGCAGGGTGGATTTCTAGCACTGGTACAGCTTTGAGCTGATTTGATAATACAGATGTAGCTGGAGAGATCAAAAGCAAGATTTGTGAAGGAATTTAGATGTAGCTGAAGGCTTTTGAAATCCTGTTAAGTGTGATTTAAGTGTGTGAGTACACACTGGGTTTGAAGGTGGCCACGTGGGATGGCCGTGGGAGAACAGGGACACCAAAGTCTGGCTGCTGACAAGACACTGAGCCCTGAACAACATATATTTTGGTACAGAAACAATAAGGGTATTACTCCCCATCCTTGAAAGTGTTCCAGGCCAGGTTGGACAGGGCTTGGAGCAACCTGGGATAGTGAAAGTTGTCCCTCCCCCTGACAGGGAGCTGGAACTGGATGATCTTTCCAGAGAGAGTGCTCAGGCATTGGAATGGGCTGCCCAGAGAGGGGGTGGATTCCCCATCCCTGGAGGTTTTTAAGGTGAGCTTGGCCATGGCACTGAGTGCCATGATCTGGTAAAGGGACTGGAGTTGGACCAAGGGTTGGACTTGATGACCTCAGAGGTCTTTTCCAACCCAATCCATTCTGATTCTCTGATCTTTAAGTTCCCTTCCAACCCAATCCATTCTGGGATTCTAAGAGCTGAGGACTAAAGGTGACATTTTTAGAGTCATCCCTGCTACAGTCAGGCTAACCCAGAATGTTTTGGAAAATCCCTTCCTTTGTTAATGAGCAGCCAAATTCTGAAACACACCATAAAACAGCTCTTGAAAATACAGTTGTTGGTCCCTTTGCCTGTCTAAACATTGGTGTCATGACACAGGCTCAGAATTGTAGAGAGCCATTAACAGGAGCTCTGCACAGCAAGAGAAAAACAAACCCTGTTGTTTAGAGGACAGGTTGAATATTCAGTATTTAGCCTATTAAATGAAAACTGTTGCCATCTGACAGTAAATGGTGGAGGGATTGAGGCCACGGGTGGATTCTGTAATGAGTCATGGTGAGATGCCTGGCAGTGTCTGTGTTCTGAAACTGGATTTTAAATGTGATTCTTTCTCTCAAGACTCACTTTCATGTGCAAATGAATTTATAACATTAATTTGTTTATGTGGTCATTACATAATGGGAGAGCCTAAACAGGAATTCTGGAGGTGAGTTAATCAGAGCAACAGGAAAGGGGATATTTTCCAGTCTGGACTTGCAGGGACACCTTCCACTGTCCCAGGTTGCTCCAAGCCCTGTCCAACCTGGCCTTGGACACTTCCAGGGATGGGGATTGATATCCTTATTGTTTCTGTCCCCCCCAAAATAACACTGTTATTTGTATATTGCTCCATCTAACCCTGCCCTCCCCTTGTCCAATCACTCCAGGCCCGTATAAAAGGTCCCTCCTTTTTATAAGTCCCCTTCAATTGTAGATAAATATCCAGATTTTTCTCTCCTGCAAACTATGTAAGCAAAGTCTCTTCAAGTCAGCAGGATTTTTGTTACCAAGTTCAACAGTATTAAATTCTTCTCTGATGTCTGTACCCGAAATGACAATTTTCCCAGGGAAATTATCTTTAATGTGGTTAACCTGTGTACTGCTACCCTGATAATTCACAGGAATAGCTCCACAATCTTCCCTCCCAGTTCTCTGCCACAATCTTCCCTATGAACAGGCTGGCACACACTGAATTATGGCTGATTTTATGGCTGTTTTCTGATAAGGACAAATACTTGAGAGGGATTTAAGATGAAGTGAACAGACACCGACATTTTCCCTTGGGATTGCAATCAGGATTAAACTCAATGTGTCCAGACAAAAGTGAAAGTGCATTAAAAGCTGTGGGGCACCTCCAGAGCTCTGCTGTGGCTTCCTGACATTATTTATGAAGTTTAATCAGAGAAAAGTCTGACAAAATACTCAGTCGTCGTTTGATTCGAGATCCCAAATAAATAAATGAAATGAGAATTGATTAGACCTTTTTTCTACAGAATTTGCTTTTCATTTCCTTTTGTGTTATCTTAAGAAATCAGTCTATAATGCAAGAAATCCTTCAGTGCACAAGCCTTTGTTGTGCAAGATTACAGCTGCCTTCCGCTTTCCCTGACAGGGTAATTGCAGCTGGGTGCTGTGCCAGCACCCGAGGGAATAAAACATTCCTTGAGGCAGAATCAGCATTAACTGCAAATGCAAAGACATGACTGACACACCTTTTCACTTCTGACACTGCACATCCCTGTTGCACAACGTTTTGATGCACAAGAAAACACTGAATGCAGTTGGCAACGTCACACCCCCTTTGGTTGTTTGGGCGTGGAGAGTCCTTAGTGCACATTGATGTGTGTTTATGTGCCTCAAAGTACAAATTCCTGTCACAGCTGAGCTTTGTTGTGGGTCTGCTGAGGAGCCACAATTCCCTCATGAACAGTATTAATAGATGGAGGGCCACAACTCTGTAATTCCTCTGGGTTTTGTCCCTCCAGGGAGGCTCCAGGTATAACAAATCTGTGTTGATCCCGTGTCTGGGTGGTTATTTAAGTAAATATTTACCTTGAATGGATCAAACTCCTGGTTTCCGTGTTGGAAACCCAGCATTCCTCAGCCCCAAGGTATAACGGGAACTCTTCACACATCCTCTGTTTCTGTACTTCCCAGTTTTTCCGATGCCAACTGGCCTCCTGGATGGCTTAGGAAAAGCCTGAGCCAGGGAGTTTGAACACTGACTGTCAGAACTTCCAGCAGAGTCCAATCCAAGGGCCATGGGAGTGTGTGCCTGTAAGAAATGAACAGTTTGCCAATAAATAAGGCTAATGAAGCATCAAGTTGTAGGAAGAAAACTAAGTTATTGCAGAGGAAGACTTGGGTGCTGTGCTGTTTCTGACTTCTCAGGAGTGAGGGATGAGGAGCTGTCAGGACATGGCACTGAGGCACTGCCAGGGGTTCTCTTCTGATCCCTCCTGTCCCCAAGATGGAAAGGACACATAACAGGGTCAGCCCTCACTGATGTTGTCACTGCCCAGTGGTCACCTTGTCTGTCCCCCTTGGAGGGGATGGCAGAGCACTTGGGGCAGAGCTGGGGGGAGCTTGGGGCAGCTGCCTGGACCTGCTGCACCCTCACCTGTTCTGGGCTTTCTCACCTTTTAATTATCTCACAGAAGCGTGGAATGGTTGGGGTTGAAGGCACCTCAAAGACCATCTCATTCTAACACCCCTGCCGTGGGCAGGGACACATTCCACTAGAGCAGGTTGCTCAGGGCTGATCTTCATGAAAATTTATTTCAAAATCTATTTTCTGGGTTTCACACTGGGGTTTCTTTGGTCATAATGACACCACAGGGTTGTTACTGGCAGAGTTTGTGGATGGGATGAGTTATTTTACACCAAAACACCAACTTCATCTTCACAACAACTGATTTTCTAAAGACAGCTCATTTGCTGCAGTTTCCCCTGTATTTTGCTGAAGGAAATGAAGCTTCTGCTCATCTCTCTTTGTGACACTCCATTAATTGCTGTCACGCTTCCCGGCAGACAGCACCGGAAAATATTATTTACTGTTTGGCAGCTGGTAGTTTTAAGGAAATTATTCCTCAGGCTGCTCCAGAGGAAACGCTGAGCAATGTCACCCCAGCTTGCCTTTGCTGAAAGGTGTCACTACTTTAACCAGAATGACTTTTACATGTCCCTTTGGAAGGACAGTGTGTGATCATCTCCTCAAGCTCTTTTCTCATCTTGCTGTTCCCTTCCAACAGGCTCTGGGTCGTATCGATTTGGCATCGTATGACCCATCATGCCCTTCCCTGGGGCGGGCACACTGCACCCTTTGCCAGCATTGCTTCCCAAATTTGCCAGCTCCTTTTTCTACAGACATAGTTTGTGCTGACCAGGTAATCTGACATGGCCAAATAGGGATAGGGCAAGGGGGAACAGATGGAAACTAGGGGAAAGATTTAGATTATTTAATTGGGAAGGAATTCTTGTGAGGGTGGGCAGGCCCTGGCACAGGCTGGGCAGAGAAGCTGTGGCTGCTCCATCCCTGGAAGTGTCCCAGGTCAGGTTGGACAGGGCTTGGAGCAGCCTGGGATAGCGGGAGGTGTCCCTGCCCATGGCAGGGGTTGGAATGAGATGCTCTTTGAAGATTCCTTCCCACCCAAACTCCTGGAAAGGGTCATGGCTTGGACAGGTGCACTGCTCGCTGCCTGGATGGCCAAGCCCAGACTGTGGGAATGGAGCTGCATCCAGTGGGCATCTGGTCACCAGTGGTGTCCCAGGATCAGTGTTGATGATGTGGATGAGGGAATTGAGTCCACCCTCAGTAAATCCATGGGCGACACCAATTTGTGTAGGAGTGTCGATCTGCAGGAGGACAGGAAGGCTCTGCAGAGGGGAGTGGACAGGATGGATGGGCCAGAACCAGTGGTGTGAGGGGCCAGAGCAGTGGTGTGAGAGTCCAGACCAGTGGTGTGAGGGGCCAGAGCAGTGGTGTGAGGGGCCAGAGCAGTGGTGTGAGGGGCCAGAGCAGTGGTGTGAGAGGCCAGAGCAGTGGTGTGAGGGGCCAGAGCAGACCAGTGGTGTGAGAGGTCAGACCATTTTCAGTTGTTTTTCATTATCTTCAGAGTTTTTATTGTAAACTTGATTGTTAAACTAGTCTCTTTTAAACAAGTCTGAGTAAGACTGATTTTTTCCTTTTTACAAATAGTTCATAAGAAAAATGATATAACAATAGAATTTAAAACTCAGTTTCTGCTACATTGATTGTTTTACAATGTTTATATTTATGTATATGTTTTGTTCCAGTAGTTTTGTAGCACAGCGGGCGCTGCGGGGGCGGGGCCGGCAGGGGTCGCTGTGGGCGGGGCCATCAGGGGGCGGGGCCATCAGGGGCGGGGCCGTCGGGGGGCGGGGCCGTCAAGGAGGCGGCCATGGCGGCTGCGCGGGCGGGCTGAGGGAGGAAGGGAGGGAAGGAGGAGGGGAGGGGAGGGAGGAAGAGAGGGAGGGAGGAAGAGAGGGAGGGAGGGCCCGGCAGCCCCCGCGCCGCCGCCGCCGCCGCCATGGCCTTCACGTTCGCCGCCTTCTGCTACATGCTGGCGCTGCTCCTCACGGCCGCGCTCATCTTCTTCGCCATCTGGCATGTGAGTGTGGCCGCGCCCGCCCGGCCCGGGGTGCGCCCCGCAGAGACCCCCGGAGGGAGCGCGGGAGGCGCATCCGGAGCCGCCCTCAGAGCGGGGATCGGCCGCTCCGCGGATAAAATGGGCTTTTGTGCGGGGTGATGGGGACGGAACGGGCGGGGAGGCTGCGCGGGGGCACCGGTGGGGATTGGGAAGGAATTCCTGGCGGGGAGGGCGGTGGGACATTGGGACAGGGTGGGCAGAGAAGCTGTGGCTGCCCCATCCCTGGAAGTGTCCCAGGCCAGGCTGGACAGGGATTGGAGCAACCTGGGACAGTGGAAGGTGTCCCTGCCCGTGGCGGGGGGTGGAATGGGGTGATCTTTAAGGTCCCTTCCCACCCAAAGCATTCCATAATTCTGGGATTCCTTCCCGAGTACTGCACAGGGAGGTGCTCAAGGGAACGATGTGATGCTTGGCAGGCGTTTGTTCTGTAGAAGTGGCTTTTGTACTTCATGCTGCATCATTTTTTAATAATTTTTTTTTATTATGGCATGAGAAAGTCGAGTGTTGATGTGTCGTTTTTTGTGGATGCTCCTTTTGGACACGGAACCTGCTCTGGGTGACCTGCCTGGTCCAGAGGTCCCTTCCAACCCTCACAGTTCTGTGATACATTTCTGGGCTCAGCATCTACTTAAGACAGTGAGGCAAAATATTTGACAGCTTTAAGCTTGCTATTGGTTTTTCTGGCTGAAGGAACCCCATGTCAGGTTCCTGCTGCCCACCAGGACAGTCCTGTGTGAGGTTTGGGGTCTGCGTGGCAAGAACTGATGAAGGGAATGTTGGAAATTCCTCGCTGGTGAAGGGAATAAAAAGGTGGAGGGTGGACAAAGGTCTTTGAATACCTGAAGAATCTTCTGCTTTCTTGTTTTTAAAATCTCTTTTATATATGACTTTCCTGTGGGTTTGTGATGTTAAAATTTAGGAGAAATGTCCCTGAACACATGGACAGCAGTTCTGTGCCAGAATGTTCCTTTTCATGGATAAAAGACACCCTCGCTCCTGGACTGAGGAATCACAACTGTTGCATTTTTTCCCCCCTAGATTATAGCATTTGATGAACTGAAGACTGATTACAAGAACCCCATAGACCAATGTAATACCCTCAATCCTGTAAGTAGCACACTAAACTTTTCATTATGTTAAATAAATTAATGTAAAGTGCTCATTTTTTGTGTTAGATTGATGCAATCTGCCTAGGGAGTAGAATTGCATCTGATTTGACGAAACCTCACTGTTGGTAGAAGTTGTAGGGAAATTCTTTGTCTGATTCTTTACTTTCAAGTTGAATATTCTGACTGTTATTAATCTGCTGGTGATCTTGTCAGCTGTCATACTAACATTCTTTCAATCTGCTTTCCACATTTTCGGCACAAAGACAGTTGAAAAGGTCAAAAAGATTAAAAGAGTCAAAATTGCATTAAAGGTGTGTACTGCTTTTCAGTTTCATGTTTTTTGATGCCACTCCCCTTTCATTTTCTTAGGAACATTTGTAATATTATTCAGCTGTTTTTGTTTAGTCTGCCTGTTCATCTGCTCGTTATTTGTTCCTTGGGGCTTACAACAACTTCATGGATTTCCATATTTTGTGCAAAACCCAGTTCTGCTTGCTGAAACTTGGGGAAAACTGTTACATGCCTTGTCAGGTGTCAGAAAGTCACTTCAGGTAGGAATAAATCGTGTTTTTCAAGCCAGATTTACTAAACTCTGAAATTAGAGGAGGACAGTTGTTTTTTTAAGCATTCATAGAATCGATTGGGTTGGAAGAGACCATCAAGTCCAACCCTTGATCCAACCCCACTGTGATCACCAGCCCAGGGCACTCTGTGCCCTGGGCTGGTGATCACAGTGGGGTTGGATCAACACATGGTGGATTCTCACTCAGTGCCACATCCATATAATGGATTGGGTTGGAAAAGACCTCTGAGATCATCAAGTCCAACCCTTGGTCCAACTCCAGTCCCTTTACCAGATCATGGCACTCAGTGCCACGGCCAATCTCAGCTGAAAAACCTCCAGGGATGGGGAATCCACCCCCTCTCTGGGCAGCCCATTCCAATGCCTGAGCACTCTCTTGGAAAGAATTTTTTTCTGCTCTCCAACTTCAATTTCCCCTGGCAGAGCTTGAGCCCATCGTGCCCCCTTGTCCTATTGCTGAGTGCCTGGGAGAAGTCAGTTGACCAAGTCAGTTCTGATCTTTTTTTGGAGGATTTAGGTGGGTGGAAGGTGATAGGAATTATCTTCACTTCTCTATTTTGTGTTCCAGAATCAGGGATGTGTCCTGGTGTCCTCTCTTGGATGCAACTCTGACACTCCTTGGCTTAGGAAAAGAATTTGAGGCAAACCATTTCCCTGCATCTCTTACAGCTCAGCAGCAAAGAAGGAGGCTTGTTAAGGGACATCTGGTGGGATCTTGCAGGATTTTGTGCATTTCTTCTCATTCTGTGCCCAGGCTGAGGAAGCAGCGTGGCCTGGACTGAAACTTTAGTGTGTTTTAAGTACATTATACAAATGAAAAATGAATTCACAGTAGCTGGAAGGGAAAGAAAAGCATTTTAGATACACAGCACCCAAATTGAGGTGAACCTTGACTGAGAGGAGGGTGGGGAGGAGCAGAGGAGCCAGGCAGAGGCTGCAGCTCAGCCAGGGGGGTTCCTGCTCACAGAGCTGTGCATTTAACAGTTTCCCTTGCTTGGTCTGTTCCAGTCATTCCTGCTGCAGTGTGGGAGAGGCCAGTTCTCATTCCATGGATGCATCATGGTCTTCCTGCAACCTTTGTGGTGCCAAAATGCGCATGTTTAACCCAATATTAACCCCGTGCTACCCCACGTGCATGGAGTGTCCTTCTCATGGCAGCTTTGTGGGCTGGAAATCTGAAATAACTTCATGTTTGCTGCTCCTGTGGGAGCAGATGAGCCCCTAAAAGTGGAGTTGAGATCCAGGCTCTTAAGGGAATCTGGTAAATGATGCTGGACAAACAAAGAGTGTTGTTCTCCTGGACAGAGAATTGAAAATCCTGGTAGGAATTGAGACACCTCAGTAGAAAGATTATCCCAAAATAGAAACTCCTTAGTGCACTGCTGGTTCCTTCTCTTCCCTGCTCCTGTTATAGTCATGTCTTTTCTCAGCAACCAGATTCACCCTCCCTCATTTCTGTGATAAATATGGCAGAAAATGATGTAATTAATTTTCCCTTAGGATAGGAAGGGAGGATGTGAAGTGTGGGAGATTTGAAAGAGGCAGGTATTGCAGCGTGGGAGTAGGATATAATAAACAAAACAAAACATATTTTGAGCTGTGTAGGTAAATAAATACAGATTTGGAATGTCTGAGCAGGCTGCCAAATGCATTGTGTGTTGGACAGGGTGGTGGTTGTTCTGCTATAACTAATTGCCATGTGTACATGGTAAGTATGCAAAGAAGGGTCTGGATGGAAATATTTACTTGGAAAATTTCGTGTGTGACAGCTGAATTTTGGTGGTGTTGATGCAAGTTTGCTTTGTTGTTCTTCATTTAGAGATGCAGGATGGTAGGAAAGGAGGTGGTGAGAATGTTTGTTGGTAGCTGTTAGATTTCTAGGAAGATATTTTTGGGGCTTCAAGAGAAGAATAAAAAAATTGTAAACCACTGAAACTTTGATGTAATCATCCTATGCAGTGTTAGTCACTGCCCAGACAGAGGGACAGAGTGTGTTGTGTGTGTTTGGGCACACACAGAGGGAGTTACAGGCAGTTGAAATCTTTGGGTAGAAATGGAGTGTTTGTCATCAGCAGTTTTAGTTGGCCTGAGTTGAGAAGGAGAATCTTTTACAGATCTGCTGCTTCTCCTGTGGAGCCAGGCTGGGAGAGCTGGGGGGGCTCACCTGGAGAGGAGACGGCTCTGGGAGAGCTGAGAGCCCCTTCCAGGGCGTAAAGCGGCTCCAGGAGAGCTGGGGAGGGACTGGGGACAAGGGATGGAGGGACAGGATAAGGCGGAATGGCTTTAAACTGAAAGAGAACAGAGTTTGCTGGGATATTGGGAAGGAATTCCTGGCTGGGAGGGTGGGCAGGCCCTGGCACAGGTGCCCAGAGAAGCTGTGGCTGCCCCATCCCTGGGAGTGTCCCAGGCCAGGTTGGACAGGGCTTGGAGCGACCTGGGACAGTGGGAGGTGTCCCTGCCCATGGAGGGCATAGAACAAGATGGTGTGTGAGGTCCCTTCCCATCCATCCTGTGATTCCCTGCATGATTCCTTCTGAACCGTGTGAGAAAGCAGCAAATAACACTTTGGAGTGACTTGTGGAGAACTTTCCTCTTGTGATGGGTGTGAGATTTTGCAGCTCTTTGCATGTGTTTACTCTCTGTACCTCTCCCTGTTATTCCAATTAACGACACTAACACACCTGGCATTCCGTGCTCCCTGTGGTTCGTGGTACACTGAGAATGGGCTCTGTGGGCTCCTGCTGGAAGCTTCTGCTGGATCATGGGGCTGTAAGGCATGCACAGTGGGAACCTGTGAGGGAAAACTGCCCAATTCCCCCCAACTATCCCTGTGTGTGCTGGTGTGGTTGGGTAAAGCCCTGCCTGGGGTGTTACCTTTGGACAGCAATTCGACTTTGGGAAGTTGTGGGGGTGTGGATACCAAAACAAAGCTGTAAACCAGGAAAACACAACCATCTTTTTGCCTATAGGCTGTTCTATGGAGCATGTTCCCTGCTGATATTTCTCTGTTGCATGAGCAGAAATATCTCGATGATCTCTTCTGAGGGTCACGTATAAAGCCTGGAATCTCTTAATTATTTAGAAGCAATTAAAAAGTACTGATCTGAGCATTTGATTTGATAAATTTTTCTACTTGGTCCATGAATATCTTGTGAAAACAGCAAGGCATGTACTGCTCACTGCTGCTTTCACGTTCCACAGTCTTCTTCTTGTTAGTGTTGGTTTTAAATGATATTTTTAAACAATCACTCACCTCCAAAGCAGCTGAAACGCCACACGTTTTGCTCTGTGTGACTGAAACTTCTAATTCACCTTTTTCTTTTGCAGCTTGTACTTCCAGAGTACCTCATCCATGCATTCTTCTGTGTCATGTTTCTCTGTGCAGCAGAGTGGCTCACACTGGGTCTCAATATGCCCTTGTTGGCTTATCATATTTGGAGGTAATTTTGGTGTGGCTGTGCTGGGTGAAGTGTTCCCATTCTCCCATTGCCATGTCCTGTCCGTGTCCTGTGCCTTGGGAAAACAAAGATGCTTTTTATACAACACCATGAAAGTTCAGGTCATGGCTGTACAACAAGAACCATCACTTGGCTTTCTCGGGTGTTTTTATTCTGTTGTGCTGTGTGAGAATCCAGTTGTGTTGTGTGTCCTGGAATTCCGGGGTGGGAGGGGCAGGACCCAGCGTTTCCCTGGCCCTCATCCCACCCCTCCTGTGCCCCATTCCAGGTACATGAGCCGACCCGTGATGAGCGGCCCGGGGCTCTACGACCCTACGACCATCATGAATGCAGATATTTTAGCCTATTGCCAGAAAGAAGGATGGTGCAAATTAGCATTCTACCTTCTATCCTTTTTTTACTACCTATATGGGTAAGTTTTCCCCCTCTGTCTGAGATTTTTGGCTCAGTGCACCAGAGAAATACTGTACGTAGGGCTATATTCCTTCAGTGCCTGATTGGAGTGGGAGAGGGACTTTGGACAAGGGCATGGAGTAATAAGACATGGGGGGAATGGCTTCCCACTGCCAGAGGGCAGGGAAAGATGGGATATTGGGAAGGAATTCCTGGCTGGGAGGGTGGGCAGGCCCTGGCACAGGTGCCCAGAGAAGCTGTGGCTGCCCCATCCCTGGAAGTGTCCCAGGCCAGGTTGGACAGGACTTGGAGCACCCTGGGCTGGTGGGAGGTGCCCCTGCCCATGGCAGGGGGTGGGTTTGGATGGTCTTTAATGTCCCTTCCAGCCCACACTGTTCTGTGACTGTGATATGATGTTTATATATCATACTGTTGTTTTCAGGAAGGGGCGAACTTTCCTGAGAAGGAATCCACAATAACCATTAGTTCTGTTTCAAACACAAGTCCTAATGTGGTTGGAATTACTGTTTTGAGTCTGCATTCCATGACTGGAGACTGGAAAGCTCCAACCTTTCCTTCTTTTAACCATAATGTAATAAACCCTCAGAGTATTCTCATTAAAAAGCTGAAATATTTTTAGGGTAAGGTATTTGATCTAAGTGTGATCTTGTTGAAGTCAAAACAGAAAAGTAATTTTGTGAAATCTTCAGTCACAATCCACGTATCTGACATGAATTTGTTCCTTAGAATGTACATTAAATGTGTAACACTAATCAGAAGGATGCATGTTAATATTTTTGTTTTCTTTTGCAGCATGATTTATGTTCTGGTGAGCTCTTAAGAAGACACTCAGCAAGCTTTGTTCCAGTTATGTGCATGCAAAAGCCACAAAACCCATGGATTCTTTACAAGGAGAACTCTGACCACGATTAAATCCGGAACCCAACGATCGCAATTGCTTTAGAAAACAATGACTCCCCTATTTTTAAAACATTTCCACATTTTATACTTGTGGAAAGACTGTTTTCTTATATTTTACTGGGACGCTGAAATTAAAGAATTACATGTAAATGGATATAAAAAGGTGACTGGGGTTTGGAAAGTTTGGACTTTGCACTGCATAAGGAACAGCCATAACCTTGGAGTAGGTGTTGGTTACTACCAGCCTTAGTACAGTAGGGGTTTGCTTTAGGCTGGGCTTTGTAGTGGCTCACTTGGACTTGTGTATCCCACTCCTAACTCTAAATCAGCCGTAGCTCCGAGTGCTTGGGAAGGACTGGAATGCTGTTTTGCCCATAGGTGATGACGGTTTTAGAATATGAATTCATGGACACAATTGCAAAAACAGTTCTATTTTGGTTTATTTTTTTCTGTCTAGTTAGTCTTTCCCTGTTTCTGCATGGTCCAGATCCTCCTGTATCTGCCCCAGACATTAGCCCTGCTTTAATCTCGAGCCTGTGTCATGTGGTAGGAGAAGCTGAATTGTCCATGAAGGAATGAATTTAAATGATTTTTTAATGTCTGTGCTGTCTCATTAACAAATGGACAAACCTCCAACATTTACCAAGTCCAATGATAAAAACACTCTTGGGTTTAAGAGTAATAAATACTCCAGGCTTTTTCAAAGCAGAAAGTGAGATTGTGAAACTGCCCCACTGTTCCTTAGTGCAATAAATGACAATAAAAAACGAGTCTCAAATTCAGCAACACTTCCTTTTATCCTGGTGCCTTGTTTTGTTTGTAAATTTGGCTGTGTCCATCGGTTAGTTCTACATGGATAATTGCATTCCCTTTAGAACATGGAATCAAGTTATGTCTGGAAAAGGGAAGCTCTCATTTCCTGCCTTTTTTCCCCTGAAGTTAAATAGTAGATGGGGGCAGAGGAAGATGTTTCAGATAAATATTGCATTGTAAATTGTGACTGCAAACAGCTGCTTAATTTACAAGTAATAATTAGTCTTTCTCATTTACCTGTGCTGGAGAACAATGCAGAGTTTCCCAGTTCTAGTAAAAGGTTTTTTTTGTATAAACTGTGTATTTGTTCACTTTGGGTCTCTTGGGTGTTAAGGGGCAATAAAATTGTACCAATGTTTGCACTGGGGTCCACCAGAAATCCAGGTATTCCAATACTGGTGTGAAAGATGAGATGGGGCAGATGCTGAACATCTGTCTGAAGAGGGAGAGATTTGGAAATTTGTGTGTTACAGATGTCCTGGGAGAGCCTTTGCACCTTAAACAGCCCTGAATGGCTTTTGTGCCATCAGTTCAGTTGCTTTTTGAGCACTTTTATGACCTGGTGTGGAAGATCAGACTCCCAGAGTGGTTTGGGTTGGGAGGGACCTTAAAGCTCATCCCATTCCACCCCCTGCCATGGGCAGGGACACCTCCCATCAGCCCAGGGTGCTCCAAGCCCTGTCCAACCTGGCCTGGGACACTCCCAGGGATGGGGCAGCCACAGCTTCTCTGGGCAATCCTGAGAAAGTGAGTTCTGCAGTGGAATTTATTTAGTGTGTAAAAATACATGTTTAACAGTTCTGCCAGACTTCATTTCGTGGCCCATAGCTCTTATTTTTTAGGACATAATAAAAATTTCCCCCTTTCCACCTTATTTATGCTGGGCATGAGTGAACAGACCTTCATGTCCTCTGCAAGGGAGAAGTCTGTTTAATCTTCCTGGTTGGAAGTCCTCCTGTAGCTTGGGATTGTCCTTTCTCCCAAGTTTTCCCCATTCTAGGTTATCACCACACAAAGTTTGGGTGCCCAGGGGATGTAGAGTGGCAGTTTCCTCCTCTCTGCTCTGAATTCCTCTTTCTGTAACACACAGAGGGTAAGAGAATTCATGCTGTGCTAACTTAAAATTTTCTTCCTGAAGGAACAGTCCTGACACCTTATTGCTATGTACATGAAATTGCTTTTCTGATTGTCATTATTTTTGGAGTTCCAGGAGGCAAAAGATAATGGAGGGAATAAAGAACATTGCTCTCCCTGTCAGCAAGTTTCCTGCTGAGTCATATAACAAATACTTAATATCTGAAATGCACCAGTTGCAAGGATTAAACCCTGATGCACATTTGGAGCAGAGTATTTTCTCTAAATGATGCCACGCTGTGGAAACTGGGAGTTCCTGTGTCTGGTGTAGGAGTGGAGAAGGGAATGGCAGTAAAAACTAATCTACAGAAATCACCTTTCAAGATGCACTCAAGTGTCTGGGTTTAACATGTTAAACAGAGAAATTTAAATTCAAAGCAGTGAGTTGAGTTCAACTCCAGCCTGCTGGTGCTGTGGTGGAGTCTTGTCACTTCTGACTTGGGAAGGTCCTGAATAATCAAAATGTTATCAAAATCTGCCTGTTCATCTTGCCTTTATGAGTGGATGTAGTGAAACAGGAGGAATGGGGACTGTTCCTGTGGGATCCTCTCAGCCCACAGCTGATTGTTTGTTTACTTTCTCTGCTGTCAGAAAACAGAAGGGCTGTGCCAGAGCCTCACCCACGCAGCTACAGCGGTGTCACTTCCTGGCACAGTCACCTAAAACCCACCTGCCAGGTCTGTCACAGGCCTTTGGTACAACACCTCCTACTTCTGGAATGAGGGAACTCATTCCTAAATATTCCTGAACACACTGAATGGAAATGTGACATTTTAGAATGAGTTCTCACCAGCTCATAAGGGGTGAGTGCTCCAGCCTGACTTGACTTTGCTTTAAAGCAGAGCTGAGGGTGTTTCCAAACAGCTCCAGTGACATAGTTTTTATCCAGCTCCATCATCCCATCATGATTCCAGGTTATTGCATGGAAAACCAGCCCATCAGGTGTGTAGGTCACCAGAACAGCAATGAGCACAAACACACTTGTGCACGTATTTTTAGGGCAGTGAGTATTAAAGAGACCAAGGAGAGGGAGATGCTGCATGTCCTGTAGGATCTCCTTCCCCAACCCAGTATTACACCCGGATTGAGGGGGATCAGCTGTGCCACACGGGAAGCAGAGCTGAGGAAGTGAAGGTGAGGAGAGAGTGGTGTGTCCAGGTGTGTTCCACAGACCCAGAGGTGCCCAGGGCAGTTCCAGCTATCGGGATGCTGATCGCAGCACCGTGTCCTTTGCTGCCAGGTGAGCCACCACGTTCTCCCGGAACTCATGGAGGTAATTGTACTGCTGGAAAAGCACAACCGGGTCTGCAGTCAGTGCTCTGTGCTGCCAGAGGAGGCACCACCCATCTTACAAAGCTGTTTGATACCCCAGGATGAAAACAGCACCCTCTAGTTTGTGCTGCTTCTGCTTAGTCCAGATCCTCTGGAATTTTTCACTGTCAGATTACATGGATCTTGGCTTGGATCTTGTGGTCCCCCACCAAGGGCACACATGAGCCCAAGATAATACAAAACATGGTCCTCATAGGTGGGAGTTGGGTGTCAGAATTCAAAGCTGCTTTATTTTCCATCATGGAATCACTGAGGCTGGAAAAGCCCTCCAAGATCATTGAGTCCAACCATTTCCCCAGCATTGTCAAGGCCACCACTGACACATGTCCCCAAGTGCCACATCCACATGGCTTTTAAATCCCTCCAGGGACGGGCACTCCACAGCTGCACTGGGCAGCTGTGCCAGGGCTGGACAACAAATTTCCCTAATATCCAAATTAAACCTCCCCTGGAGCAACTTGAGACCATTTTCTCTTGTTCTGTTCCTTGTTACCTGGGAGAAGCTGTTCAGCAGCTTCAGCAGGAATCTCCTCAAACCCCAGGGAGCAGCTGTGGGGCGTGTGGGAGAGACAGAGGGATCCCTTTGGGAAGGGAAGGTTTGGGAAGGGAAGGTTTGGGAAGGGAAGGTTTGGGAAGGGACTGGCTGAGCTCTCCCCTGTGTTTAGTCACGTGTGTCACCTGCTGCAGCCCCATTACCTTGATGGTCTGTATGGCTCCAGATCCTCTCAGGTTCCTGAGGCTCTCTATGGCCTGCTGAGGTGCCAGCGTGTCCGACAGCTGGAGCAGGAGACAGGCAGCCACTGCAAGAGAAAGGTGTGTCCTCATGGATGCTGCTGAGCACAGCCATGGGCTTGTCCCAGGAAAACCACCCCAGCAACACTCCTATCAAGGTCATGGATCTATTGGGGTTTTTTTCCCTAAATCCTATTTCTCAGCACTGGCCCATCTGCCCACTGCTCCTGCCCAAACCTGCAGGCTTTGGAAATCATGGAAACCCTCCCTCTCTTTCCCCCCTGCCTTCCCAGCAGGACTTGGGATGCAATTCTGAGGCTTTTCAAGTGCCAGTACACCCAGTTAATTCCTCTTTGTGACTTCTGGTAGTATCACCACCCCTTCCTTCTGGGCACACACAGTAACCAATGTTCCTGAAAGCTTTAGGTGTCCCAGAGGGAACACTGGGATAAGGGAAGATCATATTTATATTAAGACAAGCTCTTACCAAGACACGAGCGCCCGAGGCCACCATAACAGCTGGGAGAGAAGGAAATATCTGGTTGTAACAAGCTGTAGGAAACTGCCACACCCAGAGACCCCCAACATGTAAATATATGGACACAATTTTCACCTTAAGATCACCAAGATGAGCAGTGGTACAAGAAAGTAAAAAAGAATTTCTCTGTATTCTATTTCTATACCTACAGGAGTATCTTCTATTTATTCTTCAGATCTTCTTCCCAGAGAAACTTCAATTTTAAAGTTCCACTTCAATCCTGGTAATAGTCCCAAGTGCATGGGAGGACAGAAAATGGCACGAGGATGGACACACTCAATTTCCTTTAAATCCTACACCAGATCCAGGGTTTTGGGATAGTTGTGAGGACAGCAGCAGAGTTCTGCATCCCATGAAGCCCAGGAACTCAGTGGATGTCTATGCAGGGAGCTGTCAGCTGGATCATTCAGGGTACAGGGAACTTGGAAAGCTCTTCCCCTCTACTCTGAACTCAGCTACAGGTGTCTGAATAAATTACTTTAAAGAGTTTCATGCCATTTAAGAGTTAATTTTGCACTGCTGGAACCCACAACCAAGGGACATGTTAGAGAACCCTGGAGTGCTTTGGGTTGGAAGGGACCTTAAAGACCATCCCACTCCAACCCCCTGCCACGGGCAAGGACAGCTCCCCCTATCCCAGGCTGCTCCAAGCCCTGTCCAGCCTGGCCTGGGACACTCCCACAGCAGGTGTTTTGGCTCCCATCTGATGCTGCACACCTGGTGTCCAGGTAGGCTGGGAGCAAGGAGCCTTGTGATGTCATTCAACACACTATTTGAACCTGTTGCTGGACAGAGCAAGAGGAAATGGAACATTTAATTTTAGAAAGGACAAGGTGTCCCCAAAAAGGTGCAGGAGGAAGAACAAGCAGCTTTTCACAGCTTGAACTAACCTAAAGAATGCAATTCCCATTTCAAACCATTGTTTCACCTGCTTATAGATCTAACCAGAACCTACTGTATCACTGTTCTCCGGTTATTTTCCAGGCAGCTCCTGAGCTCCTCCAGGATTTTGCAGCACATGGCAATGTCAGGAGCATTCCCATCAGGGATTGGGTAGTGGTGCACACACAACCCATGCTGTTGGTAGGTGTCTATCAGGTTTGGCACTCGGTATTTGAAGAGCTCTCCTCTGGTACAAAGCACAAACACATCCTGGATCCCACAGTTCTTCAGTTCTCCTGCCAATGGATTAAGACACTTCCAAATAAACAAAAGCCTATCAAGCTTAAGGATAAACAGAAAAGCTACTTGGTACTGACTCTCTTGTTTCATCCCTGGGGTTAAGACAATAGGAGTGAGAAATTTTGCTTTGAGCAGCATTTCATTCCACTGAATCTCTCCCACATTTGCTTTCAGATAATCCAAGTGAGGAATTTTCTCAGTTCAGAGTGAGTCCTGAGAGAAGCTCACTGGGAAGAACATCAGTATTCAGGACAGCATGTTAATTATTAAACCATGTTTCTGTCCCATCTCCAGCTTAAAATCACTGAGTTCCAGAATGGTCTGGGTTGGAAGGGACCTTAAAGATCATTCTCCTGTCCCACCCCCTGCCATGGGCAGGGACACCTCCCACTATCCCAGGTTGCTCCAAGCCCTGTCCAACCCAACCTTGGACACTTCCAGGGATGGGGCAGCCACAGCTTCCCTGGACAACCTGTGCCAGGGCCTGCCCACCTCCATAGACAGGAATTTCTTCCTAAACTTGACTTCTCTAAACCCTGAGGGGTTTTTGCTATTAGTCTCTGCCCTTCCAGTACTTACAGAGGAATATTTGGCACAAATCTTTATATCATCCCACCTTTCTATCCCAACCTCACTTTTTTCTGGGAAGGAATGTTACAGGTTTGCAATTCATCTTGCTGCTGGCTGCTTTAAAGATGCCTCATGTTTAGGTGAAGGAAAGCCCCTGAGTGATCTGTGTCTGTGCCACTTGCTGCAGCTGCACGTTGTGCTTGCCCAGGAGACTCACCTACATCCTTCTGAAGATTCCTCCTGACATCCTTAAACCTGCAGCCTGAAACAAAGGATGGACAACAATTAACTCTCCAGGCAAGGGACACTTATGGAAGGGCTGCTGGAGCTGAAGGACAGAGCACAGCAAAACCCCCAAAACCACAGCAAGCAACAAAGCCACAACCCACATAAAACACAGTTCTTATATTTGCAGGTAGATCCCTGGCACAGCAGACAGTTTAAACACCATTATCTGCTTAATACTGTAATAGGATTGAAAAAGAAATCTGCCCAAGGTTTTAAGCTGCTTTGTGTTTTCCAGATCAAAAGTTTTGGAAATTTTAAATCAGGGTACATCATAGAAAAATACAAATAAAAAAATCCAACAAATAAAAGGGCTGGATAAAGATCACTTAAGAGCTGACTGGTCTGGTGATCACAGGAGATTCACCAGGGCTGCAGTTTGGATAGTTAAAGACACAGTGAAAGCTCAAATGTTTACTTTTATATATTAAAAATATGATCTCATTCTATAGATCTGCTTTGGTGTTTCCAAAACAATTATTCCAGTGGTAGATTATGAAACAAGTAATCCACAACAGGGAATTTTGGGGTTCAAGGTGTTACCCCTTTTCAGCTTTCAAACATGCAAACATCAGGGAGTGCTTCTTACCTGGAAGGGAACATAAACCCAGGAACTCAGAAGAGTAGAGAGGAGACAAAGGCAACCTATCAGAAAATAATAAATATAAATCAGAAGGGGATATTTTGGTTATTTAAATTATAAGGATCTTAAGGGCAAGTGTCAAGAGGATAGGACCAGACCCTTTCAGTGCTGCCCAGAGACAGGACAGGGGGCAATGGGGACAAACTGAACCACAGGAAGATCCATCAGAATATGAGGAAAAACTGCTTTGAGGGTGAAAAAAATCACAGAATCCTGGAGTGATTCGGGTTTGAAGGATGTGGTGGCACATCCTCCCCCTGCAGTAGGATCTGAGTAACACTCACTAGGCCTTGGCCTTGACAACACCCAGGCTGAGCTCCCCCGAGCTTATCAGAAGTCCTGTCTGTTCCCAGACATTCTTGTGTTGTCTCCTGGGTTGTTTTTCTAATGAACATCCTCATAAACATTTTGCCTGAATAACACTTTTTTGTCTCATGTTTTTAGAGTGTAAGAACACAAAGCATGGCTGAGGTGAAAGATTATCATGACTAAACTCCACTCTATAAACAGTGGCCCAAAACAAGACCTGTTGAGCTCTCCTGGGCCACAGCAGCTCTGACCAGAGACATCCCTTGTACAGACTCTTTATGTCTGTTTGCATATCAAATGTGCTAGGGATGCTGCTTTCTTAAATTAAGTCCTTTAGATTTATAAGTAAGTTACTGTTATAGTACAGTAAATCATACATATAACCAAGTTAAATTGTTAAGTTAATAAGTTCAGTGTTAAGAGTTAAGTTATAAGTGCTGTTAAGTCAGAAGTGTTAAGCTGATGCTATTAAGTGTTAAGGTGTAAGTTATGAGTTGAGTGTTGACAAGTTGAGTGCTTGGGCTGTATTCCTTTTTGTCCCTTCTGTCCTTTGGTCTCACTCACCCCACCTCACCCCAGACCCAACCACAGCCTCCACATACGTGGTCCTGCATTTATTTTGGTCTGGATGATACTGATTTCAGGTTTTTGTGTGCTTTTTCTCGGTCTATTTTAACTGTTTAAAGAGTAATAGAGTGAACCTTGCCATTAACTATGTTGTGCCAGTCCCTTTATATTAAACCTTGTTTTGCTGATACCTTTGCTGGTGATTTAAAATGCCCATTTCATGGCAAAGGGACATTAAAACTCATCTCATTCCGCCCCCTGCCATGGGCAGGGACACATCCCACTGTCCCAGGTTGCTCCAAGCTCTATTCAACCTGGCCTTGGACACTTCCAGGGATGGGGCAGCCACAGCTTCTCTGGAAAACCTGTGCCAGGGTCTCACAGGGAAGAACAGAGCCCTGGAACTGCCCAGAGAGGCTTGGAGTGTCCTTCCCTGAGGACATCCAAACCCACCTGGCTGTGATCCTGTGCATCCTGCCCTGGGAACAGCACCGGGGGATGGACCGGGTGGTCTCAGAGGCCCCTTCCAACCCCACCCACCCCCGGCAGCTCCCCCAGCACCGCTTCGGTCCCTTTCCAGGGGCACCCCCGGCCCTGGCGGAATAAGCGACCCTTCAGGGAAAACAAAAACCCCTCGTATTTGGCAGGAGAGGGATTTAATCCCGCGTAGCTCCCGAGGGAAGGGACCCCCGCGGGCGTGGCCTCACCAGGAGATGTGGAGCGGGGTCGGGTCCTCCTCGGGGCCCTCGTCGTCCGAGGAGCTGAAGCCGTCGGCGGAGGCCGCGCCGGGCTGCGGGGACAGCGAGAGGCTCATCGGGGGACGGGACCCCCGGCTGTGCCTCGGCCCCGACCCCTTTCCCGATTCCTATCCCGATCTCCCGATGCCGGTCTCGACCCCGATCCCGGCCCCCATCCCGATCCCGGTCCCGACCCCTCTCCCGATCCCGGCCTCCATCTCGACGCCGATCTCCCCATCCCGATCCCGATCTCCCGACCCCTCTCCTGTTCCCGATCCCGGTCCCGACCCCTCTCCCGGTCCCGACCCCTCTCCCGGCCCCGAATCCCTCTCCCGGTCCCTGTCCCGGTCCCGAGCCCCTCTCCGTGTCCCGGTCCCGGTCCCGGTCCCAACCCCTCTTCCGGTCCCGACCCCTCTCCCGTTCCCTGTCCCGACCCCTGTCCCGGTCCCTCACCGGGTTCACCATGGCGCCGCCACCGTTCGAACTTGCCCCGCCCACTCTGCCCTCGCCCAATAGGAGACCGTGGCTCACAGCGCGCGCGTCAAACCGAGCCGGCCTTCCCCGCGGCCTCATGAGAGGAGCGCGCTGATTGGCGAGAGGGGTAGGGGCGGGGCTTTGGGAGGAAAACAGGCTGCGCTGATTGGCTGAGGCCGCTTGGCGGGAATGGCAGTCTCGCGCCCCAGGTTGGGGGGGGGCTCTGTGAGGGCGCTGAGGGCGCGCGCGGGTCCGTCCGCGCTAATTCCATTTTAAATCCATTTTGGAAGCCTGTCCGCTGCTGTCCTATTCCTGATAGCCACGTGGCCCTGGCACAGGGTGCCCAGAGAAGCTGTCGCTGCCCCATCTCTGGAAGTGTCCAAGGCCAGATTGGACAAGGCTTGGAGCAACCTGGGATAGTGGAAGGTGTCCCTGTCCATGGCAGGGGGTGGGATGAGATGATCTTTAATGTCCCTTCCAACACAAACCATTTTATGATTCTGTAATAAATCACAGGGAGGGATGTGAGCCTTCCACTCCAGCACATGGAAGAGCAAGGATGTGCTTGAGCAGGTGCCCTGCAGAGTTTTGGGTGGTAATTCCATGTGCAGAGAGCACAGGATCTCTTAACAGCAGAAAATAAGCAATTTCTGCTCTCTTAAACCATGAACTCAATGCCAAACGTTCTCATGGCCCTGTTTTCTATTGTTCAGTGCAAATAGGTTTAAGGGCTATTGCATAGAGTTTTTAACTGGATTTATCTAACATGAAAGACGGTTCTAGGGGGGGAAAAGGTTGTTTTTCTGCCTTGTTTTTAAAGAGCTGGGCTGTTTCTTGTGCTTGGAGCGTTCAAATGCATCTCTTTTTGCAGCATTTCTCATTGTTCTGTCAGTAATTCTGGCTGTTAATTAATAGGAAGAAATCATAGAATCATAGAATGGATTGGGTTGGAAAAGACCTCTGAGATCATCAAGTCCAACCCTTGGGCCAACTCCAGTCCCTTTACCAGATCATGGCACTCAGTGCCACGGCCAAGCTCAGTTGAAAAACCTCCAGGGATGGGGAATCCACCCCCTCTCTGGGCAGCCCATTCCAATGCCTGAGCACTCTCTCTGCAAAGAATTTTTTTCTGCTCTCCAACTTCAATTTCCCCTGGCAGAGCTTGAGCCCATCGTGCCCCCTTGTCCTATTGCTGAGTGCCTGGGAGAAGAGACCAACCCCCACCTGGCCAGAACTTCCCTTCAGGCAGTTCTAGACAGTGCTGAGGTCACCTCTGAGCCTCCTCTTCTCCAGGCTAAACACCCCCAGCTCCCTCAGCCTCTCCCTACAGCACTTGTGCTCCAGTCCCTTCTCCAGCCTTGTTGCTCTTCTCTGGCCCCGCTCCAGCCCCTCAATCTCTTTCCTCAACTGAGGGGCCCAGAACTGAACACAACACTCAAGGTGTGGCCTCCCCAAGGCAGAGTCCAGGGGAAGGGTCACTGCCCTGGGCCTGCTGGCCACGCTAGTTTGGATCCAGGCCAGGATCCCCTTGGCCTTCTTGGCCACCTGGGCACACTGTTGGCTCCTGTTGAGCTTCCTGTCCCTCAGTCCCCCCAGGTCCCTCTGCCTGGCTGCTCTCCAGCCACTCTGTGCCCAGCCTGGAGCACTGCAGGGGTTGGGGTGGCCAAAGGGCAGGACCTGCACTTGGCCTTGTTGAACTTCATCCCATTGCAATCAGCCCATCTCTCAAGTCTCTCCAGATCCCTCTGCAGCCCCTCCTGCCTTCCAGCAGGTCGACACTCCCTCCCAGCTTGGTGTCATCAGCAAATTTGCTGCTGATGGACTCAATCCCCTCATCCAAATCATCAATAAAGATGTTAAACAGGACTGGACCCAACACAGACCCCTGGGGAACACCCCTAGGGACACATTATGCATAGAGTGATAACATGGGATTTTGTTTTTTAAAATTACAATAAGGCATTTCTACAGCCTATGTTGAGGCACACATAGAACTGAAGGAGCCAGGCACAAACTGATTTTTGGCATTGATTTAGCTGATAGTGTGATGGAAACTGCCAAAGGTGTTGTTTTAAGTCAAGGGAATGTCTGGGCACAAGTGGTTTGAGTTTGTGGCAGGGCCAGTGCGAGATCTCCAGGTGTGGAGACTTTGGATTTTAGTTTTGCTTCAGTAACTTCCCTTCCACAGCTGGAGGTTTTAATGGAGCCTGAGGAGGATTGTCAGAACAAATTGCTTGGGATGGGGGGATTTGGGATGGGTTCAGGGAATGAAGGAGCACATGACGAGAGGATCAAGGAGAAGACCAGTTTATTAAAACACAGAATATGATAGCAGAGGTACAAAAATTGCATTATTGAGTGTAATGGAGAATTAAAAAGATCCAGATGTTGCAGCCCAAAATGAGCAATGGGAAGAAATACATCCTAAGAATTGAGGCAACGTGAGTCACTGTAGCTGTAAACATAATATTAATAACTCCTACAGCCACTCCATGAAGGAACAGGTATGTTGTTTGTTTTTATTATTAGCTCTGGTCCCTTTAGAGATTGTTTTCAACACTTATATGCTTTGATAAATACGTGAAATTTGCTGTATTTTTTCCACTTGTGGTTGATTTTGGCTAGTCAGGATTTTGCCTATTGCAGGCTTGGACTCTGAGGGTTATACCTTTATGGAAGCAGCAACATCAGATTGATAAATAAATTAAATAATAGAAACAATGGTAATGCTGCTGGTTATTCTTTGGAAAGATCAAAAGAATTCTCTGGAGTTTGGGTGCTTTCATGTGGTAGGAATCAGAATGATGCTCCACAGAATCTATAATGTCTGTGACAGAGGTAAATAGGGATAGTCTGTAAGTGTGAAATCCAAAGTAAAAATAAGGAAAAAAGTGCAAAAAACCCAATAAATCCAAGCTTGATGAAAGCCTGTGAGTTTCCTTCTTACCCTTGATTTCTTGCATCATTAAGTGACAAATATTAGGTTTATTAGCTGATTGCCTGTTAGGGTTGTCTCCTTATTTCTTAAATTGAGCTGTTACTCAGCACATCAAATTGGGATTTGTGGTGTGTTTTATAGAAAGGACTAGCAGGGATTAGTTTCCTACCAAAACCCATCCTTTGGCAAATAAAAGGAAAGCACCAACAGCAAGGCTTTAGTTTCTGGAAGTTTTTGTCAGTTTGTAAGTTGGATTCCTGTGCAAAGTGAGGGAAACCAGTCACAGATAAGGTCTGAAATGTGTAGTTTGGAATATTTAATTGGTGACATTGAATTGGTGATTTAATCTGAATTTTATTTGGGGCTTTTAGATAATTGGTTGAGCCACAAACTGCTGTTTATGGATGACTATGGGAGGGTCCAAAAAAGATGGAGCCAGAGCCTTCTTAGAGGTGTGTAGCAGAAAGAGAAGAGAGGATGGACAAAAGGTGGAATATGGGAAGTCTTTAATTCATTTAAGAAAATAAATTTTTATCACAAGTGTGGACAACAATAAGAATTTTAGTGGTAAGTTTGTGCCTCTGTGTAGCTGTTTGGGGTTATGTTTTGGGCAAGGTTTTTATTGCCTGTCTTTTAAGAGATAGTAACACTTATGTTACATGACATACAACACTGATGCCTCTAATGCAGCAATAAATACCCTCCCAGAAATATTAAATTTATCTACAGTGAGGGGGGATTAAACAGCAGGACTTTCCAAGGTGCTCTGTGTCCCAGGTTTAAAATACATGAGCATGGCCAAGAAGGCCAATGGGATCCTGTCCTGGATCCAAACTAGTGTGGCCAGCAGGCCCAGGGCAGTGACCCTTCCCCTGGACTCTGCCTTGGGGAGGCCACACCTTGAGTGTTGTGTTCAGTTCTGGGCCCCTCAGTTGAGGAAAGAGATTGAGGGGCTGGAGCAGGGCCAGAGAAGAGCAACGAGGCTGGAGAAGGGACTGGAGCACAAGTGCTGTGGGGAGAGGCTGAGGGAGCTGGGGGTGTTTAGCCTGGAGAAGAGGAGGCTCAGAGGTGACCTCAGCACTGTCTGGAACTGCCTGAAGGGAAGTTCTGGCCAGGTGGGGGTTGGTCTCTTCTCCCAGGCACTCAGCAATAGGACAAGGGGGCACGATGGGCTCAAGCTCTGCCAGGGGAAATTGAAGTTGGAGAGCAGAAAGGAATTCTTTGCAGAGAGAGTGCTCAGGCATTGGAATGGGCTGCCCAGAGAGGGGGTGGTTTCCCCATCCCTGGAGGTTTTTAAGGTGAGATTGGCCGTGGCACTGAGTGCCATGATCTGGTAAAGGGACTGGAGTTGGACCAAGGGTTGGACTTGATGATCTCAGAGGTCTTTTCCAACCCAATCCATTCTATGATTCTATGCAATGGGTTTGTGTTCTGGCAACAAAATTTGTAAGCAAAATATGTAGTGTGAGAAGATGATGTGTGACAATCCCAGCAAGTCTGGTGGGTTTGCAAGGACTGGTTCTCTGCTCTGGTGCAGCCTCACCTTGAGTCCTCTGTGCAGTTTTGGGTGCTGTAACATAAGGAGGATATAAAGCTATTGGTGCCCAAAGAAGGGCCCTTTCCCCGGGGACAGCAGGAGCATCTTCTCTCTGCCCTTCTGCACTCAGGTTTCACAGGCAAAATAAATAATTAATTTCCTTCAGGTAAAAGCTTGGGATGAAATAGTGTCTGTGTGGCAGAGACAGCTGGGGACTAGTTTGAAACAAGGAGTGAAGGAACTTGATGGTATATCTTAGCTAAAGATAAACCTTGAACAAACAAGCCATGTTCTTTTTTTGCAAGGAGACAAAATCCGGTCAGAAATGTCCAAACCATCAAAATAATGTTAAGAACATTGGTAACTGATGACTCCAAACAACCATCTGCAATACCAAAAACTTGTTAGTAAGCTTTCAGTTCATATCTCTTTCTGGAAGTTTTAATAGAGCTAATTAATTCATGTGGTGTTCCATGTGTCTTTGAGAGCACTTCACCAGTGATACCATCTGAAGATCCCACAGGGAATCATTTGTTTTTTCCAGGTTGTTGTTTGTGGATGGGAAAAAGTAATAGATAGAACAGTTTCATAATTTTCAGGCACCTTCTCTTTTCTTCTCCCCTTCTCTTCCAGTTGCCTGTTTGTAGGAAATGGATCCACTGCATTATAAGCTTTACATTGCACCTCACAGTGAGGATATGAATGGAAAATTCCTGTTGTGAGAGACAAAATTGTGCAATGTTTGGAGAAATCATTATAATCAGGCATTGGAATGGGCTGCCCAGAGAGGGGGTAGATTCCCCATCCCTGGAGGTTTTCAACTGAGCTTTGCCGTGGCACTGAGTGCCATGATCTGGTAAAGGGCCTGGAGTTGGACCAAGGGTTGGACTTGATGATCTCGGAGGTCTTTTCCAACCCAATCCATTCTGTGATTCTCTGATTCTATGATTATAAACGTTAGAATTGCAAGCACAATTTTGGGAGATTCCGTAGATTTTCCACATCATTAGTTCTTCAGCCATGCTTGAGGTTTTGTTTGGGGTTTGTTCTAAAACTGTGCCAAAAAACCACTGACAGAAATCACTTTGAGTGGTGACTGTGCTGAGCCAAAGTGTTTGTGAGGTATTTTATTTCAGGGTAAAACAAGCAACTCCCCTCCTATTCCTAATCGAGAAAACTTTATATTCTTCCCAAATACATTGGAGGCAGTTGCAGACTTGGGTTTATGGATTGTTTTGCCAGGAGAGCACTGTGGAGTTGGAGTTGCAAGACAGACAGAGGGATGGAAGCCTGTCTAGCCCTATAAATCCTACTTGTTTGTTGAATTAAAACCAGAACTGAGTTTTGGCCCTAAAGCTGGTGATGAAAAACAGTGTTGGATGTAAATAAAATGTTTTTTATTGACTAGTTTATAGTGATGACTGGCAATTGTTAGTGGAGATGAACTTCTACATTTCTGGCACCCTGCTGTTATTGAGACTGATGATGTATCAGGATACATTCACTTGAAGTCTTCAATAAATCCCTGTTTATTTTGGATTGAAATGTGAAGCCTTTTATAGCTAAGAAGAAGGTCTGGTGCTATCTGGAGTCAAGAATTATACTGTCATCTTCATCTCATTCAAGATGGTGTATATTTTATTTCTTGTTTGCCCTTCTTTTATCCCAGTTCTCCTATTTATAAATATATATATATATATAATTTTTTTCTGTCTTTGTTAAATACACAAAAGTGGTAAAGAAAGTCTCTGTGATGATACTTTTTGTTTGGTTTCTATGGCTTGTTCTTTCTGCAGGAGTCTACATGTGATCAAACAAAATCTGTTTTAATGAAATAGTTGTTTAAAAGCAGTTTTTTCCCTACTGTGTTATTCCTTTTGTATTTCAGGCTGAAATTGCCAGCTGGATGAAAAAAAAACAAAAAACAAAACGTAAAAATATTTGTAACTTAGTTTTGAGCACAATGTGGCCTGATTACGACTTGACTACCTGAATCCTACCAGAGTACAGGTAATGATCAGTAATTCCAGTACCTGAAGGGAACTTACAAAAAGAAGGAGAGGGACTTTTGACCAGTGCCTGGAGGGCCAGGACACAGGGAATGGCTTCCCATGACAGAGGGCAGGGTTGGATGGGATATTGGAAAGGAATTGCTGGCTGGGAGGGTGGGCAGGCCCTGGCACAGGTGCCCAGAGAAGTTGTGGCTGCCCCATCCCTGGAAGTGTCCCAGGCCAGGCTGGACAGGGCTTGGAGCAACCTGGGATAGTGGGAGGTGTCCCTGCCCATGACAGGGGGTGGAACTGGATGAGATTTAATGTCCCTTCCAACCCAAACCACTCCGTGTTTCTGTGATCCTCGCCAGTTTTCCTCTCTCCTGAGCAGTAGAGGGCGATCTTGTATTAGAAATTTGGGCTTTACTCCCATCGGTGCCTTTCCCTCACGGATTGTTGTCAGAAGAATGAGGGGTTTTGTCTCTAGAAACACAGGATCGGGTGTCTGAATTATTCTGTGTAAATGTTATCTTCGTTAAAAGATACTCGCAGTAACTATCAGGTTTTACACCACACGGCAGCGTTTCTCTGTATTAAGTGAGAATTACTGAAGTAAAACCATTATGATACTGAAGAAGCAAATAATAGAGTGCACTCTGTAAGAACATTATAAAACCCTGCTGTATTGATAACACTCAAGAAGTGTTTTTAAATTAATATTTTTTTAGACTTGGAATAAAAATTATAGTTATTATGTGGTTTGGTACATTATTTGGCAGTTGGGGAAAAACATTCTCAACGTATTTTGTACATCCTTCTGTATTGGAAGGATCTGCCCTTTATTTATGCACAGGGAGGTGCCTGAGTGCAGAATGAGGTGCTGGGCCAGGCTCTGGTGCTCGGGTGGGCAGCTCTGCTAACACAGACTGTTCTTGTGAGTGTGGACAGTAAAAGCTCAAAGGTTGATGCTTGAGTTACTCAGACACAAAGAACACGAAGCACGTGACTGGGTGGAGAGTTGTTACTATATTTTTTGGTGGTAGAGTTTTTAAACTGTTTTTTAACACATTTATTTGGTATAACTTTTGTATCCCTGATGCCACCAGGAGCCTGCCATGCTGAAGCATTTGGCCCCTGTGAAGGACAATGACTGAACTATTGCAGATGGCCTGGCTTGATAAACCTCTTTGTCAATTAATCTGTTGCAAGTTCCCTCAGTCTTCCAGGTGGGTTTTCCTGTCACAGCCCTGTGATAGTTCCCTGTGGCTCCAGGACAGAACAATCCTGGGCAGTAAAGAGATTGAGATAATGACAGCGCCTGGTGACAGCAGGGCTGGCAGAGCCAGCCTGGGGGAAGACAGACACGTACTTGCCAACAGAAATACCTCCATCCTTTGGGAATTGTGGCTTGGGAATCAAAGCTGACCTCATAGGCAAGAATGATGGAGAACAAGCTTTTGATTTATGACTGGATGAAGCTCAAAGTCTGCCCTTCTGATCCTTCTTTACAACACACCTTTTGTATTTTATATGAGCTCTTTCACTTTATTCTCCCAACGTTATCTCCTGGGGTATCGTTTTTAAGTCTTTCACTGTCGTAATACTTCACTCATCTCCTTCATAGTAGTTGTTTGTTTGGGTGTTTTTTAAATGAAGCGAAAATCCATTTTTAGGATCACAAACTGTCATATTTAACATGACTGAGCAGCTCTTTGCTTTTTTATTGTGTTTTTTTTAACAGGTTTCATGAAAGCTAACCCCATATTTACCATCTAAACTGCATCTAGTGAATCCCATTTGCATTCACTGGTGCCTTGGTTGCCTCAACGATTTCTTTGCACCTGAATATGCAAAAAATTGCATTTTCTGATACTGAAATTTATGTGTCAGATCCTTAATGTTGAGCTCTGCTGAGTCTGATGAAGCTGTGCTACCTTTCACCACCAATCTCTAATTAAGGCATCCACTGTAATGATTGGAACAACATGCCCCTCTCTGGGGAATTCTCTTTGCTGCCTCTGTCACTTTGCCTTAGACGTTTTAAGCAAAAGTGTGAACTCCCTGAAAGTGCTAAAAATATGAATCTGCGTCTAAATTTCTTAGTCTCTTCTTGTCCAACTTATGGATTGTTCCTATTTTCCGAATCTTTGCTGTGCTCTCTGTGCCAAGCCATAGAAAGGGCACAATAAGCCACATAAAAAGTGTCATTTACGGATGGGGGGACTGTGACAGCACAGGACCAAGTGCAGGATCCCAAGGAACGTTGTGTGCATCAGCCCTGTCGGGGTGTTTGTGTTTCCATGGATCTGTCAGTCTGTCTGTCAGCTGCCTCCTGTCCCCCTGACTTATGTGGCTGTTGATAAACACGCTCTGCTGGTGATTAGGAGGAAGTGACCTCATCAGTTTGTCTTCTCAACCACAAAGGTTTGGTTGTAACGTGACATTCCTTCCTATTACTCTGGTTTACACCAAATTCAACAGCTTGTGGCCTGCAGATACTCAGGATAAAGAGCAGAAAGAGACTGACCTTGACAACCTCATTTCTCATTCCTTTCTTGTTATAGGTAATATAGCTGAAAATGTGGTTTTAATTATGGTACTAATGAAAACTGAAAATCCAGACAGACACTTGACAAACTCTGGTACGCTTTATATTACATTTGTGCTAACTACAAAGTATCCAGCTGGGTGTAACATTATATCTCTTTTCCTTGAGCATCCGCCTGACTTAAGCTGTATAATTAATGTGTACTTTGGCTACAGGTCAGCTTACAGTTGGTTTTTTAGAATTTTTACATTTTTTAAGATGTTGTAATGAAACGAATATGTTTATTACCTCTGTGCCTGCATTCCCCAGAGGGGCTTAGTACCTGTGGAGGAGCACTGGTGGAGAGAACTTGGATGAAATGCTCCTGCCAGCTGAGCCTGATGCATCAGAAGCCTGTTTTCAAAAGTGTGTGTAAGAAACAGAATCAAAGAATGTCATGTCCACAGATGTTTAACTTTGATTCACGTCCTTTGTACGCTTTGTTGATTTTAAGTTATGACACCGATACACAATTGCCCAAAGTAGAATTTGTGAAGGGATTTATTTCTTCTCTTTTTTTTTTTTTTCCTTTGGAAAGAATTTTGTTTTCAGAACTCACCAACGAGAAACTGATGTTCTCAGCTAGAGCCAAGAGCACTAAAAGCAGGTTCCCCGCCAAGCCCCACCAGTGCACCTTCATCCTGACCTGTCTTAGCTCTGCTGCTCCAGTTGGGCATCTGACTGCACCAGCATGTGTGTGTAATCGTGTTAAATAAACCCCTGGCCTTCATGATATGGACAAATGCTCCCTTGGGACTGGGCTGAAATTAGCTTTGAAGGGGTTTTATTCTGATGTAAAAGCTGAAATCGGGTTACAAGTGATAAAAATCGGAATACTTGCATTGCACTGCTGCTCTTGAGGACCTGCTGTGGAATCTAACATTTCTCTTAACAAAAATATTAGTGTGTTTCTCATGCCAAGCTTCCAAAAAACCATTTCTGACATAAAAGGAAATGGCTGCACCACAACCACACTCACAGCAGGGGCCACAAGGTGTTACTCGTAGAAATAAATGCATAATGATTTTCAAATGAGCTTTTCTGGCATGTTCCTGTGGCCATTAATGTGGTTTGATGTTTGTGTGAGTGCAAAAGCTCATATCTACACAACCTATCTGCAGCTGTGCTCTGAACTTGGTTGGGGATACAGATCATCTGAGGCAAGTTTGATTTTTCTCAAACAGCCTCAAATTGTTTCTGCTTTCTGCCAAACATGGATGAAAAAAAGGCTTCTTGTGAAAAATTATTCATGAGCAGCTTTGCTGTTGTTTAACTGAGCTTTGGAAGACAAACTGAGTCCAACTGATCGAAAGGTCTCTTTGAAAGGGTGTAGCAACAGGTGATCGTTTTTGAAAACTGCCTTTCTAGAAGGGCAAAGTTCCCTAAAGGCTGTACCTTGTTCTGGGAGAAATTTGGGAAAATATAATGCCTAAGTAGTACATTTTCATTGTTGAAAGGAGGGTAGGGATTTTGGAATTTGTCATCATCTCCTACATTTGTGTTCCAGAAGCTCTGAGAAGCCTTGTCCCAACTCAGGCTGTCAGAGCACAGTCAGACACAGCCTCTGTTCTGAGGGCCTGTGGTCTGAAGAGATGCCATGGGCAAACCCCAGCCCCAGTTTCTCCCACAAGTGCTTCCCTGGTTTTCACAGTGTCTCCTGAGTGCCCCTTTGGCATGAGGGAGGTGCACCAACATCAATTAAAGGCATTTCCCATCTCAAAGAGGAAATAACACCTGGGCTCCAGTTAGTAAACAGCTAAAAAATGAATTGAGCCAGATGTTGCTGAGCCCTTGGTATTGACACACATGGCAGTGCAGCCTTTAAAGTGTCCCTCCTGTGACCTCTCTAGTTATATTAAGATCTTATTTCCATCCTATAAACATCATGGGGAATGATTAAGCAACAGTGCCCTGTTCATGTCGCATGTTAAGCCAAGAAAAGTTCATGGCTGCATTGTTTGAGTGAAAGTGTGATGGGGGGTAATGAAAAATCACTCAATTGACGTTGCTTTAACTGTGCTAAACAGCCTTACAGGATCACAGACTCATAGAATCAGTTGGGATGGAAAAGACCTCTGAGATCATCAAGTCCAACCCTTGGTCCAACTCCAGTCCCTTTACCAGATCATGGCACTCAGTGCCACGGCCAATCTCAGTTGAAAAACCTCCAGGGATGGGGAATCCACCCCCTCTCTGGGCAGCCCATTCCAATGCCTGAGCACTCTCTCTGCAAAGAATTTTTTTCTGCTCTCCAACTTCAATTTTCCTTGGCAGAGCTTGAGCCCATCGTGCCCCCTTGTCCTATTGCTGAGTGTCTGGGAGAAGAGACCAATCCCCACCTGGCCAGACCTTTCCTTCAGAGAGTTCCAGACAGTGCTGAGGTCACCTCTGAGTCTCCTCTTCTCCAGGCTAAACAACCCCTGGAAGTACCTGGAAGTGTTTTGTATTTAATATTCCTGCATTCCTATTGTTTGGCTTGTTTTCTCCCCATTGTAATTTGCTTTAACTCTTCTGCTGACTGGTCCCATTAACCTCAGTGCAGCTGCTCCTGTGAGAGTGGTCTGTGTTGGGTAATTTCTCTGTTAGGCTGCACTAAGGAGGGAGGTGCTGCCTTCTGGGCCTTTCCCACAAGGACTGGGTGCCTGTAAATGGTAAATCCCCAGCAGTGGGTGCATTCAGTGGTTCTGGTGTGGGAAGGAGCAGAGTTCCTGCTGAATTTCTTGGAGATGGGAATAGTTTTCTCCAGGGAAGGCTTCAGTCATAAGTGCTCTGCATTTGGGCTCCTGTATATCAGCATCATAAGGTAAAGCTGTTCTGGGAACATGGAAGAAAGGGTTGAATTTTGTGATTTGCCCACTCAAACATAACCATGTCACAGTATTGTGCTTGTAATGTGTTAATGTGGTTTGGATTACCTGTGTTTTTATAAAAGCTACAGGTAGAAACAAGAGGGTCAGCTTGACAGTACCTTGCATGGCACCTTTCAGTTTAAATGGTGGTTTGTTGGCTTTGACAAGGTGTTTGTGCCTTTGATTGTGCAGCATGTGGAATTTCCTGGGGTAGATTTCTCAGATGGAGCAGTGGTTTTATCTTATAACATTTCAGAGGAGTGGCTGGAGGAAAGCTAAGAGAGTTCTGTTTGATGGGAACAATATTTGAGAACAGATCTGCCTGGAATAAACCCAAACCCTTGCATGCTGTACTTGTTCTGTAGGAAATGAGATGTACCTGTGCATGTTCCTGTTTTGTATTTAGATCTCTGATTTATTTGAGCTTGCAGGTCTGTGGCAGTAGATTTTTTAAAGTGTGGCTGTTGCTGGTGTCTTTTTGGTGGGTTTCCTGTCTCTGTGAGGCCCTGTCTGTGCTGCTCTGCCATGTGCCCCTCTACACATGTACAGTGAGGAGAGTGAGGCTCCTGACTGGCACATGGAACAGCAGTTTCATTCCCAAATAACACTCTGCAAAGCTTTGCCTGCTGACCATCAGCTGCTCATGGCTGGACTCACAGAGGAAAGGCAGGGTGTGGCTCCAGTTGGATTGGAAAGCACAGTTTGGGCAGCTGGACAGGACCCTTTTGACCACACTAAAGGGGGATTAAAAATTACCCCAAAGTTACTAGGACTGGCTGCATGTTTCATGGTACATGTTGGCTTGAGCCTAGAATGGTCTCTTGGTCCAATTTCATAGAATCATAGAATGGATTGGGCTGAAAAAGACCTCTGAGATCATCAAGTCCAACCCTTGGGCCAGCTCCAGTCCCTTTACCAGATCATGGCACTCAGTGCCACGGCCAATCTCAGGTTAAAAACCTCCAGGGATGGTGAATCCACCCCCTCTCTGGGCAGCCCATTCCAATGCCTGAGCACTCTCTCTCTCTGCAAAGAATTTTTTTCAAAATCTCCAACTTCAATTTCCCCTGGCAGAGCTTGAGCCCATCGTGCCCCCTTGTCCTATTGCTGAGTGCCTGGGAGAAGAGACCAACCCCCACCTGGCCAGAACTTCCCTTCAGGCAGTTCTAGACAGTGCTGAGGTCACCCCTAATTTGTGTAAATTCGTATCTGTTCTCTCCTAATTTACATTAATTAATAGTCATACAGTACTTGAGAAAGGAACACTGAGAGGAAGGGCACTGAACACATTCAACTCTAGAGCTGTAACTTTGGAGGACAGAAACATAATATTCCCTAAGTATAACCCTAGTCAAGAAAATATATTTATGTTTATATATACACTTTGTTTCCTGAACTGACCCTTTGGAGTTGGAAGATAATAAGATTCTCAACACTTTAATCCTGGAAGTATAGTTATCAATAATGGATCTAAGAACAGGATTTGGCACGAAACATCAGCCATGGTTCTAGTGAGTTTAGAGAAAGTTATGGAACCCATTCAACCTTTTGAAAATTAGGGAAAATAAGTGCTTTAAAGTGCTAATCTTCTGTCTTCAAGACCCAGCTCACATAAACTGTGAGACCCGTTCTCCCAGCTGTGAAGTGCAGTGGATATCCAGCACAGCAACAATATATTTCTGATATATTTCTGATACTTTGAATTATGCTACACGTGGTGGTGGCCCCTGAGTTGTGTGTGGAATAACCATGGACTGGTTTGTACCTTGGATGCAGAGTTTTTATGATGGCCAATACTCTGAAACTCATTCAGGCAATAAATTTACTTGCCTTTGAGTTTACAAGGCAATAAACAGTTGAGGCCTTTGACCTCAACATTTACCAAATACATTTGCAGCAGTTGTGTTTATTGACAACTATTTATAGGGAAGTATTTTATATGGAATTTCACATGTGAAAGAAAACAGCTTAATTTTGCAGCTCTTATTCTTTCTGATTTCCATCTCTACTTCCTGTCTTCTTGACTTACTTTAAAAGCTGAAGTTGCAGGTTAATGCTGCGTAATACTCAGTTATTGACAAAACAGCTAATTCAAATCTTTGAGTCAGATTTTTAGATCTTCTATTTTCATTTTGGGACACTGAGCTGAAGGTATATGTATGCTACACTTTGCAAAGTTTTGTGTAAGTTTATTTTATTAAGGATTGGACTTGATGATCTCGGAGGTCTTTTCCAACCCAATCGATTCCATGATTCTATGATTTTAAATTCTTTTACTACTCTTAATACATGTTCAATAACTTGAAAATGCTGGTTAAATGAGAGACTGTCAGGCCTGAGATTACTGGGAAGCAGAGAAGTGACAATGACTTCATAGAATCATAGAATGGATTGGGTTGGAAAAGACCTCCGAGATCATCAAGTCCAACCCTTGGGCCAACTCCAGTCCCTTTACCAGATCATGGCACTCAGTGCCACGGCCAATCTCAGTTGAAAAACCTCCAGGAATGGGGAATCCACCCCCTCTCTGGGCAGCCCATTCCAATGCCTGATTACTCCCTCTGGAAAGAATTTTTTTCTGATCTGCAACTTCAATTTCCCCTGGCAGAGCTTGAGCCCATCGTGCCCCCTTGTCCTATTGCTGTGTGCCTGGGATTTCCATCCCTCCCATGTCTGTCAGCTGAGCTCAGTCTGGCTGCACCTGAGGAGCTGTTCCCAAAGCAATCCCTGCTTTTGAAGTTGGTGCTTTTAAAATTGCATTGGCCCTGACCCAGCCAAATCCTTGAACTGATGTTTAATTTCAGGCACAAACCTGGGCCTTCAGTGTGACTGCTCATAAGCTTAAAGATAAGCACATGCTCGAGTTCCTTGCTGGGAAACAACCAGCACACTTTCTATCCTGCAGCATCATGTCTGTGAGATACTCATTGCAATCTGGTGAACTCTGGTTGCCCGAGTTCCTCTAGAAAAAGGATTTCAGATGCTATGGAATTACAGCCATTCATGTTTAAATAGCTCACCACATTCCTGCTCCATGTAAGTTGCTTCATGCCAATTTGCAGCAGTCAAGGATATGATGCAGAGTTTCGATCAGGAATTCTTTATGCCTTTGTGTAATTGGACTTTTTTCCTTACTGCTGAGGTTTTTTAGCATTAGTATCTGCAGGCCAAGTGCAGCAACTTTTTGAAATCTCTTAGAAAAATCCTGTTTAACCAGATGGTCACTCTCAGGTGGGTTACACCAAATATGTTTAAAAGTAGTGTCTTATACTTCAATAAATCACAATAAATGGGTCCACAGTAGATTATCTTCCAGTGCTGATTTTCATTCATGTGACACAAAGAAAATGGGCTGATTCTCTAGAGTGAGTCTGTCCACACAGGAAGATGTTCATAAACAAGATGTTTTATGTATTTGGTGTGTTGAGTGTTTAAAGGAGTAAGAAATACACTTTGTCAATGCAGCCTCAGCTTGTTTTGTGAATTATGTTTACAGCCCATACCCCGGATTCACATCCTGGAGATCTGTGGAAATAATAGGAATTGTCACTGACATGGAAGTGGTGACAAACTGGAGTTCTGAGGTGGGACATCACTTTGTTGGCACCTCTGTGTGTGTCTGATGAGGTGACAGTGACATTGGGCTGGAATTAAGGCCCTGACAGGAAGGTGTGGGGGAAAGCCCTTTGCTTTGTTGGGCTGGGTTTGGAACCAGAACCCTCTCAAGGAAATCCCTTGCAGGGATGCCTGGGAAGCTGCCTCAGCATGGATGTTTGGCTGAGCTTGCTGAGCAGCATGAAGAGGGGATGTGGGGCCTCAGTCTGTGGGGATGGGTGTGTGGAACCTCATCAGAGCTAAATATGAGTCAAGGAAGTCAAATGACATGGAAGGGACAAGGAGCGGGGACACGGTGTGAGCAGCCTGACTGTGACAGTGTGAAGGGAACTCCAGACTGTCAGCACAGCTCTGTGTGGAGCAAGCCAGGAACCTGGATGCTGTTCCTACTGTTTCCCTCAAATCTCTGCTGGGGCCTTGCACTCATAGAATCACAGAATGGACTGGGTTGGAAAAGACCTCCGAGATCATCAAGTCCAACCCTTGGTCCTACTCCAGTCCCTTTACCAGATCATGGCACTCAGTGCCATGTCCAATCTCACTTTAAAAACCTCCAGGGATGGGGAATCCACCCCCTCTCTGGGCAGCCCATTCCAATGCCTGAGCACTCTCTCTGCAAAGAATTTGTTTCTGATCTGCAACTTCAATTTCCCCTGGCAGAGCTTGAGCCCATCGTGCCCCCTTGTCCTATTGCTGAGTGCCTGGGAGAAGAGACCAACCCCCACCTGGCCAGAACTTCCCTTCAGGCAGTTCCAGACAGTGCTGAGGTCACCTCTGAGCCTCCTCTTCTCCAGGCTAAACACCCCCAGCTCCTTCAGCCTCTCCCCACAGCACTTGTGCTCCAGTCCCTTCTCCAGCCTTGTTGCTCTTCTCTGGCCCCGCTCCAGCCCCTCAGTCTCTTTCCTGAACTGTAAATCCCTGCCCCTTGTGGAACCTTATTCCTGGTGAGTGTAGTGAACACGGAGAAAAGGGAGGGATCTTGTGCATATTTTATTTGATTTATAAACTAGAACCAAATTAATTTGATTTTGTAGTCAGTTTAAAAGTGAGGGAGGCACTTGATAACACTCAGTGAATTACATGTTGAGGTGGCAGCACCTGCCTCCACTGTCAGTGTGTCCCAGCCATTGTCCTCCCAAGGAATGGGTGTTTCTAAAAAGCTTAAGAAATAATTATATTGATTTTAAAATGATTTGTACACCTCTCATTAGCTTAACTTAAAATCACTCCTTTATCTGCTTCATCTTGCTTTGCATTTAAAATAGATTTCACATTTTTCTTCACATTTCCCTCTGTCCTAAAGGATAAAACCTTCCCATGGACACATCCTGGGTGGAGGAGTCATACTCAGGAAGAGTCTTTGGAGACCAGTGGAAAGAAATCCCCAGTAAAGCCACAGAGCCTTAAGGAATTACAACATCATTCCTGGATCCTCCTGGCCCACTGGCTGTCTCTGGGATCACTCCATGTTTCTGTGAAAGGAATCACAAAGGTGCTGTTCTTAGTGGCCCACCAGGATTAAACTCAGGAAAAACTCCAATAAGGAAACTTAAAATACAAAGATGCACCAAAGAGTATCCATGGCCATAAATTTCCTGTTGATTCGTTTTTGGTAAGACATGGAGACTTTTTGGTTTTTATGTAGAAAATGTCTACTTTCATGGAAAGTTTTTACTAAATCCCAAAAGATATTTTATGCTGAAAATCTATTTTTGTTTTTGTATTATTAGGGTTTTATTGATTGAAATTAATTATTTTCTACTGGAAATTTGTCATATATGTCTTACTTTCCTTGACACTTTCAGGAAGAGGAAAATCACTAACCATTTTGCCAGTACCTTCAACAAACTTCTAATATTTTTCTCCTTATTCAGTACTTTTTGGGTTTTATATTTTCATCACGACCCAGAAATTTGGGGTATGAGGGGAGAATTAGGTACTCAAATAGATGGAAGAAGACAGAAACAAACACTATCATGAGATTTCCCTTGAGATTTTTTTCCAGCTGACTGGAGCTGAATCTCACCTGCCAGGAACTGGTTGTTGGATCTTGTTGTTGCTCCACAGGAATTGCACATGTGGAAGTGCCCAGAGGGAAGTACCTTTTTGGGCAGTGCCTTCAGGTAAAAGGGTCCCTCAGCCCTCGTGTTATGGGTGAGAGTGTTTTACACTGATATTCCTTGTTCTTTTCTCCACCAGGAGTCACTGGAAGGTCTAACATCCCTTAGCCATATTATTTACCCTTAAAATCAAGAAACTTTATTCCTAACTTTTTATTTTAAATCTCTGTTGGTATCCCCAGAAAAACCCAAATGCTTTAAGTACATATTGCACTGATCTCTCTTCCAGCTTTTTAACTGGTTTTAATTAACTGCACTCCACTCACTCTACTAGAAATGCATTAATAAAAACCCAGTGCTTAAATCAAACCAGCAAACCAAAGGTTTGTCCATTCTCATCATGAGCCCAGGCAGGCTTTGGACAAACACTTGAAATTTGGTGTGGAAGTTCTTCTGATATCAAATGGAGACATCTCTTGGCATCCCTATACAAATTTTCCCAAATCTGGGCAAGCTGTGTGGCTCTCAAAAGATTTTAGTCCACAGATATTTAGTAGAGGCTTGTTACAGTTTGGCAGCTAAATTCTCTGAAGTTTTCATCTCAGAATTCATTTTCTTTCCTGTTAGTGCTGCCTTTGAGGTGTACAGGCAGGAAGAAGCACCTGATTCCACCCTTAGCTCCACTGAAGCATTCCTGATCTTTGTCCCAATGAGCCTAAAGAGGCTTGTTTGTCAGACCTGGAGTCAGAGACAAATTGTTCACTGCAGCATTTTAGAAAACAAACCTCATGCCATGTTTACAAGCAATTCTCCAATAATGCAGGTTTTGCATCTTGCCCTGCAGGGATGGGAACTGCCACTTCCACACTCAGAAGACATTTTCCTGCAGAGCTCAGGAGGTGGGATGTACAGTAACATAGCTGGGATGTCCGTGAGGGTTTGAGTGGCTTTCTTCTGGAAACTGCATTTGGATTTAATGCTTGAAATAATATGAAAGACCACATCCCCATTTCCCTTGTAGTAAAAGGGACCAGAACCTCTGTCAGTGTAGCAGGAACACTAATGAGGGTCCTGGCTCAGTTGCCATCTGTAAAATAGTTAAGCATATTCTGATCATTCTTATATCATTAAGGCTGTACTTAACCCCACTGACTTAATGAGGAACATGCAGCTTTAAAGGTAATCACATACATAAGTGCCCTGCTGAAAAGGGATTGATTTAAACCTGATACAACCCTGTAACTCATCCTGTTCAAATTCCTGACTTAACTGTTGCACACCTTGTGGACATGGCTCTGAGCAGCAGCATCCTGGAGCTGAACTGCTCCTCCCAAAACTGTAGGAGCAAAATGGGGCTGAAAGACACCTGGAGAGGTTCTGGATTGTAGGGGGGCTCAGCTGTGCTCCCCAGGCTGCACAGGGCTCACCCAGGGGATTAAACCACTTTGCAACCTGCTCCTTCTTTTTAGGAAGGAACTCATGGAGCTTGAACTGGCTTCTGGAGTTGTCTGGGTGATGGACACCCAAGATCATGACTCCTGTTTTCCTTAAGGGATTCCTGGACTTCCATTCCATGAGGTGCATGGCAACAGTTGTGAGCTCCTGTGAAGGGTATCCATGAAGTGCAGGCCACCACCTCTGGAGCAATTCCTCTGCCTCCTCCCAATTCTCCCTTGGAAAAGAAGGCAGCAACTGGGAGCAGCCTGTTCAAACTGATCCAGCACACATCCACGACTCTGTTTTTTCCAAGGGTATGCTGGGATGCTTAGGGGCTTTCCTGCATTCATGAAAAATTGAGAGAACTCCCCTCCAGGAAGTGCCATTTCCTGCTATTTGGGCACCTCCAATCTTGTAGTAGAAGGGCAGGAAAAATTGTTCCATCCAGCCAGAATGTCTGAATACTCCTCACCTATTTGCTCCCTTGCCAAGGTGGGACTGACTACACCTACATCTTTCCTGACAGTTTTGTGTTTATGTAAGTTTTTTTATATTCTAAAACTAATCATTGCTTTTTTTTTTAAATAGTGTCTCAGAACAAAGGTATGAAATTTTCCTCCTGTCTGTGAATGCTCAGTGGTGTATTGTGTCAAGGGCAGCAAATGCAGTTACTGAGTGTGTTGTATCACAAGGCAGAGACACATTTGGCCAACAGACTGTGAATCCTCACGGGAAGTGGCACAAGGGTTTTCCAAACCTCAGAATTAGATGTTGAAAATAATTGTCTGGAAGGTAATAGTCCCCCAGAATGGACTAACAGCCTGTCAGGTTTCACATTTCCTTGAGTCACTTTTGAATTCCTGAAACGTCCTGAAATATTCTGATTCAAATCTGGTGCTCAAAAAATGTCAGTTCATGGGATGAAGGTTTTCACTGCAGGGTTTTACCTGAGGAGGGATTGATCCTGTTTGCCTTTCTCCTTGGGACAGCCTGAGTGAACCAGGTGAGCCAGTTTGTGTTTACTGTCAGTAGAGACTCTGTGAAAACCCTGATGAAGGTGGTGGGGCTGTGAGTGTCCAGCTGCTCAAATACAGATGTTGTCCAGCTAAGCTGGATTGATCCAGAATGGTATTTCCCTGGCAAGGTTTAGAATTCTTAATGCAAAGTGAACCCTCCTAGCAGGGCCTCTTGTACTTCAGGGTTTGTACTTTAATGAGGTAGATATTTAATCAATTTTAGGGTATACTGGTATCTGCCTTTTGCACATGTTTCAAATAACAATGAAATTTATCCACAGATGAAGTAATTGAGGCATAGGCTGATTTCAGAAGGGTGCACAGCCCTTGCTGCACTGTAATTTGAAGAGATTGGGGATCAATCAAAATGTTTTAAAATTAAGAGTTTTCTGCAGCTGGGACACTCCCAAGTTGAGCTGCTTTGGTTTCAGTTTATAGCTCAACATTTTTTTTCCCCCAAGTCAAATGGTTTATTGTACCCAGGATTTTTTAACCATCACATCTGAAAATGAAAAGTATCTTTAAAAAACTTGATATCCTGTAGAGATCTCAACCCACTGAGCTGCATGACCCAAACATACCCTGAACTTTAATGGCAAGAAGTTTCAAATTGAAATCCGGGTCCACATTTCACATGAGTTCCTATCCTTGTATGTCAGAATTTAAATGCAACATTCGGCTAAAATACCTTGGAATTTGCCTTAACTGCTCTCACTCCAGAGCTCTGGCAGTTGTTTATTGCCTCTGAGCACGATTTTAGTGATTATTTAGAAAATAACCCTTACCCTTATGGTGGTCCCTGCCACACCATTTGGTTTATATCTCTAGCTGCAAACTCTGGAGTATTTGAAATTCAGATATAGATTGTTGGGCCAGAACCATGACCAGATTTTCAGTGTTGCTTTACAAATCCTCTTACTTTTGTAATGAGTTTTCAGACTTTCTTTGCTAGGAGAGTATTACAAAGTTATTCTCTGAGGTCCAGTCTCTGATACCTTTTCTTGAAGTAACACCACATTTTTGGGGGAGTTCCCCATGGAGCAGAAACTATTCATTCTGGGAATGAAAAAAAGCAGAATTTGGCCAAAATCTGATCCAAGGCCCACTGAGTAGAGTGGAGGTCCCTCTTGCTTAGCAGGGCTTTGTTTGTGGTTGAAGAATAGGATGATCAACTCATCAGGAGTAAAAACTACGACGAATTGGGTTTAACTATGTCAGAATGATGTGGGTTGTTTTTGTGCTGGATTCTGAATTTTATAGTTGACAATTAACTTATGATCTCTCTGCTAACGAAGAACATCACCTGGCTGAATGATGAGTCTCAAATGCATTGCTCTGATATTCCTAGATGCCCTCCATGAGAAAATTCCATGGGAGTCATTACAGGATCTGGTCCTGAAGCACAGACCCTGTAACAGACACGAAAAAATAAAACTAAATTGAAAGAATTACATTGAACAGGAAAACATTGTTTGGTTTTAATGATATTTTCAATAATTTGGAACAAAACACTTGAAACATTTCAGTGGGTTTTTTGCAAGTTTTTACGTGGTCTTCTACTAAAATTTTCTTTCCCATTTGAAATAAATTACCTGTCATCCTTCCTGTTATTTCAAAGTACTGCTAAGCAGGGTTTCAGTAGGAAAATCTTAAAATAAGCTGTGTGCTGTACTTTTCAGAATTCCATCTCCTCCAAAGTGAGTGGTGTCTCATTAGGTAAGTGATGCACATTTTCAAAATTCCTTCAAAAAGTTTATTTTAAGATGATGTGTGCAATTCAGAAATAAATTATATATTGCACCTTTAGATCTTGATTAGCAACAAGAATAAATATCAGGTTCTGAAATGGGATGTAGCAGCTGGCAGCTACTGTGGTGCTCTGTGCTTATCACTCTTTCTTTCCTTCCCTGGAGTTATTATTTATTTAGTTTTTCCCCCTCACCTGCCCCTTTTATATCCCCAGGGGTTACACTGTGGAGCAGGTGCAGGCCAGGCTGGCTGTGGGGGCTCAGATTCCCTCCCTTCTGACCCCAGTGGTCCTGCTCAGAACAGGTTTATTTTTTTTTTTTGAGCCCTTCTGGGATAAGATAATGAATGGAACTGGTGACACTCCATTCTGGATACATCCACTAAACCTTCCAGTTCTGGAGTGCTGGTGGGACTGTAGTTTGGAAGGACTTGCCACGAGCAAAGTTTTCTTTTACAATGTTATTTACATGGTACATTACAGAGCAGTTAAGTAGAGAAAAACTCCAGGCAAACCACAACAAATTATTTAGCAAAGTAAATATTTGGAAAAGTGATTGAAATTGTCCACTTTAATGCAGCATTGATGGAGTTACGTGAGGGACGTGAAAACACATCATCAAGTCCATCCAACTGGCAAAAGGGAAAGAGGGGAAGTTTTCCTTGTGTGAAATATCTGACAGCAGCTCCTGCTCAGTATGTGGGGGACACAGCTTGGGGATGAGGAGGGGTTTAGAACAGAAGATTCTCTGTGTTTTTTCTTTTCTATCAATAAATGAAAATAGGAGTTTGTGGTTAGAATATGGCTTTAAGTGCACAGATAAGAGCCTGAGTAAGTACCAGCACTCCTCCATTCCTGAGGGAAGTTGGTGGCCTGCCCATATAATTTGCTGATAAAGTCCCATCTGTTAAAACAAAGTCCTGAAGCACGAGTAATAAATTTCAGGCAAAGACCACGAGAGGTTATTTTTGCATGACAGTCTTTGCTGAGCTTTATTTTAAATGAGAAAAAACATTTGAAACCAAACTAAAGATTATGCCATTGGCTTTAAGTTGGCTTTACACTTTTACAGGGCAAATGAGAAATCCTGCTCTGCTTTATTCCCTGGTAAACAGCGTCGCATGATAAACTGTGAGGAGAATAAAGTCATGGGGAAAACTCTGCTTCACAAATGACATACGTAGAAAAACAGCAGATGTCTGATGAAGTAAAGACCCGACTTATTGCCAAGTCTTTGGAAAACAAAATTAATTTCCTTTCGTCTTTGATAATGATGATGTAATGTAGTTAATAGGAAGAGCCTGCCATGCTCGTAGAGTTATTAAAGAAGAAATGTTAGACATGCAGCAGGTCAGAAATATGGGTTTACTTACCAGGGCCTTTTCCATGAGAGCATTTATAGATGTGGAGGAAAAAGAAAGTTGGTAGTGATGCAGAATGTTGCTTTTTGTCTTATTTGAAGCATAAGAAATGTGTAATGAAACAAATGTGAGTGTCCTCTTAATGAGTTCAGAATTCCTGTTGTTCGGTGTGAAGGAGAAAACTTTTTGGTCAGCAGCTTTTCCTGTTAAGATCTTATTTCAAGGAAAAAAGTGCTTTTCTAGAATGAAATTAAAAAATAAATTTAGTTGCCTTCTGTTTTTTCCTGATGAGGGTTAAACCCGGTGAAGATGATGGATGAGTGGACATGGTATTGGCTAATTTAATGGGTAGAAAATAGCACAGAAACAAAACAGATTTGATTTTACCAAAACCGTGTAGGAAATAGAGGCGATGGTTATTTATATGCAATGTCTTTTTTTGGTCGCTAGATGTCCCTGCCTGCTGTGGGAGCAACCGGCGGGATGAGGTACCTAGAAACAACAAGGTGAAGCTCAACCCGAAGTTGGGCAGATTCCTAGAAGGTATGGAATCATTTCGGCTGGAAAAGCCCTCTGAGATCACCGAGTCGAACACTCAGCCCAGGTGTCCCCAAGTGCCGTGTAGGGAGGTGTCCAGTTCAGGGAGATTTTGTGGTCTTTGTGTGTGCTTAAATGGCTGGAGAGGTCGTGCAGGAATGTACATTTACCAGAGGTACAGGATGAAAATTAGATTTGTTCAAGGGGACTTTTGAGGAGCTCCTTACTGGAAGGGTTGGAGCAGCCAGACAAGGTTTGGCACAGCCTTGGTGACTCAATCTCCTCCCCAGTGATAAACACTACAAAGTATTTTTACTGTAACTATAAAGATGCTATTTAAAACTGCACTTTATTTGAGACATAGAATCATAGAATCACAGAAACATAGAATCGATTGGGTTGGAAAAGACCTTCGAGATCATCGAGTCCAACCCTTGGTCCAACTCTAGTCCATTTACCAGATCATGGCACTCAGTGCCATGGCCAAATCTACGTTTAAAAATCTCCAGGGATGGGGAATCCACCCCCTCTCTGGGCAGCCCATTCCAATGCCTGAGCACTCTCTCTGCAAAGAATTTGTTTCTGATCTGCAACTTCAATTTCCCCTGGCAGAGCTTGAGCCCATCGTGCCCCCTTGTCCTATTGCTGAGTGCCTGGGAGAAGAGACCAACCCCCACCTGGCCAGAACTTCCCTTCAGGCAGTTCCAGACAGTGCTGAGGTCACCTCTGAGCCTCCTCTTCTCCAGGCTGAACACCCCCAGCTCCCTCAGCCTCTCCCCACAGCACTTGTGCTCCAGTCCCTTCACCAGCCTCGTTGCTCTTCTCTGGCCCCGCTCCAGCCCCTCAATATCCTTTCTGAACTGAGGGGCCCAGAACTGAACACAACACTCAAGGTGTGGCCTCCCCAAGGCAGAGTCCAGGGAAAGGGTCACTGCCCTGGGCCTGCTGGCCACACTAGTTTGGATCTAGGCCAGGATCCCATTGGCCTTCTTGGCCACCTGAGCACACTTTTGGCTCCTGTTGAGCTTCCTGTCCCTCAGTCCCCCCAGGTCCCTCTGCCTGGCTGCTCTCCAGCCACTCTGTGCCCAGCCTGGAGCGCTGCAGGGGGTTGGGGTGGCCAAAGTGCAGGACCTGCACATGGCCTTGTTGAACTGCATCCCATTGGAATCAGCCCATCTCTCAAGTCTATCCATAAGGATAACTGCTATGCACATACATGTATATACAGGCATATGTGTGTGTACCTGAGAGACATCCCACAGTCCTGCCATGACTGTAACTCATGTTTGCTTTAACAATGTCCATGATAACAATCTCACAGTAAAGTTTTATACCACACATCAGGTTTTATATTGTGTGACAAGGCTCCCTAATCAACCAGAGACCTAATGCTGAAGATTTGCATCTGTTTCTAAAACTTCTCCCTTTGAGTACAAAATGCACAGGTTTAGATAAATCTGACTGCTGAACTCTCCCCTGGTGTGAACAGACACGGTGCTGTTGTTGAAGTCTTGTTCTCATGCTCAGGTTGTAGAATTGGGTTTTGTCTTTCCAGTAACAACCCATTTGCTACAGATGGAATCCAGGACCCGCTTGTGGAAGGTCAGCTCTGTGGGGAGCTGGGACAGATGCTGTTCCCTTGTCAGGAAAGCTTTGGGCTTTAAATATTTGACAGTTGAGTGCAGATCACAAATACAGAAAGCAGAGCAAAACGCTGCAGAAGTGATTGTGGTTTCCAATTAACAAGTGAAAAATAGTGCCAGAGCTGAGTGTAAAATACCAAACATCACTCTCCAGAGGAAAAGCACATGTGACTGAAACAGTTCCCTTTCAGCTGAAACGTGGGCACAGGGACTGCTAAACTGCTTTTATTGTGCAATTTTATTTTTTGCATATATGGCTAAAAGTTTATGGGCATTTAGTTCAGTGTTAGACTGCCCCATTCCCGATTTGACTTGCCACAGGTTGTTGTAAAAATAAAATTATTTTGGGTTTTTTGAATACCTACAAAATTGTTATGGTTATTAAAACACACACAAGCTGATAGACTGTGTGTTTATTAAGCTTGGTACTTGTCCCTTTAAAGCCCACCTGCCAGTGAATATTTTACTCCAAAAGAGTCAGTTAAAGTTCACCAAATTAATTTTGCAGTGGGCAACTCATGCAGAGGTGAGACCTGCTAAAATACGATCACAATGTTGAGAGGGATCGTGATTTGCTTCCCTAAGCTGAGTTTCAGCAGTGAATGCAATTGATGTTGCAGACTCGAGGAAGTCCCTTGCCCTGGAAAGCTGCTTTTCTGCCTGTGGAATCTCTGAACTCTTTAGGAAATGAAAATTTGAAGGTTCTTTTTCATGCACCTGATGAATCCAAACCTCTCTATCCCCCCACCTCTCCTCCCACAAATACTCTGTGAGTAAAAGAATTCCAAAGAATCATTTCTATTGTGCTGCATTTGTTTAGATTAGGGCATCCATGGCTATCCATCTGGAATGACAGCTCTTAAAGTAAAACTGATCCTTTGAAATTCTTGCATTTAGTACATATTTGTTCTAATTTCAACTGGATAACTAATATTTTTTATTGTGCTAATGGGCTGCTATGCATGTGTGGAAGCCATTGACTGCATGCCCTAGATGGAAACAGACTCATATTTCAGCTCTGAATATTTAACACTTAATAAGGTAACCACCTGCTTTTAAACTTATTCCTGCATATTTCAATGGCCTTTACTGGTCATTGTGAGCATCAGAATTATTTCTGATCACTTGTAATGAAACAAATAACCAAACCAACTGAAGCACTAAATAAAAAAAAACAAACCAGGCACTCAGTAATAGGACAAGGGGGCACGATGGGCTCAAGCTCTGCCAGGGGAAATTGAAGTTGGAGAGCAGAAAGGAATTCCTTCCAGAGAGAGTGCTCAGGCATTGGAATGGGCTGCCCAGAGAGGGGGTGGATTCACCATCCCTGGAGGTTTTTAAACTGAGCTTGGCCGTGGCACTGAGTGCCATGATCTGGTAAAGGGGCTGGAGTTGGACCAAGGGTTGGACTTGATGGTCTCAGAGGTCTTTTCCAACCCAATCCATTCTATGATTCTATGAAAATAAAATAAAGAAGCCTAGCCCCTCTATTTTTCAGTAATTCAAACAACTTTATAACACTATAAATCACTGAGGAAGGGCTCTGTAACTTTAAAAACCAAGGCTGCACATGGTGCAAGTTTGCCCTTCTCACCGTGACAGTGAAACCATAGGGTGAGGGCAGGTGCTGAGCTCTGCCTGTTCCCCTCAGCCCTCTCCAAAGCTGTCAGGAGCACAATTCAGAAAAGAGACTGAGGGGCTGGAGCAGGTGCGGAGAACAGCAACGAGGCTGGAGAAGGGACTGGAGCACAAGTCCTATGGGGAGAGGCTGAGGGAGCTGGGGGTGTTTAGCCTGGAGAAGAGGAGGCTCAGAGGTGACCTCAGCACTGTCTGGAACTGCCTGAAGGGAAGTTCTGGCCAGGTGGGGGGGGTTGGTCTCTTCTCCCAGGCACTCAGCAATAGGACAAGGGGGCACGATGGGCTCAAGCTCTGCCAGGGGAAATTGAAGTTGGAGATCAGAAAAAAATTCTTTGCAGAGAGAGTGCTCAGGCATTGGAATGGGCTGCCCAGAGAGGGGGTGGATTTCCCATCCCTGGAGGTTTTTCAACCGAGCTTGGCCGTGGCACTGAGTGCCATGATCTGGTAAAGGGACTGGAGTTGGACCAAGGGTTGGACTTGATGACCTCAGAGGTCTTTTCCAACCCAATCCATTCTATGATTCCTTTTGAAATCTCAGACCAGGAGAAAGAACTCCCTGCATCTGTTCCACTTTGCTCCCAGCCTCTGTCATGGCTGTGAACCTGCACCTGGGGAGGTTGGTTGGCAGGGAGGCATCGTGAGTGTGGCTGGGAGCCATGTACTTACTCCTCACTGTGGAGCCTTCCAACAGCCTGAGTACTCTAATTTACAAGGACTGGCATAGCTAAGGAACAGGATTAGGCTGGAGTGGTGGGTTTGAGGGGAAGTGTTACCTTAATTCAGCATTTCCTGTCCCTCTCAGTTTTGCTGTTTGATTTTGATGGTGACTGTGGAGGACAAGAACATGATTAATACCATGTTATCAAGTCCAAGATGCCAAGCTTTTCCAGGCAGTGCCAGCAACGCTGGGCACTGCTGAGGTAAGTTTTCCCTCTGGGATTAGCCACACTATTGCCATTCCCCAGGGCATTCAGCTGCCAGGTTAACGCTGTTGGCTGCTTCACTTCTGGTGATTGTTTGCAAGAGAACTCTACTTCTTTCCAGTTTTGAAGTGTGTAGTGCATGGATTGTGTAAATGTGGGAAGAAAAGTTGATAGAGGGGGGCCTCCCTTTGGTTTGCTCTTTATTGGATGGACTGAGCTGTGCATTTTTCCTATGGAGAGGGAAGTTTAGGATGGGCTCAGACAGGAAGATGGAAATACTTGTGTCTGAATTGGGCACAGCAGAAAATGTTCTACGGCCTGGCAGCTCTACTTCCAGGGCAAGAATCTTCATTTTAGAGTCAGCTGTGGCAGTATCCTTGAGAAAGGACCTCTGGAGGTGGCACTGGGCTTCTGGACTGCTTTTCTTCAGGCTATTTGGTGCCTTGAAAATAAGGGTGAGAACTTCCTTCCAGTCCAGAACTCCTGTTACATCCTTCCATAACATAAAGGAGGCCTACAAGAAGGATGAAGAGGAACTTTTTGCAAGGGCATGAAATGACAGGACAGAGGCAATGGATTCCCACTGCCAGAGGGCAGGGTGAGATGGGACATTGGGAAGAAATTCTCTGCGAGGGTAGGCAGGCCCTGGTAGAGGTTGCTTAGAGAAGGTTTGGCTGCTCCATCCCTGGAAGTGTCCAAGGCCAGGTTGGATGGGGCTTGGAGCAACCTGGGATAGTGGAAGGTGTCCCTGCTCATGGCAGGGAGTGGAATGAGATGGCCTTTAATGTCCCTTCCAACCCACACCATTATGTGATTCCATGGATTTAAGAGAATATTTTATGGATAGCCAGTGTGAGAGCAAGGAAACAACCTGCTTGTAGTTGCTGTGGGAAGAAAGTTTTGCTGCATCCCTTGGTACCAGCTGAAGATTCCTTGGTGCTGATGCTCAGAGTCCAAATGGTCCATAGTGCCACAGGGAGCTGGGTGAGCTGGGCAGCGAAGACAGCATTTATCCCTGGGGCTGGGTCACCACATGGATCATGCAGCCTTTTGTCTTGTCAGAGAGGGTAGAAAGCTTTCCTCACAGATGTTGCTGTCAGAGAGCTCAGTATCAATAAGGAGAAAGAAAACTTCCAGAGGTGGATTCTCTTGATAATCCACGAGCACGTGTCCTCGCTCCAGAGGAACCGCAGCTCTCCTCAGAGCATTTCCCTCTGCCCACAAGTCTAACCTCTGTCCTGCTGAGCCTCAGCTCCAGCCAGCTCCTGCTCTTCCACGTGCTAATCTTGGCGAGCCACCGGCACAACTGAACGTCTGTTGTGTTATCCCGGGCTGCAAACAACAGTCACAGCCACGTGTCATCTCTGAGCTCCGCGATCCAAGCAGTGGCCTCGGGGAGCGCCTGAGCACCAGAGGGAGCAGTTCTGGGCAGTGTCCCGAGTGCCAGGGGACAGGGGCAGCTGGGGCTGCCAAATATTCCCAGCACTGACGAGGCTCACTCATGTGAGCTGCACTAAAGCAGAGCAGCAGTGGCAGGAGGACTCAGTAAAGCAGCTTGAGTCGTTACAGCCACTGGTTTTCCTCCTCACTGCAGCTAATAGGGAATAATGATTTTTAAGATAATGTTTCCCTGTTGAGGGAGGTGGTGGTTGTCAGAAGAAGCTGGAGGCAGGGAGGGACTGTTGATGATGTTAGCAGAAAAAGTGTGTTCTTTTGCTCAAACTTACTCTTTTAGTATAAAACTCAGCATTTTTCTTAAGAAAACTGCTTTTGTGATATGAGAATTGCTCTCCGCTTCTGGAGTGAACCAGGGCTTTTCTGAAGCAGATGAGTTTTGTCAACTCTGGGGTCATATTAAGCCTTTTTACACTTGAAGTGAAAAGAATTGAAATCTGGGTTTTGTACAGCAGAGGTTACTAAAACAAGGGGAAAACTTGGTTCTTTTCCTGGATTTTGGAAGAAACCTGATATGTAAAATTGAGGAATTTATTACACCACTGTGCCTTTCTTTAACCATCTGTAAAATGGGAATGATACTGGCTATGTTATGTCAGGTGCTTTAGGATGCGTAGGACAAACGAGGCAGGGAACAAGCCAGATGTTGATTGTATTGGAGTATCTTTCAAAACCCTCAGTCTGAGAAATCCTTCCTGTACACTGATCTGTCATCCTCCTTCACTCCCAGTGTCAATCCCATGCAGAATAATTTGGAGAAATTCCTGCCTGTGAGGGTGGGCAGGCCCTGGCACAGGTGCCCAGAGAAGCTGTGGCTGCCCCATCCCTGGAAGTGTCCAAGACCAGGTTGGACAGGGCTTGGAGCAACCTGGGATTGTGGAAGGTGTCCCTGCCCATGGCAGGGATTGGAAGGAGATGAGCTTTAAGGTCCCTTCTAACCCAAAGCAGTGTGTGATTCCATGAATTTGGAATTATGTTTTCATAAGGAATATACACTTTGTTTTAAACTGACAGAGATGGGCTAAACACAAGTTCAGCACTGAAAGCTTGTAAGGGTGAACAATGTACAGATTCTCCAGTATTAGCTGCAACTTATTTTAATTTTAAACAACTTGTCCTTGTCTGTAACAGGGAACAAATTAACTTGAGCAACACGACAGTTTGCATATTTTCAGTATATTCATCTTCCCAGAGAATTCTGAGCTTGAGCTTTTATAGCAAGAGCACACAAAGTGTAGTTAAAATCTTTAACAATCCTCATGTGTCCCGTTTTCATGCCCAATTATCATCTCCCTCTTTCTTTTTTGGGTCACACAGGAAGCTCCAAGCAATCCTCGTGCTGGGAAGTGGAAGTGTGTGGGATCAGCAAGCAATGCCTTGTTCTCCTTGGATACAGCACGGAGCAAAACAGGTGACCTGGCGTCTGCTACTCACTTGATGGCAGGATTCCTCCCAAAATCTCTATCCAGCAAGAGATAATCAATATTCTATATATCCTATATCAAATTAGAGCTGATTGAGAACGTGGTGCACCCCAAGGTGCATCAGGGACATTGTGCCTCTCCTTCCCCTGCTGTGTTTTCCTCTGCATCCCATGAACTCCATGGGAGAGAACCCTTAGTGATGTGCTGCTAACACTGTGTGTGTGTTACACAGGCTCTTGGTGCAGGAATGCTGACACAAACAAAAAGGAGATAACTTGGAAATTCTATTGCTCCATTTATGTTATTATTGTAGTTAATGGTCTGTCAGCATTTCCATTATAAATCCCTATTTTCAGGGTTTTATAACTCAGCCGTAAAAATTCTCTCCAGGCTGAATTTGGCATGTGTGTTTTCAGCCTGAGAGCACATGTGTTGGTTTTTTTTTTAACAAGTTTTAAAAAAACCCCTAGAACTGCATTCACAATTTTTAAGATATAGAATTGCCAAAAAAAAAGGCACCAACAAAAAATAGGTGATTGGTTACAGATGCTTTCTTTGCACTCATATAACTCAAAAATTGCTGAGTTATTTCAGCTGTAATTGTGGGTATGTGTAAGGTTAAAATGGTGGATTTAGGACTATTCCTTTCTTTATGGTGTTGGTATTTGACAAGCAAATAGAAAACAGACCCCCATACTGTATACACTCACTATAAGCTGACCCGGGTGTAAACTGACCTCCCAAAGCTGCCCCACACTCCCCTCGGTGGGGCCACATCGTTCCAGTGTCAGCAGGGATGGGGATGCTGGGAGAGGATTGCAGGGTTTGGTGAGTTCCTTTGCTTTTACCCCATCACTTCCCATAGGTCTGTGCCGGTCTGTGCTCACAGAATCCACATGAACCAGGTGGTGTTGGCAATAAAGAGCTACAATAGCCACGTGTTCCTGCAGGCTCTGAGGCCCAGCTTTGTCCACCCTGTTTACAGAGGGCCTGCCCTGTGTCTGGGATCACCCCCGGAGAAGTTTACACAAAGAGGAGTGTAAACCACATGTTTTACACCAAAGCATCTGAAAGGAAAAGAAACAAGGGGAAGACCAAGAGATGCTGTCTGGATTCTTTGCTGTCTGCACACACAGATTTTCCTCCTGATCTCACCACAGGACCTGTGTCTCTTCATTTGTGTTTGTTCACCAGGGCTGGAAGAGAAAAGGGTGACCAGTATCCTCAGAAATTTTATTTCTGAATTAATTCTCTTCCAAATGAATTGGTTACCTTGAGAACTGACTCCAATAGGAAGCTGCAGCAGAATCCACAGATTTTTGTATTTTTTTGCACGTAGGGTGCTTTCTGCATAACACTTTATTGTGCATAAAACCAGAGCATCACATGTCTCCAAAAAGAATGAACAGCTCCTTTCACACTGAGAGAAAGTGTACAAGAAAATCCAGCAATCCCATACCACAGTGATTACTGCCCTGACTGTACTTTGGCACTGTATACCCAGTGGTATCTATAAAAGTGTGTAAAATCATGATTATGGAAATTTATAATCAGAATTTCTCCTTTTTTTGCATCTTATCAGGCAGATCTTTTTGTAAGTATTCAATTCTTTACATTTTTGCTATCCATACTGAATTTTCTCCATGATGTTTTTAACATCCCTTGATATATAACATCCCATCATATCTTAAACATTCCTTTACATCAGTATGAAAGGTCATGTACTTGGGCTGTTTTTCATTTCACGAACATCTGGGCTTATGAGATTAACAGAACAGTATAGCATTGCCTTCTTTTTGGTCTCTTTTATTAATAACTTGTGAATAACACTTGTCTTCTACCATGTGGATTATACTTCTGTTGGGGTAATTTCCTCACTGTAATAATGGCTGCTGGTTAACCCCTTACTCACAACTGCTGCTGCTACCAGCTCAGATGTATTTTTTATGTTCAGATGTATAGTGCTGTGTGTTTCCATGGGGTAGGAACAGGTCATTTCCCTAAAATGAGGGCTCTAGCACCATTTACACATTGTAAGGGGTCCCACCTGGGCTCCAGGTCTTGCTCTGTAGGAGGGCCTGGGGCTCCTGTAGGTCCTCTGGTGCTGGATATGCTGTAAGGTGTGTTCAGAGTCACTGGGTGCCTGTGATTATGTTCTACACTTATTTTTCCATTTTGGATGTGCACAGTCAGCAATTGGTGTCCTCCCACAGTGCAATGGGAGGGCCACATGTCTTAATGGGGATGGACAAGGGCCTGGAGGGACAGAACAAGGGGGAATGGCTTCCCACTGTGCAGGGTTAGGTGGGATATTGGGAAAAAATTCCTGGCTGTGAGGGTGGTGGGGCTCTGGTACAGGTGCCCAGAGAATCTGTGGCTGCCCCATCCCTGGAAGTGTCCCAGGACAGGTTGGATGGAACTTGGAACAACCTGGGACAGTGGACACCTTCTACTCTGTCCCTGCCCATGGCAGGGGGTGGAATGGGATAATCATTAAGGTCCCTTCCAACTGAAACCAGTCTGTGATCCTGTGATTTTTGGTTAGCAAAACCATGAAACAGGAAAGAGAATATTTTAAAAAGTGTGAAAATAAAGGCTTTACCTGATTGTGTGGTAGTTTCATATCCTGCAGAGACCACACAGCCAGTCATTTGGGACATAAGAGGTGATCTGAAATCATCTAAAAGGCCAAAAGGAGCTTTTCTATGCAGAGCTCATAGAAACACAATATGCTTTGGGTTGGAAGGGACCTTAAAGACCATCCTGTTGTTAATTAGATCTATCCCTTACTGGAGTGTAGCTGTCAGAGGTGGGGAGGAATTGGTGCTACACCTGTAAACAGAAAAACACTGAACAGAGAAGTACAGACCTGGAGACTGAAGTCTCAGCAATGTGTCACCACTTGTTTAATCCCTCCTTTCTTCTCTTTTGTCTGTGTGTTTATTGTGTGCTTTGTGTATTGTGTTGTATCTCCCATAGCAATTCCACGGGGTTTGGCCACAAGATGGCATCTGATTTCATAATCTTCTTTTAAAATAGCACTCTTCTTTTTTTTTCCCTGTCTTGATGGAGTAATGCCCAGTTTTCCTGCAGCAAATTATAACCTACTTTCCTTCTGCCTTCGGGAATGCCTTCAGGAGCAAATGCAGTAGGATTTTCCATGGCATCCTTGGATGCTGATAGTTGGAACCACCAGCAGAGATGATGAGTGACAGTTACTGTGAATTCTCTGCTCTGTAACCCCATTCCTCCACCCTTCCAGGGTGTAACTGCTGCCTCTCTTATGATTGTTGCCTGACAAATGAGAACTGACACAAAAACTTCAGCTCATTTCATCTGTGAAGGGACCCAAATCCCCTGGAGCTGTTTAACAAACTCTCATTGGCATAGAATATGTTTTGCTTACAGAAAAACACCCTGTAATTTCTTAATTCTCACTAACCTGCCTAAATTTAGAGGTGATGTGTTTCCTTCTTCCTTCTGTTCCAGACCATCTCCCTTGTTCCTGCATTTGGGGATTAAGGAACAGTCAGATTTGAAGGATGAACAGACAATCCAGCAGACTCTTCTGAGTACATTGGGAATTCTACAGCTACTGCTACAGGAGAAATGGGGAACTGGGATTTATCAGGGGATCAGACCTACAGCAATCTTCAACAGCTGCTTCTTGGAAGCTTATAGAACAGGAGTTGGAGTAAGATCTTAATTTGCAAAGGGAGAACTAAAATATTCAAAAATTATTCAAATGGGTTTGGCTTAACTGTGCAAAAATCAATGATTCAATGCAGCTAATCAGTATTTAGATAATGTGTTGTTTGGAAACTACTGGATGATGTTTTACCTTTTTCTTTTAGGAAATAACAAAATTGTGAATTGCCCCAGAGTATTTTATCACAGCTGACCTTCTAACAACTTAAGAAGGCAAAAAGTGAAAATGGAGTTGAAGAGGAGGTAAGAGAAGTTCATTGAGTTCTTGGTGCCTTTTACAGGTTGTTTGGTACAACAATGGCTTACAAACTCCCACATCCCTTTAATTACTGGAATTGATTGTTCCAGTGCAACTGGAGAAAAAAAGCCTCAGGAGTGCTGCAGAGGAAAGTGTCCTCTCCATCCCACTGGGAGGGACTGTAGGGACCCCTCACAGACCAGAGGCCACGGGGTAGGAGCTCTGTGAGCCACGATGGGAAAGCACCCGGGATTTCAGGTGGGGTGGAACCACACAGGGAAAATAGGATGGGGTAGGAACTCTGTGAGCCAGGATGGGAGAGCACCCGGGATTTCAGGTGGGGTGGAACCACACAGGGAAAATAGGATGGGGTAGGAACTCTGTGAGCCAGGATGGGAGAGCACCCGGGATTTCAGGTGGGGTGGAACCACACAGGGAAAATGGGATGGGGTAGGAACTCTGTGAGCCAGGATGGGAGAGCACCTGGGATTTCAGGTGGGGTGGAACCACAAAGAGAACCTGGGGCTGTAGACACCAAATAGTTTGGCCTTGTTGCTACTGCTGAACTGATGGATCAATAAAAAGGGACATTCATCTCTGCAGCCTGGTAAAGCCTCTATGAAATGCAGAAGAAAAGATAGATGAATTATAGAATTGTTAAGGCTGGAAAAGACCTTAAAGATCATCAGGTCCAACCACCAACTCAGCACTGTGTTCATCACTAAACAGTGTCCTCAAAATGCTCACAAAAGGGAGGCAAAGTGATAAAGGCTGAAACTGTGACAAGGATTTTTAAACAAGAAGTTTGGCAAAGAGTTGAAAAATTTATTGTGGTCTCTCTATTCATCTGTCTCATCACTGGATTTTCTGATTGAGGATTTTCTGTGTTTGGGGCAGTGCTAAAGGCTCTGTTTTTCAATGACATTTTAATACAAGCTCTGTTAACTTCATTAAATATCTCCTCTGTAGATACTTACCCTGGCATCTCAGAGACTTATTTTTATTCCTATAACATTCCAGAGAACCCAGGAAAAATTTTGACTGAGATGACAAACCTTTTTAAATGTATAATTACAGGTAGTAATTTAAGGCTCTCTAAGAACAGACCCTGCAGGATCTGGATCCAAGCAGTTTGCCCAAGATCAGACTGGATTTGTGTAGCAGAGCAGTGAGGCTTCACATCCCTACATGTGGGTGCCCTTCTCTTGATGGACACAGGTGCTGCACTGCACAGCAGGTGAGTGTGGAAGGAGCTGAGTGCCAGCCTGCTCCAGCTGCCCACCTGCCCTTCTGCCTCCTCCCAGCCACCCCAGCTGTCCCAGCAAGTGCTTGGGTGAGTCCTGTGCCAAGCCAGGGAGCAGGGCTAGTTTAAAGCATGGGAATAGCAGCCCTTTGCTAACTCTGCCTGCCATACAGTCCTTCCATGAGCAATTTTCCTAGGAAGCTGACAGGGCTGCAGGCTGTCCCATTTTCTACAGGTACTGCTGGATGCAGGAGAGGATGTTTGCAGAGTAAGTAACTTTGCACATTTCCACTCTGCCTGAGCCTCCCTTCAGCTCCCTGCGGGTGAAGAGTCAAGAAAAAGCTGCTGTTGGCAGAACTTGCTCTGGTGCTGAGATTCGGCCTGAGGAGCTCAGGGAGGTGTTTTGGTGAGTTGTGCTTCAGGTAATTATTTGCCTCTTGGTGCACTGGGTGGTACCAAAGCTCTATGTGAATGTTAAAGAACAGGTTTTCAAACAGCTTTCAGCCAGTCAGGAGAATATTCCAGCTAACAATTTATTTTTGTAAAGAACTGACTCTCTTACTGAGAGGGGCTGTCTTTGTTTGGTATGGAGAAGTTTCAAACTCTTCCACTCCAGGTCTTAAGGAAAGAGATGACTGCAACACTGAGGAGCTAAGGACAGCTATCCACTGACACCTCCATTTTCAGCTTTCCACATCTGGTTAAGTGCATTAGGGCATTTTTGCTTTTACATATGAATCATTAGCTCTTGGCCGTGGCTGGTAGGAAAAAGAGACAGAAATTTTCATATGCCTGTCCATGTTCTTATATAGAAAGAGGATAATATTTTTCTAAAATACACTATGTGAGTGCTACTGTTGCATCTCTCATCTAAGTACCTCCAAGTTTCCAAGTTCTCTGCAAATTGTAATCAAATCAGTTGTATGATGAGACAATTAAAACAAAAAGGGGAAATATGAGATCAGTTCCATTCCTTTTATGTATCCAGAGACAAGCACATATTCCTTTCCTGCTGAGCAGTGAGAAGTTCCTGTTTCATTGAGATTCACTTGAAATGTGAAGTGGGACTACAATTATTCATACTCTTGTTTTTCTGCTAATGTGGTCAAAATGGGATTAATTTGGCAAATATGCTTCCTTCAGCAGAACTGGAGTCCTCATCTAAACAACCTTTCCCAGTGTAAGCAGGATAGTAAGTGGAAAAGGAGGTTATTCCTCTATTAATCTCCTGCATGGTTCAGTAAAACTCTGGCAGCCTCTTGTGTGACTTTCCTGTGTCAAATGGGAAAAACTTTTATACTTTCTAGTTCTCACTTCTGTACTTCAGTCCCAGCCCCAAATTTCCTTTGCTCTCAGCTGCTGCCTCTGTTCCCTTTGAAGTGCCATGGTGTGGCCCAGAGAGGTTTGAGCTGCATTCTTGTGCTTTGTTATCTCACCTGCTGCAGTTTTGACAGCTCAGGATGGGTGAGTGAGGCAGGCAAGCAGCTTTCTGGAAAGGCTCAGGCTGGGGAAACCTCCTTGGCAGGGCCACACTTCCCCAGGGTCTGAGTGATTTTCAGGCACACTGAGGGTGCTCTGAGATCATTACAGTGGTCCTGGTTGACTGCCCAACAGGCTTGTGACAGTGTCACCTTTTGCTGCCAGTGCACTTCATGCCATCTCTCCTTGATCCACAAAACCACCCCAAACCAGCTGCTGCAGAAACCTGTAGTTTTATTCCTGTAGGTTTGGTGAAGACAGAACAAATCTCACTCCTTATATAAGGCAACAAAGCTTTTAGGGTGTTGTAGAGGCATTTAAACCATGGGCTAACCCTGTGTCTCAGTAATGTTGGTTAGGAGTCTGTTCAAGGTATGGGAACACTGGTGGTTGGCTCTTTCTAGAAGGAGCATTTTCCACTGAGCCTGTGATTCCAGAGCAGCTTAAGCCAAAATAAATTGGTGTGCTGTGGTCTGGTGCTACCCCCAACCTCTGCTTGCACATTCCCATCCCATCTCCTTCCCTCTCCATTCCCTGCAGCTGAGGACAAGGCAGGGCTGCTCCCTGTGTGCCGTGGGGTTTGCAGAGTGGCAGCAGGGAAGGGCAGAGGTGGTGTGTTTCTGTAACACCCAAAAGCTAAGTCACAACCTGGCCAAAAATTCTGGGAACTTGTGGCCTGGCTTAATCAAATCCACATGTCCAAACAGGAAGCCACTCAGTGCTGTTCTGCATTTCCATGGGTAGCCTGGGATGGAGTGTGGGGAAGATACTGTTGAGTATTTTTCGTAGTCCTACCACTAATTTATGCTCTTTCTGACCTTTGGCAAAACAATTTAATTTGCAGATGTCCAAACTGTACAGTGGAGCTGTCAATATATTCCATCCCATAGGAAACTTGCTGGGTGACACTGTGTGAGCCAAGACATTTGAGGTCCCTGGGCAGAAAGAGCTTCTGAATTGCTATAATTAAGATTTTGTTAGATATTTGCATGTTTGTAAACATGGGGCAAGAAGTCTGAGAAAATACCATAAATCAAGGACTGAGGAAAAATGTCCAAAGGAGTATTTCATTCCTCTCACTCTGAAATTTGTAAATATTAGAGTCTGTATGAGGAAAAAAAATTTTCTGCATTCTGTCACTTTTTGGATATAAAATATTGAAATCAAAACAACAGATTGCTTATAATTATTTCCACCTTGATGTTTTTCTTGAAGGGAGATGAAGGGGACCCAGAGCATTGCCCTGCCTGGGCTGTGGTGCACAAGACGAGTTCAAAACAGAATCATAGAATCATGGAATGGTTTGGGTTGGAAGGGACCTTAAAGCTCATCTCGTTCCAACCCAAGATCCAAGAGATTCAGTATAGAAGAATAAAGTCAGAGGAGCCCAGCCAAGCATCTCTGCTTGTCCCAACTGTTGGAGTTTATCCAGGACTAACCTCCAGACTGGGCTTTGTGACCCTCCTGAGAAATATAGAGCAGGTTACCAGTAAGGGAAACACTCAGAAAAAAAAGGTTTTATTTCCTATTTCAGTGTTTCTGCCGTTGCCCATGTGCAGTCAGGGCGTTTCCATGGGCAGCGCTGCTGGAAGTCTGTTTCCTGCTCCGCATCTGCCGTGCCAGTCAGGAGTGAAGGCGGGAGACCAGGCTGACAAAGAGCTGAGTATTATCCCGAGGATAAATGAGTTAACCCATCACTGCAAACACTGTGCTGGCGGATTTTAGTGCAATTAGCTCCACAAATACCAAGACATGCAGTCTGCAACCAGACTAAAAGGTCTCCTAAACAATTAGGGGACCACGGCCCCATGGACCCCTGTCATGCACATTAATGTCACTGGCCTTAGCAAAGGGGATGTGTGTGCTTTGATGCCAGGGGAATCCAGGGGTTGACGGCCCCATAAACTTCATCCCATTTTTGGTCCCACGACTCAGTGGCATTTTATTTACTGCACCTCATAACATTTAGTCAATAAACACGTACAGGTTGGAGAGAAGGTCTAGTGTGAGCTTAATTACCTCAACTCTCTGCCTTCTCTTTTGTTATGTACATCATGGATACTTGACAGCATTAACATTCCTGGAATTGTATCTGCCATCCTTTGTAAAAGGATTGAATACTACGCATTAGTTCGGGCTCGTGGGGCATTTGTGTCTCCAACAACAGCTTAATTATGGACATTGTTTACTAATCAGTATTAAATTGACAGACTATGAGGGCTAATCTGGAGATTAACACAATAGCCTGTTTTCATTTTGTTCTTCTAGCAGTTTATTGAATGCGAGATTTAAAACAAGACCCTTTTGTGAGCTTTACCTTCCCCACCACAGCTGTGTGAGTGGAAAGGTCTCTGCATTTCCATTCTGTAACTTCATGTTTGGGCACAAACGTTTTGCTCAAGATATAAGAAAAACCATAAAAATGCCTGTTGTAGTGGATGTAAAAACAATACAGGGTGTCCCTTCTGTGGGATCAGCAGTTCACAAATCTTTAGGCACATTTAAGCCTCCTGTTTGTTCTGTTTCACAAACTACACTGAGTATCATCACTCAAACAAATGCCAGCAGATCCCAGGCCCCAAGGAGTAATTTGTGTAGTGAGAAGATCTGATGTCACTACATGCAAAGCCATTCAGTGAAAGCTGTGGGCACTTCTGGGCCATCTGTTTTGCCCATAGAAATTATTGAATTCCCTGATAGTCCTGATTTCCCCATGAGCTATTTCCATTGCTGGCCACAGAAGCTGCCCAGAGCTGTGTCTGTTCTGCATAGGCAGGTGCCTGTTTGATTATGAGAAAAATAAGGGTTCTTTTAGGGAAGGACACACATGTAAGAGAGTCTTACACACGTTGTGGGTGTGCCCTCCTTGTCTGACTGCAGCACTGGTGATTTACAGCAACGACACTGATCTGACGTCTCAAGTTCCCACACTCTGATTTTACAGACTGCTGAAAATATCTCGGGTATTGTAGTCTGGGAAACTTTGCTTCCTGCTGCATTACTTGTCTAATTAAGTATAAATGAATGAAAACTCCCTCAGTAATAATGAGATAATCTTTTTCTAGTCTCTTACTTTCTCCAAGAGTGAAGTAGTGTGGGAGGAAGTGATGCTGCAAGTGATGTAGAGTGGGAGAAAGTGATGGGACACTGAACTTCACAGCACCAGTGATGGTGGGAGAGTGGGTAAAACAACCAGAAACAAGTGGAAAGGGTTGTTACCACCCTCTGTCCCACGCAGGGCAATTCTACACAGGGTTTAATGACAGTGTGCCACTCCAAGTTATGTTATGGAGCACCAGTCTGGCAAGGAAAGAAGACAAATCTGACAAAAAATGTGACAAATATTTCTGAACTGCCCAGCAGAGTGTCTCCAAAGTCAATTCTCTTCTTTTCCATGCACTCCTCATGCTGGAAGTAATTAGTATAAAAACCCTAATCTTTTTTTGCATCCGAGCCACGCGGTATAATCCAGCCTTTCAGAGGGATAAGTCAGTATTCCTGAGCTCTCTTGGATTTAATGTAAACAATAAAGGGCTAATTCAATAAAATGGCTTTGACCCATCAAAATCTACTTTCGGGAGCTGTTCTGCAGGCTGGGAGCCCACATGGTGTGTTGTGCATGCAGGAATCTTCAATCCTGCCTCTCTGGAGAATGGCTGAGAGTGCACATGGACCAGCCCAGGAGAGGCACTTGTTAGAGGTTTTGCACCTTTCTTTGTGGGGTCATTCTTCATCCTTAGAGAGCTTGCTAGTCAAATACAATACAACTACATGTGTGAGTTAGTCACAGGTCTTACAAAAAACAAAGAAAGAAAAAGAAAAGCAAACAGAAAGACAACTAGCTGGGACAAAAAAAAAAAAGCAACTGTTTTGGGTTTATTTTTAATTTTTATATTTTTTTTTTGTGTTTAAGCTTCTTCAGAGGAGTTGGGTTTTCAGGAAGCTTTGAATATTTCTACTGATATGTCTCCTAAAGACAATAAAATCACAAGAATGGTGTTAAAAATTAAGGCATCTGAATAAATTAGTTAGCTTCTAAAAATCGAAGCTTTAGGTTTCCAAACCTTTCAGCTCAGAGACTGAAATGTCTCCCAGGAGAGGTGTAGACTCTTGTACAGTGAGTTTAAGACCATGGCAAATAGGGTCTTTTATGCTTCTGACTCCTTAAAGTTTCTGTGTTCATCACAGGTTCATAGAGGTTCAAATAATTGGTTATTGTAGTACAGGCAGGTTTTACTCACATTTCACTTTTGCACCTTTCTGTTTAACTCAAGGGTTGGCAGGTTCCTGCCCATGGCAGGGGTTGGAACTGGATGGTCTTTAAAGTCCCTTTCCACCCAGACCTGTCTGTGATTCTGTGGTTGTTCTACATGGGAGGAGCAGGGATTTACAAACAGATCCATATTGGCTTTGTACCTGTGGATGTACATCCAGAAACCAGGTATTTTAACTACTGTGCAGAAAGATTAACAACTCTGCTCTCCTGATCCACCTTTTTTGCTGTTAACCATGTTCAAGTCCTTTTCAAACAACAGTCTGGAAAGGGTGGACGCTCCAATGTTTTCGTGGGACTCTTGGGAAGCTGATAAAGTTTGTGGTTAATCCAAAAAAGCTGAGTCTGTTACATCAGACCACATCAGTCAGATCAGTTTACACTCTGGCTTTAAAGCAGGTCTTTGTTTATTTTATCAGAGAAGTACCTGCTACCTGTACATGGGCTCTCCAGGCAGGAGGGACCACCCCACTGATCATCTCTTTCCAGCTCCTGTTTCCAGAGGCCATACAGTGTTTTCTGGAAGCTGGATCAACTTGTTAAATTGGTATCTTAAAAGTCTTAAAGACACAGAAGAAAGTCAGGCAAAGTCTGTACTAAGATGTCCCAATATTTAATAATGCTTATTACAAAGAAACAACTTTTTACTTCAGAGTTGAATTCACCTGTCCCCACTCCATCCAGCCACAGGATGTGCTATTTTTGTGTTAGGTCAAGTTCCTGCTTGTCAGGTCACATCTCCATATGTTAAACTCAACAGACTAAACTCCTTAAGCCTCATGCTACAAGTTTTGCTTTTCAACATCTGAGTATTTTTTGTAACTCTTCTTTGAATACTTGAGGAATATCCCAACCTCCTTCAGAGCATGGGCATAAAGCAGCTGCTCTGATAGAGATCTGTGTACAGAGGCAGTGTTGCATCTCTGTTCATAGACATTATCAAATGAACTACTTTTTGCCATATCATCTCAGAAATTTGTGTCTGTGCATCACCCCTTGAATCCTCACTGCTTCCCAAGTTGCTCTCCCATCCTGCTGGCAAAACCTATTTGTTATGTTTCAATATATGCTAAAATGTCCAGGTCACCCATCCGTGGTAGTGAAGTTTTTCTTTCTATCCATTGCAGACAGAGACTTGACAGCAGGTTTTCTCACACCCTCCTGGCAAGGATGCCAGTTATTGCTCACTCAGACCTCTGGAAACATTCAAGCTTGGCTGCTTCTGTACCTTCTCTGGCAACCTAACAGGTAAGTGCCTGCAAGAAAAAAAAAACAAATACTCTTTTTCTCCTTTACAGAAGGAGGTGCAACCCCTGCTTTCAACATTCAGGTTAATTGACTTATCCCCAGCTTTACACTGTATAATCATTCCTTCTTCATGGAGAGAAGGAGAGCAAAGGAGATCTTTTAACACCTCCTTTTCACTACTTCTCCTGCTATTACAACATAGAGGTTTTTAAGCTTAGTCTCCCTCAAACCACAACACCTTAGAGGGCCCTTAGATGTTGTCTTCTAGGTTTAGCCATGCCAGTTTAGGATATTATTATGATCCTCAGCTATTCTTAACCACTAGAATGTAGATTCCTTCTTCCCAGTTCATCAAAAATCATAGTCTGATTAAGTCAGACTAAATCAGAGTGTGGGTCCAAACAGTTTTATTTTATCTAAACCAGAACTGCAGTGAGACATGTTAGAGAAGGTAAAACCATTGACTTAAACTTAACTTCCTGTTAGGGCTAAGATGCAGCCACAGAAGGTTCCTTTTGTAATTTAGGCAGAAACCTCTAGACTAATCCAGACCACCTAAATTCTGATTTTCCTCCTCTCCTTTTAGGAAATCTGAGGATAAAGTTATATGATACAGTTGAGCTGACCTAACACTGTGCCTTTCTGTTGAAAGAGGTAGTTCTGCTCCTCCCCACTATACAGTATCATGATTATCCCATTTTCAGCCTCCCTTTACAGTGTTTGGTAAGAGATTCTCAGCCCACCTTCCAGGAGGCTGCTCTGTGTGAGACTAAAAACACTGTTCTCTGTAGAAGTTATTCCACTGCTCAAGAAAACCAGATTTCCCCTCTTTCACTGCTTACTCAATGAGTTAAACTTCCTCCTACTCTTTACCTTGCTAGGAAAGTCTTTTGAGAAGCTGATTTAAAAGCCCTTTTACTGCAATCTGCCAGGAGCTCTGGGGTGGTGCCTGGTGTAATGTCATGGATATCACTGTGGATTGCACTCCACAGTACACCTGGACTTGATGAGCTCTTAGAGGTCTTTTCCAACCTTAATGATTTTGTGATTCTTTAGGTCCTTCCTGGACTTGGAATCTTCCATGTTCATTGTAATAATATGTTGCCTTCACTCCTGGAAAACTCTTAGTTTTCCTATTGTCTGTCTTTTGTCTCTTGCAGATCATCTTAATCACATCCCTTCATGTTGAGGGTTGTGTCTTTGACCCCTGAAGTCTGTCTGGTTTGAGCCAGTGGCAAGTCTCAATCTGTTCCTCCAGCTTATTCTTGCAAGGCAATCTCTTCATATGCCTACAATGTCAGGTACAATTAAATACACCCAGGAAAAAAGATTTGGGGCTTCCTCCTTGCTGTGACATGTTTTCAGTCATCTTTTGTTTCCTTGTCTGTGCTTTTTATGTGATTCCTCTGGGACAGTGTGTGGGAGTCCCAGTGGAGTGATTGGAACCCATCTATAGAGGAAAGATATTTCTCTCAGGGTCAAACTTTCTCCTCCACCTGAACCTTGTGCTTCATAAAAGCAAAATACATCTCTTTGGAGGGAGGAACAGAAATTTGGCACATCCAGTGTAGTGGCATGAGGTGATGACCCTTTGCCCATTTGTGTTCCTGATGGGAAACTGCACTGCAAAGCAAAGCCTCAAGCTCAGCTCTGGGAATATTCTCATAATAAATTCCACTGCCTGTTACTTGCTTTTCAGAGTTTCTATTCCCTCAGTACTATCCCCTTGCAAAGGGTTACAAATAAGCTTAGGAAATCACAGTCAGAACCTACAGCACTTCCTTGTACCTGTTGCAAACCCTTCAAGAATCCTAAAAGCACTTGCACAAACCCTCAGAGACCCTGAGGATGGGCTTTACCCAGGCTCCAAATGTGGGGCATCACAGAACTGCCAGGTCTCACCAGGGCTCCTTGGTTGTCCCTGTTTGCTCCTATCACTCCTCGTTCCCCATTAGGAGTCAGGGGTGGATTATTTTGCTTCCTGCTTTTCTCAGAGCTCTGTCTGTGCCCAGATGGAGCCAAACCTGTTTAAATTACTGGTCACAGAGATGCAAATATCCATCAGGCTTTTTATTGGACTTTCCCTTCCATAGCTCCACCTTGTGCTTCAGCAAAGGAAGCATTAATGGAGGAAAGGAACTGCCCTGCATTAATTAGAGACTGCTTTTCCTGCTGACAGACTATCACTAATTACAATGCATCAGTGACCCCCCACTCGCCTCTGATGCTGCTGCTTGGTGAGCTAATGAGGGGCAGAGGAGGAACTGGAGCAAGAGGTTGTCCTGAGTGGTTTGAAGTGTCGTAGGGAGTGTTTAGTTCACTCTAAAAACTGAGTTTGCACTGCAAGGGTGGGGTTTGCAACAGTAATACTGGTATGTTCTTGTGACTTGATAGTAAAGATGCTACTATTTAAATAATAAACATCACAGCACATGCCTGTCTTTGCTTCTGAGTGGAAGGAGGTCTGTTCCCATTCCTTGTTTGTGTGCAGATGACCTGCTGCACCTCATTAGCTCTGCAGAGCTGGTTGGTGTGCTGGGAAGGATGATCCTGAAAGATCCACCCATCTGAAAGGGATGAAGAGCGGCAGCCTGGACAAAGCTGCCAGCCCTGCTTCCCACAGGGGAGTTGATTCCATGAGGCTGGAGGAACAGGGATGCAGAGGAGCAGGAAGTCTCCCTAGCAGGCATTCAGTGAAATGAATGAGAATACTCCAGCTCTGACTTTTTAAATCACATACATGCAGTTAATATTAAACCATATCCTATAATCAAGAGTTCAGGTCCTGATTTGAGTTAAATATTCCTCAGCTGGGGTGCTGACCTTCCTGTCCCTGGGACATTTGGAAATGGCAGCTGCTGAGTTATTTTAGATGTTTTCTCAAGAACACAATGCACTAGATCCTGTGATCAGCCCCTGAAGGAAGAGAAGTGCTGTCCCCTTTAGTTTTGTAGAATTACAGATTTAAAGGACTTCTGATCCTTAAGAAACCTTCTCTCTCACTGGATGAAAGATACCTCTTTACTGAAAGCTAACATAAATAGCAAACTAACCAGGCAACTAAAGTAGTACATTAACATTTTTCAGAATTCTCTGATCCACCTCAGCTCTCAAAACCTGATATTTAAATAAGGTGTTACTACAATTCAAAACACTTCAGAAAATTTTACCAGAAATTGTGGTTTGAACCTGTATATTGTATCTCTTCTGACCCCAGGGAGATTTTGCTATGTACTCAAAGGCATTAAAATATTTTGCTGAACAGGGATATTATAAAATATGTCCTTATATTAAAATTATTATTAAATACCTAAATTAGTTAAATGTCAGTGTCTGTTAGACTTGATTTGGGGTCATTCAGTACCCTTAGAAGAGAGAATCACACATTTAGGAGAGGTCCAGAGAACCAAGTCTCAGGGTGAAATGAACTTCTCTTGTGTGTAAAGCAGTTGTTGAAGCCTCAGGAAGAGAGATTTGTACTGGGAACGCTGTTGGCATAGTGATAACCATCAAACTGAATGGACTCCTGGAAAGAACAGCACTTGATAACAGCTGTGTTTGCATTAAGCATTTTTAGAGTTCAGTTCAGAGCAGCTCTGCACCATATATGTAGAATTTTCATGCAGAATTTGCATACAGAAAGCATGGAATGCTCTTCACTGGGTAAATTATTTGCTTCTGCTATTTATTACAGTCCCCCCCATCCCCTGGGCACACGTGGCTGCAAGGATTCCAGTTAGTAGAGAAAACAGGTGTGCCTGCTCAGCAGAGCAAAAAGCAAGTATTCAAGGGAAAAGTGGGATTTTTGTTTGGAATGAGATGTATAAAGCAGCCCTCCCTCTGGGTGCAGCTAAACTGACCTCTTGGCAAGAATGAATCAAGGCACAGATACCACGGCCCAGATTTACCTCATCCACTGCAGATGCTTTAATTCTGTCCTTATTAGGCAAAGGATTTAAGGGCTATCTTAAGGGAGGAATATTGTAGTACTGGACTTACTCTCTCCTCTGAGGGAAAGGGCTTCCTCCTTATGGTTCTTCAGGTCATCAGTGCACGGGGCCATCTTCCCTCTCTTTGGAGAGACTGGAGGGAGGGAACTTGCTTGGTAAAACTGAGCCAGTCCAGCAGCTCATGTCAGGTGACAGGGACATTCTCACTCCTCTTCCTTGCCCTTCTTCCCAGTGATGTGGGTCAGTTTCCTCTGTTGCAGCAGCTCCCCTGATTGCCTGACTGTAAAGTAAAAGCTGAATCAACCCATAAATTGGAAGAAAAGTATAATTTTATTTTGATCAGGTGGAGCAAAGACATTCCTGCAGGCTGAGTGAATCACACCCAGGGGGAGGGGAGTGCCAGGGAGCACATAAGGAATACTGCAATATGAAGGATTCTTTCCTTCCATCAGAGTTGGCCTCAAAAGGTTGTCTCCTGCTTCCCAAAATGTCAAGGATCCTGGTCTAGAGCAAGGTGTCCCTGCTTATGGCCATGGCATTGGAAATAGATGGTGTTTAATGTCCCTTCCAACCCAAACCATTCCATGACTCTGTGATTCTGTGATCCCAGCACAATATCCCAGCCTGTGAGTCTCACCTCGTGTTATTCCTGGGTTTGGATTTGGAAATGGAATCATTGTGAAGGTGCAGCTTCACTGGAGTTTTTCTGGCAGGGGGTTTTCCACGAGACTCAAAACAACTGAAGGTGAAGCTCCCAGAGCTGTGCATATCCCACCTGCCTCCCTGCTCCCAGGACAGCACAACCTGAGTGCTGGAATTTGGCTGGAACACTGAAATATTCTTTTTCATACGAAATGCATGTTCTCATTTTAATGACCCAAAGTGTCAGGTACCTTAACTTTATATGTCATGTTTGAGATATCATCTCTGTCAGCAACTGCCATCAACAGCATCTTGGGTCACACCCTCTGCAGTGATTTAGAAGTGGGATGCAGCTCCTGGCTCAGCAGCATCACTTACAGCCCTTTGGAGGTTCTCCAGAGGTGCAGCCTGAGACACTGACCTGGCCCCACCTGACCTGCATAGCTCATGACACCTCAGAGGTCCTGTGACCAACTGATTTCACCTGTGTCTGAGGTAACCAGACCATTTTTCTTTCCTTCTGAGGTGCACTAAGTAACAGCAAACATCTTCAGTTCTTTTGGCTTTTTTGCTTTTCTAATCAGAGTTTATTTTTTGTGAGTCTTTAAGCTGGAGATTTTTTTTCCTTTTTCAGTCTTTCTGCAAAGAATAAAATATCTCAGCAGTAGATTTTCACACAGGCCAGCAAGGAGGGTGAATGGTGGAAATAGGAAGATGCAGTTCTGCTGTGGTTCTGCTACCTGTGCAAAATCTATATCCAGGTTTTAACTCCTGGTTGTTGCCTGGAGCTCTCTTAGGCTTCTGGAACAGAAAATCCACGTGGAACCACAGAAACTTCTTTCTGTGTCCAGTGTCACCACAGTCAGAAGAGCAGAGAACAACACAAGACCTGTCTTTTGAACCAGAATTTGGTCTTGAATAAAACTTTTTTTCTTGCTTTAAAACCAGTTAAACCATAAAAACAGTGTGAGACAAGTGGAAACCATCATGGTTGGTAAGGACGATGCCTGAATGTCCAGAGCTCCTTGCACTGATTTTTCCTGTTCCTATCAACTGCAGATTCAGTCCATCTTCTTTCTTCAGTCTTCCCTGAATTCCACATAGGGGTGGAGGTGACAGCAGGTGCCACTTGGGCTCTGATGTCCCCAGAGTTGAGACATTCCCTGCCCCACATGACTGAACAGTGCTACATAATGAGATTTCCTTGTGGAGTAAGAATAAGCTTATCTTCCATGTTCCTCCTTTATGTGCAACATAGACAAGGCTTCACTGTTTTAAAAGAAGGATTCTGGGCTAAGGGAGAGCTGTGCAGTTTTGGAAACATCTCTTTTTATTTTCATCCAGCCTAAGAACAGCATTAATCTCTTCGGGCTGCATTTCACTTGGAGGGAGACAGCTGCAATCCCATGGTTTGAAAGGGATGGAGTGTATTTGGTGTAGGACCTCCACACTCTCAGTGTCCCCTTGTGCTTTCCAAGTGCTTAGAATTCCTTACAAATTAAAGTCTTTTCTGGTACAGAAAACTGTGCTATTTTGACACATTGGAGGGGTGGTGGTGCTGGGGGAAATATTAAGAGGCTGAGAAGTATTTTCTTACTGTGCTTGATGGTTTGTTTAGGCTTCTGTCCTGCATCAGGATCTGAAGGAAGGGACCCTTCCATGCCCAGTGGGACTCCCTGCCCTCTGCTATCATATCCTCAAGTGTCATTTCACATGTAAAATCCAGCTGTAGCACCTCCATATACTTGAACTACTCAAACAGTGTAAAGGAAAGGAGTTATCAGGTACAAATCTCAGAATACTGGTAGTTCCTGAGCAGTGGGCAGGTGTTGGTGTTCATTTCAGGTGGTAGGATGATTATTAAATCTCAGATCACTTGAATCCAATAGGAAATGTGAAAAAAACACAGATGAGGAAATAGTTTCCAAGATTAAAAACATTTAAGTTTACACTAGAGAGACAATAAGCAAATTATTGACTTCAGGAATCTCATTTTCAGGGGGCTGTGAAAAGTGTCAGGAGAAGAGTCCAGAGATCAAAAGGAGACAAAAATGTTAACAGATCTTCCTGAGAACAGGAATGTGGCAGTGGGAGACCTGTCAGAGCCATCCAGGGTGACAGCATGGAGGGCAGAGAGACCCACACACTCAACAGGGTAATCTGAAGATCTTCCCTCCCTGCTCAGAGCAGAAAGGGCTGAGAGCTGGCAGTGAGTACCAGTAAGCCCTGGGGAACTGCTGAACAGCTGTATTGCATATATTGTGTTTGAGATTTGTTTTCTCAGAATAGTTTGGTTTATAAGATCTGCCCACAGTCTGTAGGGCTGGGCTTTTCACACTGCCAGGGACAGAAAACAAACTGCATCCTTGGAGCAAAGTATTTTCATTTAGATCATGACTCTGTGGACAAAAATCATCTGTGGATCAAGTATTATTCTTCTAACTTAAAAAAAAATCTTCATCCAGTTTTTTGAAATGATGGTGAATTCTCACAGCTTTATCCATAATATCCACATAAATCCAGCTTAAATTGTACATTTAAACACACAGGTGAATGCCATTTGTTTAACACCTGGTGCACTGAGGTGCAATAGGAAGGCAGTACATGGACTGATATCAGGAATCAGTCAAGGGTAAGTGTTATTGATAATAAATGATTGATATATTGATAATAAATGCTGACTGTGCAGCCAGTATATATTCATAGAAAACAGCATTGCCTTTGTTTCTGCTCTTCTATTAATTTAACTCATTTTCATCCATACTTAGTCCCAACAAATACAGGATTTATTAGGAAGAAATCCCTACACAGTTCTTCGCTTTTAGGAGAGGAGCAAACCCCTTGGTTTGAGGGTGAGAACATATTAGAAGCAGGAGAAGGTAACTGGGGGAACAGTAGTTGTTTCCCAAAGGTGTGGTGATGTGGGAGTTGAAAAACGAAAAGAATTTGCTGCAGTCTTGTGAGGAACAATCACCCCGTGGGATAATCCAAACTCATAAACCCTCTCTTTTACACTATTAAGGAGTGTCTTCCTACATTCTTAATGTACCACATTTCCTGGTGCTAATGGTGCAGGCACTTCTTTCCTCAAATGTGTCATTCCCATTACACTTCTTATTCAATAAAATGCCATTTCTACCTTTAAGATGCAAAGGAACTCAAACAGCAGGAAACAATTCTGTATTTTGAAAGACTTGAAACTCCATTTGGTTGTGTCCCAGGGAAATTAATAGCACAGTAAGTAAGTGATCTTTGAATTTGTTTGGTGTGAAATGCCCATTTCACAGCTGTGCTGCCAACACGAGCTCGGAACATCCACATGCCCTGAGCTACACTCAGCAATGGCTCTGACTCACCTCCCACCTCCCAGGCTTGAGCTGGCACCACTTCAGTGAGGTACAAAGAGCTTGGAGCTGCCCCCTGTGCTTGGACACAGCATGGGACAGAGCCAGGATGCTCAAAACTTACAAAACATGAAGAAACCCTGTGGGTTGTGGGCACCTTCTCCCCGTGTGCACAGCCTGGCTGGGGCAGCTGTTTCATCTGCTGAGCTGCACAGATCAGTGCCCTTCTATTGAGGGGCTGGAGCGGGTCCAGAGAAGAGCAACGAGGCTGGAGAAGGGACTGGAGCACAAGTGCTGTGGGGAGAGGCTGAGGGAGCTGGGGGTGTTTAGCCTGGAGAAGAGGAGGCTCAGAGGTGACCTCAGCACTGTCTGGAACTCCCTGAAGGGAAGTTCTGGCCAAGTGGGGGTTGGTCTCTTCTCCCAGGCACTCAGCAATAGGACAAGGGGGCACGATGGGCTCAAGCTCTGCCAGGGGAAATTGAAGTTGGAGAGCAGAAAAAACTTCTTTGCAGAGAGAGTGCTCAGGCATTGGAATGGGCTGCCCAGAGAGGGGGTGGATTCCCCATTCCTGGAGGTTTTTAAGATGAGTTTGACCATGGCACTGAGTGCCATGATCTGGTAAAGGGACTGGAGTTGGCCCAAGGGTTGGACTTGATGATTGATTCTATGATTCTAGTCATTGTTCTGCAGATTCCCTTCACTCCTCTCCAGGTATGAGGAGGAAGAGCAAGAGCTCATATAAATAGAAAATGGAGAAGAGTAGCCACTTCATTCAAAGATGTGTCCCACACCTGAAAATGCCAGCTGTAATCCTAATACGTGAGGAGGAGGAAGGTCCCTGGGGACAGCAGGAACATTGATGCCAAGGGGCTCCCACCTCCTGAAGATGTTGCTCATTGAAGAGGGTTTCCTTCCCTGAAGAACTGTGGAATTGGGGAAGGATTGCTTCCCTTGCTGTGGAAATCTGTAGGGTCCAGTTTATTACTCAGACAGTTGGCAAGAAAACATTCTTTCAAAGATCCCTTATGTTGAACTTGATAGGACCTGTGTCACTGCCTTCAAAGGGGCCTGGACCAGGCTCTAATCTGTTAAAGGAATAACAGTGACATTCCTATTTTCCCTCCCAGCCCTACTTGAGGCTCTCCTGCCCACCTCAGTGTTCCTGCTTTCTCAGGCTGGGCTGGTTTGATTGCAGCAGCACAGACAGGCTGTGGATCCCTCTGACCCAGCATGGTGAGGAGCTTTTTGCTCAGCCAGCTTCTCCAGTTATTAAGGGAATAGCCTCAAAGAATCTAAGGAATCACAGATATTCTGGGGGAAAAAATCTGTTGGCTGCCAGTGAGTGTGTAGAGAAGGAAAAGAATGGTCTGACATCTTGATTCAACACGTCTGTTATATCAATCATTTGCTCTCAATGGGTAGCAAAGATATGATCTAATGGGTGCAGGATTCTTATTTCCTGTGAGAAGCTGAGCATACCTTTTGGGTGAGATCAGAATGTTTTTATTTTGGTTTATCCACCAAGTGTTTTTATCAGCTCACTTCAATGATCAAGTGGCAAAAAGCATTTAAGTCATCATGTTTCAGACTATATAAATACCATTAAGAATTTCTACCTCTTTTAGAAAGCTTTATAGGATATTTTCTGTAAATCTTTCAGGGCATTATAGCATATATTCTCCAGAACTTTCAAGTGATGTGCTAATTTTCTACCTGTGTTGCCCAAGCTCAGGTACGTATTTAGGTATAAAAGTTATTATTTTCCTTTGAGAAAATGCATTTCATAGTAGAGCAATCATCCTCAGAGTTTAGTTCTCTCAAATTCAAGAAAAATAGATAAATTATAACGAAATGGCAAGTGCCATCATCTGCCCTGGGAATCAGTGATGTATTTGTAGTGATAAGCAGCTGGATCGATATCCACAATCATATTTAGGCATCTCACTATGCCTGGATTTCCCTGGGAATTCAGACACTTAATTAGGATTTGGTTTGATTAACTCTGTGCACCTGGCTCTCTGTTTGGTATGAAGTGTTAGCAGGATCAGCCCATCAGCTCATGGGCTCAAATCTGCCATGATCCTCCTGTGGGCAAGGCCATGTGCTCCCCAGTGACTCCAGTGGAGTCAGGAGAGCCTGGAAGCTGCTTCTGTGGAGCTCATTTGGGAATCTGAGTCCAAGTTTTATTACAAATGAGGAGCTTTCCATCTTTTTTTTTTTCCTGTCTGTGGGGTGATTTCTTTGCCTTTAAGGTATCACAGAAGCAGAAGAGGTAATTGGAATAGGTTAGAAAAACACAAGGTACAGCAAGGAATTGTTCTGGTAATCAACTTTTAAAGGCTGGGACACTGAGTTTCCTTCAAGGCTGGTTTCTTTCTCCTCCCTGGATTCAGAAATAGTGTTTCAGTGTACGCAGTGCAATTATTTCCACTGGGAAAGGTTTGGAGTGACTGGAATGACTTGAAGGCGAGTGCTCAGAAGGCAAAGTTGTGGGAAATACATCCCAAGCAGGAACCAAAGTGCTCTTAATGCCAACCAGCCTTGCACTGCCCTTGCCAGCCATCACTTGTATCTGGGTGTATTACAAGGTGTGTAAATAGACAAATGAGCTTCACCTACCAAATAATCCAGATCAAATTCATGGATTGACATATTCCTGTTGTTATTCTTTCCTTCACTCAGCTTTGTGCCATCTGCGATCTCTGCCAGCACCAATCTGCCCTTCCTCTGAACTCTGGAATATGATGGAATGGCAGTGCCCACAGTGAGATCCCTGTGCTACTGCCAGTGCTGTGACTCTTGGAGCTCCCAGATCCTTCTCTTTGTGCTTTTGGATTTTATTTTCCATATGGAATGGTTTCTTGGCCACCTTCAAGTCATAAATTGGTTGCTGAATCAGTTTTATAAATAAATATTTTAAAATTGACGTTCTGTGAAGCGTACCTTGCAGATTTTTTGGATTTATTCTGTCAGCTCCACCACTTTTAACCAAACAAGTTTATAACCATAGAGTCACACAATGGTTTGGGTTGGAAGAGACCTGAAAGATCATCCAGTTCCACCCCTTGCCATGGGCAGGGATGCCTTCCACTATCCCAAGTGCCTCCAAGTCTCATCCAGCCTGGCCTTGGACACTTCCAGGGATGGGGCAGCCACAGCATCTCTGGTTGTGAAATCATGAAATTGTTTGAAGAATTTGAGACAGTGAGACAGTGTTCCATTTAATCAAGAGAATTGATACTATCTGGGGATGAGCCTTTGGCTTTAGAAGTGAGTGCATCTCCTCACAGCCTTATGATAGTCTTACTTGAAATTGCTGCTGTGCTGACCCTTTTCTAGTTACAGATCCCAAGTTTTATAGAAATGTTGATATATAAATTATTTTCTGCATATTCCCTGCTTTTGCCAGATTTCTTAAATAAAAGCTCTACAATCTCAGAGCTCCTTGGACAACTCTGAAGTGTAAATTTTCTCATATCTGAGTCCAGGTAACCCTGTGCTAACTGAAGATGAATCAGGGAACTGCCTCCATATAGAACAACCACATGTAATCTGCTGCTTTCTGCTCCACAACCAGAACTCAGAATGGCTCCAGAAGAAGATGTTGCAGCCTCGAGCAGCTTCTCTCCTTGTGCCATGGCTTGAAAAGTACTGTGTGTAAGACTGACAAAGTCCACATCATAGTGGAGCCTTCTTTAAATGCCTCCAAGGCTTGGAAAACAAAGATTGCTACAAGGTAAGCGACCACAGATAAGGGGATTCTTTTCTGTGTTTTCTTTGTACTTTGGTAGTGTTTACCAGCCCATCCTTTGCATTATGAAAATTAGAAGTTCAACTGTTTTGCTGGTTAACACTTTCTGCAGACAGTAAGAAACCAAACTGCAGCTTCACCTCCAAACAGTTAATGCACATCCCCAGAGGAGACAAGGACTGAGAGAAAGGTGCACTATCTCTATAAAGCAAAAAAGGAGAAGCCCACTCCACAATTGCTTTTCAAGACAAACATTTAGGCATTTTGCCAGAAAAACTTAAAATGCTGTCCCTCATCTGCAATGTGCATCTCGCCCTTGCAGCTTGTCCCAGTCACTGCTTGCAGGCCTTTGAATGGAACCCAGAAAAAGCTGTATTTCAAGGAATAGCCCTGGAAAGCTTTGATTCATTGCTGGTGTTCAGGATTTGTGAGATGTACTGTAATTGCATATGTTATTACTCTTGCAATATTTTGTATTACATTACTGCACATTTATAGACCAAATCTTTATAGACAGATAGAAAGCAGCCTGAGAAGGAGAGGAGACATAAATCAAGGTATAAAACTGCCCTGAACAATATTTTATGTTTCACTGTATTGACCTGGAATTACAGGATAAAGACATTTTCCACTGGTGCCCTGTTCTTTTCTTGCTTTCTGTGTGTGTGTGTGTTTCAGGCCTGTGGAGTTCTCCATTAAATCCAGAATCTGTATTAAATGGGCTGCAGTGTGCTGCAGCACAGAAAGGTTTCAAAGCAACAATTACTCTATTATTTCAGCAGAGATTACCTGTTTGAAATGAAACCCACACTGAATCCTTTCTGACCTGGTCCTTATTGTGATACTGATAACAAGCCACACTTTCCAGTCTTTATCTTACCTCCTACAGGGTAATCTTTTCTTCTGGAGCTTAATTCTGCTAATAGCACCCTTGACTGGTTGCCAGACAACAAACACAGGCAGGTGGAAATGGAATGGCTCCAGTCTGACCGCTGATAACTCACGGAGACTTTTTATTCTCAGAATTCCCTCCAAAATATCCAAGTTGACTGGTGGACAATCACTTACATTCCTTATATGCTTCTCCCTCCTTCACATTGGTTATTCTTTGAAAGAAACTGTGATGATCTTTTCTGCAGTTTCAGATTCTTTTTTTCCCCCCCTCCTCCAAACAACAGTAAATAGTAATTCCAGATGGTAGAAATTACTTTTAAATTAAAGCAGTTAATCCAGGGAGCGTATGCTTATCTAATTCCCCTGTTTTAAGTGGTAATGATATGATGGAAATGGGGAAAACTGATGTGCACTGAAGGCATGCAAAATAGTTTGAGATTGTAAAATGCTTTCTCCCCCCCCCCCCCCCCCTTTTCTGATTTACTGTCCATGAAAATGAATTATAGACTTGTGAAGAAAACAGAAGTTTTTATTTGCTGAACTCAATAGGCTGCTTTCTGGGGACTTGAACTCTGCAAAGTGCTGAAAAAAAGATTACTGCATTCCACGGGCAATTTCTCTGTTTGAACCAAATGGGAGGGATGACAGTGTGCTGTGCTCTGCCTTTCTGCTTCCCCAGATCAACCTCAGGACTGTGCATTGTTCCTCTGCTCTGTGTGTGTAAAAACAGATCCTTAAAAACTCTGCCAAATGATGTATTTGAGCCTGGACTTAGCTTTGGTTGTGGCTGCCCCATCCCTGGAAGTGTTCAAGGCCAGGTTGGATGGGGCCCTGAGCAACCTCATCAAGTGAGTGGCATCCCTACCCATGGCAGGGGGATTGGAACTATGTGGTCTTTAAGGTCCCTTCCAACCTAAACCTTTCCATTATTCTATAATTCTATGATTTAACCAGTTCCTCTTAAAGCCAAAGAATGCAGAATATCCTCAGCACCTTGCAGGTTTGGACTGTGTGTGAACCCAAACCACTGTCACAGGGAGGATGGTGTAAATGGACCTGCAGTCAGTGAACATGCACTAACTCACACCAGCTGAAGGTTTGCTGGGGACTCATTTGTTTTTTCCAAAGTGATTTTGCTTTTGCCATTTGAGTATATGATTATAAGGGAACTAGTTAGTGCTAAGGGGGAATATGGTTGGCTTGACTGGAAAATATAAAAGTATCCACTGTTCCTTCAGGGAAATCATTTTAATAGATAACAGCATGTTGTACAATGTTTCATCAGTGATATTTAGATCTAAATTAGGAGCAGTTGTGAGATGGGTTGCCGATTTTCTTGTGATAAAAGGGAAATAGTTCAAGAAATATAGACCAGATGTTATCTTAATCCAATCCTCATGTACAAGAGCACACTATGAGACAGTAATAATAGTCCCTTCTACCTGTTTCTAATTTTCCTGCTCTGAAACACCCCCTGTGAAAAATAGATTAAACCAACACATCATTTATGGATTGGCACTAGCGGGTTTGAGTTTGTATGGAATGTGGTGTGCGTGGCACCGACCGGAGGGTGCAGCCACCAGATCCTGATCCATGTTTGGAAAGGCTCATCTGACAGTAATGCTTAAGACAGCAGCTCTCAGTGATTTAAAAGGAGAGTAGCCAGTTTGGGTTTGAATCAGGCTTTTGGTTCAGTGTATCCCGACACAGTTTCAAATTTGTCATCGGTGTTTCTCGGCAGTGTATTCTGCACAATCCTCAGCAGGCCAAGAAAGGAGGGGGTGGATCCTCAGCTGCTGTAAATCAACACTGATCCATTGATTTAGATGGAACTACTCTGATTTGTACCATCTCATGGTCTGGACAGAGTGTATTAACTTTCCCCATGAAAATCCTTCCCAACAAAAAGCTCCATTCACAGTCCCACTGCATAAGCAGTAACTAATGTGTCTCTGTTCTCGTAATAATGTTTAATACCTGCATCATTTCCTACTTGCTGGGGCAGCCGAAACATTACTCTCTGTATTGACGTAAGAGCCCGAGTGCTGCGCATTTGTAAGATTTGGGACAGCTTTTTCCGTGGCTCCCTGTCTGAGCTACAGCATTTTGCTGGAATATTCATGTCTCCTGGTATTTTCATGCCAAGGAGGCATTGGGGCAGCTGTCTAGGGACTCAGGAGACAGGACTTCTATTTTCCTTTAAGGAACACAGTGATATGAAAACAACATATCATATTCAGCAACATTCAGAACTGTAAGAATCACAGAATCATAGAATGGATTGGGTTGGAAAAGACCTCCGAGATCATCAAGTCCAACCCTTGGTCCAACTCCCTTTACCAGATCATGGCACTCAGTGCCATGGCCAATCTCAGTTGAAAAACCTCCAGGGATGGGGAATCCACCCCCTCTCTGGGCAGCCCATTCCAATGCCTGAGCACTGTCTTTGGAAAGAATTTTTTTCTGCTCTCCAACTTCAATTTCCCCTGGCAGAGCTTGAGCCCATCGTGCCCCCTTGTCCTATTGCTGAGTGTCTGGGAGAAGAGACCAACCCCCACCTGGCCAGAACTTCCCTTCAGGCAGTTCCAGACAGTGCTGAGGTCACCTCTGAGCCTCCTCTTCTCCAGGCTAAACACCCCCAGCTCCCTCAGCCTCTCTCCCAACTATCTGTGGGGGTTTGTTCACTGGAAGTAGCAATAGCTGTGAGGATGCCAACAGCAGTGTTAATTAGACTGCTTTATCTAGGCTAGACACCTTCACATTTTGAATTATTCCAAGCTATTTAGAAAGCAGAGTAAAATCCTGTTTTCCAGATGGGATATTTTCATATTTCTATGGGCAGAGGAAACAAGAGCAGGTGATGAGACAATTAATCTTTGGAGACAGCCCACACAACTGGCTGGCTGCTCCAAGGATTCTGCGAGGACAGAACCAAAGTTTTCCCTTTGAAATAAAGTCCTTTGCTCTTCATTTATTTTTAAAAGGAGGGACATACACAAGAGAGCTGGAGAGGGACTGTGGACCAGGGCATGGAGTGACAGGACAAGGGAGAATGGCTTCAAACTGCCAGAGGGAAGGGCTAGATGGGATATAGGGGAGATATTCCTTATTGTGAGGGTGGGCAGGCCCTGGCACAGGTTTCCCAGAGAAGCTGTGACTGCCCCATCCCTGGGAGTGCCCAAGGCCAGGTTGGACAGGGCTTGGAGCAACCTGGGCTATGGAAGGTGTCCCTGTCATGGCAAGGGGTGGAATGAAATTACCTTTAAGATCCCCACAAACCCAAACAATTCCAGGATTCCATGATATAGCATCACAAATGGATTCCTTCCTTCAGTGATTTTTGGTGTGTGGGTTTTTTTTTCAACATCTTTAAAGATAAATGGGCAAACTCTTCTTGGAAATAATGTCTCTGAAGGGCCAAAAGAATCATCAAACCATAGAATGCAGAGGGTTGGTTGGAAGGGACCTGAAAGAGCATCTCATTCCAACCCCTGACATGGTCAGGGACACCTTCCACTATCCCAGGTAGCTCCAAGCCCTTCCAACCTGGCCTTGGGCACTTCCAGGGGCTGGGGCAGCCACAGCTTCTCTGCCCAGCCTGTGCCAGGGCCTGCTCACCCTCCCATCCAGGAATTCCTTCCCAATATCCCACCTAACCCTGTCCTCTGGCAGTGGGAAGCCATTTCCCCTTGTCCTATCCCTCCATCCTTTGTCCCAAGTCCCTCCCCAGCTCTCCTGGAGCCCCTTTAGGCACTGGAAGGGGCTCTCAGGTCTCCCTGGAGCCTTCTCTTCTCCAGGTGACCCCCCCAGCTCTCCCAGCCTGGCTCCAGAGCAGAGGGGCTCCTGAGGTTATGGGCTCACACTGGAGATCTAGAATGCCATGAATTCCCCTAAAATGTTTATATTCTGACTATGCATCTATAAAAACCCATGGATGATGTGTCAACACATCAGGCAAAAAATGTTCAGTATTTCTGAAGGAGAATGTTTTTACTGTGTTTTAGATGGTTAATCCAACAGCTGCCATTTTATTTGTCTTGTCTGTACCTCAAGACCCAACTTACCCTTTGAGGTTCCAGTTTTGTTTGGTTCCGTCCAAATGCTTGCAGGGAAACTCTCTTGAGTCAGGCAGTGTATTAACATGAGACAGGTGGATCAACAGGAATGGGAAGGGATGGGATCATAAAAAAGATGTGAAAATCGAGTCCAAGTTGCCACATGCCCCTGAACTGCTCACATCAATGGGAAAGCTGTCATTTGGGATGAGAGTGCTTCAGAAATCCACATGGAAAACTTGATGGATTAAAGTAGTTAATAAGAGAAGAAAATGAAGAAAAATGTGGAGTGGCTGAAAATAGTTACAGGGGAGAAAATCCACCTGTGGGCTGAGAACACTTGAAAGGCTGGAGCAGCAGGGCTGGTTGCACAGATCTCATCAAAATGCAGAGTGCAGTTTGGAGCTCTGGGTGCCAAAAGGCACCAGTGGTGGTGGTGGTGGGTACGTAGGTTAACACTGAAAGCGTGTCATTAGTAATGACCAAAGACCTTTAGCCTCCTGTCCCAACCCCTCTTTTACTGTATAGGATGGGAAAGTAAACTCGATCATGTTGGGCTATTTAGTAAGCTATTAGTGCATTCATTTTTTCATCATTTGACAGGTGGAAGTAGTAGTCCAGCTTTTAGTTTTAATTATAAGGGATTCCAGATGTAGAATAGGACATAAATTAAAACCAGATCTGCTCATATGTCTTTTCAAAGTAAGCCAACTTCAAGGTATCTGCTTTTCATTTCAAAATGTTATTAAAGCTATTACTAAGAAATTCATAGTCTTAGCATGCTCCAATAATTGACACCTTTAAAGTGACTAAACAGATTTAGAGTGTGCAGAAAAGTAAATTTGTCTTAGAGAATGACTCTAATCATCCATTTACATAGAATGGACAAATCAGTGTTTGTGTTGGGAGCGGCTGGGCGAGCAGCCTGTCTGGATGGCTCTGGCTGCCTCCTCTGCCTGACCTGACTGCTGGTGTTAGGTTGTTTCCATGCTTATGCTGCTCTGCAAGAGCAGATAAAGAATTAAGGGCTGATCCAAAGCCAGTGCAAGCCAACGGGAGCCTTTTGATGAGCTTTCTGTCATAGTCTCCTCCTCTCATGTTGAACTATGTTATATTATGTTGGAAGTAGCATTTTTTTTTAAAGAAAATTGAATCCAGAACCATTTTTTTTCCTGGTGATGGTGTTCTCAAACCCCTAACTGTGCAAGGAAACCTGCAGATCCCTTTCTAAAATGCCTTTCTTTCCCCAAGACCTATTTAGCTGGTGATACGTTACAACCATGCAAATAACGCTGTACATCTGACTTCATAAAAAGTCTGAGGTTTCCAATAATTAGAATGATAGCTGGCAAGTCTGATAAATTAGAGAAATAACTTGTTTGGTGTAAACTGAGCCTGTTTCTGAGGCAGAAATGTTAGGCTTTTATCCTCTGGAGTGTGATTGAAAGGGTGAGAAGTTAATTTGGCAGCTTCGCTTCTATGGTTTCATAATGTTTCTCCTCCCCCCTCCCCTCAGCTTCAGGGAAGGACTGTGATTTCAGTACTTTGCGCCTGCCCTCATACAAGGCAGGAGCATGACCCGAAACGAAACCCCTCTCCCCAGGGCACATCCTGAGCAGTAACAGCTTGGCTCAAGTGTTTCTTATGAACAGCCGTCCAGAGCACTTGATCTAAATCATGCCATTTCCTTCACAGTATGGCACAGTTAACAAGTCAGTGCATCAACACAATCTGCAGATGGCAGTTCAAAAGGTGCACGTTCCCCAGCAAGATAAAGGGCAAGGAGTTCCATGGGTTAGCTCATTACTTGGATTCAGGCAGGGGCTCCGTAGGGGTGTGAGGGAGGAAAAGGGGGCAGGCAAACCTTGAGAAGGCATGTCTACACAAATAAAGGCAGCGTTGCAAGAAGCATGTTATTGAAGTAAAGTGCAAACAGCTTGCAGAGCATGGCTTCTTCAGAGGTGGCTTGTTTCACCTCCAAAAAACAGGAGGAAAAGGGGAGTGAAACCAGCGGTGACACGCAGCCTTCATTTATCCACGAGGCCCAGTGAATAGGACAACATTCCCTAAGCAAATCCCCCAAATTCACAAGAGGCAGGTGAGCTTGTGGTTGCTCTGCATCCTCTTGGACTCAGGGCTCTGAGCAGCCTGGTGTAGTGGAAGGTTCCCAACCCATGGCAGGGGAGTTGGAATTGGATGATCTCCATGATCCCTTCTAACCCAAACCATTCCATGACTGTGATTCTATCCTGCCTGGGAAGGAACCTGTTTTCTGGAGCATTGCAGAAGGGCTTCTAGAGAGCAGCCTGCACTCCTGCACAAATTACATTAGAGCTAAACATCCAGTGAAGAATCTCTGAGACATATTAGTTCTTTAGACTTCAAAACAAGCTTAAATTGGAACCATATTGCTGGAATACTTCTTAGCTAACATTTATATTACTTCAGTTACCAAATCCAGACTAAGTCCCAGGACTCGGCAGGGGAGAACATAATATATTAGGAAGTAAGATGGGGGTGTGCACTTCTGGCCTCCTATTTTATATAAATGTACAAAAAAGTTTCCTCACACTAGCAAGGAAATGACTACAAGGCCCTAAAATGCCGATTTCCAGCGGCAGAGGAGGGAAGTCCACTGCCCCTCCTCCCCTCTCTCCTCTGACCATTCTGTGTGTGCCATGCCTTGGGGATAGTTTGGATTACTTGGAGTAAGACTGTTGCATAGAAGCTCAGGTATCAGAGCAGATAATTATACACATATAGCGAGATACAGCAAAGGTCTCAGTGAATTGTCAGAGGATGAGATACATCTCGGGAGACCAAACAAGCCTCCCCTATACTGATCTTTGTAAATGTATCTCTTTGGGAACTATCAAGATGGTGCTTTACCACGATTTTCACTGCTGAGGAAAAAAGGAACTCTTCCAAGCTGTTTGTTTTCCAGGTTGTATCAAAAGCTGGCGAGTGAAGATTTTTTTCCTTTCTGAGCCTGCATTGGTTTGAATGCCCCGAAAGGCGCTAAAATATGTGCTGAGCTCGGAGTTCCTGCAGCAGGGAAGTTCAAGGCAGGTTAGGCAAGAGAGGAACAGTCACTCCCCTCCCCTGCCCAGAACTCCCAATCTACAAAGGCTGACTTTGCGGTGAACTCCCTGCTCTACATCACAGTTCTTGTGGATCAACAGTGCTAAAACTGGGAAGGGCAAACCCTGAGTGGCTGCTAAGCAGAGGTGTGTTGGACTGAGTTCATTCCTTGTGTAATTTGATTGATTTAGTGGGGTTATGCCAGCGGGAAATTTGGCTTCAGGCTTTTGGGTGATGTGTCATGTTTCTTTACGGAACTTATCGAACAGGTGCTTAGCAACAGCATCTTCCACTGGTTTATCCAGAAATCTTCGCTTCTTGCTTTCATTATCCCTTCTTTAATATCCTTCCAAGCTGTGCTGAGTTAAAAACTCAGCCAAGACTTCAGGCTGTGCCCCACTGGGACATGCAGGGATGTTTCACCAGGCCCTGTATCCATTTCTTTCTTACAACAGGGCCTGGTAATGGCTGTTTTTCTCCATTCAGTGAGATAAGTGAAGGATAAAAAACTGTGAGTCTCAGAGATTTTTCTGGATTTGGTGAGTTCAACATTAAGCTAAAGCAGCTGAAGGGGACTGGGTGGGAAAGAGCTGAACTTCATTTCATTAGGAATGTTCCAACCTCTGCTGAGACTGGTAGAAAACAAGTGATCTTTGATATTTCAACATGGTGCTGTGCTTGTGCATTGTGTGCTCCAGGGTATTTTCTGTGTTTTCTACCCCTTTCCCCATCTTTCTTGGGAAGACAGGGATGAGCAGTCCTTGTGCTCAGCCTTTCCTGGGTATAAGCACAAAGCCACGTGCCCTCTGTGTGATTTCACTGGTGTGATTTCACTGGTGGTGTGGATGGTGCCTCATTCATGAGGTCTGTGGCATCCACAGCCTGCCTGGCCTCATCTCTGTGGCTGTCACAGCTTGCAGAGAAACTGTTGTTTGCTTTCTTACATTACACCTGAAGTTCAGCCTTGTAAGATACACCTGACAAACAAACTGGTGTGACTTATGGAGAGGATTATATGACATGGATGTTTGTAACAGCAGGAAACAGAATTTAGTGAATTAGGTCCCTTCCATCCTTATCATCCTGTGATTTCCTTCCTAATGATGGATGTCAGAGAAGAATATGGTTCATTCTGGTAGTTCTTTCTGATCAGTGTGCTCATATTTCTTAGGATTGCAGTGAAAACCTCTGGTATTGTGTTGAAACAGAATCTCAGATCCTCACAGTGGCTTAGTCTTCCAGAAAACATTCTGCATCTTTATGATGAAATATAATGATAGCACTGAGAAGCCCCAAAAATGAGGGACTCTGGTGTGCAAGGAGCCATGTGCTGAGATATGAAATAAAGAGATCTATCTCATGTAGTCTGAGCAGGGCACACAGACCTGGCTCTCCTGCCTCCCAGTCCCATGCTTTCATCATGAAATCACTCAGTTCTTTCAGCTGGATCTCCAGGCTCTGTTCTTAACACTGTAGTTTCTCTGTCCCTCATGGAAACCCCAGGGCTGGGCTTCACAGACTCTCTGCAACTCTATCCCTTTGGACTGTAATTGATTTGGAGTCAGGTGGTGGTGTAACATAACCCGTATGGAATCTGCTGGTGAAGTTTATGGCCATTCAGTTAAAAAAGAAAAAAAAAAAGAAAAATAAAGAAAGCAGGAATATAGAGGGGGAGTAGGAAGTGAATTGAGTTTGAGTTCTGGGATGTGAAGCTGTGCTGTTTCTCAGCCCAAGGAGAAAAGCTCATGGAGGTTTTGGGTGTGGAGAAATCTGTCACCGGGTCGTGCACCACAGTCACAGCCTGGCTGTGACAGCCTGTGGGTACACAGAGCAACCCACAGGGAAATTCCTGTCCCCAGCCTTTGAGCCAGTGTGGAAAAGCAGAGAACTGCAGAGGGAATGCAGAGAATATTTTTAAAAAATTAAAAATAATTGCTCCATTGATGGCTCTGCACTGCCTGGCTGTGTGGCTGCAGTACCTCTCTGGAATTCTGTGTCCCCTTAGCTAAATTTCCAGGGCTTTTCTGTAGCAAAGGAATATATTCCAGTGTGGCTCCTGGGTCCTGTGGGGGACTGCAGGCAGCTTCATATTATCTGCAGGTTCAAACAACTGATTCTGAATTGAAAGTCTTGAACTGAACTGGGAAGATCTCCACTGACAGCACTGGATTGTCTGATTTAGCAAATTATTCTGGGGTGATAGAGATGACAGACCCAAAATAGTTCTTTCTGTGACAAAAAAATCTTTTTTCACAAGGTTTTGTAGAGGTTTGAAGACTTTGCTCCAGGTGCCAAAAATCCTAGAAAAGATTTGTTATGCAGCTGGTGGGCTTTACCTCTGAGCTACACTGAAAATACCAACAGTGTTACGTGATAAGCATTATTTGACAACATTATGTGGTAAGTATGTGATAAGCAAGGCCATAATTCTGTCCAGGTATCCCTGCACTGCTGAAATCACAATAAATAGAGAGAAAAAGGCAGCTGTGAGAGCTCAGATCGTGACTGTATGTAAAGTATTGTGAGACAAATACCCATAGCTGTGCTGCAGCCGTGGTGATTTACTGATATATGGGGAGCAGAGTCTGTGCTGAGCAATAATATTTGTCAACAGGCCCATTTGTACAGCCAGAAAAAAACCGGGCAGGCCTTTGAACACACAGGCTGGGTATTATTCTTGCTGCTGTCATTGCTGTAATCCAGGATCCTGCTTTCCAGGAGGAAAAGAGGAAGCCAGTTCTCACCCCAGGCTGTATCAGTGTTCCTCTCTCTCAGGGCTGTTGGATCAGTCCTCATCTGACACAAAATGCTCCCTTGCAGGGTGTCCATGAAGGTCATGCTGGTGCTGCCACAAGCCACATTTCACTCCTGTACACGAGTGAGGTGTGAGGGATAGAAAGGAGAGGTGGAGGAGAGAGAAGGTTTGCCTTTCAAGCCCTGAGAAATGAGTGGTATCCCAGTTGCATCAGCCACCCAGACATCCTAGGAGATCTCAGGTCCTGGATTACTTTGCTGTGGCATGTTTTCCCCTTTGCCCCTCAGAAGATCCTTCATCTGGTACCAACAAGGGGATTTTCTGAGGATGGGGAAAGAGTGACAGGACAAGGGAGAATGGCTTTACCTCAGCAGAGGGCAGGGTTAGGTGGGATATTGGGAAGGAATTCTTCCCTGTGAGGGTGGGCAGGCCCTGGCACAGGTTGCCCAGAGAAGCTGTGGCTGCCCCGTCCCTGTGAGTGTCCAAGGTCAGGTTGGACGGGGCTTGGAGTAACCTGGGCTGGTGGAAGGTGTCCCTGCCATGACAGTGGTTGGATTGAGATGATCCTTAAGGTCCCTTCCAACCCAAATCTTTCCATGATGTTTCAGTCCCTCTGCTATAACCCCATGCAGCATGTGCTGTGGGTCCAATGACCCTCTAATGCTTTGAGTCCTGCTGATCCTGTTCCAAGGACTGTCCTGTTCCTTCCTGGCCCCACTCTGTGAAGTGGCTGTCACACCCCCTGCACACACCAGGACCTGGGCACAGAGCTGCCTTCAGGGTGATCCCTCTGCCCCTGTGGAGCCCCAACGCCCTCCTGGGCTGCCAGTCTGCTCTGTGTTGTTACCCTGTTCTACCTCAGTGGAAAACGTGATTTAACAAGGCTGAACCCAGGCAATTTGTAGTGAAAAATAACCTCCTATAGGAAGGCAGATATCAGTCAATGAAAACAGTAATAGGGACTTCTAAATTACTCTGTGACTTTCTTAACAGAGGTTATCATTTCCCATTGCATTTTGTTGGACACTTCCCACATCTGTAGCAGGCAGCTCCTTTGCCATTAAGCTCTACCAGATTCTTCCACAGGGGTGATTTTTTTTTTTTTAAAGAGAATATACTGAAGCCCCATGTGAAAACAGGAAACTCCATGAATTTTTTATAGTGAAATTTTTCCACTAGGGAAACATCCGTATTTTACAGTTTGCAAAATGTGTGGGACCATAAACTGTAAAACCGCACGGAGAACCACAACTCCTTTGTACTTTAAAAATAGACATAAAAGTAATTTCTCCAGAAAGAAGGAGCATATTTTTAAAGGTGAATATTTGTAGGGCTTATAAAAGCTGTTGGTCTGTTCTTGGAAGTGGAATGATCATGTTTAAAAAAGGAAAAGTCACAGATTGTGGTGAGTTTACTGTGACTGAATCATCTCTGTAGTATGTGCTCGACTGGAGCAGCCATAGTGCAGCTGCAGGAGGACGGGCAAGGTTCCCACCCAGAAGGGAACCTCTGCTTCCCCACTACCCCCAGAGATGAGGGGCAGGAGAGATGGTGCAGAGATGGGCAGGGAAGTGGTGAAGAAGGTCAGGAAGAAACTCAGGCTGTTTCATTTCTCCCACACTGTACCAGCCAGTGGAGCCGAGCTGGGATGAGGGAAAAGCAGGACGTTCTGGCCACAGGACTGTGGTGTTTCCCCCAACTCTGCAACCTGAAGGGAAGTTCTGGCCAGGTGGGGATTGGTCTCTTCTCCCAGGCACTCAGCAATAGGACAAGGGGGCACGATGGGCTCAAGCTCTGCCAGAGGAAATTGAAGTTGGAGAGCAGAAAGGAATTCCTTCCAGAGAGAGTGCTCAGGCATTGGAATGGGCTGCCCAGAGAGGGGGTGGATTCCCCATCCCTGGAAGTTTTTCAGCTGAGATTGGCCGTGGCACTGAGTGCCATGATCTGGTAAAGGGACTGGAGTTGGACCAAGGGTTGGACTTGATGATCTCAGAGGTCTTTTCCAACCCAGTTGATTCTATGATTCTGTGGTAAGTGGTGAGCAGGGAAGGGGTCATACTCTACTCTCCCAGTTCCTTGGGGGTGGTGCAGGAATGACCACACCGAAGGCTTTGAGCCAAAGCTCAGTCTCACCCTGTGGCCATGTCATTTCGTAGTAAATGAGACTGACACTCTTTTTTCCTGTTCAGATTAGCTGGGCTGCAGCCAGGGCTGTGCAGGACCTGCCAGGGCTGGTCCTTGGAGCTGCCCAGCTGGGAGATCCAACACATAGAATCACAGACTATTCTGAGTTGGAAGGGACCCCCAAGGATCATCAAGTCCAGCTCTTAAGTCAATGGCCCACATAGAGGATTGGACCCATGACCTTGGCATTATTACAACCAAGTTTTAACCAGCTGAGCTAATCTCAGGGTCATTGTGGCAGGATGGTGGATTTTAACAGATGCTCTGTGTTGTGGGACAGCACAGGGATGTCAGGAGGTGTTTCAGACACCCACTGTGGGAGTGGGCAAATGGAGAGGTGGGGGAATGGCTCTGGCTCTCTCTTGGTGAGATGAAGAACCAAGGGCAGGATGTGTTCCTTGGCATACTTGTGTCTCTGATCTGAAAACCGAATTGGACCAGGACAGGTTGCAGTTGTAGGCGCAGCTGTTTTGGAGCTGGCAGGTTCCTTGTCCCTGCCACCTGCTGGGTGCGTGCCAGATCTTGGGAAAGCCACATCTTCTGCTGCTGCTTTGGTGGAGCAGTTGGAGTGCTTGGAGAAGGTGGCCTTTCCCAGCAGCAGCAGCAGGAATCTTGCTGTCCTCTCCTCCTCCCCCAGCAGCAGGAGCAGCAAACTTTACTCTTCACAGCTCTTTCCCCTTCCCTTCCTCCCTGACTTTTGGCTCTACCTCTGTGTCCAGGCAGGAGGGGCCAGTTCCTGGCATTGCCTCCTCTGTGGGTGACAACATTCACTCTCATCTGTGTGGCAGAGGACACTTTATCTGACCCATAATTTGATAATGACGTCCTGTTTATCCAAGTTTATCCTGCCATTTCATATGGATAGGAATGTACTTTTCCATGCGCTGCTCAGCCCTGGTCTTGCTGAAGAGTGTAATATTCCGGTCTGCTGTTTGTTTACAGCTGCCTTTCATCTTCAATTATCCACTATATTTTAGCAGTGGATAACTGACTGATTCCTGTATTCAGGCCAAATCCCACTTGTTTGGTTCATGTGAGTAATCTAAGGAAGTCTGACACTTTGTTCCCTGATCTGTCTGGGAATGCTTGCACGACAAGGGGTCTGCAGGCACGGGACCCATGAGCAGGAGTGGAGTCCTGAGCCTGAGACCCATCTTCCTTTCATTCCACAGGCACTGGGGAAAGGCACCAGTCCCTGAGTGTGGCTCTAGCACTAAAAACTCCTGTTCCTGGCCAGCTGGATAACATAAATTTTTACAGGCCGTTGGTACAGTGTGGAATACACCAGCTGCCTCTCCCTTTCCAGGGAGGGGTGAGATGAGGCCTCGGGCCATTCCAGTTGGACAGCACTCCTCCAAAGGGCAACGAGAGGAGTTGGAAACATGCAAAGTTCCAAATTCCCCAGTTCTGTGCAGCTGTCATCATTAGCACAAACAGGCTGGTGCTGCCAGGGCTGCTGGGCTTACCCACTGCTGAGGCTCCTGTGACACAAAATCCTGCCCAGCTCAGCTGGCAAATGTGGTTTTTTTTAATGCCTTCCTTTAGTTTAGCTACAGAGTTCTGATAGTGGTTTATCTCAGGATGGAGCTGCAACCACTCCATTTTTCCTGCCTTACCTGCTTAAGGAAATCTGGGGTTTGAGTGCTACAGAACATGGACTAGGGTGAGATATGTGAATTTAGAATAATTCATTTCTTTCTATCACGTGCCACCACCACTCCCCCAGTGGGATCACCACCTGGTCCATCAAAACAGCATTTCCTTTGGACCTGGGAGCCATGGGTTCAGTTTTCTGCTGTGACAGATTGTCTCTGTGAGCCTCAGTAAGTAACTTATATTGTCTCTGATTAAGTGTCGTGTGTAAAATAGTGATTATGGTCTGACCCTTCACCACTAATGCACATAAAAGAAAGTGAATTAATGTTAAACGTCAGCCATTACAATGTTGGGAGCCCAGGGGAAAGGAGTCTCTGCCCTGAGGGGATGAACTAATTGGGAAGCACTGAAGTAAATGGATGAGGTAGTTCAGGTCTGGGGATGAAAGGGGTAAAGGTATGGACAAGGTGAGGGAAGGAGATGCAGTTGCTGGAAAACATCTGGCAGATGTTGGAAGGAACAGGAGGGGCTTGGAAATGGAGTCACAGGGAGGGGAATGAATGGGGGAGCAGGAGGTGTAAAAACCCTAGAACAAACCCTAATTTTTGAGGAGAAATTACATTATTCAGGAACACTGTTTTGAGCACGTGGGCTAGGAAATGATGAGGAACAGGAGGGTGCTGTGCTGCGGGAAAATTCCCTGCCCTGCTCACCCGGGTCACTCCCTTGATAAGTGAAACCACACTGTAAATGGCCCCAGCTGAACTGTTTGTCCCCAGGGTCTATCTTTGTCTTGTTTATTTGTTGCTTTACTTGTGTTTTTCTCAAACAAAGCCCTCATTGTCTGCTTTTGCAAAATCGAAACGATTTGGGGTGTAAACTGGCAGTGTCTGGGTAGGGCAGTGGGTTTACTGTTTCGGATGTTTGCAAAGCTTGTAAATAAAGTTACCATGCAGAGAGCAATAGCAATCATGGCAATTAAGACCTCTGGTGCCTGAACTGAGCAGTTTTGGTCGAGTTCTGACCATTTCTGTGGCCCATAAAGACAAGACAGTCTCTGAAATGCTGCTCCATGGGTCACTTGTGCCTTATCCTTCCAGCTTTGCCAGTTTTTTCTAACATAGGGAGAGTAAATGGCTCTTTCAAATGGCTTTATCCAGGATCCAGAGAAGTACAGAAGTGTAGTAAAGATGTTTGTATGGAAAAAATAGAAAAATTAATGGGAATATGCATAAATATTACTCACTTGGGAAGAGTCAACGTGGCACCTGTGAGGGGATCTCCTATCTTGGAAATGTCTTGGAGTTCTTTGAAGGGATCAGTGAACAAGTGAATAAGGGTGATCTGATAGATATAATTCACTTGAAATTCCAAAAGACTATACATAAAATTTCCCACAGAAGGCTATTAATGAAATTCACCATCCAGGATAGGAAAGAAGGTCCTTGAATGGATAAATGACCAACTTAAAACAACAGGATAGAGAGAAGTAAATGATCAGATCTTGCAGTGAGGGAAGTGGATTCCTGAGCTGGGGCCTGTGCTGTTCAATGCACTCATAAGTGGTCAGGGGAGGAGAGAAAAAACAGTGAGAAAATCTGGTGGTGAGGCAGGATTTAGTCAGGGGAATAAAGGTGTTGATGGATAGGGAAAGAATGTGAGAGAGCTTGGCAAAAGTGAGTGACTGGTCAACAAAATAGAGGGTGAAATTCAACAGGCCTACCTATGCGTGGGTGTGCTCTGGGAGATGGGATCTGGGCTTCATGTAAAAAGTGAGGAGATTCCAGCTCCCCACTCCACTCAGGAGGAAGATGCAATGGTCAGCAGTGTTCTTGGATACTTCTGTGAAAGTGTCAATTCAGAGAGTGAGAGCACTCAACCCCCCCCAAATCATATGTTAGGAATTACTAGGAGGGGAGTGGAGATGAAAAGATCATTACATCGTTCAATAAATCAGTTTATTGCCCACCCATTCGCTGTGGTGTGCAACTCTGGGCCCTCATCCAGAAATCCCAGAATCACAGAATATCCTGAGTTAGAAAGGACCCACAAGGGTCATCAAATGCAACTCCTGGCCCTGCACAGACACCCCAACAATCCCACCCTGTCCAATTGTCCAAACACTCCTGGAGCTCTGGCAGCCTTGGGGCCGTGCCCACTGCCCTGGGGAGCCTGTTCAGTGCTCACCACCCTCTGGGGGAAGGACCTTTTCCTGATATCCAACCTAACCCTCCCCTGGCACAACTTCATGCTATTCCTTCAGCAACCTTCAGAGAAGGACAGGGCTGATAAATGCCTGGGATGGTGGTTGGGATTTGTTAGCCTGGAAAAGCTGTCAACATGGACTGATTCTGAGTATCCATAGGGACCAGCTGTTTGTGTATCAGTCGGACAACTGGAGGGCAATGGGAACTAATTCAGCTACTGGGAGTCCTGTTCCAACCAGACAGAGAGATGGGTGGGGCGTCTCTGGAGCTCCATCAGAGGATGAGTAGATGGATGTAAGTTGGATATCAGCAAAAATTCTTTGCAGAGAGAGTGCTCAGGCATTGGAATGGGCTGCCCAGAGAGGGGGTGGATTCACCATCCCTGGAGGTTTTTCAACTGAGATTGGCCGTGGCACTGAGTGCCATGATCTGGTAAAGGGACTGGAGTTGGCCCAAGGGTTGGACTTGATGATCTCGGAGGTCTTTTCCAACCCAATCCATTCTATGATTCTATATAAGAGAGATTGTCCAACTAGATGGAAGAGAGATCTGTAAAGTGTTTCTAAACAGAAGAATCATGAAATCCACCAGGCTGAGCAGAGCTGGAGGTGAACAGTATTCAGGCAAGTATCACAAATGATTGTCCTGTTCTTCCTCTTTCCTGGATGTCCCCTTAAGAGCATCACTGGGAATAGGCTGTTGATTGTTGTCCTGACCCAGTGTGACAGTTCTCAAACTCACCTGTATGTGCTGTACAGGCAAACATCCACTGGACATTCAAACTCATACACAGTCTTGTATTTGAGGAGAGCAAGGTCTGCTCTCGGGGGTAAGAAGGCAGTTTAAATTCAATTTTAATTAAATTCAAATTAGACCTTAAAATCAAGTCAGCACAATCTCTTAAGTTTGTCACTTCTCTGGGGCAGAAAGTTCTCTCTAAGATCCCCCTATAAAGTTCAACTTGAGAACTAGACAGTATGGTCAATAATTTTGAAACAGAAGTTTCTAGATACACCTGTATTTGCATTTGGAGGTAACAGAAAATATCACTTTTGTTTAGAGACTGAACTTTTAGCTGATTGTGTCCTGGCCTCTTTCACCAGTGGAGGCTGGAAACTTCTCCCTGTGATGACTGGAAATGCTATCCACATTCCCTCCAATCCCTCCTAATTCAGAATGCTGGCACGAGAACATTCTATGAAGGTTTGGAGAGTCTTTTTTAGCCAAAACAGTATTGGTTTTCTGAGTTGCAAAAAATGGTGATCTGTCTAATGCTGGTTCTTCTTGCTGAGGGTGTGATGTCACCACAGCATGGCTGCATTTTGTATCTCCCTTTGCACTGTTTCCATCCCACAATTTACCCAGGAAGTTGCTAATTTCGTTGAGGCAAAGCTGTTCTTGAAATGCATTAAATATTCTCCCTTAGCTGGAAAGATTGGAACAGTGCACCTTGAAGATAAATACATGCAATTTTCTCTCCAGGCCTGTTGTCATCTGCTGTTTCCATCTAGAAGACAGATTCAAAATACTTGAGAGGCGACCTGCTGGAATGGGAATGAGCCTTTGGAGAATTGAGCAATGCTCAATATTTTCACACTCCTGTTAAAAAGGTCAATAAAAGGCTTCAAGAGGACTTACTTACCTGCAAATTGTTTTCTTCTGAGCTTTTCTTGAATTCTGACCAGGCTCATGAGACCTTTTGTTAACTTGTACCCTTCTGTTGTTCTCTAATTGTCCAGTAATTCCAGTTTCTTCTAAGCAATAACAAGGAAGGGTGGAGGGAAAATCACTATTGGTAGATCTTTTTCATCTTGGTTTCTTTTTCCACAAGGAAGACATTTTATTGAGACTTATCCTGAATTCCTGTTCAATAATTTAACAGATTTCCACCTTAAGTATTTAAGTAGTAACTACATCACTTATTGTTGCTGGAAGTGAGAAATATCAGAGATACAGGAGCAGGTTTAATAAACTGGATGTATGAGACACCTGCACTTTATTTAACTGGATTATGCAGTTTAGATCCTGCCCATGTGGCCTGTTGGAAAACAGGAGCAGTTGTGCCTTCCCAGTGCTGAGAATCTGGATTTTGGCTTCCTTGTGTTTCTGGAGTAGATGTTACTGTCAGACTTCCAGGGAGCATTCCTGCTTGTTTCACCAGGAGGACTTAGACCATCTGGGGAGGAAAATTCTGGTAGAAAATTCTAGTTTGCATCATTTGTCAATTTTAATACATTCATGTGTGTCACATCAAACATCCAAGCTGCAACAAACTTGAAAAGAATGTTTTACAGCCATCGTAACACTTGGGCGTGTGCAGAGGAATATAGTTGGGATTTATAATCACTGGGAAAAGGAGAAACAGTTCCTTACTTCTATGTGATCTCTTAGCAATGTGATAGGCACAAAATCTCTCCACAGCTTGCTCCTGGATCTCACCTCTGTAGGTTCTACTACAGAGGAGATGTCCTTGGAATTTACAATCAGGACACCTTTTTTTTTTCCTTTATTCCTACTGTTTTCATCCACAAAATAGATTTACCATCCCCTCCTGGGTTTTGAATGTCTCAACAACCTTCCATGGCTTTTCAACACTCCTCCCCAATACCTCATTACCGAGCTAAGTAAGATCCTGTTCTTTCATCTGCTCGTTCGTTCGCTTCACAGAGAGGACCTCGAGTTCTCCATAAGGATATCTCACTAGGATTCAAGTATGGATTTTTCTCTTTGACCTTTTCCCAGCCCTGAGGCATTCACCAAGTATTTTGTGGTCATGGTAGCTCATCTGAAGACACAAGAAATACAAATCCACCCAACAGATATTTCCAAGGCACTGCTATGGAGGAGACCTCAACTGCCTGTATGGATACATGAGAAGCAAAAGTAGAATCCATGTGGACAACACATCTTGAACTATAATTACCATATGGTAAATAGTCATTCTTTATTGTATTGTCAACAGGCAAGGAACATGCTCTGATGTGGGGTTTGAGGTACTGCTGACAGAGTTAATGGATGAATCCTGAGGGAACACTCTTTTTCCCATGGGACACTCAAGGCACTCTTTTTAATTGTAAAAACATCTGTAAGAAGAACCAAATGAGTTGTAGGCCTTGACAGCTGATCTTCCCATGACTCATTCCACAAAGACAAACTTGTCTTATGCTTGTCCTTTATCTTCATCCGAAGCATTTGCCAAGAGGATCATCTGAATTCTGCTTAAATTATAATATTCATTTTCAGATTTTCCATCTCAAGTCTTTGCTCCAGGGAAGAAGGGAAACTCCATTCCATTGTGGCAGTAATAAGATTTTAAGAGTTATTTTGGGAAGAGCCAGGATATTTAGGAAGTCAGTTCAGTGTGTAAGGTTAAAGAGGAGAAGAACTTTTATTCAGTTTCAGTTTGGTATGAATTAGATTGGTGTGGAGAGATGGAATTTTTACTTGCATCTTAATAGTGACAAGGGGGCCACGTGGAGATGTTACCACAAGTTGTTTACTCTCCATCTACTTGTTTAACTCCCAAAATATTGACTGAAGAAAATTAAGGTGTTTCAGTCTCTTCCAAATACAGTTGCCTAAACCAATTCAGGCTGTATGTTCCCTAAATTATCCATTTCATCCCTAAATTATCCACTTCATCCCTAAGTTATCCATTTAATTTGTTTCCCTGATATCTCTGATGGAGGTATCTGAAGTGACTTTAATAACCTTCCTCCAATATGGAATTTGGCAGATTTTGTTCCTCAGAGCCTTTTCACTTTCATTGCTAGCAGAATCTCTCCCAGCAGGTATAAATTAAGCAAGGATTCCCTAATCTGAATTAGATTATCTTGCCAAAGTAAGACTGATAATAAATTATCTCAAAGTACAAATACCCTCACAGATATAAAATACTTGCAGAGTTTTTTAATTTACTGGAGAAATGCCACTGGAGAAATTTATTGGAGAAACCTGCTAGGTGGAAGCTGGATCTATTTGAACTGAAAATGAGACCTTTCTTAATAAAAGGGGTGTTTAATAATTAAAGAACCCGGGGATTGCAGCAAAAGGCCTGATAGATTGTCCATCTTTTGATGTCATCACATCCAGACTCGCTGCCTTTGTGGCAGGTTCGTGTCAGGCAGCGACGAGCGGCGCTCGGTCAAACACAAATTATTGGGTTCAGCACAGGGGTAACCCAGTGAAAGTTAATGACCTGTGATATATAGGAAATCACACTGGATGATCTAATGGTTTCTTCTGGCCTCACACTCTATGAATCCATGAATATTCATCCTCTGAGGTTGCCTGCTGGTTGTGTTCCTAAACAGGGGAACAGGCAGAGGTTGCTGCGAGAGGAGCTTTATATTTACTTTCTGCCATCCGTTGTTCTTCAGCTACATGTTCAGATGGTTCACACCCAGATTTGTAAGGTCTGGGAGAGGATCTGGAGCATTTGGGGCACTGTGGTCGCTCGTGGCCTCCACTGTGAGAGTTTGGTGCTGTGAGAAGTGATTCACACAGTTCCCCAAAGGCGCTGCCTTCCAGCACGTTACCACATCTTGGCAGCGTTTGAAGGGCACCCAGTGAGCATGAAAGGCAGGAGTGGTGACTCAGAGAGCCACAGCCAGGGGTAAGAAACCCTTCTGGTGGAATGTGAAAACACAGAAATACATATACTGGTGTCCAGGGCTATTTGAGGGCGGTGCAGCCTCAGTGATTGGGCTCATGTGTCTCTCTAGAGATCGTTGGTTTGGGTGCCTGTTTAGTAAAGAAAGGCTTTTCCCCACATTTATTTTCTGGAAGGACAGTGGGAATCTGGAGAACTCTCACAATCCACGAGCCATCCCTGTGCCATGCTGTGGCTGCCCATGTGCACTTACAACATCAGCTTCCTGTGGCTGGCTTTGTTTTGTTTTCCAATTGGGTGGGAATATTATCTTTAAACAGAGAAGAAAATGAAAACAACCGATGTAAAATCTCTTTCAAAATAATATTCAAGGAAACAAAGATGTTCACAGGAGGGAAGGAATAATGGCTGAGGAAGAGGGGAGCAACCTGAGGGAAAGAAGTGGCAGCTTTGGAAATGCTGGGGAGGGAAATCCTTCTGTTTACAGGCTCTGTTTTTCCACACCTGTGGGTTACAAATGCTGTCATCTGAGGAGTGGCCCCATATTACACGAAGGTCAAGCACCAAGCAGACCTAATTAAAAGCTCATTACAAGAGACAATCTCCATTAGCATGCCAAGTTTCATGCAAATCCATTAGCACCAGGGCTCTCTTCGGAAGCTTTAAATTCCAGTCCTGTGCCCCAGGGACTGGAAACCGTGGCCGGTTAATTTGCCATTCTCAGTCTGTGAACATTAGGCACAGTCCTCTTACTTTCTGGATTATTTCACATTCCAGCAAATTAGTTTTATCCGTTCTGAGAACATTTTAACAAAGAAAGTTCTTTTGGCATCACATGGATAAAATAACAAGGGATAAAAGAATGAGCAGTTCCCCCAATCAGGAACAAATAACTTTAAATCTCTCCTGAAAATGCAGCCTTTCCTGTTATTCCCACCCCCCTTCCTTTCATTTATCTTTCGGCAGTCGGATTTTTTAATTACGTCTCTGCACCGGAATCCCCTCCCTCTCTCTTTATGATGGTGCTCTCAAGAGCCATGTTTTTTCTTTATGCCATTGTAGCAGAACTTGACTAAAGATCTTCAAACTTGTTAAGTATAAAAGTTGGTAAATGATACTATTGTTTGAGTTGAGGGTGGGGGGAGAAGGGGGGAAGGCAGTTTATCTGTGGTGGCTGCGGGGAGGGGGAAGGTTTGGGGAAAAAAAGGGAAAGAAAAAAGGCTCAAATGAACTGAAATGGATCAAAGTAAACAGAGACATCTAAAAGCTTTTGTAAGTTAAAAGTGGCTATCTGTTGCAAGTCCTGCCTCATTAACTACTGATAGAAGCACTGTCTTGGCCTTCCCAGATACCTAACGCTGACCGCCCCTAACGAGATGAACTCGGGGTTATTCCCTCTCGCCGCTGCTCAACCTCAACTCGCCACCAGTGTTTATCCTCTCCTTGGGCTGCGACATCAGTCCCAAACCTCAGTCCTGGCTCAGTGGAACAAACAAGCTGGGGAAGGAGGAAGGAAGCGGGAGAAAGGGGGAAGTGTCCCCGTTCCCGCACACCTTTCCCGAGGAGTGAGCAGGGAGGGATGGAGTTCACTCCCCGCTCCGGTCTACGGTGTATCCCCCGCTCCGGGTTGGTGTATCCCCCTCTCTGGTTCACGGTGTATCCCCCGCTCTGGGTCACGGTGTATCCCCTTCTCTGGGTTACGGTGTATTCCCCGGTTACGGTGTATCCCCCGCTCCGGGTTGGTGTATCCCCCTCTCTGGGTCACGGTGTATCCCCCGCTCCGGGTTGGTGTATCCCCCTCTCTGGGTCATGGTGTATCCCCCTCTCCGGGCTGGTGTATCCCCCTCTCTGGGTTACGGTGTATCCCCCTCTCTGGGTCATGGTGTATCCCCCGCTCCGGGTTGGTGTATCCCCCTCTCTGGGTCACGGTGTATCCCCCGTTCCGGGTTGGTGTATCCCCCTCTCTGGGTCATGGTGTATCCCCCGCTCCGGGTTGGTGTATCCCCCTCTCTGGGTTACGGTGTATCCCCCTCTCTGGGTCATGGTGTATCCCCCCGCTCCGGGTTGGTGTATCCCCCTCTCTGGGTCACGGTGTATCCCCCGCTCCGGGTTGGTGTATCCCCCTCTCTGGGTCACGGTGTATCCCCCGCTCCGGGTTGGTGTATCCCCCTCTCTGGGTCATGGTGTATCCCCCGCTCCGGGTTGGTGTATCCCCCTCTCTGGGTCACGGTGTATCCCCCGTTCCGGGTTGGTGTATCCCCCTCTCTGGGTTAGTGTATCCCCCGCTCCGGGTTAGTGTATCCCCCTCTCTGGGTTACGGTGTATCCCCCTCTCTGGGTCATGGTGTATCCCCCCGCTCCGGGTTGGTGTATCCCCCTCTCTGGGTCACGGTGTATCCCCCGCTCCGGGTTGGTGTATCCCCCTCTCTGGGTCATGGTGTATCCCCCGCTCCGGGTTGGTGTATCCCCCTCTCTGGGTTACGGTGTATCCCCCTCTCTGGGTCATGGTGTATCCCCCGCTCCGGGTTGGTGTATCCCCCTCTCTGGGTCACGGTGTATCCCCCGTTCCGGGTTGGTGTATCCCCCTCTCTGGGTTAGTGTATCCCCCGCTCCGGGTTGGTGTATCCCCCTCTCTGGGTCACGGTGTATCCCCCGCTCCGGGTTGGTGTATCCCCCTCTCTGGGTCACGGTGTATCCCCGTCTCTGGGTTACGGTGTATCCCCCTCTCTGGGTTGGTGTATCCCCCTCTCTGGGTTACGGTGTATCCCCCGCTCCGGGTTACAGTGCCTGGTCCGAGGGGAAGCTGAAACCCAGAGGCTTGTCCAGGGAAGCAGGAGAGAGTGAGGAGGGCTGGGGAGGGGGAACGCGATGGCTCTTTGACTGGGACCAGATAGGTCTCTGTGTAGAGTAATATTACAGCTCGCTCTCTCATAAACAAGCTGCATGCCGGCTTCTAAAGAGCCCATCTGGCATAGCTTTGAGAATGGCAATAATTACAAGCTGATGATGGACATGGAAGAAAAGCCCTGCTGAGCTAACTCATAAGGAAGTACAGGCCAGGACTGTAGGGAAATTACAGGCTAAAACTCTTTCTAGTTTAGGCCTTTTGGTGTTCTTAATCACAGACTTTAAATGTTGTAATAAACACTGTTGCATTTTATTGACCAACTCCCATGACAGGCAGATCTTTTTTATTTTATTTTATTTTTACTATTTGTTAGTTCAGAAAGCAGTTCAAGAACAATCGTTTCTTAGGACTGGGGCTGTAGATTTGCTCCATGAAAAGTGATCCAAACAGCAAGAGTCCCTTTTGTGACTTTGCAATTAAAAAAGAAAGAGGGAAAAAAAGGGAAAAGAAATATTTTAGAGTTCCACTTACCCCTGTGCAGGACTAGGTCACTGATAATGCTGGCTTTGTTTTGAGATTATCATTGAGGAATAAAAGATGTAAAATGAGTTGTTAAGTTTTTAGGCGAAACTCCTGCTGATTTCACTGGCTGTGGGATTTCTCAGAAAATAAAGCAGTTTAAGGTATGAGAGGTATGGCCTGATCTTGTGCCCAGTGAAGCTCATGACATACTTGCTGACTCCAGTGTCACTGGCAGCTTAAAGGCCTCATCTGTGTCTGGCTTTAAATCCACTCTTACTGTTGTGACCCACAACTGTGTTTCCAAATAAAGGGGGAAATTCCAGGCTGCTGGAGCTCTGTCCCAGTGTTCTTTACAGCTACCAAACATCATTTTCACAGTGGAACATGGGAAACATGAACCAAAACAATGTTGATGCCCAGTTAGGGCACCTGCCAGGGCTGTGGTTGCCAGAGGGGAAGGTCTCTCTGGCACCAGGTATCCCAAGTCAGGAGTTAAAAATCACTAAATCTTCAGAATGTTACCACCTCTGCGTCTCTAAATGTCTGTGTTTTGGGTGTATGAATATATTTATCACGTGGTTTTATATGCCCATGCATGTGGCAGTGCCATTTCTATGGGCTATAAATGGATGGGGTCTATCTCTATGGATTATTTCTATGGTTGCAGGAGTGGAATGCAAGGGAGTTGTGTCAGTTAACACCAGCTGAAGTTCTGCTTCAGAGACCCTACCTGTTTTCCCAGACTAATTTCCCTCTCCTTTTCCTTCTGCAGAGTCTAGAAGATCAAGAGTTAAACAGTTCTGTGAGTTTTATTTGACTGGAGTGCAATAAATCTCCCAGGGTGACTGATAGACTGATAACTCTCAAAATCCATTCAGTACTTTGTGTGTCAAAGCAGCAGTGAATATGGAGTGTTGTCAGTTGTTTTAAATAACACTGTTTTGACAGTATGTTGTTTATTACAATTCAACACGTGTGATTTGTTTTCTTGGAGGAAATCTGCCTTTATTTTACGTTGGGTTTTATTTTAGTGTAGGAACATCGGCCACAAATTAGAAATGCTGCATAACACGGTGGGTTGGCTTTACTGATCCAGTTAAATCTTGGAAAAGTATCTGTGTTTTTACAGGATGCATTCTGCTATGAGATTCCAAACAGCAGAACATTCTGTTCCTTTAGATAAATGTTTGCCTGCAGGTATAGCTTTGTGTTTGTAAATTGTTTCATGTTGCTCCTATTTCTGCTGCAGTTCTTTCACAGACCATTCGGAGTTTCTGGTTTACTCATGGCTATTTGTAGCCCAGCTTTTCATAACACAGATGCTTATTTAGTTTTCCCCGTTACCATTTGACTATTTGTTCAGGCATCAGATTATTTTCCCCCCCTTTTTGTTGCAAAGTTGCAGGAATGTGAGGTCAGGGAATGGAAATTTACCTATCCGAAGGCAGCTCTCTTTTCTTTCATAAACTTCCTCTGCCTCCTTAATCTGAAACTTGCTTGTCAATGTGAAATGATTTCTTTATATTTAACTGTCTCTTTCCAATACAGACTGGAATTGTTCCTAACAAAAGAAGCATGAATTGGTGGAAACTATATATTAAATGCAGGACTATTTGTCTAGTTTTCATTAGGTTGCTGAGTGAGAAGCCCAAACTCCTCTCTTTTCCCAAGGTACTCGGATATCCACCAAGTGCCTTCATCCCATGGCCTTGTTTCCTCTCCCAGTAAACCAGCTTTCCAAAAGAATGCTACACTCTCTGCTCTTTATACTGTCAGCAGTGACAGCAACCAGCCACGCTGACATTTCTTATTGTTTACAAAGGATGAGCGCCAACAAGGCATCTCTGATCAGTCGATAAACTCTCCTAACCCTCTCCCCCCGCCCCTCCCTCTGCTCCACTGACCAAACTAACCTTTTCACGGTACACTGCCTGTAATTACCAGTGAAAGACGCTAACCAGAGAGGATCAGAACTTCAGCTAAACACAAACAAACCGGCAAAACAGCTCTGAAGATAAACTACTCACAACTTCACGTTGCTCAGCAGGCCGGGAGAAACGGAGCAGCTGCAGGCAGGGAGTGGAGAGAGAAGAAATCTAACCCGAAATTCCTCATGTGCATGTATTTTTCATATGGATTTTAAAATTGCTTGAAGAAAACGTGCTCGAGTAGTATTAAAATAACCTTATTGTTTATTATCATAATCCTGTATATTTAATATCCTTTCCCCCCTTCAATTCCCCCCACTCCTGCAGAAACTCCCACCAACACAGTGGTCAAACTGAGTTCACAGCTCCTCGTAATGAGCCCAGGGATAATGCCTATACCAAAACCAGTTATTTTTCAATAATGGCATGAATTTGGCTTTTACCCACCCCCTCCTCAATTCCTGGTGTGACAAGGAGGTTCTTCCCATTCTGTTTTCCTGGAGGGGAGAAGCACCAGCACATGAAGTCCCTCTTCCCTCATCTCTCTCCAAGAGCCAGTTGGTGACAAAGGTGATATTGGTGGCCTTTGCTTGCCAGGAATGTTGGTGTGGTGGATGATTACATAAAAATAGTTCAAATTCCATTAAAAAAATTTCATCTGCTGCTAAAGATTCTGCCTGAATTAGCTGGATAACAGCCTTGCTCCACACACAGAACTTTTGCCACTGAGTTTTCCAGTGCTGAGGAGTCAGACACAGCTTTCAGAAGGGTGTGATTTTCTTCTCATAGGCTAAGCTGTGTTGGTTCATTTTTCTTTTCCATGGTAAGAGGACTGTTACATGGAAAACAACAAGATCAAGTTCAGATCTCCATCAGAAATCCAAATCTTTAAAATGAAGCTTTATTGTAGGCAAAACAGCAGTAGAAGTTCTGTCTCTGCAAAATTCCTTCCTGTGCCTGTAGAAGCCTTGTCTGCTGGGACCCCAGTCCTGCCCTGTTATCCCAGCATGGAATTAGCCTTTTCAGCCATAAAATCATTTTCATTTACTTGTGTTAGTTCTGCAGATGCCATTGATTAAAACCTCCTAAGGAATAACCACAAAAGTAGCACTGCCATTCCTATGGCCTTTGGACAGGCTTTGTCATCAGCTGGATGCTGAGACCTCTCTTCATCTTTCTTTATTCCATCCAACTGCTGTGCTGTTGTGATGGATTAAATAGTTTGCACCTCAGCCCCAGACCTCTGATCCTTGGCTGGAAGCTTTGGCTGCAGCTTCAGCACAAGCAATGACCTGGTGCTAAACTGCAAGTGGTGAGATGTGTCCTTGTCTTCCTTGCAGGGCTTCCATCCTCACACAGAGTCTCCAGAAAGGCTGCTCGTGTCACCCAAACTAGCCAAGGTAGTCCAGGGTGGTTTTTCCTTTCATTTATTTTAATGTCAATTTTTATGGTTCTCTCTTGCATTTTTATCTGTTCCAAGGAGAGTTTATAACATTGACAAATTAGTAAGATATGAAAAGCTGAGTCTGTGAAAGCAGATTTGAAAGCCTTGATTTAAGAAGCAGGAAAACCTGCTTTAGAACCACATTTTGTTTAGTGTTATTGGCTTTCCTGCCTTCTCTCTCTTGTCAGTCTAACATTTTTTATCTGCACAGAAGAGGCAATTCATGCACTTAGGACACACAAAATGATAAGTTCTGAGCTGCTGTGAATTTTCCCAGAAAAACTGGGCCTGTCCCTGTGCATGTGATGTGCAGGAATGCCTTTTGTTTCCTCCCAGCTCTTCTTGTCACAGTGGGTGTATTCCAGGGAATTGGTTTGCTCCAATAGTCTGGAAAGAACAAAGCCAAGTGCTGCATAGGAAAATGCAGCTTAACATATTGACAAAGAGGAATAAAATTTAAAATTGCAGACATGGGAGGAAGACATGAGCTTAAATACACAGGAAAAAACCCAACAAGTAAAAGGCATATTTGACACTTTTAGGCTGAACTATTTATGAGAAAGAAAATGCAAAACTGGTCAGAATACCACAGCTATCTACCTTTTTAAACATCTATAGATAGGAAATGCCTTATACCAGTCTTTTTTTTTTGCCCCAAATACTCACTGACCAGTGAATGTGGATGCTAAATGCAAAGCTGTTTTTTTTTTCAGAATAACTTAATGCATTTGGTGAGGGGAGACTGTAAATTAGCCTTATCAGAAAAAGACTTAACTGCTGAAAAACTGCTTCCTCCCCATAAATGTAGGGAGGATTCATAGATCATAGGGCTAGAAGGGACAGTCAGGGGCCATGTAGTTTCTAAGATATTGGCCAATATTGGATATTTCTGAAATTAGAGTAAGGAAAACCTGTAGTGTGAGCCAGGGTAGGTGTTGGGCAGAGATGGAACGTGTAACACGTGCCCATCCCTGAGTTACAGTCACTGCAAACCACTTGGGTTTCTTTTTCCTGCTGCTAATGTAATTAGAGTTCCTGTATTTCCCACTACTGTCCTTTTATCTTGCCTCTCTTTCATGTTCCCAAGGCTCACTATCACCCTCCTGCTAATGAGACACTCCTTGGCTGGATAAATGCTTGTTGTTACCTTCCTACAGGTAAGTGAGCACTTTGGTTTTGCAAGTCTTACCTGTTCTGGGTCAACATGATGTGCAATTCCCGTGCTTTGTGTTAGTAACTTGGTGTGAGTGTAGCTGAGTGTTCCCCAAGCTCAGGGTTGCAGCTGAGGGGAACAGGGAAGGCACTAAAATAAAAACATTTAAAGCCCCCCACTTCCCTGTGCTCACATGTGCTTGCATTGTATCAATCCCAAGAAGTCCTGTGAATTAAGATGAGGATTTTCACCTCATCCAGCAATCCCCTGCCCTTTTTCCTCCACTCCAATGAAGTCATGTCTTGCTGTTTAACTTTCGTGTTACAATTAAGGTTTTACTTCCTCATGTGATTCACTGCAGGGAAAGCGGATTCAGAAAACCTTCAAGGGCCAAAAGACACAAGTCAGGGGAACAAGTAGGTGGAAATGGAAGTCTTTTTCCATGGTATTTATTTCCAAGTCAGGTTAAAAAGAACTGTAAGAGCAAGTCTTGCTTCCATCAGCATGCAGTGATTGGAAATACGAAGATATTTGTACCAAAAGCTCCTTAACTCAGGAGAACATTCCAGTTGAAGGGGAGGTGTGTGAGACAAATAAAGGTCAAGCACTTAAAAGCCAATGGGCTGATTGTATTTGAGCCCACAGATTTCTCGTTGGTTTTAGATCCAGTGTTTTAAAATGTGAGATCAAAATTCATGTCATCAATGCACTGAAATACTTTGAAGTGAGGGCTGAGGGTGTAACAATCATATTTAAGGCCATTTGTCAGGGAACTGCACGTAGATTCTCTGCCTAAAATGAAGTGCCTTTTCTAGACAAAGCCAGTCGTCCCTGGGCTTGGATGAAGCAGCTTTTCTGCTTTGTAGATTCTTGCTCTATTGCATTTGCAGGTGCCTCATATTTAGTCACAGACGGCAAATAATCAGAACTTATCTGAATAAAATTTTCCTGAGTCTTCTGTCTGAACATTCTCCCTGTCAGTTCTCAGCCAAAGTGCCTTTCCAGTCCTTTCCCCTGCATTTCTGCATAGTTCATTGCCCTCATTCCACCACTGCAGCCTGACCCTTCGGTTTGATGTCTCACTCCTGTCTGTACCCATTTGTGTGGGCCAGGGGCTTTCAGACAGGGAGTCCTGGGATGCAGGAAAAGGAGGTGGCCACAGTTTGCCTCTCTGGAATTCTATGGGATGTCCCAAGGGAAAGCACAGTTGCTGTCACTACATTTAGATTTTCTAGTGCATGGCCTGGACTCCCACGTGAAAACTTTAAAGGTCTGGAATTTGTGTTGTAGAGGAAGATGAACATCCTTGTTCTGCACAGCTCCTCCTCATGGGCTCATCTTAGGGGAGCTCCTCTGGGGCAGACACACCCTTCCCAACCAGTTCTCCCTCCTGAATTGCCTGGTCTGCCTCTATTTCATTTAGAAATTACCAAAATGGGAGGTTTGCTGATGTACTAATGGAGCCCCTCTCCCAGTGGTTGTTGTTGGGCTCTGGATTTGGGCTGTTCCAGCCATGCTGGGCCAGGTGAAGCTGAAACACCCAGCTAAGCATTTCCATCAGGGACACACTGTGCAATGTCAGCATTAAAACCAGATTGGTTTTCAAGCAATCCAAGTTTCTCTCTGGGCAAACACTCCAAGGAAACATAGCAAGAAATGGGAAAAAAAAAAGGTCTGTGAAACGGTGCTCTGGGGAATTTTGCTCCTCAGTTCCTGATCTTTTTGGTATAGATAAGGGGAAAATGAGGACACTCTTCCTGGTCTTGGCTAACTGCATTTATTTGGGTTGTGGAGCAGAATTTTCCTCAGCTAAGAGTTACATCTCTGCAGTGAGGATCTAGGGCTGTGCATCTTTGTGTTGATAATAAATTCTGCCATGGAACTGGATGGAAATGGTCCATCCAGTGCTGGCCTGTTGTTTTCTGTACAACCCTGAGGTGACTGAGCACTGGAACAGGCTGCCCAGAGATGTTGTGGAGTCTCCTTCCCTGGAGATATTCCCAAGCCAGCTGGACACAACCCTGGGTGACATGCACTGGGGGACCCTGCTTGAGCAGGGAGGTTGGACTGGGTGACCTTCAGTGGGCCCTTCCAACCTTATCCAGTCTGGATTCTGTGATTCATCCATCCAAGCCCAGTTCCTCCCACAGTGTGCTCAGGCCTATGAATACTCAGCCTTCCATTTCCCCACCTCTGTCTTTGGGAAACAGCAGGGGAACTCCTTCTCCAAGACACCAGTATGAACCAGTTCCCCCTGTACTTGTGATGTTTGGAACCACCATGATTTTAAAGGCTGCTTAAAGCAGAGTTTACCAGAGTTATATAAATCTTTGCTTTAAATCCACTGTAAATACGTTACAGAATCTGCCAAACATGCATTAAAATATTTTGCTCCAGATATGCCTATGTCTAACCTTTTGGTTTCTAAGAGCTTTAATCAGTAATCTTCAAGTAGGAAGTTATTCATCTTTATTGCCAGGCAGTTCTCAGTGGCGGTCGTGGCAACAATCTTTTCATTGCTTCTGTGTTTAGTTGTTCTTTGACATGATAGAAGTCAGCTGCAGTTCAATGAGCTCACTATTTGTGCAACTTAATTGCTTGCTTCCTCTAATATGTACTCAATTTTTCCTTTTATGAGCAGGGTTGTTGGAAAAATTAAGCTTAGGGATATGGCTATCCACTGTTAATTAACCTCCTTCCCAAACACATTAGTAAAACAGGTCAAATGGCTGCGGAGTGTTAAGTGCACCATTACTAAGGTATTTCTCAGCTGGAAAATGAACCCTGGATTGGATAAGACAGGAGTTTCCAAAGGAGCTTCATGGATTTAGGTGTCCATATCACACTGAAATTCAATTAGATCCGAGTGCCTAATTCCCTTAAGCTGGATTTTCCCAAAGCTCTTAGGAGCATATGTTAAGGAGTTGGGATTTGGTGTGTGTCTTGAGCGTGCATGTTTAAAAATAGCCCACAACTGCTTCCCTTTGCTCTTCAGTGAGGTTTAGTGGGATCTCTGGATGCATGATCCATGCAGGCATGTGGGGATGTGCATGTGTGCACAAGAGCAGGCAAAAATGGGAATGATTTTCTTTGCAGGGATTTGTACTTTGCTTTATTAAGGATAGTGCATGTGGTTGTTCTTTCGAGGATGACTAATATTATTATTCAGATTTGAAATTCCTAGAATAGCTCTGTTATGTGAAGATGTATAAATAGTTTTGATGAGTATAAAATATGCTCAGTGAGGGAACTGATCTATCAAAACAGCTTTATACAGTGATAGTGTAATTTCTTTCCATGTCAGGGATATATTGAGATGGAAAAATCACTTTAATTGCAGTGGTGAGAGGTTGATTGGAATTCTGCCCATTTATTCACAAAATTGTACATGAATTTTAAAATCATATTTAGAAATGTGAGTTCAGTTTGGGAAGTTCTGAATTTTTTAAGATACATGTGTTTTACAAAGGGATGGATAAGGCTGAAAAAAATGGAAGTTGGAATATTTCCCAGTGGGAGATAAAGGTTGTGTTTTGTTACGATAACATCTCCCAATCCCAGTTCCCAGGCTAAGTGAGGAGACTTTCCCTAGAAGCCAGTGGGACTTCCCACATGTGCAAACTCTTCTCATCCAAATATTATTGTGTGCTACAGCAGAGCCCAGCCAAGATATTAGGAATATTAGGTATTAGGAAAAGGTTCTTCCTCCAGAGGGTGGTGGGCACTGACCAGGCTCCCAGGGCAGTGGGCATGGCCCCAAGGCTGCCAGAGCTCCAGGAGGGTTTGGACAATGGGACAGGGACAGGGTGGGATTGTTGGGGTGTCAGTGCAGGGCAGGAGCTGGATCAGTGATCCTTGTGGGTCCATCCAGCCCAGCATATTCCATGATTCTGTGATTCTGTGCAATCAGAGTCACTGTGCCAGGCATGGTCCATGTGTGGAGGAGGCAGTCCCTGCCTCGTGGAGCTTCTCAGCTGAAGAAGCAAATGGAGGGGAAGGAAGAATTCCTGCCTGGTTTAGAGGGAAGGGATAAAATTCTCAAGGCCACATGGCAGATCCATGGATCCCTTGCAACAGCACCAGGAGGAATGTGTTATCCTTTGGGTTTGAGTCACAAACAGGGATTTCAAACACTTCATGATGTCATTCCAGAGGAGAGTTAAGTGCGTCATCTTTGAACAGGCCTTCTCCAGGCAGGGATTCCCAGTGACCCAGCCTTGTCCAGGCAGGAATTCCCACCAGGACTGCATGGGCTGCAATCCCCCAGGCCTCTTTCAGGAGCCATAGCTACCTATCCCCCACACAGGGAGTGAACCTCATCCTTTCCAGCCCATGTTCTGCTTCTGCTCTATTGTCTTTCCCTGTTTTTCCAATATAGGTTTATAAAGGGCTTGATAGATAAAAGAAAGGAAAAAAATAAGTGTATTAGAGGAGTCAAGGCTTTCCTTTGAATTGTCTTCCCAGCTCAACAAAGTCAGTGGAAAACTTCTGGCTTCCAGGATGCAAGCTGGAGCTGTACAATACACTCTCTCTTTTGTACCAGATCAGGATGCAGTAAAAAGGACATAAGGTGGGTGTAAATGACATTTCTGCCAAAATCAAGGCCTCTTCAGCCACTGCCAGTGGTGTAATGGGGCCTGTAATAAACGAGCATTAAGTCCTTCTTTAGAGGGATGCCCTGGAATTGCTGCCAGAGTGATACAAGCATCAGGAAATCGCATTTGTTCCATGTGGCCAAAACCCACAGAGAAGCTCCTTGAAGCACTTTATTTTTTAGGGTGGCTGTAAATAATGTTGTAGAGCAAAAATACTCAAGTCCAGGGAACAACCTACAGACATGCTCCTGAAAATACATTTTCACCCTCCTGGGGCTGATGGTGCTGCATTTCAGGGTATGGATCTGAGGTTCTCCTGGATAGGATTGCACCTGTCACAGGCAGAAGGTGTGAAGCACCTGCAGAGCTTCTGCCAGTCAGGTGAGAGCCACAAGCATTTAAAGAGAATGTAGAGTTGCTGTTGTAGAGAGAATGTAGAGGGGCTGCTCCTTTCAGGACACAGGGAACTGATACTGGAGCACAGCTCACACATGGATACTTGGAGCAAGAGGTGCAGCCTATTTCTGGATCTTGGACACCAGGCCAAAAATTATAAAGAGGGATAATGACTTTTTACATGGGCAGTTAATGATAGAAGAAGAGAAAACCATTTTAAACTAAAAGAGGGGGGATTTAGGTAGGACGTGAGGAACAAAATTCTTGGCTGGGAGGGTGGGCAGGCCAAGGCACAGGTTGGGCAGAGAAGCTGTGGCTGCCCCATCCCTGGGAGTGTCCAAGGCCAGGTTTGACGGGGCTTGGAGCAACCTGGGATAGGGGGTGGTGCCCCTGCCCATGGCAGGGGATGGAATGAGATGTTCTTTAAGGTCCCTTCCAACCCAAACAATTCTGGGATTCTATAAAAATAGTGCAGGGAGTTGGCAGTTCCTCCTTTATTATACATCTTCCCATGTGGGAAAACAGTGTGAGGATTCCCAAGGTGGCCTGTGCAGAGGTGGAGCAAAGGTTGGCTCTTAGTTATGGTGCAGGGAGCTCGTGTCCCGTTGCTGGTGCTGGCACAGGATAAAGACCCAGGTGCTCCCAGCTCCTGGTCTGACGAACGGAGCGGTGCCACTGGCATTCCTTGGGGACCGCCTTGCAGTGGGATTGGGCATGTGGCCACACGAGCTGAACCCTCTGAGGGGCCGGGAGGGATGTCCAGCCCTCCTGCTGCAGGACCTGGCTGGTGGCTGGGATTCGTGTCGCACGCCAGAAGGTGGCACTGCCGATACTGCCTTGGGAAGGTCCCATCGGCTCCGGCCAGAGCAGGGAATTTGGGGGAAACGCCGCAGAACGAGGCACTGTCACCGGGATGCGTGGAAGGGTATCAGGGTCTGAGAGAGCCTAAAACGAGCAGCATGAATGGACAAGGCAGCAGTTTGCGTACGAGTGGTGTGAGGGTCCGGGAGCATCCTGGTGCTCCATCTTCCACTTGCAAGTTATTAATCACAGAATCAGAGTGTGCAAAATGTTGAAATTTGCAGATTTATTGTGAACTCCCAAAGGAATGAGCCTGGCAGGAGGTTTACAAAGTGAGCATTGCAGAGGGGAGCTTGGCTTTGGCTGGACAGTATGGAAAGCTGGGTGGTTTTCTGCTGAAAATGGGCAAAACTTGCCCTTATCAACCCCTCTGTGGCTGCCTTGGCAGTGCTGGGTAGGGAGAACTGCTCCTGCCTCTTGCTTTTCTTTCTGGAAGGAAATAAACACCTTTTTGTCAATGAATGTTTGATATTAAGGGACAAACTGGACTTTGGCTTGGCTAAAACAGGAGACTGACATCAGAAGGAAGAAGCAGGTGAACAAGTGGCTATGAGCTCTTTGTTAGCACAGGTTATACATATACATAAATATATATATATAAATGTATTTACACACACATGTATACACTGAGGTTATACACCCAGCTTCTTCACCCTGCATGGATTTAGAAGAGGATTTTGTGCTTGGCTCCAAGGGAAGCCTCCTAAAGACAGTTTGATTGGAAGTTACTCTGGAAGGCCAGCGGGCGATTCATCATCCAAATGACTTATCCCTCCCCCAAAGTTTCTCTAAAGTTTCCTGTGAGAGCTCCTGTGCCCTGAGGAAAAGTGCTTTTTCTTTTTTCATTCCTTCACTCTTCACCAGCTACTTGTGTGGGTGTCCTGGGGTCTTGGAGAAAGTGGTGCTGTGCCTGGATTTGTCTCAGCTTAACTCCACTCTGTTTCCACCCACCCCTGTGTGAACCTGGAGTCACTCATTAGAGGTGAGTCACTCATTAAAGTTAAGGGTGATCCACTCATGGACAGGCACATCAGGTGGGAGCTTTACTTCTCCAGAGCATCTCTCAGCTGCTCCCCCTCCACTGCTGTGAGGAGATGCTTATACAGGTGACAGGAGAATGGGGATCTCCAGTTCCTAAACCTGCTAAGCCTTGTGAACAGTCACCCTGGCCAGGATTTGTGCCTGGGTGTGGTGCCCAGCTCAGGAGAAGAGCAGAGCCTACATGGAGATCTTGGAGCTTCCAGCCCTGTGGGGACCAGCTGGATTAAATCACTGACAGGTTTTCCTTCTGCTGTCCTGCTGTGGGTACGACCTGCCAGCTCAGGGACTGTAATGAGCAGTTGGAGAGAAGAGAGCTGTGAACTGGGAAGGGAAGATGCACGAGAGCTGAGAAAAGACATCAGTGTTTTGTCCCAGGAGTACCAGCCCTTTACCTGGAAGAGAATGAGAGGGGGAAATAACTCTGTCTCTGTGCTCTGCTCTTCCTTTGAATGAGTAAGAAATTGCTTCACCACAGAGGGCAAAGCTCCCAGACAGATACAAGAGGCTTGTGCAGGGGAGGTAAGTCCTGCTGCATCCTACCCTACTCCCCCTTCCCCTCTGTGGGCAGACAGGGTGGCTCGCAGTGTGACCAAGCGCAAATGATGCGGCTCTCGGGGTTGGCAGGGAGGGAATTCGATTTTTTTTTTTGGTCAGGATTGCACTTGCAGTTTAGAGCAGGCTTGTTCCTTCTGAAAGGCAGATGTGACTTTGCTGTGCTGCAGAACCTGCCCTCATCCCTGCTCTTTCAGTCCTGTTGGAGTCCTGAGGTGGGAAGGCCGCGTGCAGCTCCGAAGGGCACACGTTTCCTGTCTCTTCCTCCTGGCAGGTTTTGTCTGCAGACACTGGCTTGAGTACCCCATAATTACATTTTCACATTTTTTAATATAGTAACACATGGCTGGGCTTGTGGTAGGGAGCCAAGTGATGTCTTTGGGCCGTGAGGACTATAAATAACCAAAGGGATCATTTTATTTGGTTGTGGAAGGAAGAAGGTCTTTCTTCAGTAGCTGCTGTACAAACACAGCTTTGGAGCAAATAAAGAAGGGTTCTTTTTTTCCCTGTATGTTAGGGAGATACCCATGGATTCAACAGAACTCCTCAAAAGTGAAAAATCCTTTGAGTTACATGTCTTTACAGAAGGCCTTCACACACTGTCAAGCTGCCCAAATTATAGCTTTGTTTTCATTTTAGTGGTGGCAATTATTGTGCTTTTGTTAAAAATACCATTCTGTGTCCATTCTAAGCTCTCAGTAGCAAGGACTGTATGAAAATAAATGTATGTGCAGAGCCAGGCACAATAAGTTTGAGCTGTGCTCGAGACCTTGGGGCACAACTGCCATATATACAGCAAATAGCTGGTTTGTGTGACAAGATGCAGCTTTTCAGTTCTAGATCTTGGCACTGTGAATCCTGAAATCCACAATTCCTCCTTTCCCTCCACAGTGTGCTCCTTGGCATTCAGGTGTATCCAATTCCACTCCGCTGTCAAGCAGCCTCTGCACTTGTTCCCCAGTGCTGTGGTGATGCCTCTTGTCCTGCAGGTCTGTCCCCTAGGTCTGTCCCCTGCTTTCCACATCCAGGCAGCCCCTGGGCCTCTGTGTTGCTCTGAGCAGAAATGCTGAGCACCAGGCAGGACCAAGGCTGTGGTGCTGCCCTACCTCCAAGGGAATTCCCCACACAGCAGCCTCATCCTTCAGCATTTCATTTCTCCAGTGGGTGGGTGGCCTTGTGCCACCCAGTGCTGGGACATGTCCTGCTCTGAGGCCTCAGCCCAGGGGCACACCAAGGAGCAGGCAGCCATCCCTACCACAAGGCTCATGGATAATTTAACAGGATCACAGAATGGTTTGGATTGGAAGGGACCTTTAAAATCATCTTGTTCCGACCCCTCTGCTGTGGGGGGTTCCACTAGATGAGGTTGCTCAGAGCTCTATCCAACCTGGTCTTGGGCACTTCCAGGGATGGAGCATCCACAGTTTCTCTGGACAACCTGTGCCAGGGCTCACCACCCTCACAGGGAACAATTTTCTCCTGATATCCCATCTAACCCTGCCCTCTCTCAGTAGGAAGCCATTCCCCTTGTCCTGTCACTCCAACCCTTGTCCTAAATCCCTCTCCAGCTCTCTTGGAGCTCCTTTAGGCCGTGGACACAACTGGGCACAACAAATGTTGGAATTCCTCTAACTCGTGGAGTTTGCTTTTAGTGGGAATGACTACACATGAGCCTTGGGCAGGAACATTTCAGCCTGTTATTTATAGTTACTCCTGCTGTGGAATAGGCTGCCATGGCCCAGTATCTGTGCCGAGTGCTGGCTCTGCCGTAAATGGTTTGTAGAACTTCAACACAAGCTTCTCCTGACAGAAAAGAGATGCTTGGAGGCTTTCCAGAGGTCTGTTGTGCATCTGCAGAGGTCATAAAGCAGAGACCTTTCTGTGCACCACAGACCAGGACACCTGAAACATCTACATATTTGTTAATATATGTGATAAAAATAAAGCCAGATATAATGAGGCTGTTTCTAACCCCATTTTGTGGATACAAAATGTCATCAAACAGTGCTCCAACTCTGATTCCTGAGTTGGTGAAGAATATTTACCACAGCCCTTCTTATTTCCTTTTGGGGAAAGCTTTGTCCTGCACATGATCCAGCTCTGAGAGCAGATGATTGGCAGACCAAGAGGTTTCATTCCTAGCTGTGTGTGAACCACTACATTTCCGTAGGGAAGGTCCTATTCCTACAATCCCATCGTTACAAAGAGGCCACAGTTGCCTGATTGCCCTCAATTAGTGGCACTGCCAGATCATTCCTAATATTTTTTTTCCATCAGCACAGCAGTGCGACAGATCTGACAGGGTGTGTGTTTGGATGGGGTGCACTGACAGCAGTGGTGTCTGTCAAGAGGGACAACAACTCCAGATTAAATAGCAGGGTGCTCTTTCCATCACCATGGGGCAGTTTTGGGGAAAAAGCTCCCATTGTTTCCTTGGCCATATCGATGGGGCCGACACAAGACCCTCTTGATTAAAGGAACTGGCAACAGAACAGCAAGTTCTTGTTAACCATACATGCCAAAAGGCCCTAACACAAACAATCCCCATTATAAATTAGGCCTTTTACAAACAATATTTCAAGAAACTACTTGTCCCTTTTCCATGCCATTATGCATTTTTAGGATGATTACATGTTTCTGCTGGATAATGGCCTTTTGCCAAGGGCAAAATGGAGTTTCAATAGGATTCATTATGAAGTGAAAAGTTTTTCTATTCCTACCTCCTGGAAGGAAAAAGCCACTCACAGATAAAGCTTGTGATATAATTGCGTTGCTTTAGATAACCAGCAACATTACTTCCCAAATGATAAGTACTTGTTTTTATCCTTCCTCAATCTCCCAGGCCTCTTGTAGTCTTTTAATAGGAAGTGGTGGCAGCTGTGAAGGCCACTTGATCATCTGGGTCGGAGCAGAGTGTGGGGCTGCCCTGCTGATAAAGGCCAAGACAGCTCCAGCTATCAGGATGGCTATTAGAGGAGGAAGTGCTGTCTGCAGGGGCAGCCCATGCCAGGCAGCTCTTCAGTGCACTGCTAAATAATTATGGCCCATTACAAACCTTTCCCTTCCCCCAGTTCGTTTTATGGAGCCTGATCTTTCCTAGAATTAAGGCATGTTGGTCATATCTGCAAGGGAATGTGAAATGCTGAGCTGTCGGGATGGGGATGTCAGGGGTTTGATCTTGAAATGGCCAAACCCTTGGTGCTGGTGCTGTGCTCAGGGTAACAGGAGTTACACACCAGCTTTGTGACTGGGATCCTGACAAGGCACAGGTTGCCTTGGGGATTGGAAAAAAAGAGGCTCTTGAGCTGGGTCTCAGCAAACCTGGCTCAGTTTCTAGTCCTCCTTCAGAGTCCTCTGTCCTGATCAGTCACTTGCTGCTCTCATTTCTCATTTGTTAAATGTGAGTGGAAATGATTTCTCCTTTTGGCCGACTCTGAGGATTATAAACTATGAAGACAGACTGTCATCTGTACAGAACATCAAGATCAACAGACTTTTGCCTGTCTTAGCTGAGATACTGAGATGTTACTGTACCAGATCCCATTTCTGTGATCTATGGCTCATGTGACCACTTTTGTTTATAAAGATGCCCATCATTCTCCATTACACACTTCCCCCATCATTACTGCAGGAATTTCACCAGGAGGGGGAAAAAATAGCTTGGTGACTGTGAGAACAAAAGAACCAATTAATGAAAATTCATTTTGAGGTGGCAAAAGCAATTTATTATACCAATATAGCAATTATTGTCAAGTTAGTGATTCCAGGATTTCATTACTATTATTAAGAAGACAAGGTGTTTACACTTTTATAGTCTGAGGTCTTTAGGAACACTAATTAGGGCTTTTCAGCACTCCTGGAAGGGAGGAGGATCAGCTCATGTTCACTGGGAAGGGAGTTCAATCTCTTGCCTGTGTGACAGTGAGGAGTCTGTGGTGGTATCTAAGGAGTTAGATGAGGTGAAGGTTAGCTGAGGCCACCTCACCCTAATTCTGCTTCCCACCCGTGAGGAGCCAGGAGTGCTGAGAGGAGGAGTAACCCGGGGGAAGGTATGTACTATCCAGGTTGAGGAGGGCAGGGGAGTTCAGGTGAGGCAGGGAGGAGTGGCAGAGGTAAAGGTGGTCCTGGGATTTAGAAAATGAGAGTTTGACAGGTGGGTGTGTGGTGGGTACAGCAGGCAGGAGCAATTCCTGTGCTCTGGGTGTTACAGGAGGAGAGAGAATGGATAATTATGGACTGTTCACCCAGTCAGACAGGGCAGTTGAAAGCTGGCTGTGGGAAGTGAGGTTTTAGTCTTTTTTACAGTATATATGTTTTATATAATATGTATAGCATATAAAAACATTTTAAAATCCATAAAAATTAGGGGGATGGACTTTTTCTCCTGGCCAGATAGTGAGAGGACAATGGTTTCAAACTGAAAGACAGGAGGGTTAGATTAGATGTTAGCAAGAAATTCTTTACTCAGAGGGTGGGCAGGCCCTGGCACAGGTTGGCTAGAGAAGCCGTGGCTGCCCCATCCCTGGAAATGTCCAAGGACAGGCTGGGCAGGTCTTGGAGAAACCTGGGACAGTGGAAGGTGTCCCTGCCCATGGCAGAGGGTGGAATGAAATGGTCTGTAATGTCTCTTCCATCCCAAACCATTCTATGATTCTATATAAATGTGTGTATATTAACAGTATATATTTAGTTTATTTAGGAAAACAAAGAGATAAAAGCATATACATGTATAAAGAAATGTATGGCTGGTGGGCTGTGCCTCTTGGACTACAAAACCTGGTTCTCTCATGCTGTGGGCAGACAGAGTGAGTGCAAACAGGCATTGCCAGCTCCTGCTGCCTCTTGCAGGGACCTCTGAAGCACCCAGTGACACAGGGCACAGCCAAGGACCTGCAAGCTGCCCAGGGGATGCCAGGACATACTCAGTGAGGTGTCAGCTCGTGGTCAGTGTTACCACAGCCTTGAGCAACCTTAAGTCACAGAATCCTGCTCCTGGATTTACCCAGCTCCTCCTGAGAGTGCCTCAGTGACTGGGGAGGAAGGAATCTGCAGGCCTGGCAGGGCTGTCCTGACAGGTCCCACCCTGATAAATGGAGCCACTGCTGCAGGCACAGTGCTGTACTCCCCAAAAGGCTGTTAAATGCATTAGTCATTAGGCATTTAATTACCTCTTTTCACCTGCACTCAGCTGACCTCTAATGACCAATATCTGCATTCAGAACAACACTGGGAAAGTCTAATGGAGAGTGACTTCTTGCCTAAGGTCATGCAGGAAGGCTGTGGCAGAAATCTCTGCCATAAACCCGAAGTCATTCCTGGCTGGTGGAGTCACACACACATCATCCCCTGTGACTGCTCCTGTACCAGGCTGTGCTCATGAGGACAAGTGAAAGGGAGGAAATCCTCTCACAATCCTGGGAACTGAGAGCTCCATCCCCTGCCCCTGGAGATGGTGGAAAGACTCATTGTCTTCTCCAGACTTGGCATGGAGCCGCCGTGAGGCTCTGCTGCAGAGCACGTGGGGAAACTGCGGGCTGGAAAATATCCTGGGATACTGGGAAGGAGGAGAGAGGAGAAACTCTGCTGTCTGGGTCGAGAACAGCCCTTTCTGACCATTTAACAGCTGCCACTTCTGATGTGGGGTTGTGTCCTGCTCCCCAGAAGAGAGTGATCCTCATGGAAACCCAGACCAGAACTTACACGTGGAGATGCTTTTGGCATGGGAAAAACGAAGAGTGTCCAAGAGAACACTCCAGAATTTCAGGTATATAGTTATTATACTAAAAAGACCAGGGTATTCTCTCCTGGTTAGTTGCCTGAGCCAGATGGTAGAAAGAAGGATGTTATGAAGAAAAATAAGGATTAGTGGGGAAGGAGCAAAAAAATCTGAATAAAAACCAGATTGCTTCAAGGTACTTGAATTCTCTGCCCCTCTTTGGTGTCAAAATCACCTAAAGTATGTTGACAAACTAAGAAAAGCTTAGGAAACCCAACAAATAATAAGCCCTGATAACCAGCAAGCTCCTCAAAGACCCTGCGTGCCTCAGGAAGGGGAATTCCAGTGAAAATCACCACATTTCCAAGCTGTTGGTTTGAGCGTTAATCTTCCGGAGCTGTTTTTAAACAAGGTCTGCACCAGCTTATGTAGCCAGCTGAGCAGATGATGTGAATGAAAGAAATGAGCCACAGATCAAAACAAAGTCTACAGGGTTTGGCTTTTAATTTTACCTCATCGTCTTTTGCCCAGATGTGGCTGTGGGGAGGTATCGGCCAAGAAATCACAGGTGGCACAGTTATCTTGCTATTTACTGAGCGATGATGCTGCTACCAGCTATTCAATAATAGGAAATGACTAATGATGTGGTGGAAATTATGAACCAGGATTAATAAAACTTGAAAAGGAACAGTCTGGTCTGTTTGATCCTCTGAAGAGGAAGTCTGTCTGTGTACAAGTCTTTTCCCTGAGGTGATGTTCTTATTAGTCTGATCTGAGTAAGGAGCAAAAGGGAACCGAGTTTGGAAGTGGCTTAAAAAGAAGACAGTGAAAGAGGACTTGAAGTATGGTTGGAAAACATCCCTGGGTGACAAGCTCCTGTCCAAGGCTGCCTTGTGGCAGGGTGGGGGTCAGGCACAGGAAGGCAGTTCCAGTCTGTGTGTCCCTTGCCAGTGAAAAGGAATTTCTTGGAGAGCTGCGTTTGACTCCAGTCCGATTTTGCTGTTCTTTCTCCTGCCAAATCCTCCTTGGGTCATTTTGAGGGACTTACAGTCCCAGGCTACTCCCAGTGCTGTGAGTAGTTGTGAACAGGAGGTGCCACCTCTGACAGCCATGGCAGTGCCCTGAAGGGTTCCTTGGGGGAGAGCTGGAGGCAGACACTGCCTTGAGGAGAGCTGGAAGCAGACACTGCCTTTCACAGGGCTGGTGCAGGTGATTAGAAAGCAAAAAATTGCCCCAAAAATCATCTCCAAGAAGTGGAGGGTCTGAATGGAGTAAAACCCTGAACTTAACCTGAAGGAGGAGGTTTTGGGACATAAATCCTAAAATGAGTGTGTGAGTCTTTGAGAACTGGAGGTTTTCTGAGTGAAACCACCACCTGCTGAGATGGCACCAAGCTGGGAATATGCTGGATATGGATGACACTGAGGACACATGGTGTGTTCTGGGTGTCACCACAGGGGCTGGGCAAACTGGCCTCCCCTGGTCTCCTTTCATTTCCCAGAGAGGAGACTTGCAAGGTGAACTTCGAGGGAGATTATGTATTTTCCAGGTTATTTGATGTATTAAATTCCCATGGCTGCATTGGTGAGCCACTGGTGACCTCTTCTGCTCCTCTTGAGGCAGGTCAGAGTTGTGGCTGCTGCTCCTTTCCTAGGGGACTGAAGGTGGTTCAGTAGAGAACCCAGGAATGATGTTTAACAGCCTGTGATGTTTGATGTGAAATAGATGGTGGTTGGCTGAGATGTGAGTTCAGTGTGAGCCTGTCTGGTCCAATATTTCTACCAAAACTTCTGCCAGAATTTGACAATCTCTAATATTTGTGTCCAGCCCCTTTGCTTCAGCCCCTCTTGGCTTTGGCACTGTTTGAACCTGTGCTCTCAGGCACATCATGGGTTGTCCTCTGCAGAGCCAAGAGTTGGACTTGATGATGTTTGTGGGTCCCTTCCAAATCAAGGTGTTCTGTGATTCTGTGATAGTCTGCAGGTTCACCAGATTTATTAAATTGGTGTAAATCAGTTGGATCCACTCCAGTTCCAGTTCCAGCAGCTGAGGGTCTGGCTTCAGCCTCACCTGGTCCATCCATCCCAAGTGTTCAGCACTTGGCATTCAAAGCTCAGGCCTTATAAAGGAACAAACATTTGGTTTCATTTCAGAGTGTGTGTGAAGAACAAGTCACCCCTCAGACTTTGGTGTCCAGAGTTTGCTCAGGCCAGTGACAATCAGTCACTGATATAATGTGTGAGTTGGAGCCCACGGGAGATAGTGGGGTGGGTTCTGAGAAGCTCTGCCCTCCTCCTCTCCCATCTCTCCTGTTGTCTCCAGTTCTTTCCCCCTTTCCAGCTTTCTTTTTCTCACTCCTCTGGCTTCCTCTTACTCTTTCACATAACTTATGTTTTAAAGTGAAACTCAGCTATGCAACTGATTTTATATTTATAAATTGTGTTGGGCTGACCCTCTCCTTACCTCAGAGCTGGTATTTTTAAAAGCCCCATTGTTTCCCACTCTTTCAGAAGGTTAAAAGTCCAATCTCATTACAAATGCTGTGCATATGTTGTTGTTTAGTGTTGTATCAGTGGCTTACCTAAACCTGCACAGCCAATCACAGCCCTGTGTCTCATCACCTGGGTGGGATGGAGGCACCGATGCTTTTTAAAGACATGAAATCCCACTTTGTCATGTCTGAGTATCTCCCTGTTGTCCTTTTGGGATCATCAAGCATTTTCACTCCTTTCTTGGGCAATACAAAGAAACATTCAGGGCTTCAAATCCCATAATCAACTTTGATCCTGCACCTTCTGGGACAGCAAGGACAGATGACTTTGTCTTGGTGGAATATTCCTCCCCGCAAATGCTTTTGGAGTTCTTTTTCTTACCGTTTCCCTCTTGATTTAAAACCAACCTACTAGATTCTTGTTGTTGTTGTCTTATCCTTAACTGTGCACCGAGTGGCTCTTTTACTTAGTTCTTTTTGTTTAAAGAACATGATTTTCTGGACACTAAGTTCTTTATCTACTGAGGTGAATATGCTTAATACTTGATTAAAATAAATTTGCACTATCACCTGCACCTTTTCTTAGTATTGGAGTTTTCAATACTGAACCTTTATATCAAAAGGCTTTGCTTGTGTTTGGAATGGACCTGGTCCTGTCATGCTTAAGTAACATTTGTTTCTAGGCCAATGTATTTGAAACATCCTGTAACTGGTCTCCAGAAAGAAAGCAAATGGCCAGTCCTTGGTTGTGGGGAGCATGTTGAGGCAGTTTAAGCCATGAGGAATGAATGTATTGCCCTGACTCTGCTGTTGATATTTGACTGCAGGAGATTCAAGCCCAGCATGTTTACACTGGGTGAATCTTACCCCAAAATCTGATGGACATGGAGCTCTCACATACAGCCTTGGCATCAGTTTTGCCTGTGGTAACAAACAAAAGCACCCACAAAATCAGCCTTGGCTCTGCAGTGGTTCCCTCTCTTTGTCCACTCTCTGCCCAAACAGATGCTCAAGCTATTTGTTTTTCTTCTTTTTGCTCTAAGCTAGATGAATATAATGTTCTCTGGAGCTGTAAAAGACTGTTTTTGTATCTCCCAGTCACGTTTCAGTATCAGCAAATATTTTAGATATGAGTTAAGAGAGGTACCCCACTGACAGAAGGAGGCTGGCGGAGCTTGTAGTATCACATCGTAAATTCCCTCTTCTGCTATGAAAATGTAATAAAATATGTGGCACGGCAGATTTACAGTGACAAAGCTGCTGCTGTGTTAAGGCAACTATTTCATCCCTTTGTTTCAAACCACAGTTTTTACTGTACTACACACAATGAGCCTTTCCTCCTGGAAACAATGCCTGCAAGTCAAACACGATCTCATGGCGACTCTTCATCAACTCATTACACCATTATCTCTCTGCTGCTAATAAATCTTAGGAGCAAAAATTTATATGCAAATGTTTTATTTCAGCTGTGGTTATACTTGGCTTATTGTGGGCCTGGTAGTGCCCCCACCCACTGACATCATCCCTGGAAAAATGTCATTCAATAGGTCTTTTATAGTCTTATATTCTCAAGCCTGACCACACACATGTGATGAGCTTCCCAGCCACCTCCAGCCTGAGCCTGCAGGTGATGCAGGTGGGCAGGGTCCTGCTTGCCAGGGCAGCTCTAGTAACTCAGATTGTGTTTTCCTTCTCACTGCTTTTTTTTTTCTTTCTTTTTCGGGGGGGTTTGACCTCAGAATGGCGAGTTTGGATTGCAATCTTTTATTAATCAAACTTCTGGTTCTTCCACCTCCCACTGTTAGGCTGTCAGAGAGATGTCAGAGTCTGTCTGGTGGTGCTGCTCATCCTGATTCAGCAAAGCCTTTAAACATGTGCTTTTGGCTGTTGGAGCCCTGCAAGGTTCATCCTGCAGTGCAGTCAGGAGGGAGAGGAGAGGAGGAGGTACTGGTGATTTCAGGAGTAGTTATAGAATCCTGGAATGGTTTGGGTTGTAAAGGACCTTAAAACTCATTTCATCCCCTGCCATGGGCAGGGGCACCTCCCACTATCCCAGGTTGCTTCAAGCCTTGTCCAACCTGGCCTGGGACACTTCCAGGGATGGAACAGCCACGGCTTCTCTGCCCAACCTGTGCCAGGGCCTGCCCACCCTCACAGCCAGGAATTCCTTCCCAATATCCCATCTAACCCTGCCCTCTGGCAGTGGGAAGCCATTCCCTGTGTCCTGTCCCTCCATCCCTTGTCCCCAGTCCCTCTCCAGCTCTCCTGGAGCCCCTTTAGGCACTGGAAGGGGCTCTCAGGTCTTCCTGGAGCCTTCTCTTTTGCAGGTGACCCCCCAGCTCTCCCAGCCTGGCTCCAGAGCAGAGGGGCTCCAGTCCTGGAGCATCTCTGTGGCCTCCTCTGGACTCGCTCCAGCAGCTCCACATCCTTCTTTTGTTGTGGGCCCCAGAGCTGGACACAGAACTCCAGATGGGGTCTCACAAGTGTGGAATAGAGTGGAAGAATCACCTCCCTTGACCTGCTGGTCACACTTTTGATGTAATTTTGAACAAATAAAACTATGGCTTCTGGTCTGCTCACTGAAATATTCCTGTAATCTCATGCTTTTGGGAGGGTAGGGACAGGAGTTGTCATCTTCTTTATGTAAATTACTTTGAACCTCTGGATCCATAGACCAGTAGGTAAATTGTTGGCTTTACTAGATCCTGGATGCTGTTTGGTGTGTTCTGTGTTGGTGTTGTAAGCAGAGCTGGGACTATTGATGAGATTTGATGGCAAATTCTATGTGTAGAAAACAATAACCCAAGTGGGTAGGTGAGAATTTCAAGAGGCTGCACCTGCAAGCAGGAAGGTTTAGTTATGATGTTATTCATGTTTTCACATTGAATGTGTGTGAATAAATTTTATCCATATAATTTTTTCAGGGGACTAAGATGGCCTGTGATTTTTTTTGCAGCCTGCTTAGTGGCTATACTAAAGTTAACTTTCTTTAAAATTTTCTGACTCTTGTTGTTAGGAGAATAAAATGCATTTCCTTTTAAGGAAATTGGGTAATTATTAAGGAGATATCCTGTGATTTTTGGACTTGATGATCTTGGAAGTCTCTTCCAACCCAGTTGATTCTATGATTGTTATGATTTACTTTAATCTGCTAATATGTGTTTATGTGAATGCCTCAGTATAATAGCAATGATAAAATGTTTATGCCTCTGTGTTTCCCAAAGACACAGAGGAATGAGCTCTCATGGGTCCTGTTTTTATGTGCTCACCAGGTATTTTTCCTTCTTTGTCCAATATGAACTTAGACAATTATACAACTGCTTCCTCTCTGCTTGCAGCTGCATGGGAACATCCACATAACTCCCAGAGATGTGAAGATTCCTAGGCCAACGGACTGGAGTTGGACCGAGGCTTGGACTTGATGATCTTGGAGGTCATTTCCAACCCAATCCATACTACAATTCTATGAAACAAACCTTATCTTACCACATTTTCACTCTGTCATTGGACAAGCTGAAGAAGAGTGAAAGGACAGGAAAGGAACCTGTAGGTACCAACATCAAGGGCTGTCATCACTGTGATTCTTGGATAAAGAATATCATGTGTGGTAATGGGAAGAAAAGAGGAGAGGAAGCAGCAATTGGAGGAATGAGTAAAAATTAGCTACACAGATTGGCATTTTCAACAATTCCTGTCAGACTGGAAATATGTGTTGTCAGAGCTGGATTTCTTCATCATTCATACATATTTTGGAAGCTCAGCACAGGGGCTGAAGGGGATCACTTTGGAAAGGTGGAAGAGGAACATAAAAGGTGACATCAGCAGCACCTGGTAAGGAGAACATTCCACCCAGGAACACAGAGTTTCCTCAGTGTTTACAGCACGTTCCTGTGTCACTAAACCCATCTGCTGCATAACTGTCAGGACTGTGGCCCTTCCCAGGGACTGCAGTAGGATTGATTTGACAAATACTTGCTCAGCAGATCAAAAGTCACGTACACTAAAGGCATGAGGAACCAGGAGCCCTGAGTCTGTAGTACACAAAACTCTCTCAACTACAACTGCTTTTAATCTTAACTGGTTTCTCCCCAATGCTTAAGAGAGCAGTGGAAAGTAGTGGCTACAACGATGTGTCCACAGATTAGTAAAACCTGGCTCTGTGTTTGGAGTAATTCACAGAGGAATGACAATGAAACTCAAAGGAAGTTACTCAAGGTCACCAGGAGAGGCCCAACCAAGCAGCGATTTAACATTAACACACATACCAACACATATGGACAATTCCAGTCAAGACAGGAACTGTTTTTTCTGTGGCCATGAGGAAAGTTGGCTATTGTATCCCAAGTCATCTGACATTTTTTCCCAAAGAGCCAAATTTCCTTTCTTCTTCTGGAGAAATTTGCACTTTGCAAGGGAGTGTGCTTAGGACAGACTCCCACATCAGAGAGGGTGACATCAGTGATTCCTCTTGCAATTTCCCATCGGTGCCCCAGGGACAGGGCTGGCCTTCCTTTGGCAGCACCCACCCAGATCGGGGGACAGCAGGTGCAGGAGTGCTCCAAGTGCAAGTGCTCCCACCAGGCATTCAAGCACAGCCTGTTCCAGGGCTGATTGCTCTTAATTTCATGGATCTCAGAGACAATTAATGTGTTGTAGCCCAGCACAAGAGAGTGGTGACTGTTGCAGTAACTATTGTGATGGAAGGAATCTTGATGTTCAGACCCAAACTAAGCAGGAGCTAAAGTGTTATTAAAAGTGCAGCCTGCATGTCATTTGTGTGAATGCAAAGGGCAGACAGGTGTGGTTTCACTGGGTTGGCCTCAAGTCAGCTCATCCTTCAGTTGCTGCTGCTCCTTATTTCTTTTCAGATTTTGGGGACAGCTGGGGCTGACAGGTTATCCTCCTCACAGACTTGGGGCTCTGCAGCTCCAGGAGAAGGTCTAATCCTCTTTCCTCTTTCCCTAAAGGCAGGAAATGAAGGGAATCCATGTTGTCCCAAGAGGATCCATATGTGTTTGCCATGCTGGAAGCTCTGCATATTCCTCCCACTCCTGTATGACTCTGCATGGTGAGAACTTACCACAGGTGGTCTGGGGATGTGGGTTATCTGTAGTTTCATGTCTAAGGGGGTGAGCTGTCTGGCAAGTGAAAAATTGGCTTTTCACTGAGTTACACTAAATATGACTTTTCTCCCTTTTTTTTTGCATTCCTGCTTGTGTGTGGGATGCCCCTGTCAGGATAGACAGCAAAATGCTTTAAGACACACTTCACATAACTCCTGGAGACTTAAAAGCACTGTGTAAGTAGATCAGGCTTGATTAGGGTTTAGGATTTAAGGAACAACTTGGTGAGGCCATGGTTTGACTATCCATGATTTAGTTACCCATGGTAACTGCTAAATGGTTAATATTCCCTTAGCTTGCTGCTGCTTTTCTAAGTGTCTGATGAACATCAGCAGCAGAGCTGATTGATAACTAGTCATCTATGGTGGCTGCTAATTGCTTATTTGACCATCCAGTTCCCTGTTTGCTGGATTTCCAGGTGGCCATTGGAAGCAATCGGCCTCCTGATCACTTGATCTGGACCTGGATGTACAGTCAGATCAATGAGCTCTTAATGATGCATTTTCAAACCCAATCTGTAGGAAGTCATTTATGACTCGAACTCTGATGAGTTTTAGGCTATTAAATGACTTTCCCAAGGAGACACCCCACACCAGAGGGACTTTAAAGGTTTGTTACAAAGATGGTTGGAGCTAATCCTGCTGAGGTTGCCTGGGTGGAAAGCATGTGTGTGTGTATTTCTGTATCCCCACATACCATGTGTTTCTCTTCTGTGCAGTCAGGAAGCAGATTTGTCCTCCTGCCATGTGCATTCATCAGGTGTTATCTGACCTCGGGTCCTACTTAAGGAAACATCTAACTGAGGTTGATGGAAGACTTGCCCAAGTAATGACATCATTAACAGGACTTGTGATAAAAGTGGAGTGTCACCCACAGTGATTGTGTGGAGCATTGCATGATAGCTGGGATGTCTGTAAAATCTGCACAAAATTAACTACAGCTGCACAATAGGTGATTAAACCAGTTTTCTCATGCTGTAACTCAGCCCTCTTTAATACTCATTTAAGAATTCTTTCTTTTATAGGACTGTAATACGCATGAGCCCATTCCTTTCCACCCTCCCTATTACTCTACACCACTGCCTTATTTAATACCCTGCTCTTATTTTTATTGCTTCTAGCAGTCGATCTCCTCTCCTCGGCCTCTGTCTTGGGAAGCTTAGCCAAGAAATGGGGAACTTCTTGGTGGAGACAGGGATGGAAAAGGAGCAGAACTGCACCAGACTTGTTGAACGAGTCCCACAGCAGAAGGAGCTTTCCCAGAGAATGATTGGCATAGGGCACATTTCCTTCCTTATCATTTTTCTTCAGACCTCTGAACCTGCATATGTGGAGTCCATGGGGGACAAGGTTCTCTCACCTCCTCAGTCTCCCCAGGTCCCTTTGTGGGTTAAGAGGAAATTCCTACCAAGACTTTGTGGAGCTGGTCTGTAACTTTTGTAAAACCTGGGAAATCTGAGGGCTGAGGCTTTCTTGCAAAGGTGTTTGGATCTGGGAACCACTTCAGGAGCTTTTTCTGAAGGAGAGGACAAGTTGTTAGTCTGCTTTAGGTGAAATCCTGACGTAGTTCATCCCAAGTGAACTGGCTGAGAGCTCAGGGGCTGTTCCCTACAGAGTGAGAAATATCCTGTGAAAAGGGGCTATAAACAAAGCAAGTTTCCAAAGAATCTGAATGCAGTGCATCACCATGGCCAGTGTATGACATTCAGAGCTTGGGAATTTGTCACCACAGGCACAAAACCAGAGTGTTTTGGGTTCTCTTCCACCAGTTAATGGTCCTTGGTCCTTGGAAGTGGTTGTGCTTCTCTGGTGTGATCTGAGAAATACAAGCCAGAGAATTTCACTGTGTAATTCCTCAAAAGCTCATGTGTCACACCATCTCCTGCCTACAAGAGGAAATGTTATACCATGTTGAGTTGAAGACTTCAAATCAGAAAGAACTTAACATATCCCAAAGTTAATTGTTCCAATGATTAACTGTCCTCATGGCTAAAAACCACTTTTTGCTTTTCAAACTTTGGGATTCGTCTTTTAAGATTTTCTTCACAACTGTAAGGATTGGAGACATGTTTTAATTTTTAATGAGCTTGAAATTCTTATATAATAACAAGCTTCTGGGACATGGGGCTTTGAAGAACGTATTTAATAACAGAAAACAGCAATAACATGGTTGGAAGGACGGATTCAGCTGGGTTACCTCATCTTTCCAGTAGCAGAAGGTAATAAGTGAGTTGTATTGTTTTTACTAGCAGATGACTGAAGATGTTTTTCTGGAAAATGAATGCAGCCTGATCAAAGAGGCTCCTACCTCGTGAAATGAAACAGATTTAAAATAGATTTATCCGTTCAAACGTTGAGTTAAGCTCCTCTTGGTCCCTCCTGAGCAGAAGACGCCTGTCCCATCCACCTCTAATCTGAGGAGCTCATTGTGTCTACCAGACCTATTTGCAGCGAGACACTTGTGGGAGACAAAACCTTGGCATGGGAGGTTGCTTGTCTCCGAGGGCTCTTGGAAGGGGAGCAGAATTCCTTGTCTGCCTCGGTCCACCCACGCAAACAGGAAGGAGCCCGTGCCAGATGATAAGTCCAACTTACCATCCAGGGTAACTGGATGCCAGAGAGGATTGTTTTCATTTCCACGGGATTTCTAATTAAGGGACATGCTTTAACTGTGTTTTCAATGGCTGAGCATCCAAATGACAGTTTGATATGAGCAATTTGTCTGGCAGGATAGATAAATTCATACCAAAGCTAAAGGATTTTCCGTTTAATATGGGTACACATCCTTAGCTGTGAATTGGAGCAAACATTCCTCTAACAAAGAATCCCCTTTATGTAACAACTTCTTTTTAAGCCTCATTCTTTGCAGTTTTAATGATCAAAGTTTCTCTTTCTCCTGATTTGTCCCCAGTCATCGATCCTGCCAAGTGTTTTGTGTTTTGTCAGAACTCTCAGTCTTGTTCCAGTTTGATGAATGAAGGGAAATGTCTATTCCCATTTCTCCTGTCCCACCCAGCCCTAATGAGCAGTAGCATTGTCTGCCTGACTCCTGGGGGAATTTGCTACCTGCATAACTGCTTGACCTGGGCTGTTGCAGCTGGATTTCTTTGGATGGTTTGTTTTCTAGAGATGTGATCCACGGTCATGAGAACAGGTAGAGCAGAAGTGCTGGTGTCTCTCTTTTCCTGGAAGTTGGAGCAGCTTGATTAGGCTGTTGGGTTTCATAGATCCGTAGAATCATGGAATGGTTTGGGTTGGAAGGGACCTTAAAGATCATCCAGTGCCACCCCCTGCCATGGGCAAGGACATCTTCCACTATCCCAGGTTACTCCAAGCCTTGTCCAACCTGGCCTTGGACACTTCCAGGGGTGGGGCAGCCATGGCTTCTCTGGGCACCCTGTGCCAGGGCCTGCCCACCCTCACAGCCAAGAATTTTTTTTTCTAATATCTAATCTAACCCTACTCTCTTTCTGTTTTAATCCATTCCCCCTTTTCCTGTCACTACAAGCTCTTGTAAAGAGTTTCTGGAATATTGGAAGTTCACCGAGTCAAGAAATGTGTTGCTTTGGTTGGGGACAAGCTGCTTTTTATCATGTTCACAGAAATAGATCAAAGACACATTCACAATATCCATGGCCAGCAGAGGTGATGTGGGCAAACATTAAGTGGGTTTGTTCTTGTAGGAGTCTCAGTATGAAACCCTCTTGATAACTTTGCCAGGTTCAGCTAGAAAGGATTTGACATTTAGTGCTGGTTAATGAGAACTGTGAGCTTTGAAGGTTACAGGATTGCATGTTCTCCCTTCCCCCCACCATCACATAGCACCATTCAAAATATGTCTGAGCAGAGAATACAGTTATTTTTGGTACTGGCCCAGAAACTTATCAGGTGAAGTGCAATTAATAAATCAAGTGCCTTAAAATATCTGCCCAGAAGCAGCAGGTACTCTTTTGGTGGCTGAGTGCAGGAATTTCATTCAGAAGAACAGCAAAAAGCTTTTCTTACATAATTTCTTCCCAGTGTATTTATCCTGCTGCTTCCAGGGATGTTGTATTTTTGCTATTCTGATACAAATCTGCCTGCACCTTGGCAAATCACAGGACTGGAAGATCTCACTTTGTATGTGCTCAGTGGGGATTCAGCTGAAATCCTGAAGGGGTTGGCCTGTCCCAAGTGTAACTGCAGTCCAGGAGCTCACGAGGTGGTTGCTCTGGGAGGGAGATGCATAAAATCATAGAATATCCCCGAGTGGGAGGGACTCACGAGGTTCATCCAGTCCAACCTTGGCCCTGCTCAGACACCCCAACAATCCCATCCTGTCCCATTTTCCAAACCCTCTTGGAGCTCTGGCAGCCTTGGGGCCGTGCCCACTGCCCTGGGGCAGCCTGGTCAGTGCCCACCACCCTCTGGGGGAAGGACCTTTTCCTGATATCCAACCTAAACCTCCCCTGGCACAGCTTCAGCCATTCCCTGAGTCCTGTCGCTGGTCCCCAGAGCAGAGATGGGTGTCTGTCCCTCTGCTGCTCCTCAGGAGAAAGCTGCAGACCCTGGTGAGATCTCCCCTCAATCTGCAGGTTGGCTTTAGAGCTTGTTCTGCCTCTGCTCTTCTTTCCTCAGTCATCAAATGGCAGAAAATGTAGAGGAGGGATCTATGACTTAAATTCAGAGGGGACCAGGACTGGCCCAAGGACTGGGGAAAGGAAAGCTTGGAGCAAGGAGTCTTCCAAGATTATGCCTAAATAAAGAGCATGAGGAAACTGAACAGGACTTAGAGAGAGATGAGGGCCCAGAAGTGATGGGTAAGAGAAATTAAATAGAGACAGTTGGCTGGGAAAGGGCAGACAGAGCTTGAGATGGGAAATTAGGTGGGGATAATGAAATCATAATAATGAAATGCATAAAGGGGAGGAGGAAGCAGGGACAGAAGACTGTGTGTGGAGAGGGACATCAGTAGGACAAGGTGTGAGGACTCCCTGGCCAGGCAAAAGGGGGGAAAGTGTTACAAAGAGAAGTGTGACTGGGTATAGAAGTGAGTTCCCTCAAGAGACCAGCACTGGCAGGAAAGCTGCAGGTGGTTCTCAGACAAGGTCAGTTTGAATGGAGTCCGACATTGGGACAACATTGGAGAGATCCATTTGTCTCTGGACTGGAATGTGACCTGGAGCCAGGGACACACCATCCCACTATACCTGAACTCCTCTCCATCTCTGCTATCCATGAGGAGCATGCCTAAGGCCAGTGGAGAAAAAATATGGGCTGGGCGTAGGAAGAAGGTGTTTTCATCATTGCCTGCACTTAAGGCATGGGCAGTTTGACTTGCACATTTTCTAATAGTGTGGAATGATTGAATTTTCCACTGTATTAATATCCTTTAAATGTAGTCCTGGGGAATAACACAGAGCAATGGGTTTAAGGACAGGGAATGTTTGTGCTGTGCAGAAGGAACAACTTTAGCAGATAAGTCATCAGAGATAACAAAGCTGGAGAGCACAGGGCTGATAGGTCATGGCTGAAATACCCACATCTATTAGCAAAGCCAAGAGGGAAGGACTGTCTCTGTGCTCTTATTTTCTATAATACAGATGTTTGATAATCCCACTAGAGGTCAAGGCTCCGGTGCTGGGCACTCAGTACTGCTGCAGGAAGATGGTATTTGCATTAAGGAGCCTCCAGTTCAAATAGACAAGGCAGATGCAGAGTGGGAGAGGAGCAGGAGCACTGAGAGGTAAAGCAGGTGGCCTGGTCTGCAGCAAAGCTGGTTCCTGAACTCCTGAGTCCCAGAGCACTGCTGTGTCTGTTAAACTCTGCTGCTGTTTGTGCTCGTACTGAAGCCAAAAGGACGTCTGAGTAAATGCTCAAGGCTAAAAGCACTGTGGGATTTCTGCCCTAGAAACCAGAATCCAAAATGAGTTGATTTTACTTTTTAAAAGGCAAATGGATCAGTTCCTATTCTGAATGATCCTGCTGCCATCAGAGCACACAGTGATTGCTCTGTGTGAGAGGAGAAAGCCCATTAAGACGGGACTACAGCCCTCAGTCCTGGTTGGGAGATGCAGAGGTACTGAAAGCTGCTTATGTTGGTTGGGAAATAAAGAGGTTGATAGGAATTTTAGCACTTACACAGGACCTAGAAATGTCCTCTGTGCTTTGCACAATAAATAAATTAAGCTGTTAATTATTTGTCCCGAAGATTTATATAATGCACTGTTAGTCCTACACAAGGAAATTGGGGCAGCAAGAACCAAATCATGGAAACACAGAGTGGTTTGGGTTGGAGGGACCTTAAAGACCATCTCTTTCCAATCCCCTGCCTTGGGCAGGGACACCTTCCACTGTCCCAGGGAGAAGCTCTGATTGCACAGCCCCTGAAAGCAGCTACACCAGGGAACACTCCAGCTTTGTGCTCTCCCTGCCCAGCCCAGCTCCTTCCTCCTGGGGCACTGATTTACCCAGTGTTTGTGCAGTCAAATTCCACACGAGATTTAGCAGGAACTTATGTCAGTCTTTTTGTATACAAATCTCAACTCCTCTTCCCTCCCATCAAAAATTGCTGAAGTGCCAATACATTGCAAGATTTGGTTCTAGGATTTTTCTGGTCATTTAAAAATAATGAAAATTTTAAAATGAATGTAAGTGCTTAGTTACCTTCTCCATACAGGGATTGACTGACAGCAATAAATCCATCAGAATAACAGAATCTGGGTAGTTATGTCACAACTGAAAAGAATATGGCAGCATATGTTCTAGTTGAGTTTATTTAGGACATCCTGCTGCTGAAATCAGCCCACAGAATGGTTGAATTTCATAAAGGTAACACTCTGACTATTGGTACTCAATGATATGTTTATTTAAGATTTCCCCTTGGTTTACTGATGTAAATGTATTGTTCATTTTTCACATACCAAGCACTGTTGTTTAGTCTCAAGGGAATTATTGTTACAAATTTAACAACTGTGACATATTAAAAAGCACATTTAAGGAAGAAATTAAGCGTTGAGAGGATGTGACCAAATGTTTCCATGGTGTTTTGCCAAAATGTCACTTAAATGCCAGGGCAATTTTAATCCGAGTTGCTCTTTCAGAACTCATCTTGCCCACCAAAACAGTCAAATAAATCTTATCCACATCAGTAGCAGGCAGGCTTTCAATGCACTTGCCAGAAAATAATTTCCTAAGTTTTATTTTCATTTTGGAAACTACTTTTAACTCCTGGGTGATGCAGATGTCAGTTCTGTGCATTGCACAGCTGATGGCAGAGGAGGAAGTCGAGTGGGGAAGCAAAAATGTCCAAATTAGATGCCTTATGTAGGCACCTGCATCCCTAATTAACAACTGGCCCATAATGTCAGGAACTGATTTTCAGGAAGTTCTTTGTTCTTTGAAAGTCAGGCCCCAAAGTGGGCAAAGAGAAATTGAAACCTGAAACATCGATAATGACTTTGGGGAAACTCGAGCCTGATGTCAAAGCAAATTGTGAATGTGCATGTGCAAGTCTGGGAAATGCTGTCTGTGCTGGTTTTTCTATAATTCTAATTGCTTTTCTGATGATTCCAAGGTGAGATTGGTGCAAGAAGCTCTTTCTCATGGATGATCTTCTGTGAGATTTTTGGTGAAAGTTGGAGTAGTGACGAAAGGCATTCCTGGGAGATGAATCCCCCAAATTAATCTGTGTTTCAAGTTAAGTGTTTTAACCTAGAATAAGTTTTCTAGATCTGGTTTTCCACCTGTGTGGAAAATGCCACAGTCTGAAAACTCCAGATGTGATTTTCCCCACCCTGAAATCTGGTGCTCCAGGAGTTGGGATGGACTGAGCTGCCTCATGAGCACCATCATCTCCTCACCTTCCCCCAGCCACCTGCCCCACGTGTCCCACCTGCTCCAGTGCTCACATCGGTGGCAGGAGAAGCAACATGGGCTGTTTTCTGGTTAGGATGGCCCCAACCTGCAGGCTCAGCTCAGGCTGGGGCTGATGGCCTTGGGCTGAGCTCCCGGACAGGGGTGTGGGGGGAACCATCCGGGGCAATGGGTGCCCTGAGGGCCCTGACAGAGTCACGATACTGATAAAGATGCAGATCTAAGTGAGCAATTTGAGAAACAATGTGATGTTGTGGACCTCACACTGATGACTCACCTGGAGAGATGATCAAGATAGTGAAGCACAAAACAGCAGCGCTAAGGGAGTGACATTTTCCTCTCCCAGGGGCAGCGCTGGGTGCTCTCCCTTCTAGAATCATAGAATCGACTGGGTTGGAAAAGATCTCCGAGATCATCAAGTCCAACCCTTGGTCCAACTCCAGTTCCTTTACCAGATCATGGCACTCAGTGCCACAGCCAAGCTCAGGTTAAAAACCTCCAGGGATGGGGAATCTACCCCCTCTCTGGGCAGCCCATTCCAATGCCTGAGCACTCTCTGTAAAGAATTTTTTTCTGATCTCCAACTTCAATTTTCCCCTGGCAGAGCTTGAGCCCATCGTGCCCCCTTGTCCTGTTGCTGAGTGCAGATTCTGTTTGTTTAATACTCCTGCGAGGCTGTGATAGTGCATGCCCAGGAAAATCTCATTTCTTTCCTTTCTATCTTGAAGCCAATAATTATTTTCAGTTGTTTTTCTTTTTAAACTGAAAAATGTAGGAAGAACAGATCTGGGAATTAAAACTGCCAGATCCTCTACTTTTTCCAGACTTCTCTCCTGAGCTTCTCTCCTACCACTCATTGGAATGTGTTTGTCCAAAGCTGGATGCAAATGCATCAGTTGTGGGGACACATGCAGAGGACTGGGATGCCTGAGGGAGGGACAGTGAGGTCCTTTGGACAGCTCAAGGGCAGGCTTGTGATTTGGATTATTTAGCCCTGCCTCATTATGGGGACATTACAGCCCAGTGGCTTGGCAGCAGCTGAGACATTAAAATGTATAAGATGTTACCAAAGGAAGCACTTGGCAAAACTTTATTGGCTTCCCCTGACATAAACAACAAATTTTCTCAACCATTGTAGGTTCTGGCTGGGGGTGAGTCACTAATGTCTTTAGAAGGATGTCCTCTCCCTGCACGGGGGAGACCACAACTGGCTAAATTAGGCTAAGACAGGGTAACCTTTGTGGTTGAGGGGCACAGTGGGAAATTCCCAGATGGCTCTCTGGAATCTGGATATTACACAGCACTGCTGTTCTGTGTGAGAGCTCTGCAGCAGCTCCCTGAGCCTACACAGGGCAGATCCTCCAGGGCTAGAAACTGCTGCGGCCCTTTGATATCTGTGCAGATAATCTGATTTACACCATCTGAAATGGCCTCTTTAGGAACAGGTCCTGGTTTCAGATGTTAGTGAGAAGGGAATTTGGATGGGGTCCTGAGTCACCTGATGTGGTGAGTGGCATCCCTGCAGGGGTTGGATTTAGATGATATTTAAGATCCCTCCCAATCCATTCTGTGATTAATTATTTGGTAATTTCTGTTAATTCTGGCAGTTTAAGGGAGGTACCTGCCATGGAATTCAAAGGGGATTTTGAGCATCCTGTGGTTTTCTGAGGATAATTTTTTTCTTTTTATCTGATGAGCCATTTATGAAACCTTGATCTCTATTTTTGAGCTAACCTAGTGCTCAGGAGCTTTTACATCTGTCCCAAGCTGTAGAATAAATTATTTAAGTTAACCCTTACTTCCAGAGAAAATGTGGTGAGGATGTAGCATCATGGGCTGATTCCAATGGGATGAAGTTCATCAAGGCCAAGTGCAGGTCCTGCCCTTTGGCCACCCCAACCCCCCGCAGCGCTCCAGGCTGGGCACAGAGTGGCTGGAGAGCAGCCAGGCAGGAAGGGACCTGGGGGGACTGAGGGACAGGAAGCTCAACAGGAGCCAACAGTGTGCCCAGGTGGCCAAGAAGGCCAATGGGATCCTGGCCTGGATCCAAACTAGCATGGCCAGCAGGCCCAGGGCAGTGACCCTTCCCCTGGACTCTGCCTTGGGTTGGCCACACCTTGAGTGTTGTGTTCAGTTCTGGGCCCCTCAGTTCAGAAAGGATATTGAGGGGCTGGAGCGAGTCCAGAGAAGAGCAACGAGGCTGGAGAAGGGACTGGAGCACAAGTGCTGTGGGGAGAGGCTGAGGGAGCTGGGGGTGTTTAGCCTGGAGAAGAGGAGGCTCAGAGGTGACCTCAGCACTGTCTGGAACTCCCTGAAGGGAAGTTCTGGCCAGGTGGGGGTTGGTCTCTTCTCCCAGGCACTCAGCAATAGGACAAGGGGGCACGATGGGCTCAAGCTCTGCCAGGGGAAATTGAAGTTGGAGATCAGAAACAAATTCTTTACAGAGAGAGTGCTCAGGGATTGGAATGGGCTGCCCAGAGAGGGGGTGGATTCCCCATCCCTGGAGGTTTTTCAGCTGAGCTTGGCCGTGGCCCTGAGTGCCATGATCTGGTAAAGGGACTGGACTTGGACCAAGGGTTGGACTCAATGATCTCGGAGGTCTTTTCCAACCCAATCCATTCTATGATTCTATGATGGGCTCAGAACAACCCACAGAAAAGATCTGCCACTTGGAGAAGTGAACCTTCATTCCTGGGTGATGCAGTAACAGTTTAGCTTGTACAGCCGATTTTACAGAAATATTTATTTCAGTGAAATTAATTCCAGTTCACTCTTAGTTTCTTCTTTTAGTACTTTTCCTTGTTCCCTCCTTTGGCTCGTGATGAGGTGAGAGCTGCAGCCATGGCATGTGGGAACTCTTGTTTGCAATAACATCACCCTACCAGTGCAGTGTAAGGAGGATGCACCAGCGCTGTGATGTCGAAATCCAAGTGGGAACAGCTTCACATCTGCCTGGTAATGCAACAAAGCAATATTAACATTTTCATAAAATGTTCTGAAGTCAGTTTGGCTTGGCTGGCTGTGCACACACCCGAGCCAAGGAGACTGTCCTGAGCCTGGTGTCAGCAAAGGAGCAACACAGAGTAGTAAGGGAGGCTGAGGGATCTGAAGAGACATTTTAATAAGGCAATTAAAGTGGCAGAGCTTTGAAAAATCCCTTCTTTTCCTGCCTGTGCCTACATGCTTGAAAAAGATGTGAGAAAACCCTGCACACACAGCACTGTACAGTGTATGGACATCCTGATGTTCTCATCCTTTTGCTCCCTATGAAATTCATAGGAAGTTCAATCTTTATTTGACATTTTTCCTTAAGTTCACCTCAGCTCTCCAGTGTTGAGAGAAAGGTGCTTGTTGAGTGAGACAGTCACTTGAGTGTTGAAAGAGGAGGTGAAGAGTGTCCTTGACTGCAGTGTGTCCATCACAAAAAGGTATCAGCAGTGATTTTTCATCCAGCAGGGAAAGAAATAATATGAACTGATACATGGGAACCTGAGGATGATAATTTCTGGAGAGGAAAATATGCTCAAATAGCAACACTGAGTAATTAAACATTGCTGCATTTTACTAAGGGTGGCCTTGAATGCTGAAAGCCTCAATATCTGTGCAGGGAGGAGACTCTAATTCAGCCTCAGTTTAATGGAGTCAGTGTAGGAATTAGAGGTTGAAATGTCACTGAGGACAGAAGTTTAATTAAAGTGGATATAACAATCCCTTCTACATTGATACCTTTTAGTCCAGCTGTGGTTGCCACACTGAATGTGTTGGTGTCCTTGATATAACTCTGTGCATGACTGGAAAGATTTTTATTTGCATGATAGTTTGGGAATTGGTTGTCCTTTGTATGTGTACTCGCATTTACATGTGAACAAGAATATTTGTTCTTCCTCAGCCTTTGTTCTCCTATTTTTAAAAGGCTTACTCATCCCCTCAAAGATTAGAATCAGCTCCATCTGATTTAGGTGACAGTTCTCACCCCATGAGCAGCAAGAAATTGAAATGAACTGTTTCTGGAATGAGCCATTGTTGATCCAAGCTGTCCAGCGAGCACTTGAATAACAAATATCTCTTACCAAATCAATGTTGGTTCATGAACAGAGAAAAAGAATGAAGTTCACTGCATTGCTTGTTTGCAAAACACAGTTCAGCCCTTTCTTTGCCAAAGCCGAGCTGTCAGGAACAAGATCCTTAACGGCTCTAAACCAGCTCGACTCAATGACTTCGGTGCAGGTGACAATTTACATTAAGGGATCATCCAGCCTCAAAGTGCAGCAGGACAGCAGCGTGATAAAAACAGAGGGTGGGGAATGGCAGCAAAACACAGGACAGCTGGAGAGATTCTGGGAGAAATTGCAGATATGGTCTGGTTTTTTTGCAAAGGTAAGTTTGGGGCTTTTTTTGTCTCTGAGCTCCGGTTTTGCTTAGTGTTTGCAAAGATCAAATTTGAAGCTCAATTTGTAAGGGGAAATAATGTTAGCACAGGTGATGCAGGTGAAGCAGGTGGGGGGATTGAAAGCTTTAGGAACAAAAGCTCTTCCTCTTCACAAGGTCCTTCCCCCAGAGGGTGGTGGGCACTGACCAGGCTCCCCAGGGCAGTGGGCACAGCCCCAAGGCTTCCAGAGCTCCAGAAGTGTTTGGACAAGGCACATGTTGGGCTTCTTGGGGGTGTCTGTGCAGGGCCAGGAGTTGGACTGGATGATCCATGTAGATCCCTTCCATCTAATGATATTCTATGATTAATTTTTGCCCTTCTTTGTACCATTTGGTTCTGTAAAGGTTCTCACTTGCAGTCTGAAAAATCGCTGTGCTCATTTTTCTCCCTACTACAGGAACTCCATCTGACCAGGCACATCATATTATCTGCCATTGAAGTTCTGTTTATGGGCTTAGACGGGCAACTGGCTTGAGTATAAAAATCTCAAATGCTGGAAATTAAATAATTTGCTTGATCTTCTCTTCTGTAGTTGGGTCATGAGACAGTTTTATAAGGAGGTGCCATGCCCGGGATGCAGAAAGGTTGTGAAACAGTAAATCCTTCAGAGCAGGGAGCACTGCAGAGTATTCTGCACCTGTAGTGTTTGTCGTGTTTCTTTGGAAGCTTTAAGGGGAAATTTTGCCTCCTTGAGCTCAAAACAAGCTCAGGGGTTGGGGCTTTGTGTACTGAGGGGTGTAGAGTCAGTGCAAAGTCAAGCAACTGTATAAGGAATATTCAGTCTTCCAAAATATATAATCACAGATTCATTTAGGTTGGAAAAGACCTTTAAGATCATCGAGTCCGACCATAAACCAAACACACCTGAGGAGCAAAGCGACTAAAACGTTCTTGCCTTGCACTGAAAACGGGTCTCTGGGTGTGTGGAGGGGTGAGGGTCTAAACAGTGAATGGGTGACCTGTGGATTCAATTGGGCTGGAGAGGCATCTTAATGGAGAAGTTCCCCTCCTGCCAGAAGGGCTAAAAACAGCCTTCAGCACTAACAACTTTCCATTAACATTTTTAAAGCTAATTTGCTATCATTTAGCCCCTTATATTCATGGCACTTGGAAACAGGAATTAAATAAGACCCATAATTAAGGGTTATTAGCATTATTTACTACCGGCGTTGTTGTGTTTAGAGGCACTTCTCGGGTTGCTTTTGGCTGTAGCTTTTCGAACACATCAGAACAAGCAGTTCTGCTCCAAAATATTTCCAATTAAAAGCGCTGTTAGAATTGACAGAAATCCCCCCAAAAGTAAAGCAAGATCTCCTTTTTATTGCACAGACAATGTCAGCTGTGCCAGCGACTTCACTTTTGGCTCACTTGCCACTCATGTTTCATGGATGAAAAAGATGCTGGTATGAGATTTCTCAATTACTTCTGCAGCAAATGATGCCACTGGAAAGGTTTTGAAAGAATTAACCTGTAAAACTGTGTAAATGTCAGGGCAGATATTCCATACTTTAATAGTTAGTGGGTTGGTGAATTCTGTAGCTCCCAACTTGGCCCAACTACAGGAGGCATTTCTAACAAAATTCTGTGGAGGATAGGAAAAAAAATCTGGAAATTAGCCCTAGAGTTTTAAACCATCCTAACCCAAGAATATTAGTGAATAACCTCTCTGGCACTCTGTTAAATTTCAGGAGTCAGTAATTGGGAATAACCTGCCTCGCTCCAACCGAGCCACAGCGGCTGAAGATTTGGCCCACGAGATGTATCCAAAATGCTGCAAATTCCTACAAAAAGGAATTCTTTGTCTCCATTAGCATTTCAACACACACTCACTACAGAGATCTCACTGGGGGTGAAGCATTAAAACCCTTTCAAAAGTGGTTTAGTTGGCTAATTAGACAATAAGCACAAACCTGATGCATCCAGCTGTACAAATAAAACGTGACTTTAAAGTTTAATGTCCTGAGCTCAGAGCAGTCGTGAACTTGGAGCCAAGAGGGGCTGGGAGGAAGGTGGCTGGTTTACAGCTCGGTAGTGGCCTGTCTGAAGGCTGAAACCTTCGGAGAACTCAAACAGAGTTTATTTTAAGTGTAACTAAAAGGAACTAAGTACCAGTTACCACAAATAGGGTGATCTTTATCTTCCTTTGTTGGCTTGTGCGGAGGGAAAAGAATCTTAAAAGACTCCGCTCAGCCTCAGGCTTCTCAGAGAGATCTCCCGCACATTGCTGACATGTCTCTCATTTTTTGGGTGCTCCTTTACCTCTGAAGGAAATTAACAGGTCATTTTAATGCCCCCTGACGCCCTCGGCTCCTGGGGATGTGTGATCAAGTAGCTAAACGCTTACAGGACTGACATTTCTGCCCTCCGTGCCGATGCATCCCCATCCTGCGAGATTCGGGCTCCCCTCTGGAGCGGTTCCCACTCGGAGCGGCACCTGTAAGCGCTCACTTTGAGAGATGGTTAATGTGCTAATTACCCGGGACCCAAAAATGCGGGCTGTAAACAAATGGGGACTGTATTTATAATCAATCAATTTTATGACCTTCTGATGGTGGTGATATCAGCGGAGTTTACATTGAGAGCCCTTGTACTCCTCCAGGGCAGCTGTGCCCTTATGTTTTAGTTACAGCTCGAAGAAGATTTTGCTAATTTACTTTATGGTTGGAAAAATATTACCTTCCCTAAACAGCTGAGCCCGTCACCAAGTCTCATTTTTAAATAATGAAAACACACGGACTGTCAGTACCTTCAGGGTGTATTGTCAGGTGACGAGCTGTTTGCAAAACATCCACGGCAGAAAGCGATGACTTCAGAGCAAAATATTGTTCTCATTGGTATAAGTTGCTGTGAGACAAATCCCACACCCTCTGATGTCAATGGAAAGACTCCATTTGACTTCAAAGAAGGCTGGATCAGGCCCTAAAAGAAATGTTGCCATCATAAAACACCCGAAAATGCTTTATGGTTCATACATTTTAAAGCTGTTCTGCTCGCTGGTGATCTTCCCTGCAGTTCACCTGGCTACGTGCAACTTGTAGTTTCTGTGTTTGCTTTGAGATGGATTTATGATAGAAGAATGTCCATAAAGCCTGATTTGTGAAGTGCTAAAATGATGGCCTGGAAAGCCACACAATGCCAAGGTATACAAGATGCCCTGTAATACCTCAGCCCCAGGAAGGCTCTCCAACTTTCCTGATGTTACTGAGTTCTCACAAAGAAAAACAATGTTGTTTAACTGTAGACAGATGTGTTAAAAATAGCTGGATTTTGTGCCCTGGTTCTTTTATTGGAATTGCTGTGTTTTTAGTCTGAATTCAGGTAAGATTTCGAGGACAGAACTGCTTCCTACATTTCCCAAAGCTTTGTATGGGTGGGTGCTGGTTTGAGCAACTTTCAGAAATGGGGCAGGATGGGGGCACAGTGTCCCCACAGGCTGGAAGTGCAGAGATAAGCTCCAAACCAGCAGCAGATGCAAGTTATTGAGCATAATCCCTTTCTCTCAACATTGTACCCTGATCTAAGCGTGGGTTATAACAGAGATTTGTTCCTTAGTGTTGTGAAGGATGAGGCTCTGCAGAGGGGATCAGGGTTCCTTTATTTTTTCCTGATTGGACTATGCTGGAGCCCTGATAATGAATCATAGAATCATGGAAAAATCTGGGTTGGAATTGACCTTAAAACTCATCTCGTTCCAACCCCTGCCATGGCCAGGGACACCTTCCACTATCCCAGGGTGCTCCAAGCCCTGTCCAACCTGGCCTGGGACACTCCAGGGATGGGGCAGCCACAGCTGCTCTGCCCAACCTGTGCCAGTGTCCCACCACCCCCACAGGGAAGAATTTCTTCCCACCATCTAATCTAAATCTCTCTTTTTTTGTTTAAAACTGTTCTCCTTATCACCAGCCCTATCAGCACTGGCCATTCCCTAGTCCTGTCATTATCTGCCTGTACAACAAGTCACTCTCCCTTCTTTTTCATACACCTCTTTGAGTACTGGATGGCCTGATACTGGATGTTCAATGAAATTAGTCATCCAGAAGTTGCTCTGGATCTCTTCTGAGCTTCTGTGGATTAGTGCCTTGCTTATGCTACAGAGCTTGTGCATGCCTGTGATCTCTGCCAGGTGGGCACGAGCTGCTCCTGCCCATGGACTGGCATTCCCAGCTGGAAGGACAGGACCATGGCAGGCCCTGGGGACACCCCTGGGCTATGGGGATGCAGAGGGTGCAGGGAGCCCCAGCGAGAGGTGCCCTCCTGTGTGACAGCTGAGCTCTGGCAGTCCTGGTGCAGGGCAGGCAGCCAGACAGCTGGATTGCCGTGGCAAAGACACTGTCTGGCCTTTTGAAAAGAGAAACTTGCTGGATTTATGTGCGGGGATGGCCGCAGTCCTGCTGGAGCTGACGCTCTAATGAATGGGGTGGGGAGTAGAATACTTTATACTTGCTATCAGGGGTTAACGACTCCTGCCCTCTCGGTTTTCCCTTGCTCATGTTTTCCCTCTCTCCCCCTCTTGCACTCCCAGTCCCCCACTGTGTCTGTATTTGCCCAGCAGTGGCACCACCTGGTTTGTTTTCTGTGTCAGGTATGTTACAGGCTGGCTGTCAGAGGTTAACAGCCCCAGCCAGCCCGGCCTTGTCTCTTGTACCTGCTCCAGACTCCCTCCCTGCCTGGGTGCCTCTGCTTAGTTTCCCAGGACGTAATGGCACCTGGAAAAAGCAGCTTTTTTGGCTGTTTGTAGTTTCTCAGGGTTAACAGGATGGTGTCTCTGCTGGCCCATTGTCCTGGTACCCCACTCAAGGTGCCTCCATCCCTCTCCCTCTCCCAGAGGCCTTACAGCACAAAACAGCACTGAAGTTACACATCAAAGACTATTTTTGCCTTTTCTGCTCTCAAAAAAAACCCTGATGTGGATTTTCCTCTGTTGATGCCGACTCTGGCTGTGTCCCCAGTCCATATCAAAGAGGTCAACAACCCTCCCCAGCTGCCTCCATGGAAGGGAAAGCTCAGCCTGTGGTTCTCATGGGAGGTCTGGGATGGTTGTACAGGTGCTTGGCCTTAACTCTGAAAGGATCAGAGCCCTGTTCTGGGCCAAGGGTGTATGTGGGCCCTGGAGAACGGACAGAAAGTCCTGGCTTCCTTCAGGGTTCAAGCCAAGTGAAGAGAGATTTAACAACTGCTTGAAGAACAGCTACAAAGATGATGGGATCAAACTCTCCTTGGTAGTGGCAGATGATTCAATAAGGGGCAGAGACCACGGATTGCGGTGTGGAAGGTTCACGTTGGACATTAAGGAAACCTTTTTTCCTGGCAAATGCAGGACTGAAACAGGCTGCTGGTGAAGGGGGAAAGGAGACAACTCTTCATTCCTGGAGGTTTTTAAGGCTCAGCTAGAAATGGATTATCTCAGACATGGCTTTTCCTCGGTGGGCACTGGCACAAGCCCAGCTGCAGAGCTGCTCAGCAGCCTCAGGACTGTGTCTGTCTGAACAGTCCCACCAAGGCTGACAGAGCTCAAGAAGCATTTGGACAACACTCTCAGGCTCAGGGTGTGACTCTTGGGGATGGTCCTGTCATGGCTGAGGGCTATACTTGATGATCCTCATGGGTCCGTTCCAGCTCAGCATATTCTGTGATAACCTACCCACAAACCCATCCCCTTGGAAAACTGAGCATGTTCTACTGCAAATCTGAAGGGCCGACACAAAATTTTCCTTCTCCCAACTCTCCAAACTGCGAAGGAAATACTAGCATAAAGCTGCCCTTGATGTGCTCCCCTGCAATGGGATGGAGACCTGTAATTGTATCTCCACAAGCTTTTTTGCCCTCATACCACTGCCTTGTGTTGGAAATGGGAGAAATACCTGGATGAACAATCCCATTCTCCCAATCATGTGGTTGTTGTCTGTAAGATTCCTGACTCTGCTGGTGCAGTCACTGGGAATAGTGTGATGAATGGTCCCAAAAAGAAGGTGTGTGTGATGGATGGTCCCAAAAAGAAGTTGCTGTCATGCTGCCTGGGAAAATGGGGCCTCTGTGTCCCTGGGTGGGATCATCCTTCCCTTAACTGGATGTTATCTGGGGGTCACTCTTTGCTGTTCACCCTCCATGTCCCTGCCGTGGGATCCCACAAATCTGACATGAAGTGCACAGGCCCACCAGCAGCCACCTTGTGCAACAAGAGCAGGATTTTGGATGCATAAAGTAGTATCCAGTGGTAAGTGCCATGAATAATCATGCCCAAGGCACTTCGAATGGGGCTCTGAAAATTAATGGGCACTTTTCACCTCTTGTCTGTGCCTCAGCTCCCTGACAGTAAGGTGGGAAGTGATCCAGCTTCCCATTTTGCAGGGTCAGTGGGAATCGATTACTATTGGGCAAGCACTCAAATCCTCCATTGAAATGCTCCTTAGGAAAACCTAAAGAGAAATTATTAATCCTGCCTTCAGAGCAGGGTTTGGGTTGCAAGAGGAGGTGTAAGGACAGTGTGCAGTGAGAGAGGGGTGAAATATTGAGTAGCTGCTCAATCATTCAACACTGTTTGCTGTGTGAATAAGATCTATTAAAATGGTCTGAAATGATGTTGTAATTAAAGACCTCACCATGAGACACAACTCAAAAGAGCTGGGGTGAGATACCTGCTTTCCTTAATTGGCAGTGCTTGAGTTAATATTTCATTTTAAATACGGTTCCTCAGCACAGAAAGATAATGTTCAAACAAAGGTCTTTAACTTGATTATATTCCTTTTTGCTTTTCAGTCTTTTAAGTGAATGAGTTCATAGAATCATAGAATATCCTGAGTTGGAAAGGACCACAAGGGTCAATTCTTAGAAGACAGTGCCCAGAAATGAAATGCTTAACAATACATGTACTGATGTGACTTCAAAGGAGTCAAATTGTAGGAGTTTTGGAAAGAGGCTTCTACTTTTATAGCTTCAGTCACTGCATGAGAAACAGCAACTCCATCAGGTGCCTCAAAGTTCACAGTAAATACAAATACTTGGACCTACAGATACAGGACTCATCTAAAATCCAACCATAATTCAAATATATTTATGAAATACTCTGGAAAATTTCACCAAACACCAAAATCTGAGTGCAAGGTATTGACATTATGTGTTTTACCACGTGATTCCAGATGAATAGAGGATCCCACACACAATGGATTAATTGTGAAATACTAGAGTTAAGTTCCTCACTGGAGCACGAGGCAAAAGGATGGAGGTTTGTGATGCAGAACAACAGATAAAATATGAATCAGAACCAGCTCTCAGCTCAACAGGACCAGCAGGACTAGAGTTGGTAATAACAAACAGTACTGTCATTGACAGGCAGTTTACAAAGGTTAGGGTTGATCTTCATGGCCAGAAATGTTCTCTCTTGGCCTTGCATTTGCTGCATTTTCCCCAAGTTTTTGCATAGCCTGTGGAACACCAGAGCATCTCCAGCATCACTGAGTGTCCCTTTGCCAAGTTCCAGGAATAGAAGAACAGCTACCAAGAAAGGTCATTTTGCTGGTGTTCCAATTTGCACAGTGAAATGCAAAGCATTTGAGAAATAAGTCTGGGAACTTGGCTGGTGCTCCTTGGGGATTACCCATCCATTACCCATTCCCTGTTTGACAGACCAAATGGCAGAACTGAAATGAGAAGATTCCATGAGAAGAACAAGTTCCCTGGCTGGCTTTGTACTTCTCTGTGGAACAGCAAGATCTGACTGAGATGTGCTTGATCCCAGATTATCTCTCCCTTTCCCTCCCAGACATCTGGCTGGCAGATCCCAACACACACACATGGAGAGGAGGCTGTTGCCCATCCCGTGGTGTTGTGGTGCCATCAGCCCCCAAAGAGCAAAGCACTGCTCAGTGAGGCACTCTGGGGCTGCTGAGCTGCTGCTGCCTCAGTGCTGGGGTGGGAAGGGCAAAACATGAGACCACCTTTCGGGTCTAATTGCTACCCAGAGATCAAGAAGTGCAGTCTTGTATTTGCTGCTGTACTGGCTGTTGGCAGGAGTAACAGCAGTTTGTGGGATGGGATAATTTCCTCCTGTATTTTACTGTAGCTTAGAAGGGGAAGAGTTGTCCCTCTCACAATAAGTTCAGATCCCTTCTGCCTTTCTTTTGAGAGCTTGGTGGGTTGGGATCTTCAAATTTGTCTTGACTACCAAGTTTATAAACTTGGCTTTATCACTATGACCTAAACCCAACTTCAGCCTATGCAAAGACATGGACCCAGGGGCTGGGTGAGCTCTAGCTGGTTTTTCCTCTGCTTTGCTTTGACTCATGTGGATGGATTGAGATTATTCTTTGGGCCATGAGTTGTGCAGAGGTGCCTCCAGCCTGAATGGGAAGGCAACATGTATTGTAAGGGGAGCAAACAAATGGGTGAGCTGAAGACAGTGCTCAAAGCATTGCCCTCTTTGTTTTCAGAGATGCATCTCTGGGGCATTCACTATGCACAATATTGGCAGGAAAAATATCCCTTTTCCATATTTTGTCCTTCTAACTCATTCCAGAGTCCTCCCAGGGTAAGACTCTGATTCACCTCAGTGGTCCTGCTGCCCTTTCCACTTGACTAAAAAGCACAGGCTTTTCCAGACACCCTTAAATAACATGAAGGTGACCCATGAACTGAACTGATAAACACACCCAGTCCTGCCTGAAGGATCAGACTTCACACTTTCAGCTTCACTATCACTTTTGGGTACCCCAGGTATTGAGAATCAGGCTCCTAAATTTTTCTCCCTCACTGTTATTTATTTTGTCTGCTACACTTAACCAGCCCCTCATTAGTCTTCATTTAGATATTAATTTTTCATGGGAGCTGATTTTTTTGACCCACACAAGCAATTAATGGTTATTCTTAGAGCTTGAGTATAATGTCTTGCATGCAGCTGCCTTTGATTACCATGTGTCTGAGGCCCCTCTCTTATTTTGTCTCCTCAGTAAAGCCTTATATGATGTTACAGTCACAGATAGCACAGCAAAAACTTTGAAAGTCTGAAAGAACAGAGTAAAAATAATTGTCAGGAGTTGGAGTTTCCATTCCTGTGGCATTGTCACTGTCTCCTGTAGAGCAGGAACTGGAGTTGAGTGACAGTGAAGTGGTTCAACGTTACTCCTGAGTGTAAATCATTCACCTCCTTCTTTTTCCTCATCAGCCAGAGGGTTAAGTGGGGTTATGGGTCTGACCCCTCATGCCAAGAGTCTGGGGAAGGTCAGAGCTCCCCAGGGTGGGTTTGATGCCTGTGAAATCAGGGCATCATTTTGGAGCAAGAATTTGGGCTTCCTCCTGCAGAATTCTGGAGGATCCTTGTCGACTTTCAAGGCTGTCCTGCAACTAATTCACTTGAATTTTTCTCTTTCAGTCTGTTCATTAATTTTTCCTATAAGCCCCTTGTCTTTTAAACCCTTCCATCCAGCAAGGGGTAACTGGGACTTTGCTCGAGCCTAAGGGGGTGATCTTAAATCGTCCTAAACTCCTTATTCTTCAAGTGAAGAGACAGAAATAAGGAGGAGAATGGCCCTGCTTTTCTTGGGGTGAATGAAGGAGCAGCAAACACAGCCTGGGGCCACGTCTGGCTCGGGTCAAGTGGTGCTCAGCTACGGATCGTGTGTAGCATTCCCAGTAATCCCACAGCTGCTTCCTTTGCTATATAAAGCAACTTACTGAGAAGTTAAAATAAGTCCATTTCATTACTAAAGCAAGGTTTTGAAGTTTGCTTCAGATATGCCACATGGAGTTTTTTGCCAAGTCCAGCGTTTCAAACCTTGTTCTGAAGAAAGGATTTGCTTTGGGAGTTGTATTAAAATAAGCAAGGACTGGAAACTTCACAGGATTGATGTTCTCCAAAGAGCTGGAAGGATCATTTTCTGCTGCAAAAGTTCTCAAATGGGTCAGTGGCTGCCAAATCACAACAAAAGGAGTTCAAGAAAAGACACTTCGTTTTAAAACAGAAAGTAGGAAAGTGTTAAAGAAAAGGGGTTTTATTTTTAATTTTCCTAATGATTTTTTCGTAGGGAAACAATTTCCTGGGTAACTCCAGATTTAAATAGTTCCTTTAAGTGTCCTGTTTGTTGAGAGTAGAGCAAGCTAAAGTTTTTGGGTTGTTATTCTTTTTTCAAGCAGATCTCTGTTGACAGATCCTAACTTTGAATGGAGATGTGGACAGAGATACTCTGATACATGCATGGCCTTGGCAGGCACAGGTTCCCTGCCCATGGCAGGGGGTTGGAACCAGGTGGTCCTTAAGGTCCCTCCCAACCCAAACCATTCTGGGATTCTGTGATTCTGTACAACTTCAGCCACCAAAGGGCTTAAAACTCCAAAGTAGCTTTGCCAACTATAGAAAGCCCAAATGTGATTTTTAAAGCCCAGATATCTGAAGTGTAGATAAGGCAGCACACAGCTGCTGGTTTTAACTTTGAGGGTTTATCCCAGAGCTTAAACTGGCCATGGCAGAGTCCCCACTGTGTGAGGAGTAACACACAGGAGTAGCTTTGCATGTTGCAGTTCTTTGGTAGTATCTACTCAGTGCTGAAGCAGAACTAAAGGTTGTTTGGGTCCTTCTTTCCACCCACGTGGCTGCACAGAGGGGGCACACCCAGAGGGAGCAGGAGGACCACCTGCAGTGTGTTCCTCTCAGATGAGCTTTCTGCAAATAGAATCATAGAATCCTGGAATGGATTGGGTTGGAAAAGACCTCCGAGATCATCAACTTCAACCCTTAGTCCAACTCTAGTCCCTTTACCTGATCATGGCACTCAGTGCCACGGCCAAGCTCACCTTAAAAACCTCCAGGGATGGGGAATCCACCCCGTCTCTGGGCAGCCCATTCCAATGCCTGAGCACTCTCTCTGCAAAGAAGTTTTTTCTGATATCCAACTTCAATTTCCTCTGGCAGAGCTTGAGCCCATCGTGCCCCCTTGTCCTATTGCTGAGTGCCTGGGAGAAGAGACCAACCCCCACCTGGCCAGAACTTCACTTCAGGCAGTTCCAGACAGTGCTGAGGTCACCTCTGAGCCTCCTCTTCTCCAGGCTAAACACCCCCAGCTCCCTCAGCCTCTCCCCACAGCACTTGTGCTCCAGTCCCTTCTCCAGCCTCGTTGCTCTTCTCTGGCCCCACTCCAGCCCCTCAATCTCTTTCCTGAACTGAGGGGTCCAGAATTGAACACAACACTCAAGGTAAATACTTGTGTGTTTTGAAGTCACCCTGCCCAGGGGGTTGAGTGTTTTTACTCTACCTATACCATATTTTTGTGTTTCAGGGCAGGGGCAGTTTCCTCCTCTGCAGCAGACTGAGAATCACAGGTTTCAGCAGGGCCTCTCAGTGCTACCAAACTGCAGATATTAAGAACAGTTTGCAGGCCTGGGCACCAAAGTTTGTTACAACACTTATTTATTACCAGTCTCATATAACTCACTTATGGTAAACAATGCAGGTTTTATTATGTGTAAGTAATAGGAGACCTTTGCTTTTTCCACTAACAAACATGCCATGGGTAATTATTCCTGTATTAAAACGACATGTGGACATATTTGCAACATGCAGCAGCCCCATGGCTTTGAAGAGCAGGATTATTCCAAGCAAGGTTAGCCACCACTTATTTTGGGGGGCTCTTGCCTTTCTGTGTTGGAAGCGCTTTGTGGCTTTCCTTGTCTATTTGATAATCATTAACATGTTCCATCGTTAACCTTCAAGCAGCTCTGCTTGAAACTTTATATGCAGCTTCCCCAACATTTGCCTTGCATTGCAGACTGTGGTTTGCTGGGGCTGTTTTTATGATGGCTCGTGGTAAAATCAGGAAGATGAAAAATGGGTGTGTGTTGAAGAGCGGCGTATCCAGCATTCTGGGTCTTAAATTAGAGTGATGAGCATAAACACTGCAAACAGAGCTTTTTCAACTCGATTGCAATTATATTTGAAATTACCTACAATTACCACTAACCATCTCAAAGCTAGAAATTAACTCTGGAGGCTTTGCTCCAGATGGATCAGCTGTTAGATGTGCTGTCTCGTGCAGCTGAATGGAGGGCAGGACAGAGGGTGAGGAGGCGTCGGGGTGGCAACTCTGCTGTGTCCCAGCTGAAGCAGAGCTTGGGCAGGCTTTCCCTTGGAAATAAACCCAAATGCCACTTTTTGGGACACAGTTTGGGAAGCTGTGGCTCTGCTGACCCTTTGCTTGGGTCTAGCAGAGAGTCCTCCCTCCCTGTGTGGAGCTTGGTGGGCTGTGCCGGCGCAGAGCAGGCTGTCCATGTCTCCTTCCCTGGGTCAAGTCATGAGCAAAAGGGCACGTTTATGGCAGACCCACTTACTGCCTGACAAGCTAGAAAATAATATTTTCTAATTCCTGCTCTGCCTGATGATTTCCTGCTGTTATTTCTTAAAGTGATCTTCATAACTCATTTGGATAACTCTATTCTAGTTTCTTCCATGGCCACTGTGGCCAAAGAAGTTCAGACTCTTCTCCCTCTTCTTCCAGGACCAATCCATGCACAAAGATGTTGCCATGGCTTTGTAGCCACAGCAAACTTCACTGATTTTCAGCTGGTGTAGCTGAAGGAGATATTTTGCCCAAAGCATCTCAGAAATGCTTGTGATTTCAGTTTCCAACATGACTCTGAACTGGGGAATGAGAACGTGCCAGGAGTGTCAGTGACAGCTTTAGAAATGGATTGTTTGCACAAACTTGAAAACAGTACAAGCATAAATGTATTTCCTTTGTTTAACTTTCCACTCTTGTTTACTCCTCTCTGCTTCTAAAAGGCTTTGCAAGTAAACTCTGCAAATCTTTAAGTTTCTCAGGCATTAATGGGGGCTGGGAGTTCTGGGGTGGCTCCTTGGCCCTGCTGTCTGGGGGCTGAGGTGCAGGGCAGGGGCAGAGACCTCTGAGCCACAAGCCATCAGAACCAGCAGGATGGCTTTTCCTGAGCTGGCCTTGGAAGCTGCTGTGCTGGGAAATGATGTCTGGTGAGTTCTGTGAGTCTCAGCCCCCTCTCCACGTGCTTCAGAGGTGTGTGGGCAATGCAGAAAGGGACCTGGAAAACCAGGCAGGGTCAGGAAAACAGAGCCTCCTATGGCCTGTGGTGTTCTCTGCTGGGGAAAAACTATTGAGGCTGAGAATTTTTGAGGGAAACAACTGGTTGTTAGTCCTGTGTTTTACAGCATCAGTGCAATGGGGTGGTCTATGCATGTTGGAGCAAGGGGAGAGAAGCTTCAGCTATGCAGTAATGAAAATCCAGGTCTCTTGTTCCTTTCACAGTAAAATTGCTCCTCCCCTGCATTTATCTGGTCAATCATCTTATTAAACCTGTGCATGTGCCTCTGAGCTGTCCTTTTCTGAGTCGGTTTAAACTGGATGTCCACAGAAGGGCAATGGAGCTTGGGAAGAATCTGGAGCACAAATTTGATGAGGAGCAGCTGGGGGGGCTGAGCCTGGAGAAAAGGAGGCTCGGGGGGGAGACCTTCTGGCTCTGCAATCCCTGCCAGGAGGGGGGAGCTGGGGGGGAGTCAGGCTCTGCTCCAGGGAACAGGGACAGGAGGAGAGGGAATGGCCTCAGACTGAGTCAGGGGAGGTTTAGATTGAATTTTAGGGAAAAATTCTTCACTGAAAGAGTTGTCCACCCTTGGCAGAGCTGCCCAGGGCAGGGGTGGAGTCCCCATCCCTGGAGGGATTTAAAAGCTGTGTGGATGTGGCACTTGGGGACATGGGTTAGTGTTGGCTTTGACAGTGCTGGGGGATGGTTGAACTCAATGGTCTTAGAGGGCTTTTCCAACCTCTTAATGATTTCATGGATGCAAGTGGTGTTGGATGACATTTTACTGGCTACTGAAACTACCAACTTCCTCTTTGCCTCTTACAACAGCTATGGAACATTAAAGACCCTTTGTCTTTTCCCCACAGGAAAAGGGAGGACCAGGACAGACATTCCCATCCCATAGTTATGGTCCTGGGGAGTTTATTCCCCGTGATTGCTACTCACCTGTGGGAGGAAGGCTCCAAGATAATTCAGGCTGTGCGTGGTACCTTGAGCAGCCTCTGTGTCTTTCATGGCTCTCAAAGCCAGGGCAGAGCAGAGGCAGCTGGAAATGGGCCCTGGAGCACAGAGAACTCTGCTTTAATAGCTGGTGACTCTTTTGGGACTCACAGACTGCTCCTGAGGGGTCTCTAAAAGTTAACAGGCAAAACGGTGAGAGGGCTCAGACTGGTTCTGCAGGGTCCATGCTGGGCTGGAATGTTCAGAGGATTTCTGCAAGTCTGGCTTGCTGGCCATCTGCTCTGAACCCATCTGTGGTCATAAAGAGCTGGTTTTTTGGTGCAGATCAATGGGGTCTGGCATGGACTTTGCTGCAGCCAAGTCCTCCAAGCACAGCCACATGTCAGATGTGTCACAGAGCCTTGTGTTACGTGAGAGAGAGGCTGCAATGTGCAATTTTTGGGCATAATTTTTACCCCGATTTTCCAAAGGGAAAGAAAGGTTTACACAGTCATGCTTTGTATGGCTCTATAGGTTCATGGGCCCTGCTTTTTGCCCCTATCACTCCCTATCCATTGCCCAGTTTCACCCAAATCTGAAAGAACCTCAAAAATATTCACTTTTAACAATTTTTATGCCAATACATGGGCAGGCATTGGAGAGAGAGCTCCCAGCACAGGGAAAGCTGAGCTCAACCCTTACCAGACGTCAGAAGATGGAAGAGAGCAGGAAAGCAGGAAAAAAGGTTAGAACATGATGTAATCTAAGTGGATACCTGGAAATCCACCCTTCAATTAGAGATAATTTTATGTGGCTTCTCTTGTGTTTACTATGATGCACAGTGGGTGATGATTTATCAAAACAAGCCCTGCCCTCTTCTGACTGACACAGATGATTTATCAAAATAAGCCTTGCCCTCTTCTGACTGACCCAGATTTCACTTGATACCACACACCTGATAAAACAATATATCACCATGACTTTTCCTTTCTTTTTCAAAGTTTGCAGAGGTACCAACAGTCCCTTTTCCAGACACAATCCTGGGAGCAGAATTAGCCCAGTGCCTTCACCAAGCAAGGAGGATTTTACATGTCTGTAATGTATGTGGTCACCCTGGATTTTTGCCTGTCTCCTAAACTAAGAGCTGGGGTAGAAGAGATGCTGAGCAATATTCAGATTTCAGTGAGCCCCCAACCTTGTCAGACATGGATAACACTGTCAGGTGCATAAAATTATTTGGTGTGGTTGTTGTAGCTTTGCCTAATCCTGCCTGCTTTGCCTTTCTGTACATCAGTACCACCATCTGCTCCAAAAGCTTGGCCCCTGCACCACAGGGAGAAGCCAGGGCTCCATTCTGGATCATCCAGGGGTCATATGCCTAAAGAAGCAAGGAAATCCCTTCTTGCTCTGCAGGGCTGCTGTCTTATCTGCTGCATTCCAGCTGCAGAGGAAAGAGCTGATGCTGAGCTCAGATTGTGTCTGTAGTGGTGAGAAGCTCAGTTGCTATCACTGCTCATGCAGGATGAATAATGTCAAAGTACTTTTCTTGAGCTGCCTGGTGGGTCCACATTGAGGCTTTGTTCAGTAAAGCACTTAAGCATGTGCTTAAAATTAAGTGTGCTGCTGACTGGAGGGCTTGGACAATAAATATGCTACTGGAAAAGTCTCTGGACCATACATTTATTAGTCTGCCTAAAAGCCCTGTTATTTCTTCTTCAGTTCTGGAGTAAATCATGTCTTTCAGAAGCCACAGTTGTGGGTGAAGGTCTGATTTTGATAGACACTGCATGTTGCAGCTATTGCTGATTTGAAATAAACTTAGAGATGCTCAGCACAGCAAATGAGACCCAGCTTGGCTCCTCTCAGTGGTTTGGTGTTTTTTGGGAAATCTCTCTTTGAACTACCCATCTGCAGGCTTTTTCTTTTTACTGTCTGTGTGGCCATCCTGTAATTACCTGTGGGTTTATGATCCTTCTCTAGAGAACAAGTTGGTTGAACGACAAAGATGGGGGTGATAAAATGGGGCAGGGTATGATATCAGTTACACGTGAGTGCCCCTCCAGATTTACCCTGCTGCAGTTTCCCTCTGGATCTGGCTCCCAAGGCTGGCCATAAATAGCCATTTCAATAATTTTGGAGTTCAGGCTGTAGAGTAAAAATGTACCATCGAGGCTTGAGGGCTTTATGACTTCAGTGAAGACAGGCTGGAGTGAGTAACTCACTGGCAAAGTAAACGTAAGGTAAATCTGTGGGAGTGGGAGGAAGAAGCTAAACCATGTTTTTAAAGGGTTTATGGCTGGCAATTTATTTCCTTAACCCCTGGTTCAGTGCTGGGCAGTTGTAAACAACAGTGAAATTTAGTCTCATAATTGCCTCTGAAATGAATTGACCGTAAAAGATGTAACTCCTCAGAACTGCAACAGATTTTGGGATCTGCTTGAAACACTGAAGGGGTTGGGCAAGTCCAGGTGAGTGCTTAAGCCTTCTTGGAAAATTGGGTTTCTGTGAGGTGGAGGGAGAGCAATTCTCCAAATCATTGTTCGATTGTTCATAAATCCCCTCTCTGATTATTCCCATGAAGAGTTAAATGTTCAGGTCTGTGAAAACCCTGGAAAATAAACAAGTAGAGATGAATTCAGGAGCTGAAGTGAGCACAGACAAGTCACTCTGAATCCATGGCACTGCCCAAATCTAAAGTCAGTGCAGAGCTGGGCCTTAAATCAGCTATTTTTAGCAGTCAGCAGTGCAAGAGCACAATCAGTCTATACTTACATCAGATAATATTTGTGTTTGGTGTGTAATTACCATCGACCCTCTTTACACATATAATTAACAGTTTGCCATCGCATCCCGCTGGGTTGACATCTGTAGGATTCAAAAAGTGCTCAGGATCTCCAAAGAGTGTTTTTGTTTCAGGTTAGACGTGGTCTGATTGTCTAAATTAAAGACATGTCAAACCACATGAAAAGTTCAGGGCAGAAGGTAACCACACAGGACGTGGCATGTGGGCCAGGTAATCATAGTGGTGGAAAGAACGGCCACACTTGTGAGGAGCTTATCCTGTACAGGCTTTGGGGGAAAAAAAAAAAGAGAAAGCTCCTTTTTCTGTTTTTAGTAGGAAATAAAAATTAGTAAATGCAACCCCTGGCTGCAAGGAAACCCAAATAAAGCAAACCAGATGTTCATTAGCTAATCACTTGCAATTTTTTTCCCCCTCTTGTTCTTCGTGGAGGAAAAGAAAATTGAGCATGTGGGAACTTGCCTGTTGAGAAAACATTTGGATCTTCAGTCATTTATCTGTTTCACCTCTGACTCGGCTCAGGCCTGTGTTAAAAGGCAGGAGGGTGAATCAGGAGAGGTCAGCGGGGATCACTGGGGATGCTTTTCAGCTGAGGTGACCCCCGGGGCTCTCCCGGCTGTCGTGGGTGCAGAGTTGGCTCCGACCAACCCGGCACACCCGGCCCAGAGCCGCGAGCGCGGCACAGCTTTGAACCCATCCCTGCTGTTTGCCCTGTCCCTGGATTGCTGTGCCATTGCTGGGCAGTGCTCCCTGCAATCACATCCATCAGGGAGTGTGTTTATGGCGCTGGATGCCAACGAATCCCCAATGAGGAGCTGCTCCTTTCCCGCTGTTATCAAGGGAAAGCAACACAACCTTTACTCCCGTTGCACTGACGGTGTTTTATTTTCCTCCCCGCTTCAGATGAGACAAAAATAGGCACAAGATTGTGCTGCAGTGGGTGGGTTTTATCAGTAATAAAATACTAGTATAGAAAGCCATTTTTGTGCATAAGAATCATGGAATCATAAAGGTTGGAAAAGCCCAAGTCCAGCTGTCAACTCAAGTCAACAGCACCATCTTGGCCACCAAACCATATTCTCAAACCACAGGTCTCTTTGGAGTGATGTCATTCCATTAGGCAGAATCACAGGTCTCTGCCAACACCTCTTTCCTTAGTGACACATGCTCTATTAACATAAATTTAAATAAATTTAATAAATTTAGTGCTAATTTTAATGCACAATGGCCTAATGGTTCCCAGGAACCTGACACTGCACAGTAGCTCAGGCAGGTGTAAGATCTCATCTACCATCAAGCTGAACTGTCCTCATTGTATCTTAGTTGTTGTATGAGAACTTGGTCACTACAGACTCAGAGAATCCCAGAGTGGTTTGTGTTGGAAGGGCTCTTAAAGACCATCTCATTCCATGGGCTCATCCCACATTGCTCAGGGTCCCTTTGAGCTGGTTTACTTGGGAGTGATGGTTTGGGAGAATTCAAAAAGTCTTTATTTGTAAGGATGAGGCTTTATTTGGTTTTATTTTCCTTTCATGCCAGTAGCACTGAGGTTCATGGTCACTCTGCTCCTATGGGAAATGAGCTCCAGAGCCGTGGGCCAGCTGGAAGAGGAGGTTCCCTGTTGAGACCAGCAGACCTGTGGTTCCTGAGGGAAGTAGATGTCAAGAGAAGTCACAGACAGAAGAGTGAGGTGGCATCCTAAATAATTTGCACGAGGTCAGGGAGAAGTTAGACCAAACTGGGCAGTTCTTGGATTAGATAGCTGGGATTTCTAGGCAAGAGGAATGTAGTGGGTTTTATCTATGTGGACATCAGTACATTAGAATATCCTGAGTTGGAAGGGGCCCACAAGGACCATCCAGTCCAGCCCCTGGCCTTGCACAGACACCCCAACAATCCCACCCTGTCCCTGAGAATGTTGTCCAAACGTTCCTGGAGCTCTGGCAGCCTTGGGGCCATGCCCACTGCCCTGGGGAGCCTGGTCAGTGCCCAGCACCCTCTGGGGGAAGGACCTTTTCCTAATAATTGGATGTTGAGCTGTTTGCACATTTAACACACAAACTGGAGAGTGAACGAGCAGGGCTCAGGTTAATCGAGTGACAACAAGTAGCATTGAAAGGGAAAGTGTCTGGCTGGGTATGAGTGGAGTTCTACAAGGATTTTTCTTGGGGATGGATCTTGTTTAATATTTTCATGAATGACCTTGGCACAAAACACAGCACGTTGCTGAAGTCTGTTGATGACACAGACTTGGGAGATGTGCCATACAGAGAGAACTGGATGACCTTGAAGGCTGGAGTGATAGAAATGAGATGGAATCCAGTACTGAAAAATGCAAAGTCACAAGTTTGTAAGAATTCTGACTATAAAGGCTCATCAGCTGTAGATGACAAAGGAGAAGAAACACATGTGGACAGCTTAGTCATAGGATGGGCTCTGAAAAAGGACCTTCAGATATACCCTGGGAGGTGTTTTTTCCAGGAGATAGTAGAAATTCCATTTCTCAGGAACTGGTGAAGCCTCACGTGGCATCCTCTGACAATTCAGGTCCCCCTGTTCCTGAGGCCTCCATTTGACATGGGCTGCACACAGGAAAGGGTGGTGGAGATGCTGGGAGGATGAAGAGCTCTGTACTATGAGAAAAGAAGGAAAAAGCCAAATTTTTAACCTAGACAGATGGAAGCTGAGAAGAAGGGTGGTATCTGTCCATCTGTACATCAGGATGGTAAACAGAGAAGCAAATAAGCTTTATAAGTTATAGAACACAAAGCTAAATGGATACAAATTTTAGATTGGATGTCAAGAAAAATTTCTTCACAGAAAGAGTAGTCAGGCTGCCCAGGGCAGTGGTGGAGTTCCCATCCCTGGAGGGATTTAAAAGACATGTGGATGTGGCACTTGGGGACACGGGTCAGTGGTGACCTTGGCAGTGCTGGGAGAATAGTTGGACTTGATGATCTCAGGGGGCTTTTCCAACCTAAATGATTCTGTGATTCTGTGATTCCATTGGTCTGAGGACACTGGGTTCAATCAGAGGATGGTTTGTGACTGCAGAGCAGGAAGGCTCTGAAACAGCCATCCAGTAGGAGCTGGGGACAAATAACACCTTGTTATAAGAACAAGCTTGGCATGTTTGTGAAAAGGGTTATAACACCTGGGCTTAGAGAATATGGACTTTGGAGGTGGCTTCATTGGGAGTGGCCATATCAGAAGTCCTTTTGTGGCTATAAGTTCCTTACCTGGACATGACCTTGTTTCCAAGGGGCTGACAGCACATTTGGTAGGGGCAGGAGGCCAGTGATGTCTCAGGGTGCTTTAGTATTTACTTGGGTTTGTATAGTTAGAGGTTGGTGGGAATCAGATGTTTTATGTTTGGCCTCCCTCAGTGTGTGTGTGATTAATCTGGTTCAGTTAATGGACACTGCACTCCATCCTGTGGTTTCTGTGTGTTGATTCTGAGTGTGGTGTGTATCTTTTGGGTGTTTGGGTTGGTTTATGTTCCTGGGTGTCTACATGACCTGATTAATACTCCCAGGTTAATGCAAATGCAAACAGAGACCACAAAGGAAGGCCTGGCCAAAAATTGCATATTGCACAGTGTATGACTGTCTATCAGTTCATCAGATAAATAGAAAATGGAATATATTAACCCACTGTTGTTAACCTTGTCATTGGTGGTTAAAAATTAAGTATTTAGGTCAGGAGCATCAGTAACGGATAAATAACAGAGTTGTTATTTTCAACTGCTATGCAAAACCCACTAGTCTTTGTTGTGTCCCTTGTGTCTTTTTGTGGAGCTCAAAGGGACCTTCCATCCTTGCTTTACATGGAGCCATTTCTACTCCAGGGCTGAGAAAATCCTGCTTAAACAAACCTATCTGTCCTTGAAACTGAATTTCCCAAGATGATTCAACCCCCCTGCCATGTTCTGTTCAAAAAACAAACTGAAAGAGAAGCAGAGAGAGATGTCAGTGAAATCCAGGCTGTGGAAGAGCCAGCAGGAATGTCTCCAGCCACTCCTACAGGGGTGAATTTCACAGGTGGTTTTGAAAAGTTGGCTGTTGACTTCAAAAGAGAGGAAAATAAATGAGAAGTCAGAAATGGTTTCAGAACAGGAGATTTCTGTCCCTGTGGAGAGCCTGATGTGCTGACCCCACACAGCCTGAGCAGGTGCTGGAAACACAAACCTCTGGCTGGGCTCATTTCTGTGCTGTGACTCCATCACACAAAGCCCCACACAAACCTGTCCTGGGTGTCCAGGACACACAAGGGTGCTGATGGTTCCATGGATTCCAGTGGCTCCTTCAGGGTTAAAGTTAAGCATGTGCTTAAGGGCACTGTGGGATCAGAGCCAGCCTAATCTGCCTTCCTAGATGCTGGCCCAAAGCAATTCCCAAAATTGCTTTTCTTCCCATCAGCCAACCCCTTGATTTGCAAACTATCAACTTCCTGGAGCTGCTTAGGCTGTATGTTATTTTCTGGTATCTGCAACACCTGATTGGGAACTTGTGTAAATTCTGTTCCAATATTTCCCCTTTGGAGTCTTCCCCTGTGAACATTTCTCTAGCATGGCCACTTCTAATAACCCTTGGGAGGGCTGTTCAGCACTCCAGACTCTCCTCCTTGGCTTTGCTAACCAAAGTGTTCAGCTCCACAAAAAGATCTGAAGGAATGGTTGATGCAAAGAGCAAAATTTGGGTAATGGGAAATAAGGAAGAAGCCAAAGAAAAGAAAAAAAAGGCTGTTTTAGCCTGCAGCTCTCCTCTAGCTTGATCTGACCTAAAGGACAATGAGTGTTTAGCATCGCTGGAGGGTGAAAACACTTTCTTCTGTCAGGTGACAATTGCCATGGTTTAAGGGGCACTCTGCACCATGTAGCTGACAATGAACAATAAACCTGGATTTTCCAGTCATCTGGCATCACCTTCCTGGCAGGAAAATGAGCCCAACCTGCCTGTGAGTGGAGAGTCAGAGTTTTTCAACCCTTCCCTTACAATCTTTCACAAGCGAAGCTCCTACATCGTCTTTAGGTGCTCCAGGAGCTGCCATGTGAGAAACGGTGCTACTTAAGGAAAGGGTTGGATGTTGAGAGTTCTCTGCACAGTCCTGTTGTATCCACAGAATCAGCTCCTTATGGAGGTGGGGCAGATTTGGTCTGGAAAGATGAGGTGGGGCAGATTTGGTCTGGAAAGATGAGGTGGGGCAGATTTGGACTGTAAAGACCCATCGTTGCTGAGAGGTCACCACTTCTCTCCAAGAGATGCAGCTGAGGATACAGAGGGTGCTCTGAATCCCTGGCTGAAGAAATGTGTGTTCTCTGCCCTTCTGGGAGGCTTTTGCTGTGCTAAAGAGACCCAGAATTTACTGGGCAGCAGAGAGGGGCAGTGTATCTCCTGCTCCCTTTGCCCAGGGCATATTGGCTTTTCCTACAGGTTTTGATTACACCCTTCATTAAAAGAGCCATTCCTCCCTCCAAATTAGGTGGAATCCAGCACTGAAAGAATCCAGCCCAAGTCCCAGTTTATTTCTCCATAAAACATCTGTATTGTTCTTCCAGGATGGCTCTGCCAAATGAGTCCTCAATAAACCCAAAACCTGGCAACAGACAAAACACTAAAAAGCGCCTTTTTAATATGGAAAAGTATCCTGCAGTGTCGCAATCTTCCAGTGGAGACCACCCCCTGCCCCTGAGAAATGCAGAGTAGCACCAGGCCCACGATTTGCCTGGGGTAGAGCAACAGAGCTGGGCCTGTGCTGATTTACTCCAGCCAGAGGATCTGCCCTATAGTTTTGGAGAGGTTTTTTCCTTCTGTTTTTTCCTAAAGTTTCTTATTTTCCCCCTTTTTTTCCCCTTTTTTTTTTCTTCCTGTGGATAGAAGCTTTGCAAGTTCCTTCTTTTATTGTTAGCTCATTTGGCACGGGCAGCCAAGCAACAAAAGTGTTTTATTTGGAAATAGTTGAGGGGGGAAGTCTGCGATGTCCGAGCTCTCCTCTGATTGCGTGAGCTCTGGGAGGTTTTCACCTCTGCTTCCAGGCTGCACCAGGCTGGGATTATCTCATTTGATTTCATTGGATCTGTGTGCCATTGAGAAGTGGGGAAAACGAAAGGCTAGTGAAGTTTGCCTTTGTGTCACACTAAAAGCTTTTGGTTATTTAAGTGCAAAGTGCTCGCTCTCCCCTTCTCTGTGGACTGAATATCATGCAAATGATGATTTGAAAGTAAAATGTGATTTATCCGGCTTGTATATCCCGTTGCAGAAGAGATCCTGAGAAAGGAGCACTGGGGAGATGCCTATACTGGCTAAAGTGGGAAAGGCACTGAGAGCTGAACCTCCTCCATCTGAGTGTTGCACTCAGAAGTGCTCTCTCTTTTATGGCCAGCTGTAATACCTGCTCGGATTTGGGTCTGTGATGTTGCCTGTGTCCATTGATTTCCTTCCAAATATCCTCCACAAACCCCCTACTCAGCAGAGATGAAAGGCTGCACTCAACAAAGACTCAAACCAAGCCAGGAACAGTCCATTAGTGTGGGCAGATCTCTCCTCTGTTTTCCCATGGTGCTCATGTGGATCGGTTGGGATCTGCCTTAAAGACACACGTGAGCTGAGATTTGTCTGTCCTGCATGAGCTGAGGTTTGTCTGTCCTGCTGTGCCCTGCAGGGCCAATCCAAAATAGCTCAGGGCCAGATTTCTAAGAATTCAGTGCCCAGGGCCAAGTTAGGAAGTCAAGAGTGATCTTAATGTCATGAGTAGGACACGGCTTGTGGTGTGGGGAGCAGCTGTGCAGCCCTGTGTGTTTATGTGGGTGTTAAGTGATTCACCCAAGGCCAAAGAGGCCCTCAGTGTCTGCACCAAGAGTAGCCTTTTGTGGCCTGGGAGCAGATTTTCAGCCCTCATTTTCCCCCAGGACAGTTGTGGTGGGACTGTCAGAGGTGGTGCACATGGGCATGAGGAGCTCTTTGGAAATCCTGGCTGCTTTTTGTGGTGTGCCAGTGGGAATGGGGTTACTGGGGAAGCCCTTTCTCTGCCCAAGTGCTGAGCTGTTAAAAAGCCAGCCCTGACCCTGATAGCCCCACTGGGGTTGGGATATGGAGCTTCTCTGCACCTTCACGGCTTCCCCAGCCTAGAAAAACATTTCATACTTCACTGGCCAGTTAAAGCTAATTAATTGATGCTCCTAAGACAATGTGATGATAGAAAATGCTGTTTGCCAGATAAATATTACTAGTTCCCTGTGGGCATTTGCAATTTAAATGTGCTATTCCCTGCAGGGACTGACTCAGGTCATCCCCAGAGAGCTGATTAGAGCTGCCACATGCTTTCCATCACCACCAAACCAACACTTGTTATCAGACAGTGCACTTTCCAAATCACTTGTTGGGTTCTCCATAGCCTGTCACTCCCCACACCACAGGTCAGGCCCCCAGAATTGCAAAAATCTTTTAAAAATCATGAGATGGTTTTATTCCAGGAATGCTCCTTTTAGCCTTTAACATGTGCTCAAAGAATTGTTTTCTTTAAGACCATAAAGACCACAGATTTTTTTGTTTTAAAGTGAAAGTCCTGGATGGAGAGGCACATCAGGAGCTCAGGTTTCATGTAACATCAGGGAAGATTTGCAGTAAAATCACAAGAGTTGGCAGCAGAGGGGTTTTCTCCCTGAAAGGGGCAGCACAGCACGACATTCCAAGAGCAGCTCCTTGGATTGTGCAGCTCCAGCCCTACAGATTCCAGGGGCAGGATGCAAACTGATGGTTGCTGAGGATCTTTGTCATGATGTCCAACAACCCTTCATGCTGGTTGGTGTTTTAGGACCACAGAGAAGCACTGGCTGGTGTGGTGCCTTGCCAGAGACATGCCAGGTTGTGAGCACAGCATTAATTGTGTCCCTGGAGAGCTCCATGATGGAGAGGAGGGGAAGCTGAACCCTCTTTCTTCCTGCTCTTTATTTTAGGGGTGGCTGGTTGTCCTAGTTCAGCAGGTGGGACCAGCTATCACTGTGTGTGGGTGATCCAAGCTGTGTGTTCTACCCCCTCTAGTCATTCCCCAAGGACAATGGACCATTAGCAGCAGCTGCCCAGGGAGTCATTGGCACCTTCACACCCAGCCTGAGGGGCGTGGCTGCTAATGGGCCATCAACAGTTCAGGAATACCCCATGACTGCCAGAGTTAATCACCCATTGTGTGAGTCCCCGCACTGGTGGAGGGGCTGGGTGCTCACTGAGGGTACATAAGTGGTAGGTAAGAAGACCTCAGGAACCACTTGTCAGATTCAGAGGAGCAGCAGGACCTCGACAGGAGGAGACCACTGCTCTTGACCAGACTACAGCCATCACCTGCACCAACAGGTTTTTTGCTTTCTTTTGCTTTGGACTTGGGGGTGCCACGCGGGTCTCAGCGCAAGGGCTAACAAACCCCTTTGGGTTTGTGCCCCAGAACACTGGGTTATACTGCTGGGTTTTGTGAGTTGAAAGCAATTTCTCTTTGTGTCAGTGTATTTATGGTAATATCTTTCATTAAATTGTAACTCTGACTTATAATCTCTCTTGTGGTGGGTCTGTTTTTCCTGCCAGTTTACCTTTAAACCATCACACTGGTGCACAAAGGGAAGTCCTGTGGCATCTATTCAACACTTCACTCCAAAAAAGGGAGGAAAAGGTTTCACTACGAAAAGCTGCGCCTTTTGCACCAGCTTTTGCCTCCAAACAGGCACAGCCAATTCCTGCCCTATGGAGTTGGGCTTTGAGGGCATCTGAAGAGAAGAGTAAATTTCACAGAATCACAGAATCATAGAATGGATTGGGTTGGAAAAGACCTCCGAGATCATCAAGTCCAACCTTTGGTCCAACTCTAGTCCCTTTACCAGATCATGGCACTCAGTGCCACGGCCAATCTCAGTTTAAAAACCTCTAGGGATGGGGAATTTGGAGACAAAGATCAAGGCTTGATTTTAGGAGGTGCCCTTGAGAGCCTGGGCTTGGGGGACTCTCTTTTATGTTGGGACAGGATGGGTGCTGTGCTGCAGGCACTGCCCTCGCCCCCTCCCAGCGGGTCAGGGTCCGCCCTCCCGGCACACACAAAGTGCAGCCTTTGGAAAAGCGAATATAATTTTAAAGTTGGCCTGAGAAGCCTCCATCTAGTTTTCAGGGTTCCAGAATGTTGTTTTATTAGGATTACAGTCTTGTTCTTCTTAGGTTTCAGCAGGCGTTTATGACTGTTACAACAGGAATGAAAAGCTGGGGCTGGAATCGGCGCAGTGTTCTCCTGCCAGGCACAGGGTTCACGCTGGAGGCCAGACATATGTCTTTCTCCCACAGATGCTACTTTTTTTTTTTTCTGGATGGGGAGGTGAGCTCTGTCCTCTCCCTGGAAGAGAGGGCTGGCAGCAGCTCTGAGCACAGACGTGGGGGCTGCACGGGGGGCCCAACTGCTGGAGGGAATTGCCCTGTGGCTTTGCATCATTCCCCTCTGCCCTTTGGGATGAAGGGACACCAGGCTTGCAGGGAAAGCTGTGTTTGTGTAGGATGCTGTGTTGCTCCCATTTCCATTCTCCCATGCCCCATGGACACATTTCCTTGAAGGCTCTGAGGTGAACAGAGGGGATTCAAGGCAAGGAGCACTTTAGGGCTGAAACCATCTTTTTTTTTTTTCCCCAACCTGTTTATTCCAGACCCAATACCATTCATTTATCCATACTTTTCTCTGTGTGGGTCAAAATATCTCTTCAAGGGTTTCTGAGCCAGGGAGGAGTTTCCTGTCTCCACAGAGCCCACACTGTCCATGTGTGAGTGGCACAGGCAGGAAGGTGGAGGTAAAAGCAGCCCCCACCACCCACCACAAGTCCCCTTCTATCACAGGTTGGTTTGGGTTGGAAAAGATCTGAAAGACCATCTCATCCCACTCCCTGCCATGGGCAGGGACACCTCCCACCAGCCCAGGTTGCTCCAAGCCCCATCTAACCTGGTCTTGGACACTTCCAGGTATGGGGCAGCCAGAGCTTCTCTGCCCAACCTGTGCCAGGGCCTGCCCACCCTCCCAGCCAAGAATTTCTTCCTAATATCTAATACCTTCTAGGTTTTGGGTCTGTGCTCATCTGGGGAGATAAATCCCCCCCTTTATCCCCAGAAATGAAGGAGTTCAGCATGTCCAAACAGCCCAACTTGGGGGAAGAGCTCAGGCCTCTTCTTGAGTAATTTCTGGCTCCAGGATAGTTCATCTCTCTGCACTGTAATAATTAGCAGACAGATCCTGCTGACTCGGGAAACTCATCTGAGGGTTTGTTTGTGTGTTTGTTGTTTTTATGAGAAGGTCCATATGCCTTTCAGATTTTGTTATTTTCAGAGAACTGATGATCTGAGGAACAGAATGACGAGTTGACATCGCTGGTTGTTTCCTTGGCCCGCTGTAAATAGCAGATGTAGGTTGGTAGAAAGGCTACAGCTCATTACTTTATACTGAGGCAATTTGATGAGTTTTATTGCAAAGGCATTAGGGCAGCTCATGACAGCACTCAACCCAGGGAGAAAAGAGAAGGCTTTGTACCTGGCAGGTACTGATCATCCACCAGCAAAGTCCTTCATAAGCTGGACCGTATCCAAGAGGCAATATGGGAATTTCTGTCTGTAGTTAAAGTTTATGAGACTGCCTGCCTGAATGCAGGTGTGTGTGAGTGCCTGTGTGGAGTGGAACGAGGATCTCCAGCACAATCCTTAGTAACAATCCAGTTTCACCAGTGGGATAAGAGAGATCAAGCATGAACCGAATATAATGCTCAGGATCTGCCCCTACAGCTCGGCCGTTGTGTTTATGGCATGCACAGCAACTGCTCACACACCTGGTTTATGATTTACTCTGACACCCTGAATCTGACCTGGATTTTCCAAATCAGAACCTTGTTTTAAATCTAAAGATAACAATGCCCAGTAATTCATGTGTCTGCTGATCTCTGGGGCAGTTCTAGTTCAGTTCTGGCTTCTTTCTAGGGGATGGAAATCCTGTGTAACCTGCAGTGCCTTTTGCATCTCATGGCTCCTCTGAAACCTGTGCTCCCTCAAGGTGTTTAGGAAATGAGCAGTGGAGTCTGAGGCACAAGTTTATCAGCAGAGAGCACAGCTCCTCAGCTCTAAGTGCTTGCTAAGTCCATTCCTTCTTCCAGCACTCTCCTCCTGCTGAGTAACCCACATTTAGTGTTGTTTTTATCAGGTTTTTGAGATTAAGTCTCTCTCCCTTTTGCTCGCTGAGCTTCCCATAAATGAGAGCAAGCAGCCTCATTTTATATCTGTTTTTAACATAATGAGGGTGTGGCTTCAGACTTCTGGGGCTCCTCTCAGGGGCCTGTTTGTGAATCCCACTACCATGATCCTTAGAAATCTTCCCCTCCTTATTCCTGGCCACACTTGTGAGCGATGACCTTTCATTTACTCCATCCCTCCACTGTCAGGATGTCTCCTGGATCCTGACCAGCCTTTGCACCTGTTTTCCACTCTTATCCCACTTTGAACTACTCTGTTTCAAACACAAACGAGCAGAGAATTCCTCAGGAGGAATCCCCAGTGCCCTGCACAGCACCAGTGGCTGTGGTAGGATGTTGTATTAGTCCCTGAGTCATCCTGTGGTTTGTAGATCATTTCCTCAGGTATGATACTCTGATCTCTCTGGTACTGATGATGGCTTTTAATTCTGTGCCTCAGGCAGTTTGGGTAGAAATAATTCCCCATCTGCAGCAGCGTGGTGGGGGCAGTGTTAAAGGCAACCATCCCACGGCTGATACTGAGAATTCCTCCAGTACCCTCCCTTCAGTTCACTTGTTCTGTCAGTGCAACGTGCTATCATCTCCACTTTAGACAATTTATTATCCTCCTTACACTTGTCTTATCCCAATCTTTCCCAGTTTCATGTGGCAACATGTCAAGGCTTTACCTAATATTTGGATAGAGCAGCCTGGTACAAAAGCCTGACACTGTTACATCCAGACTGAAGTTTGTCCCCTCTGTCACGTTGTGTCACAGCTCTTTATTCTTTACCCAATGTTTCTTCTGCACATTTTAATGATATATTGATAATGGTGTTATGAGTGATCAAGTTGGTTTTTTCTCATTAAATAAAGGCCCTGCATTTGCTTTTCTCTAAGGTATCAATTCTGGTGTAACAAATCTCAGCAGCATGTTTGCAGTTCCATGTGTTACTCCTTCCAGCATTCAGAGCTGCCATGATATTGTTCCCTCCCCACTCCAGCACTTTTATTATTGAAGTTTTCTTGGATTATCCATGTGAATATTTCCCCTTGAGGGACCATTGCAGGCTCTTTATTTTGAGCGTTGGTCTCTTCTCCCAGGGAACAAGTGATAGGACAAGAGGAAATTACCTCAAGTTGCACCAGAGGAGGTTTAGTTTGGATGTTGGGAAAAATTTCCTCATGGGAAGGGCTGTCCATCCCTGGCACAACTGCCCAGGGCAGGGGTGGAGTCCCCATCCCTGGAGGGGTTTAAAAGCCATGTGGATGTGGCACCTGGGGACATGGTCAGTGGTGGCCTTGGCAGTGCTGGGGGATGGTTGGACTCTATGATTTTATAGGGCTTTTCCAACCTCAATGATTCCATGATTCTGTGTATCAAATGCAGCTAAAAAGATGGATTTTTAACTTTATACACTCACAGCATTCAGCATCTGTCTGGACTGTACAGCATGTCTTGAATTCAGGGTTTCCACCATCTGGGAGTGTCTCTGCAGCTTCTCTGCTGTCACTGAGCTCCTGTCTGGAGTTCCTGCTGGAACAGGCTCAGGGATGCACAAAATGGGCTTAGAATCCCAGGATGGTTTGGGTTGGAAGGGACCTTAAAGAACATCCCATCCCACCCCCTGCCATGGGCAGGGACACCTCCCACCACCCCAGGTTGCTCCAAGCCCTGTCCAACCTGGCCTGAGACACTCCCAGGGATGGGGCAGCCACAGCTTCTCTGCCCAACCTGTGCCAGGGCCTGCCCACCCTCACAGGGAGGAATTTCTTCTGTACATGTCACCTAAGTTTTCCCTGTTGTGGATTTATTTCTTTTCAGCAGCTCAAGGAGCTGGATCTGAAGAAAGCAACATTCTTAGGTGAAGGAGAGATGATTGTCTGGAAAGGATGAACATCTTGTGAACTTTTGTCACTGCATTAGCATTTCCTGAGCTAATTTCACCTGGAGGAGTGGCTGGCTCTGAGTGTGTCACAGACAGCAGGACTGGAGTCTCACATGATGCACTCAGCAGGCACTCAGCAATAGGACAAGGGGGCACGATGGGCTCAAGCTCTGCCAGGGGAAATTGAAGTTGAAGATCAGAAAGAAATTCTTTGCAGAGAGAGTGCTCAGGCATTGGAATGGGCTGCCCAGAGAGGGGGTGGATTCCCCATCCCTGGAGGTTTTTAAGGTGAGATTGGGTGTGGCACTGAGTGCCATGATCTGGTAAAGGGACTGGAGTTGGACCAAGGGTTGGACTTAATGATCTTTTCCAACCCAATCCATTCCGTGATTCTATGCTTCAGGTTCGTGCCACCACCTCTGCCAGGAGTGACCTGAATACCCAACCCAGCCTGTCCCCAGCTTTTTGGGTTGTTTTCTGTGAGGATGGGCCTTTTCTGTCATTTTTTCCCCAAACAATACTGAAAAAGGGGAATTCTCTAAGCATGGACTGTAGGTTCATATTAGAAGAGAAACTGATGTTTTACTGCCAACGTTCTGAGCTCCCTCTCCCTTCAATTGGTGAATAAATACAAACAGCATTTTACAAACACTTGTATTTCGGGGCATTTTCACAAGTGAAAGGTCTATTTTTTTATCCAGAGATTCCCTTGCTAGGAGTTTTTAAGCCCTTCCTGCAAAGAATTAGGACAGCAGAACATTTCAAACCACAGGGCTCAGGGATTGTTTGAGAACCCCCTGGAGCAGAGTTTGTTCCCCTCTGAAACAGGTGAGTCATTCTGGTAGATATTAAAAATATATTAAAAAATCCTCCCCACACACAAACCAAGCCCGAGGCCCATGGTCAGTATGAGGCATTTCCCTTGTGTGGATGGAGAAGGGCAACAATTAAAACAAATAAAACCAAAGAGATTGAGGGGCTGGAGCAGGGCCAGAGAAGAGCAACGAGGCTGGAGAAGGGACTGGAGCACAAGTGCTGTGGGGAGAGGCTGAGGGAGCTGGGGGTGTTTAGCCTGGAGAAGAGGAGGCTCAGAGGTGACCTCAGCACTGTCTGGAACTCCCTGAAGGGAAGTTGTGGCCAGGTGGGGGTTGGTCTCTTCTCCCAGGCACTCAGCAATAGGACAAGGGGGCACGATGGGCTCAAGCTCTGCCAGGGCAAATTGAAGTTGGAGATCAGAAAAAACTTCTTTGCAGAGAGAGTGCTCAGGCATTGGAATGGGCTGCCCAGAGAGGGGGTGGATTCCCCATCCCTGGAGGTTTTTCAACTGAGCTTGGCCGTGGCACTGAGTGCCATGATCTGGTAAAGGGACTGGAGTTGGCCCAAGGGTTGGACTTGATGATCTCGGAGGTCTTTTCCAACCCAATCCATTCTATTATTCTGTGATATTCTTGCAATGGGAAGTATTCAATAATCTTTATAATGGACAGTAGTTCTACCTCTGCCTTTAACAAAGGTTTTGTTCTGCACAAACTTCTTCACAGCCTTTATTCTGAGAATATATTTAAGTGTTGGCAGGGCCAGTGACCTGTGGAACTGCAGTGCAGTGAGTTGCCATAAAATAGGGGAGAGAAATCCAAGGTTTTATCCTGGCAACCTTAGTGGAGGTGGAATCAGGGAGTCTGAGAGCTGGAGCTCTGGGGATTGTGTAGGAAAAAATCCCCACTTATAATTTTCCCATTAGGAAATTTGCTGTAAAAAAGTCATTTTTAAAAGATCTGGAGGAAACTCTTTCTTTTCCCCAATTCATTAAGGTTTTCCCTGCTTGATTTAGAAAGAGAAAAATGAGTTATTTCATGTATTTCTTTTAAACTTTTTTTCCCCTGGAAAACATTTAAAAAAAAATAAAGCATTACTTGTGTTACTTTCTTAGGGAGAGGGTTAAAAAGTGAGAGTTTTATATTTAAATGTGAAAAGCAGAACTTTTAAAAGCAAGATTGAAGCAATTAAAAAAGTTTAAGGCTTTTAAAAAGCAAAGTTCTCCCTCATATATGTCTTTAAACATCACTCACTCTTGGGGAGGAGTCACTTCTTTAAAAAGGGAAAAGGAAACATTTGTAACAATTCTCATAATTAGATGCTGAAAAATTTATTTTTTACTGGAAAGTCTTTCATTTTGAATTTAAATATCCCATTTAGCTTAAAAAATTACTTTCAGATAAAAGTCACCTTTGATAAATCCCAGATTTTCAATTAAGAAACTTCAAAGTTTGCTTAGTTTAAGCTTTCAAGGTATAAAATACAGAGTAGTGAACTGGAGGGTGGCAAATCTGACCTCAAAAATTTGGTAGAACCTTTTGGGTTTTCCCTTCCAGGCTTTTTGAATACATTGCTAAAATATGGAAGCTGAAGGGAAGGGGTTTTCTCAGACAAATGTGAGTGAAATGTGAATGGTGACTGGGAGGGATGTTATAGGAGGTTAATCATCTTTTATTCAGGTTTTAACAGGTTTCATGAGGCTTTATTTATGTTTTTGCCTGTTGTTTCAAAAGCAATGAGGCTGAGGTGGCCTAAATGAGGAGGAGGAGGAGGAGGAGGAGGAGGAGGCAGATGTTGGCTTATCAAAGAGATGATTTTGCAATGCTGTGCTTTTATCTCTCCCGATATCTCTCTGATATCTCTCCATCACCACGAGCCACAGGAATGGGGGTTGCATCCCAGAGCCTCCAAGGAAAAAGGTGAATATCCCCTTTGCACATCCCATTTGAGTGCTGAATGGCATCCTAAATACGACCACGGTGGCAATTAAAATAATGAGATACATAAAAGTCACCTGCTTTAAATAAATACAGTAACGTGCCCAGAGCTCCCTGAGTGGGCTGGGACTCAGTGAGGGCCCTGAACCTGCACACAAACCCACCCTTAACAACATAATCATTAAAGACCAGAAACCTTCCCTTCTAATCCCCCTCACACAGGACAACATGTGGATGTTAGCATATTTGGACTGCTTTGCATTCCTTCTTGCCTGCTTTTGAGAACATACTACATTTTAAAACTTGTTGGGTTCTTTCATGTTTTATTTGACCCTATGTAATTGCATTCCTGAAGGAATAACAGGCTCCCCCAGTGATTTATACCCTGTATTAAATGTCAGTTTTGAAGAGACACAGTTAGCAGTTTGGTTTAACCTCCTGCCTTCCTATGGAAGTTCAAAACTGAAGTGGAGCTCAGGATTCAAGGGGGAAAGTAAAGAAAAAAAAAAAAGAAAGATAAAGAAAAATACAAAGAAATTGGGCTTGCAGGCAGTGTGGAAAGAGATGTATGTGCTCCTGGCCCTGCACCTTTGGAAGCCACCGGAATGAGATTCCACAAAGCCATCCCTATTTTTAACTGTAATTTGTGTGCTCCGTGGCTGCCCTTGACCACTTGGAAGGCTGTAAATTAGCCCTGAGAAAGGCTCTGCTCTCTCCAGGCAGACAAACTGCAGCCTCTCCAGCAACAGCCTGGGATGTTTTCCCTGCAAAATCCACCAAACCCACCAGCAAACCAACCCCCAGTGGGCTTGGCATGTGTCCCAAAGAGAAGGTCAGCGAAATAAATTGTCCTTGTAATTAAGAGTTGCTCCTTTGTTTTTATGTGTTTAACTGTGCATAAATAGCCAGGCAGGATAGGTATGTTATTACTGTTTTAAATATTTCATTCCCTTTGTAGATTCCCTTACGACACAGTTACCAACTCCTTAATCAGACGTTATGACCTAATTATGGGGGATTCAGTTAAATAAATCTTGATGTAACAGTATATTCTTGATGTAATGGCTGCATTTATGTGCATGTGGGCATTTAAATGTCAAAGAAAATGCAACCCACGTTAGGATCTGATATGGGACTTAAATCAGCATCATCTTTAGAATCACTGGTGAAACAAGTTACAAGGAGACTTATTTCAAGCAAGAATATTTTACATAAAACCCCATTTCCTATACCCAGGAGCTGAATATAGAATCATAGAATGGATTGGATTGGGAAAGACCTCCGAGATCATCAAGTCCAACCCAGTCCCTTTACCAGATCATGGCACTCAGTGCCACGGCCAATCTCACCTTAAAAACCTCCAGGGATGGGGAATCCACCCCCTCTCTGGGCAGCCCATTCCAATGCCTGAGCACTCTCTCTGCAAAGAATTTTTTTCTGATCTCAAACTTCAATTTCCCTGGTGGGCACTGTCTTTAATGTACAACTGCGATGTTTCATTTCCCATCAAGGAGATTTAGCTGGAGCTGCTCCGTGGAGTATTCCGTTTTCACACTGAAAGTGAGAGATTTGAACCATCAAAGCTTCACTCAGTTTAATTTTCTCTAAATAACTTTGGGAAAGTCATTAAGTTTTGTAGGATCAAGCCATGGGTGGTCGTTCTGACACAGGCAAACAACTGAAGTTTTCAGCTTTTCATTTTCTTCTCCAGAGCCTCACTTGTCCACGGGGTGAAATGACGAGTCCAGATCTGATGTGCTGTTTGCCAGGTGGCAAAGCTGACTGTGATCTTTTAGTTTGAAGTGGAAAAAAATGTAGGTGATAACGTTTTCTTGGGGTTGGATTTATCTTGCCATAGACAGGTGCCTTGAAGTCATGGAATAAGTTGCCCTCTGGAAATGCATATCTGTGCTGAGGATTCAGGGAGCTGATATGACTGGCTGGGACCTGACTCTTCCCTCTCAGGTGGATAGAGTTAGGTAAGATGAATCCTACCTGTGATGTATACAAGGTATTGTGTATCAGCTCCCCGACTTCTAGATGTGCTGCCAGATCCCTGGAAATGTTTGTGCCTTCATGGAGAGGCTCTGGGATGGGTCTCTCACAGCCGAATTGAGCTGGAAGACAAGAATTTGTGTTAATCTGAGGGAACAAACCCATGGGATGCAATTAATACCTGAGGAATAGAAGATGGGCTTTGCCTTCCATGGCTTTAGAGGGAAGAAAGAGAGGTATCCACATGGAATCCCAGACTGGTTTGGGTTGGAAGGGACCTTAAAGATCATCCAGTCCCATCCCCTGCCATGGGCAGGGACACCTTCCACTATCCCAGGTTGATCCAAGCCCCATTCAACCTGGCCTTGAACACTTCCAGGGATGGGGATTTTGTCACATTTTTGGCATCACTGGAGGGAAGCAGTCCTGTCTAATGGGATTATTGCTGACAATTTTATCAGTCCAAAGTAAAAGGATCAAGTCCAGAGAAGAGCAACGAGGCTGGAGAAGGGACTGGAGCACAAGTGCTGTGGGGAGAGGCTGAGGGAGCTGGGGGTGTTTAGCCTGGAGAAGAGGAGGCTCAGAGGTGACCTCAGCACTGTCTGGAACTCCCTGAAGGGAAGTTCTGGCCAGGTGGGGGTTGGTCTCTTCTCCCAGGAACTCAGCAATAGGACAAGAGGGCACGATGGGCTCAAGCTCTGCCAGGGGAAATTGAAGTTGGAGAGCAGAAAGAAATTCTTTGCAGAGAGAGTGCTCAGGCATTGGAATGGGCTGCCCAGAGAGGGGGTGGATTCCCCATCCCTGGAGGTTTTTAAGATGAGCTTGGCCGTGGCACTGAGTGCCATGATCTGGTAAAGGGACTGGAGCTGGCCCAAGGGTTGGACTTGATGATCTCGGAGGTCTTTTCCAACCCAATCAATTCATCATTCTATGATTCTAAGTCTCAAACATGAATTCCTGTGCTCTGTGGTGACTGTGACTTGGGTGGTGATGACATGGGGCTCTACCCTGGGTGTGAATCTGTTACCCTCCCATGAGAGCTGATTCAGGCAGGAGGTTAATCAATATCTGAAATAAAAAAAAGCCAGTGTGAGTTGGGAAAATCAGTTCCTAATCAGCATCAATACAATGACATGATTTTACTCAGTAACACCCCACCCTACAGGCAGCACTTGGGCTCAGTAGTAATAATTAGGAATTAGAGAACCGAGTGAGGAACATCTCCTGAATTTCACACATCTTTTAGAAAATATTGGTATTTTGCAGACATTTGAGACACTAAAAGCTGAAACACCAGCAGATGGAGACAAACCCTGTTATCACACCAGCCCAGTCCAGCAGGACCTGTAGGATTCCCATCTTTTTCATGGGAAGCTGAGCTGGAAACATGAAGGAAGCAAACCTTTTGTGGAAGGTTGTGTGCCATTGGTGTCTGCACAGGTTGAATAGACTTAGGGAGAAAGGAAGTTCTCTTAAAAAAAAATCTCTTGGTGCCATACAAATTGTTTAATTGGCCTGAAATAAGAAGTTCCATTTAATTTTGGTGGGTTGCATAAACATGGGGATGTGTGTTGGCATAAATGCAGTTATGCCAACAATTTCAGAATTTCATTTCAGATGAAAAATCAGAACATTTAGAAAAGATTCCTACAAATATTCTTGCCTTTTCTGATGTTTTTTTTCCTTTCTATGAAGAGTCAATTGCCATTGGACTTGACACAAGTAAACATTTAGGCTTGACCACTCTGAAATTGTATTTTCTGGGGTCTGGGATAGTTGTTTGAAACATTGAAACTGGGATGGTTGTCTTTTAATAAAAAAGCAACCCAGAAACCACAGGTAATTTTAATACCATTTGAAAATCCATTAAAATAATGACAAAACTGCATCACAAAAGCTTTATTAAGGTGTAAGTGGCAGAAGGTTCTGTGTCTCAGGCTGTTTCTTTTTGCTCTTCACATGAGATAAAAAAAGTCCCAGGTGGATCCAGATCCATTTTGCTTCCACACAGTTCAGTGCTGAAAGAAAATATTTCCTTGCTCTCCAGAGAATCAGACCCTGTTTTGGACAGAGTGGAAACGGGGAGAAGATGGAAAAAAAGATCAGAAAATTAATTACTGTTGTCTGTTTGCAGACTGCTGTTTAACCTTTTCATGTTCTGTCAGGTTATGGAGCAATCCTGCCTTGCTTGAGGCCATAAGAGGGAGATTTCCTTCACCACTGAATGATTCTATTTCTTTTTTCTTCACTGGACAGAGAGGTTGGTTTTTCACTCCGTTGTTCTTTGCACTGGGATTGACACAACTGGTACCAGCAGAGCTGGAGTACAAAATTCAAGCCCAGCTTGTGCTCTGGGGTTGAGTTTCCCACCTCAGAAGGAGAGGCCCTGCCAAGGTTACCCATCAGTGCCTGCTCCATGAGCTCTGTAAATCCATATATTCCCTGGAAAACATTCATTTTGAGCAGAGAGTGGGGTGTGACAGGCACAGCTGTGGCTGTGAGACCCAGAGATCTGGGGTGGAAGAACCTCCCTCAGTCCTGATGTTCTCCCTGGCTGGGTCCTGATGGGACAGGACTGACTTGTCTGGGAGTCCTGCACCTCTCACCTGCAGAAAAGCTTTTGAACAGGGTGCTGACATAACATTTCATAGCATGAGCCACAAGAGAAAACATTTGCAGGGGGGTGGATCTGTAAAAATAGTCCTTCAGTTAATTGCTTAAATAGAAATAAGTGGGGGTGCCTTCAAATGAACTCTAACTCTAGATAAAACCAGCAGTAAAACCTTTGGGAGGGTTCAAGAAGGATTTTCTCTTTCCTTTCTATGGAACAAAGGTACTTTTGATCATTTTGACTGGGAGAAATACAGACTAGTAGGAAAAGGGGCAGAGAGGACCTTGAGAGATGATCTAACCCTCTACCCTGAGGCAGGATTTGCCAGGTCTGAGCCATTCCTGGTGACAGCAGACTCTGTAGCTCCTTGACTAATTTACTCCAGTTCTCACCTGTCCTTCCTCTTAGGAAATGTGTCTAATGTTTGACCTATATCCTCCTTGCTGCAATTTAAACCCATTATTTCTTGTCTTATACCCAGTGGACATGGAGAACAATTTATTACCTTCCTATCTGCAACAACCTTTTACATAGTTGAAGGCTGTTATCATGTCTCCCCCTCAGTCTTTTCTTCTCTAGACTAAACAAACCCAATTCTTTCAATCTTTCCTCATAGGTCATGTTTTCTAGACCCCTGATCATTTTTGTTATGGAAATAAACATCCTTTAAATCAAGTTCTGTGAATCAATCTTGTGTGGAAAGGAAGGGAAACAGAGAGGTTAGAGGCAGCATTGGGAACAGGAATCTGGTGGTGAAAGAAGTGAATTTTCTGAGGTCTACTGAGAGTACAGCCTTCCATTGTTGTTGGAGTTTAGGAAGTATATTGAACACAATTTTCTTTCCCCAGCTTTCTTGGGAAACTCTTACATGTTTGCTACCAGAAGGAAGACAGGATTTCACTTCCACAGGCAAAGTAGTCTCTGGGAAAGGATTGGGAGGATCCCAGAGGGGTAATTTTTAATCATGTGGCATGGTCTTCACAGAGATTTTCCAAAATCAGCTTTGCAGCAGTGATATCAACCCTTGTTCTCCCACAGGTGATGTAGGTCATCCCCAAGAAGTAGTTTAAAAGTAGATCATAACACTTGGACATTTCATGCAACCAAGACTCAGCACAGAAGATGCTGATGAATATTTACCTTCTGTTTGGTTGTAATGTTCTCAGTTTTGACATGGGCTGCTCAGAAAACACTGGAAAAAACAGTGCAACTGTTTCAGCTGCAAAAACCAGCCAAGGGGGTAGTTCCTCTGAAAATCTATCTTGTAGAAAAGATTGATCTAAGGATTGCCACCTTTTTTCTCTGTGAGGATGATTTTTTTGACAAGGAGGAGAAGACTCTTCCTGCTCCTGTGTTCAGCCATGCCTTAGTGCAGGGATCTGCTGGAGCCCAGAGGCCTGACCCTTGTTCCCTTATAGAATCACAGAATGGATTGGGTGGGAAAAGACCTCCGAGATCATCAAGTCCAACCCTTGGTCCAACTCCAGTCCCTTTACCAGATCATGGGACTCAGTGCCACGGCCAAGCTCACCTGAAAAACCTCCAGGGATGGGGAATCCACCCCCTCTCTGGGCAGCCCATTCCAATGCCTGAGCACTCTCTCTGCAAAGAATTTTTTCCTGATCTCCAACTTCAATTTCCCCAAGGAGCCCATCGTGCCCCCTTGTCCTATTGCTGAGTGCCTGGGAGAAGAGACCAACCCCCACCTGGCCAGAACTTCCCTTCAAGGAGTTCCAGACAGTGCTGAGGTCACCTCTGAGCCTCCTCTTCTCCAGGCTAAACACCCCCAGCTCCCTCAGCCTCTCCCCACAGCACTTGTGCTCCAGTCCCTTCTCCAGCCTCGTTGCTCTTCTCTAGATCTGCTCCAGTACCTCAATATCCTTTCTGAACTGAGGGCCCCAGAACTGAACACAGCTCTGTAGAGTTTTAGCCCCTGAGTAACATCCCACTCATTACAAAATGCCTTAGACCAGGTCCTCTTAAAGGCTTCGTTCTCTACATCATCTTGACCAGATTGGATCACGAAACTGAGGGAAGAGGGAAGAGCTCTCACAGAGGAAGGACTCAAAGAAGTGGTGGATCAAAATATTGATCCAGCAGGCCCAAAGCCACAGTAATTCTGTAATCAGGAAATTATATTTGTAAATTTGCTGGTTCAGGAGAGTCATAGTTTGGAGCCAGTGGCAGGAAATTATTATTGTTGGATGGACATCCTGAGACCTTGGGGTGGACTTGATGATCTTACAGGTCTTTTCCAACCCAATCGATTCTGTGATTCTTTTGCTTTGGATCTATTATTTTGTGGTCAAGAGCAGGTGGATCTGATGCTTCTTACAAAAGTTTGATCTCTTCTGTGAAGTCACTGTGAGCTGGATTTTGGCACTGAAGAGTCGAGGAATGTAGATGATCATCTTAAAAAGTGGGGCTGCAGAAGGATCCAAGAGAAGTTCCCTGTGTTTATCCTCCTTTCCATCCTTAAAATACCATGGGCTGGGCTGAGGTTATTTTAGGTGTTTATCTAGACCCTGGGTTGGGGAGGACTTTGCTGCTGGTGCTTCTGGGCAAGCACAGCCCCCAGCAGCCTTTTGTTCTTGGTGGTTTGGGTGGTTGGTGGTTCCTCAGAGGTAAGCATGAAGCTGTGGTAAATCTAGTTTCAGATCAAAGGCACTGCAGCCATGTGATGTAAAGCATTCAAATCATCACTTTTCTTTCAAACTATATTCCTCTGAAGGCTTTCTGCTGGGTTCAGATACCACCTGTGTCTTCACAGGCTGTGTGAGCAGCGAGGCACCAGGCTGCGTGCCTTGGCTGGGCTGAGAGAAACACTGGGGGTGAACATCTGATCCAGATCCCTCACTAATGGACATGGAAACGTGGCCTCGTTGTGCAGCCTGCAGAACAATGAGCCCCTAAACCTGGGACAGCAGAAAACTTTACAGAATAGAGAGATGAAGGTCCAACAGCATCTAAAGTTGAGTGCACTGATGCATCTCAAAAAGGAGTTCAGGAAGATACATTAGAAGAGATGGGGTGTAGAAAACATTTCAGTCCTTGCAGAGGAGATGCTGAAAAGGTGACAAGTTTCTTGTTAGCTGGCATGTGTTTTGTGAAGAAACTTCCCAAATGTCCTCTCACCAGAGACAACACTGATTTGACCTGTCAGACATTAAATTCAGGCCTTGTCTGTGATCAAGACAGCTGAGAGTTCTAACACTTTAGCAGAGGTCCAAAATAAACATGGGGTGGTGAAGAAAAATGCTTTTTGCTCTGTGCAGACTGCTGGGAATGCTCTTCCTTCTGCCCCAAAGGGCACTTATCTTCCAAGGGCCAGATTCCAGAGGATGCACTGAAGGGTCGGGCCCAGAGAGTGCTGGTGAATGGAGCTGCATCCAGCTGGTCACCAGTGGTGTTCCCCAGGGGTCTGTGTTGGGTCCAGTCCTGTTTAACATCTTTATTGATGATTTAGATGAGGGGATTGAGTCCATCCTCAGCAAATTTGCGGATGACACCAAGTTGGGAGGGAGTGTCGATCTGCTGGAAGGCAGGAGGGATCTGCAGAGGGATCTGGAGAGACTGGAGAGATGGGCTGATTGCAATGGGATGAAGTTCAACAAGGCCAAGTGCAGGTCCTGCCTTTTGGCCACCCCAACCCCCTGCAGCGCTCCAGGCTGGGCACAGAGTGGCTGGAGAGCAGCCAGGCAGAGGGACCTGGGGGGACTGAGGGACAGGAAGCTCAACAGGAGCCACCAGTGTGCCCAGGTGGCCAAGAAGGCCAATGGGATCCTGTCCTGTATCAAAACTAGCATGGACAGCAGGCCCAGGGCAGTGACCCTTCCCCTGGACTCTGCCTTGGGGAGGCCACACCCTGAGTGTTGTGTTCAGTTCTGAGCCCCTCAGTTCAGAAAGGATATTGAGGTGCTGGAGCGGGGCCAGAGAAGAGCAAGGAGGCTGGTGAAGGGACTGGAGCACAAGTGCTGTGGGGAGAGGCTGAGGGAGCTGGGGGTGTTTAGCCTGGAGAAGAGGAGGCTCAGAGGTGACCTCAGCACTGTCTGGAACTGCCTGAAGGGAAGTTCTGGCCAGGTGAGGGTTGGTCTCTTCTCCCAGGCACTCAGCAATAGGACAAGGGGGCACGATGGGCTCAAGCTCTGCCAGGGGAATTCGAAGTTGGATATCAGAAAAAAATTCTTTGCAGAGAGAGTGCTCAGGCATTGGAATGGGCTGCCCAGAGAGGGGGTGGATTCCCCATCCCTGGAGGTTTTTCAACTGAGCTTGGCCGTGGCACTGAGTGCCATGATCTGGTAAAGGGACAGGAGTTGGACCAAGGGTTGGACTTGATGATCTCGGAGGGCTTTTCCAACCCAATCAATTCTATGATTCCATGATTCCCTAAGCAGAGTGAAGAGCCCAGGGACGATGCCTTGGCTGAACTGAGGCACTTTTGCTCTTGATATGCCACTAAGCATATCCAAAGAGCAGTTTTACTCTGCTAAGTTCTGTCACCGTGATGGGATGGTGTCATAGTAATAGCCAAGAAATGTTCTGGGTTTAGATATTCTGACTTTTACCAATAGCTGAGAAACTCTACACCCCCCCAACTAGTTGTAAATGGTGCTGTACCAGAATCAGTCTTAAAACCATTAAAGACAGGCTTTCAGCATCAGATACAATCCTAAAAGTTGTGCTTCTGAGATACAATCCTAAAAGTTGCACTCCATGTAATTTCTCCCATATGGCCCCTAAAAGCCCAGATGCTCTAAGATGAGATCTGTGTGAGACAAAGGGCCTTCATTAATTAGCAAAGACCCCAAGCACGTGTTTAACTTCAAGCATGTGCTTTTCTTTCCCAGAACTCCATAGAATTAAGGGCTTTAAGTGAATGGGTTGAGGGATATGCTTAAAGCTAAGCACGTGTTGAGTTGCTTTCTTGTGCTCTGGCTTTATTTGTTTTTACAGGAATAAGAGAAATGAAAGATCTTATTACAGATCAAACACAAATAAATGCCCAAAACACAGCAGGGAGGCTTTACATCTTGGTTCAGAGCCCAATGAAGTCAATGGAAAAACACCCAAACACCTCAGTGGACCTTGGAGCAAAGTCCTGAGAGAACTGACGATGAACCCACTGCAGAAACCTGTTGAGTACCTCATGTTTCTTTGCAAGGTTCCCTTATCATGTATCCAGATGTTGCTAACAAGGGGTTTTATTAGCTGCTGAGAAGTACCAGAGCAGCAGTTTTCCAAGTCTTAAAGTCATGCACATACAGATGAAGTAGAAACAGTTTTCTCTGCAGTAACAATTGTGGCCTGTGGAGCTGGGAGTGCATTTCAAAAGTTCCCCAGTTCTTATCACAGAATCCCAGAATGGTTTGGGTTGGGAGGGACCTTAAAGGTCATCCAGTTCCACCCCCTGCCAAGGGCAGGGACACCTTCCACTATCCCAGGTTGCTCCAAGCCCTGTCCAACCTGGCCTGGGACACTCCCAGGGATGGGGCAGCCACAGCTTCTCTGCCAACCTGTGCCAGGGCCTGCCCACCCTCCCAGCCAAGAATTTCTTCCTAATCTCCAATCTAACCCAGCCCTCTGATAGTTTAAAACCATTTCTCCTTGTTCTGTCACTCCAGGCCCTTGTAAAACAACATTTCTTGGTCCCACTGATCTCAAAGTGTTTGCTCTGTCTTTCACACAGGGCAGTGAGGCAAGTGTTGTCACACAGTTGCTGGGCTCAATGTTGCCTCTTTGTAGAGGGAAAGGTTTACACAACAGGAACAGCAGGTTCCTTTGAATAGCATTTATCTTTGCTGCCTTTAGATCTCTGCAGTCTCTCCAGCAACACCTGACTTACTCATTTGGATTCCCTTTTTAGGTGTGCAGGGAAATGGCCACTGCTTGAGAGCTGATCTATTTTTGATGTGCATTTCAGGGTGAGAGGATGCTGGAGACATCTCTGTTTGATGGGCCGAATTTCTACCCCCACACCTGGATTTTGATCCTCTGGGACAGGCTGAAGCTTTCCTTGCTCCCTCAGGGACTGCCCTAACCCAGGTCAGCAGAACTGCCTGAACCATCAGCCAGCAGGGAAAATGATCATGTGGCAACTTGTCAGGCTTGTCATGAAGGTAGGTGTCTGCCTCTTCCTCCTCCTCCTCCTCCTCCTTGGAAGTCATTTGGGTCCCAACACCAGAGCCATGGGACAAGGTTTGACCAGGCTGGGGAGCAGAGTGTCCACCAGAGTCCCTGGAGAACTGGTAAGCTGGTAATGCTTCCTGAGCTTCTGTTGCTTCCTCTTCTATTATTACTTGTGTTTACCAGGTCAAATTGACATTGGTGTGCAAGGATGTGCTGTGGCCACATCAGAACACCCATCCAGAGCCCCTGGATTAGCTGTCAGTCCGTGCTGATGTCACTGCCCTGTCTGTTATTGCTGGGTCAGAGTGACACTGATCTTCAAGGATGAGTTATGGTCACACCTTCCTTTTGCTCTGTCACTCCAGCCCTTACTTTACCATCAAGGAAAAACTTCTGGTGGTATCCAGTGGCAGCAGCTCTGGGATTTGGAATGCTGGGAAAGGGTCCTGTTCCAGCTGCCAGCACGAGGGAGTTGCACCATTCTAAGTTTAATAGAGTGAAAGAGACTGAAGTGCAGTTTGGATGCTCATGGGGTGAGCCCCACAAAATTCTTTTGAAGTTTCATTCATCTTTGGTATCTTGGTCTTTAACTGATTGTAGAGCCAGATAATGCCAGTCATTCACTAAATTCTAAAATGCAGAACCAAAATGTTGGACCTGCTCTTTCTATTCCTTCAGGTTCAAAGATTGCAGAGAAAAGGATTGAAAGAATTTTCTTTCAGTAACACCAAAACAGAGCCTGGCTTTTAAATATCTATTTCTGTTGAGTGCCAAGAGCTGTCCTTTTCTTTCCAGCCATTTCACAGAACTGGAAGACACAAATCAGGAGGTAAATGTGCAGTATTGGTACTCTAATTATTATTTCTACTTTTCTCATTATTATGAAACATTTCTTACTTGTTCCCTGGAAGAATTATTTCTTCTACCTAGTCCCTGTCTTAAATTTTTGAAGCCCCCTGAATATAATCTGCAGTCCTCAGCATGAAAAAACCCCCAAAACAACCCATTGACTTGAAAGGAAAATGTTAATTTCTTCAACGAGGGCAAAAATACCTCTGTTGCTCAAAAGTAGGTAATTAGACTGAGGACTTTCTCCAAAGTAAACCCTGACAATCAAACAGTCATCTTTGGCTTCTGCACTGCATGGAGTTTCTCTTACATTGTTAAATGCATTCCATGTTTCAGTAAATGACACCAGGCTCACCAGCAGTGACTGAGTGATTAGTTTATCATCCTCTTAGTGCAGCCATCTAGATCTTTAACTCTTTGAGCAGTGGCATTTAAGTCTTGAGAACACCCAGGTTCATGCCTGAGGCTTTGGACATTCTCAATTCAAGCAAATCTTGGATATCAAGTGAAAATGAAGAAAAGAAAGTAAGTGGTTGCAGTCTGATAAGACTTTAAACAAGGGCAGGTAAGTTAAATTGCAAATAAACACCTTGTTTTTTTTCTTTTCCCCAAAGGAAGCCAATTCCTCTTCCCTGGGACCACTTAGGTCTTTGGGTGTCTGAGCAGCATAAAATTACCCAGAGAAAAATCTAACAGCATACAGAGAGACTGAAAGGTGACAAATCTGTATTTCCTAAGGCCCAGTGATGTGGGACAGGTTTTTTTGGGCTGAGTTTACAATTCATCTCTCATGGGCCAGTCAAATTAACAGTTTTACAGAGGAATTGCTGATAAAAAAATCATGGCAATGCCCTTGAGCTAAAATCTTGCCCATGCAGGGATGTGTAAGTACATAAAGCTTGGTAGCAACACAACTCCTTGGAGAATGAAGGGCCTCTACTTACTCTGGAAAAGAAAGATGCAGGAGGATTTTCAGACAGAAGGAAAAGACTTTGACCTGTGAGCTGCTGCTGCTCAGCCTCGTGGATCTTCATCTATCATCTGATCCTGCTCAGTAACATGAGCCAGATCCCTGTGTGTGCCCTCTGCCACGGGAGACATGGAGCTGCTCACCCTGCAGGGACAAAGTGCTTCAGGAGCTCTGCTGCTGGTAAGAGCCTGAAATGGATGAACAGAGCATTTACAAGCCTTGAGCAGCAGAGAGAGCCCAGCCTTCATGTAGTTTTTATTTTAAAAATGCCTTTTGCCCACTGGCTGTGGGTTTTGGTTTTGTTTGGGTTGAGTTGTTTTATTCAGACTGGACTTTGGGTTTTGCTGGTTTGGGTGAAAGGAGGTTCTGCCCAGCAAGGTGGTCCTGTGTGGACAGGGAAGGGATGATGCCAGGTGGGATAAATTCTGTGCTCTGGAAAGGGCTGAGAGTGGATTGGGAGCTATCCCTGGACAGCAGATCTGTGCACCTCCTGCAAGTATAGACACACTGGTTAGGTCTCCACATTTCTGGTGACTCTTGTTTAGCTCCCAGATCATAGCCATTCTCAACCCTGTAGGTATATTCAGGCACCTGCTTCCTGCACCAATCCCATAGCAGAAAACATGCAAGTGCTCCAGTTGTACCATCCATTTCAAGGAACCTCCTGTGTGGTGGAATTCCCATGAGCTCTTGGTGACTTCCCAGTTGGGGAACCTGTGAAACAGGAATGGTTGCAGTTCTGGTGGCTGCCAGTGGTCCCAAGAGAGGGAAATGAACCACCTGGCAAGTCCAAGATGCCCTCATAGAATTCCAGAATAGTTTGGATTTGGAAGGGAGGCCAAAGACCATCCAGTTCCACACCCTGCCACGGGCAGGGACACCTCCCACCAGCCCAGGGTGCTCCAAGCCCTGTCCAACCTGGCCTGGAACACTTCCAGGGATGGGGCAGCCATAGCTTCTCTGGGCAACCTATGCCAGTGTCTCACCAGCCTCACAGTGAATAATTTCTTCCTAATATCTAATCTAATTTTATCCTCCTTCAGCTTAAAACCATTCCATTTTTGTCCTTTCACTTCATGCCCTTGGGAAATGGCACCTCTCATGGCACCACACTGGGAGAGATTCTGTCAAGCTCACCTTGCTTGGCTCTTATTTTGTGCTTTGGATCTGGGGTTTGTCTCCACTGTCCGTCACTCAAGTCAATATTCATGGCCTCCAAGTCCTCTTTGATCTTCTCATTTTATCCTCCACTCCTCAAACATCTGCCTTAACCCACTTCATTTTTATCTTGTAGACCCTCAAGCCCCAACCCCACTCAGGTTCTCCTCAGTCTGGTCTGGAGTGGATGGACAGCAGGATTTCCTGCCCCACTTTGCCTCTGCACCCAAGTGTTACGTAGGGAAAGAGTGATTGGATATGAGGTGACTTGCTGAGAGCCTCTGGAGGCAGTCTCTGGACTTTTTGGCAGCCATGGAGTTCTCTCAGTGTTGGGTCTTTGTGAGGAACATTTGTAATCTGATGCCAATTTTATAGATGATGTTGCACATTTGCTTTTTGCAATATTTCTTCGAATTGGGGTGTGGTGTTGCACACAATACCTGGTTCTGAGGCTTGTTGCTCTATCAGGTATGTGTACAGAGGGTGGGAAAAGGCAGCAGAGTCAGCAGGACAGAGGTGGAACCAGCAGGAATTCAGGGTGCAACCAGGGGAACAAACAGGTCCTCAGAGAAACTGCTGGTAACTCAGTTCTGCTTTCCCTGACTCAAAGTGTGACACCAGTGAGTGACTCCAGAGTGCCCAGAGGGCTGGGACATACCAGTGCTGTGCTAAGCCCAGATCCTGCTCAAGTAGGAACTGCTGGTTTAGACTCTCCATCCTGAGACTTTTGTTTAAGGCTCTTTCTGGGGGATGCTGTGCACCTGCCAGGTGTGCCATTCTGGGCTGTCACTGCAGACCAGTGTGAGCCTGGCATGACACCTTGGTGCCTCTGGCTTCAGTCCTGTTTTCTAGAATTGCACTTGGCCTTGCCTTGGCCCTTTGCCCAGACCAAATTTGCCTGCTTGGTTTTCACTTCTTTCCCATATCAGTTTTCTCTCCTGTTGTGTCTTCCTGCTGATCCTCAGGGGTCTGTACACCCTCTGCCCAGGTGGACCTCTGTGAGGGTGGCACTCCCTCACTCCTGAGGCCCCTTCATATGCAAGAGACAATGAGATATGAGAAATCCCCAGACTTGCCCCCTTTTTTGCCATTTCATGCTTTTTTCCCTCTTCAGACTGACTTTTAGATATTCCTTTCCTAAAACTCCCTCTTTCCCCTTTTGTTTTTTTTTTTTTTATGAGCCAGTTCCTCAGTTTTATCCCTCCATAAGATATTTGGTGACTGGTATTTTAGAAAATAAAACAAGTGGATGCTGAGAAAGGCCTCGAATAGAAAGCCTGGTTTGCCTGAGGGGGTCAGATCTCACAGAACACACATACAGTGGTTTGCCCACATCTTTTGGATAAGGTATCAGGGAGGACACACTGCCTTTGCATTGGAACCTGCAGGTCAAGAAATTGGCCTCCCTTCAGTTCCCAGGCTGCCAGCCAATAATCCAAAGCCCTGATGGCCATTTCTGGAAAATGCTGGAAACCCCCCTCTGACTACAATGTGTTTAATCTCTGCTTTCCAGGCATATTCAGTTTTGCTCCTTCCCTTTTTCTTCTGCCACAGGTAGGAGGTGAATCCCCAGGTGTCTCTCCATGATGGACAGGGCAGTGCAACCTTTGTTCCAAGTGCTGTAAAGGAGAGATCATATGGACTCTCCATGTCATGTTACTCTTCCAATACATTCCCAGGGGCTGGAGTTCTACTGAAATGGTTTGAAAGCCTTTTTGTTTGGTTGGTTGGAATTTAAGGACCTGTTTAGAACAATTTTTATTTCTGAGAATGGTGCAAAATGTTCTTCCAGACTGGAGGTTCCGACATGCCTTTAGTTCTAATTACCTCCATGTTTTTTAATTACTCCTCACTGTTTAGTATATGCTTAGCCACTTGGATAAAGTAGGTTCCTGGTGATTCAGTCACTGTCACAGAAGCACAAAGCTGAATCTAGACCTTCTGAAGTCCAAATTAACTCCTTCATCATTAGGCCAACCTTCCTTTAGGCATCACAGTACTTGCAGCACTGCATCAAATCTATTGCCTTTGGACTTCACAGGTAGGTGAAGTCCCCCCTTGGCTGCTGAGTCAGTGTCTGTGTATGATGGAAGCAGTGAAGGGGAAAACAAATCATTGTTTATTTAGAAAAGAGAAATCAAATCAGGTTTTGCTGCTGTTGACACAAACTGTGTCCCTGCTCAGGTGCTTTTGGGTTGCAGCTGTCTGGGAGAGGAGGTGGGCTTTGATTCTGCCTACAAGGGTTTTTCTTTGCCCCAGAAGGAAGCAGAGCAGGTAACAGTAAGTAAGAATGCCTCTACCTTGAAAATAAAGCCAGCTAACACCTCACTCATTAGCTTGCTTTATCAATTATAGAACAGAGAGCCTTGATGTGCTGTCATTAAGTAGGTCCTGCTCAAAGGTTTGTCAGGAAGGACTGCAGCCGTGTCAGGGCAGGGTTAGGTTGGATCTCAGGAAAAGGCTCTTCACCCAGAGGGTGGTCAGACACTGGAACAGGCTGCCCAGGGCAGTGGGCATGGTCCCAACCCTGTCAGAACCCAATGAGCATTTGGACAATGCTCTCAGGGATTGTTGGGGTGTCTGTGCAGGGCCAGGAGCTGAACTCAATGATCCTTGTGGGTCTCTTCCATCTCAGCAGATTCTTTGATTATGTGAGCAGGAGCCTTTCCCTCAGAAACCATCTTTTTCTGTGTCACATGTCTGTGAAGGCTCATGCTCTGCTCATCCACACCCACTGTGTAAGTTTAATCAGTGAGCACTTTCTAAGAAAGATGATTAATTGTGAGCATGCACCTTGTCACCAGGCAACTGGTACAAACAAGCCCCACCAGTTCATTATTGCTGGAGATGAAGGCCACAGGGCATATCCATGTTTCCCAAGAGGGAATCCCTGACAGGATCCTTCCTCTCTGCTTTCAGGTAAGGATGTTCACAGTAACAAACTCAAAATTCATCCATGTGCTGCCATTTCCCAGCACTTGCACTAACACCTGCTAGTGAAGTCCTTTGCTGTTGCTGCAAATCTAATAGAGCTGGTGTGAACTGTTTCTGTGGCAGATGTCCCACTCTGCTTATTTACACCTTGTGGTAGTGTTTGAGATCATGAAGGCTTCTGCTGATGGCAGATCTCGAGCCACAGTTAAAGGACAAAGACAAATGTCGGCACCCTGGAGGTGCGAGTGGCTGTGTGGAAATATCACAGTGGCAACTGAACTCACACCAAGCCACATATCAGCACCAGAGACACACTGGAGAGCTTTGCAAGGCCAGGGAGCTGCCAGCACTTGTGGTGTCCTCCAGAACTATTCATAACTCATCAGATCCAAAATGAATCTGCTTATCTCCGATAGCCACATGGCTGGATGGGGCTCGTTGGAGGAATGAGGGTCTTTATTAGTACCGGCCACACTTTCAGAGCAGGAGGAACATGTTCTTCACCTTTGGGAGGTCCTCCTTGCTTCTCAGGGATGAGGTTTTGATGGAGTGGGGAGTAATACAGAGGATGTGAGCTAAAGCAATGACTCTTTCCAAAAGCTGCATGAGATCAGTGGGTATTCTTATTCTTCTCATAACAGCGATGGAGGAAACCAGTCAATGTGTAGCCAATGTTACATCAGACATGTTTCTAACACAGATCTGAAGAATTTTAACAGACCTTTACAATGGCTCTACCTTTACTTCATGACTCATGTTGCTGAAGCACTTCCCTAGTCATAGAATCACAGAATCATTAAGGCTGGAAAAGACCTTCAAGGTCATCAGGTCCAACTTTTGGCCCATCACCACTTTGTCAACTAGACAAGAGCACCAAGTCATTTCTTGAACCATCAGCTCCCTGGGCAGCCCATTCCAGTGCCTAACCACCCTTTCCAAGAAGTTCTTCCTGATATCCAACCTGAAAAAGGTCTGGCCTGAAAGACCCAGAGCTCCTGGTTTTGAGGCAACAGCATCTCTAAAGGAACAATATTTGACAGCAGAGACCTCACAGTCCCACAACAGAAGACAAGCACTGTCTGTATGGACATTTCTCGCCTTGCTCAGTCTTGGGGATCTTTGAGTAGTGACAAAGTGAACAAGTCAAGCAACAGCAACTTAAGATTCTCCCTGCATGGCACTGTCAACCTTTTAATAGCATTCTCAAACAAATAAAAATCATCCTTGGAAGCTTAAAAATAAAAAAGAGCAGACAATTCTACTGTTTCAACTGCCATGTATCTGATTACCAAAGACTGTCTTTTTAGAACTGCATTATTTTAATGTTCCCAAACAGAGTTTTTGTAGGGATTGGTAAAAAAGAAAAGCTGTTTGGAATAAAACAGCAATGCTGAACCTGATTCTCCTCTTAGCTCAAGAGTGGTTCTAGACGTGGTCCTGACACCTCAGTAGAGACACTCTAATGTAAAGCAGAAATAGAGTCCAAGCTGGGCCCAGTCCTGTGCTTTAGAAGTATGAATTTATTTATTCAGGAGGAGGTAGAAAATTCTGGTAGAGCAGGCCAGCTCTGAAGCACTCAGAGAAATCATGAAAATCTCAGAGTGGTTGTAAAAAATGTTCCTTTCACCATTCAAGCAGCTGCACTTGTTTTTACCAGTTGCAGTCCAGCTCTTTAGTGAAGAGCTACTTTGGAAAATGTAATCCCTTGGAGTTGTTTGCTCCGTTCCCTTTGTTTTAATTGACAGGCTTAGGCAGTTGAAAGGCAAGGGTAGGAGGGAATTGATCTGAGCACACTTATGGGCATCTCCTCCTGTAATTCATGTCATTAAAACGTCTCTGCCATAGGTGTTTATTTATTTATTTATGGTTTTAGGCTTAATTCTGCTCAAGCACAAATCTGGTGAGGCAAGTTCTTTTTTTTTTTCTCCTCAAGGCGGGTTGTTTGCAAACTTTAGAGCCCAAAAAGGTGCAGCAGCTCTAAAAATAACATAGGATGCAAGAACTGGTTTGGGAAGGTCCGTGTCCAGAGGCATCACCTGAAATTCTGCCATTAGAGGAGTAGTTTGCCTTGAAAACAGAGCTGGCCTAATTTCTAGAGGTGCTGAACATCGACCTGCAGTGCTTGTTGGTAGGTCCTGAGCACACAAAACCTGGAAATGGGTCAGGTGTGAGCGGCTGGGATTTTATCGGGAGCACGTCTGGGCAAATCCACGATTACTGGGTTGGAACAAAAGTGAGCAAATAATTGCCCCTCAGCTGTGACCTCTGTGAGCAGAGCTGGGTGCTGGGGCTCCAGGAGACCTGCCAGCTCCCAAGACTTTTTGCTACCACAAAGTCTTCTGTCACAGCCAAGGTCTGCACATGATGAATCACCTCTTTGTCTGGCCATTCTTTGCAGGGTGAGTCCCCAGTGATCTGGTTCTTTTCTTCCAGAGGTGACCAATGGTCTTGCTGGTCCAGGTGCAGAGATTCCTGGGTTTTTCACAGAGCACAGAGAAATAAAAACCTGGCAGCAGAACCCCGAGTAAGGCTGGGACTGGGTCACAGGCAAGAACCCCACCAGCCCCACCCTCACCCCTGTAATCAGAGGGTAGTGATCCTTGCATTGAGCACAGACACAATGTTCTCTATTTTTGACATGCTGGATCTTTAAAGTTGCATCTGCCACTGAATTGAGCAGTGTTTGCTTTTCAAACCTTCCACATTTGTATTTTTAGCTCCATTTTGGCATCACTTTTTTGGTTGGAATATATAACACACTGGGTTGTTTAGTGTGCCTGGACTGAGTTCAGCCGATGTGTAACTCCACGGGCTGGAGCAGAAGCTTCGTTCAAGGTGAATTACACTCCATGGGGCTGAGGAAATGCAGCTCCTGTAGAAAGGCAGCTCAGCTCCCTCAGTAAACGCTACACTATTTCCATCCATGGTTATTCCTTTGTGGTTTGGGTTATGTATTTACATTTTACGGAATAAATACTACAGCTTTCCCCATGACTAACACTTCTTAGTAACCAGGGAGCTACTCAAATACGCTCCTGCCTCCTACGAGAGCCCAAACCACACTGCTCTGCCCTGGCTCTCTGGCCCCAGCTGGCCACCTCCTCACAGGGCACGGTTAACCAGCCTTACATAAGCAATTTTGGGGATCTCTGTTCCATGGGATGGCTTAGGAGAGAGCAGGCACTGGATGCTGTGGGACTGAATTCCGCAGGGACAAACATTTCCAGCACAAAATCTGAGTGGGGTCTTTAGACAAAGAGAGAGCCCATTGCCTTTCCCAATCCAGACGTCTGTTTTAAGAGCAGAGCTATACAGGCCCTCGTGTAAACTTTGTTTATAGACTGGAGTATTTTCAATGAAAATGTTATTTAACTTTAAAAAGTTGCACAGCAGCTACTCCCCAAATTGTTTTTCCTTGTTAAGAATAACACACAGTGTGATACATTTGAAATGGCGATAGCAATATTTCACCAATTTTGATGGATTCATAGCCCAAATACCTTGCTAACAGATGTTTCTTTTAAACTCAGAGTGGTATAGGAATAACTCAGAGATATTACAGTGTCAGCACTGCCTTTTATCTGTGCGTGTCCTTTCGGTGACATCCCTGGGCTTTTCTAATGCATGGGTCAGGTCTGAGCTTAAAAAAAAAAAGTGAAATATGAAAAGAAGGCATCTGTGATGGTGTGTGAGCTCTGGGGCAGTGCTGGAAGGATGCCGAGGTGCTGGTGTGGGCTTGCTGCACACTTGGGCACAGCAGCCTGGTGGTTTGTGGCCACGTGGCTGGTTCACAGTCATCGTTTCTGAGCTGGTTTTTGGTTGTGGTTAATTGATGAGCTTAGGAGTTCCCATGGCCACTCCACGACCACATCTTTTGGTCTCATAAATTAACCAGCTGTTCTCACCATGGGTGACAGTTTGCCCAACACAAAGGGATAACCCAGCAGGGCAAAGGGGCAATATTTTAGTGCCCTAGTGGGGTTGGCTTTATTTATCGTGGGTTGTTCAATCTACTTTGTGTCTACAAAATATGTGGCATCCATCACCCTTCATTAGAGGGTCTTTCCCTGGAGCTGCCTTCTCCACACCTTGTTTGTACATCAACCCCAGTGTGCTCAGTTGATTTGTGCTAGTGGGAGACCACTTTGTCCCCAAACTCCACCTGGGAACAGCCTCAGGCCTTGGGATGTCTGGTGCTTAGTCTCAGCCCCAAAGCTGGCCCAGGGCAATGCTGGGGTTGAACTGTGGGGCAAGGGAGCATCCTTTCTCCATGAGATTCTAGTCTGTACCCCTCTGGAGCAGCCAGCTGTGGCCATACACAGCCCCTGTGGGCTTGGAAAGGCGCCTGCTGCACATCCAGGTGGGGGTCCGGGAACCTGGCTTGGTGGGAAGGGGGAAAGAGCTGTGCAGGCAGCCAGGGAGGGGCAGGAGGATGAGAAAATCTGGAGGGCGGGTGGGATCGCAGGGCAGGGAGCATGGATAACCCCCAGGAGTGGCATGGGCTCGCAGCGCCGAGGAGGGCACCCTCAGGGGGTTGGCGTGTGGTGGGAGCACAGGAGGAACCCGCTCCCGGCCGCCGTCCCTTTCCCCGCGCAGCTCCTTCTCGTTCCTCCCTTTCTCCTCGGGGCACAGCCGCTTCCCGAGCCTCCCTTCCCGGGCCGGTCCCTCGGGGCGCCCGGTGGTGCGGGAGGGTCCCGCGGGGATGCACCTGAGCGGCGCGAAGGTCTCGCGGGGGTCGCGCCGGTCCCGTCCCGTCCCGTCCCGTCCCGCGGCGCCGCCGGGGGGTCCCCGCGCTCGGTCCCTCCCGGCCCGCGGGCGCTGGGCTGGTGCGGGGCGGGCAGGGCCGTCCCCCGCGGGGCCGGGCCGGGCCGGGGGCGGGCCGGGGGCGGCGGGCCGGGCCGGGCCGGGCCGGGCTGGCGGCGAGCGCGGCTCCACGTGACTGCGGGGCCGGCAGAAAACCGGGGCCGGCGGCGGCGGCGGCCGCACTGCGCCGGGCGGCGATCGCGGGAGGCGCTCACAGCCGCTGCCCCGGGGCTTTCGGCGCGCTGGGTCCGGGCTGGCTCTCCAGAATCATGGACTGTGCTGATATGCCTTGCTTGCTGTCAGTGAGTACAGCCCTCTTCTTCCTCCGCCTCGATCCTCGCTTTTGGTTTTCAGCGCGGGGCTTTATTTTACTTTTTTTTTTATTTTTAAAGAACTTTATGGTGTTCTTATCCCGGTTTTCCCCTCCCCGTGTCTGTCGGTGGGATTCGAACGGGTGGTTCCGCATCGCTCCGAGCCGCGCGCCCCTTTGGTCCCCGCCGGGATCCGCCGCCGCTTCTCCCGTCCCGTCCTGGCGGGGCTGTGGGACCGGGATGCGCCTGGGACCTGCTTAGGACCCGCTTCCCGAGGGGACTGCGGGACCGGGATGCGCCTGGGATCTGCTTGCTGAGGGGGCTGCGGGACCGGGATGCGCCCGGGACCCGCCTGGGATCTGCTTGCTGAGGGGGCTGCGGGACAGGGATGCACCAGGGACCCGCCTGGGATCCGCTTCCCGAGGGGGCTGCGGGACCGGGATGCGCCAGGGACCTGCCTGGGACCCGTTTCCCGAAGGGGCTGCGGGACCGGGATGCGCCAGGGACCTGCCTGGGACCCGTTTCCCGAAGGGGCTGCGGGACCGAGATGCGCCAGGGACCTGCCTGGGACCCGTTTCCCGAGGGGGCTGCGGGCAGCCCGGAGCCGGCGGCTGGTCCCTGCCCGCCGGGGCGCGCCGGCAGCCTCTCGAATTGAGGCTGCTCCCCGTGTCCTTTTGCCATTTACTATTATTATTATTAATTATTATTTTAAAGTTTATTCAGAAGAGTTTTTCTTCTCATCCTGACTTTTCGTCTTGTTTGTTGTCGCGTTTTTTACACCCCAGAGACACCATGATTCCTGGTAACCGAATGCTGATGGTCATCCTACTATGCCAAATCCTTCTAGGAGGTACTAACCATGCTAGCCTGATCCCCGAGACCGGCAGGAAGAAAGTGGCAGAGCTTCAGGGACAAGCCGGATCCGGACGCCGCTCTGCCCAAAGCCATGAACTCTTGCGGGGTTTCGAAACAACTCTGCTGCAGATGTTTGGGCTGCGAAGGCGGCCTCAGCCCAGCAAGTCAGCCGTCATTCCTAGTTACATGCTGGATCTCTATCGACTCCAATCTGGAGAAGAGGAGGAAAGCCTCCAGGAAATTAGCCTGCAGTACCCTGAGCGATCGACCAGCCGGGCAAACACCGTGAGGAGTTTCCACCATGAAGGTCAGTGATGGGAGGCGGTAAATTCCCAGCCCCGGTAGCGATCGGGATTTCCTTGCGTTTGGAAGCTCACAAATGCCTTTAGAAGCAGGACGTGCCCGGCCCTAAATTTATGGGAGGAAAACCACCCCCCAGCCTGCCGTGTGTGGGTGACAGGCGTGCTATGCTGTATTTTTTCCAGCATCCTGTGCTTAACCCGAGTTTGACCATTTTTTGAAGTGCTTTTGCTTCTGTTGACAACAGCGAGTTTCCTTCGGTGCCTCTGCCTCGGGGTCACTCCCTGGGCTCGCGTGGATTTAATGGCTCTGGATCGGATACGGGAGTAAAGCGAGGGCGGGATCTCGCCCCTGGAGTGTTTCTTTTGAACTATCAAAGCGATTGCTGCCTGCTTTTACTCTTAAAAAAAAAAGGAGAGAGGAAAAAAAATCCCCCCCAAACCCCAACTCGAATTTAATACTTACAGCTGTGTGTTTATAAGGTTTATTCAATAGACCCTTGTAATCTGATCCAAATGTTTCCTAGCGGATGTTTCTTTTCCAAAGTAAATCTGAATTATTAATCCAGCCGCATCATTACTGCGTTGGAATTTGCTTCTCTTTCTCCCCCTGCCCCCTGTAACAAGGCACCTCTGTGCTCCGTGGCGCCGCATCTCGCCGAGGGGATGATTTTGGAGAGACTGAGAGCGGGAAATCAAAAGTGGAAAAGCGAGAGGGGAAAAAGCCTCTCTAAAAGGGGAAGCGAGTTGGGAAGGGGTGTCCCGGTCAGGGCTTAGACAAGCGAGCGGTGCCGGGGCCGGAGCCCCTCCGGGTCCAGCCGGGAGGGATGCGCGGGGGAGCGGAGCGGTGCCGGGCAGGTGAAGCGTGGGTGTGTGCTGTGGCTGCGCCGGGAGCCGTGGCTGGGTGCCCTGGGGCTGACGTGCTCTTGTTTGCTTGTCTCACCACTTCCCCCCGTCCCTGCTCCCCTCCAGAGCACCTGGAGACCGTGCCGGGTCCCAGCGAGGCGCCCCGGATCCGCTTCGTCTTCAACCTCAGCAGCGTGCCGGAAAACGAGGTGATCTCCTCGGCGGAGCTGCGGCTGTACCGGGAGCAGGTGGAGGAGCCGAGCGCGGCGTGGGAGGGGGGCTTCCACCGGATAAACATTTACGAAGTGATGAAGCCGCTGTCGGAGCGCGCTCAGGCCATTACGCGCCTGCTGGACACGCGTCTGGTGCACCACAACGTGACGCGCTGGGAGACCTTTGATGTGAGCCCGGCTGTGATCCGGTGGACCAAGGACAAGCAGCCGAACCACGGGCTGGTGATCGAGGTGACCCACCTCCACCACGCACAGACTCATCAGGGCAAACACGTCAGGATTAGCCGATCTTTACCTCAAGGGCGCGGGGACTGGGCGCAGCTCAGGCCGCTCCTGGTCACTTTTGGGCACGACGGGCGAGGCCACGCGCTGACCCGCAGAGCCCGGCGGAGCCCCAAGCACCAGCGTTCCCGCAAGAACAAAAAAAACTGCCGCCGCCACGCCCTCTATGTGGATTTCAGCGACGTGGGCTGGAACGACTGGATCGTGGCACCCCCGGGGTACCAGGCGTTTTACTGCCACGGGGACTGCCCCTTCCCTCTGGCCGACCACCTCAACTCCACGAACCACGCCATCGTGCAGACGCTGGTGAACTCCGTGAACTCCAGCATTCCCAAGGCCTGCTGCGTGCCCACGGAGCTCAGCGCCATCTCCATGCTCTACCTGGATGAGTATGACAAGGTGGTCCTGAAAAACTACCAGGAGATGGTGGTGGAGGGGTGCGGGTGCCGCTGACCCCCTTCCCCGCTGCCCTCTCCTCCCCTTCTCCCTCCCTCCCGTCCCACCCCAGAACTGCTTGCTATAGCTGGACTCTTCTCTAAACTAAACGTTCACCTTGACCTTATTTATGACTTTATGTGCAAATGTTTTTGACAATAATGATCATATATTTTGACAAAATATATTTATAACTACATATTAAAAGAAAAAAATAAAATGAGTCATTATTTTAAAGGTAAACGCATTTTGTGTCTCGCCTCTCAGGGTGCTGCTGAGGCTGTGCTGGCTGGGAGTGCAGCAGGGAATTTATCTTCTCTCCTTATCTTCTCTCCCCCCACCTCCTCTACCCTTTCCCCCCCCTACTCCTTTTCCACTTAAAGGCTTTGCAAATTTTAGTCTTTCTATTTCTTGCCGAGGTTCTGTGGATCCCCCAGAGCTGGGGCTGCGCCACGTGGGAGATGAGGGTCCCTGGAGATTAAGAGCCGCTGGGAATAGAGCCGACCTTGCTAACCTGGCCCAAGCCTTTGCAAGCAACCCACCAAAAATGCATTTGAAAAGAAGCTGAAGATTTACCTGAGGGCTTTATGCTAAACCCACTGGGTTTTATACCCTTTCTACGACTTCAGGATTCCCCAGGTTTTAAAACTGTTAACATTTCCCCCCCCCTCCTCCCCTCCCCACTGGAGATGGGGAAGCTTCAAAGGTTTCCACGGATCCTTTGAAGATCAAATCACTCCATTACAATGCCAAAAAAAAAAGATATCTGGAGCAGTTAAATATGTGTTAGCTAATAGCTACCTGTGCTGTGTCCTTTCTAAATTGCTTCCGAGCAGGAAGGTGATCGAGCCGAGCAGGTACAGTTGGAGGTATTGAGAGCCTTGAAAACTCTGACTCAAGTGGATTGGAAGGGAGCGTGTTTGCCTTGGAAAATAGGGAGCTGTGTGGCGTGGGGCTCGTGTCCTCAGCCTTCCTGGGAGTGGGAAGGGGCAGCAGGGCAAGGGTGCATGATGCCTTTTTATTTTTTTCTCTTTTCCTTTAAAGATTGAAGCTTTCCAACCCTCGGAAAGGGGCAGCTCAGTTGAAACCAATAAAAACTGGAGTGGAGAGCTTGCCAAAAGCCTTGGCTCCCTGAGGAGTGCAGGTGGAGAGAAGAGATGGGAGCTGTGGGGGGAGGCGAGCGTGGCCCTGTGTTTCTCTTGGAAGCAAAAAACCCAGCCCTCAACCTCCTCTGTGCCAGGGAGGCTTTTCCACCCCTCCATCCCAGGGGTGTGCAGGCCACGGAGTTCCCTGTGCTGCTGGAGAGCCTTTGGGTGTCTCTGGGTGCTGGGGGGTCCTCCAATCCTTCCAGCACCCCAGGAAGCAGCAGTGGGTGTCGGGTCTCCGGGGGCCCCCTCGCCCCGAGCTGACACTCTCATTCCTGCTTTTAGAAGGGAAATGCGTGGCCTGGGGCATCGGCGACCTGCTGCCTCCCCTTTGATGCCTGCATATCAGACATAGCCATGCCAAAGAAAGAATTTCATTTTGAAGTGGCATCAGCTAAAGGCGAGCGCCTTTCAGCTGCCTGACAGGGCAATTACACACATCTCCATCGATAACCCCGGCGCTGCGGGGTCGGGGTCGCACCGGGAAAGGGGGTCTCCAGGGCCCCACCCCGGCCCCCCTGGATGTGGGGCAGCCACGGCAGGGAGGGTGCCTTGGAGAGGAAAAAAATAAATCACAGTGACTTTATTGCAAAGAAAGAGACTTCTCCCAGGTTCGTTTCCCTGCTGGTCGCTGCATCCCGGGCTGTCCTGGAGGGTGTTGTGGAGCTGAGCAGCATCTGCACAAAAGCCTCTTGGATTTAGGTCATTCTCACTGGAGAAGTCTCCAACTGCTTTGCTGCGTTCCTGCTGCTTTATGGAGCTGTTTATTTTGGTGCTTCTTTTTGCATTGTGTTTCAATGATGAAATCAAAGTTTCAACCCCTTGGAGGACACAGGCACTTGATTTTTCGTAGGTTCTGCTGTTGTCCTGATGCTTCCGTGGCCTTTGGGAGATTTTCCTTTGCTTGGTGAGATCCTGTATGGGGTGTTCTGCTCACAAATTGCAGGAAAATAGTTAACTGTTTCTTAAAAAAAAATCAAAGTATTTTAATTATGTAAATTTTATAGGAATCTAAACTGGGTATCAACCTGCTGATGGTACAAGCGATCTCTGTGACAAAATACTCATGGATGTATTAAGGAATTTACTCTAAATTTATGCACTTTACACAGAGCACAGAGGCTGAGGGTTTGCTCCCTCTGTGTGTGTGTCCCTGTCACATGTGGGTGTCAAACTGCTGCACGGCCTTGTGTGATCAGGGAGGCATTTAACAAAATTCTCAGTCTGAGAAATTGTTTAAAAATAGGAAAATACACCAAAATTTTAGGAAGACCAGAATTAGTCCCTTTCTAGTTTCCAGCTGACAACCAGTGGTGGGTTTTTTTTCCCACCACTTTAATTTATGCTGCGTTTTACTGGTGTTAATCCAAACTCTCTTCACCATCCTGGCAAGGAGGGGAGGGGAGTTGCCTTTGAGAAGCTGCAAGTGAAGCAACAGTGCAGGGACACCCTGGAATCCCCCAGAGCATTTCTGGCCATCGTTTTGTGCATTTCTTGCAGCAGTTGGGTTTAATCCTGAGTACAGGAATTAACATGATGACCAAACCTGTTTGTTTGCCAAGTGCTCCCAGCCATAAATGTGCCAGTATGGTTTCAGCAGAGCAGAGCTGGAGTGGTGGTTTAATCTCAGGCAGCCAGTGTTTATCTTTGCCTAAAAATATGACAAATTTATCTGCTTTCTAAGTGCCATCATCTCTCTGACCATGGACTGTATTGTTTGCAAATGTTACTTATTTTAGAGCGAGCACTTTGTGTCAGCTGGAGCAGAAATCCCTGGAAGATCTGAGATAAGGGATATCAGTTTAATCCCCCCCTCACTCAATCCAAGCTGTGAATGAAAGGGGATCAGGTTGAAGGTGGGTGTGCAGCCACTTCCCACCATCTGGTGTCCTCCTGACAGCTGTGCCCATGGACCAGCACCCCGAGAAGCAGGAGCTGGATGGGAGATGCTCTGCAGCTCACCACGAGGGGACTTCATCTTTGTGCCTTCCACAGGAAGTCTGTGGCTTTGGGTACCTAAAAAGTACTGTCTGTGTGGCTTATGAATATAGGAAATGAGGAGAACATCTCTGTGGGGTTTGCTAACCCCCTGTGGTTCCAGCTGAGCTGGTCTCAGTGGTTTTGGTGAGGGCCACTGGATGCTGTGCAATGACATTATTGCTGAGCACAGGTGAGGGTGTGGGGTGAGGCCACTGGAAAATGGGGGCCCAGGCTTTGTCATGTGTCAGGAGCTCCCCCCAGAGACCTCTGGTCACACCAATCCCAACCTCTCCCCTCTTTGTTTCTAGGATCCCAAGTGTTTTCTGGCAGGATTTTTCTTCTCCCAGGTAAAAATCCACCCTCCCAGGCCAAATCTTAACTCATCACGTTGAGAAAAGGCTGGAGATGCCATGGCTGAGGAGGCTGCACAGACAACCAGGCTTTGCTTGTGGCCACAGTGGCCAAGGCTTTGCAAATTAGTTTCTAAAAACGTGAATGTGTTTGGAAGAGAAGCACCGAGGTTTGCACGTTGCTATTCTGGGAGGAACACGAGGCTTTGCTGCAGAGCCAGCAGAGGAAGATGAGGCCCTTCCCTGACTGCAGTGCTGGGACACCTCTGGCAAACTTCTCACTGATCACATCACAATTAGCACAGTCAGGCTGTCACAGCCTGAAAATGGTTGAATCTTGGCATCAACAGGGTCTTTGTTCTCTCTGTTCTGGGGTTTCACAGCATGGCAGCAGGTCTGAAGGTCCTCTACGTGCACAGTCCTTTTCTGAAGCCCCAGGACCTGAACAGGTAAGAGGAGATATTACTGCCCTCCTGCAGGTAAGGATTTTGGGTACAGTCATGTAGAGAAAACAGGCAGAGCCAGAGGAAGTGTCAGCACCTCAGTGTCTTGTGCTCTAAACACTAAACTCTTCTCTGGTCTTGAGTCTTCCCTTCTGAAGATCCATCACTTAACCTTAAAGCACTGGGGGACTCCAGTGTAATATAATGAAGGGAAAGCTACCAAGTCCACATTGTTCTCTAGGCAGCAGTGATCATGCCAGGGAGCATCAGAAATGACCCAGACATTAGTTTTCCCTTCATGGATCCTACATTGAACTTTGGAAGTGTAAAATAGGATTTCCAGAATGTTATTTTCACTTGGCTTCTTAAAGAAGTGCCTCAAACTTGCTCCTTAATTGACAGCAGAGCATCCACCTGGACACAAGCAGTGAGGAGCAAAATCCATCAGTCCCTTGTACCTTAGCAGAGCCCAAGAAGGTATGAAGCCATGGGGAGCTCTGGCTCTGTTGGACTGGCCATGAGTCATTTATTCCACTCAGCAGCTGGACACATGTGCTGGGATTTTGGTTCATGCTCCATCCAGAATTTGCCCCAGCTTGGTGCTGTTTTTCACACTGTCAATAATTTTCATGCACTGCCCCCTGCTCATGCCTTGATTCTGTATCTTACTCAAGAGTATCAGGATCCCACTGACCCCTTGTGTTCTCCCAGAACTTCAGTTTGGCTTTGCAAAGAGCTGCTCCAAGCCCATTTGCTGAGCAGTGGCAGTGACATTCGTGGGAGAGTGCTCAGCTCCCGTGTCCATGAGAGGCATCATGGAATCATTGAACACTTTGTGATTGAAGGGGCCTTTAAAGGGCATTATAGTCCAACCCCCTTCCCATGGACAGGGACATAAAATCACAGAATCCCAGAACAATTGGGGTTGGAAGGGACCTTGAAGATCCATCTTGTTCCAGCCCCCTTCTGTGGGCAAGAACACCTTCCACTAGACCAACTTATTCCAAGCCCTGTCCAGCCTGGCCTTGGACACTCCAGGAATGGGGCATCACTCCCAGTCCCAGGTGTGCTACAGACCACAAAGCCTGCCTGGACCTTCGGCTCAACCAAAAGCCATCACCAGTAGGATTCCACCTTGGAAAGAACCTGTGATGAGTTGCCCCTTCCATCAGGGAGCCAAGGAAAGCTTCATCCAGACCCAGGCCTATGCTTTGGATCTGTCCATATACTCTGGGTGTGGCTGCATCTCGAGATGCTCACCTGCCTTTGGTACTCTGTAGCTGGCTGGTCATATTTACATCATCCACACTTCTGCCAGTCTCCTTTTCATTCAGGTGCTGGCACAGGATGTGTTTATAAATGCAGACTTTCCTTTCCACTTGTGGTCTGATTCACCCTTTTCCTGGAGATCACAGATGTGCAAATCCAGGGAGACCACACAGCTCCCAGAGGAGAAGTTGGCTCCCAGTTCCAGCAGACTATGGATGGAAAATGTTGAAGTTACTCTATATTCACAGGAAATAAAAAGGGAAAAAAGTCACTGCTAATTCTCTCCAAAGGTCCCCCTTGGGCTGTAGGAGAAGGCAGGAGCATAACCTGTAATAAATTTTTTCCCAGAGCACTCATCAGCCTCCAGCTATTTACAGGACAGACCTTCCAAAGCCAAAATCAGGGTCACTGTATTTAATAGGTCAGCATGGATTTTACTCCCAGAAATTTATAGGATTACTTTATAAATCTTATAATTATTGTTTTTTTCTTCAGATTAGTGTAATCTTGTGCCAGTAATTTCCACATTTTGCCTATCCCTTCCTTTTGAACTGCTGCCTTTGTTTTTGGTTTTGAAACCCTCACCTTGGAGTTCATCCTCATGCCCCAGAGTTCTTGTGTTTTTGGGCACACTGAGCCCCTGTTTCGTATTTCCCTTCTCTGCACCAGAGATCACATCTCCTCTGCTCTGCTGAATGTGTCACCCTTGTCCTCTGCTGTGCCCTAACCAAGCTGGGGGGGACCTGCAGGTCTTCCTGAGTGGAAGTTGATCCCTGCTGGTGCTCAGCCTTTTGAGTGCAAATTCCAGCAGTGCCACCTCCAGCAGTTCGGGCAATAACGGTGGAGGATGGAGGCCATGGAAAAGAACCCTCAGTAAGTTAATCAACATGCTGAAATTGTAGAAATGTGTTTGTAAAGCACTTATCTGGGGCTGCAAAAAGTGATGCATCACTTTGCATCTTAAATGTAACGATGGTAACTCATGGTGTTTGTGTGCACATCACCTTGGAGGTCCTTTGCAGTGTTGCAGTGAAGCTTTGATCTCCTTTTCCTCTTCAAACAGAAGTGCTGCTTGGACTTCTGCTACTCAGATCCCTGGGCAGGGTGGGCAGCTGCCTCCCAGCTCTGTCCCCAACCAGTTTGGGACTGGGCAGGGAGTCCTTTCCTTTCCAGCCAGCTGTGGAACATGAAGGGGATGGTGCTGGGTGGGTTCTGGCAGGAGCAGGACTTTCTGCTCTGCCCTCAGGGAATGGCCTTTGTGTTGCATTTATGGCAGGGATTTAAACCCTTCTGAGTTCCTGCAGCCTGGTCTAGTGGAAGGTGTCCCTGCCCATGGCAGGGGGTTGGGAGCCTTAAAGCCCCTTCTGACCCAAGCCATTCTGTGATTCTGTGTCTCAGCTCTGCCCATTCCTGACCAGATAATCTCACCCCTCAAAACGTGTTCTGGTAAAATAAATTACTTCCTTCACTCTTGAATGGAGGCTTCTCACTGCAGAAAAGCAAAGGCTTGACTCAGTCTGGAGTTTCACAGGCAAAGAGAAATTGGTTTTCCACCTGTTCCTCACCTCTTCCTTCAGAAATATAAGATTCTGTGTTATGAAGTAATCACCTGATGTGGACTGTGCTGTTTCACATGTCAGATTCTAGGCAAAGCAGTAACAATCTGTATTGCTGTTATTGGCTTTCCTTGTTTAGTCTGTGCTGTGTAATGTACCAAAGTTGGTGAAATCTTTCATGCCAAGATTGGCTCAGAAAGGCTAAATTGATTATACACCTCACTGGGGGAGCCCTGGGCAGGATGTCCGTGTTGAAGAGCATTTAATAGGGAATTAAATAAATAGAAGGAAACACTGTTTGAATGCCACACTAATCCATTATGTCCAAAGGAGGAGGAGTGAGTAGCTCAGTGAAGAGCCACCCATGTCCTTTGTGCCCTGATTTTTGGAGTTTATCTCTTAAAACTCCTTCAATCCTGAGTATGTATAGGCACGACAGTGCCATATGTGATATGTGTAATATGTATATAATATAAATGTGCTGCTCAAGCGCCAAGTGCTTTGAGTGGTGCAGACAACTCTTCCTGCTGGCCACTGAGGTGATGGAGCTGGGGGAGAAGTCTGACTCTTTGATGTGGATGTCTTTACAGCTGCTGGGCCCTGCACAGCACAGCCAGGGCACCCACACAGAGCTCCCCCAACCACAACACTGCCCACTGCAGCTTTGAGCCTGACTGTGCTGGTGGAGCTGCTGCTTTCACTCTGAGGGACCTGTGAGGAGACCCTGCAGCCCTCACGATGGGTAAGAGGCAAGCAAAGCCTGCCCAGAGTAGCTGTGGCTGCCCCATCCCTGGAAGTGTCCAAGGCCAGGTTGGACAGGGCTTGGAGCAACCTGGGACAGTGGAAGGTGTCCCTGCCCATGGCAGGGGGTGGAACAAGATGGTCTTTAAGGTCCTTTCCAACCCAAACCAGTCTATGATCCTATGAAAATGCTTCTCAGGGCTGAAAGAAGCTCTTGGTGGAGTAGGGGTTGAATGGCTGATGCTGTGGGTTGTGTGTGGGGCTGGTGGAAGCAGCACAGCCCCAGCGGTGCTCCACTGTCTGCTCATGTAGTTGGGGTTTGGGGGTTGTGCTCTGCAATTGCTGTGAGGGGAACCCACGCTGCTGGGTCAGTCCTGGAGGAGAGTTTCTTGCTGTTGGTTTGCATCCAAAAGGAAAAACAGGGCTGTAGGACTTGCCCTTATTCCATTGGTAAGGTGGGAGTTGGGTCCCCCTTGGATGTCTGAGTAGAAGGGCTCCAATCCCACTGTGCCCCTCATCACAGAAACCCTCATCCAAGGGCCTTCAAGTCATGAACGTGTCTGGAAGAGGCACTGAGCAAGACATCCTGTGGAACATGCTGATCCTTCCTGCTTCTGCACTTGGAGCATCAGAACCAGGTATTTCAAGGTGTCACTTGAGGAGAGTTCATATATACAGCCTGAGTGGTTGCTATTTATTTTGGTGTTTAAAAGTATTAAAAATAATCACTGCAGTGTTCCTTGAAAGGCAGTTTGTACAGTTGGACAGTTGCCCAGTAAGAGGCAGTCCCCAAGGATCGTTTGCAAAGATAATATTTTTAATTTGATTAACCAATGGTAGCACTGAGAGGGACTCACATGTGCCTCAGCAGCAGGATGGAATTTGGGAGCAAGGTTTGATGGTACAAAAGTGTAGTGAGAAGGGTTGCATGGACAGCTGAGCAGTTCTGCTCTTGGGCATGGCAGAAAACAAAGGCCTGGGGGCTTTGCTGATCAGAAAACAGCTCAAGAGAGCCCAAGTTACAACACCTGGGATGGATGAAGTGAGGATTTTCCCTTGGAGTTACCAAAGGCAGGGCTAAATACTGAGTGGGTTTCTGATTCCTGCATTCATGGTGAGTTCTTTCAGACCTTACTGGACTGGTATCAGCATCAAATGATCTTAAAGAACAGCCTGGTCTTGTTCTGCCAGGAAAATTGAATGCTGGAGGGCAGTTATGTCTGTGTGTTTTGGGGTAAACCCCAATGAAGGGGGGGAGGGCTGCTTGTCTCCAAGTAGGAATATTTGGGGAACTGCTAAAAAAATGCCAGTTATTTCAAGTGAGATCTCAGATAGACCCATTTCAACAGGGCTGTCCAGGTCAAAAATTGGTCCTTGTGTGGAGGTGACTCCTCTTTACCACTGGGAAAGATGCTCAGGTCAGCAGGGAGCAGCTCTGCTCTCATGGGGGTCTCTGTAGCATCGAGTGCAGGATGTCAGGTGAAAACCTTGACCCAAAGTCACTAAGGGAGGACCTGCAATCCCAGGTGTCACTGTGGATGTCACCAGCTGTGGTCAAAAGAGAAGCAATCTCAGACAAAATTATTTCTTGTCATCAGAATGGGGGTAGAAATGTCATTTTCTGGATTGATGGATAGCTGGGGGGTACATGGGAAGGGGCAGTTTCTGTCACCAGCCAGGCAGAGGGATTTGGAGGTGGCTCATGAAGGGAGAAAAAGGGTGGGGAGCCCTGCCATGCCTCCCTTGGGTGCTGGAAATAGCACCATTCACAGATTGCTTTTCCTGCAGGGTGAATAATGGCATGTAATGACAACATGGCTTGTGTGGCCTTGGGGCAGCACAGCCTCGGGATGGGTTTGAGGAGGGCTGGATTTTCTTCCCACCTCCTTCTGTGTGGTCCAGGGTGGGTCGGTAAATGGCCTCATGCCTCAGTTTCCCCCCTTGCAGGCCAGCAGTGCACTCATCCTGCTGACAGGCACAGCCATAAATAATATCTCACAAGCAGCTGCTATTTAAAAGATCTTTTATTGCTTCCCGTTAAGCTGATGACTGTTAATGAGGAGAATTAAATTCACCGCCCTGTTGCCATTAGACAAATATGTGCTCCATCCCCATCCCAAAACCCCATTGTAAATAGCTGTGGGGGAGTGGAATAAACATCGTCCTTCCCAGGGCAGGGCCGAGCAGCAGGAATGAGCAAACACAGGTGTGGAAGATTTGTAAGCTTTAAGGGAGATTGGGGATATTTGGGAATCAAATCTGGTTTTGGTTAGGAGCATCTTCTGTGGGAAAGAAGTCCCAAACCACCAGCAGAAGACCCCCCAGATGGGGCAGTGACGGCTGTCTGCAGCTGGGGTGGTGGCAGCATCCCAACATCCTGGTGACAACCAGGTTGCAACGGTCCTGACAGCATTCCCACATCCCATCATTTTGGCCCTGGGCATCCCCACATCCCTGCTGGATCCGGAACCCTGAGCAGGAAAACCCTTCTGCACCAGGTCGGCTCCTCCCGGGTTGGTGTGTTCAGTGTGTAATCAGGGCTTTATGTGACAGGTTTTCCTTTCTCTCTCCCCTTCCCCTTTTGAAGGTGAAGGTTTTATGTGGTTGAAATGTGTTAACACTCCTATAAAAGTGAGGGAAACACAAGCGGACGTGTTCGTTTTTGGGCACAGATGTGATTGGTTTGGGCCTGATCCAGAGGCCACTGAGTGATGATTAGCAGGGCTGAAGGGAAGGGCTGGGAAGTGTTTTCTGCAGGAAAGTGTCTTTTGTGGAGCAAAATGTGACATTCAGGAGATCCAGCTGTACCTGTGCTTTGGGGGCCAGTTCCTCCCCTCACTTCTCTCTGATGCTGTAGCAGAAGGGTTGTCTTTATTGCAGTTAATTTTTCCAAAGAATCCTTGATACCAAGCTCAGCCCATCCAGAAATAAAGGCCACCTAAATGATATAGAGAGTTTTTACACCCTAAAAGAGGTCCGTGGTGTGGATGCAGGGATGGGACAGCTCACCCAGTGTTGCCCCGATGAGCTGGGTTTGCCCCTGTCACTTTACAGTGTAGAGGACAACAGGATGTTTTGCACAGAGCCTGTGGCATCCTGCCCACATCCGCTGCTCGTGGCCTCTTATCTTGTCCTGAGCAACTTCTTTCAGAGTCAGCAAAACCAGGAGCAGGGATGGACTAAGTATTTCCTGACCTTGTTCTTGCATGGTGACACACGACTCTTCCCTTTGTTCCCGGGAAAGGGCACATCCAGGCAAAGCAGTGCAGGAATCTGATACAAAGCTGCTTCTCAATCTTGTTCCATCCCCACCTGGAGAAGTCAGCACTTGGTGGATAAATTGGCCATGAAAGGCTGGTGGGATTCCATTATTTCCCATGTTCCCTGAGGCTGAGTGGTGGCAGGACCTCATTGCCCTTCTGCTGGGAACTCACAGTGAGAAGCATCTACAAATGCTGGGGGTTTTGCCCAGCTTTGGAGCCCACCATCTCTGTGGCATGCACAGAAGAGGGAGGCCAAGGAGAGGATGTCCCACAGCACTGCTGGTGCACAGGACTGCAAGGAGGCTGATGGCTCCTCACAGCACTCATCCCAGCCTTGTCCAGCTGAGCAGTGAACCAAGTGCCCTTGGGCATCCAAAATGATCATCATTATTTCTGCAAGTTGCTATGAAGCCAATATTTATGCTGAGATGAGGCAACATTGCTTGGTGGTTCCCCATTGCTGCCCTGAATGTCCTTTGGCATAGAATAGAATTAAATAACTTCAGTTGGAAGGGACCTACAGTGCTCATCTGGTTCAACTGAAAAACCACTTCAGGGCTCACCAAAAGTTAGAGAACATTATTAAGGACATTGACCAAATGCCTTTTAAACACTGACAGGCTTGGGGATGTCTCTCCATCTCCAGGAGGAGCAGAGAGGGCTCTTTGTAACCCCAGAGCTCTTAGTGGTCAGAGCACAGGTGGGATTTCCTCAGCCTGTGAGGGTGTTTTAGAGATTGATTAGGCCTTGAAGCACCATTCCATGGAGGGAATTTGACAGATCTGTGCCTGGTGTGCTCTCCAGTATTTTCCACACCCTTCTGAAACATGGGAAAAACATGGCAGTAAAATGCAGTCACTTGAATAACCTTTCCCTTGCACTGAGTTCATGTGAAGCTTCAGAATCCCAACAGCAGATGGTTTAGCTGTTGGGATAATTAGGATTATTCATAGAGGTGCCTGTTTTGCAGGCATTGCCATCCTGATTTTCACACATCTCCTCCAAAGGAGGAACTTCATTTGCAGATGGCCCAGCCCTGGTATGTATGAGGGCAGAGCTGTGGCCTTGGCTTATGCTGAGGAAGTGTCCAAGGCAGTTGTTCTGTGTCCATGTGTGTGAGTTGGGTCCTGTCTCCAGGACTGTGTGTGTCCAATCTGTCCCTTGATATTCCAGCCTCCAAACCACCTGCCCTCCTGACAAGGAAAGTGTTGCCTTGTGAGCAAGAAAGAAGTGGATGGCCTTGTGCCACTGCAGTTGCACAAAGCTCCAGTGGCACACAGGGCACCAAGCCAAGCTGCCCTGCTTTCCTCCTGGAGCTGGACACCTCTCCAAAACCACCAGCAAGGGTCTCCATCCACAGCTTCTGCTCCTGCAGACAAAAGGCCATGGTCCCCCAGGGCTGGAATAGCTTTGAACATCCCCACTGTGGCTTCTGCGATCACATAAGGCTTTGGCTCAGGTGACCCAAGGAGAGTGTGTCTGGCTGGGAGGAGATGTGGCGTTGCCCAGGTCAGTGGTGGGGCTGCTCTCCATGGTGAGCACCTGCACATCTTGGCAAAATGGGCCCTGCGGCCTGGCAGGACTTCCTGATGAATATTTTGGCAGGGTCCGTGAACTTGTGCGGCTTTTGTGGCACGGAAACTGCCTGTAATTTATGCTGAATGCAGCCCCATGTATCATGTTGACAATTTCAGAACATTTTAACATAATTTAGCCCTTTTAAAAACATTTTCAAGCTGCAGGATAGTTGTTTAATGATCAGTAGATGAGTCCTGCATTATTAAGCCCCAAATTAAGGAAAAAATACCCAGAAGACACCCCCAACCTTCAGCAGCTTGAAACCCAGGACCTGTCTGACCTGCTATTGCACCAGTGGCTTGGAATTCCAAAGGAAGCGAAGGTTAAAGTGCAGCATGAGGTCCCAGCATCCCAACCCAGCATGAGTGTGTGGCCAATGTGGCCCAGGCTGTGCTGAGGTTGGTGCAAGTTGAGGGAGATGCATTTAGGGATAAGGTTTAGGAGTGAAGAGCCCAGATGGGTTTAGCTGGATCATTCCCTCCGTCCACCCTGTGCTGGGAGGAATATTCACATGGCATTTGCCCTGCCCATGTGTCCAAAAGTGCTCTTAAGTCTCTGCAAATCCAAGGAAAATATTGTTAGTGCAGCAGCCTAAGAGTGCCCCAGGAAGCCAAGAGAGATCCAACTTTTTCTCTCTGAGCCCTCTTGAGTGGCATTTTTTCCTAAGAGAAGAAGATCCAGAGCTTCAGTGGTGTAAACCCAGAGTAGCACCACTGAAGCCAATGGCACTGCAGTGATTTACCTCTGCTGAGGAAGTGGTTCAAAAACCTTCCTTTGTATCAACACCTCATTAATAGAAGAGACATAGAAGAGAGCTCTGTATCTCATGAAGGTCCTCTTGGGGTTTCCAACCTCCAGCATGTGGTGAATGGGGACATCTCAGCCCCTTTGCGTCTTAGCAGGGACATTAGGCAGTTTCCTAAACAAGTTTTCTATGCATCCAAGCAAGAAGAAGTCCCAGGTGCATGGATAACCCATAGGATTATCCATCTATTTGGTGTGGAAAGCTTTATGCTACTTTGGATCTTCTCCTTGCAAGTTCTCCTGGGTTCAGTTTTTGGCCTCTCATTATAAAAGAGACATTGAGGGGATGGAGTGTGTCCAGAGAAGGGAACAGAGCTGGGGAAGGGTCTGGAGCAGCAGGAGCAGCTGAGAGAGCTGGAGGGCCTCAGTCTGGAGAAAAGGAGGCTCAGGGGGAACCTTCTTGCAATCTGCAACTCCCTGAGAGGAAGGGAGAGCTGGGGGGTGTCAGATTTTCTCCCAGGAAACAAGGGACAGGACAAGAAATGACCTCAAGTTGCACCAGGGAAGGTCTAGCATGGATATTGGGAAAAATTTCTTCCCAGAAAGGGTTGTCCAGCCCTGGCACAGCTGCTCAGGGCAGTGGTGGAGTTCCCATCCCTGGAGGAATTTAAAAGCCATGTGGATGTGGCACTTGGGGACATGGCTTAGTGGTGGACATGGCACTACTGGGGGAATGGTTGGACTTGATAATCTTAAAGGTCCTTTCCATTCTAAATTATTCTGAGTTCTCCCCAGAGGACTGAGCTGTGTCCAAGCTCTGGCCATCCCAATGGGTGTCACCTCCCATCCCAAATCTCAGCCCCACCTTCTCAAGAGTCTGCAGCAGGTTGTGCTTTTCCTCCACTGACTTTCCCTGTGCTGGTCTTTCCCTGTGTTGGTTTTATTCTGTGCTGGTTTTTCCCCGTGCTGGTAGCAGCAATCCCCACCAGGCAGGATTTATTTACATTGAAGGGTAAGTGGGAGGCTGTAATTGGGATGGGATTTGAAGAGGTCAGAAGAAGCCGGTGCGGGAAAACTGTAACTGAGGGAGGGCTGGGAGTTTGCTCAGTCATTAGGCACAGACCATTCCAGCTTCCACTCAGTGCCATTAGCTGGGGGTAAACGTGCTGTCCAGGGACATATGTATATACATTAATGGGGATTTTTAAACAGACCATCAGTAATGAGCTGTTAATGTTTTCCAAGTGGTCTTTCAATCCCATGCTCTGATTTCCTTCGGCTGCAGGGCGTGTTGGAGGATTGTGGATCTCTCAGTCCCCGTGCAGGAGTGCAGATCCCTTTCCATGTACTGGAGCTCTGCTCAGACCCAGCCCTTCCATGCTCTGTCCTTGCCCACCTCGTGGCAAGTCCTGGCTCAGTGTGGCAAGCACATGGTTTGCTGTGCAGTGGGGCGGTGCGAGCTCGGCTGGGAGGAAGGTGTAGGATGAAAGTACAAGGAATTGCCTTTCCAGGAAACCTGGTTAAATCACAGTCTGAAAACTCATGGATAGTGGCCTCAGGCACACTCAGGAAAACAAGAGCTAAGTTACTACACCCCCTTTCCTCCCACCCCCAGCTCATCTCCAGGGTACCCTTGGGAGGTCACTTGAAGAATCGCACCAGTGATAGAATCAGTAATTGAGGAAACTGATGCAAACGTGATCTCCCAAAAGGTTGTGTGGGAAGCATATTTGGGAGGGATGCTCAGATAAGTGGAATTTTTGCTTTTATGCCTTTCTTGAGCAACATCATCAGACTTAAGGGTTTCCTGTTTATTTATTCAGCACTGAACACTGTATTACACACATAGGAAATCACAAAATGCGTCATGTTTTGAGGACAGGTGAGGTGGAAATAAAGGCTGCTATTTAGGATGGGGCTTGTTGGCTGGTGCTGAGCATCTTGTCTCGTGACTATTTTCATCCATCAGTAGAGTGAGCACAAACACACCCTGCAAACATCTGGAAGGAAGATGCTTCAGCTGTGCTGAACAGGAGCAATAAAAACAACAACAACAACAGAGAGCAGCCACAGAGCTGCTCTGCTCTGGGCCAGGTAGCAGAGAGGCCCCTGTGCTGGGCTCTGGGGTGAGCTGTGGCAGTAGGCAGAAGTAGGAATGGCTTTATACCACCCTGGAACAGCTGCAGTAAAGTTTGGGGGCTGGAGGGGACGGTGCTGTAGGAAAACCAACTAGATAGCAACATGTCATCTGCATCTGTTCCCCCTGGGGAGCTCCACATCCAACTGTTCTCCCAAACCAGCCCACCACGCAGCCTCCTCTGGCTGCAAAAATGTGCTCAGATGACTTAATGACTTTGCTGAGTTGAATGGGTTCCAGTAGCACTGTCATGTGTTTGGGGAAGGAAGAGCTTCCAAAAGGAAGCTGTTTGCCCATCTCACCCAACAACTTTCCCCTGCTGATGGGAACAGGGGGAAGTTTGAGTGTGGTGTGCAGGGTACCTGTGACTTAATTCTTTTAGTGCTTGGCAAGGGAAGCACCTGCCAGGCAGCAAAATCCAGAAATTCAGGTCTTTCCCACATTTCTTAGCTATGGGCAAACCAGCTGTGGGAATCTGTGGTGAGGCAAGAAGGGTTTGAAGCAGGATGGCTTTGAAGAGGCTGTGTGGGGCTCCTCTTACCTGGCTGCCACCAGCAATGCCAACAGGGCTCCCAGGACACGAGACTTCTTCCCTTTTCAGGAGTAACTGGATTCCTCTGTCTCTCCCTGATGGATCACAAATTGTCATGCTTGGTAGGATAAGGGGTAGCAGTTTTAGACTAAAAGGAGATGGTTTCAGGCTACATATAAGGAAGAAATTTTTTATGATGAGGGTGGGCAGACCCTGGCACAGGTTGGGCAGAGAAGCTGTGGCTGCTCCATCCCTGGGAATGTCCAAGGCCAGGTTGGACAGGACTTGGAGCGACCTGGGCTAGTGGAAGGTGTCCCTGCCCATGGCAGGGGGTGGAATGAGATGAGCTTTAAAGTCCCTTCCAACTCCAGCCATCCTATGGGTCTATAGTTTGTCTGAGGAAATAAGGAATAGATGGGATGGTTCAGTATCCTGGGGCTGGGAAGGGTGAAATCCTTTAGGATCTAAAAATATGTAACTACAAATGCTGCTTCAGCTTCGTGTAATTGCTCTGAGCTCCATGGGACTGTGGAGGAGGATATTGTTTCACCTTTGCTCATGTGGGGCCCCAAATCACAGTTTGACTTGCAGGTTTTGTAATTGTATTTTCTTCAGCAAAAGATGGGATTTGGTCAAAGAAAAAGGGTAAAAAAACCCTTCTGAAATTCCAAAAAGCCTGATATGTTTCAGTGCAAAAGAAAAAAATTTAGTGTCACTTAACTGAAATTTTTGTTTAATTTTATTATTTTTATTTAGTCTTACTAATTGAATTTCATTTTAGCTTCATTTTAGTGTGGATTCTCGTATAGAAGTTTCCCCAACCTTTTCACTTTGCATCCTTCATGATATTTTATTATTTTATTTTAACCAAATATCTAAACAGGTGGCATGGCATTGAAGTTGTCCAGGTGACTGAACCTCTGACTTCTGTTCAACCCCACATGATCCTTTGAGCTTTTTCAAAAACTCAGCAAATGGGATACTGCTGTGACAAGGTAAAACCAGGTGAAAACAGATAAATTTTGGCATTTTCTTTAGATCAAAACTTCAAGACTACTTAATACAGAAGGCAAATTAAACATGGGTGGGATTTCATCTTCTTTTTTTATCTTTATATTGCCATAGGACCTACCTTGTAGGAACTAATTATAGTAAATGGTAATGATAATGATAATGATAATGATGATGATGATGATGATGATGATAATAATAATAATAATAATAATAATAATAATAATAATAATAATAATATCATTTACTATCATTCTTTTAATGATAGTAAAAGAAAATAACCCCCCACAACTGTTGTATTGAAGAACAAGTTATTTTTACTTCTGGTGTAATCTTGTCTAAACTATTTTATTCTCTTTTGTAACTGTGAGTTGTTTTATCTTATTGCACCAAGTCCCAGCAGTGGTGCAGGTCCCAATCACTGCAGGGTACTCAGGCTCTGCTGAAGGGTCATCCTGGGCTATCTCACCTCTTTCCTGATGGGATGAAGCTCTCTCAGGCTCAGTGTTGTCTGCCCAGGTATGGGGTGAGTTGCTGTGTACCCCCTTTTCATGCCAAGCTTGGCCTTACACCAGCTCTCTCTATTCCCATGATGCTGGGAGTGATGGCACCATGGCACACTGAACCTGGGCACTTTGGGGAGAATAAATGGCATGTGCATTTTGGAAATATTAATTTTTTTGAAATCTTAAGAGCCTTTTCCAACCTAAATGATCCCGGGATTCAGCAGCTGCCCTGTGCACACAGAGCATCTCGTGGTGAGGACTCAGCAGATGTACAGCCAGCAACATGGTGAGTAATTTCAGCTGGAAAACATTCCCAGCTTGAGCTGGATCTTAGAATCATAGAATCATAGAATCGAGTAGGTTAGAAAAGCCCTCCGAGATCATCGAGTCCAACCCTTGGTCCAACTCCAGTCCCTTTACCAGATCATGGCACTCAGTGCCACGGCCAATCTCACCTTAAAAACCTCCAGGGATGGGGAATCCACCCCCTCTCTGGGCAGCCCATTCCAATGCCTGAGCACTCTCTCTGCAAAGAATTTTTTTCTGATATCCAACTTCGAATTCCCCTGGCAGATCTTGAGCCCATCGTGCCCCCTTGTCCTATTGCTGAGTGCCTGGGAGAAGAGACCAACCCCCATCTGGCCAGAACTTCCCTTCAGGCAGTTCCAGACAGTGCTGAGGTCACCTCTGAGCCTCCTCTTCTCCAGGCTAAACACCCCCAGCTCCCTCAGCCTCTCCCCACAGCACTTGTGCTCCAGTCCCTTCTCCAGCCTCGTTGCTCTTCTCTGGCCCCGCTCCAGCCCCTCAATCTCTTTCCTCAACTGAGGGGCCCAGAACTGAACACAACACTCAAGGTGTGGCCTCCCCAAGGCAGAGTCCAGGGGAAGGGTCACTGCCCTGGGCCTGCTGGCCATGCTAGTTTGGATCCAGGCCAGGATCCCCTTGGCCTTCTTGGCCACCTGGGCACACTGGTGGCTCCTGTTGAGCTTCCTGTCCCTCAGTCCCCCCAGGTCCCTCTGCCTGGCTGCTCTCCAGCCACTCTGTGCCCAGCCTGGAGCACTGCAGGGAGTTGGTGTGGCCAAAGGGCAGGACCTGCACTTGGCCTTGTTGAACTTCATCCCACTGGAATCAGCCCATCTCTCAAGTCTCTCCAGATCCCTCTGCAGAGCCCTCCTGCCTTCCAGCAGGTCGACACTCCCTCCCAACTTGGTGTCATCAGCAAATCTTGATGTTGCATCCAAACCCACTGAGCTCAGGAAGAGCCTTTTCCCAGACTTACCCAGTTGTCTCACCTGTCTCTGAGAGAATAATGAGAAAATCATAGAATGGTTTAGGTTGGATGGGCTCTTAAAGATCACCTTGTTCCAAACCTTGCTGTGGGCAGGGACACCTTCCATTAGACTAGATTGCTCCAAGCCCCATCCAGCCTGGCCTGGGACACATCCAGGGATGGGACAGCCACAGCTTTTCCGGGCACACGAGTGCCCAGGTATGACCTTCCCTGCACCCCTGCCTTGGTATCTCCCTGTTTAATATGCCCAAGGATCACTCTGCTGCTAGCAGTGACTGAAATCCTGGAAAGCACAGAGTGCCCCAGGCACAGGTTTGTGGCACAAGCACTGCTGACCAGCACACCACAATTGTCATCTCACAGGCTTGATATGTTGGAAAGTAAAAGGCAGAAAATAATCCCACCAGCAGTTGTTTCATCTCACAAGGGAGGCTGAACGAGGCTCCAGTAATTGCTGGAAGATTTATGAGTTTGGAGTTACACTCAGCAGTTGTGGCCAATGGATCTGCAGTGTGGATGTTGGGAAAGCACCTTGGGAGACAACATGTGAGGAAACTCCAGAAGGTGTGTGATCTCTGAGGGCAAAAGGAACATCCCCACATTCCGCAGTGGGTCGGTTTGTACACGGTGCTGACAGGGAGGCATCGTCCTCCTGGCCAAAATAAAACCTCTGGAGCTGAGGGACTTGTGCTGCCCCAGATAAACAGTGATGGGGTTGGTCTTCATGTTCCAGACTGTCTCTAATTCTCTGGGGTTTCACGTGCCAGGGGACTACATGTGAGTTCTCACAAACCTCTTTCAAAGCAGAAAGTATTGAAACAGCCATGAGGTTTTGTTCATTCCATGTGTTCTCCCTGAGAGCACAGCCCAGCTCCTTTGGGAGGGACTGGGGTTTGGAGTCCAAGTTCCTTTAATATTTTAGTGCCAAAGGCATCCCTGTAAGAGAAAGGATTTTGTGTTGTGCCCTGACCCATTTGCTCTATATTGTATATTTGCAACACATATTTAACTGGCTTGACCTCACCACAAGCCTGCAATACTCATAGATTTGAGAACTGTATCTTCCAGTAAATTCTTATTTTTTGCTTTTCTAAATCTCCTTTTCCATGTTGTCCCCCCCTCTCAGCTTTGTGCAGCTTTTCCTAAGAGCCAGTGGAAGCAATGACATCTGATCCATGCTGTGCACAGAGAGGACTGCTTGTCACTCCTTGCAAACCTTTCCTTGACTCTTCTGTGTCCTCTTCTACTCCATCCAACTGCTGCCTTCAATTTGGGACTTCACAAGGTTAGAGAGTTTTTTGGGGTTTTTTTTGGCAACAAGGTGAAATCAATGGCTTGTAGGTTCTAGGATGTATCTGTGGAATCGGATGGCTCTGTTTGAGCAGTGGGGTGAGGGAAGTGAGTGAAAGGGTGTGAAGCTGCAAGAGCAGCCTCTGCCAGATGTGGGTTCAGGCAGAAGCCTCACCTGATATGAGGCAGCTCAGAGCTCTGCTCAGCCCTGCCTGAAATAAACTATGTGTCTGCAAACCATGGCATGAGGTTGGCAAGTCAGACAATCACAAATGTGTTTAGGCCACAGCTATTCCAAAAAACTGTGGTAAATAGTTATGCTGAGCCCTTCCCTAAGGCTTTATATCCCTAACAGCTCTCCATGTGCATCTCTTCATTGCTCATTGCTGTTCTCCCCATTGTGGATGACCATGGCCCAGCCTTTGGCAGGTGTGTTGTGACCTGCTCACCCCAAAGGGCTGCACAGGTTGGTGGTCTGGCTGTAACTGGGGTTGTCCTGAAAACCTCCTTGTGGTGATTGCACCCCTGAAGCATCCATCTATCCACCCATCCATCCATCCATCCATCCATCCATCCATCCATCCATCCATCCATCCATCCATCCATCCATCCATCCACCCACCCACCCATCCATCCACCCATCCATCCACCCATCCATCCATCCATCCATCCATCCATCCATCCATCCATCCATCCATCCATCCATCCATCCATCCATCCATCCACCCACCCATCCATCCATCCATCCGCCCATCCATCCACCCATGGGATTTAGCGTGGTTCTGGCTGTGGTTTGGTGACTCTGCCACTGTGACAAGGACCTGGATGAAGCAAAAGCAAAGCTGATCTCTTCTCTGATGAGCAGTGATAGGACCTGAGGAATGGCAGGAAGCTCTGATAGGGGAGGTTTAGGTGGGATCTCAGGAGAAAGTCCTTCCCCCAGTGGGTGGTGAGAACTGATCAGGCTCCCCAGGGCAGTGGGCACAGCCCCAAGGCTGCCAGAGCTCCAGGAGTGTTTGGACAACACTCTGAGGGACAGGGTGGGATTGTTGGGATTGTCCTGTGCATGGCCAGGGTTTGACTGGATGATCCTTGTGGATCCCTTCCAACTTGGGATATTCTGTGATTCTATGAAAAAAGCTGAGAGTCTGTGAGGAATATGCTGTGTTTGTTGAGTTTTTATAGATGCTTTAAAGAGCTACAGGATTTTTTTTTGAAGCACAGCACTTTGCAGTCCCTGTGATCCTGCTTGCAGCTGACTGAGAGTCTCTGATGGTGTTCTCACACTGTTGAGAGCAGCTGTTCCCTGCAGAGGCAGCACCAACTGTGCACCTTGCCCGAGGGCAATGACATTTCCCTTCCCAGTTGCCTCCCTTTCCTTCAAACACCTACAGAACTCCCCAGCCATCATCCTCCCCTTCCAAAATTCTTGATAAATGGACTCTTTCAACCAAGTAATTCCCAAGTACTCCCCTGTAAGCCAAGACAATTATAGCTGTAAATATAATATGCACAGATTTGGCACCTCTGAGAAATCTGGAGGTGCAGGGGTTTTTTCCTTTTCTTTCTTTTTTCTTTTTTTTCCTTGGTTTTAAAGGATTTAGCTCCAGATGGTTCAGCATGTTGGCTTGGTTGAGCTTCAGTGAACAGAGAGGTGCCTTTCTCCAAGGAAGGGAGCAGGTTTCTGGTTCAGCTGGTTACCCCAGAGCTTCACACCTTGTTTGGGAGATGCAGCTGGAGGCGTTTGGTTTAGGGCTGGGTGAGGATATTAAAAATACCTGAAATACATATTTGAGTAGATGCATAGCCTGGAGGAGGAGATGAGATAAGTTATATAGTTTTGCATAACACAGGTGAAATCTTTGTTGCCTGGAAGATGGGAATGTCTCTGTGAACCTGGAGAGATAGAGAACAACAAAACCTTGAAGCTGATCCCTTTGTATTTCTGTCTTATGAACTTTGAATTGAACTTCTGCACCGGATCTGATCTGGATGAAATATCATATCTGGGGCTGATCCTTATCTCTTAAACCTTTCCTTTGTTTCTCTGATTCTTTGGGCTTTACCCTCTTGTTTGATTGTGAGTGGCCCAAAGCTTTGATCTCGTGGTGAGCCCTGGCGGGAGGCACAACCCTCTGCTTTGGTGCGAGACACACAGAGGGACATCAGGGGCTGAACAGACAAGAGGTTACTTCTTCTGTGGCAAAGTCCGAAGGCAAAGGGGTAACTTCAGAGTTTATTGTCTCCTCTTACATGATGGGAAACTGCAAATTCACACGGGTATTCCCCCAGTGAAGAACATGCACCTGTGGGAACTCGGTTGTTGTGTATCTGTTTCCAATTTTATTTACAATCCCTTTTATTTTTATAAAGAGCCCCAGCAATTTAATATTACCTATCCTTTAATATAAAATAATTGAAACCAAAGCTCTTAAATGCTCCATAATGTCTTTTTCTCTGCTTTTTACAGTCACGAGCAGAGGGTTTTATTCTTCCAAAGTATCTAGGCTGCTAAGCTTGAATTATATTTTACCTTTTTGGGAAATTCCTTTACTAGAAACCAACAGCTGGTCTTAATCTAATCCAATGATACCTGCTGATCTATCCAGTAAGAGCAAAGTGAGGCCAACCATGTTGGAAAGCATCAGGGGCTAATCTGCAAATATTCATTCATTGTTTTTGGACTTCTTTTTTTTTTTTTTTTTTAAAGGAATGATGTAGAGAGACACTTCAGACTTGCTCCCCACGTTTTCCATTAGTGGTAATTTAAAACTTTGAAAAATGTACAGTAACTTGCCTAGGTCAGCTGAGTATCAGCATGTAGCTTTTCATTCACATTTTTCATTTAATCCGGTGGCTTTGAATTCCTTGCCTTGTAAGTTCCTATATATGAAGATTAGAAACTGCTCCTGGCTATGGAGAATTACATGCTTTTAGATGAAATTTAATCCCTTGTAAAGGGTTTTGTTCGTGGTGATCTTTCCTGTTCGCAGCAATGGGCTGCCTGTGACACAGGTGAAGATATCCACAGACAACAGGCAAAAAAGAACATAAAAAAATCAAACAATCACAGCCTGCATTTAGGATTAAATCTTTATCAGAGGTTTTGGCGACCTGGCAGCTTAAAGACTTCTGCCTTTGATTCCAGGAAAGCAGCCCAGCAAAATGAGAGTCTGCTAAACCTTTTGAGAATAAGTTGGATGCATCCACAGTCTGTGTTTTGACAGGGTTTGAAGTGGGAAGTCTTGGCTTTGGAAGGGTTTGCTGTGTGATCCAAGCACTCCACATCCCACAGTCCTGCTGGGACTTCTGCCTTCCTAGCAGGATGGAGATCTTTGCCCTGACTTTGCCCCCCAAGAACTCTCCTGGGAGGGAAGAGCCAGGGCTCACCTTCTGCCCAGAGGCACCTGAAATGAGAGTTTCTTCTCAAAGCAAGTGGTCATTTACACACCTCATGGTGCTGAACTCTCCTGCAAGGTCTAGGGCTGAAAGGGGTATCACCTCAGTATTTTTTTGCCAGTGACTCCTCAGGCTACCCATTAAAACAAAACAGAGGGACAGACTGAAGTATCTGTAGTTCTGTGTCCAGCCCTCGGTCTCCCAGCATCAGGAAGACATGGAGCTGCTGGAGCAAGTCCAGAGGAGTTCACGGAGATGCTCCAAGGGCTGGAGCCCCTCTGCTCTGGAGCCAGGCTGGGAGAGCTGGAGGGGTCACCTGGAGAAGAGAAGGCTCCAGGAAGACCTGAGAGCCCCTTCCAGTGCCTTAAGGAGCTCCAGGAGAGTTGGAGAGGAGCTTGGGACAAGGGATGGAGGGACAGGACAAGGGAATGGCTTCCCACTGCCAGAGGGCAGGTTTAGATGGGATATTGGGAAGGAATTCCTGGCTGTGAGGGTGGGCAGGCCCTGGCACAGGTTGGGTAGAGAAGCTGTGGCTGCCCCATCCCTGGGAGTGTCCAAGGCCAGGTTGGATGGGGCTTGGAGCAACCTGGGATAGTGGAAGGTGTCCTTGGCCATGGCCTGGTGTTGGAATGAGATGGTCTTGACAAACCATTCTATGATGGAAAAGCTCTGATTTGTCCAAGTGATCATTTTGCATTCAGCCTGGGAATTTGTGACAGTCAGAAGAGCAAAGCACTCCATGTGCTTCTTCCAAACTCCATATACATCCCTGCCATTCCAGTCTGACATAAAAACCAACCCTGCAAAAATTCAGCTGCTTTCCTTGCCTTGTGGCTGTGCCTGCTGCTCTGCCTCAGCCACCCTGGTGTCAGCCCTGAAATCAGAGGGCAGGGTCCTGTGTGGGACTGGTCAGGGGATGGTCTCCCTCAGTGCTGAGGGGCATCCGTGGGACATGTCAGGAGAGCAGACATGGAGAAAGTATCCTTGACATCTTATGGATAGATATACATATGTATATTTGCCTTATGGATTCAGAGTGGAGCTGTGAATTGTGTTTCAGGAGGGTATCACTGGGATGTGTTGAATCCTCCAGTGGATGAAAAGAGAAAAAGAAAAGCCAGATGGCTTAGGTGATAAATTATATAGGTTAAATCATAAATATTGCAATGAGTGCTGGCTGCTGGTGAATGGCAGTCTCCTGGCTGGGATGGGCATGCAACCTTTATGAAGAAGAATGGGTGAAACCCCCAAAGTTTTCTGCTAATTTTTAGAAAATGAAGGAGGAACATGAGAGTTCATTTAGTGACTTGCTCACCCAGCCCCAGCAGAGCTGAGAGGTTGGCTGAAGCCAAACAAAATTCGGAAATTTCAGTTCTGAGTAAGGCATGTGAGCCTGGCCCAGGAGTGGGCTGCTCTCTTCCTTTTATGAATCAGCCTCCAAGATATGCTCACATTCCTGAGGAACAAGCCTGGAATAACACGGCTGGGGTTTGGGTGTAATATGCTGGTTATGAGGAAGCAACAGTCTCCAGTGTATGAATAGCTTTTATGTTGCAATAGGTCAGCACTATAGCATGGGGTGAAAAATGGCTTTTTAATGTGCTTTACAGGCTGTCAGGGCAGAGGGAATGCAAACCATGGACCTGGCTTGGGCAGAATGATATTTTATTTTTTTGCTTTATCGCCCAGACGCAATGAATCTCAGATCAATTAGTCTTGCTTTGAAGTTTGCTCTTGATCCAGATCTTCAATAAAAAGGAAGTTTCCAAATCACTGGTCTGTGAACACTGTTTGTGATTAATTACCCTCTTATAATCTGAGGAATTCTGGTCGTGGCTGTATTTTGAATACCTCAGACTGCATGGGGAGTTTTATTTTGGCTGGTATATTTGGAAACTGCTAATAAACACCTACTTCCTGTTTTTCTTGCTACTGTGTATAACAAATTGTTAAAAAACTTGCTTTCCCATTTCAGCCTCTTGCCTATTTGACCAGACCTGAACCATATTATTGGTTAATCAACATCGTGTATCACTTGCCAGCGAATTTTCTCAGCTGTTAAAAGCAGGACGTTGTCTGTGGCTGTAACAAAAAGTGGGTGACTTGAAGAAAACTGAAATGAAGCCTCTGCTAGTGACAAATAATGACTGATGCTGTTTTAAATTCAAACCCAAGCTTTCTGCAAAGCTTCCTAAAAATAACAGCGTGTTTTCCTGTCAGTGCCAGGGTTAATTAGAGCGTGGGGATGGTCGTGGATGTGGTGGTTCTGCTTCATCCTGGGAAACGATGCCGAGCCGTGCCCGCAGCGTGAACATCTGCTCGGGCAAAGATTTTAAGGTTAATATTGTCTGGAGGATGTTTGCTTAGACAGGATGAATGCTTTTGTGCAATCTAATATTAGGCTCTATCTAGGTATGTCCGGTTGGCACCGGCTCCCGCGTTTTGTGCGCGAACAAATGTTAATTAGCAAAGAGGGGGGGAAAAAAATAATAAAAAAAAAAAATTCCCCACTTTGTCTCTGAAGTAATGCAGCGTAACAACAGTGGGAATGGATTCGTTCTGGCTGCTGGAAGGCCCTGTGGTTGTTGCCCTGCACAAGTGTTATCAGTGTTTGTGTGCAGCTCGGGGTGTTTGTTTGCTGGCGGCCGTGGGCTGGTGCCCGCTCGGAGCGGGTGACTCACGGCCGCCTCGCTCCAGAAAGGGCTGTTTTCAGCACGTCGGCTCGATGAGATCCTTAAATCCATCGCTTCCAGGGTAATAAATGCTTTCAGAAATTTCCCTGAAATTGTGTGTTCAGGTTGTTTTGAAGTTCAAGCCTTTGTTTTTAGAGTGTGTGCTACTTTTAACCTCTTGTATTTTGAATATTCAGCTGTCTGCTGTTCCTTCACCTCCTTTACCCTCTGGTTATCTCTCTGGAGCAGTTGGCTCTGGGTGAGCAGCTCGCAGAGTCTGGGTCAGGCTGGGTGTTGGAAGGGTGGAGGGAAGGGGCATGACTTCTGTAAAGTGATGGAGGCTTCAGTGTGTGTCACCTGCGTGTTGTCATGTCCTGCATTCCCACCACTGTGTGAACTGCATGGGAAGGACAGAGAAGAGCAATGAGGCTGGTGAAAGGACTTGAGCACAAGTACTATCAGGAAAGGCTGAGGGACCTGGGGTTGTTCAGCCCTGGAGAACAGGAGGCTCAGGGGAGACCTTACCACTCTCCACAACTACCTGAAAGGATGTTGTAGCCAGGTGGGGATTGGTTTCTTCTCTCAGGCAACCAACAGTAGGATAAGAAGGCACAGATTAAGCTCTGCCAGGGGAGGTTTAGACTGGATATCAGGAAGAAATTCTTTCCAGAGAGAGTGGTCAGGCATTGGAATGGGCTGCCCAGAGAGGGGGCGGATTCTCCGACCCTGGAAGTTTCTAAAGTGAGACTGGACATGGCACTGAGTGCCATGATCTGGTAATCAAAGTGGAGTTGGAGTAAGGGTTGTACTGGATGATTTCAGAGGTCTCTTCCAACCCAACTGATTCTATTATTTTATGACTCTATGTGTCTATGATTCTATGATTCTATGACACCAGGTCTCCAGCCTTTGGGATCTTCCTCATGGTTCCTGCTGATGGGGCTCATCTCCTCCAAGTTCCCATTACTGCAGGAGGAGGAAACCTCTCCCTGAACAAACTGTGGTTCGGTCACCTCTGTCTGGCCCTCATGTGTCCCTATGGTGGTAACAGACCTTCAAGCTCACCTAATTATCAAAGCAAAGCACAACCCTGGCAATGTAGGGTGATGGTGTGTTTCAAACTGACTGTAAATCTTGATTTCTGGTGGATTTGGGTCCTTGTTGCTCAAGATCTCCACAACCCCAGGCCAGTTCTGCCATGGTGATACTGGGATGTCGAGGCAGCTTTAGAGGTACCAATTGACTGGCCATGCATGTGCTGGTGGGCTGGCTGGTCATGTGTACCAGCCATCCTTGTTCTAGTTCCTAATTTTAAAAAATCTTGTATCTTTTCCATGTCTAATTATCTGTAAGTCCTCCTGCTTGTTGCCTGATCAATTGCTTGTTTGGAAACAGCTTTAATAACATAATTTTGTAATGATGGATGCTGAAGAGTGGAGTGGAAAAGCTCCAGGTGTATTGAAAGGGAAGGTTCTCCTTTGCCTCCTCACAGGTTGGAGCACCTTATGGCTGCTTCACCCAGCCAAATAAAAATGACCTGCATTTGCCCAAGGATAATACCAGTCTGTTGGCACTGCCTCTTTCCCCTCTGATACTTCTCCTGCCAGCAATACCCACTGTTCTGTCCCTGCACAACATCCTCTTCTTGGTTGTCTGCAGTCACCAAGCCTTTAAAAGCAACAAAAAGGAGAGAGAAAGGGTGGAAATCTTCAGGACTGAGGGCTGGAAAATCCACCTGTAGCTTTGGCCCATCGCAGCGTGATCTTTCAGGTTGAACACCTTCAAACATGACTCAAACATCACTGTTTGAATCACCTTGAAATGGGGCAGGATGTGGGAAGTAAAACCCAGCACAGACCATGGAAATCTCTGAGTCAAACAGGCAGCACTGGGAAGCAGTTTGGGACAGAGGAGGACTCTGGGGTGTGTAACCTCTCCAAGGGAAATGTACTGGAGGGGCAGTGGATGCTCCAGGGAAATAGGACACCCCTCCCTTAGCTCAGGTGGCCAGCAGGTACTCAATGGCTCCAGCAGCATCAGAAGTGCTGAGCTTTGCCAAAACATCCTTTTGGTTGTGCTGACAGCATTTGATTGGAATATTCAGCGGCTCAGGGCTGTCTGCAGCTGTGCTGCCACCTCTCCCACGTAACCTCCCGAGCCGCAGCACACCTTAACAGTCACTGTTTGCTTTCCACCTCCCATGTTTTTGTTATATTTAAAGCTTAGTTTTTGGCTGAGCTCCCCCAGTACTGGGACTGGCTGATGCTCTCTAGTTGGGCTTGGCTCAGGGTTTTATGCCCTGCCCTCAAACAGCAGGTTCTGCCCAGGTGGATGGACTCTGGCCAGCTGGGGGACATTGGATTTTGGCAGTGGGGAGGCAGAGGACAGTGGGTGGAAGTGCCTGTCCTTGCCAGCTTCCCTGTGGCACCTTGGTGAGCTCAGATCACCCTGGTACCATGGAAAAAGCTGTTTTGCCCAGAAGATCCAGGTCTGAAGTGTTTGACATGTATTCCCATTGAATGAAAATTAAATCCCCCATGGAAGGAGACTTACTATTCCAAGGGGAGGTTAAACAAGCTGCCCACAGGCAAGCAGAGGCTCTGGACCAGGCACCCTGCTGTTGGCCCCAGATTTCTGTGTCACAGCCCCATTCCCATCTCTTTTGGCACTGTAAAATTCCATGGGAGCAGTGACAGCTTGGTGCCACAGCTCTGGGCATCATGGAGGACTTTGCAGGCATCACAGCCCAGTCTCAATCCCATGGCTTTGTGCTTCACCAGAAGGATGTGATTAATTCCTCACTAAAGGAACAAAGCACCTCACTTGAATATGTTAAACTTTATTAATGCCCACAAAATCATAAAGGAAAAAAAAAAGAGAGGAGGTAATCTGAAGAATGTCTGACCATGAGCCCATTTCTGTTTTGAAATGACACAATGTGTGTGTTTTATGATAGCTGCAACCACTTTGTGTGAAGATAAGAGATTTAACATAATGTTTTTTTTCTTTGCCGTCATTTAGGAAAAAAAGAAGCCCACATACCATTGCTGAAAAACATAAACAAAGTGGCCTTTTATATCTCTTTCTTAAAATTCAGGCGGTTCCAAGTGTGTTTTTACTGAATGGCTGGTGGGTTTGGGTTTTTTTTTTAAGTAGCAGAAATGTTGGTCAATTTTAAAACAGTTCCTTACAGCTTCCCAGGTAAATAAATTAGAAGTTAGAGCTGGTTTAGGAGCCACTTCCTGCCATGAAGGCCAAACAGGATTCATTCCCTGTTTTCTCTGTCACGCAAGGACCGGGCAGGGAGCACACAGGAGAGTGTTTCAACCTCCTCTCTATTTAATTAGTCATATAATTAACACTTACTATAAGGAGGTAATTTTTTCCGAGCCCTTGTAAACTCTTAACCACTTCACTGAGCTGTTCCTCCTTTCAAAAAGGCTGCTGCAGAAAATGCCAGTGTTTTCCAGCCTCAGGCACTTTCCTCCCAACCAGCACACAAGGATCACAGAGTTGTAGGCAAGACTGTACCAAAAAAGGCCAATTTGTTCACTCTGTCTCTCCTAAGGCTGTGGTTGTCTTATAACAGGTGAAAGGCATATAGTTCCAGTAATAAATAGAAAAAACCAGCAGGGTAAAACTGATCTTAAGGCAGCAGGAAGGAAAATATGAGAACTCTGGAAAACTTGATGTGAAAAATGACTGTTTGGAAGATTTCTTGTTGGCACATAGGAGGGGATGTCCCTGCAGCTGTAACTGCATCCCCTTCCCTCCCTTAGTGCTCTGACCCCAGAACTGGGTGTTTGCCAGGACCACTCCAAACCCTGCAGATCCCAAGGGATGCTGGAGCAGCACCAGCTGGGTGGGATGTAAGCAGAGATGTGACCCTTGCTGGGCAAGAAGCCACCTGCAGACCGGGACATGAACCACATCCCTGGGGTGATCCAGGCCTGTAAAAAGCTTTACACTCCCGCAGCTGAGATTGTTTTTAACCTGGATTCTTCCACCAGGGTAGGTGAAGTGATCTGGGTGGAAAGCAGTCACCAATGAGCAGGAACATCCTATTCCATCTCCCCAGCTTTGCTGGTGGACAAAAACCATTAGTGAGCTACATTTGAGCTCAAATCCCACCAAAAATCCATTGGTGAGGCCACACCTTGAGTGTTGTGTTCAGTTCTGGGCCCCTCAGTTCAGGAAAGAGATTGAGGGGCTGGAGCGGAGCCAGAGAAGAGCAACGAGGTTGGAGAAGGGACTGGAGCACAAGTGCTGTGGGGAGAGGCTGAGGGAGCTGGGGGTATTTAGCCTGGAGAAGAGGAGGCTCAGAGGTGACCTCAGCACTGTCTGGAACTGCCTGAAGGGAAGTTCTGGCCAGGTGGGGGTTGGTCTCTTCTCCCAGGCACTCAGCAATAGGACAAGGGGGCACGATGGGCTCAAGCTCTGCCAGGGGAAATTGAAGTTGGAGATCAGAAAGAAATTCTTTGCAGAGAGAGTGCTCAGGCATTGGAATGGGCTGCCCAGAGAGGGGGTGGATTCCCTGGAGGTTTTTAAGGTGAGCTTGGCCGTGGCACTGAGTGCCATGATCTGGTAAAGGGACTGGAGCTGGACCAAGGGTTGGACTTGATGATCTTGGAGGTTTTTTCCAACCCAATCAATTCTGTGATTCTATGATTAAACCCAAGGCACCATTTCTCCCTGTCTCAGAGCTGAAAGCAGGGAGCAATTTCCCTCCAGTAGTCCCGAGCAGCTCCTGGCACAACTGGAATGATTTCTCCCGCATCCCAGAATCGCTGGTGTGAGCCGCAGAGCCGTGGGAGCTTCCTTCCCGTCCCGGCAGAGGCTGGGGCAGGGGGGCAGGACACGGCCCTGCGGAGAGGCAGGACATGCAGCTGGGTTTGATCAAAGCCTGGCAGCACTCGCCGCGCCCGACAGCCCTGTTTACATTATCCGCCGGGAGCGGGATCGCACGGAGTTTGCTAACCTGGCTGTTGGTTCCATCTGCCCGGGAAGCATCGCTGCCTCCAGGGGCGGGGGAGGGTGGGGAAGGGCAGGCAGCCCCCTCCCAGAGCTGCTGGATGGAGCGGAGGGGTGGGCTCCTTGCACGGGTCCAGCCCCTGCGGAGTGACGGCCACTCTGTGGAGCAGATGTGCTGTCCTGGCAAAGGGGAATGTTCCCATCACAGTGATGGGAAACTCCCTCCCTGCTGAGTTCTTGGCTGTGCTGCTGTCCCAGGCTCCTTCAGAGCATTCGGGTGGTGGAGTCACAGTGGGAATGTTGCTGTTCACAAGGTTTCCCCCTTTTTTAATTCATGAAATCATAGAATCACAGAATGGTTAAGGTAAGAAACCTTAAACACCATCTCATTCCACCCCCTGCCATGGGCAGGGACACCTCCCACCAGCCCAGGTTGCTCCAAGCCCTGTCCAACCTGGCCTGGGACACTCCCAGGGATGGGGCAGCCACAGCTTCTCTGCCCAACCTGTGCCAGGAACCCCTGCCCTCATAGGGAAGAATTCCTTCCCAACATCCCACCTAGCCCCATGTTCTGGCAGTGGGAAGCCATTCCCCCTTGTCCTGTCCCTCTATCTCTTGTCCCAAGTCCCTCTCCAGGTCTCTTGGAGACCCTTCAGGTACAGAAAGGCCACAAGAAGTTCAGCCTGGACTTTTCTCTTATCCAGGCTGAACAATCTCCATTCTCTCAGCCTTTCCTCACAGCAGAGACGTGTTCCTTCCCTCTAATCAGCTTGGTGGCCTCCTCTGGTCTCGTTCCTTCACTGTGTACAAGAGGTTTGCATGTGGCACTGGTTGTACCAGGGGCTTGGTCCATTCACATGTGCTGAGCTTTTGGCCGCCACTGGCCAACAGCAGCCTGTGGGATATAAATTCCAGCAGCACTATCCCAATAAAACCACAATCCTTTAGGATGAGAAATAAGCTGAAGTGTTTTACCCCCTGGACAAGAGTTTTGGGGAGTTACAGCAAGGCACAGAGCACAGGCTGGATCTGCTGATGGAGGAGAAATCTGATCTCCTTCAGGTGAAAGAAAAATACGGGTCATGTGGGGATCAAGGTAATAGTGTGGGATTTGTGTGGGCTTCGAGGTGGTGGGGAAAGAGCTACAAGAGGGGTCTTGGGGCTGCTGTGGTGCAGCTTGAGGGTGTCCTGCAGGTGTTTTGCAGGCAGACAGGAGCACACCTCTGCCCATGGTTAGTGCTTTTTGGCACTTCTTTTTCTTCTTTTGCTGGAAGTTTTTCGTGTTATTCTGGTAGTAGAAGGACTCCAAGGCTCTGTCAAAGCCCAGGGACAGTTTGAAAACTCATTGTGTGAAATAGTGCCTTAGTCACTCACCTCAGTGTGAAAATTAAATAATATTATGGTCATAAATTCCCTTCACTTTCAAGGAGGAAAACCTTCCCTGTAGTTGAGGCTGATTGGTCCCATGTCCTGCTGAGGAGGGTCTTGAATTTGCCTTGTGTAGAATGAACCCACTCATTAGTGGGTGACAAACTGCACATTTCCAGGGCAGGGCTGAGTGTCCCTGCACATCTCCAGCAGGGTACCTGCCATTGCTCATCAGTCACCTTCGCTTTGCAGAACATCATCCGCCGTATTTCCATGCACTCCTTGGAATGCACTAAGTAATCAAAAGGAGCAGCTGACAAAATAAATGAGGAAAGTGTGTTTTTTATAGGGATGTCACCCAAAGCCATGATGGGCCATTTGGGACATGCTGCTTCTGCCCTCTGTGAGTGTTGATGTTCCTGTTCATGGGGCAGCTGGCAGAAAGGGTCACTCCCATCCCTCGTGTGCATGGCCACGATCCCTCTGTCCTTGGTTTTGTTTGGTGCTATCTGTCTGCTTTCCTAATTAGCCATGGTCCTGCTGCCTCTCCTACCAGACATGATGCAAAATAAATGACCTAAGAATTCCCCCCAGAACATGGCTCATTAGTGATGGACCAAACACGAGGAAACCCAGGGGAAGGGCTGGTCAGAGCCCATCATGAGGTGAGCTAAATGATCTACCAGTTCCTTTCCCTTCACAGGGTGCAGGGCTGTGATCTGGGTCACACCCCAAAGGTTCCCTTGCTCATACCCTGCAGCCACACAGCTCCGAGTGTGGTCGGGCTCCCTCTGAGTCCACACACCCTTCCCAGTTATCCCACAATCCTCAGGAACATATGGCTCTGTCAGTTGTCAAAAAATGTTGGACAGAGGCTTTGTGGTCAGCTTGATCTGTCCCATCTGGTCATCTGATCTCTTTGTTCTCTGGACTCCCATCCCTCCACTCGCTGTGGAGATAATTTGAGTAATGCTTCCCTTGTTTTTTTCATTTTGCTGCGTCGTTGTTTTCCCTGCTAGGAAGTGCAATCTTCTCCTTCTTGGCTTCTGGGATAAAAATGGTATGGCTTGACCCTGGCTGCCTGGAGAGATTTGTTTAGTCTTTCCTGTGTTGTAGAGCACACAGTGTGTGCAGCACAGCAAACCTGTCCAAGTTCAGGGCAACAGTTCACAACAAGGGGACCAGAAGAGATGAGAAACACCATGATCCAACCTGGAGATTTTGGTTTCTATCAAGGTGAGCTGTGGCAGTAGGTCTGTACCTTGTTTTCTTCACTCCATGCTGAGCTTTGAGTTTGTTGGAGCTTGTCTCTTCATTCTCAATGTGTCCAGCACCTTGCACCAACTGGAGATGGGATGAGAGGGGTCATGTCCATTGCAGTTTCTCTCTCCTTTTTATCAGACCTCTGTTCTTCCGGACTCAGCTTTGGCTGAACTCTGGTGAACTTCCCCTCCATCCCTGTGCTCTTCCCTCTTCCCCGCCGGCGCTTTTGCAGCCATGAACTTCCCGTGCCCGAGCCGAGAGTGTCTCCGAGAGGTGTGATCCAAGTCGTGGCAGGAATGGCTGCAGCCGCAGGAAGGAGATCGCTGACCCACCCCTGGCTCCCACTCAGCCTTCCTAATCAGGGCAGGAATGTCTCTGGACATGAGTGCTCCTGGCCAAAGGCGCTGTGGCCACTTGGCTCCCCTCGGAGAGCTTCCTTTGCGAGCCATCTGTGCAGGTCATGCCGGGCAAGCACACCCTGTGCCCTGATGGATCAGCATGTTTTGTTGCAGTGGCACCAGCAGTGAGGGAGGAAGAGGAGGATGATAGACTGAGGAAGGCCTGAGGGGTGAGTCAGTACCACTGCTGTTCCTTCTGGTAAAGGCAATTCTGGCTTCTTCTGGTAAAGACATTTCCTCCATCCATGCTAAGAGTGTTTTGGGATGGTTCTCAAGGCATCCAGCGCTTGTTCCTTGGTGTGAATGTGGAGATTTGTGGTTCAATGGCAGCTGCTTTCCACTGCTTGCTGTTGCATGATTGATCAATAAAGGGGCAAGACCAGACCTTGCAAGCAGGAATGTCTCACGTGCACATGAAGACATGCAGGACAGGGGGGAATGGCTTGATGGCTGTGAGGGTGGTGAGGCCCTGCACAGGTTTCCCAGAGAAGCTGCAGGTGCCCCATCCTTGGAAATGTCCAAGGGCAGGCTGGACAGGGCTTGGAGCAACCTGGGCTGGGAGGTGTCCCTGCCCATGGCGGGAGGTTGGAATGAGTTGGGCTTTAAGGTCCCTTCCAAGCCAAACCATTCTGAGATTCTGTGATCTCCTTTCTCACTGAGATCCCCACCATGGCCACAGCTGCTCCCACCAAGTGAGATGCAGCCCCACGGAGAGGGCTCAGATGGATGTGCCTGAGTGCTGTGGCAGCAGATTCTGTCCTCAGTGGTTACAAACCCACACTGGTTGGGGCTCAGCCTCTCGTTGTGGTGGGTCTTGCTGCTCTGCTTGGAGGCTCAGGGCTCTCTGCATCCTGCAAAACCGGGGGCAGATCCCAATGTCAAAGCCTGTCTCCCTCCCAGAGCCACTGGAGGAGTCACTGGGGCTCCATGCTGGAACAAGGCAAACAGGATTTAACCTTTGCTACGGCGTGTCCCAGCCAAGAGCTATTGTTAACAAACTTGGCCCCCGTCCACTTGGCCTGGGTGGTTGTAAGAGCGGAGAGTAAATAATCTGACATTCGAAATAAGTTAATATTTACAAACTCAGGGCCTGCTCCTGCTTCCATTGCTGTTTAGGAAAAGGGTTCTGCCATGGACTTCACCTTCAGAGGAGCAGGGCCCTGCAACATAAAGGTTGTCAATTATAGCAGCACAGCTAAAAATCCTGTAAGCAGATTTTACACCCTGCCCTGCAAATACAATGGCAGGTACTGTTAGAGCAGGGCCTGAAAAAAACCCTCACCGAAAATATCCCCTTTACACCTTCATGCAGGTCTGTGGAATGTGATTTCTTTATTTGCCTCACTATTTTCCCTAGTAATTTAAGCTGACACCTCTATGGAGTAATTTTTTTAAATATTAGAAAAAAATTTTTTTGGAAAATTGACCCCTATATTTTTCCTCTTCCTAAAAGAAGCTTTACCCCCTCTTTTATTCCATCATCCTTCCAGTGCTTCCACTCCCACAACGACAGGGCCAAGTGCTTAATTGTAAGTATCTTATAATCCTAATCACTCCATGGAGGTTTGAATGCTTCCAGTTCAATATGGATGTGGGTTTGCCAGCCCTGGGGCCTGGGCTCCCAATAAGAGACTCCATTGATGGACCAAGCCAATGCCTAAGGATAACTCTGAGCTATCACGGAAGTCGGAGCTGGAAAAGACCAGTAGGTTCTTCCAGCCTGTCTCGTTGCCAGTGCAGTGCTCTTCATTATTTCTCATCAGAAAAGAGATCCAGTTCCCTGGATATTTGGTTTAGCTTGGACACATCTGCTAAGGTCTGCAGATTTCAGTCCAAAAAAAGAGTTATTTAGTCAGTTATATTTTCAAGTATTTTTGGGAACTTTTTTGCCAGAGTATCCTTTATTTTTTTCCCTGTGCTTCCAAGGTGCCTATTTAAGCAATTTTGCATGCACCTGTAATGCAGAGCCCTGCATATTTATTTGAAGGAAAAAGGTGCAGGGGATGAATGTCTCATTAGCACTGCTTTAATCACTTAATTTTGGAGGGAACCTGCCAAACTCTGAGCTGGAGCATTGTGAGCAAAGTTTTCAGGGGATTTTATTTCTCCTGGAGTTTTCTTGGCAGGGACAGGTTGCAGGAATTAGTAGCTGAGTGGGTAGTGGAGTTATAATCCAAAAATTGTCCCCTGGAATTGCCAGGTAACCACATGCACAGATAGCAGAGCTGTTTCCACCTGCAGACACAGCAAATTTCAGCTCCTCCAGTGGGACCCGCTCCTTGCTCCGGTGGTTTTTCTGTGTTGGGTGCAGGGCTGGTTTTCTCTGTGCTGCTTCTTGTGGGGTGTGAGATCCCATAAACTGGTTGCAGAGAGAGGCAGAACAGCTCAGCATGACACAGTGGGGCAGCAGAGCCTCTGCTAAAACCTGGGGAAATTTGGGAAGGGGCTGAATGCTTCCTGTGCAAAGCTTTCTCCTCCTCCTCAGGAGCATCAGAGGGGAAGTCTTGGGCACTGGGAAGGGGTCTTTGCACCATGCCAGGGGTGGAGAGGGCAGAGCACAGGGCTGGTGTGGACAAGAGAGGGGAGAAATGTTAAAACATGCCCAGAGAAGAGGAGGCTCGGGGGAGACCTTATCACTCTCCACAACTACCTGAAAGGATGTTGTACCCAGGTGGGGATTAGTCTCTTCTCTCAGGCAACCAACAGTAGGACTAGAGGGCATGGGCTTAAGCTCTGTCAAAGGGAGGTTTAAGTTGGATATCAGGAAGAAATTCTTTACAGAGAGAGTGGTCAGGCATTGGAATGGGCTGCCCAGAGAGGTGGTGGATTCTCTGACCCTGGAGGTTTTTAAGATGAAATTGGATGTGGCACTGAGTGCCATGATCTGGTAATCACAGTGGGGTTGGATTAAGGGTTGGACTTGATGATCTCAGAGGTCTCTTCCAACCTGACTGATTTTATGATTCTATGAAATAATTCAGACAAATGAAGAAGGCCAGGTGGTGATTCCTGGGGTTTCTGGTAATGCCACACAAAAAGCATCTACTGCTGAATCACAGTGGTTTTTGCACACAGGAAGGAGTTGGGCTCAAGGAAAACCCAGGACAGGAGTTTGTGGTGTCAAAACCAGTGCCCCTGTGTCAAGATCTATAATGATATATATTATATTGCATATAATATACAACATATAGTAGATGATATAAAAATATAACACATAACAGATAATATACTAGAGATATAATTATATATCTATAATTATATATATATATAAACATTGCTTAGAAGCCTTTTTAATTTTTAATCAGTGTTTTAGCACAGAGTTCCAGATAACACTAAGTGATTATTGCTGCTTGGCCTCTTGGGTGGTGTTGGTAGGGTTAGTGGATGAACTATAACCTTTAAATTAGGTGCAGGTGCAAAAGCACATTTGATAAGCACCACCCAGGAGGTGGAAGGTAAAGGTGAAAAGCAAAAACACTAATGCCTTGATTAGGTTGCTTTGCCTCTGTCCAAACAGGCAGAGCAGAAGGAACAAAACATGTGGGTAGTTAAAAAGTTACAGATAAAAAAATGAGGTTTTATATTGTTTTGATATTTGGTCACTGCGACCAACAAAGAATCATCTCATAGTTTGATGATGATAATTTGGTCTGAGTTAACACTGAGGCCCTGGCACAGGTTGGGCAGAGAAGCTGTGGCTGACATCCCTGGAAGTGTCCAAGGCCAGGTTGGACAGGGCTTGGAGCACCCTGGGATAGTGGAAGGTGTCCCTGCCTATGGCAGGGGGTGGAATGAGGTGATTTTTACAGTCCCTTCCAACCCAAACCATTCTGTGATTCTTTGATTTTTCCAGTCTCAGATAAATTGGAGGTTGATTTCAGAGACCAACATTTCAACATGGTTAACTGAGAATATTCCATTTTTTTTTAAAATTAGATGTAACCTATAGGTTATAACATGTATAGCTGGTATTTTAGGTAGGAACAAAACAAAGTGGAGGATTCATAGGTGTCTCTGGGCAGAGCAAACACCAAACTTATTTTGTTGTACTGGAAAACATCATGAGCTAATTATCAATTATTCTTTGAGTGAGCTGACAAGCACAAAGTTGTTTATGGGACATGAAATCTGCATTTATTAGCTGTTCAATCCCGGCAAAACAAAAAAAGGGAAGAAAAGGGACATCAATCCACAACTCTTAAGTAAAGGAGTTAGCCCATGGAATCAGCTTCATCCTCCCTGTTATTTGCCATGTCACCAATCCATGCCAGGAGGGAGGAAGTGGAGCTGCACACACTTGACCAGAAGATGTGACATCACAGTCCATGGGAAAAGAAACAGCCAGAGGAAATGTAGGAAAACACTCGCCCAAGGGGCCTGTGCTACATCCAAGTTATGTCTTGGGTGTCTCCTAAAATTAAAAATAGGGGTTGACCCAAGATCCAGGAAACACTTTTCCATGTTTTGGTCATTTTTCCATGTATCTGGTTTTGTGTGACCATTTCAGAGTGTGTTGTTTCAGCTCTCCTGGATTCTTTTTCACTGTCCCTTCTCTTTTCTGCTGGACTCAAGTCACGAGTCCTCTGGCCTTTCCAGAGCAGGTGTTCCCCAGAAATGCTGTGTGGAAGGATGGGATGACTGTAGGAGGTTCTCATTCTTCCCCTTGGCCAGGACCTGTAAGAAGTCAAGCCTGGGCTTGAAGACCCACTGACCATCAACACTTTTCTGTGGTGTTTTTACAGTGTTCTTTTGGTAATTCCAATGGCCCTGTGACACTGATGCCATGAATGGGGAAAAACACTAATCAGGATTTTCCCTTCCTCAGGACTCTGGCAGAGGGGCAGATAGACCCACTCATGCCCCATAACTTCCCTTCCTGCTGCCAACCTGCTTGTCATGGATGTGAAAAGGCCATCACAGGAAGATGGTTGAGAGGTTCATTGCAGGAGTTGATACCTCCCCTTGCCAGATCCTTTCTGAAAACCCTTCCAAGGTAATTTTTTTTTATTATCTCTTTTTATTTTTATGGCTGCAGAGCCAAAGACTGAAGAAGCAGCTCTAAGAGAAATAACAACTCCATCTGCCCCAGGAATGGGGCTGTAGCTGTGACGATCTCCATGTTGCAAAGAAGCAAAGTCAGAGGAGGAGGTGCAATATAAAAAAAAAATAGATCTTTTCAAATAGTTGTAAAAAAACCAGCTGAGCCTTGAGAAGACAAACCTTTCCTTGTAGTCCCTAAGTGTGATGATGTGCTTCATCATCCAAATGTGCAAACACCATAATGCTTTTAAATTTAACCAAAATAATTCCAAGCCTTATCTGAGACGACTGCATTTGAAAGCAGTGAAAATGTTAATGCTAACAAGGGGTTTTTTTTTTTTTGTTCTCTAAATTCCTATCTTTAATTTAATATAATGCACTGCTGTTTTAAAGGGATATTAATATTCTTTTCAAAGTGTTTGGGACTTTTACATAATTTAAAAAATATTTGCAGCTGTTTTGAATGTATCTGCAAGTACTGATAGACAAAAGGCATGGATATCCATAAGAACGTTGTCATAATACATTCCATATTAACGTAAGCAAAAAAGAATGTTTGCTCAGGAATACCAAAAAAGGTGATTGGAAGACCCACTTCTGTGGCCTTAACATCTTCCTGCTAAACAAGTTACACTCCTTATTTTTTCTTTTCCTGCATTCTTAATTGGTTACTTGCATCTGCCTTCTCGAATTAGCAGCTTTTTTGCATTTGGATCATCCATAGAGCTGAGCTTGGGCCATTTGTTTTAGATTTCCAGAAATGATTTATTTGTACTGTAATGGGATGGAATCATACAGTGTTTCCCATTTGTTTTCAGACTTAGTTCAGAGTATGGTTTAAGCTCTCATGGTATATCTGGGAGTGCTGATTCCACTCTTGTGTCCAAGGCCCACAAATCTTTTCTTCCACGCTGTTTGCACCTTTCTCTCACTGCATAAAAATTGGGGTCCCAAAATCAATATTACATTAGGGGAGGAAGGGGGAGAGACTGTCACAGAGGCTGAAAAATTCTGCCTCTGGCTAAATCACTAAAGGATGAAGTGAGTGTGTAAGTAACGTGGTAATGAGTAGGGCAAAACACTTCCCAAATAAATTTGTTTTCCCTTCCATGTCTTGTGTTATTTTAGAAGTCCTGACAGAGGATGGGATCTTACTCAGGCTTTGTGTTGGACACAGGCATAGCAGAAGAACATCTTTGGGTGGGGATATCCACTAAAGTTACTTTATTTTCCTTCTTTTCCAGTCATTGGGATGCTGCATGGATTGAGAAGATAGCAGCCTTTTCCTATAATAACTGACAACTGTGGAAACCTAGAAAAATATAGTGTATGGGATCTCATGGAGCTGTCTTGTCAGCTCCTCTTCCCACAGTAGGACTGGCTATAAAAAGAGACTTCTGTTCCTTTTCATCTTCTGTTCTTCCAGCTTTTATGTTAAAAAAAAAAAACCCAACCCCCCCCAGCAGCAAACCAACAGCAAATAATATTGGGGAAAAAGGGGAAAAAAATTTTTTATGACACACTTAGAGCTCCTTGTGGTTGTATTTGAGGGCAACTCTGTGTCCACGGTGCTCTATGGAGATTTTGATGAGTTGTTGCACAAATCTGGGCTTGTAATGAATGGACTGTCCCTCTCGCCGTGATAACAGAACATGAGAGTATAAAAACTTTGAAGTGCAGGAGGCAGCTGAAAAGAAAACAATAAACTATGTATATGAGACTAGCTTGTTGCTGGGTGATTAAGAGATGAGGAGCCCGTAGGTCAGCTCCCTATAGGTACAAACAGATGTTTGCACTGTTTCACAGCTGCTAAATATGATATAAATCCAAAGAATTTCTCATGTTTTTATAAAGTTAAAAAAAAAAATTACCCAGACAGCAAATTTTTGGTCATTCAGATACTCTTACCAAATGACATCTGGTTTCTGTACTGCTTATTTAAGCAATCCTTAAAAAAATGTTTGCCAAGGGGAATAACTCAAACCTTTTAGTTCTTCACCATATATAACTGTACAGTTTAGATTACAATGTAGCATGCAGAGTTTATTATAAGCAATGCAGTTCTTCATTTCTTAGCTAGCAAGTATTACTTTAAAGAAAATAGGATAAATATTATGTAATTAGTTCAGGGAAATTCATGTGTAGTTACATTTCAGAGTACCCGAGTTTCAGATCCAAATGATGACAAAGAAAATGAATTGTTTCCATATGTTAGGAGATAGCCTGACAGTTATGAGTTAAGGCACAAAAATGCAATGGGGCTCCCATTAAATGGGAAGAAACAACTGCAGTAAGTGGAGAATTGGGACGGGAAGGTGCTCTGAAGGCAAAGGAGAAGGAGCAACGGGTGGTTTCACCAGCAGGAGATCAACAAGTCTTGTGTTTTGATGTGAATTTTGACTCAAGCTGTTGGTTCATGTATCCCTATTGGAGCATCCATGAGGCTTTTCTGGATTCTCTAAGGTCTGAGGAAGGGTTGTGTCTACACTGGTGACATTTCTCCAAGGCATGTGCTCCTGAGCCTGCCACTCCTACCTGGCCACCTACTATCACAAAGCAGATGGGAACTTAATACCCTCAAGCCCTCTATCCCAGTGCCAAAATTGGTTGAAATTGGCTCATGGGCTTAAAAGTTATTTTCTTTGGGACTGAGAGGGGACAGACGGACTCGCCTGCATCTCATGTCTGTTGGAAGCCAAGTTAAAATCTCAGTATTAAGCTTATCATATAAATTATATATGCATGTATTTTACAGAGGAAGATTTATTGCCTTCAAAATCTAGGCATTTTATGCTTTTGAAGTAATGCATGCTTTGATCCAACAAATACTTACACTTTCAAGTCGCTCCCTGTACTGAGGGTTCAGTAGGGCTGCTTTTTTGGAGAAAGATAAATCCCAAAGAACTGAAGAACCAGAACTAGCCTATGATCTATGTGTTTTCTTTGTGGCCTTCTCTGCCATTGGGACTTTACTATTTCAAAGGCTTAAGGCTAGAAAGGGTGTATTGCCCATTAGGACCTTTGAGTGGTCATTGACCTATTCAATGGTCTCAGCTGCTCTGACTCAGTGACTTCCACCCTTTTTGAATTGGTGGATGTGCAACTTTTCCCAGTTGTTTTGGATCTACTGAGTGTGCTTTTCTTCATTTCTTTTCTCAGGCCTGTCTGTTAGTCTGTAGGCAGAAATTTGCACGTCCACAGTGCCCATAACATTAAATTTATCTGTATCTGTGGTCTTTCTGGAGGTGCCTGGAAATCAACAGCTTTCTTCTCTCTCTTTGTCGAGCAATTCCAGTGTAACAATTATCATGAATCATCCATTTTGTATATATCTCAATGACTGGCTGGGCATATTTTCACAGGAATACACACATCCCATAGCACTGCTTGGTAGCTTGAAGCAAAATGTGGTCATAATGTTGTGCAGAAATGACATGATTGCATTTTTGTCTGTGCTTTGTTGCTCTTCTTGATTTGGTCTGTCGCCACCATTGTGGGATGCAGTGGACTAATTGCCCATCAGATGACAGGCAAACGTGCAAGTCCTTGAAAGTGGAAAGTGGAATCCTGGCTTGTATGGATGAGAATGGAAGAAGCAGTGAGTTATTCTCCTTTGTAAGATACATTATAAACCTTCTTTGGGGGTTGGGGCTGTTAATTTTGTTCCACATTTGAGCAACACATTGGGCTCCTCCTCCAGGGCAGAAAAGCCAAACTCTGCTGCACTGCAAGTATTGCTGCAGTTGTAATTAGTGGTAATAACAACTATTGTGGTAGCAATCTTAGGAAATCTTAATAGTGGGACTGGTTTAATTACAATGGTCCTCATGCCTGTGGTGGCTTTTTCCTTCCCTTTTCTGAAGCTCCTGCAACTTGCTTTTGTTTTATTGCCAGCCTTATCAAACTGGATATTGCCCAGACTGGTACATGTGGGGGTTGGTCTCTTCTCCCAGGCACTCAGCAATAGGACAAGGGGGCATGGTGGCCTCAAGCTCTGCCAGGGGAAATTGAAGTTGGAGATCAGAGAAAAATTCTTTCCAGAGAGACTAATTAGGCCTTGGAATGGGCTGCCCAGAGAGGGGGTGGATTCCCCATCCCTGGAGGTTTTTAAGGTGAGCTTGGCCGTGGCACTGAGTGCCATGATCTGGTAAATGGACTGGAGTTGGACCAAGGGTTGGACTTGATGATCTTGGAGGTCTTTTCCAACCCAATCCATTCTATGATTCTATGATTCTATGATTTGAAGGGTATTTCCATGGCAAATAAACAAACCCCCCAGTGGTTAATTTGTATTATTCCTCTCCTCTCTCTCTAGCCAAAACACAGATTTACTCCTCCTGCCACAGTCCCACAACTTCCTGTTTAGTAGGAAACTTGATTAACTTGTTGGCTCCCTCGGTCTTGAAGGTCTTGGTTTTATTAGGGAGAAAATTGTTTGTTCTGCTTGCTCGAGATTTCGCTGGGAAGAATTGTTCACAGTCAGGTGTTTTAGGCACAGCTTTTAGCTCGAGTTAACTACGAGCAAACTCCCACAGGGGCAATTCCTGGAGAAGACATGATGCTTCAGCATTGCCTGAGGTGCCACCAAGCTGAGGTAACCTCAGTCTGCAACTGGAGGGACAGCAGAGGGGCCACAAGGCTTGCTGTAGCTTTTTAAACAAGGTATGAGCATGTTGGAATATGTGAACACCGGTTTTGGTTTGTGAAGTTTTTTGGTCTGATTTAAATAAACAGAATAATTCTTGCAGGTGCAGATGAATTAATCTTCTAGTTGTGTCTTGGCCTCTGTTGACCCTGTGAAACTCCAGCCATGAGCTCAGAGGGCCCAGTTTGTTTTCACTCCTGTTTTTATTCCTGCTTGGTGTGTAGTGATGTGCTCTGGCAAGGGGCTGGGGGTACTGACAGTGTTTGGCACAGAGGAGGAAATCAAGAGCTTCACACTTCTTGAGAGCAGATCTGGTTCCCCAAACTTCAAACCAGACACCTGCATTTGATGGAGAATTTATTTCTAAATTTCACAGGTCTTGGGAACATTTTGTCTTATTGTCACCATATAAGAAAAAGTTGGTTTTTGAAGGGAAGTTCTGGCCAGGTGGGCGTTGATGTCTTCTTCCAGGCACTCAGCAATAGGACAAGGGGGCACGATGGGCTCAAGCTCTGCCAGGGGAAATGCTCAGGCATTGGAATGGGCTGCTCCAGTCCCTTTACCAGATCATGGCACTCAGTGCCACAACCAATCTGCATTTAAAAACCTCCAGGGATGGGGAATCCACCCCCTCTCTGGGCAGCCCATTCCAATGCCTAATTAGTCTCTCTGGAAAGAATTTTTCTCTGATCTCCAACTTCAATTTCCCCTGGCAGAGCTTGAGCCCATCGTGTCCCCTTGTCCTATTGCTGAGTGCCTGGGAGAAGAGACCAACCCCCACCTGGCCAGAACTTCCCTTCAGGGAGTTCCAGACAGTGCTGAGGTCACCTCTGAGCCTCCTCTTCTCCAGGCTAAACACCCCCAGCTCCCTCAGCCTCTCCCCACAGCACTTGTGCTCCAGTCCCTTCTCCAGCCTCGTTGCTCTTCTCTGGCCCCGCTCCAGCACCTCAATATCCTTTCTGAACTGAGGGGCCCAGAACTGAACACAACACTCAAGGTGTGGCCTCCCCAAGGCAGAGTCCAGGGGAAGGGTCTCTGCCCTGGGCCTGCTGGCCACGCTAGTTTTGATCCAGGCCAGAATCCCATTGGCCTTCTTGGCCACCTGGGCATACTGGTGGCTCCTGTTGACCTTCCTGTCAGTGAATACCCCCAGATCCCTTTCTACCTGGCTGCTCTCCAGCCACTCTGTCCCCAGCCACTAAATGTTGCAGCAAAGGAGGAATACCCTGACTGGGTGTGCTGCAGCTGTCAAGGTTCTCTGGATGAAAACTAAGTTATAACAGGCATTAATGAGAAACTATCTTTCCTTAATCATCACCACAGCAGTCTGAAAAGGTGGAGAGAGGAACATCACAGGCTCTTCAGGGTCTAAACCCAAATTAGCACGAACATCATCAGTGCTTCTCCAGAAGTGTGTGCTCACCAGCACTCCACAGTCAGGCTACGGTGGCATGTAAACATGTAACATGATGCAATTTGTCTGCTGGTTGCAGGCTGAGTTTGGCATTTTTGCTTAATTCACCATAGCCATGTGAGGGGAGCACACGCTTCACACAAATCCCACTGTTGTTACTGCTCTGCACGGCTGCAGAGGCAACACTTCTAATTAGAGACTATCTCCACATTTGGCTTGGCAGCCAAAATAAACTTGTAGGAAGGAGTTGCATGCTACATGGCTTTTATCTGCACTGTGGTGGTGGGCTCTTTCCAGCAGTACAACTGCAAACACACATGGAGACCAAGGACATAAACATTTTGGGGGTGGGGTTCAGTTACTGTCTGTCAGCATCGTATTGGGAAGCCCCACCCAGCGAGGCTTCTTTTACAAGTGACTCCAGTAATACTGAGAGGGAAAAGGTTTCAGCTGGAGGAAAGAGGGAGGCCTGGGGTGTATAACAGCATGGGGAAAAGGAGCATGTTTGTGAGAATCACAGACTATTCTGAGTTGGAAGGGACCCCCCAAGAATCATCGAGTCCAACTCTTAAGTCAATGGCCCATACAGGGGATTGAACCCATGACCTTGGCATTGTTACTGCCAAGTTTTAACCAGCTGAGCTAATCTCAGGGTTAAGATGTGGCGGAATGACATGCAGGAGTTTCATGTATAGATCTTGGGGGTTTGTGTCCCAAAGCAATAGGCCGGCTTGTCTCAGGACATCTCGTCTCACCTTGACCAAAATGACACCCAACAGAGGCAGGGAGGATGCCCACATTGTTGGCCATGTCACATGCTGCCCATCTTCAGCCAAAGGTGGTTTCTGGACTGTGACTTGCAGGGGACAGCTGCATTTGGGAGGGTTTTTCAGGAACTTTGAATGTGGCACTGAAATCAATTACCAGAATCATCCTCTATATCTGCCTTGACGTTGACAAGACATCAAGGGAAACAAAAGTTTCCACCAGGTGGAAAAATATTGCATAGTAACAGAGGAAAATGCAGCTTTGAATATTAAAACCCAAGATCAACATGGATCCTGGGCCTCCCAATTCTGTGTTGGAAGAAACAAAATCCCAGAGCAGCCCAGCATGGACTGACATGTGCTCCTTGTGCTGTTCTCTGCAGGGCTTCGTTATTTCTCCGCCACCAGAACCGATTGCAGTGACACCTCTGGAGCTGGGCAGACCTCACCCCGTGCCGAATTCCTTTCCGCTGAGCTGTGCCAACAGCCCACCCCGCGCTCCAGATGTTGCTGCTCTCTGAGAAACAAGAGCTTCCCAAACCGGGCTCACCCTTCCTCCTGGGGTGAACCCAAAGATAGTCAGAGATGGAAAATTGCTGCTCAGTACCATGAACAATGTACTTGGTCAAAGAGCAGTGCCAGCACTTTGTCTTTATAGAAGAGAAAGGCGAGACACACAGTGCAAAATTCCAAGCTGGCAGCAGCCAGAGATTTTAACATACATTGAAACCTCTCCATGAAAAAGAACACTTAAAGCAAGAGAAAAAGCCTGGAGGTATATTTAGACAAACTGAAAAAGAGGAAGAACTGGGGGAAAAAATAAAAAAGGTTGTGTGGCTTTAATAGGTTACATTTTTCCTGGTTTGTATTTCACTTGTTTTTTTTTATTGGCTTATCATGAGCACATGCACCACAAAAACACACCCATGCACAGGACTGCAAAACAAAATCTCATGTTTTGCACACACAGGACCCAGTTTTGCCATTGCCCAGAGCTGTTGGAGCTCTGATCCTGTAGAATTTTGGTCATCACTGAGGGTTTGGGTAGAGGTGGGTGTTGGATAAACCTTGGATGTTTATGTGTTCAACTCTGTGTGCTCACATCACTGCTTTTGCTGAGCTGTCTTGTTCCCTGCTTTGTTTTTCTGCCTCCTCCTCCCAGCCTTCACAAATCAGGAGACTTTCTTCCTTACTACAGCCTGAAGAGTCAGGAAACACAACATCCTCCTTTTGCTGGGGCAGGGTGACTCAGGCCTGGTGTAGTAACTTACCAAAAATGGGGGAGTGCCTAAGCCAAGATGTGCACCTGGGATCTCACATCCCACTCCTGCACAACCATCCTCCTGACACTCCAAGCCCTCTCCACACTGGGCCCCACTCTGATCAGTCCCACTTCTGGCCCCAGCAGAGCTCGAGGCACTAAAATGCTGCTCTTGGCCAGGCTGGCAAGTGGTCTTGGAACACTTTGTTGTAGGGAAGTCATCTGACGTGGAAACAAGTGGGCTCCTCATCGCTGGGACGGTGACCAAGACCGGAAGGGAGCACAGGGAACGTCGGTCCAGATCCAGGCATTGTGTCCTTGGGTGAGATACCCCACAGACATGGAGTGACAACATTTCTCCATGAAGAGTCTCATTGGCTACCAGGACTCGATTTTTGGTGAGCTGTTACTCGGTGGAAGGCGCTGGAATCTGGCCCAGAATAACCTTCCTTCAATTCCTTCCTCCCTGAAGCTGCAGGAGCCTTTCTGCACTCCCATTCTGCATGGCCAAGCCCAGGTCCCAGCAGACTAGTCCTGTGCACATCCCGAGCTCAGCACCAGCCCATAAATCTTGCTGCTGGATCCAGGCAGTGAAATATGAACAAAGAAAACCACCATGCAGAGGGGGTGGGTAGGGTGGGGAGTCGCTCTGGCACCCTCCTTGCTCGGAAAGAAGTGAGAAAACATGGCTTTGTGTTGCTGTTGTTGTAGTTGTTGTTTTATGGTTTCTACAGATGCTTCCAATAAAAGAATTGTGAAACTATTCCCATCGGTGGCCCGTCCTCTGCCCGCAATGGTGACGGAGGAGATGTTGGATTTCCGTCAGCAGAACAATTTGAGTGTGGACTCCACTGCTACAAATTTTAAAAAGCTCCACATTTGCTGCCTGCCAAAGAAACAGGTGATTTTCTATTGATTTTTGGACACTGGCAAGTGATGGTGATAATCAACTGCAACTCAAATGCGTGTGTCTTAATACTTCTGTTAACATGATTTTCCCTCCTGGTCTACAGTTTGCTGATTATGTCTAAAAATTAGAGTTAATAATTAGTGTTCTGGGGCTTTAACCATGATCTCTACCTGCATTAATATTTGAAGTTTCCTGGGGTGCTCCAGGGAGATGAGACCATGGCAGATCAGTCACCGGGGAAGGTGCTGAGCACAAATGTTGAGGTGCTTCACTGCTGACCAACCCTTTTCCAGGAATGAAGCCACAGAGCTGTGGTTTAAAGACAGATGTTCATCCAGGATGAAGAGACTACATTTTATTTAAAAAGTAACTTTTTAAGTGAAGTGGGCAAGCAGTTAACAAATGCTGGATGGTGCATTTAATCCATAAAATGCCATTCCTCGACAGGGCTCTTAGGAAGCCAGCCCTGAACTTGCTGGTTGGAAATGGAGTTTGGGCTTGTAAAACCAACATTTGGGCATGCAAGAGCTTTTCTGAGAAACATGACATTTCACCCCCCCCAGGATTTTCCATTCTAAATGCACTCTTTTATAAGTGAAATGATATTTTACTTCTCTGTTCCCCCTGTCCATGCTTGGGTCTGAGGCTCCCAGCCCTCACCTAGACACATGAAAGGCTTCTTTAATGAGGCTGCAGAGTGTTCCTGGTATGGCAAGGCTTGGGTGGTGTGGAGCTCTGGGAGAGCTTGAGCAGCAAGGGCTGTGCCTGCAAAGAATCACAGAATCATAGAATGGATTGGGTTGGAAAAGACCTCCAAGATCATCGAGTCCAACCCTTGGTCCAACTCCAGTCCCTTTACCAGATCATGGCACTCAGTGCCATGGCCAATCTCACCTTAAAAACCTCCAGGGATGGGGAATCCACCCCCTCTCTGGGCAGCCCATTCCAAGGCCTGAGCACTCTCTCTGCAAAGAATTTGTTTCTGCTCTCCAACTTCAATTTCCCCTGGCAGAGCTTGAGCCCATCGTGCCCCCTTGTCCTATTGCTGAGTACCTGGGAGAAGAGACCAACCCCCACCTGGCCAGAACTTCCCTTCAGGGAGTTCCAGACAGTGCTGAGGTCACCTCTGAGCCTCCTCTTCTCCAGGCTAAACACCCCCAGCTCCCTCAGCCTCTCCCCACAGCACTTGTGCTCCAGTCCCTTCTCCAGCCTCGTTGCTCTTCTCTGGCCCGGCTCCAGCCCCTCAATCTCTTTCCTGAACTGAGGGGCCCAGAACTGAACACAACACTCAAGGTGTGGCCTCCCCAAGGCGGAGTCCAGGGGAAGGGTCACTGCCCTGGGCCTGCTGGGCACGCTAGTTTTGATCCAGGCCAGGATCCCACTGGCCTTCTTTGCCCTGATGTGGCCTCCTCCATCAAGTTCAATAAAAGTATTGTAAGGGTCTGGCATGTCCATTATGATCCCCAACCCAACCCCTGAGCACTGCACTCATTGAACTCTTGCAGCAAAATGAATGGGGGTGCAGGCCTGGGGCTGTCACAGCTGATTCTGCCACTGGATTTAAAATAATAAAATCATAATAGTTTAGGTTGGAAAACCCCTCTCAAATCTCTGAGTGCAATCATCAACTGCCATGTTCATCACTAAACCACGTCCCACAGGACACATCCACAAGTTTTTTGAACACTTCTATGAACAGTGTTTTTTGAGCACTTCCACCACTGCCCAGGGCAACCTGTTCCAATGTCTGACCACCCTTTCAGGGAAGAAGTTTTTCCTACTATCTGACTGAAACCTCCACTGGTTCAACTTTACCTTTTCCTCTGGTCCTGTCCCTTGTTACCTGGGAGAAGAGACTGACCCTCTCCTGACACCCACTCCTGGCAGGGATTGCAGAGCCAGAAGGTCCCCCCTGAGCCTCCTTTTCTCCAGGCTGAGCCCCCCCCAGCTCCCTCAGCCCCTCCTTGTGCTCCAGCTCCTTCCCCAGCTCTGTTCCCTTCTCCGAACAAATTCTATCCCCTCAATGCCCCCATGAGGGGCCCAAAGCTGCCCCCAGGATTCGAGGTGAGGCCTCACCACTGCTGAGCAAGGGGCAGGTTCTGCATCTCCCTAATTTCCTCCTATTCTTTCTCTTGCCTACTAAACTCACCCCAACACTGGCAGTGGATCCGTGAGCACCGTTGGTGGATCCATGAGCACCCTCCCAGTGCCCAACACGGAGTCCAGTGGGACAGCTGCTCTCCCAACCACCCACCAAATGACTGCATTCCCCAGCAAAGACAAAGGCTTATTTATGCTCACTCCTCTTAAAGTACATACATTTTAGTCCAGGAGGATTTGCTGGCAATAAAGTTTTCTTCAGAGATTCCTAAATCACGAGGTACTTACGCTCTCCAGACCGTGATGCCCACGGACAATATTTGCACTGTAGCCTGACACATCTTTCTGCTTTACAATAACAAAAAAACATGAAACCAGGACCTGCTTGGCTGTGAGTACTTTAAATCACCTGCCTTTTTTTTTTTTTCCCAGAGGGGCAGGTGCAGCTCAGATTATCTGCAAACTATATTTTATTACTTAACAACAAGGGCTTTAACTCAGTCAGAGATGTCTTTATTCATTCTTACACTCCTGAGTATTTTTGTGTAAACATTTTTCATCTGTGGCAAGCCAGTTTGTTTGTTGTGTTTTGTCATGTCAGAGCAGACTGTGATTAGACACTGAGATGAGACTACTAAATATTTTCAGATGTTTTCTATTTCCTCGGCAAAGAGCTGGATTTGAACCAAAGCTCTGAGGTGAAAGGGTGATGTGTAATATATTGAGACGTCTGAAATAAAATAATGTAATGTTTTTAATATTTAAGAAGAAAAAGGCAGCAGTAAAACATTGTGGAAGGAGGGGAACATGAATACCTATATATTTTAATTCTGAATGCATGCAGATGTTGAATTTTAATCAGAGCATGTCAGAATCGAACTGTAACAAAGGCAAAAATGTGAGATCTGTTTTCTTGAATTGCTTCCATATTTTGGGCTCCAGATTTTTATTACATATAGCACTGCATCATCATATATTTATGTAAAGTGCCAGCATCCATTGACTTGGTGTATGCCTGATGGTGAGCATATAAAACACTTTACAGTGAGAAGTATATTCTTTCTTTCAGTATGTACAGTATATATCACATTATACAGGCCTGTGCCTTCTCACACAGTGGCAGAGCTCGTTTTCACTGCTTGGTACATCTGGTGTTTCTTTTGGAGCCTTCTACCTCTTTTCTCCGTTCCAGAGGATTTTCCTGGTGAAAAACTTGGCCTGAGCTCATGAGAAGGGTCTGGGGCAGAGGGAAGGCTGTGCATTTAAAGGGAGTGATAAATGTTGGGCTTGGGTGACTGGCACAGATGGAAGATGTACAAGCCAGCAGTCATTTTGTCCCTTCTGGTACTGTGTTTGCAGCTGAGCATCATCAGGACATTCTGCTGCCACCCAGGAGCCACAGAGCAGCAAATTTGGGAGTGGAGGTGGCCTGGAAGTTCCCTGCTCTGCCCCAGCCTTTGCTGCCCGTGGGCAAACACCAGGGCTGGCTGGGCATGTGGGTGGGTACCTGATGCCTCCACTCTGGGGCTGGGCATTCCTGCTTCCAGACACCAGTGTCTCCATGTCTCTGAATTTGTCCTAAGCATGAATCCATGCTCTAAAATGTGGTTTTTTCCAGCACACCTGCCCTACTTGCCACCCTTTTGGGGAGGTTGCTTTTTACAGAAGGTAAGCTTGACTGTAGAAAACTGAAAATTAAAAAGATTAGAGACAACAAGGAACAGCTTTAGGCTGTGTTATGAAGGGGATTGGATGTGCCACAGGTATGCTCCCTTCTGGCAGCAGGAAAGCCAGTGGCAATTTTGGAAATAATTGCACTGGTACCAGAGAAAGTCAGGAGTTCCTCAGTGGGGCTGCTGGGACAGCAGCAGAGGGAGCAGCTCCAGCACGGGGCCAAAAATAAGTGCAGCAAAGCCATCGTGGGAACCCCTGCTCTCAAGAGACCCTTCAGCACCTTGCACCCATCCACTGGTGCCTGTGTGGGCCAGGAGAGCTTGGCCCAGGCTGACGCTGTTGTCCAAAATTTCTCTTCTGTTCAGGATGCCCCACAGCTCTTTGAGGGGGGGGATCTGAATGGGGACTGCTTCCTTTTTTGGTTTTCTTTCTGAATTGCTTTTCTTCAATGAATAGGTTTTTTTTTAAGCCCTTCTCAAGCCTTCGTCTCCCGGAGTGAGACACGTGACGGCTCTTTGCCGATGTTTTTCCTAAAACAGTGATGTTTGTGGAGTGTGTCTCGAAAGCTGCAACCCTGGCTGGTCTTGGCTGCCAACTGCTCTGTCCTGGGAGCCTCCAGCCCTGGGGCTGAGGGCCAGAGGCACAGCCCAAACTGGGAGAGGTGAAGGGTGACTCTGTGCCACGTTGGTGCTCTGGGTTTTGGCAGGAGGGGGGTCTGTAACTTTGTGGTAGTGCAGAGATGCGCCTGAGGCTAAAAGTTAATCAGGATAAAGTGATTTAATTCCACTTGGCTTGTTTAACTGACCCGCTGCAAACAGTCTCCCAGGGTCACACGCCTTTTCTTCTCCTATCTGTGGATATTCCCATCAGGTTGGAAACTCCCCCGGTTCAGCTGTGCTTGGTCATCCCCCAAATCCTCTGACCATCTGCTGGAGGCAGCACAGTTAATGGGAGATGTCTTCAAAAAGCTATTTCAGGTTTTTCCCTGACAGGAGAGATGTACAGTGTGCATGGAGGGACGTCCCTGCAGAGGTTTTGCATCTCACAGTGTTCCCACAGAGGAGTCATTTGCACCAAAGAGCTCACCCTCACTGATGTCGCTATGGGCAAACAGGAGCTATCATTTGCAGGTTGGATGTTTTTCCTTCTCTGTCTCACTCCATCTCTTAATGGGTCCTTTTAGTTCATGGTGTTTCCTGCCCCCTCTTACAACATCATGAGCTGGATTCATGAGTTCTTTATTCTCCTTAATGGATTCTGCTAGGATGACAGATGGCTGTGGGATTTCTGACCTTTTATTAGGAACTGGTGATATTATTAGGGATTCAGAACAAACAGAAGGACTATTCCAAAGTCCAGATTAATAAAAGCCTCTATGGGTTTGACTCCTTAACACCTCATGAGGTGTTGGGACCTTATGGACTTGAAATGGGCACCTTGTGCCTTTGGCTTCCTTGCAAGGGAGACTCTGCTGTCTCCTGGGTGTTTGTGCTGTTCCCTGTGCAGGGCAGGCAGAGACAGTGTGACAGCCCTGAAAAGATGGCCCTGACAGATTGAGATCTGGGTTTGTGCAAGACATAGGCAGGGTCTCCTAGTTGACTTTGGGAGCTGCTGATCTAAAGCCCAGGTCTTTTCACCCACCCTGAGATTCATCTTCAGCCTTGATTTTCCCCCAAACCTGTCTCCAAACCCAGAGCTTCTTTGCCTTGCCTTGCCTTGCCTTGCCAACCTTTCCCTTTCCTTTTCCCCTTCCCCTTCCCCTTTCACTTCCCCCCCTTTCCCTTCCTCTTCTTTTCCCCTTCTCCTTCCCGCTTTCCCTTCTGTAATTTCCTGAGCTCTTTGCCTGTAATTCTGACCATGACTCACTGGTACCTCCATGTCCTGCGGAACACCAGGATACTCCTCATGAGGGGGATCCCAAGCATGAAGCTGACTATGAACAGCAGATGAAGTGTGTTGACCCAGCTCTGCCTCTGCTCCAGGGACTGGTGTACACCTGACACCACCAGAACTAGGAATAAAACAGCTGAGCAGTGATGGAAACCAGGACCAGAATCTGGCTCCTGTTTCTGACACCCCAAAAAGGCACTCAGGACTGGATTGCAGAGCTGGGGGCTTGGTGCTCCAATTCCTGCCAGGGGAATGATCTGGGATCACCTGACACAAGTAGGTGTCCTCTCATCAGACTGTGTGTCATCTGATGCCAGGACTTCCTTCCAAGAAGTCGAGGCAGGCCCCAGGCCCCAAGTGATGCCCGGCTGGACTTGGGTGGTCCTGCCTCCTTCAGGAGCATCCAAGTGCCCCCCCAAAAAAGTGATCCTGTTCCTCACATGTCTATGTTTTTGCTGAACTCCTGAAGCTGCTGGGATTGCATTTTAAGGCCTCAGCAGGGCAGTCATTCCCACACCAGAGGTGCAGAGGTATCACTGATGCTGAGGCACTGCCAGATGCTGAGCAGGACATTCTCCCCAGGGATGAGCTCCCAGTAAGGATGCTGGTGGACCTCAGCTGTTCAGAAAAGCTTGTTAGAGGCTCAGAATAGGTTATTTTCTATTTTATCCACAATATTCTAGGACTTTTGGAGCTGCAAACAGTTTGGCTCTGACCCCATGTTCTTAGCTCATACAAAACTCTCCTTGACGCCAACAATTTTCCAGCCCGTCATTCCTGGTGACAGCAGCAGTTTCGTCTGGGCAAGAACTTTGCCATGAGGGCACATACATTTTCCAGGGTTTTCTCAGGTAAAGGTTTTATTTTCCTAATTCTTTTCCCCAGTAGGTGCTGAGCTGTCAGAATCACAGCCATGTAGATTTCCAGCTTAGTTAAAACAATATCCTAAAGGTTGCAAAGCCTGTGCTGCTTGCCAAGAGTGAAAGTTGAATGTTCCACTCTCGTCACTTGACTATATTTAGTTCGGGATCCTAATGAAGTCTTTCTTTGTGTAATTTCATGTCTACAGGGCAACTGTGAGAGAGGACTTCCTAATTCTGTCAGGATGCTGGCAGCCCTTCTGCTGGGACAGCGTGTCCTCTGGGCCTCTGTTGTGTTGCTGTTGTACAGAGCTGGATTGTGCCCCATGTGCTATTGGGGAGATCCTGTAGCATTATTCTTTATTCTCCCTTTTCCTCTCTTTCTCCACTTTTTTTCCTTCCTCCTTTATGAAAGAAACCTCTGTGTATTGCTCCAGGTTAATCCCTTCCTCTTTTCCTGAAGATATTTCATGATTATGCTGCCTGGTGATGGTGGGTTTTAATGCCACTGTTCAGCCAGAGAGTATTTTAAAGGGTCATCTGGGATGAAATTCCCCTTCCTTTTCTCCAAATGAGAAAACATGGGATGGTGAAACACAACATGATGCAAGAAATCTTCCCTCTTATAGAATCATGGAATTGTTTAGGTTGGAAAAGACCTCAGAGATCACAGAGTCCAACCTTTGAGCCATTCCCACCTGGTCAACTAAACCAGAGCACTGAGTGCTATGATGAGTCATTTATTGAACATCTCCAGAGATGGGGACTCCACCACATCCCTGGGCAGCCCATTCCAATGTTTGACAACCCTTTCCATGAAGAAATTCTTCCTGATGTTCAACCTGCCCCTGCCCTGGCCCAGCCTGAGGCCATTCCCTCTCCTCCTGTCCCTGTGCCCTGGAGCAGAGCCCAATGCCCCCCCAGCTTCCCCCTCCTGGCAGGGATTGCAGAGCCAGAAGGTGTCCCCTGAGCCTCCTTTGCTCCAGCTAAGCCCCCCCAGCTCCCTCAGCTGCTCCTGCTGCTCCAGCCCCTTTCCCAACTCCGTTTCCTTATCCAGACACACTCCAGCTCCTTGATGTCTTTCTTGTTATGAGAGAACCAGAACTGGACACAGGACTCAAAGAGTGACCTCAAAAACATTGGGCCTGTATTGCCATCCTATAGAATATAGAATTTGAAGGCCATCTTGAGCAGCTAAAGGGCAGGGGTCCTGTCTCATTGGAGAGTGCTCTTAAAATCACAGATCCTCTCCTAAAAACCTCATACTGACAGGGAAAGTAAATCACTTTAAATTAAATGTCATATTCCTTTGTGCTCTGAACTTTCAGTGGTGCTTTTTGCAGTTTGAAGCTTTGTCCCTTATGGTTGCAGTGGGTTTAACATATCTGTGGGCTCTACCTGGGTCCTGAGTTATGAATGGCTGCAGTTAAAGGGCTGGTTTTGGCAGCCAGTCAAGCTTCATCCCAAGCTCCACCAAGTCTTGGGTCATCTCACTGCCCCATCACACAGCACACTGGTGCTTTTCCCTGCCCTCCTCTGTACACAGCTGAGGATCTGCCTTATTCCTCACATCATTGTTACATCACCACAATACACCAGAAAGGATTTAAAGCAACATTAAAACAAATAATCTCTCTGGGATTCTGCTGGAGTTTCTCAGCACGAGGGTAAAGCTATGCTGGAAGGAGATCTGCCATGTGGGAATGTCCCAGAGAAACACCAACTCCCCAGGGTAAAACCCCTGGAAATCCATGGAGAAAAAGGCCACACAAGAGTTATTTTTGCACTTGTGTTCCAGCAGAAGCACAGGGCTGGGCTGCCTGCTGTTCATCAGCCTTCTGGATATTCACCCCAGTCCCCAGCTGGCAGTAAATGTATTGTGGGATATCCCTCTAAGGTTCTGTAAGTTATGGCTTTCTTAGAGTGCTTTTATACCTGTGTGTGTTTTTCTTCCTGTTCCAGCATCTTACAAAGCTCTCTTTGGAGCCACTCAGCATTGCTAAATATAGTTTTTGCAAAATTCCAGGACACGTCTTCACTTGGCACATGAAAATTAGTTAACAGACTGTCGTGAGACCTTTCTTTGCTCTCCCACTGTTCTCACTCCCATGACACCTGACACAGAGCACACAGGTTTGTGAATGGCCTCGGGTTTGCTCCGTGACTCACCATTAATCAGGATGAGGAATAGCCTTCCCAGTTCATAAATTCAAGGTAAACTCCATTTCCCACATTTTCTGTCAAATGGACATCAGCAGGCTGTTTATATTAATTCATGCCCTCTTAAACCTCATGTTAGGGGGGCTCTGGTGTATTGACAAACACGTTTGCACCGTCAGTCCCAGACCTGTTCTCCCTCTGAGGTCTCTGAGTTGCATCGTAGCCCTCAAGCACAGATTGTTCAGTCACTGAGACCACAAACTAAATATTTGAGCTTCCAGAGCACATAAAGTAAACATGTCCTATCTACACCCCAGCTGCAAGAAGAAATGCTGAATTTGGGGATGAGCTGGATCCAGCAAAAATTCCTGAATATCCAGGGCAGGCCATGATCACTTACCAGGGGATTGCTGCTGTAGCTGCTGAGCAGTGGTATGAAATTAAATCATAGGGAACAATAGTGATGTAAGGGGCATTTCTGGATTTTTATGGGGGAGGCAGGGGAGCAGAGGGATTGTTTCTCAGCACAAATCATAAAGGTGGTTAGTTCTCCCTCAGTACTGCCAGCACCTTGGAAAAGACCATGGAAGTTGAGCTGATCTTCCCCAAAAATCCAGTTCCCTGATGGAAAAACTCAGGTCAAAACTGGACTGAAACATGTGTTGATAGAAGGAGTCAGTAGAAATTACTAACTGTGGCTGTTGTGCAGGGTAGGAGCTCTTGCTTAGGGTTGATTAAAACTCAGGATGGACAAACACAGAGGAATGAGGGGGTGAAAACCAAATCTTTTCCTGTGCAGCAGCTGAGCACAGCACTGGCTCTTGGGGGATCCCTCCTTACTGCTGCCTCTCCTCTGCTTTCTTGGCTTGCCAGTCACTGAGCTCTTTTTCCCACCCACCACTTTCCAGGTGGAGCTTTAGCTGGATTACTTTCAACATTTCTCTGAGTGCCTGGGGCTTTAACAAGTTACTCCCAGGGACTGTGTTCAGCCTTCATGGAAAATGCGTGGTGTCTTTCCACCAGCAGACTGGGAGGTCGGATGTCCTGGCTGTGCTCAGCATCCATTGCACTGCACACCTTGGGCCCTGCCAAGCTGCACATGTGCCTTTCCCCACTCTGGATAAATCACCTTTAGGCTTTCCTATAGAAGATGGTATTATTAGGGGTGAAGTGTTAGAAATGTAAGGAGGTAAATTCTGCAGTCTGTCATGCTTGGGGAGCTTGCACCATTGTGGGCAGCATTTCTAGATATATCTGGTCGTGGAGATCACACATGCCTGAGCAACTCTTCTCTTCTCTTCTCTTCTCTTCTCTTCTCTTCTCTTCTCTTCTCTTCTCTTCTCTTCTCTTCTCTTCTCTTCTCTTCTCTTCTCTTCTCTTCTCTTCTCTTCTCTTCTCTTCTCTTCTCTCCTCTCCTCTCCCCTCTCTCTCCTTCCCTCTCTCTCCTCTCTTCTTCTCTTCTCCTCTCTTCTCTCTTCTCTCTTCTCTTCTCTTCTCTTCTCTTCTCTTCTCTTCTCTTCTCTTCTCTTCTCTTCTCTTCTCTTCTCTTCTCTTCTCTTCTCTTCTCTTCTCTTCTCTTCTCTTTCTCTGGAGAAACCAGTGGGAGCCCTCGGGCAGCTCCCAAACTCCCTCCTGGCCTCCACAACACTGAGAGAAGGAGCAGTGAGTGCAACAATCCACACTATCTCCCCACAGAACATTCCAGCTGGGCTCCAGAGCAGCACATCCACATGCATGCAGTGGTGTTTAACCCCTCAGCACTGAAAGAAAGGAATTATATTGTTTATTAAGACTCCTCTCCTCATCATGCTCCATCCCTGCAGTGTCTGGATGCTCTCCCCTCATACAGAACCACTGCAGAGCACTAAGGGGAAAAGCATCAAGAAAAGCACATCTTTGCAGGAAGATTTCTGTGCTGTTTATTTCCCAGGAGGCTAAAAAAGTGGAGATAATTTGTATCTGGGAACTCTTAAATTCATATTTATACGCATTTCCCCTGGGGCAGGATTTATTGTTAAGTAACAATGGGGGAACAGCATGATTTCAGCGAAGACATTTGGGCTAGTGAATGTTGGAGTGAATTCTGTTTTAGTGTTACTATTCAAAGTCAGAGCTGCTTTTTAATTGCTTTAAAAGTACATCCTGAGCACAAATGTCTCAATCCAGGCACTGCTTCTCAGTGGCACCAGTGCCAGTATGTCTTGCTTTGCCATGACCAAGGGACTGAATGATGTAGGTCCCTGAAATTTCCATTCTAGTATTAAAAAATCTGACATAGAAGGAAAATACAGTATCTGAGGGCTTATAGCCTTTCATAATCCTGTGTAAGTGCTGGGTATTTGGAGAGATCTTTTCCTTTCTGCCTTTTCTGGGGGTTGCCTCCCAACCTGGTGTGGGATGATGCTGGTTGATGCCCATCTGCCAAAGTGTGCCAGGGAGCTCTGGGGATGGAGGCCTTCCTGTGGACCCCACCCTGTTGGCAAAGGGGCACAATGCCTGCTGTCGTTCCTATGGTGAGCTGACAAAGCTGTTGGCCCTCACCACCATTTTCTTAATGATGAAGGATCTCCCTTGCCACTTCAGCAGACTTGTTTTACATTCCCTCTTCCAGCAGCTGCTTCTGCAAAGGTGGCAGATGCCTCCTGTTCTCCCTATCCCTTCCTCTGTTCCTCAGGCTCTTTTCAGACAAGTGCTGAGGTCCAAATGGGCTCCCATCTCTGCTCCATAACAGCAGAATTTGTACCCTTAATTCTCAGAGTTGTCCAAACTCCCCTCTATAAGTGACATTTGTGCCACAGCCTGCAGCAAAGCCCTGCTATAGCTCCATGCATATCCCTGCTCTTGAGTAATCCAGTCTTTCTTTCCACTGGAAAAATATTTTCCAGGCAGTTTCAATGCTTATTTAAAGAGTTAAATCTTCATGTGCTGCTAGTACAGGATAAGGGAAAAGGAAACCCGACTTGGCAGGTACCAATTTATCCCAAGCCGTGTCCCTTTTTGTGCTACCCAAGGGGAGATCTACTCAAGACACGGTGTGGAGATCTATGCTGAGAAAATCACAGAATCATAGAATGCATTGGGTTGGAAAAGACCTCCGAGATCATCAAGTCCAACCCTTGGTCCAGCTCCAGTCCCTTTACCAGATCATGGCACTCAGTGCCACGGCCAATCTCACCTTAAAAACCTCCAGGGATGGGGAATCCACCCCCTCTCTGGGCAGCCCATTCCAATGCCTGAGCACTCTCTCTGCAAAGAAGTTTTTTCTGATCTCCAATTTCCTCTGGCAGAGCTTGAGCCCATTGTGCCCCCTTGTCCTATTGCTGAGTGCCTGGGAGAAGAGACCAACCCCCACCTGGCCAGAACTTCCCTTCAGGTAGTTCCAGACAGTGCTGAGGTCACCTCTGAGCCTCCTCTTCTCCAGGCTAAACAACCCCTTCTTCTCCAGGCTAAACAATGTCCTTCCTACATCCATGATGTGGAGCGTTAGAGTCTTTGGGATCATGGCATCACTCTGACACCCACGAGCCCTTTTGGATGAGCAGCTGGATACTTTTCTCCTGGGAAAACCCACAGGAAAACCAGTGAAGAAACCCAAAGTAGGACTTAGCAGTCACAGCTCTGCTCTTTGCACATTGTCCCTCAGTTGCTTCCCATTTGCAGCCCATCCAGCGACGGCCTCCCGGCCCCACTGTGGCTGCTCCGGCCACGCTCGGGTACACGAGGCAGCCTGAGCCGCTGTCCGAGAGCCAAAGGGAACATCTAATAGGGTATTGTTTGTGTGTGTTCCTGAGATGGAAGTGATTAACATAAAATACGTAAAAGGATCGTGTCAGGAATTCTCTGCAGATCGGCCCAGCCGCTCTGTTTCGCATTACAGAATTACAGTATGTTCTGGGACTGCCTGGTGTTGGACACAGATTTGGGGCTCTCTCTACACTGTTTACAAACATGGATGGGAACTGAGCAAAAAATGCAGCCAACTGCTCATGTATTTATGGACCTCTGTCCCACCACCACACACACATATAAGGATATTTACGTTGTCTTCATATCACAGCAGATACCAGAAGGTCCTTAAATAACCCCACAGGGGCAAGTGGCTCATCCACGTTTCAGATTCAGGCAAACAACCTTCAAAATTCTTGGCAGCTCTTCTTGCTCTCCAATGATAGACTCTTCATCAAGGGCCTGGAAATGTTGTTGCTTTGAGCTTGAAATTAATTCAACACCTAAAATATGTGGAAAAAAGCTGCACTGAGCTGGTGGGAAATTCAAATAATCCCAGACACTGGAGCCAAGCTACTAAAACATAAGGTAACACTCAGGCTCAGATCTCCAAAGTGTGATCTGTTTGTCAGCACAGTTGCATTGACTCTTGCCTCGTGATCCTCTCACATGAAGCAGACAGGGACGTCTCCCTCCCTCTCCATGCTGTGGAATTGAATTTAGTGAACAACCACTAAAATAAAGGAAGAGAGGAAAAAAAAGGCAAAACAAAGCCAAAACCTCAGAAAGTGCTATTGTGAAAGTGTCAGAAGAACTGTCCTGGGGCAAATTTTAGCCTGGGTGTAGCTTTACTGTCATCATCGTGAAAAGGCCTGATTCACCCTTGAATTACAGCAATTCTGAGCTGAGGCTTTGGGGAAAATTGCGGTGATGTTAAAGTGATGTTGTGGGATGAGATATCAGCTTGGTGTATGACTCCATCAATGCCAGGGGGCTCCCACTGAGCTTCAGCTTTTCCACTGGAGGTTCCATGGAAGGGTAACCAAAGCACACAAAGCATGAGCCTTGTTGGGTGGCTTAAAAAAGTTATTGTTATCATCTAATTCTGTTTAAACCTCTCCTTTTGTCTTGTGCCCAGTATCATCCTACTATTTACCTGTAGTCTTCTCTTGTCTCTTGCCTGAACAAGGTCATTCCTCTTGTTCAGCCTTTCTACAGTGTCCCAACACAACAGGCCCAATGACTGTCACAGCACAGGCTGACAACAGTAACTTAGTGAAATCTGTAGTGATTTCCATGACAAGGATGGGAAGAAAAAAATCTGTTCATCTGCAACAAGCTTAGCAAAACACGAGGATGCTGGAAAGGATCCTGATTGCTCCTAAACTCACAGCAAATCTGTCCCCAACTTCCACAGTGATTTCATCCCTCCAAGTCAAAGGGCTCTGCATCTCATTTACTTTCCCTCTTATTATTTGTTTTATAATTGACTCTCTGAACTTCTGCCTGAACTGGAGCCAAAGCTAAGAGTGACCTAATTCCAGCAGCACTTCTAGGATGTGAAGGCCTGGACCTTCCCAGTGCAGTCTCTACATGGACTTTGGATGATGTTTAGACAGTTAAAGGGAGCCTCTGATCTGTCCAGACTGATATCCCCATTCTTGGGAGAGCTGTAGTGTAGAGCAAGTGTCTTCATTGCTGGTGTCCAAGAGACACATCATTGCCCACTGGTTCCCACAACAATGGATAAAATGCCTTCAGATGGGTAAATAACTACATATTTGGAAATCTTCTTATTTAGCAACAAATCAAACACTTCCTGGCCTTTTACTTTTGCCAAAGGTAAACTCTGGTGAATGGGATTGTGGCTGGAGAGTTCACTGCTGGCTTTCTGGTCTGGGAGGGAAGCAGGGAAGGAACCTGGATGATGAGCTGAAGAAAAGATTGAGCTTTTGCTTGGGTGGACTTCAGGCACACTTGGATTTTGAAACATTTAAGATAGGTGGTAAATGTTCTTAAATCCATCAATATGGATGGTTCCACCTTGAAAATCTGTAACAGTTTCTCTGTTTGAGGAGCTTCAGCAACAAAGGGAATAAGCAGATACAGACACACAGATTTTAGATGATCTAATCCCAATATTCGTTCATTTTGCAGAACTGTCTCACTGTTCCTGCAGGACTCACACAGAATAACATGGGCTGTAGAGCTGATGTGTGATAGCTGGAGGCTGTGTATCCATTTGAAAAGCCAGCTGGGCTGAAAAGGACAGGCTTGCTTGAAAAATTGTTCTAATGTGTAGGAAAAAAAGAAATCCACATGTGAAACCCTGCAGCACACAGTGCACTTTTAGCTGCCATGTTTCTTTATTCCAGTGGAGATGAGCAAGTTTTCTGCTGGTGGAAAGTAGATCTGCAGAGAATTAACAGGCACTACCTCAAGATACATCCCCTGTACATGAGAAGAGAGGGAAACACTGTGGTGTTAATGAAAGGGAAAGGTTGTTGAGTGGTGCAGGCAGATTGTGGGAGTCAGTCCTGACCATTTACAGCAGCTCCGGATGTGACCCAAAGCCGTTTTTTGGCTCCTTCCCGAAATTAAGCTCTTCCGATAAGTCGGAGGAAAGCTCAGGCCAGATTTTATCTCGTGCTCAGATGCTGTTCAGGACACAAAGAGTCTGATCCTCACCTGCTGGAAATGGGAGTAAGGCTACTGACTCACACAGCTCCCACTTCTGGGAACGTGGCCCAAATTACTCATTTTAGTCCTCGCCTGTTGGCAAAACACGGCGTTCACCCCCAAACTGAGAGGGAGCTGCTGCCATTCAGCGAGTTTCCAGCCCGGAACACTTTGGCCCCATCACACGCTGCTAATCTCTTCAATGATTTATGTGCTCTTTTAAGTTTTAATTCTCCCTCTGTCATGAACCTTCCTCACTAGCAAGTTGACAGCTTAAATTAGTGTTTAGACATGGCTTTCATAATGTCAGCTTTTGTTTTGTCTCAGTCATCTGTTGGAATTCCTTCCATTGTATCTGAAGTGACTCATGACAATAAATGACTTCTTTCTTCTTTTGTTCTTAATCGGGGAAGAATGGAACGAACCATGCAATATTAGTAAAAGAGCAGTCTTAATTAGTCCTCAGCTGTAGCTAAAGATGCTTGTCTTGTCTCTTTAGCATATTAATGCAGGAAGCCATGCGTTCACGTGGGCAATTGCCATGTTCCTGAAAAGCCTCGTTACAAGCCAAATTCTCCAGCGTAAAGGTATTCCCCGGCCCCGCTGCTGGCTGAGCTCTGCCAAATGAGGAGCCTGTGCCTCGGGGGCTTTGTGTGAGGCTGCTCAGCCCTGCGAGGGGAAAATCGGGCACACTTTACAGTGACTCATTTCAAGGATTGCCTTTCTTTTTTTTTTTTTTTTTTTTTTTTGTTTTGTGCCTCTTAAAGGTATAAACTCTCCGAGCTGAAAGCTGGAGCTTCGTCTCTCGGGAATCTCAGAGTTGCTGCCTGTGCTGTTTCTCTGCTCTCAAAAGGGTGGTGTGCGCTGATGATGGACCTCAAAACTTTGTTTTGCAAGGTTTGAGTGGCTCAAATAGCCGAGTGCTAATGAAAGGTTTGGGTGGGAATGTGTGGTTAATTTGCACAAAATGAATAGTGACATCTTCTAGGGACAAACCACGTTTTTGTGCAGAAATGCAAAAGGCTGAATCTTGCGTTGCCAGAACGAAGTTGCTGTACCCATGTAATTTTTAATACACTCCAAGAGCCAGAAAATGGCAACAGCTTTCCTCTTCTTCTTCTGTTTTCTGTTTGTCATTTGGGAGAAGAAAATTGATTCTGTAAGAAAGTGTGGGAAAATGGCATTGCCGGCTCCCTTCCCTGTTCTCTGAGCACTCTCCTAGTCCATGTAGGGCCATGCCCAAGATGCCAAGTTATGTGGTAATTGGAAAACACAGCTAAATAAAGGTTTAGGTTGAGAGCTGACTTCTCACTGGTTATGTTTTGAGGAAGGGTTACAATGTGGGTCTGGGGATGTATTTTTATGTGTCATTGATCTATAGGCAGTAAATCTCCTTTCCCTCAGACCTGGTTTGCCCAATGGTCTGGGAATGTGGCTTGTACCTCGTGTTACTGGTAAGGGGTTTGACTCCCATTTATCTCTCCTTCTCTCCACTTTTATGCCTAATTCTAACACAAACACCCCTTAGAACCTGCTGAGGTGCTTCCCATTTTAAGTTATTAAAGGTGATGCTTCCGCAGAGCAAAGCACAACTGCAGAGGCTCAGAGGGAGGTGTTTAACAGGACAGGGAGCCAACAGAGATCATCAGGGACCAATTTTCTCAAGATCCTCCCTCCTCCAGAATACAATTGTGTTTTCCAGGTTCTGATCCAAAGAAAGGAAAGAAAAATGAAGCATGGATGAACAAGACTGTGATGAGAACACTGGTAAAAGCTGGTCTTGAGATGCTGTTTGTGCATAACAACAGCCTCACTGGACCTAGAAACATTTGAATAACACCACGAATTCTTCTGTGCCAGTACATGGTGCTCTTTATTTTAATGGCCTGTTTAAATATACATACAGCTATTTTTCTCTTGCCCAGACCTTGTAACAAAACCAAATGTCTTAATGAACACAAGGAGAAAGCAAGCAGCTGGAGAAAGACATTAAAATGTACAAACCCAGCAAAGTCCTGGGGAAATCATTGCGACTTTATTCAAAGTAGTTTCAAAAGTGAGTTGCTCCTCTGGAAATGGGCTGAAATAAGTGCTGTGCTGCTTTCCCTCTGTGTTCCAAAGCAATCCATGTTCCATATCTGGGCTGTGGTCTTGTGTAGTCTCCAAATATATTAATACAATTTATGGTGAGCTCTGCTGGATTGTACTGTCACCAGGTTTGTAACAACCACAGTCTTCTCGCCAGCTCTGCCCCTCCAGCTCTTGCTGAGAAAGATTTGGCAGATCAGTATCAGAGAAGTGAAGGTTCTCTGGGAACCTAAATGGTATAATTTACTGGTTTAATTGGTAGAACTGAGGAAAACAGACCATATCTGGGTCACCATCCTTTCTGCAGATGCAGTAAAGTTTTAAGCAAGTGCCCAAACCTGCCCTGGAAATCTGGGTTTTTACAGGCACAGATATTCTGGAAGTATAATGTCATGTCTCAGAGCAGACTTTGGGTAACAACTTTATATTTAATATACAGAGATTGTCTTCTCTGTGTCCATCTAACATCTCACAGTGAATTTTAAAGGAAATTGTAAAATTGCAATGGCAAGGCCAGGGTGTGAGAGTGCAGGATGAGTTCTTTGCCTATAAATGAGCTGTCATGTCGGGTTCTTCCCCTATAAATGAGCTGTCATGTCTTTATTGACCCCAAAGAAGTATTTTCTGTTTTCACAACCTTGTAAATCTCTGATGTTACAGTGTGTGCTTGCTCTTCCTTAAAGCAGGAGTTGTCAAAGAACAGAGGTTCACTAATATTGCTTTTTCCTACAGCATCATCAAATGTGTTCTTAGCTTGTCATCAGCTGAGGTCAACTTTTCCTCCCATCTGTGTTTATGCTGGATTGAGACGAACAGGTCCTGACCATGATCAAAGCATCAGGGTGGATTGTGGCAGAGAGGTGGTTTACACTTCTGCTGGAAATGCTCTCCAAGGGGTTTATCAGTTTGGCACCGTGTCAGTGCGGCTGGGATTTGGCAGAAAACCTGGCAGATTTGGATGCCTTTGAAACAGAGGAAGATGGGGCTGGCCATGTGTAAAGACTTCCAACCCCTCCTGTAAAACCAGATAGTTTTGTGAGGGCCTCTTACCCAGCACTTCATTACAGCCTTCCCATTGGCCTCAAACTCAATGTTAACCTTGGCCCTGGTGCAGAGAATATTGACTTTCAGGGTCAATAAATCTTAATATGGATCAAACTGGAAGTCATGTTTGCTTACTTTATAACTCCTTTCCAGTGCAATTACTCTTTACACAATGCAAGGACATTCTGCACATTTTTCCTCTTCTTCGCCATTTTGAGGTGCATTACTCTTCCAACCAGAGCCTGGGCTTTCCAAAGCTTGGCTTTTCCCTCTGAAGTTTCCTGTCAGAGCCACTTGGACTTTTGTGTTATTTATCTCCTCCTACAAAAGGCAAGCAGAATTCTTTTTCTTTTATGATGCCTCTTTTTGCAGCGGTTCTCGCGCGGATCCGCGTCCAACGACTGCCTCCTTGTGTAGCCAGTGGTGTCACCACCTCCTGCCTCCAGGAACGGCACGGGGCTGTGTGGGATGGCGGAACCACAAGAGGTTTGCAGATTTCCAGGATTCTGAGCCGCGTTCCTGAACCACACAGCCTATTTTGCAGTGATTTTCTACGCTGGGCTCTGCAGTCCTGTGCTCCCTCTGCTTCGTTTGTATCAGCCAATACCTACAGACTTTTAATGAGCGTATAGTGAGTTGCCTGTATAAGTTAGTGCATGGCAGGGTGTGTTCTGCTCCCATAATGAGGCATATATAGTGCCTGGGGCTACGGAGGCGAGAAGCCAAAGGATGTTATTATTGCCCTTATAAATTGTTTTCAAAATAAATAAGATACAGAATGTTTCTCTTTGAAGGGGAAAAATGGAAGATTTGTGCTCTGCACACTGACTGGCAGTGGGGGTGGGAGCAGGAAAGAGGAGAAAGAAGGGTGGGTTGATCTGGAGCCTTTTGATTTGAGTCACTTCTGTTGAGCACATGTGAACTCAGCGTACACGTGTTGCTGGGGTTACAGCCAGGCCCAGATGTGTCCAGGATCACAGAATCCCAGCATGATCTGGGTTGGAAGGGACCTTAAAAAACACCTATTTCCAGCCCCCTGCCATGGGCAGGAACACTTCCCCCTGGACCGAGTTGCTCCATCATGGCCTGGGACACTTCCAGGATGGGGCAGCCACAGCTTCTCTGGGCAACCTGTGCCAGGGCCTGCCCACCCTCACAGCCAAGAATTTCTTCCTAATATCCCATCTAAACCAAAGCAATCTTTCAGTTTAAAGCTGTTCCCCCTTGTCTTATCAATACTGGGGGCTACCTGCTGCAGGGAGCAAAACTAACAGAGGGAGGATCCTGCACATCTTTTGTCCCATTATCCCCAGGAATCCATCCTGGACCATGCTCTTAATTGTGGAGATGTGCACAAGCTCCCAGGAGGTGAGACAGGGAAAGTGGTGCTCTTCATTCAGAAGGATCCACCTCTGCCCTCAATGTCCTGGCTGACTGGTTGAGCTGCATCCATTTAGGGGGTCCTGCATTGGGTTCTTGCCTTCTGCTCCCTCACTGCCATGGTGTGATGGTGACCAGGTTTGTCACTCGAATGGTGAAGACAGAGAAAGTCTGGCATCCTGTTTGCAAAATTCAGGATGAAATACCATCCCTTGAAAAGTAGAAAGGTCCTTATTCCAGGACTGTTGAGATCAGTGAGAGACATCCAGTCAACCTGGCAGGAGGTGACTGTAAGAAAAAGAAATTATATCATAGAAATACTTTGCCTCAGTTACAAAGTATTCGGGTTTGGCCTTTAGGTGGAGATGAACCCCAACTGAGGAATGCAGGTAATTCTAAGAAAAAAATAAAATAAATGGAAGGTTGTCCAGTGCATGGACTGCACTGTGACTTTCCAGGCTGAGGAACAGGCAGAGAGATCCATGGCTTGGCCTTTGCGGAGCAGCTGCTTTGGAGAGCAAGGTTTGTTCCATGTTTCAGCTGACAAATTCCGGGAATGGCTTCCAGGCAAAAGCTGGTGAAGGAAACAAATGCTGAGGGATGGTGTGATGCAACTGCAGAGCAAGGTGCTGAGAGCATCTTCCCTTCAGCGTGGCAATGGGACACAGCTGTGGAAAGCAAGAGCCCTGGAAGTGCAACAGCCCCGTGGCCATGCTCAGGCGGAAGGTGAACTCTGAGTTTGTGTGTGATTAACATTCCATAAAATGAACTGGAAAAGGGAAGGAAACAGCACGAGCCAACTCTGTTTTCTGTCGGCCCCTTCAGAAACAGAAGGAAAAAATTAAAATCATTAGCAATTGGAAAAATCCAGTTTATTCTATGCATTAGCACTGCTGGCATGCAAACACATCTTCAGAGAGCAGCTGCTGTCCTAGGGAGCTTTAATCCTTCCAAAAGGAGCATGAGAAGACTCAGTAGGTGCACTGCACTTTCCATTGTGAGCTCCCTGCTATTAATAAGCTGGAGCACGTTCCTGGGAAACTTCTCCCACAGTGTTAACTTTCTGCTCTCTTTTAGCTACCACTGAATGTACCAGAGCACCCTCAGAGTTTGGGGTATGATGGGGCAGTATCCAATTAAAGTTGGCAGCAGAAGACACCAAAAAAAAAATCCCCAAAGAAGCGATATTGGAAATTGGAAGCAAGATGAGAAGAAGGGAAATAAAAGCAAACCTAAACAACCTACTCTCAGCCTTTGACACCAGTGCTGACTCCTCCTCTCCTGTGATTTCTTGGCTGCTCTTATGGCTTTCACCTAAAAGGGGAGAGGAGGAATCAACTTCATCCCTAGGGCTAAATTTAGAGTGAGTGTCAGGTGGGAATGTGATGGAGCGACTCAGATCAGCCCAGGACCTGTTTGCACGGCCCACTTCATTGTGACAGCCCTGGTTGTACGACACAGACCTCAAAGGGACTGGGAAGCACTGGTGAATGTGGGCAGCTCTCCAGTCAGCTCCCAGCTGAGCAAAGAGTAGGGCTGTTGGAAACTGCCCTGGAGAACTTCCCATGGAAGATCAGAACTGGATGGAGAAGTGGGAGAGAGGAGGACTAATCAAGTTTGTTGCTCCCTCAGCTCAGTGCAGAGGTAACTGTGTGAAATTCAACATCCCATTTTCAATGTGTGGTTGAACTATACGACACAAGAGTTGTCCCTTGGAGCAGAAATGCACGTGTGGAACTGATCTTGGAAAGTATCTGTAGAATCATGGAATAGTTTAGGTTGGAAATGACATTTAAGATCACTGAGTGCAACCATTAACCTCACACTCCCACTAAACTATGTCTCCAAGTGCCACATCCACTGATCCAGCTCCTGTTGGCAAAGGCTGGTGACTGTTGATTCCAGCAGAGGTTGGCACACATCTCACAGCCTTTAAAGAGGCAGACAATTGTAGTCACATCACCATTTTAGGAAACTCCAGGGTGGGAATTGACCTGCTCAGCATCTGGTTGGTGCTTCAGAGGTTGGCTTGGGCTGGGAAGGCAGTTCATCCCTGTTCTTTCTACTCAAAAAACCGGGTGAGCCACTTCACTGATGAGCAGAGCCTTCAGTGATGACGTGTTGCATAAGCACATCATTCCACAGATGAAGTTGCAGCAGCCCTGACCAACTGACAAGTGTTTTCCTTGTCCAAGGAGTGTTTTGCATTTGTTGCTGGGATTTATTAGTAGTTTTTTTTTTTTTTTAAGCAGTTATGACTGTTGCCATAGAGCTCAGAAACATCCCAGCTCTTCACCTGGAGCCTGGACCCAGGAAGATGATTTAACCTGACCAGAAATGATCTGCATTTTGGAAGGTGATTTCTGCCCTTGGTGCAGAGACAGGACACACTGGCACTCAGCAAAAAGCTAAATTGATGCTACTGGGAGGTTGAGGACTTTAAAAGGTACGAAACTACTGAGGAAAAGGGGTTGGCAACAGGGGTATGATGATCAGAAACCAGGGCAGGAGGGAAGATGGGGGGACCCTGCATGGTTCAAGCTCCCTTTTATTTTTTTTTCTCTTCCCAGTCTGGTTTGTGGTTTTGCATTTGCAACTTGTAAAACTGTATGGAAGGAATGTGCAGCTGGGGGCTTTTGCCAAGTTGGTGTCAATTTGGGTTAAACCAGAGGTCCTGGAACAGCCACGTTGGGAGAGTGGGTGACTTGCATTAAGACCAGAGCTTTCATTATTCTCCCTTCAATTGTGGTCGCTCCTCAGGGACCCCATTCCAGGAGCAGGGCCCAAACCCTCTTACACCAGGCACACTGCAAACCAATAACCCGAAGGCAGGCCCTCCCCCTGAGGGCTGGCAACCCTCAAGATGCTCAGTGTCCTGCCATTGTCCTCCTCTGGCCTCCAGCAACGCTGTCCTCTCCTGTCAGCAGCAGCCCACGTGCTTCTCAGCTGGACCCCACCAGAGCTTGGGATTTGCTCCATCCAGGATGTTGACCACATGTTTTGTGAGGTGCCCAGCATGTCTTAGGAGTGGTACAATGAAGGCACTTTCTTTCCCTGGTCTCTGGGGATGCTGCTTCTGGATCATCTCTGCTCTGCTTACTGCAATCCCTGCGTGCAGTCAGCCTGACACAGAGTTCCTGCCAGCATCCAGCACCAGCCAGTGCTCCTCTGCCCTCTAGTTTGCCTCCTTGGATACCCTGTTTTGTCTACATGCCCAGATAAAGAGGCAGCCTTCTCACTTGCCCTCATTCTCATGGTCAAACTGCACCTAAAGGCAGTTTGTTCAATGCAGGGGAATGACTTGGGATTGTCCTGTGCAGAGCCAGGACTTGGACTTCATGATCTTGTGGGTCCCTTCCAGCTCAGGACATCCTACGATTCTATGACTTTCAGTTGGGGATTTCTCTTGTTCCCTCTGTCTCACATGTCAATAAAAAGAGTGTATATCAGTACACAGCTGCCCTTCCTCAGGCCATGCAGGACAAGGCATCTCCAGGATGGTGGGGTTTTGCCCAGGTATCTCCTGGTTCTATAGTCTGCATGTCAAAGGGATTTCAAAATCCTAAACATGGCCTGACTGTGCCTTCTGCCTACAGTGCCAGATGTACCCTGACCCCAGCTGGACCCATCTCCCTTCACCAAAGGCCACAAGACAGGAATCAAGTGTAAGGTAATGATCCTTTACTCAGAGCTAGAGGGGAGAGATTGGCATTTCCAAAACCCAACTCACTGCACTATTGAATGCGAGTTTAAACTTGATGAGTTGTTCTCAGACCTTTCCCCTGCTCACAGATGATGCCAGCACAGCTTGCAAAGCCCTCACTTGTCCTCCAGTCCAGGTGAAGTGGATGGAAGAGCTGGACTTGTGTGGTCTCTGTGCTTCGTGTAGTTTTGGCCTCAAGAATAATCAAAGAGTTCCACTCCTTTTTGGGGCAGAGCAGCTCTGCCTTATTGCTCCTGTCCATGTTTTGCCTACAGAGCTTGGCTGGACCTTCCTGGTGGGAGGGGATCATCTCCCCTCCAACCTTGCAGATTTCTCCTCAGAAGCCAAAGCTGCTTTGACAGCTTGGCCCTCCTCACTTGCTCCTCAAAGACAACTCAATTTTACAAACCACACCAGTCTTCATATGGCCATTATTTAGATTCCTGACTTAAACAAAGCAGGCTGATTGTTATTACTGCAGGGAAGCCATTAAGTCTTGTGGTTTATTTACAGAAGGCAACATGCAACCAGCAAGTCTAATAGCTCACCATTGTTCCCATATCGGTCCTTGGGTTGGCAACACTGAGCAAAGCAAACACATTGTAAGAAACCACCTTTAATTATTCATATGCTCTCTGGGGCAAACGAGGATCTCTGATGAAGAGGAAATAAACAAAATATCTTTGAACTGTAAATCATGGCTGCAAGAGCTTTGTTCTTTGTTTCACCAGAGCTGTGTTTTATCTGAGATCATAATTTGTTTTCAGTGAAGCACTAGATTAAATTAATTGAGGTTTAGAACACTATCCATTTCCTTTTGCAAGTGCTTTCACTGATGGTATGATCTTATCTGACTTGTTACCCCTGCTGGCTCTGTTTTTCTGACCTCCCCTTAGCATCACATGTTTTAGAGCTATTTCTTTCTGTGCCCTCTCTTTTCTTTCTATTTTTCATTTTTCTCCTTTATTTTTTAAAATAATTTAAAATGGGTTGTTTATTTTTGAAAACATCCAAACTGTTTCTCCAGCTATTACTTCTTCGCTATGGGTAACTGGTGAATTCCCTCTCTGAGGGAAACAAGGCCAATTTCCTAAATAATATTTCTGGGATCCCATGAGCAGTGCAGTGCAACACCCTCTCTCCTGCTCCATGACTCTTGTGGATGCAAGACAGACCTTAAAAGAAGAGGCAAGTCCAGCTGCTGCATGACCTGGGCTGAGCACCCCAGTTTTGGGAAAGAAAGTTGGTTGTTTGAGGCTGGTGTTCCCATATGGAAAAACTGATACCAACATGTTTTGTAGCCTCATTGGAAAAGGACAGAGTTGCTTCTCTGGAGAAAGTGTTGAGATCCATTGCAAAGCAGAACTCTGGAATAGTTGCTCTGTTGCTAATTCTATGGGTAACTACTGAAGTCCTTTCCTACAGCCCATCTCCAGGCCTGTCATGGCTGGAGTCACACTGGCAGACTAGATGAGCCTTTGGTTAGACCAAGTGCTGTCAGTGTTGCATTCCTGGTGCTTGGTCTGTGATGATCTCTCCTGCAGGACACGACAGCACTGCCCAAGTGGGAAGGGACTTGTGGGAAAACCCTTCATAGGATGGTTTGTGTTGAAAGGGACCTTCCTGCCAGGATAGGAACACCTTCCACTATCCCAGGTTGCTCCAAGTCCCGTCCCATCCCAACACTTCCAGGGATGGGGAAGCCACAGCTTCTCTGGGCACACTGCCAGGGCCTGCCCACCCTCATAGCCAAGAATTTCTTCCCAATATCCCATCTAATCCTGTTCTCTGGCAGTGGGAAGACATTCCCCCTTGTTCTGTCCCTCCATCCCTTGTCCCAAGTCCCTCTCCAGCTCTCCTGGAGCCCCTTTGGGCACTGGAAGGGGCTCTCAGGTCTCCCCAGAGCCTTCTCTTCTCCAGGTGAACACCCCCAGCTCTCCCAGCCTGGCTCCAGAGCAGAGGGGCTCCAGCCCTTGGGCCGCTTTTGTGGCCTATTCTGAACTCATTCCAGCAGCTCCACATCCCTCCTATGTTGGGAACACCAGAGCTGGAAGCAGCACTGCAGGTGGGTCTCACCAGAGGGGCACAGTCCCCTCCTCACCTTCTGCCCACGCTGTGAGGATGAGCACAGGGCACCGTTGGCTTTCTGGGCTGCAAGTGCACATTGCCAGGTCATGTCAAGCTTCTGGTGGTCACAAAAAGATCAAATAATAAAGTAGTGCCTTGCAAAACTTTCAGCTTATGCCAGGGAAAGCTGTGAAAGAACAACTGCTCAGGGTATGGAGCAGATCTTGGTCACCATGTCCTTCACTTGGCAGTGTATCACCTGGGTGTTGCTGCTACTGTTCTTTCACATTTCCACTGGACTGGCTCACCTACAAAGGGCAGGGAAAGAAAATATAGTGAAGTGTCTCCATAAACAACCTGTCATCTGGAATTTATTTGCCGAGATCTGAAAATTGAGTGTTCTTGTAGCCATTTTTGTATTAGCTGAAAAGAAAGGAAGCATCAAAAATCATGGTGTGTTTTGTTCTCCTGCATATTTGAACAGCTATAAATAGAGTCTTTCAGATTTAATTAAAAAAAAAAAAGGGTGTGTGTGTAGGGAAAGCCTGTCAAGGGTCTATGTTGCTTAGTTGAGTTAGAAATTTAATTAAATCATCCTGGTGTCACAGAAGTGCAGTCTGAGGCCTGTTCTTTCTTCTCTCAGAAACCTTTTCAGAGCCACTGAAGACACCTGACATCACTCATGACAAACCTCTAAGGATCAGAGTGACCCTGAAGCATTAAGTGGACTCTCAAGCACATCACTTTCACCACAGCACCAGGACACCCACCCACCACAGCCCTCCTTTCAGCAGGTGTTTGCAGCTGTCCCGATCACAAAACACTGTCAGGGAGCAGAGAAAGCTTCATTTCTGAGGATCTTCTCTCCCTTTCTCTTTTTTCCCCTCTGATGCTCATTTCTGAAGCAGCTTTCCCCCCTCCTCACCCCAGCTCCCCATATTTATTTTATTACAAGCATTTTCGCTAAAACGATTAACTCAATTTAAAATTTCAACTGTTTCCTTGCCAAGGATTTTAGGAATTTTCATTATTTCCTTGGGGAATTCTGAGACTGCGGTTAGCCAGTTTGGAGTTCAAGACACGAGAAATGCCAGCACAACTGAGGACTTGGCTGTAAAAGCCTTTTCAACATGAAAGAATTCCAACGTTTCATAAAAGGAAGTGTAGTACTTGAAGAGATATGTTGATATAAGGAAGGTCTTAACAAAATGAAAGCCAATCTATTATTGCTTAAGTATCAAAGAAATCCCTTTGTAAAGGTGCTAAGCCCTCCTGGAGGAACACAGAACGTGTCTGTTTATTTGTTGTGTGTTTAAATGGTTTATGTCCGATTAAGGAGCCAAGCCAGTCTTACTGAGCTGGCCAGGGCTTGGAGCTCTGTGGCTGCAGGCAGACATCAAGGAAAAGGTAAAACTTCTCTGCTAGGATTGGTCTGCAGTGTTTAGCAGGGCTGTGAGGGATTTCACCAGCCATGGGAGAACAGGGTTTTTTCTGAAAGGTGACCTTAAAAATCCAGGTCCTCTGTCTGGGTTGTGATATCCAGATCTAAGGGACCAATTTTGACCCCATATCTGGGTGGAGGCTGATCTTGGTCTGCCACTGTAGTTATAATTTGCCTCAGAGCGATTCTTTTGGCTAAATCTTGGGGGTTGAGTGTAGTGACACTCTCTGCTCCTCCTTTCTGCTGGCTTACAGGTGAGAGGGGAGTCCCAGGTCAATAAATCACCCTTGGTGCTGATGCTGATGGGTCAGAGCCAAAGTGCTTTGCTTTTATCTGCCTGGAGTGGACGAAGTGCCCCTGGTACAGCCCTGCAGAGCTTCTTCTGCATGGCCAGAGGGGGAGATACCACAGCTGTGCACGGCTGTGGAAACCACTCTCCAAGGAGAATGAGTAGAAGGCTGTCCCACAGATCAGGCTGTCCCATGGATCAGCCTGTGCATGCTGGAATGGTCCTGGGAGCTGGCTGTGCCAAAGGGCACTCACCTGACCCTGTGTATGGGGCTGCTAAATCCCTCCTCCGGACCTACAGCAAAGCCCCACCACATGATCCTTTCCAATCCCATGGCCTGAGCAGCACAACCCCCAGAGGGCTCTGCAGGGTTGGGATCCTGCCCTTCTCATTTGTGCAACAGGGAAACAAACAGTGGTGTTGCCATGGGGTCTGAGTGGTGCTGTTGTAATTACAACAGGCTGGGCCTCCTCTTGTCCTCTTCTCCCTAAAACACACTGGGGAGCAGAAAAGCTCAGGCTGTCCCTTGGCCATGCCAGTGAGGACACAGGAAAGGTGTGTGAGCAGGAGGTATCTCAGGGTGCTGTGCTTTGGCCAACATCTGCTTGCCAGGAGATCAGCTTAGGAACTGGAGATACTTTTGGGAACCCCTGGGCCTGCTGAAACACGGATCATCCCACTGGAAAGTGGCTTAATTGGTGACACTTCAGTAGAAAGCCCAGCTGCACTGTCCTCCCAGCTTCCCTATAAAAAAAGAAAGCCAATGTTTTAACATAAACAGGATGCTGAGCGCTGCTCCAGTGCAGTTCCCGATGGAAACAAATGTGCTCCCATGCTGTTCTGACGCACCACAAGCCGTGGGGCTTGTCAGCAGGATGGGAGTCCTGAGCAACAGCTCATTTCCCTCTGCTCGGGGAATGACATCGCCCTAAAATGAGGCCCCAGTACAGCCCAGCACCTCAGGAGAGGTTTAGGTCTTGCTGAAGCAAGAATTTGGTGGAGCGGCAGCAAAGGAGACTCTTTCTCTTCAATACTTCTCCCTTCCTTGTGATCAGTGGGACAACACCTGCTAGAGGTGGGAAATTAATAAAGAATCATTTTATCTTCAGGTTTCCAGAGTAAATATGTCAATTTGGACTCTCAGTGCCCAGACTCCCATCTTTCTGTGCCACCAAAATGCCTGGTTTGGTTTACTGACCCTCCACCCCAACACCCTCCGTTTGCAAATCGGCTCCATCCGCGGTTCCTGTAACTGGCCCCTTAGAAACGATCATTCAGAGCCATTCCTGGAAATAAAACCCAACACACCAAGCCTGGGCCCCCGCTCAGGAGGAGTTTGGCTGAGCCAGATGCCACCAGCAAGGGACACAAACAATAGGGACTTGGTGGGGGGCAGGACAATGGGGCTGGCAGCTGAGCTGAGCTCAGGAAAGTGCACGCGAGCTCTGGGAGCTGGTGGCCGAGTGCATGTGCCTCTCCAGAGCCTGGGAAACTGCACTTCAACCAACTCAGGCAGATACTGGGGGGATTTTCTCCAAGCAGAAAGCTCTGTCCCACCAAAGTGCACCAAATTATGTCCCAGCCAACACAACCTCAGCCTCCTGTGCAGAGCTTGGGGATGCTGGGGATTCTTCTGAAGGGTCCCTGAGCTGGTGGGAGGGAAAACAGAGGCAAAATCCCATGGAGAGCAATCCTGGATGGGCTCCTGGGGCTGAGAGTGTGTAAGGTTTTGCCAAGTTCTCCACATGTGTCTGTGCATGGGAGAAAACCACATGTGGTGTCTCAGAGACAGCTTGGAGAGCCCCCAGTTAATGTGCTTCCATCCAAAAGGTCTTCCTGTTCTCCATTAAAAGTCTCCCCTCACCTTGAGCAGTGTCTCCAAGTGTAAACAAAAATGAAGGGAGGTCAGAATTTATATAAAAAGAAGACCCAAACCCAACAACTGTGCCCCAGAGAAGGCCCCATCCTTTTTCTTCCCCCTCTCCCTCCCCTCTCCTGGTGCTAAAAATGCAGGTAATCCTGGTTTTATTTTCCTGCAACTAAATTTGATGATGATGTCATGTGTGTGGCTGAGCAGAGCAGTTTTCTGACTGGGCAAGTGAGGCTCAAGGTGTATTTAGAACTAATTTATGCACAGCAAATAAAGTTTGGGTGCCAGAATATGGGCAGCCCTGTAGAGCAAGAGCCTACAGAACTCAGGCCTCCTTTGCCCTGTCTGGTTCTGAGGCTTTTTACCCCAAACCAAGGCTTTTGGCAGCAAAAACCAAAGGACTGTCCATGCCAGAGGTGAAGGTCCTTAGGGATTAACAGCTCCCACTTTGGGGGATTGGGATACCCCTATTTAAGGTTTCTGAGTAACAGGAATGTCTGGCCACCTTCTGATGGGTAATGAGCCACTCGACAGAGCCCTGGCAATTGAGTGAGAAGATTTACATCTCAGATAATGGCCACCAACAGCCAAGTTCAAATATTGTTTTCACATCACAGGAAAAAATACCAAGAGCCAAGCCATGTGGTAAACCAAAATAGCTCATGAAACATGCAGGTTTTAGAACATGGGTAAGGATGAACCAGGAAGAAAAAAACAAAGTGGTTTTATATATAGATACTGAAAACCGAAATAAATCACATGACCCAGCCCAAAAAAAGCTTCAGTGAAACGTTTGTGTCTGGGATTAAGAGCACTAGTCATTACTTTAACTATGTATGGTATGTTCTCGTCTTGAAAAATGTGCACACCAAATATTTCAGCCTTTTCTCATGGAAGGATCCGAATGGCAAAAAGCTTTTCAGTATTATGCAAATATTAGCCTTTCCAGGACAGTCTTGGCTGGCTGGCTATTTCCTGTGGGCCTATATTTTGATATCTGTGCTTGCATCATGACCACTCTGGCTCTGTGTGTGGGGTTTCTGCGGGTTTTTTAGAAGAGGGACTTTCCTCCTCCTATTAAAGGTGGTGAAATATAGGGCAGACCTGAGCTGCCTTTGGTTTCTCCCCTGACCTCCACCAGTCCTGGCTGATAAACACTGAAAACTTTAATGGGCTTTAGTTTGTTTTGGGGCTACTGGACTTTACCTGCTAGAATTTAATGGCCCACAGTTGGCTTTGGAAAGGTCTTGATGTGATGCAGCTCCTTCCCAATTGCCCCATCGTGAGGACAAGGATTGTTCATGTTCAGGGTACCCACCTGAAATCACCATCCTAATTAGAAGCCTGAGGGTTTGTAGGAAAAGGCTGGAGTCTCATGGCAGCTTCCCTAACCCAGTGCAGGACACAGGAGCCTGGAATCTGAATTATTCCTGCCTCTTTCTTAGCACTTTGCTCCACAGCCCCACTTGTGGGGATTGAGAGACTTCCAGTCTCACTTGCTGTCAGGAAGCTCTGTCAGAGTCAATCAAAGGATGTTGAGAACAGGATTTGACACCTGGTTTGCCAAGTTTATGAATAAACCAGGCTCTTTCCATCTCCTGGATAGATTTTATATGTATGGGGATGGATTTAGGGCTCTCCAGGACTTGCCAGTGTTTCCAACTGTCCCATCACAGCCCCTGAAGGGAACATCACACTGGTGATACACGTGTAAAGCTTTTCTTCATTTCTGTAGAAAATGGACTGCTAAATTAACCCAGCCAGGCTTAGCCTCTCCCAGGTGTTCACATCATGGAATCTTAGAATCATCAAGTTTGGAAAAGCCCCTCTGAGACCATGGAGTCCAACCATTAGCCCAGCACTGCCAAGCCAACCACTGCCCCGTGCCTCAAGTGTAGGAGGCACTGCTGAAGAAGGGACTGGATGTGGAAAGCAGTCCAAGAGATGTGCTGGCTCTCACTGATGCTGTCCTGAGTTGTCACCAGGCCTTTGAGAAATCACACAGTGTCCCTGCCAATAAAATGGGGATAATGACACAGAGTGGCTTGTCACGTGCTTTGAGTTGTGTTGACAGACAGCACAGTGGAAAACCAAGTTATCCCTCTATTATTGTGCATCTCAGTTAGAAAACTTTTCAATGAATGTTTTGTTCCTCTGTTGTTCATAGAACCCCAGAATGGTTTGGGTTGGAAAGGACATTAAAGCCCACCTGATTCCAACCCCTGCCATTAGCAGAGACACCTTCCACTAAACCAGATTGTTCCAAGCCCTGTCCAACGTGGCCTTGGACCCTCCCAGGGATGGGGCAGCCACAGTTTCTCTGCCCAACCTATGCCAGGGCCTTACCACCCTCACAGGGAACAATTTCCTCCTTATATCTAATCTAAGCCTTTTGTCTGTCAATTTAAAGCCATGGTATGTTTTCCATTGACATAAACCTCCTTTAAAACCTGAACTTATTGACTGGGCTCAGCAATCCTTCATGTTTCTTCATTTACAACCCCATCCCTCCAGAAGAAGCAATTGATTAAACCACTTCAGCTGGTCAGCAGCTCTGTTGTGCAGGTAATGCTGCTTTGGGGCACTTTGATAAATTATAAAAACCACCAGTTTATCAGACTTAGTCTGGCTGTGCCCTGTCCAAACAAGCAGCTTGGCTGTCCTTGTCTGAGCTGGGGCTGTGGAGCTCCTCGAGCTCCCTCCCTGTGTGTGGTGGCTGCGCATCCCTGTGGCCTCTTTTGCTGCTCTGAGCAGAGTTTGGGACTTGCACAGACTTTACTACACCACGGGAGATACACCAGAGCCAGAGTCCTCTGTCTAGACAAGCCCTTAAACCTGATTGCTTCATTCCATTACTGATAAAAAGCACTAGACATGGGAATGAGTTTTCCTCTCCATCCTTTCTTTTTTTTTTTTTTCCCTTATATCCCCGAGGAAGGAAGACTTGATTTTTTTTTCTGATCCACCCAAAAGAAACCACAGTAACCACAACTGCAATTATATATATATATCTTTAAAAAAACTCCAAAAACCTTTCTGGCAATTCTTTCACATTCTTTTTTAAGCTTCTTTGCTACATGTAGAACAATAAATGATTTAAAAATGAAACATAAAGGCATCTGTTTGCACTATATTTGAAATTAAATTGGATAAAGCTGAGAGGGAGCAGCTAGTGACTAATACCAAACAGTGCCCAAGTAATAGTATGACGAAGTTAACAGGACCCAAGTTAAGCTAAGCTTCTTCCTAAGGCAGGAAAGACTCCTTTTCTTAGCTCCCTCTAAATGTCACACTGACTTTTTGCAAGATGGGGCCAAAATATTTATTTTCTAAAGTTATTTTTGGTAAAGAACAGTTTTAGGTCTTTTTTTCCTTTGTCCTAAGAAGATGACAAAGCCAGTGAACATCGACACCAAGGGATTACTGTCTGGTGACTTGGCTGATACAGAGCCATCACCAATATAAAATTCTCACATCAAAGTGTTTTAGTGGCTTACTGGAGAAAACAGAGCACAAACCAAAAGCGACGGAAAAGAAACATCTGGATGTTTTCCTTGGGTTTATCCCATCTGCCCCTTCCTTCAAGTTGCTCGTGCTGTATTCTGGTTTTCAGCGAGGCCATGCTCTGACTGGTTGATGTTTTGGGGATGTAAGACAGGGGAAAAAGTGGGTTTGTGTTGAGATACTGCCATGCCCTGGGAGATGCTCCTTGGCCATGGCCATGGGATGTAGGAGGATGGTAGTGGATGGACTTGGTGGTCCTCAGAGGGGCTGGGGCATTGAAGCCACTCTTCCCACAGAATTAGTGATCTTGTACAGTGTTTCCTGCAATGTTCTTGATGCAGGGAGGATTGTTGATTTTCACATTTTATAGATTTTAGGAACTCAGTAGCTGTAGCAAAGTAGATCTAGTGTGTTAATATTTCTAGCAGCAGCTTGAGTTTAGTGTCTTTCTATCGCTACCCCTGTCCCAGAAGAGTGAGCTCAAATTCCTTTAGCTGTTTAGTCTTTTTTTCAAGGTAGAAGGTTGAAGAATATCAAAAGGAGACATGGGGCAGAGTGACCCAGAAGTCAGAACACTGGAAGAACTCCAGAAGTCTAAGGAAGAAGAGGATTGATGAAGAGGAGGTCTCACCGACCCCAGACTCAAATCCTGAGAGGGTGGGACTGGGACGGGAAAATGTTGAACTGGAGATGTGTAAAGTGATGATTGGATGGATCATATTATAAAAGCCATGGAAATTAGAGCTTGCCCACCCACATCGATGTATTCCTGGGTGAGCCTGGGTGCTCATTAAAGCCACTACCCTCTTATCTCCTACCAAAATTTGGCTTGGAGTCTTTTGTACAGACTTTTCAGGTATCATTCTTGATACTGAGAGACACATCCCAGAAGTGTCTGCACTCCCAATCTGCCCTGGCAGGTGGGCTTTGAGCCACCAGCCCTCATTTCTGCAGCCATCCCTTTATCCACAGGCTTCTGGAGGGAGAGCAGATGACCAGGACAGCAGCTGGAAGGTACCGTTACAGCCACAAACCTTCCACTGAGATACTCGGTGTTGGGTTTGATCTTATCATCTCCACAACTCCAAAGAAGTATCAGTTCCACGAGGCCCATAACCACAGCTCTGGTGTAATTACAGCAGTCTCACAGGGCATTCACACTGTAGGATTATCCCTGTCCTGCCAGCTATAAATTATGCACTAAGTACGACTCATAATGAAAAAAAAATGGCATCCTCAGAGCAGCTACCAAGAACATTTTAAGTGCTTGGTTATTGCAAAATGATGGAGCATTTGTAATGAGCCCATTGTTATGGTTTGGTTCTCTTTTGCACTTGGAGTGGTGGTGGTGGCAGGGAATTTATCCTCTTATTTTCATATGTTCCCATCGTTTTTAAGGCTTTTAGCACTCAATAAAGCTTAGGTTTTCATGACAATCTTCAGACAAGCTAGTTAATGAATCTGAGTCTTTAGCAATCTCAAACTGGCTTCAAATGAAATTTATATTCTGAACCCAAGAATATTTAGCCCCTTCTAACTTTAAATTCATTGTCTATCTGCCACACAAATCAGGATTATGTGCAGAGTAAATGCCCATAGGTGGGGCTATTATTTTGTTATGCAAAAGGGAAAAATCTGATGGTTATTCCTCAGAACTGAAGGCCTTTGCTTCCACATGGTGAGCAGAGACGTGGGCTCACATGTTTCTGTTCTCTCCGAGAGACTCTTTCAATCAGTCCCATCTGTACTATTTCCTGACCTGTTGATGTGGGAAGACTTTTCCAAAAATGGAGTTAAGGACAGGTTGTCCAGGACTGGGCACTGACAGACACAGTTGTGCTCAGTGGGGTATCCGTAGTTTCCACACTCCTAGTTTTGGTGCCATATTGAAAAGAAAAGGAAACTCAACCTTCATGGGCACTTTTGGGTATTTTGCCTCTGACTGTTGTCAGTTTTCAAGGCTTCACTGCTATTAAGCAAAAAGGTTTCTGTGGCACATGGGCTTGTGACTCAGAGATGGGACAGGAGCTGGGCTGTGAAAAGTTGGATTAATGAGCTGAAAATGCTCTTTGGAGCTGACAGATGATTTTGGCCCTTTCCCTCCACTTTAAATTCAGTGCTAAGGACCAGCTTGTGACAGGGAATGTAGCAGGAGCTCCATCAGCCCTGTAATTTCTCTCAGACTAATAATTCTTGAACATTCCTATGGGTGATGTGCTCAGCTCTTGATTGCCCCAAGTTGTGGTGGTGTGAACTCTGAGCACACAAAAATGAAGCTGAGAAAACACTCGGGGAGAGTGGGGTGAAGAACAGAAAAAGCCCAGTGATACTTTTTGTTATTGTGCCAAGTAAGGGCAGGCAGAAGATTGTCCTCTGGTGCCTTCTTTATCCAAGGAACAGGTATTTTATAACCTGAAAAGGTCAGCCACAGAATAAGAGCATGTTCAGAGAGAGGATGAGGCTTTACTGAGACAATCCAACCAAGGCAAAGTGTGATAAAAAGCAAAACCAAACCAAACCAACCAACAACAACAACAAGAAAAAAGAAAGTGAAGAAATTAAGTGTGTTTCAGATTCACAGAAGTATTGGTGGGTGGGAAGGGTTCTCTGCAGGTCTGTACATTCTGCTTGAAATGGGATCTGGTCAGAGTTGACTTCAGCTGAGCCTTGAAAGCCTCCAAGGATGGAGATTGTCACCACCTACTGAGTGACCTGTCCCAGTGCTGCACCACCTTCCAGTGGAGGCTTTTCTTTTGATGTTGGATTTGAACACCTTAATCTTCAAGGTCTGAGGGGATGCCCCAAACTGGATTTGATATGCCAGGTATGGATTCATCTGTGCTGTACTATCAGATCCATGGGATCTGCCAGAAAAACAGGATCAGGGTATAGCCAGGTTCTCTGCAGAGGAAAGACACCCAAGGTCAGAGCAGACTCAGACAAGTTTTTCCTTGCCCATGTTATTCCTCCTGGGTCTCAGCTGGGATGGTTTGAATGTGGGTCTGCATGGAAGTATCCCAAATTCCTGAGTGTTTGTAGCCAGAACTGTGTTTCAGTTGGATCTGTGAGGTTTGTAGTGCTCCACAAGAGTGAGTTATTTGTTCTAGCAAATGTACAAACAAGCAGACAAACAAAAACAGAAACAGAAAGAAAATCTGAGCTGTTCCATCAGCAATGGGATTAATAAGTCTCAGTTTCCTATGGTTTTGTGATTTGAATGTGAGTCCCCATGTGGATTTGATGATGTTTCATAAGAGCTGATCTCCTGCTTTAACTTTTCTCTCTGGCCATCCTTTTATTTTTTCTCTGACCTTGTAGGAACTTAACATCTTGAAGATCTCATCAAACCCAACCAGAAACGGGCAGGGAATTCCACAGTAATTGGTGAGGAGTGATGGGCAGATGGACACATAATCTGATCAAACAGAGCCTTGTTCCTGCAAGAATCTGGGCTAAAAGCATGTAGAGGGAGGTCATAAGACATCTGTGTGAAGCCTGTGTTTATTAAGATATAGATGGGTACCTGTCTGCCCCTCAGCAGAAGAATTTCTTGTTCACTTTATCAGAGATACTGTAATTTTTAAGAAAAGGAGCAACTGGGAATGAAGAAGAATATGTTAGGAAAGAGTTTGTAGATTTGGGTCTGTACTTGTTCCTGCTCTGAAATCACTGGCCTCAAAGCTAAGAAATAAAAAAAAAAAGCTTCTGAAAACAAAAGTAGTGGTTGGGGGTTGGGGGGTGGAGGGAAAACTGCAGACCATCAGGAGGAAGAAAAATGGTTAATTTTGCCTGCACCAAACAGCCATTTTCTTGCTTCCAACTGAAACCATGAGGAACAAATTGCAGGAAAAAGACTTGAAATGAGAAGTGGTTTTGCATTTATAAGGGGCTCTCTGACACAAGGAGGGAGAGAGAAGGTGGTGGGAAGAGTAAGATGGCAACCAACCAACCAACCAACCAACCAGCCAGACAGAAGGGCTTTGAAGGTGGGTGGCTCCCATGGCCGAGTGGTTGCCATTGAGTGGAACAAAGCCGCTCTGTGGTCTGTAACTGAGCGGATGCAACGGGAGCGGACGGGCCTTTGATGCTGGGTGTGGTTACACGGAATTCAGCAATTCTGGCGTGTCCCACTAAGTATGGAGTGGTCTGTGTTGTAGCACTTCAGCCTGGCCTGTGAGATGTCCAGAGTGTGGGTCCCGCTGTCAGCTCAGGGAAAGCAAATCCCTTCTAGGGAACTTCAAGAGGAGCTGCTGGAAAGAAAAGAAAAAGCAGAGAAATGCTCACTCTTCTCAGCCCATGGAGGTAAATCCAGGGGTTAAAGGCTCTGCCTGGCAACCCTTGCTCTCTTCTCCTCAGGAGCTTCCCAAAGAAGTCATCGCAAGGCGGTGCTTCCCAGCGTGGGGTGGCAGAGGAAACAATGAGTCAGGTGAAGAGTCCCAGAAGAGCGTTTCATAAGCCCTTGGAAGGGAAACTGTGCAGTGCTGCCTGAAATAACTCCGGGTTGAGAACCAGAGAGCTCAGAGAGAGGCAGCCAAAGCACACTGGCCTTGAGGAGCACAGCCAGGCAAGGCGAGGGAAGCACGGGCCCGGGTGGTGAGCTTAGCCATGAGGAGGACAGGAGATGCCAGGTCTGTTACAGAGCCAGACTTGGCTGGGGTCAACCCAAATCCTCCATTCCCTGAGTTCTTGGCCACAGTGGTGGGTCTGGGAGCAAGGACAGAGGGCTTGAGCTGCTTTGGGCATGTTCTAGTCTTGCAGACAGCCTGAAAAGAGGAAGACCAAAGTGACCATTGGTGTTGGTTGCAGAGGACACTCCACTCTTACCTGCCAAGAACCTTCTGTTCCTGCATGAGGGTGGAGGGTGGAGAGAGAGGGGTGAGAGGGAAGGGGAGAGATGGAGGGGAGGGAAGGTTTGCAGTAGCATTCATCTTGCTGGAGTCAATGCATTGTGGATCCCAGGGGGAAAACATGAGGAACCCCACTGAGTCAGGCAAGAGGAACTGAACCATGAGATTCATGTTCCTTGTTTTCCACCTCAAAATTTTATATTTATTTCCTCTTTACACACAAATCATGTAAATTGATCAGCTTCTATAGTGGCATTAATCAGTGTTTGATGATTTTGGGAGATTGGAAGTTGGTTGGAAGCCTATTTTGGAAGCTAAACCATACAGGCTCCCTCCTGTGGTATAATTAAGGTCTATCAAGGAATGATGTATGTTCCAATATGCTCCATAATTCAACACAGGATAGAGTCATCTGCCATGTCAGGATTCATACATATCTATAAGAAATTTAGCCTTGGATCTTGCACTGACAGTAAGGATCAGTTAAAAGGTTGGGGCTTTGCTCCTTCACACAATACTGTGACAGGAAAGAAATTAAGCTGTAGAATTCAAAGTCAATCCAATTTGTATAAACAGGCACTGCAGAAATCCAGAGCTGCCACTAACCACACATGGCTCAGGGTGGACTTCTGACTTACACTGCAGTTCCTTGCTAGCAGAGGTGCTTCCGAGCCAAAACATGGCATTACTGGTCATATGGTGTGTGGAGAGCACCAACTGTCCTTGCTGTAATTGCAGGGAAGGGATTGAGGATTAGGAGTTCTTTGAGTTCAAGATGGCTGGGAGCTGGATGGTGTTTGTGCATACATCAAAGGCCGGGTTTCTCCACAACTCATTAATTTGGGTTGGAAATCTCACAAAAGCAAGTTTTGCAGAAGTTCTCTGTTCTGGTTTTACCCAGACAGTGGCAATTGTGACAGCAGACATTGGTGTGGGCTGGCAAGAAGTACAGAGGCAGACAAATATGATGTTGGTATCCTGTAGTAGCCAAAATAATGACTTTTGATCAAAAGAGTCACTTTAGGAGATAGTGCATGAAGAGGACTCGCAACCAGCTGTGTGTGCCAGCCCCAAGGTGGGAGCCAAGGACTCCTGACATCAACCTCCAGTCCCTACTCCATGGGATGTCTCAGCCCCAAGACACCCACCTTCCATACCTGGGGGTTTAAACCAGTCATGGCTCATTTCTAAGCCCCAGAACACCTTCTGCCAGGGGGCACAGCATTGGGACAGGGTCTAGCACTGGCATGAAAGGCAGCAAGGCAGGGGCCAGGACCCAGGGACCCAAAGCCTGAGTCTGTCATCTCCTGGGAATGTCACACTACCAGAGACCAGCAGCATTCTGGTCACCTTGGGTCATTCCCAATGCCTTGCCATCACATAAGGCAATGCCAGCGAGCTCAGGAGTGTTGCAGAAGGTCCTGGCTCTGGCAATCCTTTCCTCCATGCCTTTGATCTATTCCCTTCCATTTCTTTGTGCCTCAGATGTCCTGGGTGTAAGGCAGAGATAAATAAGGCAGTCCTCAAGCAGAAGGGCACTGCAGCTGGTGCAGCCTCACCTGTGTGAAGGCATTTGCTGTAAAACCAGAATGGGGCCCTTTCCCTTGGGAGGCGGCACTACAAATTCCATTTAGATTATTTAAAAAACATAGCGATTTGGTTACATAACTAAATCCAAGGCAGAATGAACCGGAGTATTTTGCTTAAAAGGCCAACATGTAAACTGGCTGTTTTGCTTAAAATAAACAGGAGCCTCCAGAGGACAGAATTTCTCACAGTCTTCTCTGGGCTGGCTGTGTTCCTGCAGGACGTTGCTCCAAAGCAGGAGGTTTAGATGTTCTGGGGCCCGTGGCACTATGAACATGCATTGCCTCCAGCTGGTGAGAAAAGCTGAAGGTTATTGTGCTTCACAGACAGGATAAGGCCTCCAGGGAGGCCCTGACTGCACAGCAATGAGTGGGATATGAAAAATTCCCTGCTGAAATTCGCTATGAAATGATGGCATGGACAGCATCCCATGCTTTGCTTCAAACCTTTCTCAGGAAAGTCATTGAAATAAAGCAATGTGGCTGAAAACCTTTTAGTTTCTGCAAAGCACTTGGATTTATGGGATTCAGTCTGAAGAAAAGGAGCCTGAGGAAAGACCTTTTCACTTTCTACAATTGCCTGAAAGGAGGTTGTATCCGTGTGAGGTTCAGTATCTTGTCCTAAGTAACAAGCAACTAGACAACAGGAAGCAACCTCAGGTTGCACTAGGGATGGTGTAGGTTGGATATTGAGGAAAACTTCTTCATAGAAACTGTTGTCCAGCCCTGGCACAGACTGCCCAGCACAGTGGTGGAGTCACCATTCATGGAGAGATTTATAAACCAAGTGGATGTGGCACCTGAGGACCTGGGCTTGACATTCCTGGGGGAATAGTTGGACTTGAAGATCTTAGAATTCTTTTCCAACCTCTGTAATTCCACATTTTTTGCCTTTCTTCCACCTCATGTTCATTTGGCTTTTTTCTCTGAGTGTTTCCCATTAGACATATTTCAGTAGTAGCTTTTGGCAGATCATGAAGGGAGAATCACACCTCATGGTATATCCATCCATCCATCCATCCATCCATCCATCCATCCATCCATCCATCCATCCATCCATCCATCCAATCCATCCATCCACCCACCCACCCACCCACCCATCCATCCATCCATCCATCCATCCATCCATCCATCCATCCATCCATCCACCCATCCATCCATCCATCCCTGTGTGCTGGGACAAGCCTGGTGGAGGAGGACATCTGCAGAGTGTGGTAGTGGCTCCATTGCAGCCTCTCTACCTAAACTGGGTGTCATTTATCAAAGAGAGGCAGTCTGGGCTTCTATTTTTCACAGCAGGGAGAGGCAAGAATGAACTATGGGCTACACCAACTCTTTGCTTTCACAGGATCCTGATGCTGAGAGCAGGTTGATGGGAAAACAACACCTTGTATGGGACAAAACTAGACTAACTTATACCTTCCATCACCATCAATTCCCGAGGGTCATTCATGCTCCAAAGTTAAGTCTTTGGATGGCTTTTTGTCTTAGTTGTTGTCCTTTCTGTCATCCACAAGACTCCTTGGCCCCTTCCTTAGCTTTCTCCAGAAACAGAACTTTTAAACTGAAACTTTACAAGAGCATGGAGTGACATGGAATGGGAGGATGCCTTTAATCTGACAAGGGGCAGGTTTAGTTTAAATATTAGGAAGAAATTCTTCCCTGTGAGGATGATGAGGCACTGGGACAGGTTTCACAGAGTAGCTGTGGCTGCCCCATCTCAGTAAATGTTCACTCTGGATGGGGCTTGGTGTGGAAGGTGTCCCTGCCCATGGCAGAGAGCTTGGAATGAGATGATCTTTAAGGTCCTTTGCAACCCAAACCAGTTCTGTGAATATCATTCTATGATTCTATGGTTATGTTCAGCTAGAGAGGTGGTAGAAGAAGACAAGAACTGAGTGAGGGCCACTATCTCCTCCTGGGTCAGCTCTGCTGGAAGTCCAACCAGAGCAACCATGTCTTCAAATCAGGGAGGGGATGTAGGAGCTTCCTCAATGTGCATGGGCAGCAAGGGGGGATGAAAACAGGTCTGGAAGGTGTCACAGAGACACACAACATTAAGTGATAAGAAAAGTGCTGCCACTTGCATGTTATTTATGGAAGCAGATGCCTGGAGTCTCCCTTTAGCCCGGGGTGTTTAGGTGATGTGCATGGCCACAAAAGCTCCATTTCTCTCAGCATTGTGGCATTCTCTGGTCCGAGGATAATTCTGAATACTGCCATAATTAGGGCCGTGCTTCAGCCTTAACAGAAAATTCCTCTTGGACTCCCGTGACTCAGCACTGTGGCACATCATCCCTCTCAGCTCCCTGCGAGCCATTGTCTCCTAAATTCGAAACAGAAGGTCGGATAAACAGAGAGCCCTGACCTTTTGGGAAGGTTGGGGTTTATGCCATGTGGAGGGGCTGGCAGGGGGAGGAAGCCTCCAATTCAGTTCACCAGCAAGGAGCTGAAGCAGAGCAGCCAAAAGGATGTGGCTAAGGAAGCTGAGGGCAGCGTGGCCACGGGTGATGAGTTGTGTGCAGGGCGGGGAGCCCGGGAGAGCGGTGTAGGTGAAGTGGCCAACTCAACGAAAACAAGGCTGGAGCCTTCCCTATCCAATGGATCTCACATCCTTCAACTAACAGCACCCTGAGGTTCCCAGATGGACATGCTGGGTGCTTAGGAACTACCTGTGGGAGCGTCTGGAAGCTGCAGAGCATTTGCTGTGGTGGTTTACAAAACAAGATTGAATAGGCCCCTCAAAACGAAGCCAAACTGTAAAACAACAATGCACTGAATTAATTCTGCGCTCCGGGAACATTGAGTGGCTAGTGCTGAAGTCCCAGGAATGTGATGCTGCTGCTTCCCAATCCACCCTTGCCGAGCAGGGGGTGGTGCATTGTCTTCCAGCTACACTCTGAGGGCCCCGAGAAGAAGGGAAATGCAGACAGGACTCACAGGAAAGTCAAGATGTCTGTGTTTCTTGGTCACAGGCGAAGGATTAGTAAAGCACCATTAACCCTACTATAAAAACACACCAGTTAGGGTTTCTTTCATCCCAAACAAAGTTTATAAACACACCCTTATCACTTGGAGAATGTTTATCTTCATGTGCTATAAGCGGATTCCAAGAAAGCAACAGTAGCTAATGAAATTAAATATGATGTTTGGAGATACATTTGCTTCATTTAGCTAACTATGCATGTGTGTGTGTGTGTATATCTGTGTGTTTAAAGAAAGAGAAGCAACACTGGAGATTAGTTTAGCCTAGGCCTCCCATTCCAACATAATTTTGGAAGCCTGACTGATACATGTGGAAGAGCAGGAAAGAGGAGGAAGGAAAAGATTTCTCTCCTCTCCTCTCCTCTCCTCTCCTCTCCTCTCCTCTCCTCTCCTCTCCTCTCCTCTCCTCTCCTCTCCTCTCCTCTCCTCTCCTCTCCTCTCCTCTCCTCTCCTCTCCTCTCCTCTCCTCTCCTCTCCTCTCCTCTCCTCTCCTCTCCTCTCCTCTCCTCTCCTCTCCTCTCCTCTCCTCTCCTCTCCTCTCCTCTCCTCTCCTCTCCTCTCCTCTCCTCTCCTCTCCTCTCTCGGAGGACTCTGTACACATTTGTAATTTATGATCACTCACATTAGAAGCAATTAACGGCAGCAGAAACCTAATTACAGCCTCCCTGGCTGAGCACAGCATCCTCTGGGGCTCTGCTTTTAATTGTTTTCTATTTACATTCACGTTTCCAGGGGCTAACAGCCCAGCACAGACCCCCAACTAACCCCTTCCACTAAAAGCTTCATTTATTCTTAATAACATGTTTATAGACCCAGCCTCATTTTTCAGGGGAAGGTCACGTTTGTTATCCCTGGTTGTTAGGGAAATGATTAAGGAATCTCGGAAACAGTGGAAGTCCCTACTAAGGAACCACACAAATATCTGTTCCCAAAATGCTCTTTCCAGCCCCTGAACAGCCATCCATGTGCAGGGACAGGAGGATGCCTATGGCATGTGGGATCTGGACCTGGGAGAAGAGCAGGAACTGCCTGCACAGTTCAGCTTAATATGCTCTAATTAGTCCTCTTGGCCTTGACCAAAACATAAATTACTGCCACCAGTGTTGTTTTTTACTAAGGGGAAAGTGGAATAGGTTCAACCCACCTCACAGAGGTAGGAAAATATTATTGCAGACAATAAATTTGTCAGTACTTTATTTGGGGAACTTGAGTGCAGCCACTCTGGCGTGCCAGCATCCCGGCGAGCACGGAAGCTTCCAGATAGAAAGATAAAGGTCTCTCAAAGAAAACCTCCTCAAGCAAAGTGGAAGCACAGATCTCACTGAGGAAAATTGGTAAATTTGCTTTTCAGGGTTACTTTTTTGTGCTGAAACTAGAATGGGCCATTCAGGGGTGTAAAGCTCAGTGTGGTAGGTCCTGTACCACTTGAAATCAAATATGTTGGTCCAGCTGCAGTGTGGTTCCAGATGGCCACTGGTGAGAACAGACAGATGATGCTACTGTGGTGTTGAAGTGTTTGTGACACTGAGTTTTGATATTGTGTTCAATGAAGAAAAAGAGAAAAGAGAGAGAAAAGAAGTTTATTGCAATTTGAGTTTCCTGTTTTTTACTAACTCTCTTTTACTGGTTGTATTTTGCTCATCTTGATTATGACATGACTAAAAAGGGGGCTTAGAATGTGGCTTGTAAGGAGAATTCCAGGGTTTTTTTTGAGGAGTTTAGATGCACATTTAGATTACTAAGAGTCACTGCACATGAGCTGAGCTTTGACAAGGGGAGCAATAGATGTGACCCAGATGTCAGGCAAAGAGCATTACCTTGAGTTCCTCTGAAGGGGATTTCAGGACAGCCTTTAACACATAAGAAATAATGAGATAGACACAAGTAACTTTTCTCAAGGTAAAAATTTGGTTAAAACTGGCACTTTCCTCTAGGAACTTCAGTTTGGAGCCATCACATTCTGATGAAAAACTCATTTGTCACAAGGATGTTCTTGACTTGACTCTTCCCTGAGTGGCTTGAACTCCTTTTTCAAAACCAGAACAATTAGATTTCTTAATATTTATAGTAAGAAAAGACAAAGTACTGCTTTCAGATCCTTTTTTTGGGTGCCCATAAAAGCAGCTTTCAGCCACCATCTTTTCATCATCATTTATTGCAGACAACTTGCAGAGGACACTGATCTGCTCATAGCCCAGGCTGGAATATAAGGAAGGGTTCTCTGTGAAACTTGATTCCTAAAGCCCAGTTACAGAGTTGTGGTTGGATATTTGGAAAATGTTCTTCCCCCAGAGGGTGGTGAGCACTGACCAGGCTCCCCAGTGCAGTGGGCATGGCCCCAAGGCTACCAGAGCTCCAGGAGTGTTTGGACAACACTCTGAGGGACAGGGTGGGATTGTTGGGGTGTCTGTGCAGGGCCAGGAGTTGATGATCCTTGTGGGTCCCTTCCAGCTCAGGAGATTCTGTGATTCTATGTCAGTCCCAAGGTGGCAATGAAAGGACAGAGCAGCTCCTCCCAGCTGGAAAGGTCACTGTTTGGGAAGCAATGCTGGACAAAGTGGCGTGTGGTCCCCCTTGGGAGGAGATGGAATTGGCTGCCATGAAGCACCGAGGAAGGAAAGGCCAACTGGCCCTGTGGCTCTCAGTGAACTCCACGTGCCAAAGGACATTCTTACCTCTTTGCTAATCATAGTGGCCATTCCAAAAGGGAATTCCTAAGGGCTGGCTGGTCACAGTCAGCTGCACACCTCCACCTCTGGTACACACTGCCTTGTCTGTAGGTTGTGGTGCAGGAACTGATGGAAGTGCAGGGCTGAGGGATCTCAAGGGGTTTCCTACCTCAGCTTTCTGCAGTGACAAGGGTGAGTCTGGAAGCTGAGATGGAGGGTGTGAACCATCAGCCCTTCCACCCACACTGGCCGTGGAAAGCAAGTGAGGCCTGAGGTTTTTAAAACAACTTTTTCTGTACAAGAAGTCCATTGCCCTGTCCCTTCTTTCAGCCTTTTCCTCTCTGAACCAAACCAACTTGATCTCTCAGTATTTCCCTGTAGGTGTGAATAATCTTTCCATCACCTCCACCATCCAACTTTTTATGGCCTCTCATTTTCCCCTTGCTTCTCTTGGGGGCAATCTCAAGACTTACATCAATATTCCTGGGGACTCCAAAAGTCCATTTTCTGCTGAGTTACACTGCTGGAAACCCCAAGCAGTCCCACTCACTGGAAACACTGAAGTCAGTGGAGCTCCTGCAGCATCACCAGTGGGAGCTGAGCAATGTCCTGAGCAGTCTCCCGGTGTGTTTTCCTCTCTTTTCTGTTCCTGTTCTCTTCCAAGTGGAGAGTGAGAAAGAGATGAATGGACGTGTGAACCATGCAAACACAGCGACTCCCTCTAGTGGCTTTGACTCCATATGGAAGCTGATGGCTCGTTCCTTCCTCTCCAGCCACAGAGGTCTGTGGCCTGAGCAGCACAAGCTCTGGGTTCAGGCATGACCAGGGACACTTGTCATGGTGTGAGTCCCTTTTCCCTGAAGAGTGAGCTGATTTGGAGAAGAAACAGCTCATGTGCATTGGGAGGAGAAAGCAGTGGAGGCAAGAGCCCCTTGGGAGTGTGGAGAGCCCAGGGCATGCTTGGGATCAAGCACATGGTGGCCTCCTGCTTGCAGTGCCTCTTGTAGGCAGTGCTTTGTCTAAAAAAGGCATTTATTCAGATTTCTCCAAGCCCTGTTACCAGACATGCTTTGATTTGCCTGTCTTTTCTGCCCTGTGTTGAGTATTTAGTTCTGGGCTCATTTCTTAGTTCCATCAAACCATACATACGTGTGACTCCTTCTTCCTTTCATACTGAATGTGTTTATTCCTCTGTTTATTTCTGCAGCTTCACTAAGCTCAGAATTATTCCCAATATTTTATTCTCTGAAATCATGAACACAAGAGTTAAATTAGTTTTACTTTTTCCGTAAAAAGCCTTTTTAAATCTTGCATATTTTTTTAACCAATACCACAGACCCCCAGGGGATAATTTTTTTCCTCCCAGAAACAAAAGAAAAGAATTGTCTTCAAATTTTAGCTATGGAGGACAATGTCAAAGACATGTTCATTAGCTAACTGGGTCCTCAGTGCAAAAATCCCAAATGTCCCTCTGGATTTCCTTGGTTTTCTGCAATCCCCAGTCCCATTATAGGCATTCAGGCAGCTGTGAAGCCTTTGCATGTTTAAAGTGTGAACAGACTCCCCCTGCTTTAAAAATGTGTATTTAAGAATACAGGAATATTAGATATAAGGAAGAAATTATCTAAAAATGTGTATTTAAGTTTACAGGAATATTAGATATAAGGAAGAAATTACTTACAATGGGGTGGTAAGACATTGACACCCAGAGATGTGGTGGATGTCCCTTCCCTGGAGGTGTTCAAGGTCAGGTTGGCTCAGGCTCTGAGCAAACTGTCCTAGTTGAAAATGTCCTTGCTTATTGCAGAGGGATGGACTAGATGGTCTTTAAAGGTCTTTTCCAACCCAAACTATTCCATGATTCCATGAATATAACTTTTCCAGCAGGGCTTGCTCCTGGTCTTATTCCCTGCCCATCACAGGGAGCCAAGTCTGAAGCTTGGCAATGGGTTGGATTTGTCAAATCCTACAAAAAACCCATTCTAAGCCCACCATCAGCACAGTCCACCCATCCTCCTCTTGCAGCTTTGCCCATGGGGGTGTTGTGCCCCTGTCCTCTCCCAGCTCTGTGTCTCCCCCTTCCCTTGGTGCTTGTCACCTCATCTCTCCACATCACACAGGGCTTTCTCCTCTCCTTGCAGCTCTGGAGCATCTGTCCCTGCAAGCCTTTCTAACACCTCCAGCTAACACTGGTGATTTCTGCAGCACTCCCTGAAGATGTGGTTTCTTCTGTCCACCAGTGGAGCTACAACTTTGTCCAAGCTCTTCCTGTCCCTGTAACATCATCTCTGGCTACTGGAATTCCCACCTAGAAAGCACTTGGAAAGGTTTCTGTGCCAGCATGTGGATTTCACCATGTCACACCACCAGGGCACTTCTAGGTGGTTGCCAAACTCATTCATAGCAGCTCTTTTAGTCCTCTCTCCTGTTCTCATGCCACTTGCCACTTCCCACTCAGTATCAAGGAGCTTTGCACAGATTCCCAATATTCTTCTTCACTGCACATGGTGGTGGATTTAGTGCTCTCCCATGCTTGGAGGAAGCCTTCAAAACACACAGGTACCTCCTAGACCTCCTGGCAAACCTTTCTTAAAGTCTCTTTTGTGACAGCACAAGGAGAAAATGCACAGAATTGGGGTGCTGGCTTGTGACATTGAATGTTCCTATGCCCTATGACAGTGGAGCTAAGAATGGAAGAAGTGACGACAATAATAATTAGGATGGGCTAATTTTTATTGCTTTTCCATGGAAACTGGAGTGTTTCCATCAGTGTGATGTCCTGTGCTAAGGCAGCCAGAGGAGAGGGAAAGACACTGTCCCTGTGGGGTGACTCAAACCTTCTTCTGGATGAAGCTGAGGGGTCTGGAATACACAGCCGAGCTCAGGTGAGACTGATCCCTTGGGGGGTGGAATTTGCAGCTGGCTACACCTCAGTGCTTTTATCAGAATGGAAAACATTTCCAGCTTTTGGAGGAGGCAACCCTTAAATTCTTGATGAGAGTTTTGGTTTTCCTTTTGTAAATGAAGTTAGTGATCCCAGTTGCTGACCAGCCTTTGTTTGCTGACAATGTAAACTCCTGGGGCAAGGATGGGACGCTTTTCCCCTCTGATTGCAGCAAAGAGCTTGGCTCCTTGCTCATCCTCTCCTGCTCGGGCCTCTGGCTGCTGCGAGGGCACGAAGGGATCATCACTGTCAGTTTACAAACACAGGCATCTCCTTTTTTTTTTTTTTTTTTTTTGTGGTTTCCTGCTGAATCTCCAGACTAGGACACTGAAAAACATACAATTAGTAAATCTTCAAATCCCCAGCTGAAACAATTACAACTCCATGCCTGTGTAGCAATGCCGCTGGATAACGTAATCACAGCTTTACATGGGTGCTGCTGATCTCTTGCTTTATAATGATTTCATTTCCCCTCTCCCACCTCCTTTATATTTTCTATTATGTAAAACCCGAAGAACTAATTACAAGTGGGTGGATCAAAGATCATCCATTTTAATTTTCCTTCCAGCCTCACCCAGTGACGGTGAGGAATCCAGCAGAACCCATTAAACTGTAGGTACTTGCTGACAGAAAGGGAACCATCTGCTGAACAACTTCTGTTAATTATTTTGGAACACTCCAACGAGAAGTACAGGCCTGTAATGACCTTTCCCTTGGTGGCAGAATCCACTGCAAAGTAGACAGTTGTGGCTCGAAGCCAAAAGTTAATGGTTAGTATTGGCACAAAAGACTCAAACTTACTAGTATTTATTAATTTCCCTGTAGTGGAGAAAATATTCCAGGCATTCTGAGTATAAAACTTCCTAGCACCTGCACAAAACCAAGCTCCAAAATAGTCATTTGGAGCATTTTTCAAGAGTCCCTCAGAAAATGTGGAGTTCACATGTTTACTTCCTTGTGGTGTTCTTTTTGTTTTGTCACATCTGATTCGGTCAAACAACCTTTTGTTTTGTTTAGCAATGAGCAATATTTACACAGGGCTTTTTTGGCACATAAAAATCACAATTATTTCATGTCCCTGAGGCAAAGAGGTTGATGGAAACTTATGCCCCTTGTAGACACGTGGACTGGTAAGTCATACATTTTATTTTTATCTATTTTGTCTGTTTTAGTGCAACTGAATAAACTGGCTTTTTCTTTGCCCTTTCCAGTAGATGGGCTTAACCCAGAGCTCCTTTCTGTGGAGCTGAGCAGACTTTGGATCAGCCCTCAGAGTATCTGGATATCTTGAGGATGAATTACCCATCTGCCTTAATACTTAAATGGTGTGAAACTTCACTGTGTCTCTTAATGGGTTTTGCAAGAGGGCTGTGCCACCGTTTTGAGGGACTAGAACAGAAGCAGGATATCCCAATGAATCCTGCAGAGCATTCCAGCTACAGCTCTGTCTCTAGATGTTAAAATATTGAACCTTTGAACCGTGTTTTAAACTAAAGGAGGAATTGCCCATTGCACAGGGGACCTGGTCTGCTCTGATTTCTGTGGATTTCTTCTCACTCTGGAGGCTGTGGCGTTTCACGGCAGAAGGACCATTTCAGGGACAGTTTCCTCACATGTTGCTCTCACCAGGAACGCTCTTTCTAGGTCTGTGTTTGCAGCCTTACTGCTCTAATAGCAGCAGGTAAAGTAAAGACGCAACATAAGTGGTAAATTAAAAGCTGTTTGTGTCTAAGTCATCCCATCTGTGTCTTTTGGATAGAAGTCAACCATCTTTGAAACCACATGCATCAAGCAATTGGCTAAACGTCCTCGTAGACAGGATGTCTCCTATTTGCATTTGAAGTGCTGCGCTTTCTGTTTAAAATACGAATGCAACTCACTTATACCGTTCTCTTAACCTGTTTACAAATAGTGGCTGTTGCGTAATCGAAAATAGGTGTTAAAACGCCGAGGCTGTCAAAGGGCTTTAAAGCATCCTCGTGTGAAGTACATGAGATTTATTGAAAACACCTGAGGTAGAAAGCGCCCCGGGCTCTGCTCTGCCTCCAGCCCAGCCCACCACCACCACAGCCACCCACCACCACCTTTGAAGTCCCTCCACTGGCCAGAGATGCTCTGCAAGTTCGTGTACACACCTATCATTCAAAGGGCAATATATTATCCGCATGACAGATGTAATCAGTCCCTTGGTCTCTTAGAAGTGCAGCTGTTGGTGAATTCTTTTTTGTGAATGTAATATTTGAGAAGACTTAAGTTAAAAACCGACACTTCCATTGAAATCTCATCTCCTTTGGAAAGAAGGTTCCCGTTTTCTGGCTCTCCTCGGGGTGTGACAGCCAGGGATGTGTCAAAGAGCATTCAACTGACAGTTTCCAACAGAGATGCCATTAGCAAAGATGGCATGAAAATAACACTCCCTTAGAAACGTTTTTAATGTGAGCTGTTTGTTTTCAGAGCTGGGGCAAGGCCAAATGAGGAGGAAAAACCTAATTTAGGAGAAAGGCATATATTTCAAGGAAAAAAAAAAAGAAAAAAGATGCTGCAACTTGGGAACAGGTAGATGTAGAGGAAGCAGAAGGAGCAGAACAAAATGAGGGGTGGGAGAGATACAGTGACCAGTGGTGGTGTCTGTGATGCTGGACCATTTTACCCCTTCTTGTCCACACACACATCAAGTAAGGCAACTCCTGCCCAGAAGCCACCCTAGGAAAGGACATTAAGGCCATGGAGAGGTGTGGGGGAACCATGTTGACAAAATGGTCAGCAACAATTGCCCAGAGAAGCTGTGGCTGCCCCATCCCTGGAAGTGTCTTAGGCCAGAGCTTGGAGCAACCTGGGAGAGTGGAAGGTGTCCCTGCCCATGGGAGGGGGTGGCACTGGATGACCTTTAAGGTTACTTTTGACCCTTACAATTCTGTGATGCTCTGAAGGGTGGAAGGAAAGCAATTCCTTGCTTTCCAAATGGGGAAAGGTACCAGTTCTCAGCTGGGCCCATTGCCAAAGTCATGGCTGGATTGGGAAGCAAACCCTGGGCTGCCCAAAGGCTCATCCAGTGCCTGAACCACAGGCTCATCCTTTCCTTTTATTGGTAAAAATAAAAATATGACCTTCTTTTGGCAGCCTTACAGAGCAGATGCTGCTTTTTAGATGACAGCATAGAAATGCAGAAAAACTTTGGGGATTTGCAGAAATTCTTTCCAACGACAGATTGTCTGGCCTACTGGTGTCATAATGTCAGCCCTGAAACATGCCATAAAGCTTTCTCTCAGCAGAACAAACATAACCCCCCAGACCAGCCCTGTGACAAGTAAGCAAAACAAAGCAGGGTAATCGTGGCTGGAAACCCACCAGGCTCTTAATGTGACCTCTTGAATACTAATAGTTATTAGAGATGCAATGAATAAACGTCAAGAATATTACAGGCAATCCGGATTTAAGAAAAGCACTCCAGAGGGAAGTTTGTGAACCAAAAAAGCTTCTGGATGTGAGTTACAGTGAGGAGGAAGCACTCACGTGGCTCCTGGAGAGCCTGGATGTATTTTTCATGCACTGGTGGACTCGAGGATGGAGACAGAGGACTCCAGGCTGCTACAAGTCACCAGATTGTTGGATCCCCTGACACAGGAGATAAGTGGCAGCTCTTTATGGAGCTTCTTTGCTCCATAAACACACAGGTGGAAAATGAGTGAAGAGGGAATAAAGAGGGTAAGGCAACTGCATGTTGATCTGCCTTAGGATCTTTGGAAGACCACAGGTTGCCTAAAAACAGTCTTTTGTGTGTATGTGAGTGTGTCAATCACACAGACCAGGCAGCCCCAGGTGTCCAAGGCTCTTGGGAGATCCCATTCCATTCTCCCTCCCACGCAATTACCTGATAAGTGGAGGAGGTGAACCAGTGGAGTGTAACTTGTGGAGTTGGGTCAGAGTGCCTCTGGGGCAGGAAAACTATCTTTTCTGGCAGAGTTTACCTCTGCCTTTAGCTTTGGGCATTCTAATTAGAGTCTCAATAACTTTTCCACTTCCAACTATTTCCTTTGTGCTCCAGCACAAAGTGTGACATGTCAGTGCACAGGTTCTGCTCAGAGCTAATTTTGCATAAAAAACCATCTCAGAACTTTATTATATGCAGCCAGAGACCTGATTTTGGTAAACCCAGAGTGCAAAATGCAGAGTTCATACTTTATGATGCCATTCTTGTTCAAAGAAATTCTGGTTTTGCTGAGAAGTTTCTGCTCCTCTTTGCACAACAGTGTGAACAGAATTGAGTAAAAGAGTACAAAAAAACCCTCCTAATTTTTTTTTTTGTGTGTGTAGGACTGGAAGAGAACTGGGACACTGGGTTTTTCCATATGTGGGCCTCAGTGCTACAAAAGAGAAGCAGAGGGACTTGATCCCAAATAGCCACAAGTGTGTGACCATCATTGTATCCCACTGAATAGCAGGTTTTTCATTAGACTCCTTGCATTCATTGAACTGGTTTTTTAATTGAAGTGACTCAGATGGCACAGATCCTCCTTTGGCTGGTGCCTGGCCCTGTACCCATTGCAAGGAATAGGCTGACCCCTTTAATCCACATTTAATGAAGGTACAGAGGTCTTGTGGCAGCACAGCTGAAAGGATGTGCAGCTCACGCAGAGCTGCTCCCCTTTAAAGGGGAGCCATTTTTGAGTGTGATTTCAGTGGATAAGATAGGTCAGCCTGTTTCCTTTTTCTCATTCCCTTCTCCAGCGTCACCAGTGATATGACTTAAGACTTGGGAGGTAGCACTGAGGCTCGTTGGGTGGTGTATGTGAAATGAGACACTGTTTAGTTTCAAGACTGGGAATTCGACATCTTGGTTGCACAGACTGAGTAGAAAATGTCCTTCTTTTTATTGGTTTTGAGAACCAACTGTCATGGAGACACCCCTTGTCCTGACCACAGACCTCTGCATCCACTTGGCTGCTTCCTACTCTGCCATGTCCTCACATCTTTCTCTTCTTTCTAAGACAAACAATCCCTTGGAGGGTTTTTTTAAGGATTTGCTTGGGGTTTTTTTTCATGGGAATACAATGTTTCAGGACTAAAGCACAGGTTAAACTTCAGTGATTGAGTTTGACAGGAATATTATGATGCCCTAAAGGTACAAAACCACCCTGGTTGCAAGGGAGGATGAGCCAACCCAGGCCAGTCTTATTGTGAGCCTGAGTTTCAAACCCACGTCTCACCCAAGAGCAAAGATGTCCTGCAGGGGAAGCTGTGATCAAACTAGATCTAAAATGGCATGAGGTTGAGATCCTAATTGCTTTCATGGGTATTTGCATCCAACTGGAGCAAACTGTGCTGCAGGATGGGAGGCATGGCTGGAGGCAGCTTTGGTGGGGAATTTCTTGTGGACGGAGATGGATGATGTGGGCCAGTGATACAAGCTCAGTGTTGGTGGATACCTGAAAGGTGTTTCATCCTGTTTTGCACTTGCTGCAATTAAATTTCACCTCTGTTACCCCTGCTATACTTCCCAAAACCTTTTCACCTTGCTTTGCTGCTGTGATCCTCCTGCTCAGCCACTCCAGGGCTGTGTGGTGCAATCATCAGCCACGTGAGGTTAGACCAGAGCTTCCTAGTAATGAAGTTCAGAAAGACAGGGTTAGACCAGAGCCTTCTTTGCAATGAAGTTCAGGAAGACAGGGTTAGACCAGAGCCTTCTAAATAATGAAGTTCAGAAAGACAGGGTTAGACCAGAACTTTTGTAGTAATGAATTTCAGAAAGACAGGGTTAGACCAGAGCCTTTTAAATACTGAAGTTCAGAAAGACAGGGTTAGACTAGAGCTTTTTTAGTAATCCAGTTCAGAAAGACAGGGTTAGACCAGAGCCTTCTTAGCAATGAAGTTCAGAAAGACAGGGTTAGACCAGAAGTTTTTCAGCAATGAAGTTCAGAAAGACAGGGTTAGACCAGAACTTTTTTAGTAATGAATTTCAGAAAGACAGGGTGAGACCAGAGCCTTCTAAATAATGAAGTTCAGAAAGACAGGGTTAGATTAGAGCATTTTTAGTAATCAAGTTCAGAAAGACAGGGTTAGATCAGAGCCTTCTTAGCAATGAAGCTCAGAAAGACAGGGTTAGATCAGAGCCTTCTTAGCATTGAAGCTCAGAAAGATGTGTCTGCCTTATCTGATGGGCCTGGGGAGCTTTGCTGGTTCTTTGTTCCCAGCTGTCCGTGTGGGGACTGAGCAAATGCTCCTGGTTTCGGGATGGGATCTAAGTGGACCAGTACCCAGAGAGACTATCAGATCTGTCTGTCTGCCTCCCAGTCCTAAAAAACACACTGGCTGCTGCCTGCATACCCCAGTGTGAAGTCAGCCAGGAACAAGCCAGAGAACCTGCCTCTGACCCTGAGGACACTGCTTGAAAAATATTTTCCAGAACTCAGTGCCTGGGGACCTGCAGCTAACAAACATTCTGGAAGTGTAATCACAGCCTTTGGCTCTGCTGCCGAACCACCTACGGGAGGTGAGTTTAAAGAGAGCGGCTTTAAAGCTGTCAACAAAAGAAGGAGGGAAGCCAAATTGCTTTCGTGCTTGCGTTCCTGTGCCAACTGGTTTGTCATGGGATTGGTATGTAGCAAAGATAGAGTTGTCTGCAGAAAAGCTGTATTATTCTTTTTTTGGATGGGTCCGCTGGAGATCAGTCAGGACCCACAGTAATTTCCTGAGGGGACAAATCCAGCCCTGAGATAGGCCACTGGCTCCTCAGAGGTTGTGTGGAGCTCTGAGTTGGGTCAGAAAGTCAGCCTTTGAGGAGAAGAGCTGGAGGAGCCTTCCAGGAGTGAGAGCTGATAAGACAGCAGCTCCCCAGCTGTGCTGTGGCCACACAGTGCCGTGTATGTCATCGGAGGAATGAGAATTAATAACCCTGGGCCAGACTCTGACCTCTGCTATTCAGGCATATATCCCTGGCAGCTCCACCAGGCTGCATATTGGCTTGTGTGACTTGTCTCAGCCCTCCCACAGCCCAGGTCTCCTCGTCTCCCATGAACTCTAAATAGAGCTGGGGACATCTGGTCCCTCTCCAAGGGAGATCCATGTGAAGAAGGACACAGCATTGTGGAGCAAGGGCTGTGCTCCTCTGCAGAGCATGGACCACCCTTCCTTCTGGCACCTGAAAAGAAGAAATGTCATAAGGACCACTGTTCTAGTTCAGCAGGTGGGACCAGTTATCACTGTGTAGGGGTAATCAAGCTGTGTATTCTACCCCCTCTATTCATTCCCCAAGGACAATGGGCCATTAGCAGCAGCTGCCCAGGGAGTCATTGGCACCTTCACACCCAGCCTGGGGGTGTGTGGCTGTCAATGGGCCATCAACAGTTCAGGGATACCCCACGACTGCCAGAGTTAATCACCCATTGTGTGAGTCCCTGCCTGGGGGGAGGGACTGGGTGCTCCCTGAGGGTACATAAGTGGTGGGTAAGACCTCGGGAACCACTTGTCAGATCCAGAGGAGCAGCAGGACCTCGACAGGAGGAGACCACTGCTCTTGACCAGACTACAACCATCACCTGCACCAACAGGTTTTCCACTTCCTTTTTGCTTAGGACTTGGGGGAACCACGTGGGTCTCAGCACAAGGGCTAACAAGCCCCTCTGGGTTTGTGCCCCAGGACACTGGGTTATACTGCTGGGTTTTGTGAGTTGAAAGTAATTTTTCTTTGTGTTAGTGTATTTATTGTAATATTATTATTAAATTGTAGCTCTGACTTATAATCTCTCTCGTGTTGAGTTCATTTCTCCTGCTGGTTTACCTTTAAACCAGCACAACCCCCCAGCCATGGCTGCAATGTCATGTGCCAATCAGAGGGAGACCACTTAGATTTGGTGAGAATGTGGTACAATGGGTCAGAATTCAGGAGCAGGGATATATTTGCTTGGTAGAATGGAAATCCCTGGCCCCAGGCAAAGCATGCAAAGTGTTCCCACAAGGATCCAGGTGAAACTAAGGTCAATCACATTAACAGGAGCTTTTCCAGATGAAGAGTTTCCCAGGTGTCCTGGCTGCAGGGTGAAAGGTGTTGGTCAGCATAGAGCATCCTGAAAGCATTCTACTGGTGTCTGTGGGCTGTTGGGACAAGCATACCCCAAGTGACAATGATGGGGACAGGGTGACCCTGTGCAATGGTGCAGGGCAGGAACACCTCCTCTTTCCATTGCCAAACCATCCTGGGAGGATGGGCAGACAAAGTCTTCTCCCTGCAAACTACTCCCCAGTGCTTTCTGTTTTCTCCAAGATGTAGACACAGATACCTGAGGTGGCACACTCTGTATTTCAACAACTCATTAAGTTCATTTGCTCAGTAACACACACTAATGTAAGAGTGGGAAGGACTGAATAGTTGCAGAAAAGCAAAGGTCTAAATTTATGCAGCATAAATGAGGGCTGAAGTGTCCCCAACCTGAGCTCAAAGCAATGTGTTTGTGGTCTGTGCAAGGCCTGGGTCTTTCCTTGGCTCATCCACTACCTCAGGCACCTTGAGGTGAAAGATCTCATGACTGGCCAAGCTGGGCTGGGGGGTCCCAGCACAGCTGGGCTGCAACCCTGCAGCCCCCACAGCCTCCTCCCCAGATGTGGCTGATCCTTGGGTGATGCTAAGCCCACACCCTGCATCCCCATCCTTTGAGGAGCTGTTCCCACCCTCCAGCTGGCTGGGGAGAGTGTCCAGCTGCCTCGGTGAGTCAGGAGTGCCGGCTCAGCCCGTCCTCACCTTTCCGAAAACATTGGCAGCCACTCACTGGCCCCCTGGGATGCGCCTGCAGGAACATTTCCTCAAATAAGGCCCAAAATGTATAAAAGGTGTGGTGAAAAAAGGCAGGTGGAAAGCTCAGTCCTGGCTGCCACAGGGCATTGTGGAGAGAGGTCAAGCTCAGGGGTATTTGGGATGATGGATTTTTTTAGTTGTTTTTCTCGTGCCACTCTTGCCTTGTTGATTAAATCATGAAGAGCCAAGCCTGCCCCAGTGACTCCTGGGTTTATTGGGGTGGATGGATTGAATGGAGCTCTCCTTATGTAGTGGAGGTGATCTGGAGGCAAACTGTGGTGTTTGTGACTGGCTGGAGATGCTCAGGTGAAAACCACGTGCGGCACCGAAGGGCTGGAAAGGGACTTGTAAAATCCGTGCGTTGTGTTGTGTTTCTCTCTCTCAGTCCCAAGCTGCAGGCACTTACAGGACCCAACAGACTCCACAATGAACAGTTCACTTGTGCTCCTCCTCTGGGTTTTCCCCTGAACCCCTCTGCAGCCTCAGAGAGGCTCCAGGGTGGAGTGGACAGTGCCAGAAATGATGGAGGCACTGAGGATGAGGATGGTGTTGCTCCCCAGAGATGAAACAGGGACATTTTCTTCCACCTCAGCTCAGGCAGAAGGATTGCCAGTAGGATGAGGGTTTTTATTTAGTCTTTATGCAGGGAACTAGTACTGCGCCTCCAAAATCTCTGGGCATTTCCAAGCTACTGCAGGACTTTAGGACATGAAGAATGTTCTCCTGTTGTTTTCTGGGGATGTGTTACAGCCTGTAGGACACAGATCCTGATGTTTGCTGTGGTCCTGGTGGGTGCTTGTGACCAGGACTCCAGGAAGGCACAGGCTAAACCCCTGCCTGCCCGAGCTGGCTGGTACAGGTGGTCCCTTCTCATTCCCAGTTCCGGAGATATTATATCATATGATGTGTTTATCCATCTGTTTGCAATCTTGGGGAGGTTGGTGTGGTTTTAATTAATGAGCAATTGTTTTTGTGGTTGTTGTGCAGCGCCCCGAGCGATTCAACAGGGGTGGGGGATGCTTATAAATAAAACAATTATTGTTACCCAACTTCATTAACATGCAATGCTCCCGTTCCCTCCCCCTGACCTGCCCCCTCGCTGCTGTCTCTATCAGGTGGGTCTGGAAGGAAGAAGAGCTGGCACAGCCCAACTGCCCTAAGCAGTGGCAGTGTGGACTCTCTGATGTCTCCTAAGGGCTAAGCCTTTCCCTTACCCAGGCCAAAAATAAGATGCCTCTCCTCCAACCATTTCCAAAAAACTTGCAGAAGCCAAATTTTTTTTTTTGAAAGTTTTACTCATCTGCCAAATTGAGCTGAAATCATCAACGGGTTAGAAACCACTTGCAATAGCTGTGTGTGTACACCTGTGCACAGTAGCTATGTAAATTCTGGGGTTTGGGGGAAATGGGACCCAAAAAATGGACATAGATGCCTAAAAACACATTTTAGCAGAATTTAGTTTCAAAAATCCCTTGTAGAGGGGCTCCTGAATTCTCCCAAGGTGCTGAATGCTTTTGTGCCCATCAGGTGTTGCAGCTGCTCCGTTCCCCATGACCTGCTTCACCTCAATAATGGTTATTCCCAGGTCTGCTTTTTTACTGCCTGCCTTCTTTTAGTTCCTCAGGCAAAAAGGGTCCCTGGAGCCTTGTGATCTCCCTTCTCCAGAAAATGTTATAATTGCTGCTTTGTTTATCCCCAATAACCAGAGCACTGCTCAGCCTTGCACCTGCTGTGGAGATGGAACCTGCGCCCTCCCCCTCTGCTTTGCATTGGATTTTGGATTGAAACCATGAGGTGATATTGCACTGGACGTGGAATCCTTGTGATGGAGAGACTGTGGGAGTGTGTGATGTGGAGTGTTAAAATGCCAGGGGTATCTCTCTCTCTGTCACTGCATGGCCACAGCCTTCCTCTGGCCCTGGGACACACAAGATGCAGCTCTCCAGGGTTCAGGCAGCTACTGACCCTCAGGATCTGTAATTTTGGGGACTGATGTGGCCAGCACTGACTTGTTCCAAGGGCTGCAGGGACCAGGAGCAGAGCCCAGCAGGATTTTGTCAATCTATGCACATTTGCCTGAATCTTCATCCCTGCACCAGGCCACATTACTCCCCTAAACCCCAGGGTTTTGGGCAGAAGCAAGTGGTCTCACCACAGACAGACCCAGGGGTGTTCTATAGTCACAGCACAGTGCAAAGTAGGAATGCCCCATCAGACAGCTCCTTGGCCATGTCTCCTCATTGGGAAAGGGTGACAAATCCACACTATCCTGGTGTCAGCAGTGAAAAGGCAAATCTGGCTGCACATTGGACAGGTCCAACCCTATCCTGGTGTCAGCAGTGAAAAGGCAAATCTGGCTGCACATTGGACAGGTCCAACCCTATCCTGGTGTCAGCAGTGAAAAGGCAAATCTGGCTGCACATTGGACAGGTTCAACCACTCAGGTCTCTGTCCAGGTGTAAGTAGGTGTCCTGGGAACCACATCAATCCTGCAGCCTCAGCTGGAGCTGGAGGGGCTGTGCAGAAACCTCAGATAGCCACATGCTGGGACACCAACCTTTGGGGTGTCACTCATGGAGGGCACCTCAGATGTTCAGAAAACAGCACCTTTGCTCCTCTTCTTCCTAGAGATCCCCCATCCCAGCACCTCACACAGTGGGATGTGCACCGCTTTCCAGCCCTCTTTAACCTGGAGGGGGTTCCAAAGCTGAGCTTTCCTGCAGCACAGTGGGATATGGGTGACATGAGCTCACCCTGAGCAGGTGGGAGCAACGGGTGGCTGAGCTGCAAGAACAAGGATGTTGCTTCTGCTCTTAAGGAACTGAGGAGCTGCTGGTCAGCAGTGACCAGTGGAGGCAGCTGAATGCAGGAGAGTGACATGGCTGGAGGGCCAGGCTGCCAAACCTCTCCTCCAGAGCACGTGCTGATCCAGGCAGAGCTCTATAGATTATTGCTCTGTGTGCGCTTGCCCTGCCAAACACAACTAAGTAGCGGGAGGTTGCTCTGTTTCTAATTGGGTGATGAAAGCCCGTTTAGGAGGCCAAGACCTAATGGTCAGAAACAGGAGAGGCAGGAACGGAAATGGCACTGTTTCCTGATGCAGTAAGGATGGAGCAGCCAGCACCACCTCTCTCAGCTGAGTCCATCTCAGACCTCCTCGTGGCACAGGGAAGGTGCTCAGGGACCTCTGGGCTGCCCTTGGAGAGGATGGGGTTGTCTCCTGGGAAGACCTTTGTATTAAAAGTGATGGATAACACATTTTGAACATTGAGATGTGTTGGCTGCACACTGTATTATATTTATATTAGGCTTTCTATTAAAAAAAAAAGAAAAAAGAAAAGTGGATTGGAATGACAATTTTCATCAAACAAAATTTCCCTGTTCTCAAGAAGACTTCAGAATAGAAAACCCTTCCATTTCAGCAGGAAAGTGCTTCATTGCTGTAATAGCTGCTTTGCTGGTTGCCCCCAAGGCATATCCTTCCTGGGGGAAGAAGGCAGCCTGGACTTTGTGGGTGATAGATAAGCAAGAGAAACCTTAGCCTGGCAGATGAGAAGGAACAGTCTGGGAGACCTAAAGCACATGGTGAGCACAGGGCTGAGCACAGATGCTCCCTACAGATTGAGTGGCTTTGATTCCATTCCCATGGCACCTCTCCCACCATCCCCCTGTGCTGTTTGCAATACCTCCATGGGTACCCCACTTTCTGGGGTGACAATGAGGGACTCCTGAAGGCAAATGTTCTGATCCTTCCATGTGTTGGTACTCAAAGGGAGAACATCATGCCCTTATCCCCACTACCATGGGGGGCTCAATAGATCTGTCCTTCAGCAAAGCCCCTCCTGCACCCAAAGATCTGTTATAATTCCACACTTGGCCCATGTGCTGTGTTTGCATAGGAGGGGAGAAGGGATTAATGTACATGCAAGATACAGGGCAGTGAAGTGATGGAATAATTCACTGAGTGCTGGGACATTTATGAGTCACCTTCCTCTTCTCCTCCCCTCCGAGGTAGATGTCATAACAGAGACTAACCCTGCAGCAATCTCCATATAACATATGTGATATGTTTACTTATTTCTTTCCTCTGTCTTCCCTGCTCTGCAATGTAAATAGTCATTTGTTCCTCTTCCAGCTGCTGGTACATGGTCTCACCAGTAGGAAATATATTATCATCCAATAAAACCAAATTCTTGGTGGCAATGATGATGATTTATTGATTTTGGCTGCGTTGCCTTCACAGATGGAAATAGAAGCTGGCAGTTAGCTCATGTCTTACAACCCAGCCTAGACCATTCGCCTCAGCTCGCTGAATGCGGCGCTTTGGAGACGGGACCTGCTCCTCCAAAGAAAGTTTCCAGGGTTGTGGCTGGATTCATTTAAGACTTCAATCAACGTTGATTAAATGTGAATGCATCATGGGGACCCCTACTTCCTAATGGTGAGCTACCTCTGGGACAGAGACATCCAGGGCACATCTCCAGCCTGGAGTGATGTGTCCGCCCCAGTAAACATGCACTCTGGGAAGCTCAGGAGCCAACCCAAATAAACACTGCAGAGCAGCCTGCAATGTCCTGACCCATGGAAACTTCCTGGGTCCAAGGGGCTCTGCAGCTGGAAAGGATGTCCTTGCTCACAGCTGTGGTGGCTGCTCCCTTCCCAGAGGCAGCCCTTCCCTTTCCCTGCCCACCCTGACCCCATATGAAGCCATGGGGCTCTGGGAAGTGGCCTGGGAGACCTGGTGTGCCTCCTTCCCAGGGCCTGGTGCCGGGCTCCTCCACTTGCTGGCCCAAGTTCAGCAGGCAGAGCCTTCACTGGAGCTGGTTTCCAGCCGAGCCCACACACTTGTGCTGTGAGAAGAGCTGAGACCTCTGTGATTGGTTCGTGTTTCAGAAGCCACTTGTGTGTGGAAACCTCTTGGCTGGGCACAAGTGGTTTTGAAGAAAAACCCTTTTTTTATTTTAATTTTTAATTTTTTTTTCCCTTGTTGATCCTCTAACCCGTCCAAGAGGAACCCTGGGAGCCACCAGCCTGCTCGGGGCTGAGAAGGTATTGATGGCTTTCGTGCCAGGGTGAGGATTAATAGAGTTAACAACTGATCCACCTTGGCTTGCCACATCAGCTGCTTTGGGGACATGGTTTGAGTCCCCATAAAAAGTCCCTGGCTTATTCAAGAAAAGCCACATGCAACCCCTGAAGCTCCAACACTTCTCAGTTTCTCAGGTCCACAGTTTCTTTGGAATTACACCACTGGGGCTGGATTGAGCCAGGGCAGGGTAGTCACTTCCTCTCTGCCATCTTCACCCTTGTAACCCCCCAGAGCAACCTTTCCATGCTGGCGTCCTACTTTTGGTTGCATCACCCACTGAGGACATGAGGGGTTTGCCCAGAGCAGTTGATGAGCAGTAGCCTGTTTTCCCCAGCAGGAACCTCCTGGCACGGCCATGCCTGGGGTTAGACTGGATTACAACCGCCCTTCCAACTTCTGCTTCACCCTCCGATTGCTCCTGGTCAGGATCTTTCATCTGTTTTGGGAAAGTTTGGTTAACTTTCATGTGGTTTCCAAAAAAGAAAATCATCCACCAGAATTTCCTGTTATGCCCTCAGCCTCCAGCCCTGCCAAAAGGAGCAGTTTACTGTTGTTTACTTAGCTGCAGAACTGTACGAGGACCTTCCCGGCCCAAGGTGCTGCTCATTCCTAAAGCTGGGCCTCCCGAGGCTCCCAGTGCCATTCGCAGCTGTGTTTTGCTCCGCAGGCTCTCGTTTCTGGGGAGGGAATTTCTCTGAGGCAGGAAACCATGTCTTCACATGCCTCTGCACCGTGCCTCGTGCCAAGGGGCCCTGGTGCTGGCGGGGGATGCGGGATGCTCCGGGAATTGCAGATGTGCGCTGGAGCTGGGAGAGCGTGGCTAGGAGGGATGCTGCTCCAACAGCTTCTCTTGCCAGGGCTGTTAAATTGGGGCATCTCCTGGCTGGGCATGGAGGGAGGAGGATGGCTCGAGGTGCAGCAGGCAGGGCGGGTGGAAGGAGGATCCACGGGGCAGGAGAAGGGAGAGCAAGAGGAAAGCGGCGCATGGAGCTTTCCAAGGAAACTTGCTGCTGTTTGGGGAATGATGCTGAGTCCTTGCCAGGCAGGAGCCAGGCTGGCATCCCATCTAAAAGACCCCTGAGATTAGTGGGATGGTAAGCAAACAGTCTCTATCACAAGGGCTTTCTTGGAAGCCAAAGGAGAACATGTGGTCTTCTATATTTTTGTGTTAATTGGCCTCTTTTCCAGGTAGTGGGTTTTGGCAAATGGGAAAGTGATACTTGCACAGGAAAATAAACTTGTTTTTTGAAGCAGACCTTGAAGGATTTAGGAAGCACAGGGGAAGCTACTGCACCCATCCACTCCCTGTGCCTCCACCATGGGGGACCTCTGGAGTCCTTCAAACAGCCCCAATACAAAAACACCCTCTCAACAAATGCTGCCTTAAGTGTGAGCATTAAACAAACCGTCTGTCCTTGGGGATCTGCTGTCTGGGAGACAGGTCTGGCAAAGCAAGCCTGGCCCTTGGGCACCACCCAAAAGGGCACTGAGGGAATGTACACACAGGGAAACCCCCACCACAGATAGTTAAGGGTTCAGGGAAGAAGAGGAACCATTTTGATTTGTACCTTTTGAGTACTGTTGGCATGATCGAAATCCTGAGTGGGCAATAACCCAAATGTCCTGGGTGTCTAATAATATGCAGCAATACAATTAATTCCAGGGCCACAGAGATGCTCCAAGGGCTGGAGCCCCTCTGATCTGGAGCCAGGCTGGGAGAGCTGGGGGGGGGGTTCACCTGGAGAAGGGAAGGCTCCAGGGAGACCTGAGTGCTCCTTCCAGTGCCTAAAGGGGCTCCAGGAGAGCTGGAGAGGAACTTGGGACAAAGGATGGAGGGACAGGACACAGGGAATGGCTTCCCACTGCCAGAGGGCAGGGTTAAATGGGATATTGGGAAGGAATTCCTGGCTGTGAGGGTGGGCAGACCCTGGCACAGGTTGGGCAGAGAAGCTGTGGCTGCCCCATCCCTGGAAGTGTCCAAGCCCAGGTTGGACTTGGAGCAACCTGGGCAAGTGGAAGGTGTCCCTGCCCACGGCAAAGGTGTTTTTATGGTCCCTTCTAACCCAAACCATTCTCTGATTCTCTGACTTGCTTTGTCCCTGCCATGTGAGGGATCTACCGCAGTGGGATTGTGCTCCTGTTTGTGGCAGAACAACACATGCTTAATGGAAAGCAGCAAAATGAGGATCAAGAGGTGATATCTGCAGCGATTTCAAGGTCTCTGCTCTTTGAATAACACTGGAAGACCTGCCATGAAGATAATCCCATTTGCCATGAAGTTCCTCTCACCTGCAAGGTTTGAATTTCCCAGCAGAAGGAGCCGAATCGCTGAGCCTCCCCCAGGGCACTGATCACAACCCATAAAGTGCACTGGGGTTTATGAAAGGAAAAGCCGAGTTCTGTTGGTCACACATCATATTGGAAGTTTATAAAGGGTTAATAAAAATTTAACAGGCAGTTTTGCAAATGGTTACTCACTTTGGTGCCTAATGTGGTCCTTCACAGCCATTATTTGCTCATTAATGCAGGGCATGCAGACCTGTACTCTGCTTATGATTAGAAATAATTTGGTTTCCTTTTCCTGATATTTTAACAAAAACAAAGTTCTTTGAAATGCACAAATGAAATGCTTGAAATGGTTTGCTCTTTAAGGAACAAACTAAACTTTTAAATGTATAGTTTGTTTTTATGAGAAACTCCCTCTCCAGTTTTACTTATTTCCTTTTTTTTTTTTCAATATGGGAAAGTACAAACAAAATAAATCCTGCAACCCTTTTCCTCATCTTTTTTTGCCACACTGGGTTTAAAAAGCAATTTATGAACAGACCCTTAACAAAGACCCTGAGCTTCTATGTTTATATAGCTATTGATTTACATTATTTTTTAAAGGAAAAATTAATTTTTCCATTAATACAATTGTATGCAAGTAAAGAATGATAAAAAAGTAACTTTTGACCTAAGAAAACTTGTCAAATTTTTGTCCAGCTTAGAAATTACAAAGATTTCAAAATAAGATTTTAGGAAAATCCCTGTGCAAGGTAAATAACAATGAAACCAGCGAAGAAAACTAATTTTTTTTCAGATTTTTTAATCAATTTAAAAAAAAAACAACAGATCATTCTCCCGTATGTCTTTCAGTGGATTTTGGAAAATGTTTCTCTTGCAGAGAAGGGCAAAAAAAGCGGAGACTTGGGGTTGCCTCGTTAATGCAAACCAGCATCACATAATGCTTTCCAATAAAAAGAATGTTCTACCCGACTGGAGCTCCAGTCCTACAATAATCAGGCAGAATACAATTATCCATCCTGGAATTAGATCAGTAGAGCTGGGGAAGAAAACACAAAACCTTTTTTTTTTTTTTTTTTTTTGCTTTTCTGTTTCCCTAAATGAAAAGTTATTTTCAAAATTTGTTTAAATGGAAATGTGCTTGCCTGAACTTCAAACACTGAAAAAGACCTCTCATCATTGAGTCAAAGCATCATGGAATGTTTTGGAATGAAAGGGATCTTCAAAGACCATCTCATTCCAACCCCTGCCTTGGGCAGGGACACCTCCCACCAGCCCAGGTTGCTCCAAGCCCTGTCCAGCCTGGCCTGGGACACTCCCAGGGATGGAACAGCCACAGCTTCTCTGCCCAACCTGTGCCAGGGCCTGCCCACCCTCACAGCCAGGAATTCCTTCCCAATATCCCATCCATCCCTGCCCTCTGCCAGTGGGAAGCCATTCCCTGTGTCCCGTCCCTCCATCCCTTGTCCCCAGTCCCTCTCCAGCTCTACTGGAGCCCCTTTAGGCACTGGAAGGGGCTCTCAGGTCTCCCTGGAGCCTTCTCTTCTCCAGGTGAGCCCCCCCCAGCATTCCCAGCCTGGCTCCAGAGCAGAGGGGGCTCCAGCCCTTGGAGCATTTTTTGGTGAAACCTGTATTGTTTTCTGCCCTCGCCCTCCAATTTTAATTTGGCAAAGTAAAAGTATACCTATAAAAATTGTTTATTGACTTTCTCTGTGGGGAAAAATAATTCTGTTTTCTGTCTCATTGTGCTGGTGTTTACAATGATGTCACACAAGGGGCAGCTTCTCTGCCCAGCAGTGGGTGCCCTGGGAAGATGAGTCCAACACTTTTAGAAAAAATCCTTCTCATTTATGTGTTTATGGAGGAACAGACCCTCAACTTCTGCAGAGGGTGTAGGACCATCAGTGGGAATGTGGTTGAGGTGGTCTTGGGTTCCCATCTCTGCTGCAAGGCAGCATTTTAAGTACCAACCTGCATAAGTTCTGAATCTGTTCCATTCATAGAATAATAGAATGGATTGGGTTGGAAAAGACCTCCAAGATCATCAAGTCCAACCCTTGGGCCAACTCCAGTCCCTTTACCAGATCATGGCACTCAGTGCCACGGCCAATCTCAGTTGAAAAATCTCCAGGGATGGGGAATCCACCCCCTCTCTGGGCAGCCCATTCCAATGCCTGAGCACTCTCTCTGCAAAGAATTTTTTTCTGATCTCCAACTTCAATTTCCCCTGGCAGAGCTTGAGCCCATCATGCCCCCTTGTCCTATTGCTGACAGCTCAGGGTCTGTCTCCAGCAGGAAGAAGACACAATAGAGATATATGTTGTTTCTCCTCCAAACCCCACCACTTGCAGCTTGGAGAAATTTCCTTAGCCTGCTGCAGCCCATCTAACTAATGATCCCACTGGAGTGCTCCTCTCAGGACTTGTCCAATCTCCCTGGGACTGCAGGTAAACTTTTCACACCTGTAGTTCCCCTTGGCAAAGACTTCCACTGGTCCTTACCCACCATGGGGCAAATGCCTCCTTCTGTTTCTTTTGAGCTTGGCTCCTGCTCTCTCTGCCCCGTGCTCCTCCTCTCCCACATCCTGCACAGATATGCCTCAGTACAGCTCAGGGAGGAAGGTTTCCCACATATGAATCATCTGCAACACTCCCCAGAGCATTTCTTGGTGCCCTCCATTCATGTTAAGTAGCCAATAAATTTCCACAGTGCTCAGCTTGTGAGGGCTGATAAGATCGCAGTGAGAAAGGGGACAGTGCCAAAAATATCGAGCTTTTTAAAGGATGTGCCATATAATGCTTTTAACATTTGGAGTCCCTGAGGCCAAGGGGATCATTAGATCATCCACTGTGACCTGTATAATGCAGGCTGGAGGATTTTGCCTGCTTACCCCAGCACTGAACCCAGCAATAACTGGTGTTTGAGGGAATGGGTAACGCTGAAGGTATAAAAAGCACCAGCACATGAAACTGCAGCTTCAGTAGCAGGGAAGGATAATGAATCTGTCAACTGAAAGCCACTGTGCTGGGACTGGAGAAGGAAAAATGAATGCCTAAACTCACACAAAGTGAGGTAAGAAGGGCAGGATGCTCGTGGCTCCCACATACCCATTAGCTGACCTCATTTTTATGGAGGGGCTCAGAGAAGAGTTTGATGCAGGGGGGGATTGGGAGCACTGGAGATGGAGAAAATCCCACCTGGTTTTGTTAAGGACAGACTGTGCTGCTCTAATATAATATATAATCAAAGATATGCATTAAGATAAATGACCTCTTGGACAAGGGGATCTGGTGTCCCAAAACTGCAATTTAACATTGGGTTTGAATGAAAAAGAAGTGGGGATCTGGGCCCAAAGTTACACAACCAACAACTTGAACATTCAATGGAGTACCAGGTCAAAGAAAAATGTTGTTTCTGGGGGACTGACTTGCCTCCTGAAGATGTTGAACGAGTGAAAAATGCAGGTAACACAACATTGGGTGATATTGTCAATTCTGAGCAGTACCAAAGAGGTAACCAAAGTGATTTTGTGGAATGGAAGACACTTGGCCACACAAATTCAAGGTCAGCTGCAAGCCAGAACCATTCCCTGAACTGGACAGCAGTGGTTGGGACATGAGAAGATGAGAAAGAAGGATATACTCCATCTTTGTGGATTAAATAGGGACCAACAGCATGAAAATGTTTAGGCTGAAAATCAAAAGAAATTAAATCCTTAGAGACATGGGACTCTGGATCCCTCACCAAACTCAGGGCATGAAGAGCCCAGAGCTTTCTGTGTCCCCCAGTAGGCACAATCCTGGAATTGGAAATGAAAGCTTGTGGTATGATGTGTTGGGTGTCTGACTGTCTGGAACTTCCAAGAGGGATTAGAAGAACAGCTGATGCCCATGTTTGTCATAGAGCATTTACAGCACATTAAATTAATCACAGGCTTTGGAACTTCCTGGCTCTTGCAGGGGATGAGCATTATTTCCTCACCACAGCTCCTTTCTTGCTCCTTGTGCAATCTCACTCCTGGATTTGTTTTTTTTGCCTTTCCTTAAAGCTTTAGTGACAGGTCCCAGACAGAGCTGATGACCATTACACTGAGATGCTCCTCACATGGGCCTTGCTCACTGCCTGTGTCATAAAAGCATCAGCAAATCTGTGCTCAAACACAAATTTTCTTCCAATTAAATAGTCAGTTCCAGTTGGGGCTCCTACTTCTGCCACAGGATGGATCATGGGCAACTTCCAAGTATTATTCCCCCTGGCATAATTGATGCTGCTGCATGGTCCAAGCCCTTGAGTTTTGCACTTAAACTGGGTGACTTTTGCTGTACTTTCTGCCCCAACACATCAGCTACATTGCATAGAGGGGTTTGTTCACCTGTTTTCACTGTAGCAACTGTGAGTAAAACAAAACTCTAACAGTGCCTATGTATAGAAAGCTACTTTTGATGAGGAGCTGTCAGTGAGAACATAAGTAGAAGGATGAGCCCTGTAAACACACCTTTTCTCCATCCCAGGAGCAAGCTTTGATTGATCCATAGCCTCAATGATTAATTGATCAATCCAAGATTGATCCATTATGGCTCCTCATCAGAGGCAAAGATTCTTTCTCAGCACTCCATGTCAGAGGAATAAAAGTGTTTCTTATCTTCCTCTCCACGGCCATGTCCTTCATATCATGTTATTGTCTTTTCTACTGGGGCTGAGGGCTCCAGCTGACACCCTGGAGCTGTAATTTCATCCCAGGTTTCAAGGGGTTCTTGCACAGTCCTGTGACTTCCCCCAGCCCTACAAACCAGGCTCAGTCGTGTGAATACCTCATGCCACTCTGTGTAAAAGGAATGAGGAGGAAAACATTTCACAGCAAAAAAAGGCACCATTTGCCTGTGGAAGAGCATGGTCAGGCCTGTTTCATTGCTGGGCACTGGGGACAGCAGCCTTCTCCCACCATCTGTGTATAATAAATGAAGAATTTGGGTCATAAAAATTTCTGCCCTGTTTAAGATGCACAGTATTGCTTTTCTCAAGCTAACTGCCCCTGGCAGTTCCAGTTAATACTTCCGTTTGAAATAAAACCCTTAAAAGCCTTTTAAGTTGACATTTAAAGTAATTTGGGAAACAATGCGAAAACATAATCTCTCTTCCAGGGTCTTTTTTGGCAAGGTATGGGGTGTAGCAGCTCTGCAAACCCTTTGCCCATGGCAGAGAGGCTCCATGAAGCCTCAGGAAGAAATGTTTATCCTGGTTGTGCAACAGCAGCTCTGGCTCCCAGCCTGGCCTTGCCCTGCTGGGATAATTGCAATGCCATCTTTTCCCACAAGGGTTTGTGCCAGCTAATGGGAATGTCCTATTAAAATAATGTTGGAGCAGGTTGATGCCGTCAGAGACCCCAACAAAGCAGGACTCTGAGCCAAGTTAGTGTGGGATAAGATAAAAAGTGAAAGTCCTTTAATTTCAGGCCTGTAGCCCACAGGAATACACATCGACATGCACATGGGCAAGCTCTAATTTCCAGGGTTTTTATAATATGATCTATCCAATCATTACTTTACACATCTCCAGTTCAACCTTTTTCCTGCCCCGGTTCAACCCCCTCAGGATTTGACTCTGGGGTTGGTGAGACCTCCTCTTCATCAATGGGATCCTGGCCTGGATCCAAACTAGCATGGCCAGCAGGCCCAGGGCAGTGACCCTTCCCCTGGACTCTGCCTTGGGGAGGCCACACCTTGAGTGTTGTGTTCAGTTCTGGGCCCCTCAGTTGAGGCAAGAGATTGAGGGGCTGGAGTGGGGCCAGAGAAGAGCAACAAGGCTGGAGAAGGGACTGGAGCACAAGTGCTGTGGGAAGAGGCTGAGGGAGCTGGGGGTGTTTAGCCTGGAGAAGAGGAGGCTCAGAGGTGACCTCAGCACTGTCTAGAACTACCTGAAGGGAAGTTCTGGCCAGGTGGGGGTTGGTCTCTTCTCCCAGGCACTCAGCAATAGGACAAGGGGGCACGATGGGCTTAAGCTCTGCCAGGGGAAATTGAAGTTGGATATCAGAAAAAAATTCTTTGCAGAGTGCTCAGGGATTGGAATGGGCTGCCCAGAGAGGGGGTGGATTCCCCATCCCTGGAGGTTTTTAAACGCAGAATGGACATGGCACTGAGTGCCATGATCTGGTAAATGGACTAGAGTTGGACCAAGGGTTGGACTCGATGATCTTGGAGGTCTTTTCCAACCCAATCCATTCTATGATTCTATGATCCATCAGTCCTCCTCTTCCTCGGGCTTCTGGAATTCTTCCAATGTTCTGACTTCTGGGTCTCTCTGCCCCATGTTTTTGTTTCATTCTGAAGGCTTTTCTGATAGTCTTCAGTCTTCCACCTTGGAAACAAGACTAAACAACTAAAAGAATTAGAGCTACTGATATGAGGCAGAGGTTGGCATTGAACTTAAGCTGCTAGAAATATTAGCACACTAAATCTACATTTTACTACAGTTACAAGTACTTCTAAAATCTCTAAAAATTAAAAAAAATCAAAAACACCTTAGGCAACAAGGTAAAGGTGTTTAGGGAAAGGCTGGCAGTCTCCAGGATGTGGCACATCTGGCTGGAGCCCTCTGTGCCTGGCGAGTGGTGGGCAGGGCAGCCTGGCATGGCCCCATGGCTTCGTGTTCCACCACCTGCCCAGGGGCTGACCCCGCCATCCCATTGCCTGCAGGGCAAAGGGCCTGCAGCTCCTTGTTTTCCCAAGGGAAACATGAGTCACCCCTTCCCAGACAAATCCCTCTGCACCTGCACCGAGCCTTGGCAGAGGAAGTGGGAAGCTGGTTTTGTGCAAAATACCCTAAATGTTTTCACTTTGCAAGGGCTGGATGGGCCTGTTTTCCTGGCAATTATTTTTAGCCATTCTTCCACAAACATTTTTTCCCTCAAAAATGCACAGAAGTTTTTATTTTTTTTCCTTTTAGTTATCATGTGCTTGGAATCCTGTCTTTAGCAAGTGCATGGCTGAACAGCTGTCTGTGACATGGAGAATTACAAACATCATTTCAGCTCATGATTTTGTTTACATAGTTTGTGGAAAAAGTGGTAGAACTTCAGTGATGGCTCAATGATGTTAGAAATTTTTTCTCAGGAACTTTCTTTTACAAAGCAGGCCTTTCTGGTGAAGGCAAATCTTTAAGTGCATCACACCAAAATCAGGCAACTTTGAACTTCATTAGTGCTCAAGAGTTTTACTGTAAAACAAATGAATTGAATTTCTCAAGAGAAATATTTATCACCAAAAAAAAAAAAAATCCAGCATGGAGTGGGAATTGTTTTGAAATTGCTTCCAAACTTTCCTTTCCAGTTAATCTGCAGCTGTATGACTGTTAAGTCCAAGACACTCCAGCTCAGACCAGTCCCAAGAAGCACATGGTGAGAGATTTCTCAAAGGAAATATGTGAGACATCATGAAGAGAAAACAAGACATGGATTAACTGAAGGCATCAGAGGCACAACTCACCTGATGGTACATCAGAGTCTTTATTTGAGCTACCCAGTTTATATCCCTCTATAGGCAAGAGAGTCCTCCTCAATATGGTATTTAGGCCACATGGATGGCCATGAGGAGTATGTGCAGGTTCCATCCTCCTCAGCCTAAAGTATATGCCTACATTTGGTCAGGAAAATCACATATGAAATATGATTTTTTTACCTCGTTCAATATAAGGAAAATCCTGGGATGAATTGCTCAGGTGAAGACACCCATGGCATTGACAAGAAAATTAAAAGGTAACACATTTTAAGCTGACCAAGTATCTCCAGGGTAAATGGACAGGGGGCTGTGAGGGCTGTGGTGACTCTTCTTAATTAATTCCACCCCTTAATGAGTTTTAGAGATGCTTCTGGAGTACCAAGACCAGGGTTATTAACACTGGCCAGGAGCAGGGACTCCTATTCTGCCAGGGCTTCCAGTGTTTTGTAAAATGAGAATCATTCCCATTTAGAATTAAAAGCTAAAAGTCACTATTGCCTCCAGGATAAAAATGCTGAGAGGATTGGGATGTTTTATTAGACTGTGTTGAAGTAGGTAATTTGTTTTGACTTTTACATTGTATCAGCTGTTAAGTGCAGCTGAACATGTAGAACTACATAATCTAATAGAACAGGATTGTGTTATGATAGAAAAGTCAAAATGTCACAAATTGAAATTACACTATCAAAATGCAATGTTTTGACTTTTTCCCGACCAAAAACCGTCATTGACATTTAAACAAGTTCCTGCCTGATTTCAGAAGGAATAGCACTTACCAGTGGAAAACCTCTTGGTCCAAAACACTTGACTGGCTGTGCTAAAGACAGAAACAGAGGGTGAGTGCAGGAGAAATAAATGCTGTGGCTTTTCTGCTTGAGGCTTTCTGCTCAGTCCCACTCTGTCCACCTCGGGGTCTGTGGGACAGAAGTGGAGATGTTCATGGGACCCACAGCCAGACACAGCCCTTCTTGCTTTAGACAAGAGTTATAGAGACCCATGGACCTGCTCTGCTCTTAACTCTGCACAGGGACCAACCCTCATGATAACCCAGAGATCCTCTGGGATGATCCCAGCTATATGGAATAAGAAGTCCAGGTGTTTTCCTGCTCTGCTTGGCTTGGGAGCAGCTGCTCTTGCATTCCAGTGCGTGCCTGCCCATTTGAAGCACTGAGTAGGAGAGGTATTTAGGATATTTAGGATCTGGTACATTGATCAACAGATCAATGTTATCACCACAGCAAGAATATTGGGACTTTGCTAAGAGTGAAAACAAATTAGTCTCCTTTTCTCAAATTTTGGATTTTTCTCCTCTGGAGTTCTGTGGGATGAGAGGGGAAGTTTCCACTTTGTAGCTCTCACCTGAAAAATCCAAGGTTTTTGAAGTCTTCATTTTCATGCTACCCAGTAGGTCTGGGATTGAACAGCCTCGTTATCCCCAGAGACAAATTACTGCTGATGGAAAACTGAATAGCAGATACTTCTGGACCCTTCTAGACTGTGGCTCGGGGCAGTGACTGCCCCCAGCTCCCACCTGTACATGTCCCTGCAGAAGCACCTGAAGGTTGTGGTTAAATTGAGTCACTGAGTGTTGGGAACTTCTGCTCTAATGAAAAAAAAAATGATTTTTTATTCTGGTCCCCTTGATGTACACAGTATTTCTGGAGTTTTCATTTCTGGAGTTTTCATTTCTGGAGTTTGCCTTTCATGGAATATTTTAAACACCCTGACTCCTCATTGCAGTGCTCAGCTCTACTGAGTCCCAGCTCTGTGTTTAGTTTGGAGTAGCACTGCCCTGAAGATGGAAATTTCCCCTATTTAGAGCCTTCAGAATTTATACAGTAGATAAAATAACTCATTGTTGGGACAAAGGAGTTGCCCCAAAAAGTCTACAAGTCAAAGCCTTGTTGCAGTGAGGACTCGTGGTCAGTGTCTGACCCACAGAGGCTCCACTGATGTGTGTTTGCAGCTCTTTAACACATGCTCTAGAACCACCACAAATATGTTTTCCATCTAGGCCCTTCCTCAGCCATACTGAAAATGATGGTCTGAGTAAAATTTTACGCCACACTTTAAGGTTTATGAGTTTGCAACGCGCAATTTACCCCTGGTAAGGGACACAGCAGTGGTTTCGTGCTCTGTGTAATGCTCAGCCAACATCAGCCCTAAAGAGAGATCATCAGTGTTTAAATTGTGAGAAGAATGTTGATGACATTTTCTTTTCTTTACTCCGCTAAAGACAAGAGAGGTTCATGTAAAACATAAGCTCTGGCCCCTCTCCAACATTAATGCAATTTACTGCAAAAGTGCTCACTTTTTTAATTAAGCTGGAATGCTGCTACTCTTCCTAGGAATGCAAAGAGAACGGGTTACTGACAGAGGGAAGGGCTAATGGCTGCAATCTGCTCTTAACTGAGCAGAGCAGGGCTTTGCCACCTCTGCCAGGAGTAAAATTTACTCCTTGGAGCAGACAAGGAGCAGCGTTGGGTCCCGGCAAGCAGAGAGCCTGTTCAAATATCTAAGGAGTAATTCTGCAAGCCTCTTCCCTCTTCGGTGAAGTCACCGTGATCAAGTGGCTGGGATGTGAATTTCATAGGCTGATCTAGTTTCTGAATAAATAAAAGTCTGGATTTTCTTTTCTTTTCTTTTTTTTTTTTTTTGAACTTCAAATGGCTCAGAATGAAGAATCTACACCCCCTCCACATGTGCCCGTAGCAAGCTGTTTATGAAAGGAGAGCATAAAATATTTGATCATGGTTTTGATCCAGAACATGCAAACATTTGTCCTCTTGTGCTGGCTTCACCTGGTGGCTTTCATTTTCTTCGACATAAAGACAGGGTGAAGCAGAGTAATAGAAAAATAGAAAACATCTTGGTCGAAAATGAGATTGCAGCTGTGTAACTGGAGCACACAACCATAAATCAGAATGTCAAATCCAAAGCACATGACTTTCTGCGAGTTCTCCATGTGTGCTATAATGTGATTACAGCCTGGTTACTATTATGATTTAAAACAAAGTCTTTCATGCTAGAAACAAAATGCGGAATGTGAGCAGCCTGGGGGAGAGAGACGGGAGACTTAGCCCTGCCTGTCAGAGGTGGGCTAGAGGGTTTCAAGTGCTTCTCCGTCAGGTGTGAGGGGATGAGGGAAGGACTCAAGCCCAGCTTTGGCTGCAGTTTTCACATCAGGGACAAATTAGCCGGTGCTGCTCAGCCTTGTCTAACAATCCCCAATTAGGGATGGGGTAGGTTTCTGTCTCCCCATGTCGTAGCAAATCCTAAAGCCAAATACACAGATTACAGAAGTCATTCTTTTCTGTCTATCATATAAACAAATGGTCCAGCTGTTATTGCTAAGATTCCAGTTTGAAAACTTGGACTTTCTTGTATAAACTTCAATGTAATGGTATTTAAAGTGTCATAGACAATAAGCATCTAATCCTAGTCAATAAATTGCAGACTAGTTGCATGAGCTTCGAGAGCTGTTAAAGACAGCTGTGCTTTTTTTGTAATTCAAGTCACTTCCAAATTGGGCAGCCCTCCTGGTGTATTTTCAGACAAACACAGTGTGCTCAGAAAATGTGTTGTTTGGAGCAGCACGAGCATGAAGGCAAGGGCGTCACATCACCCGGAGACAGAGGGGAGATCACATTCTCCAGTCCTGAGAAGCTCAGGTTGACAAGGGGGAATTGCTAAGATGTCTGTGAAATTAGTAAATGGCCCTACAGATCTCCTGAGGGGGAAAATGTGTCCCCTGTGGAGAAGAAGGGGAATATTCCTATTAACTTCAGTTGAGCCAGCAATATGAAAGGGCCCATAGAGACTCCTGTTCCTTTCAGAGAGAGGGGAAAGAGGGCAAATATTTTTTAACTATCACTCAGCTGTTTTGGAGAAACAGCAGCCTGTAAGGTCCAAAGAGGGTGGACAAAGCACTATTTTCTAGGAGTCAGCCTGATGCCATGGCCCTGAAGAAGGCTGGTTGGAGCCACATGGGCTCCACCAATGTGAGGTGTCTGGGACACATCTCCATGCACATGACTCCTCCTGCTGGGATCAAACACGAGGGGTCAGAACAGGGCTCCCTGGGTAGCAAATTTTGGGATCATGATCACGGTTTTGCAGAAAGACCAGCAACCACCAGCCTCTCTAATTCCTCTCATTGACCTCAGTAGGAGATCAATGCTTCTAAAGACCAGACAGGTGCTTGCAATAAGCTTCCAGAGCCTCCCCACCAGGCTTGGGGTGGAAATCTTGGCTCAGATGTATATTTGCAAGGTATTTCAAACGTTACATTTGAAACCAGTTAGCACAGGGTCAGTGCCTGCTATCGCAGGGTGCCCTGCGGGGTTTGGTTGAGTTGAAAGGTGTCGGCGCACTTGCTGCTGGGCTGTCACTCTCCCTCCGTGGCAGCTGTGGTGACAAACATCCAGTTGAGCTGTTTCAAGGGTATTTTTCCACATCTGTGAGCACTGGGCAGATTAATCTATTCCTTTCCCTCCCACCCCCCTGTAAGTCATTTTATGACCATCAGACGGTTCACACCTGAGGAGCAGCTTTGCCTCCTGCGAGTGCTGCTCTGCGGTGCTCAACATCTGCCCCTCAGCACGTATCAAATATCCCTCTCCTTGTCAGCAGCATGAGTAAAACAGACAAGCTGGTGGAGAAAATATAAATCAAAAGCCTCCACTGCAGGGCAGGATTTTTCCAGGCCTTTTCATGGGGCCGAGTCCCCGGCGCGCTCACCTGGGCGTGCGTAACTCCCGCTGAGCACCTGCTGCAAGGGCATCCCAACACTGGGCTGGGTTTAAATATGTGCAGGCAAGGTCTTTTTGTCCAACTCATGTCTCTCTGCCTGTGTTGCCCCAGCATTACATGGGGAAGGGTCCCAGGACGGCCCCAAGCCCATGGCCAAGACCCAGTCCTGGAGTCGGGAGCCTTGGGCTCGATTTCCAGCTTGGCCACAGGCTTCCTGTGTGGTCTTGGGCAAATCATACACTGCAAGGGCCGCTCTCAGTGTGCTGGTATTTTGAGAGAGCCGTGGTTTGGCTGGTGAAGGAGCTGAAAACGTGTGTGGGGAGAGGAGGTTTTATTATTAGCGCCGGTCGGAACACACGCGCCGACTCTGCTGCAGTTTTGCAAGTGCCTCAGAGAAGGGTTGGGAGGGGAGAACTCATCAGAGGGTTTGCACACGGAAGGATTGGGAGGAGAAAGGTCATCAGAGGGTTTGCACACGGAAGGACTGGGAGGAGAGAGCTCGTCAGAGGGTTTGCACACGGAAGGATTGGGAGGAGAGAGGTCATCAGAGGGTTTGCACACGAGGGTTTCTTCCCTGCCTCGTGTGCAAATGGCAGCATCTCTGGGAAAACAAGCCTTGCTGATGGGAGCAGCCGTGAATCCAGTCCATCACCACGTATGTCCTCAGGAATGTGCTCTTGTGTGGGGCTCTGCAGACAACCCTGATTCATCACCTCCAGAGCAATTAATAAAACTCGGCTGGCGCTTCCCCAATATATTGAAAATGATTTGCAATTTGAGAGTGAGACCCAGTGTTGTTTTTCACATGGAATCAGTTTAATTAATCACACTGTTTGAACAGCTGGGTCCACCATGCATTTCTACTCAAGTTCAGCATTCCTAGAAAACTTGTCAAGTATGAATCAAAATAATACCATCTCCCTGCTTCCAGTGATTAATCGCATATCTCTCCTTCTCATTCACACCTAAACATCAGCTAAATCAAAAGCAGCCTCTTTCCCCACCATTGAGCTTGTGGCTACTTGCCAGTCTAGGATAAATTATCTAGAGAAGGCTTTGAAAAGCTGTTGGTTTACCCTCAAACTTTTGTTATCAACCTCTGTTGCAATTTCACATGTATTTGTAGTCTCTAGGAGCCAGGGACCGCACAGGAAAAGTGCACATTCCAAAATTAAGGATTTGTGGCACAGAATTATAAAATAAAATTAATTTCTAGCATCTGGAAGTCCAAGTGAGGTATTTGCGGGAGGTCTCCAAAGGGCGTCTGAACAAAGGGTCAGAGTTTTGAAGAATATGGCTCTGGTTTCCAGCACAAAGTCTGGTATGTCCTGAACATTTCTGTTTGCTTAAAACAAGACTTTGACTTTGGCTTTGCAGCCTTTTGCCAACACAGATGGTGGATCCTGGTCAGTAACACCATCTGTGTGCTGTGAGCTTGGGCCATCAGGGGTCATGCACCAAGTGCAAGCAAGGATGAACACACAAGAGGTGAATCCATGTGGGATTTCTCCATGAGTCCCTGTGGGTCTGGGGCACTCCCGGCAAGTGAATACAAGTTACAGCCCCACCAAACAACATTTGAGAGTTCAAAAGTGAAGATGTTCGTAAAAACAAGGGAGAGCTTCAGGCAGACATGGGAAGTTTGGATTTTTGAGGGCAAGGAAAACCCTTGAGGCTGTTGGAATTGCCCACCCCAACAGTCACAGCATAGCACAGCTCTGACCAAATCCCTGCTGCAGAAACCTGCTCCCAGCCCTGGGAGAGGTGATGCCTTGTTTTCCTCCTGCCATGGCAGGAGGCAGGAATATGCCATTGGGCATGAGCCTTGAGAAGCCCAAAGAAGGTTGGAAATAGATGGGCCTTCCCCAAGGACCACCCAAGAGGAGCTAAATACGGGGTTTCTTTTAAGAAGGGTTGGGATCAAGGAAGAGATTAGAGGCAATAGGGAGCTAAAAGGTAACATTGCTCCTTTTCAGGGAGCACCAATAGAAAGAGGTTTTCTCAGGGGAACAAAGTGTCCAGAGGAGCCTGATAGAGGAGACAAGCAGGAAAGTGAGGTTCAGAGATATTGCTTTGATGTCTTCTTCTGGTCTCAGCATCTCTCCATGCTGCATGAGAAAGGCATCAGACCTGGAGACAGGGTCTCAGTCACTTTAGAGGCCACCTTAACCCAACTGTGATCCACAGGGAAGTGCTATATGGGGGCACTTGGGCTGCCTCCAAGTGAGGAAAGCTCTGTCTGAAAGCAACAAATTTTGTCCTCATGCTGTTTCCATTCTGTCACAGCACTGCAGGGTCAAAAGAAGGCAACATGTCCCATCTTAGGCAACACAGTGACATCCAGGGATGGACACATGAATGGACAAGTGTGATGCTGCTCTCCCACGCTCCTCTCACCATAATCTGCCTTGACATGAGTGCCATTACACCCATCCATCCCCATGAGTGAGTCCTTCCCCATGTCTCCTATTTCCATGGGTAAAAGATGCGTAGTCAAGGGTGAGGAGAAGCTTTGTGTCCTTCTGGGCTGGCAGTGGAAGGCCTGATGGGAGGCCATCAATCCACCCTGTCACCAGGGGTGCCAATTAACCAGAGTAAAGTGCCTCTGGGCGATAAGCAAAGCCAGTCGTTGACCTTCTGAGGACTGAGCGATAGCAGAACAAGCCCTTAACTTGACAGCTCAGTGGGCAACACATGACAAGTCCCTGTTGCTGGAGGTAAGCTGGCTTTTCCCAAAGGTTCCCTATCTGCTTTTTAACCAGTGTTTTGGTGGTGATTTTGCTCATTCTTAAGGAGTGGAAAAGGGTGGGTGTTGCTTTCTCATGATCATTGTGTTTTTCCATCCCCGTCGTCCGCTGACCCATCTGCAAGAGCCTTGCCACGACTTCTGGCAGAGCAGATGTCCTGCAGGCTTTTAAAGAGAGGCACGCAAGTCTGTCTGCCAGAGTACGTATGACACAGCTCCTGCCAGGGCTTTGTCCTTAAATGTGCTGTTGGGTGACATTATTAATGTATTAAATACCAGACTGCTGCAAAAAAGGAGCACTCAAGATGAATCACAACCTCACTGTCCCATTCAAAGTGTTCAGGCAAACGTGGCTCACTCTGCAAATCCTCTGGGAGCTTCCCATCATGCTGTTTAGATCCCTGGGGGTCACTCATGGCATCAAAGGCAGGGAATAATCTGTCCCCCACATCCATTGCTGGCAGGAAAAGTAATCCTGGGTGTATCCTGCAGCAAACTCCAGGAACTTTCTAACAGGGATGATTAAAGTCAGGATGGGAGTACCTGAGAAGGATATGGTGTCTCCATCACTGGGTTGAGCTGGCTGTGCCATGGGGCAGAAGGATGGAGGAGGAGATGTCTGGAGTCCTCCCAGCTTTGGGACCTACACATCTGTGCATGCAAAAGATGTGATGATGAAATAACTCTGCTGCTCCCTCAGGCATCTCACCCACAAGTTTCCCCCATCAGATCCCACTTCTTCTATATGTTTCTGGCAAGAAAATGCATACTTTGAAAAAAAAATTTAAAAAAAAAAGAAAAGAAAAGAAAAACCCTGGGTTTGCTCTCCATAATGATACCAGATATCCTGCCAACAAAAATACAAACCCTGAAATGGATCTAGTTCTTTTCCCACATTTTTCTAAATATAAGGTCTGGATAGCAGCTCCAGGCTCTCACTTGGAGGGGAAGCTGCAGCCCAGGGCTGGGGTTGGACTCAGCAGGGAGATGCTGCCTGGGCAGTACCTCGAAGTTGCAGCCTGGACAGGGGGTTTCCCTGCAAGCTGCCACTGTCTGAGCTGCTCCATTGGGGCTGGAGCACATGAGCAGCTGTGTGGGGCCAGCTCAGACCCTCAGCACCACATTTTGCTGCATCCAGGCTGGTGGGAGCCTTCTGTTGGGATAAAAAAATGGAGTAGAACCACAAAGGTGTTGGGATCCCTGAGGTGACTGGACAGACTGGGGCATCAAGGGGATTTGCAACCAGGTGAGCAGCCTCTTCTGAGCTCTGATCCATCCCTGAGCACTCCCCACCTGGCTGTACCTTGATCAGATCCCAAAGGTTCCTACCTCCAGGGACAGGACACAAGGGAATGGCCTGAAGGTGTGTCAGGGGAGGGTTAGGTTGGGCCTCAGGAAAAGGTTGTTCCCCCAGAGGGTGGTGGGCACTGAACAGGCTCCCCAGGGCAGTGGGCACAGCCCCAAGGCTGCCAGAGCTCCGGGAGTGCTTGGATGATCCTCTGGGGCACAGGGTGTGGCTCTTGGGGCTGTTCCTGTGCAGGGCCAGGAGTTGGACTCAAGCCTTGTGGGTGCCTTCCAGCTCAGCATATTCTGTGATCCTGTGATTCTGTATCCTTATCAATCAAAAGAATAACAGGCAATTGGAACTCCCACAGTGGAGCAGAGCAGTCAGATTGCCTACATGAGTCATTTCTTGTTGGTAATAGAGACTTTCTAGTTTCTATTTCCACTGCTTGGATTGAAAAAAATAAAAATTAATTAAATATATAAGAAAAAGATAATCCTGAGAACTTCAGAAACAACTGGTTTTTTTCTATTTATGCACTTGCAGTTCCTCTCCATCATGTCTTGTTGCAGTGTCCGGGGTGGAGACCATCGGGATTACAGCCCAGATGTGCACAGGTATCAGAAGAATATCATAGAATCATAGAATCAAAGAATGGATTGGGTTGGAAAAGACCTTCAAGATCATCAAGTCCAACCCTTGGTCCAACTCCAGTCCCTTTACCAGATCATGGCACTCAGTGCCACGGCCAATCTCACCTTAAAAACCTCCAGGGATGGGGAATCCACCACCTCTCTGGGCAGCCCATTCCAATGCCTGAGCACTCTCTCTGCAAAGAATTTTTTTTCTGCTCTCCAACTTTAATTTCCCCTGGCAGAGCTTGAGCCCATCGTGCCCCCTTGTCCTAGTGCTGAGTGCCTGGGAGAAGAGACCAACCCCCACCTGGCTGGAACTATAAAGGTCCTGATGAGTCCAAGGTCTCTTGGGGTCAGTGCAAATTAATGCATCCTGGAAGATCTGTTCATTTCTGATGGCTTCAGCTCTCTCTGGATGCTGAGGAGTTGCTGGTGCCCTGCCTGGGACACTCTAGGGCAGGGATAACACTCACAGGAATTACAGCTGAACCTGAGAGCATCATAGACATGTTAAAGGCCAGGTGAGGAATCTGAAATGAGCAACTTTCTTAGTGGGTTGGGGTCTCCATTAAATTCTGAATGGATGTGTCTCTTCAGCTGTACTGTCCTCCCGAGGACTGTCAGATTGGTTGTCCTTCACCCACAATTTAATTGTCATATCCTTTTCAGGTTCTTTTCCTGGTCTAGGATTGCATTAGGCTTACAGGGTGTGGTAGTTTTAGCTTTAGGCCTCAGTTAGGCCTAAATTCAGCAGGCCCAAAGGCTGTGGCATAGATCAGAAGGGACAAACATCACCTGACTTAAGCAACCAAAGAGGTATTTTGTATCATCTGACATCATCAAGAAGTGTCAAGGGGTATAAAGAGAGAGAGCAGGAGCTTCTGTCTCTTTTGGGTTTTGCCTCAGACCTGTAAGGACGCCCTGCCCGGCCCTGCCAAGCTTAGGCCTTGCCACCCTCCGCACTGTGTTATCCAGGGAGGGGAACATTTTCTTGTTAATTTTCTCTTCTCTTGCTGGGAGATTTCTCTGGAAGAGTTTTTGAGAAGTTTTGTGGGGTTTGAGTAGATAGAATCTGTATTATTTGATTGGGTGACACGGTAGTTATTGTTGTTAGTCTGGTTTTCTTTTTCTCACATTTGTATATATATGTATTATATCATATTATGTTTTTAATTGTCTTTCTTTTGTATAATATAAGAAGCTTGTTACTTCAGTTTTGGGGCTTTTTTTCCCTCTCCCTCCTTTTCCCTTGGCTGGGAGGGGGGAAGCCTTTCTCTCTGTGTTGGGCAGTTGGCATTTTGCCAACTCAACCCAAGACACGGGATGACCCCCCTCCTCCCCTTCAGCTTGTCCCCATGGGGTACTTTATCTCCTTACACTCCCTTAGCAGGAGCAGGAGAAGCTGGAGATGCCCTGGCTCTGGAAATACAGACCATACAAACCCCAACTTTCAGTCCTGGAGGTGAGGGATGCACCAAGGAAGCCCAAAGAAAGTCTCTTTGAGTGCTGGAGGTGGTGGTGACATAAACATGGGAACCCTGCTGGACCTTCCCCTGAGCCAGTGCCACCTTCCCAGGTGCTTCCTCAAGCCACCCATGTCAAACATGATGTCTACAAATTACCTTTTTCCCCCCAAACAACCATTTGGAAAAGGTCACCATTTTGGAAACAGCACATTTTCTTAAGAAGGACATTGGAAAACACTGATTTGGGGTTTTTTTCCCCCTCTCTATTTTCATTTTTTCCTCTCCTTCTCTTTTTTATTTCAAATTTCTTTTCCAGTGTCTGGATCCTCCAGCCCTCCCATTAAATGGGAATGTTCCTTTGGGTGGGAAGCTGCAGGGATGTGTCTGGGTGAAGCCTCCCAGGGACGTCTGGCCCTGAGCTCGGTGGGAACAGAGCTCAGCCACTCAGAGCAGCCTTTTTTTGTGGGGCACTCACTGAAAAGTGCCTGGTATCTGCCTGTGCTCTTTCAAAAGTAAGTCATTCAAAACATTCCCTGTGTTTTTTTTGCTCATAAAACTGCTGAAGTACATCCTGTACAGTGAACAAATTACTCAGCTTTAAGCAGATATTTATGCTAATTATCCATGGGAAACTGTTTCTGCCATTGTAGTTTTTCATCTGCTGGCATAATATTTGAAAGGTTTTATGTGGCGTTAACTATCAGCAGTAAAATCCCCCCGAAAGTAACATGAGAAGGAAGAATCTGCTCTGCATACATTTATTTTCTTTAAATGTTCTTGATTTGCCATCTATGAGATGAAAGTGTTTACACTCAGCACTCCCTCCCCATCACTACAGCAGCATTCTCCCCCTGCCTGCTCTTCCTTCAGTTTATTTACCAAAGAATATTCATATTTTGTAAATCCCAGGTATTTTTTCCCTTGATTATTTTGGCATGGTGCATTTTGAGGATGTTTGCTTTGTTTTAAGCAAATCCCTTTTCTGCCTTTGAAAAGCAGAGCACTAGTAAAAACAAAGGCAACAGCAATATTTGTTAATGTAAGTCCACGCTCCTAAAATATTTATTCTTTTTTCATATGAAGAAGATTAAATGCTTGCAAAATTCTACAGACACATGCACATATTTGACCCAGAAGGACATCTCTTGGGATTTGTAACAGCAAATGTGTGTTGAACAAAACGTCTTGGCCCTGCACAAACTTACTTTGTGTTCTAAAAGCCAAAAACTTCATTTTAGCATGACCTTAGAAGAATAGTGATACTTTTAGTATTTCCTGGTATTTGGTGCAAGGAATGTTTTTATTTGAATGCAGATGTCATTTGGTTTACAGGAAGGATTTGGTAACATGTCCATGCCAGTACTGCACTTATCCCAAATTTCCTGCTATGGAGGAAGAACATATGTCAAAGCTCACTGTTTGTTAAATTGAAAAGATTCAGTACACCAGAAGCTTCTCTTCTAAACATTGTGACTTTGTGCAATTTACAGAATGTTCTATCTCCATTAAACAATAAACCCTTGACCCCTGGAACTGGCTTTCAGGATCCTGCTATTTGAGAAGGTAGACATAATGGATGGCAATAATAAATGAAAAGTTCAAGAGGTTAAGAAAAACTGTTTAATTATTTCTCTAGAGCGTGGGCTGCAGAAGAATTGCATATCTGCCTTGTCTCTTGCAGAAAGCCTGCAAGGAATGACTCCAGCAGTGCAGCTTGGGCAGGGTATAAAGCAGGTTGCTGGCCCTCAGCTGTGTTTATAACAAACAGTCTCTGGATACTCTTCCATCTCCAAACCTTTCAGCTTTCTGTGAGTTAACTCGCTGCCAGCAGCGAGCCTGTGCCAGCCCCACAAACCTCAGCATCTGTTTTGCAAGGGATCTTTTATTTGTTAGCATGTGAAAGCTATTGCTCATGTGTGTTTCCCAGCTGTGGTGGACTTGGTTTGGTATCTTTAAAGAAATCTTTGCTTTATTCGGCTGTTAAACCCAGACACACACACAAAGCAGCCTCGTTACGTGAGCCTGTAAGGAAACCTCTGCTAACAGGTCACCCTTCCCTGCTTTTCCTCTATGGTAAAGTAAATCCAGGACAAACTTCATTATGGCAAGAAAATCAGGAGGTTTCTCCTTCCTTTCCTTGAAGAGGCAGCTCTCTTTTTCACACTCCTGCTTGGTTTCTGCCACAGTGTTTGCTGCATTCGATTACTACAGGCTGTGTCATGGGACTGAAAGCCCAGAGTAAAGTCATCATCACCATCATCCAGTTATGCAAGTCACTGTACAAACACTCAGCGAGAGAAAGGCTGCTCCAAAAACATCCCCAGCAGGGCAAGGGTGAGGGAGACACAGGGAGCAGAGTCAGCTCAAGCACATCCAGGGCAGAGCTGTGGACAGGAGCTCTTGAGGTCCAGCCCTTGTCCACCTGCTGGTGAACATTTCCCTCTCTTGCACATGGAATTATGGAAGGCTTTGGGTTGGAAGGAACCTTAAAGCTCATCCAGTTCCACCCCCTGACATGAGCAGGGACAGGTTGCTCCAAGCCCTGTCCAACCTGGCCTGGGACACTCCCAGGGATGGGGCAGCCACAGCTTCTCTGGGCAACCTGTGCCAGGGCCTGCCCACCCTCACAGGGAAGAATTTTCCCTTACAGGGAAGAATTTTTTCTGTGCCTCCTGTGGTGGTGTCTCTTGGGAGGTCTTCCATGTACATGAACTGTGGCAGGGCCCAGCTATGGGCTGGATACAGTGATAGGATCACCCAAGGTAAGGAGCTGGAGCATCTCTCCCATTGGGACACAGAGTCCTGTATTGCAGTGGGAGAACCACCCTGGTGAACTTCCCCCACCTGATTTCAAGGGCAAATATTCTGCTTTGGGGTCAAGTTTGCCATGGAAGACGTGGTTAGTGACAAGGTTTTAGTGACAATGGTTTAGTGGTGGGCTCTGCAGTGCTGGCTTAACTGTTGGATTCAATGACACAAGAGGACTTTTCCAACCTAAATGATTCCATGATTCTATGCTTGACCCCGTTTTCTATGTGTCTTGTGTGGCTTGAGATTTCCTCTGTGGGTGCTCTGGAAGAGGAAAGTCAGGATTTAATTCTAGGGCCAGGAGATGGACCAGACACTCCTCTGGGGTAAATCAGCTTGTGTATGTGATCTCCAAGAGATCCTAGATCACTCTGTGTTGGCTAGAATGTTAGCCAAGGGCTTTTTATGACCCTTTTGAAAGAATTTTAATAGCTTTTCACACTCACTTTCTCCATCTAAATGCCTTGATCTGCAACTTCTACTATCAGGAGTCATTGTCCCAAGGTGGGCCTGATGTAGGCTTGACTTTGTTCCTCCTACATAATCCCCCCACATCAGCTTTCCCTCTCTGCCCACTGTGCTGGGTATGAAAGCCTCCCAAACACAAGCCTGTGGTCTCCCCATAGCACCATCAAGTGGGTGGGAAACACAACATCAGGTTGTGGTTCTGATGGGACACTCTCTGTTTAAATAAATAACCCAGGTTTTATGGAATGTTCTACTCCATCATGAGCTGTGGAACAATAACAGTGCAGGGACCATTCATGTGACTTCTGTGGGATATATCAACAAACAGGAGTGTTGAGCATTGGTGGCTCGTGCTGCAGGTTGGGTGGGACATGTTCTCCGTCTGTAAAAGGGCTCTCTCCATGAGCAAAAGGGCTTTCCAGAGCCACCACCTGTAAAGCACAAAACAAAAAATCTTGGGACAGAAGATTCTTCAGGCTCAAAGTAAGTTCTAAGAAAAAGTAAATGTGAACAAGAATAGATATGAAGTAAAAAGATCTAATGCTTGTTGTGGAAATGGGAAAGGGTCATCCCCAAAATGTGGTTGCAAACAGTCTCCTTTTGCACCACTGGGGTTGTAATGCAACCTCCTGCCCAGGTTTGGGTTCTTTCCACAAGGGAGATGATTCTGGTCCCTTAGCCATAGTGAGAGGCTGGAGACATGGCCTGGAGGTCATGGGAAACACCCCAAAAACTCCACAGAGTTCAGAGGTGTTGTGAAGTGAAAACACAGTTGGTATGTGGGGCATGGGAGCTCATCCTGGCAGAATCACCAAAGCAGAGGGATTTCTCCTCTCTGTCACAGTCCTGGAGTACGTGACATTTTCCTCACTCTGGCTACTTCTGCAAGGAGAAAGCCGTGGGGTTTTGAGGTCAGTCTTCCTTGGTAAATTCCCCATCAACTAATGACTAAAGTAACGATTCCCCACCCTGTCCCCTCCCTTCCCCTCGTGGGTGTGGTGGGAGAACAGTCTCATTTCCACTCAAGAAGGTGTAAGGAGGAGCTTTGGCTCCTGGTAAAAGCTGTCCCCACTTGACCTGGATGTCAGTGGTGTCTGGCCCTTTGGCCTGAGGATGTTCAAGGAGGTGGAATGGGATCATGACCAGGTCCCTCCCTTGGATGCTGCTGGCCACACAAACTGGCAAGGCTCAGGCTGGGAAGCCTTCACTGTGTCCTTCTCTGGGCACACTGAGTGTCTCTTGGCTCCAGGACAGCTCCACATCCAGCCGGCGTCCCGCCAGCCCCTGTCCAACCACAGCACAGAGCAGGCTTTGGGCCGTGTTCAAACCACTCACTGCAGCCACAGGGAGAGATTCAGGCACCTGAACTCACAAATGCCCCAAGGCCTTTCCACCTTGTGATGTGTTCCATATCCTTATTGCTCCTCCCTGGAGCACTTTTGAGAGTCCCTGAGCTTTCTGGAGCTCATTTGGCCTCCAGTCAAATGCAACCATCTTATGTGATGTTCCCTTTTCACCTAAATACAAAACCTCAGCCAAAAAAGGTTCTTCCTCATGGCAATGTCATCAGCTGCAGGCTCTGTGTCTCCAGATTTCCTCAGGCAGCTTTCCCATCATCACAGGCTGACAGGTACAAGCAAAATGAAGGCAAAACGGAGGAAGCCCTGAAGTCACTGGTCCATTCTGCAAGCAAATGGCACATGTGAAGTCTCCTCTCAGATTTTTGGTTTACTTTCCTTTGGGGAAGGACACCCTGAAGAACACAGGACACATGGCTGGGGCAGGATATGACTAATCCCCATGGGGTTTTTGGTTTCACAGCATGTGTCAGCAACGATGTCTCACTCCTACAAAGCCACCCTTCAGCCCAGGCAGGGCAGACACAGACCCACCATGCTCATGGTTTTCTCTGAGTATCACCGAGGGCTGCAGTTCCTAAGAAATAGGTGACACCATAGGTTGGCAATTTGGTGACAGAGCAAACCAACAATGATGGCAAATTTTCTGCTCCTGTCAGTGCACAGAGAGATGACTGTCACTGCTGGAGTCACCCCCTCTCCTGGAACTGTCCCTCATCATCTTTGCACAAGCAGTATCAGGAGGGAGTTTTGATGTCTTGCAACTCTGCCAGAGGAACGAGAGGGACCTCATACAAACCCCTTAGGGACACCCTGGCCAAGAGAAAGCCAATGAAAATAATGACTCATTTGACCCCTCACAGGACAGCCAGCACCCAAAGTTTTCCACGCAGTGTTAAAAAACACCATGCACTGGCCTAAAATCATGTTGGCCATGCCAGACTCCCACCTGTTTATGTGGAAAACTTTATGCACCCAAAGCATGAAGTTTTTTCAACATAATGTGTTGGGTGGATCAAGGTTTCCATGTGCTCCAGTGCTGTCAAAAAGTGATATCTTGGCCAACACAAGATGATACGGGGGCACAGAAAGTTTGAGTCTTCAGGAACTCATTTGCAGTGCCTCTCTCATTCCTTAGGCAGTCAGAGACCTCTCACCTCCTGCCCTTTAGTGCACAGAGTGCAGATTCAAGTCAGCTCTGGAGGATGAAAGATAAGCCCCACTCCTGCACTGCTTTGCAGCTGTGCCCTGGGGGAGAGGCTGGACAGAGGCACCCCCTAACAACGAAATGGAGAGGATGATGGGTACAAAACATGGCACATATGACACAACAGAGTGGACTTAGGTAGAACTTTAGACTTCAAGATCTAAAAGCAGAAGAGCAGAAGATTAGAGAGGCTTATTAGGAAAGAAGTTGTGTGGACTCTGCACTAAATTTTTGCAGTAAAGAATGAAAGGCAAACATCCTGTCTCAGGAGAATTGTCCTTGTCCAGGAGCAGTGCCAGGAGCAGTGTGGCTGTCTTTAATCTAGGGGGAGAGCCTTGTCTAAAGAAACTGAGAAAGGTACCTGGACAAAGGCAACAGCCCTCCCAGATGCTCTGAAGCCCATGAACCCAGGACACTGTGCAACCTCCCAGCCAGCTCTTGGGCAAGGATGGCAAGGATGTCAAGGGTTCTGATCCCAAATTTTAGTCTTCCTTGCTACTACTGGATCCTTTGCCCCATGTGCCATGCCCTGAAAGCACAGAGAACAGAGTATTTCTTTCCCCTTTGCAGTAGCCTTTAATGCATTTTTCCTTCAGCCATGGAACTACAGAACTTCAGCCTGGAAGGGTCTTGGCAGGTCTGTGGCTTAGACAGGGTCAGATCAGTTTGCTCAGGGCTTTTCCAGTCACATCTAGAAAACCTCCAGTTTTTCACTCTCCAAATTCCTGATTGTTATTAAGTGCCCTTATGAACTTTCTCTTCCCATGCTGAACAAGGTCTGATCCTTCTTAATCTCTTCACAGGGCATGTTTCAGTCCATCTTGGTGGCCATCTGCTAAACCCAGTCCAGTTATTGGTATTTCATTTATGCTGGGGGCCCAAGCCTGGACACTGCATCCCAGACAAGATCTAATGAGTGCCTGGGAAATGGGGACAATCACAACCTCTCATCTGCTTGCTGTGCTCCTGGTGCACATTTCTCACATGTCACAATTCACTCTGGGTGCCTCAACAAGGAAATCTCCCAGCCAGAATCATTCCCAACAGCAGAGTGTTGTTGCATTTCTCGAGCCCAGAGCAAGAAAACATCAAATAGTGATAATAAATAGTGATGTTATTTTGCTGAAAAATACACGCCCCAATTACTACGATGAATTCTCTCGCTGGAGAAGCCACGCTGTGACAGACTGGGTGTCCTGGGGACAGTCACACTGAAGCAATGCAATTCTTCCTTGCTGAGTTCTGTTCTTGGAGGCTGCTGAGTTGAACTCTAAGTTGATAGAGGTCCTGGAACTGCAGCAGTGAGTGACAGCTTTGTTAAGCCGTGATTGATGACTTTGCTACCAAATTCTGATTAATGTTTCCTTCCAAACCCTCCTTGCCCTTGCAATATGCTGTCCATTATCCCCTGCCAATATCTGCTTGGAATAACCTTCTGGCTGTGATAGGAGTTGTGTGATTATAGTTATCTAAACGTGTGAATAATTGGGAGGTTATGCCACATTACATGCTTCATCAAGTCCTCTATTCAAGACTGAAGGAAACATTTGAAGTTCAACACTATGTCTCAATTATGCCTGAATTTCTGGCAAGGGAGAAAAAAAAAAGTCCCATTAACGAAGCTGTCAAAAACACATTCTGCTTTAAATTTCCTGGGACAATTGGACAATGAAACTCACTCACTCAGTAAAGAGCTGCCTTCTCCTCACAGCATTAACAGGCTCTTGAGTTTATTGGATTTCTTTCTTGCTTAAGCTCTGAAATGAGATTTTGATAAAAAGGAGTTGTGCAGTAAGTGAGTAAGTTTTGTAAACAATAAATTCTGTGCTGAAACATTTATCTCCTAACAGTCTGTATGGAAATGCTGTTCTGGTGGGATATGGAATGAGTTTGCACTGTGGTGATATTTGTAAGTTATAAAAGAAATAAACCAAGCCTGTTGTTGCAGTTCTGGTGCAATATTCTGGTTACTGAAAGTGAGACTTTACCCTTAGGTGTGCTCTGGAGGGCATGGCTTTGTCCTGGGACTCTGCTTCAGGCAGGAATTTAATGGGGGACAAAACTATGTATATTCTGGCAAAAATCCTTTGAAATTTCAGGAGCAAAGAGCAAAGTGTTATTGTGGATTTATCAATGTCAGCACTGGACATCATTACAGGCTCTTCAAAAGAGAGCTGGTCTTCTGACCTCCAGCTGATTTTTCTCCCAGTGCTCACAGTCCTGTGGGCTGGCAGCATATTCTGACAGGATGAGGGAAACTGGGACAAGCTGAGGTTCAGAGGGAGCAGGTACTGATGGAGAGATGGCTGGAGAGGTGTCCAAGAAGAGGTAGGAGGGGTAGTAGGATAGTGACAGCCATCACCTCTTCAGCTTGTTCTGCCCCTGTTTCCAGTGACAGACTGGTTTGGGACTGGGAAGTCCCCACTGAGCTTGTGGTAGAGGTAAATGACATCATCAGACAGCCCCCTTTTTTAATTAGAGACAGCACTGAGGACTCTTTCTTTGCACAGCTTCTCCATGGAGTGGAGGCCATCTGCATCCCAGCTTCCTGCCAGGACAACAGGGCTCTAAATCTGTGCAGAGGCAGAGTTGCTGCTCCATCCTGACAGAGACCAGACAGGGACCTGTCCATGGTCATTCATATGTGGGCTGCCTGAGGTCACACAGGGCAGGGACATCACAGAATCACAGACTATTCAGAGATGGGAGGACCCACAAGTATCATCGAGTCCAACTCTTCAGTCAATGGCCCACACAGGGGATTGAACCCGTGACCTTGGCATTGTTACAACCAAGTTTTAACCAACTGAGCTGATCTCAGTGGTGCCATAGGAGGAGTGGTGGGTTTTGCTTTATGCTCTTGCTCCAGGTGTGCTGAGCAGGGGCCACCAGCAGTGGCCCCATAGTTCATGGCTCTGGAGGGATGGCTGTGCAACACCAGGTCACCCATGAGATGATGACAAAGCCAGCAGCACAGGATAAAGATTTAGTGCCTGACAAGTTTTTGTCTTTCGAGTGGTCATTTTTCACTTCAGGTGAAGCAAAACTGGGGCTGAGTGACATTTCTCTAATGTAATTAATTATTTACATTTTTCTGCAAGCAGCAATCAAGAGGAGCAGAGTAATTTATATTTCAATTGATTTTTAAAGCCAACACTGCAGCGAGTGCAGGGATGTGCCATCTCCCTGGGCAGGGACACCTCCCACCAGCCCAGGTGGCTCCAGCCTGGCCTGGGACACTCCCAGGGATGGGGCAGCCACAGCTTCTCTGGGCACCCTGTGCCAGGGCCTGCCCACCCTCCCAGCCACCAATTCCTTCCCAGTATCCCACCTAAGTCTACCTGTCCAATGCATCAGGCAGTCCTGCTACCAGGACTGGCACAACCAGGAACTTCTCCTCACAGCCTTTTTTTCCTGCTCTTGTCGTGGGAAAGCAGCCTGAGAGGTTCAGTGCCAAGGTGCACAACCATGAAATCACCCTTCACAGGGACAGTGGCCATGTAGATGGCAGCTGTTCTCCACCTTCCTTCCTCTTTGGGTCCTTCCCTTCCTCCTGGGGTGCTCCCTGCTGCAAATCCCACAGGGAACACCCCCTCTCTGGGCTGGCCATGCTGTGGCCACAGTTCTTGGAATGCAACAAGGAGGGGGAAAGACAAGGCAGTGAAAGGCTGCAGAAAAATCTTAGCAAGGTGAATGCAGGAACTCAGACCAAGTGTATTTATCTTTCCCGAAATATTGCAAAATACATCCAGACTTGGCCTACAGTGAAAGCACAAGGAGTGAAGAAATCTAAAGCATGCAGATGCATTGCATACCAGTGTGGAAAAGTGACAGCAAGACAGGGCCAAAGCAGGCCAACCACAATCCCTAGGGAGTCTAGGAAATAAGTGAATCAAACAGGGCTTGGGGCCAAAACAGGCCAAAAAAGGATCCCTTTAGGAATCCAGGAAATAAAATGAATCAAAGTGTGTTTGGGGCTGATACAGTCCAACCACAATCCCTCTGGAGTCCAGAAAATGAGTATAAGTATTGTCCAGGCCAAGACAGGCTATTAAGCTTTCCCCCACCACAGGACAAGTCAGTTGTGAACTGAAGAACGTGGGGCTGTTCTGCCTTGCTATGGACAGGATCCCAAAGCACCTGCCAGCAGCCTCCTGCTTGCCCAGGTTCCCTCCTGGAGTGTGGTGCCCCAGGATGCACAGCTGGTGCTTGGGGAGAGAAGTCACCTCCCAGCCAGGACCGTCCCTCTGGAAATTCCCTTTAACTTTCCACAGTCCCTTTAATCACAGAATCATTAGAGTTTCATGGACTCTTTATAGTTTCACAGGATAAAGTTTCATAGAACAGTTTATGATAGAATATTTTATTGTTTCATCAAATATTTGATTTTTATATTCTGTAAAGTTTTGTAGAATAATAGAATCATTAAAGTTGGAATAGACCTCCAGGTTCATCGAGCCCAACCTTTTACCCACCATGCCCTTGTCCCCCAGCCCAGAGAACTGAGTGCCGTGTCCAGTCATTCCTTGGACACCTCCAGGGGTGGGAACTCCAAACCTGCTTGGGCACCTCCTTCCAATGCCTGACCACTCTTTCAGTGAAGAAATTCTTCCTGATGTCCAACCCAAACCTTCCTTGGCACAACTTGAGGCTGTTTCCTCTTGTCCTGTTCCTTGACATGTTGGTCCTGGTCCCTGGCACAACTTGAGGCTGTTTCCTCTTGTCCTGTTCCTTGACATGTTGGTCCTGGTCCCTGGCACAAAGGTTGTGGAGTTAATCCCTCAGCTGCGGGTCTTCACCTACCCAATGCCTCAGGATCTGCTTCCAGCCCTTTTCCACCCTGGGAGTGCCACAGAGCAGAGCAACTTCCTCCAGTGTGGCTCCAGGAGTCTTGTCAATCCCAAGGTTCCTATGGCTGTGAGGCTGATGGACACAGTGTGGGATGAGACAAAGAGTTGTGGCCCCTGGAAGAGGTGGGTATTTCCATGGTGCCCACCAGCAGCCAGTGGTCCTGTGACCCCCATTTTGCCTTTCTCTGGGATATCCTGCATTTGGGCACCTTCACATGAGGATTTTTTAATATTTTTCTTTTTTTTTCCACAAACAGTCACAGCCACAAACCTTGAGGGGTCTGAGCACCTTCTCTCAGAGGTTGTCACCGCTGTCACTGAAGGGTCACAAAGGGAGTAAAACCAGAGGCCACCTCACTTTATCCATGAAATAAATGGTGGGTAAATGGAGAATAAATCAGAAGAGGTACTGACAGTCTGCAGTCAGGCCCAGGGATTTACTGCTGCTGCAGGTTTATTAATAGTCCTGTGGATATAGAAGGACTGTCTGTAACAGGCTGTGGCATAATTTAATGATCAGCAAGGACAGAAAGCTGAGATAAGGATAACTGTAGTATCCATATTAGCAATGTTTTCTCTCTGTGGTGGTTTAGCTCCCTCTGAAAGGCCACCAGAGTTGAAGTAAATTATGGTTAACCTCACCTTGGGTGTCCTTGTCCTGTGTCCCTCCATTAAGGCAAGTTGCTCTTTACTAGTGAGAAAAGCTTGGGATATGATCACCCACCTGAGGGTTGCAGGCAGTGAGTGAATTGTCCCTTTGTCTGCAGAACAGAGGGGACCATGGAGGTCCATCAGGACAAACACCTCAGTGTGGCCTTCAGCGGGAGAGGTGACACCAGCACGATGCTGCAGCCCTGGAGGGTGGAGTGAAAAGAGACAAACACTGCCAGTCAGTACCTAAACTGGGATTTTAACGTGAGTGACCTAATCTTAGTCACTCCTGAATGCCACAAACAGCTCAGGCAATGTCTGAGGACTCTCCTGTGAGACACCTGTTGCTAAAAGTGCCACCATCACTCATGTTGCTTTTGCTGACCTCCAGAGCCAACAGGTTTCCTTCCCTCAAAACATCCTTTACCTTCTTGAAACGAACTGAGAAGACAAATTTGGCATCACTGGGATCTCTCTCAGCCTTTTAGCTTTGGGTCAAATCGTTCCTGAGTAGGGGAATTTCTGTCATAGGAGGCAGAGATGGAGGCAGCAGCACAAGTGTTCACTCTGTTCCAAAACTCAGTTCATTGTTGTCTCTTTGCCTGACAGACACACTGAATCAAAGTGCCAAAGTCATCTCCCTCCCTGTCCTTGTGACGCTGCCATAAATGAATTGACCTGGAGCCTCTAACACTGCCTGTTGAAATAAGTTTCTGGAATTAAACTGAATTGCCTGGATTAAAAATGCAAATGCATCCAATACAGCAAAATCACTGGAAATACCTTTTAACTTGGTTTAGTGCTGGACACTCCCCAGTGTCTTCGTGGGGAAAGTCAAAAACCATGTGTGCCTTGTAATTAGATCTAAATGATTATGAAATTTTGGGAAATTGGTGTTTATGACACCTGCTGAGGTGCACTTCCTCCTCCTGCTGAGAGATGACAACGCGGGAAAAAGACCAAGCCTAACTTGTCTGACCTCCCTCTGACCTACAACAAAATCACTCAAGACAATTTAACTTGAAAAAGTGATGGGCTCCTGGTTGTTTGTTGAACTGAAAAAAACCCATTTCACTTCCAAGTACTCATTTTCATTATTCTGCATCTTATGTTGGGGGAAAATTCAGACTTATTTTGAAACCACAGGTGATGTGACCCATTAAAGCTGGGATTGAGGCATTGGTTTTATGCAGCAGATGGATAAACTATCAGTCACTTGCCTGTAGGTGGAAAAATCTTTGCTTAAGCCATTAACACTCCCAAGTGTAATACTACCTGTGTTAAGCAAAGGGAAATCTGTTTTCTTACTGTGATTTGATATTGGGAAATAACAGCAGGAGATAAGCTTTATAACAGCCCTGGAAACGTGTCTGTGGTACTAAATGAGCCACGCAGCAAAGCTGTCCTTGCTGCTCAGCCCACATTGGCATGAGCCTGGCTCTTTCACAAGGTGCCTGGGGGCACAACAGGCCTGGGACAGGCTGCAGACAAAAGGAAGAAAGGGAGAAGATGTTATATCTCATCCTGTGGGCTTCCAACATCCCTCCTGCCATTTTCCCCAGGACCTGCAGAAGGATGTCCCAATTAACGCAGCAAGAGCGGAATTACATCTGGCTGCAGCTCTTGCACCCGCAGGTGCTCTCCCACAGCACTACAAACAGCTCTGCTTCACAGCAGAGAGGTTGTCCTTAGCTGCTCCCGTTCCTTTCCGCACACTCTGAGTGTCCAGATCCAAGAGGGGGATGGCTTCCAAGGCGAGGAAGCGCAGATGTTGGGAAAGCCAGGAAGGAGGCTCATCTAAGCACTTAAATATGCAGCTGCTTAAGTGCATGGCTTACCCATGGAAACTTGTGCTTCTGATAGGCCCATCCAAGAGCCACTGAAGGCAAGAGAAGGTGCCCCTGGAGTCAGATGAGGTTAAGCTGCACTTGCAGAAACCAGAGTTTGTGCTCCCTTGAATTGTGGATACTTAAAAAGCCAATCCCCATCCATCCATCACATGGCACTTGACTTCCACGTTTCCCCCAAGTTACTGGTTTTCATGATCCAAACACGTGCCTGTTTCAATGCTACTGGTTAATCTCACTGGTATTTTCTGGAAGAGATCTCTGTCTAGTAGCTAAGAGAAGGTTGAGGGGTGGGGTGGGGGGAATCTTTAACTTATTGTACCTTTTTTTCTTGTACGTTCTCTCTCTCATGGTTCCCAAAGCTTCTCACATGGACACAAACAGCAGAAGTTTCTGTGAATGATGCTGATAATGATTTTGGCCAAGGTTTCAATCCTTCCCACTCTATGAAATCCAGTGTAGTCCTGCCCTGGACATTTTATCTGCTAGAGTGGTCATTGGCTATTTTCTGTCTTATTCCCAACTAGCAAATGTAAGACTCCTTTTATCTCTTTCAACTCATGAGGAGAGTTGGACACATAGCAACTCTTTATCATCTCTCACCTCTTGACACATCAGTAGGAAAGACTACAGAGGTCTGGAAAGGCTTCCCAGAGCACCATGTAGTGATTTAAAACATAATCCCACCCACAAATTTAACAAGCTTCTTTTTCAAACTCAAGAGGAGCCTTTTGCCCTTGGTAACCCACGAGAAAGTCATTCTGGCATTGTATCCTTACAGAAAGAGAGAGGGGGGTTCCCAGTCTCCTGTGGAAGCAGGACCAAACTTTTGAAGATTTCATTCACTTCCAGGAGACACAAGGTCTTTGATGGCCTCGGTATTCCTGGTGCTGCTTTTGGAAAGGCCAGAGGTTACACCCATGTGGAAGGGTTCCATCCATCATTCCCCATGTGACCCAAAGCCTCTGCCCACCTCAGGCAGAATTCCTGCCCCAGATACACCTTGGCAAGTCATGTCCAGGCCAGCTGTGATTTCTGGGCCAAAGCACAACTTCCTCTTCCGTATGGAAATATTTCATTTCCCCCCAATATTGAACCCCTCATGTTTAGGATTTCTCCCAGCCTTTGTGACCACTCAGGTACACAAAACTTGACTCCACATGTAGGTAGTGGCCGTGTGGATGATCCACCTTGTAGAACATCATGGGCTTTGAAGTGTTTTGTGCAGCAGGTCCTGCTGGTGACCCCAGCCCATCACTGAGCACTGAGTGCTTGGATCCCATGGGACAGCCCTGGGTTTCACAGCTCAAGGACTGACCCAGCTCAGAGATGTTAATGCTCTGCGAGTTTAAACACTCTCTCACTCCTCACCAAACAGTGAGGAAGATGTGTTCTTGCAGTAATGGCTACATTATTTTCTAAATGTGTGTGTATTTTTGCATTTCCTTTCTTTCCTTTTTCTCTTTTGCTCTTTTTCAGCAGTGGAGGCCAAATCCACAACAGACAAATCCAGCACGCAGAGCCCAGACCAGTTTGTCCCAGCTGAAGATCCTTGGGAGATTTAGAATCTTTGCATCTCATTTATGCCAGGTTCTCAAAGTTCTTGACACAAAAACATTTTCCCAGACCTTTCTTGTGCAAGCCAGGTGAACCCTGCCTTGGTTTTTGCAAGAGATCTGTCTCCACCATCCTTTTCTCTGATGCCACAAGTTGTTCACAAGGTGACACAGGGGCTGTAGAGAACACCCTGACTCTCACTGCAGTGTGACTTACATGCTGTGCCTCTTGGCTCTTTTCCTGAACAGCCTACAAGTGTGAAGTCTTTTCTCTATTTCCCTCCTCTCCTCTTTTCTTCCTCTGCTCCTGTTTTCAATCACAGACTGCCCAGGCAGCACAGTGGTCAGGCTTAAAGGCTTGCTAGAACTGGATTCAAGATTTATGAGAACTAGATGTAACCAGGCCTCTCCCAGAGGTTTGGGAAGAACAGCTGGAGTCTGGCACTTTCCATCATGACAAGGACTATGAAAAACTAAGAGCTGAACTGCAAAAAGCAGAGAGGGGGGGGAATGTTTAGGCTTAAAATGCAAAACAAGCGCCTGCAGCATCCAGCCCGTCTGCACAGGGGCCAATTCTGACAGCAAGCGCCTTTTGCAGCTGCTGGGACTTGGGCTTATTTTAGAAACCACTTTAGAAACAAGAGGTTAAAAGAGAAGAGGGCGGGAGGGGGTTCGGGTTGGAGCTGCCTGTGTGCGATCCCGGGATGCAGAGCCCGGACTGGCGGCTCCCATCCCGCACTGCCTGGAGGCCCTTTCGGCAGGGCCACCCCACCCAGGGCTGATGTAATGGGCTGTGTTTGTCGGGATCTTTAAGGCGTGCGTGTGTCCAGCCTGCCCAAGGCAGGACGACAAAGCTGCTCCCGGAGAGGTGGGAGGGGATGCTGGAGATGCAGGGAAATTGCAAGGCTCTGAAGTCCTGTCCTGCCTGAGTGCTGCCCATCCTTGGCACTCCCACACTGTCCAAGGCAGGATGGCAAATCTGCTCACAGAGAGGAGGGAGGGGACACCAGAGAAGCAGGGAAATTTGAAGGCTCTGAGGTCCTGCCTGAGTGCTGCCCAACCTTGGCATTCCCACCCTACCCTTGCCCTCCATGGTCTCCGTCCTTGGAGGGCTGTCTCAATGCACAACCTGTCCCAGGTCCAAGGACTGCCCAAAGGTCACCCCCAGCTGGCGCTGGGGACAAAGTTGGGGAAGGGACTTGAGGGGAAGTGTGTGAGGAGCAACTGAGGGCACTTGGTGTGTTCAGCTGGAGAAGAGGAGACTGAGGGGACACCTCATTGCAGGTAAAACTTCCTGGGGAGGGGCATGTACTGATCTCTGCTCTATGGGGACCAGGGACAGCACCCAGGGAATGGCCTGAAGTTGTGTCAGGGCAGGGTTAGGTTGGATATCAGGAAAAGGTTCTTCCCTCAGAGGGTGGTGGGCACTGACCAGACTCCCCAGGGCAGTGGGCACAGCACCAAGGCTGCCAGTGCTCCAGGAGTGTTTGTATGATCCTCTGGGGCACAGGGTGTGACTCTTGGGGATGCTCCTGTGCAGGGATAAGGGTTGGACTCGATGATCCTTGTGGGTTTCTTCCAACTCAGCATATTCTGTGATTCAGTAACTCATGGACCTTCCACTGCTGCCACCTGGCTTGAAACCAGAAGTAGAATGAGAGACCTGGAAGGGACATGGTGTCACTGCTGGAAAACTGTGAGGACCATTGGTGTTAATTCTCCTGGGCTGGTGCCTTCACCAATGGCAAGGTGGGGGATGTGCCAGCACAGCCAGACTGGTCATATTAATTTTTCCTTTTCTAACCAGCACAACACAGATGATTATTTCAGACCCAAATTTCCCACCGACTCAGGTGTCATTGTTGATTCCTAAGGGATTCCACACTCCTGACCTGTGTCCCACTTAAATACCTACAGCTTTGTGGGGTTATTTCACACCAGGGTGTTTGCAAACAAGGCAAGTTGGATTTACCTGCATTTTTAATGCCTTTGATCAAGGCTGCTCCATGATCTTCATAGATCTCTCCCAACTCAGCATATCCTGTGATTTTGTAAATAATGTTTCTAATTCACAAAGTAAGGAAACAATCTCCCTTTATCTGCTTTGCTAGTCCTGCTCCATAACTTCATCTGACAGATAACCACCAACTGTGTGACATCCCAGCATGGCCATGGCAAGGAGTTCTGTGTCTCCTTTTGCTGCAAACAATTTGTGCCCCATTTCAATGGGAATTCTGGTGCTTTGGGCTAGTGAAACACCCACCTTCATCCATTTGTTTTGTTTCATGCCAAATCATTTTTCAAAGCTCTCTGTTAGTCCCAGACACCTGCCATAAACACCCAAAAGACTTCACAGGCTGACCTTGACATCTGTCTGGGTACCCATACCATCTGTGGAACACCCCTCTCTCTTGTCCTGCAATAACTAATTGAGGTCCCACAACACCTCCTTAGATCCTTTTTGCCCAAAACACAGGTACCATGAAGTCAATGATGGACTGGAGCTCCTGTTCATGTGGCAAGTTTTGCTAGAGACATGCACTGCACAAACATTACATTTCCAGGCATTTTCCATGCAGGACCTTTCATGTCAGGCCACATACATAGAATCATAGAACGGATTGGGTTGGAAAAGACCTCTGAGATCATCAAGTCCAACCCTTGGTCCAACTCCAGTCCCTTTACCAGATCATGGCACTCAGTGACACGGCCAAGCTCACCTTAAAAACCTCCAGGGATGGGGAATCCACCCCCTCTCTGGGCAGCCCATTCCAATGCCTGAGCACTCTCTCTGCAAAGAAGTTTTTTCTGATCTCCAATTTCCCCTGGCAGAGCTTGAGCCCATCGTGCCCCCTTGTCCTATTGCTGAGTGCCTGGGAGAAGAGACCAAGCCCCACCTGGCCAGAACTTCCCTTCAGGGAGTTCCAGACAGTGCTGAGGTCACCTCTGAGCCTCCTCCTCTCCAGGCTAAACATCCCCAGCTCCCTCAGCCTCTCCCCACAGCACTTGTGCTCCAGTCCCTTCTCCAGCCTCGTTGCTCTTCTCTGGCCCCGCTCCAGCCCCTCAATCTCTTTCCTCAACTGAGGGGTCCAGAACTGAACACAACACTCAAGGTGTGGCCTCCCCAAGGCAGAGTCCAGGGGAAGGGTCACTGCCCTGGGCCTGCTGGCCACGCTAGTTTGGATCCAGGCCAGGATCCCCTTGGCCTTCTTGGCCACCTGGGCACACTGGTGGCTCCTGTTGAGCTTCATGTCCCTCAGTCCCCCCAGGTCCCTCTGCCTGGCTGCTCTCCAGCCACTCTGTGCCCAGCCTGGAGCGCTGCAGGGGGTTGGGGTGGCCAAAGGGCAGGACCTGCACTTGGCCTTATTGAACTTCATCCCATTGCAATCAGCCCATCTCTCAAGTCTTCTCCAGATCCCTCTGCAGAGCCCTCCTGCCTTCCAGCAGGTCGACACTCCCTCCCAGCTTGGTGTCATCAGCAAATTTGCTGAGGATGGACTCAATCCCCTCATCTAAATCATCAATAAAGATGTTAAACAGGACAGGACCCAACACAGATCCCTGGGGAACACCACTGATGACCAGCTGGATGCAGCTCCATTCACCAGCACTCTCTGGGCCCGACCCTCCAGCCAGCTCCTAATCCAGGAGAGGGTACACTTGTCCAGGCCATGGGCTACCAGCTTTTCCAGGAGTATATTATGGGAGACAGTGTCAAAGGCCTTGCTGAAGTTCAGATAGACACATCCACAGCTTTCCCCTCTTCCTTCTACCTGCTGAAGACATCCCAAGGGGAGGTTTTAATTTTCATGCAGTGCCTCATGCTCTGGGGTCTGAAGTCAGATAAGAAGGCAGTGGGGTATTTAGGGCTGTGTGTTCCCATCTCCACTTGTGTGGGATCAGACATTTGCCCTGGCACACAGGTTGGTGGAGACATGAAAATTAACCCAAGCTGCAGCTGATACCCAAGAAAACCAACCATGTGAAACAGAAAACATGCTGGTTCTGAAAAAAAACAGAAGGGAAAATAATCCAGGTATAGTCATGATGGCATCCTCAAAAGCTTCTTCAAGATATCCTGGGTGAGAAGAGGTTTGTGATGATTCACTTTGGTGTCAAAAGAAGCTGTTAACAAGAGAAAGGACCTTGTCCCCTGGCCACCTCAAGCTCCGTGGGCATGGGCAGGAGCTTGTTACCTCCCTCCAGTCTGCACATCCAAAGCAAGAAGAACAAGGCAGACAAAAAAGAGGGGACTTAAAAAGTAGCAGGGATACAAAAGCAAAACTAAATGACCCATAAATCACCAACTCCCAACTCCATATTAAAAAAATAGGGATAATTGCCCAGAAGACACCCTCAAGCAGGGGCTGGGTGGCAAAAGAAAGGGAATTCAGCCTTCAAGTGCCAAATAAATTAAAAAGACTAATAAAACTGCCACTCTGTAATGAGCAGCAAGACTGGCTACCAGCTTGTCTCAGCTGAAGCCAGGTTGCCTCAGGAAAGTCTGGTGGATCTTTTGTGCACAAAGACACCCCTTTGACCCAGAAAAGGTCCAGACATGGTGGTGACACAGGCCCGTCTTCCTTGGGGATGGTGGCACAGCTGCCTCTCCACAGAGAGGTCATTTGGGATCCACATCTGGCAGCACAGGGTAGTCCAAGACCAGGTTTCTCTCACTCTTAGTTAAACTGACCTTGTTCTAGTAGCTCTACCCAGGAAAGGCATCTCTGGCAAAACCCACTTCCTCACCTCTCCAGAAAATATCATTTTAAGAGTTTGAATTCCTCTTCCTGCCTTTGGCTGCTCCCATCTTAGCAATGCTGGTCCCAGAGACTGTGGCAGCCTCTCCCAAAACAGAAAGAGAAACAATACACATACCTGTATTTCTGAAATACACTTTTTCCTTTAAGAAATATCCCAACTCTTGGAGATTTTGGATGCCATTTCAACACAGCTCTTCATGGGATGTAAAATAGGGCAAAGGCTGGCAAATGATGGGAATATGATTATTATGAACTTTAAAAAAATGTTTGTTTCTGCCTTTTTTTTCTCCTCTCTTTTTATTTGTTTTTAATGTTAATTAGCATCTTTCCTTCAACTTTCATTGTTTCTTAGCAACTGGACAGTTTTGATCACACACAGCTTGGGTAAGGAGGTAGGAAGTGATTTGGCAAACATGACATTCCAAAAAGGTGACATTTTTCTGCTCTGAGTTTTTGATTTGAGCAAATATCTTGGGAAAAATTACAGCCAACACCGGCCCCCAACCATCCCATAATGCTACAAAATGCACAGGCAACAACCTTCCATTAGAAACCTCAATGTACTTATTATTTCTCCTGCTCTTTGGGACTGACCTCTGCTACACACTGTGTGATGTGGAGCAGAAGGAGGGTCTCTGAGAGGTCCCAACGCCTGCAGGAGAGTGGGCACAGGTGGGTTAGTGCTTCACACTTGTTCCTGCTCCTTGTTGGACACACAAGCAGAATTTAGGCCTGTGGAATTTCACAGGAGAGGGATGTTATCCTACCAGGCCTGCAGGCTCACAGCTCTGCCAAGACACAATAAAAAAGAGCTGTTTCATGGTGCAGGAATATGAGGAGCACATGTTTGGTCAAGCTGGTGGGCAACGTTGTTCCTTCACCTCCCAAGGCTGGCTGGGCTCTGGTATGCCCATAAAAACAGCCCCCACTTCCTCCCCTTGCTGCGGGGGCAACAGAGAACCTTCATTTCATCCCATGCAATTAAAACAAACGGTTGCCACATGTAAATATTTGCGTTGTTACCATCTCGTCTCTTCCGTGGGGCTCCTAAAAACAAACAGCAGAATGCAGCCCTGGCCATCAGAGTAGGACCTGAGATGTGCTGCAGTCTGAGAGTCCTCAGCAGCAGCCAAACCAGCATGGCCAGGGGGGCAAGAGGACCCCAAGATGGGGCACTTCACAGAATCACAGAATATGCTGAGCTGGAAGGGACTTACAAGGATCATTGAGCCCAACCCTTAGCCCTGCACAGAAGCATTCTCAAGAGTCACACCCTGTGCCCCAGAGGATCATCCAAACACTCCTGGAGCTCTGGCAGCCTCGGGGCTGTGCCCACTGCCCTGGGGAGCCTGGTCAGTGCCCACCACCCTCTGAGGGAAGAACTTCTTTCTAATACCTAACCCAAACCCCCTGACACAACTTCAGGCCATTCTCTGGGTGCTGTCCCTGGTCCCCACAGAGCAGAGATCAGTGCCTGCCCCTCCCCTGCCCCTCCTGAGGAAGCTGTACCTGCAATGACATCTCCCCTCAGTCCTGATAGGTTTTGGATGAACCCAGTACTTGTCCAGTGGTGCTGAACCTGCCCTCAGTGGTGTCTCTGTGTGAAGACCCTCTCCTTGCAGCTTCCCCAGCTTCCTTGGGTTCCCACCCAGTGTGATATTGAGGGGATCATCACACCTGTCCATGTAAAAATGCATGTTCCAGAAGTGGAAAACCCACCTTTGATCTCTGAACCCTCCTCCCCAGTGAAGCAGCCAGAGCTCTGGTCCTCAACATGTTTCTACCACCAGCAGTTGTGAACTTTGAGGATCCCTGTGGCTCCCTTCCAACTCAGGATATTCTGTAATTCTGTATAAGGGTCCTCTCAGCCAAGGATTACTCCCTCATCCTGATGAGCATCAAAGTGTTTTAATGCTCATCCACGCAGCTTGGACCCACAGGATTGGGTCCAGAGAGAGGAATAACAAGGGTAAAAACACTCCTGGAGGCTTGTGCCTGTAATCTGTGTGACACCTCTGGATAAGTTTTATTTCAGCTCAGCACAACCATTCCAAACTCGGGTCTTTACCCTTCTTTTCTCTGGGGTTCTGCCTTTTGGCACTTTAGGAGTGAGGGGGATAATTATACAGGATTTTTAGTTCCCTTGGGAAAAGAGACACAACCTGGATCATTTCTGGCTTCCCTTGGTGTCTGTCCAAGCAGAAGTTAAAGCTCTCACAGCGATTTCTAAAATCCCCCTTCAGATAACACAGCGTTTCAAGGTTATTCTCAAGGGTGTAATAGCAGTATTTCTTCTTTACTGCAATACCAGGATCTGATGCAGAGCTTCAACAAAGCTTAGGACAACTTTAAAACTGGAAAGTGTTTTATAGAAAAAAAAAAAAAACAAAACAAAAAACAACCATCCAAATCACCCTGTTAATTCCAGTCTGCTCTCTTTGTGCTGTTTTGAATAAGTTAGAAAGCAAACTGGGAAAATTTAATTTACACCAGGGGGAAAAAAAAGAAAAAAGAATAGTGCTATTTGAGAGAAAAAGAAAGTCTACACTGATACTGTTCCACTTCAACAATTACTTGTAGCATATCCCATATATATGTATGGGGTATATATACACATTGATATATATAAATGTTTTTCCCCTCGGGGCTTTCCTTTTAAAGATTTTTGCCTTTTCACATGTGAACTGTAAACAGACTGACAGATGGAATTCTTTTGTATAAACTGTTTCAGATACACTATTCTTCCATGCCTATGTCAGTTGTTTACAGTATCAAAAAGCCACAGATACGCCTAAAAGTAAGGAAAGTTGGAATTTCTGCCAAACATTTGGATACCATCCATCCTCAGGGGCTGTACCCTCACTGCACCGGGTGGTGCTGAGGAACTTCTCACTTAGAGGCATCTCCACAAGATGTGTGTCAGCAGGAGCCTGGGGGATCTTCAAAGAAAGGGCTGGGGTGGGAAAAGAGGGGCAGTTTTGCAGACTGGAGGCCCCCAAATTTGCTGCTGCCAGTGTCTACACTTGCTAATGAGCATCTAATAGACTGGTGGCTGCTGGGCTGGTGGTGGGAACATCTGGAGCTCTCCACGTGGGTGGTGCATGGTCCCCGTGGCTTTTTTTTTTCCTTTTTCCTTATTTTTGTTCTTATGTGTTTTTCCTCCTTGTTTTCCTGCCCTAAATGCCAGGCAAAGAGTCTAACCAGACTAACCATGGTGTGCTGTTACTCAGGGATCTCCATGATGGTGACTGCTGGTGGATGAGTCTTTATCAAACTGGTTTGGGCTTTTAAAGTGCACAAAAACCCACAGTCTTTGAACAGGGGCTTTCCAAGGAGTCTTCAAGGGAGAGCTTGTTGATTCAGGCTGCCTCAGACAGCAAACCTCTCAGGAACAGCTGTCCTTGGTGATTCCCAGCCTCATGGAAAAGCCAAGCAGGCAAGGCTTTTATCTCCTGTGTGGTACTTACCCTGAGAAAAGCTTCACCTGTGTGGTCTTCAGTCACTGGAAACACCTCCAAATCCTTTATGCCACTTTTTCTTGTCCCCAAACCATGCCATGGCTTTACATGGAAGAAGGGAAATGACCACATATCTCCATCATCCCCATGAGCCTGGACTGTTGAATTAAACAGCACCTGTGGCTCACAAAGAATGGAAGATCCCTCCAGGTGTGATGGATCTTTCCAAAAACCAGGTGCAGTGGTGGATTCCACCTCTGCTCTGAGGATCCACAGGGGGATGTGGGAGCATTCCCTGTGTGAGCTGCAGAATGCCTGCTGCTGGAGAGCCATCTGAAGGGAGGCATGGAAAGAGTGAAGGGGAAGTTTGTTGGGGATGTCTGTATCCATCAGGAAGACCACTGTGCCTGCAGCTCTGAGGGACTGGGACAGCCTGAAAAGGCAAATCAGCTTTCAGATGAAAAATCCTCCCCAAACATGATTAAAAAGAGGCCCCTTGACACAAACGTTCTGTGAGGTTTTGAGTTTAGAGAAATTAGAAAAAAAGGTCTCTGAAAGCCAACTGGCCCCATAAGGCTCCCCAGGGATTGTCTCAGGGGCTGAGCCCCTTCTTTCCCAGCAGATGTGGTTTGGCAAAGATTTGGGGTTTGTTTACCAGGGTGTTTATTCATCCAAATTTGGAGCTCAAAAAGGTACCAGCAATAAATTCTGGAAAAAGAATCTTCATAAAAAAACAACAAACAAAATGAAGAAAACAACTTCCAACTGGCCAACACATCCCACACCCCTGTTTGCCATGAGAAGTTGTTCTTCATGAAGTCAAGCCCACGACCTCCATTGAATCAGTCAGGAATTTGTTCTGCAGGAACATCAGGAATGCTCTGATTGGGGAGTTTGATCACATCTCTGTCCTCTCCTGGCTGGAGTGCCCAGACTGTCAGCTCAGCAGTGCCCAGAAAAGGCAGGATAAAGAGCTCGGTGTGCTTGGGCAACCAGGAAACCTGCTCTCAACATTTACTGGAGAGGTCCAACATCTTCTGGATCTTCTTTGTGACACCATATCCATGTAATCTACATTTCCAAATTTCTAATGGGAATAATACATTGCAATATTGGAAATATGGTGACAGGTGAAAAAGAAAGGATCAAGAAATGCATGGAAAATCAAGAACAGGCCTAAGAAGTTGCTCTCTAGGTCTCCATCCTACAAGGAACCAAGTATTTCCAGGCTTCCTCCAGTCCTCTGCACCACAAATGCTTCAGCACTAGCTCATCCTTTGCAAAGTCTGGATCTATCCCCCTTTTCCATTCCAGTTCTCAGCTGGAAGTCCATCAGACCTGTCTCAAAGACTGTCCTGTAAGCAGGATGGTGAAGTGCACCCTGGAGCATTCTCAGGTCACAGTTGTGCTGCCTTGGTGAGAGAAGCTGGACAAGGCTGACTGCAAAGAGATGAACTCAGGGGAGGGGAGGGAGCAAAGAAGATCAATAAGCAGCTGGGAGAGGTGCATTAATGCATCTGTGCTTTGCTGGAGTACGGAGGAGTGACAGGACTGTGCCAAGATCAGACTGAACTCTGGAGCTGAGCAAGTACCTTGTGGGTTGTCCCTTGAACAGAACCTGACATGAGCCCACACTGGCACAGGTTGGGCAGAGAAGCTGTGACTGCCCCATCCCTGCAAGTGTCCAAGGCCAGACTGGACAGGCTGGAAGGTGTCCCTGCCCTTGACAGGGCAAGATGGAACAAGATCTTTAAGGTCCATTCCAACCAAACCCATCCTGTGATTCTATGAAGGATTGTGATTAAACTGTTTCTTTGCAATGTCGTGCAGAGTGTTTGAGCCTTTTGCACCTGCCATTTGCAGGGGGCCTGATCGTCTGTCCCTCTCCCTCTGCTCACTGCTGGTGCTGCTGTGAAAAACAAGCACACCCCAGCACCTTCCCAAAACACAGCTGAGACGGGAGTCAGGGATCTGGGGGCTACACAGCAGGCACTGTAATAAGGATCAGGGCACTGCAGAAATGCCAGTTGTACAAATAACCTCTTTGGAATTCATGCCTCTGAGATGGAGAGCACAACACGAGGGTGTGTGGGACTTTGCTGTCCTTCTCTGCAACTCTCAGCTACTTGTCCAGGCAAGAACAGTCTCCTCTGGCTTCAGGGGAATAGGGAAGTTCTCCTCTGAATTTGGGCTGGAGCTGCTGTTCCTGAGGTCTATGTAGCCATGGTGAGCTCTGTGGTCATGTAAACATTACACAACCACGAGCCCCTGCTGTCTGAGGGCAGTGGAGGCACCACCGGGCTCCTCCTCTTCGGGTTGCTCTTTCTGGGGGAGTGCAGCGCTCTGTGAAGTCATGACAGCAAACTCCAGAGAGGCTGGTGAGCCCATGGCATGCTCTGAATTATGCTCACATTGCTGAGAGGATGGCTCACGTTTTTGGGAGTGCGCCCGGACCTCCTCTGGTGACGTTCCGGCTTCCTGAGGATGGAGACATGGAACAAACTGATGCTTCTTGCCCAGCCTCCAGTTCCAATTGAGGAACTTTACAATGCTGGGTGATTAACAAGCTCCTGAATACTTGCAGAGGGAGTGGACAGACCTCCTGGAGGTGTGGTGACAAGGAGATGGTGTGGGCAGCACGCCCTGAGGGAACTGAGACAGGAAACAGGAGGAGAGAGAGCTCTGGATCACCCCATCACTTCTGAAGGTCTACCTGCAGACAGCAGGACCACCTCCAGCATCTCCTTGGTGTCCTCCGGGGCAATGTGGTTTGCAGGTAAGACCACAGCCTTGTCTGTGATGGGGAAAAACCTATGGGCATTTCATTTTCTACAGAAAACCCACCTCCTCTGCCTTGTAAAAGTTGGAATCCTGTCCTGTGGCTGAATTTAAGACAGATCAGCTGATGGCACCTCAACTTTTTGCCACCCACAAGTACTGAGTTATTAATTTCACACTGTTGTTTTCTTTGGAATTTCAGTTTGAAAATACAGGAAGAAAAAATTGAACATGGGCAGTTTTAGCCCCTTCCAAGTGGTGGGAAGCTCCTCAAATAAGCTGAGGGGAGGCAAAGCAAGGTGAAAACAACGGGATTTGTCCATCTTCATCCCCAGCAGCTCCTGGGAGGAGAGGGGAAGCTGCAGCAGGGCCATGGCCATCTGGGTGGAGACGGGCAGAGCCACCACATGGAAGGACTGAGCCTTTCCACAAACTGGAGTTGGGCCTTCCTGAGCCTTCTGGACCCAGCAGAGCCCTGCAGATGTTCAAACAAACACAACCCCCCCTGTGAGACACAGCCAGTGAGAGCTGGGAATGCTCTTTGTGAAACAGGAGTACAACCAGCAGACCTTTTACCAACTATTGGAAACAGACTTGTTGTTGACACACAAGCGCAGAAGCGATTCCTGTGGAATGAGGGCCCTGACCAAGGCTGGGCGACAGCAAAGGCTTTCCAGAGAGTTGTGGGGAGGAAGGAAATCCGCCCGTGGGACAGACGATATTGTCTTTTGTTTGTCTTTGTAACGCTGATTGTTGAATGCTTTTTGATTTCACAAGAATTTCTGGGGTTTGTAAACTTTCTTCAGAGATTTTTCTGGGAAAAATGGAAACCGTGCTCAGGGTTCTCCTTTACCAAACAAACCACTCGACATTTTCGTTCAAATAAAAATTTTCCACGGACAGTAATGGGTATTTCTCAACCCATGTCACAAGCATGGCAGGCACTGCACTGTGATACAGATAAAATTTGTGTTTCAGCAGCAGGAACTCAGGTCTGAGCCCCCTTCTGATGGACCTTGTGTAGCAAGAGACAACCTTGCTGTGAGGACTTCACAGCCAGAACAGAAAAGACAAGAAGCAAGAGAAAAGAGAAAAATGTGCTTTAACAGATGGGCACTGAGGTGGCAAAACATTCATTTGACGTCAGGATCATGGGAAAACTCAGCCAAAAAGAGGAACTGAATCCACCCCTCTTGGAAGGCTCAGCACAGCTTTAACCACAGCCCATTCTTTCCCTCCAGTGTTACTGACTTCTAGTTGAGCCTTTGCTCTTTACTATGGGATGGCATTTGGTGCAGAACTATTTGCTGAGGATCACATCCCTTCCTGGAGTGGTTTTTTGGCTGACTCATCAAGTTCATGATGCTTCCTTGTGCCCATCATCCACTCCTGGAGAGACCCAGAGTCCTGGTGAAGCTTTGCTGTGTGTCACTGGGTGCAGGAAATCCTGACAGAGATCTGAGGCTTGGCCACTGATACAGTAAGAATAATAATAAAAATACTAATAATAACAACAATAAAACCAGATGTGGATCTCACTGGCATTTCCTGGCACCTGCATCCAGGATTGGAGGGATCCTGCAGCAGATCAGAACACCCATGGCAGTGTCACCTCTGCAGAGACAGAATGAGAACAAGCAGCTTATCCGTTATTTGGTAACCCAGGAAGACACTTGGGCTTGGTTTCCTCCCACCTGGCAGGCTGGTGGAACTCTGGCAACACTCCTTTGACCATAATGGAAAGCATATACAACACATGACCAAAATCTGGAGATTTCCACTCACTTTGCTTCCTGTGGCAGCACAAATCATGGGATGGCCCAGGCAGCTGACCCTGTTCTTTGTTCTCCTGTGTTTCTTGTAGCTGAAGGACAAGTTTCAAGGGTCACATGCATAGTGTGGTGATGGGGACAAGCCACTTGCTGTGACCCCAGGAGCACAGAGGGAGGGAAGGGCTTGGGAAGCACGGTGGCAATGGGGCACTTTGCCGAGTTCTGCTGGGCCTGGCGTGCAGGAAGGGCCGGGATTAGGGCTGGAACTCTCAGCATTTGGGCCATTGTGCAATGCTGGGCAGCTGGAGGGTTTCACTTTTCAGAGGGGGAAAGAAAATGTGAAAAACTAGAACCAGAAAACACTTTTCTTCCCTCCTTTATTTTTTTGGACCTATCCAGAGATTTCCACAATGCTGGTGATTTAAACCAGGCATGGAATATGAATGCAACTCTAATATTTCTACCTTACTCTGTTACATTGATGAGTCAAGGACCTGGCTGGGACTGAAATGCAGCAATGTCTTTGCACAGGCTATGGCTGAAATCTGCCCTTGCAAAGATACCTTGTCAGCCAGGGCTGGATCCAGGATGTTAATAATGTTCTGTCCTTCTGGCTAATTCTGCAAGCATGGGAAAGAGAATATGAATTTAATTTAAAATCTAGACATGCCTTCAGCTCTGGGACAGAGAACACAAAGCTAATTTCCCCGACGGGCGGAGGGAGACGTAAGTGGGCACATCCTGAACTCTGCATCCAGGCTAAGTCTGGCCTTGGAGCTGATTTCTTGGGACATTCAAGCCCGTAAGTGTAAGAAAAAAGTACCATTTTTGCAGGAAGTTACATCCAGGCACAGGGGGTGAGAAGGGGAACAGGTGTTTGGGGCGCAGGGGGAGCATTTGAGAGCTGGCACCCCTCTCTGTCTGGAATTGGAGGCAGCAGCAGGGAGAGCTGCTGGGATGTCTGCACAGTTACAAGGAGATAAAAGTGTTCTCTACCTAAGTAGGGAGCAGAGGAGTCCCACAGCCAAACAACTGCCCTGTGCTTTGCTCTCTGCAGCCCAACCAGAAACCCTTAAAACAGCCTCCTCTCCCTTTTCATCCCTGCCCCACATCTTCAGCCTTCTCACAGCCTCCCCTCCTCCTTCCCCCATGCCAAATAAATCTCCTTAGAGTTTAAATAAATGCTGTAGTGTCCTAAAAGTCTTGCAGCCTTGGAGAGAGGGAAAAAAAAGAAAGAAAAGAAAAGGTATTAAACCTGAAAGAGAAATAGTAGATGTGCATCTTCTTCCCTTTGGTCTCTCTGAAGGCTATTAAGTGATGCAGGGTGACTGTGGACAGGTACATGCAAATAATAGGATCAAGGCAGCAGTACAAAGGTTTGTCTCCCAATCTTAATGCAGGTGTGGGAGACACAAACCAGGTGGCTAAAAGGCTCCTTTGTTTGAAGCTGTCAGGAGGAGAAGCTGATAATCTCATGCCTCATCCCTAAACTCTCTTTCAGCCGTGTCAAGGCATCTCCTCACATCAGGAAGTCTGCAATGACATGGCTATGTGCTAAGCTCAGTTAATGTGGTCTGAGGTTTAAACACTTCAGGTTGAAAGTGGATAATTGGTGGTAGTGGATTTTAAAAGCTCACACAGGTGCCTTTGAAAAGAGGTCAGGAGTCAAGTGCATCTCTCCTATGAGAAATGGAGAGCCTTTCCTAAGGAGATCAAAATTCTTCCACGGAGAGCCCCAGGGCCTTGTAGGAACTGTTATTAATTTAGTTCTGTATGTTCCAAATAATGGAAAAACGATCCCACATGTGTGCAGGCCGAGGACACGGGGCACGTTCTCTCTGGGTAGATAAGCTTTCACCTGGCACTCCTGGATGGTTAATTAAGTAATCCCCTCTCAGCCCAGACAGGAGCAGCACAGGGGCTGCTGTCACTGGGGGCTCTCACTGGGTGCCAGGTGAGGGTGGGCACAGCATGGCCTCAGCCCAGATGCCTGAGGGGGAGGACAGAACCCCAGAAAGCATCTCCCTGGGGCTGGGGAGCTGGGACATCTCTCACTCCTGTTTTCCAAGGAATTTGGGCACCCAGGGTGCACCCTTTCTCCCATGGGTGGCTGCAAAGCAGCCCTTCAATCACCCAAGCCAAACACACCTTTAAAAGCCAACTTCTCTCCCCTATTTTCTGAAATTGTGCTTAATTAGCTGAAAGCTGGAGGAAATTAACATCCAATTATTTTCTTACAGTGGGGTTTTGTGTGTGTGTGTGTGTTGCCTGCAAGAAGCAAACCTGCCTGAACAAGCAGCACATGAAAGCAGCCTCTGCCCACAGCAGATCGGGTTGCAAAGGGCCCACACTCACACCAAGCTCTCCCCAGTACTGCCCTACACCTGCCCAGAGCTGGGGGAGTTTAACAGAAAGCTGAAAACAGCATCCTTATTACTGATATTTGCATTAGAAGTGCATTTGGGCTGTTGTCACCTCCCAGCTGCCCTGCCAGACTCCACCTGTGCCAGCAGCTCCTTTGATTTGAGAACCACATTCTTTGCCATTTTGGTTTGTGCAGCCCAAATACACACAGAAGGTAAATGTCACGTGAGAAAGAACTTATTCTGAGAGAACACAAGGAATGTGCTCCTTGAAAATATTAAGATTAATTTATTGATAAATTTGAATGGCATAGGGAGCATTTTCAGCTATCTGGTGCTGCTGCTTGGGTGCTTTGTGAGCAGGTGCTCATTTAACCAACAAAGATGTTCAAATAAAATAGCTGTTCTCGTCTGTCCTCCCTGAGTTTTCTTCTCTTTGTGTGGCTTGGGATAATTTGAGAAAGATTACCACTGGTGAAAACATGTTATGTATTTGTTGTAATTAGTATTATTATTGATTGCTACAAATTCATTTGCATGAGAATAGCAAGTCAGACACAAAGCAAAAAATATGGTCCCTCCTCCAGAAGCTTTAAATTACCACAACCCCATCCACTGAATGGAGGCTCAGGGCTCATCCATTTTATTTCAATTCTACACAGCATATTTTGAAACTGAAAATTTTAGGGGGGGAAAAACCCAAATGAAGCCTTTACATTTGCAGAATGGGAATTCTGGGAAGACTTCTTTTTGATTTAGTTTCTTACCTGAGAAGTAATGAAATAATGCTTTAAATAGAATGGTTTGGGTTAATAGAGACCTTAAAGATCACCTTGTTCCAATCCCCTGCCATGGGCAGGGACACCTTCCACTATCCCAGGTTTCTCCAAGCTATGTCCAGCCTGGCCTGGGACACTCCCAGGGATGAGGCAGCCACAGCTTCTCTGCCCAACCTGTGCCAGGGCCTGCCCACCCTCCCAGGCAGGAATTCCTTCCCAATATCCCATCAATTCCTGCCCCCTGTCTGTTTGAAACCATTGCCCCTTGTCCCATCACTCCAGGCCTTGTCCAAAGCCCATCCCCAGCTCTCTTTAAATAAGTTACACTTTTGACTAAATGCTCTTTCCTGAAAGGAACAAAAATCTCATTCAAAGACATTTCCCAAGCTCTGGCTGTAAGGAAGTTAACAACAGCACTTTCCCTTTTTTATTAATATTGTTTGTTGGTGAAATGGCTTAATGGCTGCAGGGTCAGTTGACAGATAGGAGGTAACATTGTTCTTCTCCTCCAGAGAATGTAGTGTTTGGCATGACTTCAAAATAACCCTATTGTTTGTCATCTTCTCAAAATACACTATAAAACCCCTGTTAAAAGGAAAGATAACGTTCTCTAAGCATAAGTCAAGTGCCGGGTTGCCTTTTTTAAAGCTGCTTGATGAGAATTAATGGTGTTGGATCTCCTGTTTTAAACACATTTGGCCAGGTTTTCTGGAGGCACCTAATTTATCTTGAGGCTCTTTCATCTATTATCTAACTGTGAGCTTGTTCGTAGCTCATCAGCCATCCTGGTTTTGACAGGGGGCCTTGTGATGAGCAGCCAACAGCACGGAGTGTCGGGGCTGGGTGTATCTCTGGCAGGAAGGTGATGGGAAAAGTTTAACCTTCTGCCACTCCTCCCAGCACTCACCAAACCCAAAAATAGAGCCTTAGATCATCGTGTGTCCCGCAAAACCCTTCCATGTGGTTCCTGCATCCAAAGGCAAAGCAGATCATTGCTGGAAGGGCAAATTGTATCCTGAGTCCCCTGAGAGAGATTGGGATGTTTGGGGAACATCCCTATGTTGAGGAGAATTGCTTTGGCCCAGGCACAGGCAGTGTCAGTAAAAACAAGAAAGCAGCAGAAGTTTTGAAAAAACTACCCTTATCTAATAAGGGTGGGAAATAACGAGCTTATGTAAAAGAGCAATTTTTCCACAGTCCAGACCCAAGCAGGAATTATCTGGTACATGACTCAGGACCATCCCAGATGTGTAGATTTTGGGCGTGAGCTCCGAGCCCCTTCTGGAACCAGCCAGAGGAGTTTTGCACAATAAAGGCCGTCGCCTTCCTTTTTTCTGCTGTCAGCATCGATGTACGCGAGCGCTCGGAGCAGCAGCTCCGGAGCTGCTGGAAAGTTTGTCACCATAACACTGCCTGTTTATGCTTTGTGTGGATGAAAGAACAGCTTTCTTCAATTAGGCTTTGTGCTTCAGCTGGCAGGAGGGTGTCGATTGTCTGAGGCTCCACCTCTCCGCGCAGTTTGTCTCGGGGAGCCGGTGGATGCCACGCTGACCGTCAGCTCTGCTCATGATGGGCAGAATGGGACACGTCCAACTGGCAACAGCAACCACGTGGGTCCAGTTGTATTGACTGCTTTGACCTTCTGGAGCTTTCAAATCACAGAATCACACAACAGTTTGGGTTGGAAAGCAAGTTTAAAGACCATCTCATTCCAGCCCTGACAATGAGCAGGGAGTTTTTCCACTAGACCATGTTACTCAAAGCCCCATCTAACCTGGCATTAAATGGGGCATCCACCAGCTCTCTGGGAAACCTGTGCCAGTGCCTCACCACCCTCATCATAAAAAATGTCTTCCTTTTACCTCATCTGTATCAAACCTCTTTTAGTTTAAAACCATCACCCCTTGTTCTGTCCTTTCTTGATGCTTTTCCTCTTTACTCCCTGCTCCATCCACCTGCAAGCAGCTGACATACCATGGAGAATCCTGCTGGTTCCTTACAAAGGCAACCAACAGTAGGACAAGAGGGGATGGGCTTAAGCTCTGCCAAGGGAGGTTTAGGTTGGCTGTCAGGAAGAAGTTCTTTACAGAGAGAGTGCTCAGGCATTGGAATGGGCTGTCCAGGAAGGAGGTGGATTCTCCAACCCTGGAGGTTTTTAAGGTGAGACTGGACATGGCACTGAGTGCCATGATCTGGTAATCAAAGTGGGGTTGGATTAAGGGTTGGATTTGATAATCTCAAAGGTCTCTTCCAACCCAACTGATTCTATAATTCAATGATTCTAAAGAGTCCAACCTCATTTTCAATCCCATGGTGGTGTAGGACCAGCAGACTCTTCCCATTGACTCCAGAAGTTTTGAGTAAGTTGCCTGGATACCTGGCTGTGCAACAGAGCCTGTGTGACCAGCCCATAGACATCTCTTTAATTAGAAACAGTGCATGGGAAGGGAACTGTCTTGATAGCACTGTGGCTTTACAGGACACTGATTGCCCTGTGTCAGGAAGCTTTGCACACTGAGGGAATCTGGAAGGGGTTTATGGCTTTTACCCGAAGCTGAGAGCAAAGCCATGGCAAAAAGTCAAAATGCAACACCCATGGCAGCCCTTCACAGGGAAAACTGGCTTATAAAATGGGATCTAGAGAATTCTGGGATTTTGCCTTGGAACTCCTTTAGAGTGAAATGTGTTTTCTGGGTCAAGCCATGACAGAGAAAAAATTATGCAGAGACTCCGTGATGAATGAATGAATGAATGATGATTTATAACAATAAAAATAAAAAATACATCTTCACACCCCAGCAGGTGCACATACCATGCCAATAGCTCTCTGTTATTTGTCATCTCTCCTTTTCTGTTTGCATCTTTTACCATAACCAACCTACAAAAGAAGGGATAACAAAGGATGTGGTTACCTGTCCTACCTCCTGCCAGGGGTTCAGAGACCTCCAGAGTGGCCTTGGGATGTCACCCAACTCATCACTGAGTGTTGTGTTCAGTTCTGGGCCCCTCAGTTCAGGAAGGATATTGAGGGGCTGGAGCGGGGCCAGAGAAGAGCAACGAGGATGGAGAAGGGACTGGAGCACAAGTGCTGTGGGGAGAGGCTGAGGGAGCTGGGGGTGTTTAGCCTGGAGAAGAGGAGGCTCAGAGGTGACCTCAGCACTGTCTGGAACTCCCTGAAGGGAAGTTCTGGCCAGGTGGGGGTTGGTCTCTTCTCCCAGGCACTCAGCAATAGGACAAGGGGGCACGATGGGCTCAAGCTCTGCCAGGGGAAATTGAAGTTGGAGATCAGAAAAAACTTCTTTGCAGAGAGAGTGTTCAGGCATTGGAATGGGCTGCCCAGAGAGGGGGTGGATTCCCCATCCCTAGAGGTTTTTAAGGTGAGCTTGGCCGTGGCACTGAGTGCCATGATCTGGTAAAGGGACTGGAGTGGACCAAGGGTTGGACTTGATGATCTTGGAGGTCTTTTCCAACCCAATCCATTCTATGATTCTATGATCATCCTCTGCAGAAGCCAAAGGTGGTGATGGTGGCTGTTTGCATGTGCCAGAGACTCATCCATGGAGAATGGGTGAATCCCCAAGGAAATGTCACTGTGTGAGTGCTCTGGGCTTCCAAGCCAGAGTCCTACATGTCCCTGACCCATTCATGCAACATGACCCCCCACATGCTGCGTGGGACCACAGAGCTGGGGTGCTGCAGCATCACCTGCTGCACCCACAGCCTCCAACATCAGGATTAAAACCCAGCCTAAGATACGAGTTCAGGGGGCATGGTGGGGACTGGGCCCAAACTCAGTGCCCAGAGGGCCATGTCCTCACCCAGATGCACCACGACCTGCCAAACCTGAGCTGAGAGTCCATGGAAAGACAGGCACTAGGAAAAACTAGGAGAAATAAGAAAGGAAGCCTCATTTGGGGAAAATGCTGTAATTGGAGAGAAATTAGGCTTTTTTTCTTTTCTGTACATCTTCTGTGCTGACCCTCTTAGCAGAACCCTACTGAGATCAGAGGTGGATGAGCAGTGAGTGGTGTTGGTGCACGAGGAGGCAGCAAAATCGTGGCTCAGAAGGGAGCACTGCTAATTCATGGCACTTGGAGGTTAATTGCAAATCATTTCCCTTGGAATAAACACAAGCACCAACCCTTCGAGACCCTTCTCAGCATCACAAATTCATGCTCTGAATTCAGACTCTGATTATTTAATTATTTTCTTTCAGACTCAAAATATTTCTTTAATAATAATCAGGCCAGAAACAATGGCCCATTCAGGAGTGTTCTCAGCTCTCCCTTGTCCTGGGTCCAAGTGGGCATTGCTACTGAGACCTGCACCAACCCAAGGCTTGGCAGCCCCAGGTGCAACATCCTTCTCTCCTGGGGATTTCCAGGCTAACCCTGAGCCAGGTAATTGGGCAGATAAATAAATCCCTTTAAAAGTCTGCGCCTTTTCCTCAGTCCCGTCACTGTAATTCCTCTTCTCACAGGTGGGTTGTGAGATTAAACACATGAAAGGCTCGTGATGAGACCCATCTGACAGAGAGATCAGGAGTGGAGGGCAGCCCAGCTAGAAAATGCCTTAGATTTTTCTCCCCGACAGCAGGATGGCCTTGTGGATAATTGATTTCCCCCTCGGAAGGCTTGAAGTTTATTTTTAGGGAACGCAAACATTTTTATTTTCACTGCCTATTTTTCTTTCCTTTCAAAAAAAAAAAAAGAAATAAAAAGGCTTTTCCTACATACGGGCTGGCCAACTGCTCTCAAAATTCAAGGAAAAAAATCTCATTAACTTTCCCAAAAACCTTAATTGTCCCATTTATTTCAAGGCAGTAGGAAAGCCCATCTTTCAGTGGCTCCCTCGCCCTGCTAACAACTCACCGTAATCCTTTTCCTAATCCCCAGGAATGCCGATCGCTCCGGCGGCGTTTGATTCTCCTCGCTGATGAATTGCAGGGTATTTTATATCCTCTTGTCACAAACCTCTTCTTCTGCCTTTACTCTTTCAGCAAGGAAAGTCACTTTTATGTTCCCCATCGGGCCTTCCCCCCACCATCAGAGGCTTTTTTCTCTTAGGTACACAAAAGCAAATGTTCTGGAAGCTCTTTAAAATACCTGAGAAACTGGTAGTAAATGAGTAATTTCCTGTTGTTCTAACCTTTTTTTTTTTTCAGCTGAGTAGTTATCTTAGCTCAGTATGTTAAGAGAGTTGCGCGATCCTTAGTGTTTGTTTGGATAAACATTATCCCAGTTTATTCCTGAGCCGATCAAACTGATTTTTATAAACAGCCTTTCACAGCAGGAAAAAGGGTTGGGTTTTTCTTTTTCTTTTTTTTTTTTTTCCAGGAGTCTCCTGGTTGGAAGTTTGGCGGATGTTGGCACAGGGGGGGGGAAACTACTGTATGTGTGTTTGCATTGCAGCAACTGCAAATCTGTCCATTCCAATCTTTTTTGAGTTAGCACACTTGGGCAAACGAGGTGGTTTTGGAATGACCTCATCCCAGGATCCCGGCAGAGAACAGCCCGTGTGGAGTCTGGAATGCAAGCAGGACCTCATTCATAAACTTCCTTACCATTCCTTTACACTCAAAGGCAGGAATAAAGAGGAGCCAAGACAAGCAGGAATGGTGTTCCAGAGAGAACCAAACGGGAAAATCTATAGATGCACTTTTTTAAATTTTATTGTGTTACTGAATTGAGATACTTTTCACCATCTGCAGGAGGCTTTTGGTGGTAATGCATTCACTCTCTTGGATTAGACTAGAAACTTTATTAAGCTTATTTTTTTGTTTTAAAGTTATTTTTGTGATAACACCTCCATTTTCTACCACCTGCCCTGTTCCTCTGAAAATACACAACTTGAAAAATGTGTTATAAGCACATGAAAACCAAAGCTCAGAGGCCTTAACACAATTACAGAAGGTTTTTAATTAAAGCTGTTAAAATCAGGGGGAGAAAAAGCAATTAATTTTTGCATTTTTTGTGAAAAAAATCACGTAAAGTCTTCATCATCCTGAGCTGGGGAGGCAGGTTGTTTGCCAGCTGTGAGCAGCAGGTATGTAAACATGAGCTCATCCTGCTGTGCTGGAGAGAGGATGAAATAAATTCAGACTGCAGAGTCTGGCTGGGACATTCCTGGTCTCTCCACCTGGATCCCTGGTGGCATTGGCCAAGGGTCACCAAACAGGGCAGAGGCAAATCTGGGGTTCCCAGATATTTCCCCCATGGGATTCAGTATAATTTAGGCACATTTGGAGCTTCAGCCAGCTGTGAGCCCCACCATGCCAAGCAACAGTTTCACTGCTTTTAAGTCCTTCTTGTCAGCTTGGCAGTAAAAATTGGGCTGGATGATTATTGCAGTCACTGGAAGAATTTTCTGTGGTCTAATATAAGTGCAACCAAGGAACTCTGGCATGTGCCTCCAGCAACTTGGATTTCCAAGTGGTCTTACTTTTCAGTGCTGGACACTCCCAGGAGGCGCTTGGTTTCCAAGAGAAGATGACAGTGGGTGTATTCAGTCCAACACAGCTGTAGGTACGGTACAAACATGCAATTAGAGACAGTTCCTGCCCTGGAGAGCTTGGAGTCTAAATAGACAAACAGATCATCTCCAGATGGAAGGGGCTTAGGTTGAGTTGGTGGGAGAGCGAGTGAGTGCGTGGCACTTCTGCTGCTGGATGTACAGATGGTCAAAGGCAAGGGGAGAGAGAAGTGCCTCAGTTGCTGCACAAAGAAAGAAGGGGGAGCTCAGATTTCCTGCAAAAAGCCCTCAGGGGTGGGGTGAATATGTGGTGATTCCTGTAGGGCTCATTGTTGTGAGGGATGGGAAGAGCTGGAGGAGGGAAGAGAGGGGAGAAAGAAGGAAGTCCATTTATAGCAGCACCCTCTGAATAGCAGTGGAGATGCCAATACGTGGTGGTGAAGAATGGATGTGATTTAACTTCATTAGACACTTGGGAATTTGCTGTGGAAAGGAGGATTGATGGAGAGGGCATGAATTTTGGCCAATCTGTGAATGAAGAAAGCAATGGTGAAGAGTTTTTCCAGCTCCCACCAACACCAACATGGAGAGGGGGACTCACAACTCAAGACCAGTGGGTGGATTGGGGGGTAATCACACAGGTATGTTCATGGAGCAGAAATCCACCAAGGGGAATTACAGGCAGTCATGTCTGGCTCAGAAAATCCCTCACCCAGAAATATTAGGGAGCTGAGGAGGTTTTTAGGGGTGGTTGTATAAATCTCATCCCCTTTGCCAGGCCCGTAGAGGTTTTGGTCACTTCCAGAGACAGGATATCAGAGGAGTGGGACCTCTGGATTGCTCTTGCTCCTGCCATTTGCTCTGCCTTGGTCCCCTCAGCCTTTGTTTTGAGGGAGTGCAGCTGAAGGGAAGAAACCATCAGTTGCCTGGGAAAAGTTCTGAGTATTTATCCCATACCACAAACCCTGTAGGTGGCTGTAAGGTTGGGGAGGATGTAGATGAGAAGGATTTGTAGGGAAGTTCTGAAATTCCAGTGGCCAGAAGAATAAAGAATAACAAGAGACAGGCACCTCTCCAAGTAGATGTGGGGCTTCACGGGAGTGGGACAAGGAGCAAAGCATCTCCCAGCCATCAAATGCCACATGGCTCTGTGCTAATTCCAGGAGTTCACCACCAAAAAAATGGGAAAACTTCAGTATTTAGCTTGGCAAGAAGTGAGCTGATTTAACTGGTATAGCAGAGATGTGGTTGGGCTGTATAAATCAATGGGCCACAAATTACACAGGAAATTTGGGTCTAGGGTTGAGGAAGGTGGGAAGATGAAGGAATTAAACCTGATACCATTTAAATATTGCTCCAGGGTAGAGATGATCTTGCTGTAATTCTTCTTGGGTTTCAAATTCCCCATAAAAAGTTCAGGAGTACATGGGAAGTCACCTTTTTCCAGCAAATATCTGATGACACAAAGAGCAGGCAGGATAAAAGACACAGGAGTGATCACAATTCTTTGGAACAAAAGGAAATTCTGCTGGGGTGGGATGATTTGGATGTGATGAGTTCATGTAGCCAATCACCTGCCCTTTATCTGGGCTGAATTTCTAGTAGAAATACTAATTGGTTGAGGGCTCTTACAAGCTGCAGCTGAAATGAGATTCATCAACAGCTTCACCTGACAAAATAACTGGCTCAACTCATATTCCACGTTGAGGTACCTGGAGTGTGAGTTCTCTTTAAGCAGCACTTGGTCAGTACCAGCAAAACTCTGGTCTGCTGGAAACAGGAACTTTGCTTGTTTCTAAAGCTGGACTTACTGTCTTCAGACTTTGGCAAGTTGAATATTTTATGCTAAGAAGGAATAATTATGATCAACTAAGTCTGATTTTGAAAAGCAGAGGTTATAAAAACCAGTAAGGACAGAACAAAGGTGTAAAGTGCCTCCTTTGAAAAAGCATTCAGTGTCATTTAGAAACTCTGTGTAGCTGAGAATATGTCACTCTGGGAAAAAGGAAAATACACACTCCTTGGTTTTTGTCAGAAACTTGTTTAGTTGCATTTTCCAGCTAATGGATCTTGTTTTTATTTGTTTGTTTCCTTGTTTGCTTTTTTACTAGTTTATTCAACCTTCCATCTAGGCCATAAACCTGTTCTGCCTAGTCTAGATTGGACATCCAACTGCCTTGTGATTTGATTAGGTTGAGCTAATTCTCATCAGATGATTTGAAACAACCTGATCCAACTTCTTCAGATACCTTGGCAGCTGCAAACTGATCTCTGCCTACTTGCATCTGCCTGGGATCACTTCTGATAATTCAGATCATCTGTGATTCCTTTAGGGACTGGTCCAAGTTCTGCTAAACCAGCATGAAGGTTTGCCCTGATCTAAGAGGCTTTGGACCAGCCTCTCCAGAACAGCAGGTTATATATCTGACTAAAGGTAAAAGTTTTGGCTAAGAGCTTACAAAATGCATTAAATACAAGCTGGGGATAATCAGAAGACAAATTTTGTGTATGTGCAAAGTATTAGTGCCCTTAATGATAAAATGCTGATGCCTGACATAATTTTTGGAAGAGGCTTGGAAACAGCAGGCTCGAGCTACTTTTCACATGGGAATACCTTGCAGGCAGTAAAAAGCAGATGGAAAAGATCAGCATAAAGGGAATGAAGTGCTCTGCATGCTACAAACCACAGGATGTGGGGATGTAAGCTACTGCCACTTTGGTATTAACTGTCTGCCCCTAAACAGGTATCCTCACAGCACAGGAAAACTCCTGTGGGGACAGGCCTTGCTCTGTGGAGCACATTGAGTTGTCAGCTGAACCTTTTAGGCAGCATGTCTGCTCCTCCCTCAGGAGATGCTCTGCTCCCTTTCCTCCCTGAAAACCAGCACAATGCCAAGGACCAGAGAGCCCTGTGGTCCAGTCACCTGGGCAGCAGGACACAGCAAAGCCAACCTGGTACCTGGCTGGAGTCCAGGTCAGATCATTCTCCCATGAGCTTTGGCAAGATCCTGGGCAGGCACCTGAGAACCCGGGGAGAGGAATTGTTTTAGTCTCCCCAGATCCTGCTCAGCTCTGTCACACCTTCCTGAGCTGCAGGACTGAAACCACAGAGTGATTCAACCAAGAGAGCACCAGGACAGGAAGAAATTGTGGTGGAACTCAGAAAAGGTCTGACTCCAGTGGGGCACTTGGTTTTGGCAGAGCCCTTTCTATCAGCAGCAAAGCCTAATCACTAAACAGATGGGCTGAAAAATCACTTTGTGATATAGATTGGGCTGTGAGGAGAAGTATATTCTTAAAGCAAGGTATAGGATGTTCACTTGGAGTTTTTCCAGAGGGCTGTCTTGTCTGGGGCCCACTGACCCAGCAAAAGGGTCTGTCTCCTTGTTCCTGAAGTTCATGACCCCTGCAAAGCTCATGTGGCCATCACAAAATGCTCCAGTCATAGAAGGATTGGGTTGGAAAAGACCTCCAAGATCATCAAGTCCAACCCTTGGGCCAACTCCAGTCCCTTTACCAGATCATGGCACTCAGTGCCACGGCCAAGCTCAGGTTAAAAACCTCCAGGGATGGGGAATCCACCCCCTCTCTGGGCAGCCCATTCCAATCCCTGAGCACTCTCTCTGCAAAGAATTTCTTTCTGATCTCCATCTTAAATTTCCCCTGGCAGAGCTTGAGCCCATCGTGGCCCCTTGTCCTATTGCTGAGTGCCTGGGAGAAGAGACCAACGCCCACCTGGCCAGAACTTCCCTTCAGGCAGTTCCAGACAGTGCTGAGGTCACCTCTGAGCCTCCTCTTCTCCAGGCTAAACACCCCCAGCTCCCTCAGCCTCTCCCCACAGCACTTGTGCTCCAGTCCCTTCTCCAGCCTCGTTGCTCTTCTCTGGCCCCGCTCCAGCCCCTCAATCTCTTGCCTCAACTGAGGGGCCCAGAACTGAACACAACACTCAAGGTGTGGCCTCCCCCAGGCAGAGTCCAGGGGAAGGGTCACTGCCCTGGGCCTGCTGGCCACGCTAGTTTTGATCCAGGCCAGGATCCCATTGGCCTTCTTGGCCACCTGGGCACACTGTTGGCTCCTGTTGAGCTTCCTGTCCCTCAGTCCCCCCAGGTCCCTCTGCCTGGCTGCTCTCCAGCCACTCTGTGCCCAGCCTGGAGCGCTGCAGGGGATTGGGGTGGCCAAAGGGCAGGACCCTCCTGCTCCCCAGGAAAAGGTGGTAGAGAGTTGGTAACTGCCTCAGCCATAGTGTCACCCCACAGAGATGGGATGTTTTGACAGTGAAAGGGGTTCTACACCAGGGTTTTGCCCATTACTGGATTTTCTTCATGCACCCAACCAGCACAGAGACGTTAAACTGGCCTGTTCAGTGCACCAGTTTACACCTGGTGGCACTGCAGGTTTCTATCCTGCCTAATATGGCACATTACAGCAGCTCCAGTTAATTCAAGAGCTAAAGAATTAATTACAAATCTGAGCTTTTGCTACTGTTGTTGCCTTGATAGTGATGCCAGTGTGAAAATCTTCAGTCCAGTGTGTAACTGCAAGTGCCCAAAATCAGACTGACTAAATTTCCCTTTCTTTCCCCTTCAGGCTTCTTGTTTCTTTCTTTTATTTACCATGTTCCCAGCTATAACCCAGCTCTCCATTGTGTGAAATGCAGAAAAAAATAAAGAGAAAAAGTTTAGAGAAACCAAAGAAAGTCTATCTCTGCTCTACCAAGGAAAGGCAAGATCCTGAAGGATGTTGTGACACACCTTGGGTTGCTCCAGGACTTGAGAGCAAAACATCTCAGAACTTCTGCATCCCTCAGCTCCAAAGTCCTTTCCCTTAGACCAGTTCCAGAGTGATCTCATCTCCCAGGAATGCAACATCCTTCTTAGAAGCACAGTATGGATAAGTGACTGGGGACACCAAGCTTGGGAAAACAAGAAGAGCAGGGAGTTCTCAGAAAAGCTGGAACAGCCAGTGTTGCACAGTGACATTATTCTGCCTTTTAGTCTATTTACTAGTTTAAAAAAAAAAAAAGTCTGATCTCCATACTGGTCCAGCAACTTCTTATCCAACATTGAGGGTTTGTGCTCTTTCTGATCCTCCAGGCACCTCCACATGCTCCTGCAGGAACAGCCACACCAGATGTGCACTAGTCCTTCACCTGCAGTGTCACGTCTCTACCTGTGACCTGCAGTCATGGTGCATCCAAGGGAAATATGGCAAAACACTTGAGGAATAACCTGCCTGTCTGGTATTTTTGTCATTCCAAGTCCCATTCAATGATGTGTGGGTGCCTGAATGCAATACCACAGCAGTTTCTTGCCTTCTTTTCATCTGTGTATCATGCAGGATCAGCTGATATGTGACTTTATTAGATACAGTTCGATCCTCCTTTGAACCCACGAAATAACACTTACCACATCTCAGGTGACTGTGAGAGTGTTTACAGGAACATTGTCCAAGTGCTCCTTGAACTCTGGCAGGCTTGGTGCAGTGACCACCTCCCAGGAGACCCTGTTCCAGTGCCCAACTACCCTCTGGGGGAAGAGCCTTTCCCTAACATCCAATATTTTCCTAAAATCTAACCTCACCCCTCCCCACACAACAGTTTCATGCTGTTCCCTCAAGTCCCTGTAGGCATTTCAGTTCGAGTGATTTTGGGTAGTTTGGGGCCAAAGTGTTCTTGTTTTTCACTCTGTGCAAGAAATCAGGACACTCAGAGTTTGTGTGTTTTCCTAATGGTCAGATTCCCAAAAACTCTGCCCATCCTGGGAATGTGGCCTTCACATGCCAGTTTTCTGCAAAGGGCAACATCCTGCCAGTGAAAATCCATCAGGTGAATCTGTTGTAGGTCCAACCCAGCCCTCCCACTTGTCTGGGAGCACAGGAGACCTGAGTGGAGTCTTCCCCCTTCAGAGAAAACAAGCCATACTAAATCACCAGCTAAACAAGGACACACAAGGCAGATGCTGTGGAGTTAAGAAGGGAGTACAAATGATTTATGAGGTATATCAGCAAAGCCTGAGCTCAGGCTGATCTTATCAATAATCAGACTCAGTGCCTTCAGACTGAGCCCCACCTCACCTCCTGATGTGGTATTTCAGGTGCAAAGCTTGGGAAAACCCAGTCCTGAAGAAGACACATAGGAATACTCAAACTTCAGGGGTATGTAGTGATAGAATATGGGTGTTTAACTGCCAGGGGGCAGGGGTAGATGGGATATTGGGAAGGAATTCTTGGATGTGAGGGTGGGCAGGCTCTGGCACAGGTGCCCAGAGAAGCTGTGGCTGCCCCATCCCTGGAAGGGTCCAAGGCCAGGTTGGATGGGGCTTGGAGAAACCTGGGATAATGGAAGGTGTCCCTGTCCATGGTGGGGGAGTTGGATTGAGATGGTTTTTAAGGTCCTTTTCAACCCAAGCAGTTCTATGTATCTTCCATGACATTGCAGCTCTGCTTGTTTGCTGAAGATCTTTTGGATGGCACACACTGACCCTCAGTTTCTGGCTGGCAGAGTTTTCTTCCTGACATCAAGCAGGAGATTCGAATTCTTCCTAATTACTCATTTCTAGATTAAGAATCCTAAAGTTTCATGGGGCTGTTGGGCTGATAGTTAACATGTGTGAAGGACTCACATGTTAGGATTGTGGGTCAAGAAGGCATCTTGACTCGGGAAGAGTAACATCCTTAGATTTTGAAGTGTCATTACTGTGAATACACACAGTAGAGTAAATAGGTCAGGAAAACCCACATGACAAATATCCCATAAGTATTGGTGAGCAGCAGATACTTTTGCAGAGACAGAAACCAATTCAGAGGGCAGCAGACAGCTCAAACACACGAGCTGAGATAAACCCAATGCAGAAGTTGACCTGCCTTGATCACAACCCAAGGAAGACTTTTATCATATGTGCTTAAACAAATCCCTTTTGCAAGTTCTGACTTGTGTCAAGAGAAAAATATATTTTTCCCCTGAAAGTAAAATCTTACAGTTTCTTCTAAACTCACCAGTAAATCAAGAAGAGCCAGAGATCTCAGCTTAGCAGCTGCTGGTCTTTATTCTCTTTGCTCAGCTGGAAGGGGGTCTAAGATTTTCAGGGGCTTGTGCTTGTGCAAAGCAGTAGGACCAGAGCTGCACATGGGCCATAAAATGCAGGGGCACTTTGAGGAGGCAGGTTGGCATTTACCAAGGTCCCAAAGTGGGTGACATGCCCAGGAGCCTCTCCCTGTGCAGGATGTGATCTCTGCCTGTGCTCCCACTGACTCCAGCAGAGCACCACCAGCACCCACAAGTCAAGGACTAACCCTGCTCAGCAGCAGATTTCAATGTACTTTGGTATAAAATCAGTTCCAGGACAGACTGTGACACTCTCAGACAGTGGCATGGAGCCAGACCAGTTGCAGAGCAAGCTCCAAGACAGAACAGAAGTTGTCTCAATCCAAGGAGCCCAAAAGGTCAAAGACACAAAACCCAAACCACACTTCTTGTCTTCCACTATGAAGACTCACTCAGTGGAGTGCAAGGAGTGTGGAATGGAAGGGAATCATCTTGGCAGATGGAACGAGTTCCTCCAGATAGCAGAGCTGGTGTCTGCAAAATGGTTTTCAGACACAGTCACCTGAATGGTCTGTGTCACCTCTGGCCTGTGTCAACAATATTGTGACCAGGACAGTGACTGTCCCCCTGTACCTGGTACTGGATGGGCCTCATCCTGAATCCTGGGGGCAGTTCTGGGCCCCTCACAACAAGGGCACTGAGGGGCTGGAGCATGTGCAGGGAAGGGAACAGAGATGGGGAAGGGGCTGGAGCAGCAAGAGGGGTTGAGGGAGCTGGGGGGGCTCAGGCTGGAGAAAAGGAGTCTCAGGGGGGACCTTCTGGCTCTGCAATCCCTGCCAGGAGGGGGGAGCCAGGGGGATCGGGATCTGCTCAGGGAACAGCCTCAAGCACTGCCAGAGGAGGTTCAAGATGGACATCAGGAGGAATTTCTTCCTGGAAAGGGTTGTTCAGCATTGGAAGGGGCTGCCCAGGGAGGAGGTGGAGTCCCAATCCCTGGAGGTGTCCAAGCAACGATGGACATGGCACTCAGTGCTCTGGGCTGGGTGACAAGGTGGGGATCGGTCACAGGTTGGACCGATGGTCTTGGAGATCTTTTTCAACTGTAATGATTCTGTAATTCTATGAAATAATCACCACTGAAACACAAAAATGGAGGAGCACCAGCACAGCCTTGCCTTGTTATCAGCACAAAGTCATCACCAGGGTCACAACAGTGTGCCCTGACCTCAGGTGGGCAAGGACCACATCCATCCCTTCCCCTGCCACTCAGAGGGTGTGACCACTGATACTCCACCCCTCAGGCAAGGTTACATCTTCCCAAGGTTATCCCAGACTCCTGTTTGCCCCCCCCCCCCCCCCCCATGGCTCATGCCCAGCTGGGTACATTCAGACTGCAGAACAACCCTCTGCAGAGGGTGACTCTGTCAGGGTCAGGCGCTGCCCTGGAGCAAACTTCCACTGCCTCCACCCGGAGTTCACAGCTATAAATAGGGGCTTTCACCAGGCAGTGCCTGCAGAAGTCCTGGCACAAACAGTGTGGAACACTCTGAATGAGCGGGGTTTGGTGGGAAGAGCCCGCTGCCCTCCTGGCTTGGCACACTGCACAGCCCTGTTTGGGTTGGGACACTCAGATACGCAGCAGAACGAGCTGCTGCCCTGGCTGAGGTCGTGCCAGCTTATTTCATAAGTGACTTAGACAGATGTTTTAAGGATTTATGTAAGGTTGGCTGAAGTCAAACACAGGTGTAAGAGATGAAAGGGGAATGGGAAAAATGCACTGTGATGATCATTTTTCCATTTCTCTATTTTTTTTCCCCTGGCTGTTGATTCTAGTGCCCTTTCCATGCAATGTCTGTGCTGTGAGTCACGGAGGGGAAAAAAAAAGAAAAACTATTTTTATTTACTACCAGTAAGGAATGAGGTTTTACACAAAGCTGTGCTGTAGCTGTGCTCTCTTCTCCTGTTTCAACTATCCAGATTATTTTTGCTCTACTACAGCTGCTTTTTGCTCACAAAATGTGCTGAGCAGACATTGCCACTCTGAGGAAGGGGAGAAAATTAAAGATGTAGAGCTTTGCCTTTCCCAGGATGTAATACATGAGCTTCATGCCTGCCTGTGCCAGCCTGGCTTATAGATATTTCCAGTGGTTATGGCATGAGCTTTCACACCTTTTTGTGTGGTTCTGGCACTCATCAAGGTGGGCCACCAAAAAGCAATCCTGTTGTGGTTCTTTAAGAGTCTTCACACTTAATTTCCAGCCTTCCCCAGGGCACTGCACATGAATTTTGTCTGTGGAGAGAAAGTACCACCTCGTAGCAGGTTCTCTGTCCCAAACCCACTTGGCACCCACCATGGGGAGATTTGTTGCAGAGGGATAGAGAGGAAAGAGCTCTTGGAGTCCTGGATGGACCAGAGTGGGTGTCCTGGAGCATTCCTCTCCAAGGCAGTGTGTATCCCAGCACTGCTGGTGCCTGTCCAAGCAGGGGTTGCAGGATAAACACAGCCCAGCCTGCTGCTTTTCCAAATAACATGGAGCATCTCATCCCAGCCTGCTAATGGGCTCTCTGTTGACTCTAAACTTGCCTTGGGATTAGGCCTTCAAACAGCACCCACAAATCCCCTGCAGGTATCTGTGATCCCATCTGAAAAACAGTTATTCCCTCCCAGCTTTCCAGGTGCATGACTCAGTGCTCCATGGAATGCTTTGGACACATCCTTGGCACAGTTCAGGTCTGGAGCCCTCAAGTGGTGATGGGTATTTCTAGGGGATATTTTGGGGTCCCATCTATCAAACTATACCCAGAAAGCAAAGTCATCCCTGGGATACACCCTGAGAGTGGGAAGGCTGAACCACTGACATGTGTTATTTGGGAGCATCCAAAAGGGTGTCTTCAGGCCTGGATGGCCAAGGGACAGTGCCTGCCTTATTCCAACCCCCATTTATGTACCTCCCCTTGGCATTTTGCATTCTTACCTTTACAGAAAAACCCATTCTGTGACAATGCAAAGCTCAAGGAGGAAGACAAAGAGGACATTGGTCCTGGAAAAGCCCACAGGAAACGCAAGGTGAAAGAAAGCACAGCTTGAGGGCAAATCACAGGAACCATTCCCTGTCATTAATTATGGAGCCTGGAACCCCCAGGTAAAGGCAGAGCATCCCCATCTGCCCCAGCTGGCAGGGAGGGACGTGAGGCACCGGCTCCCGCAGCCCTTTGAAGGTCATCGGCGGCGGCAGCGCCAGGAGCTGAGCTCACATCTCCCGGCTCCCCAGCCAGCCCCTGACCCACAGGGCCATTTTTTCCTCTCCGTTCTGCCTCATTAGCACCAGTAAGCACTTCTGTCATCAGGGACACGCACACTCTGGTGGGGAGTGTAACAGAAATGCCTATTAATACATGAAATAATACTTTCCAGTTTTCAAGGCTCTCTGTGGCGGCCGCTCAGCAGCCCTGGCTGAGTCAGGCTCTTTTATTTACACCCTCAGCCCTGCCAAACCTGTTGTTTGCCATTGCCTGGGCTTGCCCAGAGGCATACCCAGCTGCTGAAGGATTGCCTCGAGCTGGCCATGCTTGGAGCCCCAGATGGGGACCTGGGAGACAGCAAAGCTGGCGATGGAGCATGCATGGAAGGAATAGTGGGAAAGAGGCCCTGGGCTGGGCTGTTTGCATGGGGGGAGAGGGTCAGCTTGGTAACAAATGGTTTGTGCTAGTCCAGGGAGTCTCCAGCCCCAAGCTGGGGATGCATGTGCAGGCAAAGAGCTGGGCCGGGGCCTCGCCCGGCGCGTCCCAGAGTTATTGCTTCATTCTCCTCACAACAATGTCGCACAACGGGACGTGTTTTATGGGGACATTAATCCACACAGCAATGGCCTTGCTGCATCTCACCACCCGAGGTATTTGTTAGCTGCCTCTATAACATATACTCCAGTGGGTTTTATTGCTGTTGCAGCATAAATCCTGGAGTTTAGGGCCCTTTAAAAACTCTCCTGTTAAGCTCTACTCTGCCAAGTCCCAATCAAGAGGATAGTGGGAAAAAACCCAAACCTCCTCACTTTTATCCCATCTCTCAGCTGACACAGGAATCAAGTGAGCTGTTCTCCTGTATTTCCTACATGAAAGCAAGGATACTAAAGGGATTTGGTATGTCCTTCCTTCTTTTCTATTCCTGCTACAGCTACTCAGATACTCGGGGCAATGAGTTTATCCCATTGGCCAAGACACCCAGCACCAAATCTAAGACCTCCTTGCCACCAACACCTGAGTTGCCATCACCTTTTTCAACCCTGAGAGTCAACTGGGAGCTGCTCCCCCTTGTATCTCTAGTCTTTGATGAATCTATTCCTGTGAGCAGAGGGGTAAGCAGGGAAGGAAAGAATGCTGCACCCTTACAAGGCATTTATATTGTCAAGACAGAGAAAAAAAGGACAAACCCCAAAGCAAATGCTCTGCCTGATGAAACAGTGGTGGAAATCATCAGGAGTTCTTACCTGGCCTGTGTTCTATCTATAAGTCATCTGTGACATCACCATGAGCCACCCTGCCATAACACAAGGGTCCAAGCCATGACTCTGTTTTCCAGCTGCAACTGCAAAAGTCCCACTCAAATCTGCCTCCCCAGACTGTTTCATTTCATATTTGCCAAACTCCCTCCATCCACTGCATGAGGACAAAATAGACCTCAGTGTTTGCCATCAAAGGGTCTTGTTTTCCCCTTCCATGCCCAGCCATCTTTTGGGAAGGTGACACACTATGTCCAGAGGAGATTGTGTTTCAGCTGCCTCTCACTCTTCCCATGCTCACCCCATGCCCTGGTCCATCCCCTGGTTTCCCAAGGGACAACCCAAAACATTCCTCACACTGGAGAGCTCCCCATGGAAAAGCAATGTCCTTGCTGAGGACCAAATTGCATGAATTCATTAATCCTGCACATCCTGATCCAGTTGCCACTCTTGAAGAGCTCCTCACTTAGCATCTGACAGGAATGTCAGCAATTGGGATGTTTAATGAAAGCAGGGAAGGGCTTGCACTCCAACAAGGCTAATGGCTAAATGCCCTGTCCCTCTGCACTCCAGGGAATGCTGCCCCTCCCTGCACTGGGGGCAATAGTGGCATCCAGCATAATTTGTAGATACAGAGGAAAAACCTGGTGTTAGAAAGGTGGCTTTGGAGGATTTGTTGATGTCCCATCCCTGGGAGTGTCCAAGGCCAGATTGGACAGGGCTTGGAGCAGCGTGGTCTAGTGGAAGGTGTACCTGCCCATGTCAGAGGGTGGAATATGTGGCCTTTAAGGTCCCTTCCAACCCAAACTATTCCATGATTCTATTATTTGACCACCCTGGACTTCCCAGATGGTCAGGACAGACTTTTGGGATCAGCCATCACAGTAACAACATCCGCAATGGAGATGATAACAGTTTGCTTTGAGTCCCCTACGACGACAAACACTGGCATTAATTCTTGGCAGTTCTTTGTCAGCTGAAGGGAAGCTTTACAAAACAAATTGGTTACCCATTACACAAATCACCTGGTGACCCTGAGAGCAGAGGCTTCTTCCTGGGACAGGCATTAACTCTTATCCCAATATTTACCTTTAGGCTGGTGGCCACTTGGTTCAGGAGGCCATCTCAAATTGTTAGAAAGCCATGAATTTTAGGACTATCTTTTTCAAGTTTTATAAGAACATCATGGCCGCACATTTAATCTTTCTTGGGCAGTGCCCATAAAGGTATATGGTTTTCTTCCTAGGAGTTTCCATCCTGGAAAAGCTGGGATTCAGTGACCACATGTGGGGTCACCAGTAGACTGGTTCTGGGGAGGTGACCAGCCCAGAGCAGGGGTTATGTTTTGTACCACCAGCCCCAGTAACTGGTGACCAGTACTAAAGTGGTGGCAAGAGATCTCAAAAAAGGACATTTTGGATTAGGGACAAGAGACAAGACAAACTCCAGCTCCAGTTCTCATGGCTGACTGAGGAGAACAGAACTTCCACTGGCATTTTATTTGAGATATTAATCCAAACACTTTTCTCTACGCAAACACACTGGATTTTTAAAAGTCAATCCATGAGAAGCTTTCCTGAGCATGGACACTGTATTCAACCAAATGACTTCCTTCTGCCATCCCCATCAGTTTTAAGAGATGTTTTTTGAGGGTCCTGTTCAATAGAGAGAATGTGAAACACATCTGATGTCTGAAAGCTCTCATCAGGGTTTCCTCCACATCCAAATAAGCCCGTGTCTGTATTTAACTCCTATTTAACAATACTCCTGTGGAGATGAGCAGCACAGACCTTTTCTCATCCATTCCTGAAGGAGGTGTAATTGCCAGTGTCATGGGGAGATGTCCCACTATGTTGTGAGTACAAACTGCAGAGGGAACCTCAGCACAATAGTATTCAAGGAATGAGAACATTTCTCCCACTGCTGCCCCTTGGGATACAGAGGAGTCACCACACAAAATACAATTCTTTTCTGGCTGGAAAAAAAAAATCCTGTACAACTGCAAGACAATAGATGGGCCCCATTGTCTCTCCTTGCTTTCAGGAGACATGTGTGGTAGATATGTGAGGCTTTTCTTGCTGCACACTGCTCTGGCAGTGGCACAGAGAGCTCAATTCTCCTCTGCTTCATGTCCAAATATGATTTTGGAAGCTGAAATCTCACTTTAGCTGTGAACAATTAATGAAGGTCACCTTGCTGTACCCCTGGGTTAATGGAGATGTGTGTTGCTTATCTGTTTTGGTTATTGGGGCAACAGAACTCCCCTCTCTCATGGAAAACTCATTGACAAGGCAGAAAGGAAATGAAGCTGCTGTTGAATGATGGAGCTTTGCATGTTTAGTGGTGGGTTTGGCAGTGCTCAGTTAATGGTTGGACTCGATGATCCGAGAGGTCTTTTCCAACCTTAACAATTCTCTCACTCTGCGCTTCCCACTGTTTTAGTTTTGGTCACTGGCCTTGCACAATGAGTGGGAAGATGACACTGTCCTGGCATCCAAATGGTCTCACATGAGCCATCTCACATGCATCCCACTCCCAAATGGCCACACCATCCACTTTGCCCTTCAGTATTTTGCCAAGTTTTCTTAATACAGGCCAGAAAAACTGAAGAGAAAAATCGCTCCCAAGAGCCTAATCTTGCTCAGCAAGTGTGTCTCTGGTTTCTAAAGTAAAGAAAACCTCCAAGAAACAGGATAAAATGAGGAGAGCTACTTCCAAATTCCAGGCAAAAAGAAACTTTAGGCTTTGAGGTCCAATAAAAGCTCTTCTGGTGTATTTAACAAGGAACAGGCTTGTAGAAGACCACCAGCACCAGGGGTGCAGTACTTGGAGTTGGGTTATCTTTGCAGAAACCTCATCCCCCTGATCCCTTCAGTGTTCAACAATGAAGACTTTTAAGTTCTGTTGGTCATCTTGGAGAAATTCTCCAGGCCTTGAACAGTGGAAGAAAAAAAGGATGAACCTGAATCAAGATGATTTCTAACCTTCTGTTGCAGGGGAAGGGTCTCATCTTTACCATCACAGAGCAAATGGTGTCAGACCAGTGACCACCCACTCACCCCACTGGGAAGGGCAGAAAGGAAGGTCACATGAGAGATGTGCCATTGGAGCACCTTCAGGTCTGATAGTGGTGGGGTGTAATGAGACCCTCAACCACCAGAACCTAAATCTTTGCAAGACAGAGAGAAGATTTCCCTAAGACCTGAGACTTCCAAGGTTTTCCAGTGTGGTCTGAAACCAAGGCCATCCCAACACATCAACAGAGACCTTTGGGACAAGAAGTACTAAGGAGAGTGGAGTCACCCTTGCCCTATTATTGGCAGGTTTCTACCTCTTGCCAAAGCCTGGCTTGGCATTTTGCCCAAGGATATTTTGCTTTAAGGCTGGTTGTGACTGAAGCTGCATCTCCAACCACTCTGGTTAGAGTCCAGCACCTTTCAAAGCCCAGGTCTAGCTGGGCTGTGCTTCAAGAAAACAAGTCCCTGCTCCGTGTTGTGCTTCCTGCAGAGCGTGGCTGCTCATGCAGTGCTTGGGATCCATGGGCTGCAGAGGTGGATTTGGGGGGCTCTTGTCTGTGAAGGAAGGACTGTGTAGTTTTTGTTTAGTCTAGTTGTAAATGTCGTACGTTATAGATCCTTCACCATTTCCTCGTAAGACCACTGCACTAATGGATATCTGCACCAGGAAACTCTTGTGGCTAGACAGCCAAAATTTTACCTTCTTCACTTTCAGCCCTTCCTTATTACACTGTAATTCCTCAGGATTTATGTCATTCCAATATTTGTTTCATTCTCCCCCAGTTGCTGAGCCAAGCCAGTGATATTTCATTTATTTTAATCTTTCTTCCAGAAATTCCATTTTTCCAAGCTGAACCTTGGTGCCTTTTTGTTTTTTTCTCCTGGTGTTCATCTCTTTTGCCAAGGGAAGGCTGAGGCACTATTGCATTATATCCAAAGTGAAAATTCTTTTATTGGTGCAGTGCACTGGGCTGAAAGAAGAACTTGTCTTAACCAGAGCTGAACAACCAACTGTGCCCTTTAACTTTGATAACCATGACACAATCACTGAGGCTGCTGGATCTGTCTAGTTCCTAAAAAAGAAAAAATAATTAAATTGAGAGATTTGGGGGGGTTTGGTATTGCTGGAACTACTCATATATAAGCACCAGCAGTGTCATGTAACACAGACAAATTCCTATTTTGAGTGGAATAACTAGAAGGTCTTTTTTTTCAGGAACATGTAGATCAGTTACATGGATTCTCTACTCGTTGCCATTTTTAATTTGTGTATTGATGCCAAACCGGGCAGTTAATGCCTCCCTGACATCCAATCCCATCAGATCTTGGAAGCTCAGCAGGGTCAGCCCCAGATTAGTACTTGGATGGGAGACCTCCTGGGAAATGCCGGGTGCTGCAGGTTCTAGTCCTGAGGACTTCACTGGCACTGTCCAAGCTCACTCGGCCGTGGCAGATGAACCTCAGGACTTAAACCTCAGGTGGGGTCAGTTCTGAGCACGCTGAGCCTCACCTAAAATCCACTGTGCAGGCTGGAAGGGCCCACCCACGTGGGGACAGCCCTTCCCAAATCTTCGTTCGTGAGTTTGGCCATACATACATTGATGCCAAAGGGGGTTTTGTTCCGATTTTCACATTTTGTAGATTTTAGGAACACAGTAGTTGTAGAATTTTAGAAGGTTAATATTTCTAACAGTTTAATGCCTTTCTATCACTACCCCTGTCCCAGAACAGGGAGCTTAAATTCCTTTAGTTAATTAATCTTGTTTAGACTCCTTTCCAAGGTAAAGAGCTGAAGGATATCAGAAGGCCTACAGAAAGAAACATAAACATAGGTCAGAGTGACCCAGAAGCCAGAACTGGATGAACTCCAAGAGACCTTTGTGTGCCCGAGGAAGAAGAGCTGATGAAGACAGAGGGTCTTGACGACCCCAGACCCAATTCCAGGGGGTTGGACAGGGGTGGGACTGTGGCTGGACTGAGAAATGTGTAAAGCAATGATTGGAGGGATCTTATTATAAAAGCCATGGAAACAAGAACTGAGGCACATGCCTGTCATCCTGTATTCCTGTGGGCTGTAGGCCCTGGGTTATTAAAGGACCTTTACTTTTTATCTTACCCTACACTAATGTGGCTCAGTGTCCTGCTTTGGGGGAAAGGGTCATTCACGGCATCGGTGTAAGGAATTTCAGCTTTGAGTTGTGCTGCCCTGTGTGGAGGGAAACACTGGGCTGAATAAACCTTAGACACTGTTACATCAGACCTGCAGCAGGCAATTATTAAATATTGAGGGAAATTGCTTCATACATCAGTTGATACATCATGTTATAATTATTTTAACATTAAAGAGAGGAAGATCAGTTTGGATACATGTGCAGCCATATTAGTAAATTATTTTTGGGTGCTTCCTACTCCACTTTCTTTAGCTTTCTCTCAGTGGATAAGATTTCTCCTTGAATTTTGCTTAAATGTTGGCCAACAGATCTGTGCTTGCAAAATATTTCACTGCTAAAAGAGAAGGGGAAAGTCAAGTGCTGGTTATGCTCTTCAGCATTTTAAAAAAATCACCAAGTTACTTGGAGAATTAGAAGAAATAAAGTTTGGAAACCTCTCCACAAAACTGGGATTTTCTTTGTATGGCTAATTTTGCTTACTGGGAACTGAGTTTTCTGTAGGATATATTTTTTAAAATTTTTTTTAAGCAGAATATTCTAATCTGGTCTTGACAGAACTGGGGAAAAAAAAACCCCAGATAAAATAGTGTAACACAGGTCTAGTTTAAGCCACAAAAAGATGCCTCCTAACCCTTTTGTAAAACAGGTTTTACTTTTTTTGAGGAATTTTGCAACTCATTTTTCTTTTTTGTCAGAAAGAGAAATCAGTCAGGAAATTTCACATCATCTTTTTGAGAAGTTGGATCAGCTTTCCTGGAGAGACACTCCTCAGAAAACTGTACTGACAAGAAAGGACATTAATTACCTTTGCATAGCAATGGCATGAATTAAATTAATTTCTCCTTTCTTCTGTAAATTGTGACTTTTAGGAAGAGTGGAACTACCCCAAGATGAATAAGCCTGTTAAGGAGGAAGATCTAATAATTCCAAAACAGGCAAAGGAGATGCCTCGCCAGAGAGGTTCCTGGTTCCTGGTTCCTGACATCCTGGTGCAGCATAACTGGGGTGGAGGTGTGACAGGGGACCTCAGACTTTCCCCTGCTGGTGGCTCAGGGTGGGAGGTGCGTGCACAGCTCCTGAGCGCTGCTTTCCATGTCTGCCCAGAGCTGTGTGTCTGATTTTCCATCCCCTTCACCCTCGGGAATGGAGCCATTTATCCTCTTCCCGCAGAAGGCTGTGCAGCCCTTCCCTCTGGAGGAAGGAGCCCAACACGCAGCCCCTGCCCAGCCCTTGCAAACTTCCCTCAGCCTCTGAGCCCACACCACAATTTCCCCCTCATCTTCCCGGCCCTCCCCATAGCCCTGTTCCCTTTCATCTCCCGTTTCTCCTCCCTCATGGGCTACCTTTGATTTTCAAATGCTCATATTCCAGTCCCTCCTTCTCTGGTGGAAACTTTAGCAAATGCACCACCATCTGCTATAGTTAGTCATCACACTTAATGTACAGGATATTCCAGCTGGCTTCGCTCTCCTTTTATTATGTATTGGAAAGAGGTTTCATCTGTGCTCCTCTGGCTTGGCCAGACACACGCCCAGACTCACCTCCACGTGGTGTGGACACAGCTGGGCTTCCATGGGGTGTCCCTTGGCCACCTGCCCATGGCATCCCCCAGCCCAGCAACCCACTGCACCCCAAGGGGGGACATGTGGATTCACCATCCCTGGCAGTTTTTAAACTGAGAATGGACATGACACTGAGTGCCATGATCTGGTAAAGGGACAGGAGTCGGACCAAGGGCTGGACTTGATGATCTTGGAGGTCTTTTCCAACCCAATCCATTCTATGATTCTGTGTTTGGGTTGTGAGGTCCTTCTCTGAGGAGATGTGGCATCCCATGAAGGCAGCCTGAGCTTGAGCAGCTGGTAAGTAGAGAGACACCCACTGCTCAAGCAATTCCTGGTGGCTGGAGAGATGATGCCATATCCTTGTTACTTACAGCATAGCTCCAAATCACCAACCTGCATGGCAAGACCTTCTGGCTTGTGGCTGGGTATGGAAGCATGTGATGGCTGCAGGGTCTCCAGGAACATCATTAAAAGGTCATGTTTCCAGGAAATCAGTCCCTTTCCAAACCTGAGGGCAGAGCAACCATCCTTGTCCCAGGAAGGTGCTCAGGGACCTGGAAGGGTAGAAACCCAAGCCCAAAACCTTCATCTCATGGAAAACATGAGCCATAATGGCTTCAGACACCCTCACATGGGCTTCCTCCAGAGCAAACTGGAAGCACAAAGGCTGCACAACTGCATTGTTTGAAGCTGGGCTTGTCTGGAGCATCAGGCAGGTAAGGGAAGCTGGGAGGAGACAGCACTGGGAAGAGTTCTTGGGGTAAAGGAGACCCAGCCCCAAGGAATAAATAAATATCTTCAATAAATAATATCTCCCTTGTACTCAGCACTGGTGAGGCCACACCTTGAGTGCTGTGTTCAGTTCTGGGCCCCTCAGTTGAGGAAAGAGATTGAGGGGCTGGAGCGGGGCCAGAGAAGAGCAACGAGGCTGGAGAAGGGACTGGAGCACAAGTGCTGTGGGGAGAGGCTGAGGGAGCTGGGGGTGTTTAGCCTGGAGAAGAGGAGGCTCAGAGGTGACCTCAGCACTGTCTGGAACTGCCTGAAGGGAAGTTCTGGCCAGGTGGGGGTTGGTCTCTTCTCCCAGGCACTCAGCAATAGGACAAGGGGGCACGATGGGCTCAAGCTCTGCCAGGGGAAATTGGAGTTGGAGATCAGAAAAAAATTCTTTTCAGAGAGAGTGCTCAGGCATTGGAATGGGCTGCCCAGAGAGGGGGTGGATTCCCCATCCCTGGAGGTTTTTCAACTGAGATTGGCCGTGGCACTGAGTGCCATGATCTGGTAAAGGGACTGGAGTTGGCCCAAGAGTTGGACTTGATGATCTTGGAGGTCTTTTCCAACCCAATCAATTCTATGATTCGATGTAAAAAAAAAAAAATCTGGTGTTTGGGTAAAAAGATGCTTTTCCTCCAGCAAGTGTCCATCAGTTTTCTCACAGCACTGTGGCCTTCAGCACATTAACTGTTGGGGTGAATTTTGTTCAGAGAAACAGGTTACAAAACTAAATAATCATGAGATCGTTGCACAAAGAGAAAGTCAAAACATGAAAAGGCAACTGAGGATTTAAAGACTCCAAGGTGCAGCTCCTGACGTGGTGGCCTGAGGGAGGAACGAGCAACTGCAGAGCGCTGGAATGACGTTACTCCCATCAGGTGTGCAGTGAAGAAAAACACAACAGAAACACCCCGAGGCCGTGAATATCCCGAGACGGGCCTCGAGGCTGACTTCACACATGATCTGTGTCCTCAGGAGTTTCCATTCAATTCTTTCTGCAGGACGAGCAGTTTATTTGCTCTCCTAGATAAATATCGACCCACGTCATTGCACTTGTTCCCCCGACAACACTTCACAAAAGGAGCATTTTTCTCGAGCGTTTGATCGTCTTCAGAAAAGAAAGAGCAGATGGTTAACACAGTTGTCGGGTTTTCTCTGATTGTAGGTGGAATTCCTGGGTCAGGAGGATTTCCAGCTGTTAATGTATTTTCCTCAGTTTGGTGTGAAATCAGTAAGGGTAGAAACTGTGCTGTTAAACTCTGAGTGAGGCCTGACTTCATTTGGGGTCTTTTGGGAAATGTTATTCTGGCTAAATAAAAGCTCCGTTTTTCAGGAGATTTGGTGGCAAATCTGTAACATCTTGCTAAAAAGGTTTGTCAGTTGTATTTCCTTTCACTACTGAAGAATTTTCCATCTCCCTCAGAGACCAGCAGGTCATCAGCACCATTCTGAGGGTGGTGAGACCCTGGCACAGGTTGTGTCATCTGTTCCCCATCCCTGGGAGTGTCCCAGGCCAGGCTGGATGGGTCTTGGAGCAACCTGGGCTGGTGGGAGATGTCCCTGCCTGTGGCAGGGGGTGGAACAAGGTGGTCTTTAAGATCCCTTCCAACCCAAACCATTCAGCTATTCTATGATAATAAAAAATAAAAGACAAGGGTGATCTAAAAACTGCACCTTCAGTTACCAGGCACAGTTAAACCTGTTGCAAAAGATAAGAGACAGATTCATGGAATTGTTTAGGTTGGAAAAACCTTTAAGATAATCAAATCCAACCACCACTGCAGCACCACCATATTCACAATTAAACCATGTCCTCTAGTGCCACATCCACATGGTTTTCGAACCCTTCCCGGGATGGTGACTGGGAAGTCTTTTTAATGCTTTACAATCCTTGCTGAGATTAAATTTTCCCTGATAGCCAATCCAAGCCTCACTTGATGCAACTTGAGGCTGTTTCATCTTGTCCTGTCCCTTGTTCCCCTACAACTCCCCACTCCTGTCAGGGAGTTGGAGAGGGTCAGAAGGTCCCCCCTGAGCCTCCTTTTCTCCAGTTTAAAATGTGTGGTGGGTCTGTGGGGTCTGGGATCACATCCTGGATCCGTGCTGGAGTTTGGGGTGCAATGAAGGGCTACAGAGAAGGAGTTTCTTGGCTGAGCTCAGGGTGGGCTGTGCAGAATGGAGCTGGAAGAAAACCCACCTCTTTATTCAGAAGGCTGAGACTGTGGGATAACAAAATGATGGAGCTTATCCATGTGATCGATGAGAAAGAAATCCAAGTGGAATCCAGTTAAGGTTAAGTTTGGTACTTTCCTTTTGAAATATTGACAATAAGTGGAGGAGTCATTCCCTTTAAAGAGAGTGACATCATCACAAATGGAGCTCGAGATGCACTTCATAAATTTCCCCGGTTACTGCAGGTGACAGACAATGTCTTCTAGGAAAAGGAGGATGTTCAAGGAAACCATAAATAACTCCTGCACTGCTGTAACCACAAAGTTTGACATGACAAAATATAAAAGAATCCAGAGAAAATGGTTGGGAAATGGCTGATTTACCCATGAAGAATGTTAGATGCTCCTTCAAAAGAGCAGAAAGTATTTGAAACACATCGTGGCAGAGCAGATCTTCCAACACATTGCTGGGAATTCAAAAGTGAGAATAATTTCCATCTGGCTAAAAAGATAAGGGGAAAATAAAGAGAAGTCCACTAGAGGAAAGACTCATTTTTTCCTGAACTCGTGTGTGTTATGAGCATTGTCTGACACTTTAATCTGGTAGATGCTTGACAATCATCCAGTTTATTTTGGACACTTCAGAAAATTATTAATTCAGGTGTGCTGTAGTAGTGTCTCAGGTGACTTGATGTACTTCATTTCATTCACTGCTTGAATTTGGTGCTGGAATGTGCAAATAAATGCAAGGGGAGTTTTATTTTTAGGTAATTTCATGCTTGAAATAGGTTGCTGACTAAATGCAGCCAAAGTGGATGTGTTTAAAAAAAAACAAACTCAACATGCTTAGTCTGATACAGTATCACTACCTAAAGTCTGGCAGATGGTAGAGCAAATCCCAAATATATGGAGATTTTCAATCTCCTTTAAAAAACAGCAAGTTGTTCTGGGATGTGGTGGAGCAAAACCCAAAGATTTTCAATTTGCTTAAAAAATTGGTAGAAAATTGGTACCATTTGTGATGTGTTGCTGCGAACCTACAAAAACACAGGTTGATTTCAGCCTTGCTCCTCTCTAAACAGAAACACTAAATCTTGTGCACAAGGACATGGTGCTTATTTAGAAACAAAAAAGGCTGCAAAACTTAGCACTGTATCATAAATTTCTTCTTTTAGTAAAAACAACCCAGCGAGGGCTGGAACGGGGACAAACCCACACAGGTTTGGACTAAATGACCTAAAAAGTGCCTTCGAACCCAAACTCTTCTATTCTAAGTTGAGAGGGGCAGTGTCTGAAATGGGCTCAGCCTTTTGCTGGTGCAAATGAGGGTAAAGCTGCTGATCTGCACCAGCTCCTGCCTCCTCCCTTGCCTGAGTGGACACGCTGTAATTTGAGCCCTCATGTTACTGTAATTAAAAAAATACACAAATGACAGAATTTGACTCAAACCCCGCCATCCTTCATGGTTTACATTTCCTACAGAGGGAGTTAACCGGTAAGATGTACATGTTTATTGGTTTCCTTCTTTGTGCTTTTACAAGTATTTTTCTCTTTGATGATCTAAACCATATGTCGAGGTACTTTGGAGGATTATTTTATCAGTTCCTCTGCAGCACGAGAGAAATACCAGGGCAGAGCCCGTAGGTTTGCACACATCCAGGCCACTAAATCATGCCTTGTTCCTGAGCAGCCAAGCTGCCATCTTGATAAATAGTCCATGTCACATTAATTTAATTCTGAATCACTCTGAGACATCGTTTTGTTACAAATATAAATTTTGTGGTGTAATGGAATGTGTTAAGCCTTTAACAAATGAACATTTAATGGCCGCTCATGAAAAAACATAAATAATCCGGAATAAAATTAGCAGGATTGGTAATGAGCAGATGGAGAAGCATGGCCTGGCCCCACTTCCCAGGGCAGGGACAGGTGGGAGCAGCATCCACCTCTGCTCCTTCTCTTTGGTGCCTTTGACTGGCATAGAAATGCCTGAACTTGGCATGCAAAACTAAAATTAAAAAAAATAATAATCTGTTGCACCATTTTTGCTAAAAACATGGAAAAACACCTGTCCTTCCCTCTGCTCCTCTCTACTTTTACTTTACTATGCTATATGCTATTATTATATTATAATTATTATAGTACATTACTATTATTATATATATTATTACATATTATATTACTACATATGATATTACACATTATTACATATTATGTTATTATCTATTATTTCATTATATATTATATATTATTATAATACATTATAATATAGTCTATTATGTTTCTGTACAATTATATTATTCTTTTATTACTTAGGGACATTGTTTGGTGGCAAACTTGGCACTGCTGGGTTAAGAGTTGGACTCAATGATCTTAGAGGTCTTTTCCAACCTAAAGAATTCCATGATTCCATAATTCCATGTTACCTTTAATTTATTCCCTTCCACTTGTAACTGAACTCCTCTGATGTCCCATATTCAGAAAAAAGAACATTTTCTCATTTTATTCATATATTTTTTTCTCTTTTCTCATTGAACCACTTCTGTAATTTTTAAATTTTTTTCTATGTTTTATTGAATAATTATTAAATATTACTTTTTATTGAACTCTTGCAGGAAGTACCTGCTAGAGGCAGAGACTTTCCAGGCCATTCCAGCCTCACTGGACTCATCCACACACCATTTCTGGGGAGAAGCCGCAACCTCAGCGCGCAGGAATGGGGATCCTTCAGCCTCCAGGTCAACTCAAGGCCAAGATGTTAAGCACAAAAGTGTTGCATGATTAGTGGCAGTCACTGGAAAGAAGTTTTAGTATCTGTGACTATAGGCAGTGTGTGGACTTCAGCCAAAAGGTTCTCTTTAAATATCCGAAAGTATCCCTAAAATTGCAAGCCTTGGGAGACCACGGCACTGCACAACCTGCCAAGGAAAACAACACGTAGAGCATAAATCTGCAGCAATCACTTCTTCCAGCCATGAAGGGACCGAACGACAAAACACTTACCTAAAGGCTTTTTATTTGCATTAACATTTAGTCAGGAATGATCTGAAAGCCTCGGCCACTTTGCTCTTACATGTGTGTATCCTAAGGGCTCCTGCACAGCTCCTGGGTGGGAATTCCCACATCTGGGGTGTTGGGGTTCATCAGCCTCATCACTGATGGGGATGTGAAAAAGGGGACACAAAAAGGGGCATAAAACCACCCCATGTGCCCCTTGGTTTCTCTGCTATTTCTCTTTCCTTCGCACCAGGGCTGGCAACTTGCACATGGCCAAAACATTTCCTGGATTTACCCTCAACATCTGAATGAAGGGGGGACCCCTCCTGGTTTTTAATTTATAATGGTCAAAATTCACATGTGTTTTAGTTGGAAATCACCCCAGTTCTGCCTCCAACCTCTGTGTGTATGGTACTGTCCTGGTCCTGGTCCTGGTCCTGGTCCTGGTCCTGGTCCTGGTCCTGGTCCTGGCCCTGGTGAATACCCCCAGCTCCTGCTCTGGGTTTTCCTTCCTGGAAGCATAGGATGGTGATATGTTCTCAAGACCCACTGTAAATCAGTGAATCTCTCTCCCAAGGATTTGCTCACGATTTGAAAATCTGACTTGAAACAATCGCCTTTCCCCCAGGGCACCATATGCAACTTCAATATATTAGTGGCGAAGGAAAATATGCTGTGCTTGGCGTTTACAATTCCCACTCTAATTTACCAGACAGGTGTTTCTGAGGAACAGCTCATCTGGCAAGAAGAAGGAGGGTCACTGGGTTGGGGCTTTGGGTTTTTTTCTCCCTCTTATTTTCATTAAGGGAAGAAGACTTGCAAACAGCTGGTTGAAGGAATTGCTCAGGGGAATATTGTCCCCCACATTAATGGATGCAGAGGAGAGGGTCAGGAGAAGATGGCAGTGCTTGCTTGGAATTTCAGCCAAAGTTCCTGATTTTGTATGAAACAACTCTCTGACTATCAAAGGTGACCACTGAACCAGACTGCCAGGACCCTGGCTCTGGAGAGCACCAGGATCTTGCCTTTCCCCTGAAAAACAGCCTATTTTTGAGACTTTCTCCAGGACAAGTAACAACTTTGCTGGTCCTGAAACTTGTGACTTGCATTCCTGCCAGCCAGTCAGCAATTCCTCCCTTAGAGGAGGGGAAAAAAAAAAAGAAGAAAAGAAAAAATTAAGCTAAACTAAATGAATCCTGTTCTGAGAGCTAAATATGGTCAGGACATCTGTGACCTCCCCCGACTTCACCCTGGCTGAGCGAGGACAATAGCTGCCATGTGCCACCCTTTGTTGTTGAGCCTGGAAAAGATTTCTAATCCCAGAATAACGCGGGCGTGCACCCATGCACGTAGGCACACACACAAACACACACCCCAGCGCTCCTAAACCTCCATGTCTCACCCCGAAGAGAAGAGTTGGCAGCAGGGCTGCCCCTCGCAGCGCTGGAGGGATGAAAGAACCCCCTCTTCGCTCCATAAAACCTGTGTGTTCACCAGGGGTTTCCTTTCGTCTACAGATGTCCATTCCCAGTGTTACAAGGTGCAAATTCCGAGGTTCGGCAGGCGCTGGGAGTTGTGTTCTCGTGTTGAAAAGCCGGTATGTGGTCCGCGTGGCTCTGATCTCCAGAGTTTCCTAGCATGACATCTTTCATCATCATCATCAAGCCGGAGGGCGCGGATACATGTGGCCACCAGATTCCCTTCCAGCGGGAAGACGGGCCACGTCCTTTAACTCCCCTCCTTCCCCCGTTACGGGCCATGCTTTAAAGCTGCTCTTTCCCGGCTTCACGGGATACCCGGACTCACAGCGCCGAGCCAAGACAGTCCTCCAAACAAGGGCACATGCCAGAAGTAGAGTGCTGGGGCCAGCAATGCTCTAACCTCTGCCTGCCCCTCTTTGAAGGGGATGGGTGAGGGTCACCCCACAAGCCCCTGCTGCTCGGCTCGTCTTGCCCAGTGTCAGGAAACAGTGGCCTTTTCCTTCATGTTTTTGGAAGGAAGTGGTTAACTCTTCCTTCACCGCCCCACGATGGGATTCATTTGCAAATGCACTCTTCAATCAAGAGCAAGAACACCACAGAGATGGCTTGTGTGGGAGGGAAGGGGGCTTGGTGGGAAGCCTGTGGAGAATGGCCATGACCGCCCGCAGTGGAAGACCCCCTACCATGGATTCTCCCTGCTAAAGCCATCCCGGCCACCCCACTGCTCCTGGTCCCATAGGTGCAGGGATCCCTGTGTGGGAGATCTCCCTCAAGGGCTATCACTTGCATTCAGTGGATGTTTCTGATTCACATCAAAGTGGAAGCTGCAGCAAGTGTGTGTCAAGTCAGCTTTGGCAAGTCTCATGGCCCTCTCTTTTTTTTTCCCCCCTCTTTTTTTTTTCTCCTTCCTTTTTCTTGTTGCTGCTCAGCCCTGTAGACTGTAATTAGAAAATGAGCCATTTATAAAACAAATGTTTCCGGGGGAAACTCCCCTGAACACCCATGTCATAAAATTATGGAACACAGTGCCTGAGAGTGCTCAGGATCCAAAATTTCCTCGGGGCTCACCCCTATCCATTATTCTGTTGCTGTTTTAGCTGGGCGGTGACATTTTACTGGCGGCACCCGGTTCCCCTCCGAAAGAAACTGGCCTTTTGGCTGCTCTGTTAAACCAACACTCTGCTCCCTTGGTGTCCTCCTCCACCTGCTAAAACCAGAGGGTGGATGCCATGAGCCTGGTTTATCCCTCACTCCCCTTCCCAGCACATCCAAGGGGACAGAGCAGGATGATGTCCCCACACTCCACATACCAGTGGCATTTTCAGGTCTGATTTTCACAGCTGGGATGTGCCCTCTTAAGAATGCTCCCAGCTTCTGCTCAAGGTAAACACTTTGGGCTGGAACATCCTGTATTTCACCCTTCACTGGGACTGGTTTTGCCCAACAACTCAGTTCCCACCAGAGCACCATATAACTCGCCAGACTCTCCAACACACTCCACAAAGTGCTTTGAGATCCCTGACAGCTCCCTCTCTGGTCTCCTGGCATGGTCCAAGAGGCAGGTATTAATCTTAACAGCTATATGCTGGACAGTCAGTGGTTGCCTAAGAGATTCTCCCTGAATTTATTAATTTGGATTTATACAAAAGGAACACTCCTCCCAGACTCCAGGCTCACCAGCCATAAATTACAAAAACAACTACAATGAAACCACCCACAGTACCTCCCACCCCTGACACGGCTGTGTCCCTCCAACACCCAGCTTTGCAGCAGCAGTGTCCAGCTCCTCCACATCCTCCACAGCATTCCTGCATGGAGATGTCGACTGCAGGTGGCCCAAGGATTGGTGCTTTGGGAAGTCCTGTCCTTGTTCCTTCTTCAGAGCTGCTGGCTTAGCACTTCTTTAAGAAGTGGAAGAAGCAGTTGGTGTGATTTCCAGCAGATAGGATGACTTCCTGGCAGTTTTAAAAGTCCACATGGGCAAACCTAGAGGGAATTCACATGGGGCAAGGTTGATCAGAGAGACTCAAGAAGTCTAATCCCTGCAGGTCTTCTCATCCACCTAGTCTGTCCAGACATATGGCTAAATAACTCATTCTTGAAAGCCTCTGATGATGGAGTTTCCACCTCCTCCCACACATGGAATGCCAGTTCTCACCCTTGGAAAATGTTTCCTGAAGTGTGACCTCAGTCACCCTTGCCCTTAGCCTAATCCCTTTCTATGCTTGCCCCAGCAGACAGAGAGCACTGCTTCCTATCTCCTATCCAGCAGAGAAATCCAAAATACTTGAAGGCTGTTATCATGTCTTCCCTCTGTCTTCTCCTCTCTAGACTAAACAACCCCAAATTTTTCAGTATCTCCTTGTAGGTCATGTTTTCTAGAGCTCTATTCCTCTTTGTTCTTCTCCTCTGGATCCTCTCCAAGGACTCTGCATCTTTTCTTAAGTGTGGTGCCAAAAGCTGGATTCAATATCCAGCCAAGGCCTTCCTGGAGCTGTGCAGAGCAGATGGATAACGTTGCATGTCTTCCTGCACAGCACTGTAAGTCTGATGTGGGCTCTGCTCACAAAATCAGAGCACTGCTGACTCCTCTTCAGCCTGTGACACACTGTGTCCTCCTCCAGTGCCCCCGAGCCCCAGACAGGGTCTCTTGTCAGCAGGGTCCTCCCTAGTTGAAGGTCATTTGGCTCCTTTGGCTGTTCATGCTGAGTTTTGGTTCTTCCAGCAATGTAGGAGCAATCCCTGGAGGGTTGAGTGCCCTGGGCACGTGTTCCTGCTGAGGGAAGGAAGACAACTTAGAGTTCTTCAAGCATAATGTCATGAATTCACATTCTCACATTCCTTGGAGCAGCCTGGTCTAGTGGAAGGTGTCCCTGTCCCTGGCAGGGGGTTGGAACAACATGGTCTTTAAGGTCCCTTCCAACTCAAATCATTCTGGAATTCTACGATTTTGCTTGAAACCCAAAAGTTTTTGACCCAAGAAGGTAAGAATTCTCCCAGGCCTTGTTTCCTCTCCTGGTGCAGCTGTACCCTGATGCCAGAGAGGTGCTATGGATGCCACATTGGCTTCATTTTTAAGGTCATGCTCATCCAGCTCATTTTCCACACCATGTCAACACATCTCAAGGGTTACCTTCAGCCTTGGGATGTGAAGACCCCTTGGATCCTGCTTGTTCTTCTTTGCAGACTTGTCCTTGCCTTAGACAGCTGTGAACAATAGAACATGGAAAGAAGAGTGATAGAATGGCCACCAGAGGGTGAAAACACTGACCTCCAGGCCCAGATGCCCAGGCAAGTTCCCAGCTTGAACCAGGAGACATGATGAACTTCAAACATTTGCTGTGCCTGTTTTCAGGGTCCAAGCTCAAGGTGTAACAGTGTGTATCAGCTGTAGGTGACCACATGGTCTAGAAAAATCATAGAATCATCTTTAGGTTGGAAAATAGCTATAAGATCAACTAACCCTTTCCAGGATCTGAATAAAAGAAGCATTACAGGATCACAGGGTAACTTGGGCTGGAAGGAGCATCAGGAGATTTCTAACCCAACCTCTGAGCTCAGCTCAGGTTGCTCAGATCTTTATCCAGTCACTCATAGAAACTTCCAAGGATGGAGACTACCCAGCCTTTTTGGGTCAGCTGTTCCAATGGTTGACTGTCCTCATCAAGAAAAAGGTTTTTCTATATATCCAGAAATTCTAGTTACAAATCACACTTGGTGTATTCTCTGTTTGCTTTTGTCCAGTCTTAAAACCGACACACAGGCCTAAACCAGCCCTAAGACTTTAGTTGTGGCTCTACAGATCCTTCTGTTGTTGCTTCCATCCAGAGCACAGTCACAGAGTGGGATCTAGTTGGGGATGGGGATGTGCATGGTGCAGTGGGACCCAGCACGAGCAGGATGAAGGAAAGACAGTGCACTGAAGGCATCTGGTGAACCTCAGCCAATGTGTGGGGCTACCCCACAAATGCAGTCTTGTGTCTTTGGACATGAAGCCACCTCATTGATGGGTGTTGGTGCATGTTCTTGCACAGGGTGGTCTGGTCCCAGAGGGAGTCTTCAGATATTGGGGTTCTGAGCAACCTAATCAAGTGAGCAACTTAATCTAGGGGGTGGTGTCCTGACCACGGTGTGGGGATTGGAACTCAGTGATCTTTATGGTCCCTTCCAAGCCAGCCATCCTGGGATTCTATGATATTGCTGAGATTTCAGAAAATATGCAATCTCAAACAGAGAGCCAGGCTGAAGTGCAAGCTGCAGGTGGAGTAACACCATTACAGAGATGTTGGACTCATCCCAAGCCCCAGGAGCTAAGGTCAGAAAAATCAGAACTAAATTGAAATGGGAAAGAAATCCAAACCAGCCCAGGGTGTGTTCATTCAGGATATTCTTTCTTTAACTCTGCCCTACAGTCAAGAAATAATGACGCAGTTATAACTCGAGCATGGTTATGTTTGTAGCCCTTGATTAGATTCAACTAATTAGATTCAGCAAAGGTTTTGCTTTCTGTCTTCTGTTTTCCTTTCTGGTCTTTCAAGTTATGGTGTCATTTTGGGTGGGTGAAGGCTGCCAAGCAGTTAACAAACTAACCAGCAAATTCTCAGAGAGATCGTCTTATTCTTCCATGTTCTGTTCCCAGAGAGTGGGGAGGTGGAGCAGGGGCAGAAACAGCTGGACTGTATCCAGGTTTAATGATGGACCCGGGAAAACTGCAACTGGAAACGTGCAGGACGAATTACTTGGGATTGGTTTTTTCAGTTACACACTACTAAGTGATGTTGTGAACCATTTTTGGTACCAGAGTACAAGGAGAACAGGGCTGGAAGTTCCTGTCCCACTGGATCCAAATGCAGAGAGAACCTGACTCTGACAGACCAAGGTGGAAACAAACAAACAAAACATTGTCCATGAGATAGGAAGGAAGATGGTGCTGTCTCAAGAAAGCCTCCTAAGCAAGTGTGGCTGCACTCTGTATAGTATGAAGATGAACATGAGCCACCAGTGCGCCCAGGTGGCCAAGAAGGCCAATGGGATCCTGGCCTGGATCAAAACTGGCGTAGCCAGCAGGCCCAGGGCAGTGACCCTTCCCCTGGACTCTGCCTTGGGGAGGCCACACCGTGAGTGTTGTGTTCAGTTCTGGGCCCCTCAGTTGAGGAAAGAGATTGAGGGGCTGGAGCGGGGCCAGAGAAGAGCAACGAGGCTGGAGAAGGGACTGGAGCACAAGTGCTGTGGGGAGAGGCTGAGGGAGCTGGGGGTGTTCAGCCTGGAGAAGAGGAGGCTCAGAGGTGACCTCAGCACTGTCTGGAACTGCCTGAAGGGAAGTTCTGGCCAGGTGGGGGTTGGTCTCTTCTCCCAGACACTCAGCAATAGGACAAGGGGGCACGATGGGCTCAAGCTCTGCCAGGGGAAATTGAAGTTGGAGAGCAGAAAAAAATTTTTTGCAGAGAGAGTGCTCAGGCATTGGAATGGGCTGCCCAGAGAGGGGGTGGATTCCCCATCCCTGGAGGCTTTTCAACTGAGATTGGCCGTGGCACTGAGTGCCATGATCTGGTAAAGGGACTGGAGTTGGACCAAGGGTTGGACTTGATGATCTTGGAGGTCTTTTCCAACCCAATCCATTCTATGATTCCATGATTCTATTCAAGAGAAAAGCAAAGTTCAGGAGAAAATAAAAGCACCTCAGTGTTTTGCCATGGCTGATCAAAGACATCTGGGAGCTTTAGAAGAAAACCCAGCAAGTTGCTACATCTGATAAAAAAAGATTAGTGCAGAGCAATTTTCTTGGAAAGAGCCAGGAAACCACAGAATACCAGAGAGAGGGATCCACCCTGAGGTGTCCTGTATCCATGGCTGACTTCAACAAATCAGAGAACATTCTGAGTTGGAAGGGACCCACAAGGATCACTGAGTCCAACTTGTGGCCCTGCACAGGTCACCCCAACGATCCCACCTTGTGCCTGAGCCTTGTCCAAATGCTTCTTGAGCTCTGGCAGGTTTTTGTGACCACATCCCTGTGGATCCTGTTCCAGTGCCTGACCATTCTGTGGTCAAATCCATTGCAAACTGCACCAGCACAGAGCCCAAAGCCAAATGCTGAGGAAAGTTGGGGCACCCCTTGGGAACTGTGGGGCTGCCTAATAAGTCACAACAATAGCTGTCCATGCCAGATCCATAACTCAGGGTGGATGATGGCCATCAGTGCAAGAGAAACTAATTATGGGAGGTAGGAACAGGTTGAAGCAAAAGAAACTGAGCTTCGTTTGGTCTCACTGAAAGGTGCAACAGCTACAAGGTCTCACCTGAGGACTCACAGGAAGAAATGTTTGATTTGCTGAAAGGCCAGCTGAGGTTTTGGAGAATGGAGCCCACCAAGACCTCCAGAGGTAGGTGAAGGGCTGAAAGGATGAAGTCAGCCATAAGCAGAAAGGAGAAAGAAACCAGCCTTGCCAAGGAAATTCCAGGAGTGGTGATGGCAACAGCAGCACTGGCTCCAGCTCCTCAGCAATTTTTTTAAGATGGGAAAGGAGGAAAATGAAAGGAAGGTGTCCTCAGAGGAGGAGAAGGCACTGATAGGGCTGTGGGCTCACCAGATTTTATTGTAGCAGGTGCAGCAATGAGTTGTAGAACCTTGGCCTGGTAATGTCTGAGGATTCTTTTTAGATGGATCCAGGACTGAGGCCCATCCCACCTCTCCGACTTGCACTCCTTGCAGATGTGAAATGATTTGGCTGTTTTTTGTCTCTGCTGGCCACACTTGGCACATAATTGCAGTCACCTGCATTACAGGGCACTGAAATCTGTAATTAGTGTCCTGCCAGCCAGGACAGAGGCGTCACACATTCTGTGCATTCCTCACCTACAGCTGGGCTCGGGGAGGAGGTGTCCAGCTTGCCACTGAAAGGAAGGGTGTGTTAGTGCAGCATCCCAGCTCCCACATGAGCCATCCCAGAGCCAAACTACTGCTTGTCAATCAATCCTGTGATCCAGCTCCCTGCCTCCCTCCACATGCAACGAGCATGATCCAAACAGCGACACACCCACGGCCTTCCAGGGCTGGCGTGGGCAGCTCCTGATAGTGCTGTTTGTGCAGCTTCCTGATGCAAACAATGTGGGTTTTATTAAATGATCCCATTAATGTTTCTCCATGTTGTCATTGCAGACTTCAAACGATGATTTATGTTGGCTCGTAGGTCTTTGTCCTCGCAGCCTCACCACGAGGAGCATCCAAGGACAGAGTGTTCTGGGATGGGACAGTGGGAGTCCTGCTGCTCTGGCCATGCCCAGGGCTGCTCCCCCTGGGAACGAGGGGGACCTCTGGCCTGCCAGGGACAGCGACACGAGCCACAGGACCACCTGGGACCACACTCTGTGCTGCAATGTGGTGCTGGTCTCCCACATGGATGGTTTAGAGGCAGAGCTGCACAGCACTGGGGAGCCTGTATGACCATGGGTGAATTTTTTAACCTATGTGAAGTGGCACAGCTCCTTTTATCCCAGAAAACTGCACCTATTTGTCACATGCTGGTTCTTAGCCCTAAAAATTACATTTATACTGCCAGGTTGTTTCCCCCCCTATTTTGTCATTTTTCCACCCCTGGCTGATTTTATTCCCAAACCAATTTTGCCCATTTTGCACACAAGCTGTTTTTCACCTCAGAAGTGAAGCAAATAATCCACTCAGAGGAGAAAACACAGCTTTGGAGTGGAGGACTGTCCTCTTTGGGACCTACAGGCTGTAGATATCCACACCAAGGTAAGGTGTGGCAATGTCAGGAATGACTGAGCAGTCAGTATGGATGGAGATAGGAGGGGTGTATTCCCCAGGCAGTTCTTTACATGCTCTTTGACAGGTGTCAAAAATGCAAAGCCCATTCTCTTCAAAGCATTTCCCTCTGCTCATTTCGTGGGAATGAGGCAATCCTCAGATATATCTTCCCACAGTAAAAAAAAAAAAAAAACCAAGGGTTTCACTGGCAGCATCACTTTTGTGCATGTGCCCAAGGGCTTTGCTCTCTAAGCTGACCCTGAAGATCCACCACATGACTTGGTCACTCAGTTTCCCTGCCACTGGGCAGAGAGCTTGCAGCTCTCACATTGCCTTTGGGGTGGTCATATAAACACATCCAGCATCATCCATGGCCAAATGCAGGTGTTAAAAATCAGCCAGGAAGGTTTGCAGTGAAGCTGCTTTTGATGCAGCTGGGATGGCTGAGTGCCTGCTCCTCACCCTCCTGTTCAAACACAACCTCTGCCCTTGCCTGCAGCATGAGAGGATTTCACCCCCTGGGAGTGTCTCAGGGAAGATCTTGCCCTTTGGGGAACTGTAGTCACATTAGAGTGGATATTGTGAAGAGGTTCAAACCTCCTCCCTCACACACATGTAAGGTCACTGACACCACTGTAAAGAAGAGCTTTCAAGTTTCTGGAGCTCAGGCTGCAGCTTTCCCACTGTTACTGTCAGCACCTGCACACACCAAATGCTTCTGTGCCCCAAACCAACTTCTGAGAACTGCAGTGATTTTGTATAGAGGGTCTGGGGAGAGCTGGTGCAGAATAGCAAAGTGCAGCTCAGTTTCTTGCATATTTTTGCTTTAAAAATTATCACAATCTGAAAGCAAAAGGCAGAATTAGATCAAACAAAAGTGCATCTTGTTACCATTCACAGGTAAGTCTAAGATCCTGCAGCATCAAGGAGCTTTCCTTGCTCAGCTTTGGAAAGGTCACATCTCTGAGCTACAACCCTTCTTGTGCTTCTTATTTCATTTCTATTACTCTCCTCAGACCATTAGGTCATCAAGCCACCCTCTGGCCAGCCAGGACTTGATATCTATAGCACTGCAACAAGCCTTGGAGCAAACTCCAGAAGCTTGAAGCAATGGCCAGACCAGATCTCCAGGCACTGGCTCATGAGAAGGGTTGTCCTTGCCCTCTGTGCTGTCCTCACAACTGGGTGCAAAGTGAGGGTGTGAAATATGGCAGCAGTAACAGCAAAACCAAATATTCTCAACTTCCCTTCCCCTTCAGGATGAAGGCTGCTGTACCCAGTTGGCAGCACCATTTAAAAGACCATCAAACCAGCAGATTTCTTGCCACTCCAGTGGGAAATGGTGGCATGAAGCCCAAGTCTCACATGCCCACGTGGATCTGGCTGAGTGTGGATGAACCACAGAATGTCAGAATGGTCTAGGTTGGAAGGGACCTTAAAGCCCATCTCATTCCAACCCCTTGCCATGGCAGGGACACCTTCCACTGTCCCAGGGTGCTCCAAGCCCTGTCCAGCCTGGCCTTGGACACTTCCAGGGATGGAGCAGACACAGCTTCTCTGGGCTACCTGTTCCAAGGGCTGTGTCCCAAAAGGTCACAGAGGTGTCCACATGCACTTTGCAGGTGAACTTCACACTAGAGCAAGGAGATGAGCTCTCCTCCACTGGGTTTTGCAGAGAAACGTTTCCCCCAAGCATAGAGGGGCAATATATTACTAAATATTACTACAGGCTAGCAAAACCCCTAAAATAGTAAAATACAGCTGAAGGGAAGATTATATTGGGAAGGGAATCATGTGGCTGGCCGGGAAACGCAGGGCTTTGAAAGGGGATGGGGCGGGACAGGAAGAACATTCCTTTCTCACTACAAACGCCTGGAGCCACTTGGGAAACATCCGACAGTGCCGCCCGCTCACACCCTGGGGCCGCAGGGACGGTCCCGGAGCCCACCCGAGACCACCAGGAGAGCTGGAGAGGGATGAGGTGCCCGGAAAGAGGCAGCCTGAGCCGCAGATGCTCCAGCTGGAGATGCTGTGGGTGCAGGTGGCTGCAGGCTCACCCTGACTGCAGCCCGGAGCTGCTCGGCTGCGTGCATGGAGAAAGGAGGGAGAGGGGAGTGTGTTGCTGCAGGAGTGCGGTTTGCATTTCCACGTGGTGCTCACTTCCCTCTTTCCTGGGAAGATGGGGAGAAGTGCAGTTGCTTCGTGCTTTCACCTCAAACAGGGCTATACTGTGGGGCATGGAGTGTTGGCACCAACCTCAGGGCAGGTCTCCTTTCCACCACCTTGTTCCTCATCTTCCTGACACTGTCTCTTCTCTGTCATGCTTTTTAATAAGGTTGTCTATTCTCCCCCGAATTTCTGAATTATTGTCAAAAGCTGAGTTTGTGGATACATGGAAGTGAAGAATTAAACACCTCCTGTGCATACATGGAAATGAAGAATTAAACACCTCCTGTGCATACATGGAAGTGAAGAATTTAACACCTCCATGATCACAAAGCCAACACTTTGGGATGTCAAGGCCAGCCCAAATAACCATCAGAGAGTAACAACTGCTGACCCAGCCCCTACTCCCTGCATAAGCAGCACAACCCTTTACACTGACTTCTACAGACACCCAAAACAGGGGACCCTGCCCTGCTCCCACATTGCTGCATTCAGTGCCACCAAAACTGGCACCAGGATGGACCCCATCCTGCAGTGGGCTCTTTTTTGTTCTTATTTACAAAGGGCTGGCTCTTCCTTTTGATAATTATCAACAACCCTTTGAAGTAATTTGTCTCCACATATGTTTTCTGCTGCTTTGACACGTGTTTTGTCCCAAAGTGCTGAGGACACCCATGAAGAATCATGGCAGGGAATCAATCCTGCTGCCTCCTCCCTGGCACAAAAGCACAAGGGAAAGGTCTCTACTCCTTCCCAAACTGGGACTAAGCTCACAAGTGCCAACAGAACTTGTCTCCTGCAGGTGCAATATTGATTCTTGTAGAGAAAATCTTAATGTCCTGAGCCCAAGGAGGACCTGAGGGGGGCAAAGAGCCTGATTGCAGCAGAATGGGAGCAGGGTTTCATGGATCAGCACCACCTGAGGCCAGGCTGTGTCCATCATCCCCAGAGCTCAGCCTTTCGCATGCCTGAAAAAAGCCACTGCAGAAGGTGCAACAACCCCAGAGAAGATGCAGGCAGAGCACATCCCAGCCTTGGCAGGCAACAGGTAGGGAGAAGAATTTCCACCTTTCTTTTCTGTTCCCAAAGAGAAAGGAAGATTTTTGGAGCTGGTGGGGAGAGGTGTGATAGTTTAAATCAACAGTTTGCTGTTAACACTGCAGAAACCTGCCCTGCAAACCATGCTCTGAGAAAGAAAGGCCTGTTTATAAAAGCTCCTCTTGACATTGGCCTCTTCAAACATAGCAAAACATGTGCTAGAAATAGATGCATGAATGATGGAGTCTGTTTTGAGTCTCCTCTCTCCAACAACCAAGGAAATCCCTGTGTACAAACATTTAAACTGGAACATCTGGAGCGCAGTAATTTTATCTTGAAGATCCACATCAAACAAACCTGCAGCTCAGCCCGAGAAGATATACAAATACTTCCCCAAGGAGACCCCAGTCTTACCACTCGGGTACCAGGAGACTTGTGATTTAAAAGAAAGATAATTCAGCGTCTCTTTATCCACGCCTGACAAATATTCCTTCAGAGGGCATTAGCATGAAATTATCGCTCTTCATCAAACCCAAAGTAAAAGAGATTTGTTTCAATTATTTGACGCAGGCCTTGAAATACCTGTTTTTAAATTTATAGCCCAGAGAACCCTATGCATCATTTGCAGGCAGAACTTTACCCGAGAAATTTGACTTTGGTTACACTTTTTCTGTGCAGCTGAACTGCTAAAATAAGCACCCGGCCATATATAGCACAGTACGTTGGCACTCACAGTGGTGGGAAGCAACTGGATTCAATTTTCCATGGAAGATGACAATTAAAATTGCTTTCTTTGGTATATCCCATCCTTTCTGTTGTTTTTTCTGTGCTCTCCAAGCGCCGAGTAAATTTAGGACTCCGAGCTTCTTTTCCTTCAAAATCTCACTTCCAGTTTCCATCTTATTAAAGACATGACTTAACTTTAATGTGTGTAACATAAACGGTATCGTAAAGAGGAAGAATTAAAACAGCATGGGAACACTCGGAGTTTCAAGAGGGGGGAAATGGCACAGCTTATTTCCTTTTGGGTTGTTGTTGTTTATCCAGTGGATAAACCTTGGTGTTCCTGCTCCTACCGAACGCTTCGCCTGCCTTGCAATAATTGGGAATTCCACGTTTTGCAAAGCTATTATATTATATCCACAAATAATCCATCTTGTCAAGTCCATCTCGTCCGTCGAAGATAAAGTTGGAGCTGAGTCACTGCAGACATCTGGAGAAGGTTCATTACTTGTAATTGCGAGCCCCTCTGTTAATGCACCCCATGAGAAAGGAGCTGACAGGCTGCATATTTCTGCAAACTGTTCCCAGAAAGAACCAATTTCCTGACTTCCATGTGGTGTCAATAATATAGGCATGAGATGGAGCAGTGCTTATGAAATATTAAATCTGCTTACAGGACCCAGCTATAAGCAAATTCAGACCACCTGGGAGAGGGAGGTTTGCACTGGGTATGTAGAGTTTGGCACTCACCTGGTACATGAGACCGATGGGTTTTAGTCTACACATTTTGGTTTATTTACCACAAAACTTCCTGACAGTAGTGGAGGGGGGAGGGAAGAAAAAGGCAGAGGGTGGAGGGGGTAAAACACATTTCTTCACGTTTAGCACTCAAACCTTTCAAATCACTGACATTATTAAATTTACTATCACAAGCAGCCAGAGATCTTATTATTCATCATCAGAAAGAAAAAAAAAAAGGCTGATATTTCATGGCTTTGGAGTTAGATCATTTTGGTTCATGCCAATGAAAACAAAGCATTAGTGTTTTGATGTTTCAATATAATGATTTAATTCTCTCATTGATATTAGAACTCAGAAACACAACAAACACGAAGACCCCTTCAAAATCCTTGAGTGGGAGCAAAGGCCCTTAAATCACTTCAGCACTCCGACCTCCCATTTCACAGCCTGTATTTGATGCCAGGGACTCTGGAAAGAGAGGGTCCTTCCCAAATGTGCAGCATGACAGTGCTAACCTGCTTTTGGAGAGCTTGCCTGTGTAAATTGAAAAACATCTGGGCTCTCTTTGCTGGCGAAAGCAGCAGTTCTTTGACCTCAGAGCAGAGCCGTCGACTTGAGCTCCAAACGGAGCCCTTCCAATAATTCACCCTCAGTTTTCCACTCTCTGGGCACTGCTCCCCAGGAGGAAAACCAGCACCCTGGGAGCAGACAGACACATGGAGCTATGAGAAAAAAGCAATTTTTATGGCATTAATCCACCACCTATGTTTACTCCCCAGTGTTCAGGGCTGGGGATAAGGAGTGGTTACATTTTTCTCTAGCGTGAAATAAAAACCAGTTTTCCTCTAAGAAAGATGAAGGGAAGAAGCAGGGGAGAAATAGACTTTCAGGAGAGCAAAAGGAAGATGCCAGCAAGCCTAAGGGGGACACTTTGCTCTGTACTGCATAGAATATCATAAAATCATAATCACAGAATGGTTTGGGTTGGAAGGGACCTTAAAGATCATATTGTTCCAACCCCCTGCCATGGGCAGGGACACCTTCCACTAGCCCAGGTTGCTCCAAGCCCCATCCAACCCGGCCTTGAGCACTTCCAGGGATGGGGCAGCCACAACCTCTTCCAGGGCCTCACCACCCTCACAGGGAAGAATTTCTTCCCAAAATCTAACCTAGCCCTGCCCTCTGTCAGTGGAAGCCAAAACCAGAGGTAAAACATCACATGGGACTTACTGACAACACCTGCCAGGAGGAGAAACTGTCTGAGATGATGGGGACAATCCCCAGAGGTGCTGGAAGACTGGAGATGCACATGGTATTGCAGTCCAAGAGCTGAGAGTTGCAGTGTCAGGCCAGAATGGCACCTGTGCACCAGCCATGCCACATCCACCCCATTCCAGGGGGCAGGCAGGACCACTCCCTTCCCAATGTTGAGCTGCTCTGCTGGGGCACAGCCCAGCACACAGAGATTTGGGTGCACGTACGCCTTCCCCTCTATTTATTTCATGTGTAGGGAAGGGGCTATTTTTGGTTTCCAGCCTCCTTGCTGCAGCCAGTGCTGTCAGTGGGACATGATGGACTGTGCAGTGTGACAGCTCTGCTCCCTCACACGGCAGGAATGTCTCTTGTTTTCTCTCCTCTGCACCACGTTGGAGCCGAGTGTCCAACTGGGCCGGCTCGAGGCACAGGAAAATCAGGCAGCTGCCCAAAGCTGCCTGGGCCTCCCTGCCTGTGCCAGAGGGTGCAAAACCAGTGGGCTCCTTCCAGTGAGGAAGGGCTGGAGATGTGCATCTTGCACCAGGACATCCTGCACACTGGGACATTCTCCTGCTCCCCATCCTCGCCCTGATTCTTCTTCTGAAGACCAGCAGGCACAGGTTGTGAAGTTCTGAGCTGGATTTGTCCCTTGCCACACTGCTTAGACCTAAATGTCTGAAGCTGCAAGGTGTTTCTTTGGGATTTTCTCCTGTGTCCATGTCCTGCATCCTCCACCCATAGGTCATGTCTGGATCGAGAGCATAGAGCCTCTCTGAGGACACTTCACTGGTCATCAGGTGCTTGTGACAATCAAGACTAAAATCTCTCCCATATCACTTAGGCTGAGCCTGGGGTTTGGCTGTGGTTTTGGCCTGGTATAGCTGGTGCAGACAGAGAGGGGCTGAGCTGGGGCAGGGCTCCGGCCAGCCCCTGTCTCTGGCTGTGCTGAGTCCTGTGCAGAGTGGCAGCATCACCTGGGCCCAAGGTGATAATGAAGTAATCACCTGCAATTCTGCAGTCACTGAGATGCTTCTCCTCCTCCTTGGATTGACGTGGAGAGACACTGCTGGCATCATCCAAGACCTGTGGAGAACAGCACTTGGCTGCTGAAGTCTCTGCATTTTCCACACTTGCAAAAAACTGGATTTGTTTCTTTACTTGCCTTCACCCTCTTGGCACCACATCTTCATAGCAGGACACAAGTGATTCTCTCAGCCCTGCCTACAGCCCTTGGCTGTCTCTGCCTGTCAGGATAGACCTGAACCTTATTAAGTGGCAGAAGTATTACAAGTGATGGGTTGATGAAGCCGCAGAAATCAGAGAACCTGAGGCTGTGGGCCCGAACATTTCATATATTGATTTCATAGAATCATAGAATCGATTGGGTTGGAAAAGACCTCCAAGATGATCAAGTCCAACCCTTGCTCCAACTCCAGTCCCTTTACCAGATCATGGCACTCAGCAACACGTCCAATCTATGTTTAAAAATCTCTAGGGATGGGGAATCCACCCCCTCTCTGGGCAGCCCATTCCAATGCCTGAGCACTCTCTCTGCAAAGAATTTTTTTCTGATATCCAACTTAAATTTCCCCTGGCAGAGCTTAAGCCCATCGTGCCCCCTTGTCCTATTGCTGAGTGCCTGGGAGAAGAGACCAACCCCCACCTGGCCAGAACTTCCCTTCAGGTAGTTCTAGACAGTGCTGAGGTCACCTCTGAGCCTCCTCTTCTCCAGGCTAAACACCCCCAGCTCCCTCAGCCTCTCCCCACAGCACTTGTGCTCCAGTCCCTTCTCCAGCCTTGTTGCTCTTCTCTGGACTCGCTCCAGCCCCTCAATATCCTTTCTGAACTGAGGGGCCCAGAACTGAACACAACACTCAAGGTGTGGCCTCCCCAAGGCAGAGTCCAGGGGAAGGGTCACTGCCCTGGGCCTGCTGGCCATGCTAGTTTGGATCCAGGCCAGGATCCCATTGGCCTTCTTGGCCACCTGGGCACACTGTTGGCTCCTGTTGAGCTTCCTGTCCCTCAGTCCCCCCAGGTCCCTTCCTGCCTGGCTGCTCTCCAGCCACTCTGTGCCCAGCCTGGAGCGCTGCAGGGGATTGGGGTGGCCAAAGGGCAGGACCTGCACTTGGCCTTGTTGAACTTCATCCCACTGGAATCAGCCCATCTCTCCAGTCTATCCAGATCCCTCTGCAGAGCCCTCCTGCCTTCCAGCAGATCAACACTCCGTCCCAGCTTGGTGTCATCAGCAAATTTGCTGCTGATGGACTCAATCCCCTCATCTAAATCATCAATAAAGATGTTAAACAGGACTCCCCTGTTAATGGCATTGGTCATCAGGTCTACCTATAATGTTTCCCTATAGGAGTCCTTATTGAAGTTCTTCTTCCCAGAACCCTCCTAGGTTTTTCCCACTAACCCTTCCCTGATTGGCCCCAGTTTGGTGCATTGCAGTAGTTCTCCTTTTATGGTTATGTTTGGATCCCTGTTCCCTATTGGTCCTTTCTCTGTACCTCCCCTCTGCTCATGTTTTGACCAACAGGATGCTTGGTCCTTCCCCTTTCTCCTCCCATTTTCTGGAACCATCCCTCCAACCCTTTATAAACTGGGCACCCCACTAGAGTTTGTTTCTTCTGTAGCCACCTGGCCTCAACTCTGGTCCTTCCTTGGGGAGGCTGCGCCGGGCTGGGTGCGGAGGGAGCCATCCCAGGCTTCGAGAGGTGGCCTAAAAGAGCTGCTAACCGATGGCCACCGTGCCTCTCGAAGCAGAAGACCCACGTTCCTGTTTTAGGAGCATTCACCATCCATCAATATCTGCCCAGCCCCTCTGCAGGCACCTCAAAACCAAACACTTCTGCACCAAATTGTATCTAAGCTGGCAATGCCTCCTGCTCAGGACCAGCATCAGTGCCTGAATTCTGGAATGGATGCAACAGAATCATGGAAGCAGTCTTGTCCTGTTTGTATCAAGCTGAAGATGAAAACACAGGTGCATGTTTTTGTCTCCTTTTTTGTGCTTTTAAAATCAAAACAAAATGAACAAGCACAGTTGCTTTTACCTGTTGGGGAAGATATGGCCATGGTTTCTGTCAGCTTCTGTGTCTGTGCAGTGCCTGTCCCTCAACTGCTACTGGTCACTGAAGGACTTCAGCCTGTGACTCCCACACCTCCAAATCTCCAAAAGGAGATTCAACATTTCCATTTCGTTGCAGAAGCCCCACTCTGGCAATAGCTGATGCTTCATGCTTCTCATGCAACAGGTGTCCTGCAATACCCTAACAAGATGAATTAAAATTGCTAATAAAATAAACAAGAAAGGTCCTTTGTGTTCTTCAAACTAAAATAATAATAATTATTGTTATTATTTTAAAGGTCTGTTTTAATGAAGGATGGAATCTGCTGCTCCTGAGAGCAAAGGTTCATAGTTGGAATAAGGAGTGGTAATGGAAGGCCACATTTCATGCCCATCCATGGCCCTTCATGTCCACATTTCCACAGACAACTGTCCATGCACAGCCCAATAAAGGTGTTAAGAAAACAGCAATGGCTCACAAAAGATGTAAAGGTTTGTGCCTAAGCTGCTCCCTGAGTATCCAGAAAGCTCAATCCAGAGCAGGACCTTTCCTCTGAAGTGCCCTGAGCTCTGCGGCATTCCATCAATATTCCCAGCTGGGCTCAGTATCCCCATCTTGCATTAACAGAGCAGGACTGTATTTTGGCAGAGGGTTTGTGATACCTCCAGCTGCTCAACCTGGCTGCCCATCCCAGCTCCAGTGCTGTGACTCCAAATCCCTCCATTCTGGCCCAATCCTTCTTGGGGATGAGCATAAAAGTGCTGCACAAAAAAACCAGGGACATGCAGCATAGAATCTCACCAGTCACCACCTCAGCAACAAGAGCTTGGTAACAGGCAGTCATCTTTAGCAGAAAGCAGCAGAAGAAAAGCGACACCAGTCCACCAACCCCAGGTCACCTCCCTGGTGACCAGTTATCTGTGTCTGCAGCTCTCCAGGTGCTCAGGGAACAGGGATACTCCTCACCACCTGTGGATCATCTTACCTACCCACCCACCCAAACCCACAGTCAGCTGTGTGCTGCTGCCCACCAGGACATATCAAGATGATGAGATTGTTGGGGTGTCCTGTGCAGGGTCTGGAGTTGGATTTGATCATCCTTGTGGGTCCTTTCCAACTCGGAAAATTTTGTGATTCTAAGGCTTTTTCCAGCCAAGGTTTGAGATGAGTCTGACCCTGACCTTTCTTGATTTACCCCAAAACAGGCCTTTCCTCTGACCACCCTCCCAGTGCAGGGAATATGTTAAAACAACCCCAGCCCCCCTGCTTGTGTCTGATGGATCATGGTGACCTTTTCAGCATATTTTCTGGAGAATTACAAAGCATTATCTGAGAAAAAAACACAGACTAAACCAAAGCAAGTTGGGTAATGATGGCCTTTTGTTCCAGTTTATCCTGCATCAAACTCCATAGATGGCAACTCTGAATGTTTCCCAGACCTTCACAGTAGACCTTGGAACTGTCTCTCTGATTTATTGGTTGTTTCACAACATATGCATTTCTCCTATAGAATCCCAGTGTTTTGCTTATAAACCATATTACAACTGTGAATCAATCTTCTTTATTTGAACATTTAGGACAGATTCACACATCATTTTACCATTAGCTAGAATAGACTCAGCCTCACAGATCTTTCAGGTTTCAAGCCTGGCTGTGTTGTTTCAGTTCTTTGCTGTTGCCCGTGTTGTGTGGAAAAAAAAAAAAAGGTGCCAGACTTTGGGGCTTTCTGTTGTGCCTTGAAGAAGAACACAGGTTGTTTCATCATTGGTTGTGAGACATGTATTACCCGGCTCATTAATTCACAAGAGTTCTTGTTTTCTCTGCCTTTTTCATGCTGATCTGATCCATTTGTGAAGTCCAGGGTTGTACTGCAAGTGATTAATGCTGCAGTGAAGTCTCATAAAGTGAGATTCCAACAAAAAAAAAAAGTGTGAAAAATGTAATCTCTAATGTTCTGAAAGCTCACATATGACAAAACCCATAAATCACCCCAGAGCAGTCATTATGGTGAGTTACTAACTAGATTATACAGCTGCATTTGTCATAATTTCCCATTACGTAGAGAATAAACCTATCAGGCTGATTTATGGCAGAGGGCTCCACAATATGGGAACTGGGACCTGGGCTGCTCTGTGGCAAATGAAAAGAAATGTTGTGTCTACTCAAGTGCCGAATGGAAAAGGAAGGAGGGAAGTTAACTGGCATTTGAAGGCACTGATTCAGGGGCAAAGACTTCAGAGAGGACTCAGGCCCATGGGATGGGAAGAAGAACATCCACCAACCTGTCCCACTACCACTTCTCAAGCTGAACAGCTCCAACTTTATCAGTTGGTCTTCATGGGAGTCTTCATAACTTCAGCCTGTGGAAGAGAATTTGGCCAACTTGAAGAAATGGCTTCATGTACAAGGATAGGCTTCATTTCTCTGCAGGTCCACTGCGGGTTTTGAACTGCTGCAGAGGAAGTTGCATCCTACCCCAGTGATCTCCATGTTTCCAGGCTGTTCTGGATTGCATGAGCACATCTGTAGCTATTTGAGGTAATTCCCAGCTCCTCCACAGCCAGCTGAAGTGGCTGATTTACTGTCAAGCACAGCTGATGAAGGCAACATCAATGGGGACACTTGGCAAGCCTGGCTCTGCGCAACCAGACGTGGTGGCCTGGGGTTGGAGAATTCAGAGGACAAGAACAGACAAGAGGCAGGAAAAGTGAAGCAGGCAAAACTGAGCCACTCCTGTTAGAACCAGGGCCACCAGAGAAGCACCTCAGGTGTTGGCTATTGGAAATTCCTTACTGTGAGATGTCACAGCATCTCTTCTCCAGGGACATTTGCTGCCCAGCATGTCACTCAGAGGATGCAGAGCTTGCTGAATCCTAGAGGTTTTCATCCACTGCTACTGTGCAATGCAGGGTCTGATGATACGGTGACAAGGCAACTTAGAACCATCAACAGAGACTGAAGGGCCCATGATGAGATGCCAAAAGGACCAGGAGCACAGATTGTGCTCCTCCAACCTCCCAGTCAAAGGGCTCAGGACGGAGGAGACAAAGTGAACAGGTGAACACCTGGAGCTAAATAGGGAGTACTCAAGGTTTTGGCTATGAAGGGGGTACTCAAGGTATTGGCTTCCATGACAGCGTATCTACCTTGGAGCAGTCAGGTCTGTTGGGAGCATTCCCCTGACCTCATGCCACAGGCAAAAAGAGGGAAGGAGGTGACACTTGGCAAGGAAAGGGAAATCCCTGCTCATCATCCCTCTGATAAGAACTGCAGCATCCTCCTCTCAGTGGCCTCCCCAGTGCAGCATCCCCTGAAGACCACAGTGGCTACACAGGTGCTTTTCACCCTGTGTTCCCTTTGCACTCTGAGACCATGCTGGGCACTTCACATGGGCTGTGAAATTTCCTGGCAGCTCTGGCTGGGCAGGGACCAAGTTAGAGGCACTGCTGCTCTGGCTACATGGTCACTGGAGAGACTCCGTGTGTTCACTGGGGAGACAATGAAGATTCTGCTTGTCCCACACACTCTCCAAGGCCTTGGCACCGCAGAACTGAACATGTTGGACACAGAGAACACTGCGCTCTGTCAGGAGTGGGAGTTCCCTACCAGGAAATTGCCACTTGCAGCTGCTCACCACCCCTGGGAAATGTCTCTTTGGAACCAGTGTCCTTCTACTTGTGCAAAGCCTCAACCCATGCCCACAGGTGGTTGGGGATGAGTTAGATGAGGTCACACAGAAGTGCATGGAGCAGCGTGTGGAGTATCTGGACTGACAGACGACTCAGCTGCAACTTGGAGGAGGAGGAGGAAGAAGAAGACAATGGTGTTGTGAAGGAAGAAGTAGAAAGTGATGACACAAATGTGGAGGAAATGAAGAAGGTGGCAACGTTGACACAAATGAAGAAGACAACGATGGAAATGGAGGAAAAGAAGCTGAGGAGGATGTCAGTGTGCTGTTTGAAATGAAGAAGTCAAATATGAGGCAAATGGAGAGGAGGACCAGGATGTTGAAGGTAAGCTTGGAGATCCTGTAGAGAAACACATACAGTGGCTGTTCCGGACCTGGACAGAGGTTGCATGACCATAACTGACTGGATGGACAATTCACACATGTCTTTGCACTTGACTGTAAACAGTTTCTACCGAGTACAATAACAAGCCATCAGTGTCAGCAGCGCCTTTGAGGGTTGGAGTCCTCATGAGGAGAATGTTGTGCTTATAGCCCTCAATTCCCCTCCAGGGGACACCTTCCACCTGGAGCTGGACACTGGATGGAAGAGTCCCAGGAGGAACTTCTGCATCAGTGTGGAGCTGGTGTTCACTTGCATAAGGGAGCAGCAGGGGGAGAACATGCTGTGCTCCCTCCACGAGCCTGAGGAGGAATCAGGAGCCCTGTGCACGAGCTGCCACCCAGATCTGCAGAAAACTGCCCACTGGTTCTGCCAATTGCTGAGAGCAGCCTGCTTGCTCTTGCCTAAGTTATACTGTTGGCAATTAATGTTGCTGCCCTCCAGCTGTTCCTGCATAGTCCAGCTGACCAAAGGCAAGGAAAGCTTCTATGAGTGTCCAAGCACCCTGTGTCAGGATCACAGCAGAGGGTGAGGCTGCGCAGCTGCTGCAGTCACAGAGCATTTTGCAGCAGAACCACCGCTCTGGTGGGCTCTGGTTTCTCTGCTGCTGGAACTGAGGCTCCCCCACATGTCTGTGCTCCTGCCTCGGGGCAATTGGAAAAACTGATCCCCCCCAGAGCTGCACAACAGGACATGAATCGTCCTGTGAGACAGATGGAGCAGACAACCCCGGCCAAGATCTGTGTGGCCTGGGGAGCTGTGCTCAGGAATATCTGCAGCTGTGGCAGATCTGGGCCCTTCCTCTAGTCCTTGTCCTGCTCTTTGGGCTCTGCTGGTGCCTCCAGAGCAGGAGTTGTCAGGATGTCAGGAGCAGTTAGAAGAAGGAGAGCTCCAGCAGTGACATGGAGCTGGAAGAGGAAGAAGAGGAAATGCTGAGGGCAGGAGGAGGAAGGAGCTGAAGAAGGTCACTTTGATGATGGGCGATTTTTGCACGGCTTTTGAAAAGCACCTCCAGAGTCCAGTATAGGACCTGCACAAAAAATGCACAGGGGTGGAGGACCTGATGGGCATTTCCTCCACATTTTCAGAGGGCTTTTCTAAAATTATTTCTTCCTGGTGCTGCAGCAGCCATTGGCAGGGGCAGTGCCTTGGAAGGATGGAGCCTCTGTGAGGACTGTGCTCTCTGCCCCCTCTTTGTGCCCCTGCATCCTTTCTGTGGGACACACCTTCTAACTTGATTTAGGTACTGTGGAGCAGATTCCAACAAGAGAATCCTTCATTCACATGAAGCTGGAGTGTCCCTGCAGGGGGAATGGCTGTTGGAGAACACTCTGTGCTTCCTCCACCACCCTGAGGATGCACTGAGGCAAAACTCCCTCTCAGGTCACAGACCTGCCCTCCTGCCACAGCTGCAAAATCTGCCCAGCTGACACCTTCAAGAGGACTTCTATCATTGTGCTGATGTCAGGCAGGGAGAAAAGCCATTATGAAATCTTCCTGAGGGTTTGGTAGACCAACGCTGCTTTCACTGGCTTTTATTTTCTCTCCCGTAGGATTGTTCTTAAGTCACATGAGCTCATCTCGTGGTATCATAATCATCTTTCATGGCTCCTTAGGATTTTAAGCCGCATCTTTTGTGTTTAGATTGCTTTAGCAGGAAATGTATGGCTTAGAGTAGATAGAGGAAGCATGTGGGAGCTGAATCCTGGCCTGAGTACAACCACTGCAGCTCCACTTGCTCTCTGGTCAAGAACAATACAGCAACACCCCTCATGGTGCTCCACAGAGTTGGTGCAGCACCCGTAGCCTGAGAGCACTGCCATCCCCTGGGGGGAAGTTCTGGCCAAAGCATCACCTACAGGGGAACACCTGGGGGTGTGCCCGGGGAGGGTGTGGGAGAGCAGAGCAATGGCTGGTGGCTCCAAACACCCAAGTGGGAATGGGGGAATCAGGGCGAGCTCTGTGTCACTGGGACAGCCACGGCTACAGCCCAGGCCCCTGGAGCCTCAGTCAGCCCCTGGGCCACCGGGAAAGGGCAGCAGCTGAACCAACGGCCTGTCCTGACATGGGGGATGGACCCACAGCCTGTTCTGAAAGGGGGGATGGACCCATGGCCTGTCCTGACATGGGGGATGGACCACTGGCCTGTCTGAAAATGATAGACCTACAGCCCATCCCGAAATGATGGACCCACAGCCTGTCACAAAGTGGGCATGGACACAAAACCTATCCTGAAATGCCATGGGGACTGACCCATGGAGAGCTGGAAGCCACAAAATGGCAACCAACCGACCGTGTGCACCCTGTGGGGAAAATCAAAGCACAGCCACATCTGGGGGAGGCCCCAGCAAAGCAGAGCAGATAAAACGATGGTGCAACGGCCTGGAATACTATCTTGGGCCTTGAAGAACAGGTCTTGTGGAGGCACGGCACTCCAGATCGCATTGAGTCAGATAATGGGACTCATTTCAAGAACAATCTAGTGGCCACTTGGGCACAGGAGCATGGTATTGAATGGGTATGTCACATTCCATATCATGCACCTGCTGCTGGAAAGGTTGAAATGTGCAATGGACTATTAAAAACAACTCTGAAGGCACTAGGTGGAGGAACCTTCAAGAACTGGGATAAGCATTTAGCCAAGGCCACCTGGTTGGTTAACACCAGAGGCTCTGTCAATCGAGGTGGTCCTGCCCAAGCAGAATCCCTCCACACGGCAGATGGAGACAAAGTTCCAGCGATTCACTTGAGAGGCATGTTAGGGAAATCTGTCTGGATTACCCCTCCCTCGGGCCAAGACAAACCCATTCGTGGGATTGTTTTTGCCCAAGGGTCCGGAAACACCTGGTGGGTAATGAGGAAAGATGGTGAGATCCAGTGTGTGCCCCAAGGCAATCCAGCCTTGGGGAAGAACTAATTATGTGCTTTGAGTTGTGTTTTGCAGGAAACCAGACACGAGATGAGAAAAACCCAACAAAGGCGGTACTGGTATCCCATGATGTCCAACAATAAGGCAGCCCTAAACTGTGGACTAGGCCTCAGCTTGGAACTGTGACTCTAACCAAAAGGCAAAGGACTAAAGCTGAACTGATGATGGTGTTGATCCTTGATGACAAGACATCTGCCTTGAAGGACTGCATATGGACTATATATATATGTGTGTGTGTGGAATATAAGCAAATGCAAGAATACAAAGATTGCGTGGAAAGACCAGTGTGGAATAAGGGGTGGAGAATGTAATGGTTTGACCCATGGCTTCCTCAGTAACCATTGTATCTAAGGAAGTTGCAAGTATTCCACACGTGTCTTCTACGTAGCGGGGGGGGGGGGGGAGTGTGGTTTTGGTTGCTGTTTCCCTGTGCTTGGCTGAGGAGCTGGTGGGAGGTGGTTGGAGTCTGGTCCCTCTGGTGCCTGGTGGTTCTCCTGTCCTGGGTGAGATTGTTTCATTCTCGCTCCCTTTCCTTGAGGTTTTTAATTGTGTTTGTTTTGATTCATTCGGTTTCTTTAGGTTGGGTTGGTGTCTTCCCTATTTTCCGGCTAATCAATCCCCTTTTCTCCCTTCCCCTCTCCCCTGGGGGGTGGGATCCTATGTATTGTGTATACAGTGTGGTTTGTAAATGTTAGTAAATATAATTTATTCTTTTTATTCAGTTCAGTTTCCTTAGAGTGCGTTTCTTTTCAGTTTTTTTTCCCTTCTTTTGCTGGGAAGGTTCTGGGAGGGGGAAGGGGGGCCAGTCCAGGGTTGGCAACAGCTAGGCCAAACCTGTGACAGTTTGTCAAGGGTATCTCAGAGGGAATTGCTGTGCCCAGGGACAGGCACACACAGGGCTGGCATCACAGCCAGGCTGCCCCAGCACAGGCCCATGGCAGGGAGGATTCCCCACTCTCTCTGCCATGCCAGGACATGGCACTGCAGGGCCGGGGACAGCAACACAGCCGCACCTCCTCTGGCACCATCACACCTGCCCAGGGCCCTGGCACAGCAGGGGCTCTGCAGGGGAACCCAACAGGGACGAGCACAGGGTTCACCTCCCAGGGACGTGTCCACAGCTGAAGACGCCACACATAGCGTCAAAATTGCTCCATGGAGGAAAAACCAAAGGGGTCACTGTCATGTGAGATCCCTTCTGACACAAAGTTGTTCTTTATTGCTGCACAAGGGGTGTCCCAAATGCCCCAGGAGCAGACCCACTGGCCCAGAGGTTAACACCAAGGGATGTGATCCTGTGCCACAGCAGGGCATCTCCAGGAGCAAAGCATACATGGGCCAGATCACCCTGTTTTATGTTTCCCAAGGGCTCTGGGGGCTTCTGCCTGCTCTGTGCAGGGAGCCCTGCGGGCCCATTCCCCGCTGGGGATGCTCTGGGTATGTGTCAGGCATTGGTTGCCCACTCAGGGTCACTGAGCTGGGTGAGGACCAAGGATGGGGCTGGCCTGACTGTGACACTTCTGGTGACAGTGACATCGGGGGACATGACACAATGGGGGCACCTATAAATGGCCGCAGCCCCACACAAGCCCTGCTCTCCCTCTCCTGAGAGCCATGGCTGGGGCAACATTCCTTGACTTGCTCATGCAGAGCCTCCTGCAGTTCCCGCAGGGGGTGGGCGATGGGCTGGATGAGGACACACATCTGCGAATGGAGCTGCGAGCGAAGCACCTGAGCCAGGAGATGACTCGACTGATGCAGGAACTGGAGCAGAGCCCCCTGGAGCGCAGTGTCCGTGCCTGGGGAGCCCTGCCCTGGGCTGCCCTGCAGCACTGGCACTGCTGGGCTCCTGCTGCACTCCTGCTCCTGCTCCTGGGGCTCTGCTGGGCACGCACAAGAGCCGTCAGACAGGCAGCAGCGGCCAGGAGGAGAGCCCATGAACAGGCTTGGAGGAGGAGGAGGGACTCCATCCAGACCATGCTGGTGTCTCACAAGAGATATAAGGACATGAAGGAGATGTGAAGGTTTATGGTGGGAATGAAGAGGAAAGCATCCACACTGCTGCAAAGCAGGAGGAGGAGCTCAGTGTTCAGAGCAAGACCTGCCATGGTGGCACAAGAGGCCTTTCCTGCAGCGGCTGCTTGGCCTCTTGGAGCACCTGAGCTGCTCCTTGGGCAAGAAACAGCCTGACTGCTTTGACAGAGGCACAGACACCTTCCCACATAGGCCTTATGGGGCTCACACCTTATGTGGGACACTGTATTTATTAGCAGGAGTTAGTTTATAGGTAGTTACTCTGTAGATAGTGCATTGATCCCCAACAGATCTATAGGTAGTTAAGATAAAGTTAGTGCATTGATCCCTAAAAAACCTGTAAGTAGTTAAAATGTAGTTAGTTCCCTTATCCCCCAAAAATCTGTAATTAATTAAGGTGTAGTTAGTTCATGAATCCCTAACAAACCTGTAAGTAGTTAAGGTGTAGTTAGTGCATTGATCCCCAAGAGATCTACAAGTAGTTAATGTGTAGTTAGTTCACTGATCCCCAACACATCTAGAAGTAGTTAAGTGTAGTTAGTTCATGGATTCCCAACAAATCTAGAAGGAGTTAAGGTGTAGTTACATCATTGATCCCCAACAAACACAGAAGAAGTTAACATGTAGTTAGTGCTTTTTCCCCCAGAAATCTATAAGTAGTTACTATGCAGTCAGTGTATTGATCCCCAGGAAACCTGACCCTGCTTTCCTCTTCTTTCAATAAAACTCACTGTTCCACAATCTGGACTGTGCAGTTTCTTATTGTACTCAACCAGACCTACATTGCTAAGCAGAAATTAAGCCTCATGGCACCCAGCTCATCTTATCTTGAATGATGAGCTGGAACTTGGGAAGGTTTATTTTGTGTCAAATTTCTCTACTTTTATTTATCAGAAACCCCAAACCATCCCCAGGCACCTGGTGCCACATCCCTGGGCAACTAGATGCAGAGAAGGGGCTGCTGTGTCCTCACTGGGAATTGCTGCTGCACCTTTCCTGCACAGCTGAAAGGGCCATGGAAGGAGCTGGAACCAGAGACTGTTGTTCCCACCTGAACATGGCCTGCCCCCTCTTTTCCAGAGAGTCCATTCCCTCTGGGAGCTGCCCTTGGCACAGAGTTGCCAATCCATGTGGTGCCTGAACAAAGGCTGTGTCTGGGGGTGTGCCCGGGGAGGGTGTGGGAGAGCAGAGCAATGGCTGAATGCTCCAAACAGCACGGTGGGAATGAGGGAATCAGGGCAAGCTCTGTGTCACTGGGACAGCCACGGCTACAGCCCAGGCCCATGGAGCCTCAGTCAGCCCCTGGGCCACCCCAAAAGGGCGGCAGCTGAACCTGTGGCGTGTCCTGACATAGGGGATGGACCCACGGCCTATCAAAAAATGATGGACCTATGGCCTGTCCTGAAATGGGGGATGGACCCATGGCCTGTATAGGTACTTCCTTGATCCCCAACACTCCTGTAGGTAGTTAAGGTGTAGTTAGTTCATGGATTCCCAACAAATCTAGAAGTAGTTAAGGTGTAGTTAGCACATTTATCCCTAACAAACATGTAAGAAGTTAACATGTAGTTAGTGCTTTTTTCCCCCACAAATCTGTAAGTAGTTAATATGTAGTCAGTACATTGATCCCCAGGAAACCTGACCCTTCTTTCCTCTTCTTTCAATAAAACTCACTAATCCACAATCAGGACTGTGCAACTTCTTATTGTACTCAACCAGACCTACAGTGATGAATTGGATCTGACCACAAATTAAGCCTCTTGGCACCCAGCTCATCCTAAGTGAGATGACGAGCTAGAACTTGGGAGGGTTTCTTTTGTGTCAAATTTCTCTACATTTCGTGTATCAGAAACCCCAAACCCTCCCCAGGGAACTGGTGCACACTGGATGCAGAGAAGGGGCAGCTGTGTCCACAGTGGGAATTGCTGCTGCACCTTTCCTGCACAGCTGAAGGACCATGGAAGGAGCTGGAACCAGAGACTGCTGTTCCCATCTGAACATGGCCTGCCCTCCCTTTTCCAGAGAGTCCATCCCCCTGGGAGATGCCCTTGGCACACAGTTGCCAATAAATGTGGTGCCCAAACAAAGGCTGTGTCTGGGGGCCTGACCCTTGGAGAGCTGGAAGCCACAAAATGGCGACCAACCAACTGTGTGGGCCCTGTGGGGAACATCAAAGCACAGACACATCTGGGGGAGGCCCCAGCAGAGCAGAGCAGATAAAAGGACGGTGACACATTTGTCGAGGCTATCCCAGAGGAAATTGCTGTGCCCAGGGACAGGCACACACAGGGCTGGCATCACAGCCAGGCTGCCCCAGCACAGGCCCACGGCAGGGAGGATTCCCCACCCTCTCTGCCATGCCTGGACATGGCACTGCAGGGCTGGGGACAGCGACACAGCTGCACCTCCTCTGGCCGTGATCATCACCAGGAACTATGGGAAATGTAGTTGCAGCCTGTCCCCGAGGAAAAGGCTTGACCTGCACATGCCCACGGTGCCGGTTTGAGAAGAACCCGCGGGGAATAGCACGTTCTCCCTCTTGAGAATGTTTAACTGAATGAGTGCCCTCCCCTAACAGACCGAGGGCCGATTGCATGGAGGAGCCATGCATGTCACTGTGACTGTCCCCTCCGAAGGGGGTAAAAGGAGTCCTAAATTCATTATTAAACAATTAACCAGCTGTCTGTGTGGTCTAAGTCTCCCTGTCGCAGGGGAGCAGGGCAGGAGTGCCAGGGACAGGAACACACAGGGCTGGCATCACAGCCAGGCTGCCCCGGCACAGGCCCATGGCAGGGAGGATTCCCCACCCTCTATGCCATGCCTGGACATGGCACTGCAGGGCTGGGGACGGCGACACAGACGCACCTCCTCTGGCACCATCACACCTGCCCAGGGTCCCAGAGCTTCAGTCAGCCCCTGAGCCATCCCGAAAGGGCAGCGGCTGAACCCACAGCATGTCCCAAAATGATGGACCCACAGCCTGTCCTGACATGGGGGATACACCCACAGCCTGTCCCGAAATCGTGGATGGACCCACATGTCCCAAAATGGCGATGGACCCACAGTCTGTTCAAAAATAGTGGTCCTGAAATGGCAGTGACTGACCCACAGAAAGCTGGAAGCCACAAAATGGCGACCAACCCACGGTGTGGGCCCTGTGGGGAACATCAAAGCGCAGCCACATCTGGGGGAAGCCCCAGTGGAGCAGAGCAGATAAAAGGACGGTGACATGGGTGTGGAGTGGCTGCTCCACTGCCATTGCTGGGGGACATTGGCCCAAACAACTCCTTTTTGTGGCTGCTGCAAGAAGTGCTCACGCACAGAGCTGTCTGTGCTTGTGGGGCTCACACCTGTTGGTATATTCACTGTATATATATCACTTGTATGTATTAACACACTGTGGTTGGTCCATTTATCCCTGGCCCTCCTGATTCTGCTTTCCTGTTGCTCCAATAAACCATTCCAGAGTCTGGATCATTCCCTCCTGTGGTGGTACCACCTGTACTCAGCTGACGCCCACCTGCTGGGTGCAGCACAGATGAGAATTGACAAATGCTACCAGGATGTCCCTTTATTTGGCAAGTGCTGAACACTCCAAGTAGTTTTGGAGCTGGACGCATCATCTGTCACCACCAGCTGCCCCCACCCCACGCCAGCCCACAGCCAGGAGAAGGAAGAAGTTTTCTATGTCTCCTCTTCTAGTTAACCATCACAGGGGCTGGTGGCTTGGACACAAGGCTCAGGGGAGCAGTGTGAGCTCCTCCTCACCTCAGTTCGCTGCTGGAGGGCCAGCACTGGAAGTTCTAACATCTGCTCTGAAGGAGCTGGAGCGCTGAATTTTCCATTAAGTTCTTGCAGTACTTTGGGAAGGTCTCCTTGGCCTTGTCAGCTCCTCACCTGTGAAATGCATGACTGCTATTTGTGACCCACCCAAAGGAACCCACAGTTACCACATTCAGCTGCTGAGATCCTCTCTCTGGAGCACCTCAGAGCAACAGGGAACTTTGGGGTTTGTTTTGTTTTTTCAGATGTAGCAGCTAAATTCATCCACCTCAAAAGCTCTATAATGCTGCCCTCAAAGGCTCGAGAGCCAGAGAGGGGAGGAAACCTGAACAAGCACTTTTGTATTTCTAGTTGTGGAGAATCAAAAGCAATTTGTGGGTTGTGGGAGGAAGGAGCTGAGAGGCCAGAGGAAGCCAAGAGCTCAGCAGCCAGAGGCCAGATGCCCAGAGCTCTTCCACTCCTCTGACAGACTCCCACCATGGTCTCAACAGGCTGTTCAGACATCCCAGACAGGGCCCAAACATGCCAGAAATGAGGCTGTGTTTGTCCCCAAGGGATTTCTGATCGTTGTCACTGTGCAACAGGTATAGAATCCCAGAATCCCAGAATAGTTTGGGTTGGAAGGGACCTTAAAGACCATGTCATTCCAAACCCTGCAGGGCCAGGGACACCTTCCACTAGGCCAAATGCAATGAATAAACCAGTGACCATAAAGGTGATGGGTATCCCAGACCTGGGCTTGGTCCTCACTCCCCCATGGCCCAGGTTGCCAAATACTGGGTGAAACAAAACAACACAGTTTTTTGGTTATTTATGGAAAACTCCAGTTGTGTCCCACCTTCTAAAGGCAGAAGCAGCGTGAAGGGACTCAAAAGACAACTGGGCAAAGGGAGCAGGAAGTGAGACCATGTTGCCAGCCCTCTGAAAGCAAGGAGAAGGTCGTTCAAGAGCAATCCCTGTGAAGTGAACCCACATTGTTTGTGCAGCAATAGGTCAGCGTAACCTGAGCACAGCACCTTATCTCTGCAACACCTGGAAGGCGACTTGCGAGGTGTTATCACTGAGAAATACTTTGATCTGCCAGGTGGGAGCAAAATGAAGTGATGCCACTTCTTTCTCAGGAGACTTCTCCACTCCGAGCTCTCCTGGCCCACCTAAGCTCACCTGCAACATCCAGCTCTCGTCTCAGATTCCCATCTCAGCAAAGCATCTGTGAAGTTGAAATCTACCTTGAAAAACAACTGAAAAAAAAATCAAACAGAAGAAGAAACTTTCTTTTGTGGCAGGCAGAGAGGTTTGGCCAGACAGCAGAGCCCTCTTCAGTCCAGTGATGGGTAGTGAAGAGCAGGTTGAACCAACGTGACCTTGCAGGCTCTGGCAAATTCCCAGTTGGGCCAAACTGGGGTTTATCCTGTCCTTGGGTATAGCAGGCACCAGTGTCTTCAGGACAAATGCACCACTCTGTAGACAGAGGACAAGGATCTGTCAAAACTACAGAGTGAGAAATGCATCATATAATTACCAATCACAGTTCTAGGAGGAAGAATTTTTTCACAGAGAAATCTTGGAGTGGAGAAGAAAAAAGAAAGGAGAAAGGGAGGGAACTCACATTCTAGAGCTGATAAATAATTTAAAAAAAAAAGATTTAACAAAACATGTCATCATGTGACAAGGTAGTTTTTCTTGCAAGCAGGTGCACTGCAGTTTTAGAAATATTAAATCTTAAGAGGTTTGCATTGCACAATAGATGGCAGCCAGAAAGCATGTTGATGTTTTTTGGCAGTGTTTCAGATGTCATGGTATTTTTTTTTTCTTTAAAGCTTCCATCAGCAGGAGGGAAAGCCGTGCCAAGGAAAAGGAATCAAATCTGGATGCAGCAAGACTCGCACTGAGGCAGAGGCTCCCTGCCAGATGCTACGGGGCCAAATCGGAAACAACCACATTGAGCTCATTATGAAAACTGCATAATCCAAAGCCTGCAAAAAGGCAAAAAAAAATTAATCTGTTTAATACTTAGCTAAATTCTCAACTGTTGAACTAGATTTGAAGAAAAATTCATCATAATCCCCTCTTCCTGTTGAGAAATTCCTCCGTGTTCATGAGATATCCATGAGATGGCAGGAGCGCACTCTGCTCCGGAGGCTGAAGGGACCGTGACACCGGTGCCGCTTCCACACCGGGAATCTCGCTCAGGATATGGGCACTGCTGCAAAAACATGGATTTATCTTTCTATTCATTGCTGCTGGAAAGAGATAAGAAAGTGGTATGAATCTTCAGACAAGAAATCAAGCGGTCCAGTTTCCTGAGGATGGGAATGACTCTCTTTCATAGTGATGCCTAAGAATTTAATGTAATTTTAGAAGGGTTTAGAATCATATGGACTCCTCTAAGTTACTCTGATTTTAAGTGCACATATTCAGTGCCTTTCTCACGAGTTTGGGAGCTATTCTCAGGCTCAACTAAGGCCACAATATTTTTGAGAAGCCACCTGCAAGATAACAGGAGACAAAGGGTTGGACTTGATGATCTCGGAGGTCTTTTCCAACCCAATCAATTCTATAATTCTATGATTCTAAACAACAGAAGAAGGCCTAGCTGCCCCCCACCCCCATGAAGAAGGGGGAAGATTGACAGGCCTTTTGAGTGGGCACTCAAAAGGAATAAGAGATTGGATGTTAATAAGGGGTATAAAACCTGTGAACTTCCTCATCTGGGGGTCAGACCCTTCTGGGTTTGAACCTTGGAAGCTTCCAATAATAAAACCCTGTATATCTTTCTCCATTAACTTGTCTCCAGAGTGTCTCTGTTCACAGAGGTACAAGATCTGAAGGCAACAATAGAATGGTTTAGATTGGCAGGAATCTTAAATTTTATCTCATTCCAACCCCTTGCCACAGTCAGGGATGCTTTACACTACACCAATATAAAGTTCCAAGCTCCATCCAGCCTGGCCTTTTCTGCCTCTTGCTTTCAGCAGCCTCTTGCTTTGGGTGACATAACCCTGCTCATGGCAGACCCCACTGGGATCTACAAACTCATCCCATGCTGTGCACAGGAATTTGGGAAGGAGCACTGTGAAACTGAGAGAGTGTGATGAGCAAAGGACCAGGAAGAAACGTGGAGACTGGGACTTAGAAATCACAGCCCCAGCATGTATGGCTGGAGATGACCATGGAAACAATTCCTCAGGGATGTCCCAGTTTTCAGCTCTGTTTATGATCCCAAGTTCTCCACACAACTGGGGCACTGCTGTGAGCCCATCCCTGGTTAGGTAGGACCCTTGGCAGCCCAGCTTCTGTGAGCCAGGCCAAGGGATGGGCTGGCATTTGTGCAAGTGCTTCTATTAGCCAGGCTGCAGTAGCAACATTCCAACAAGAGAGTGATGTTCACATCTGAGAATAACTCAGCTATTCCAAGGCTCAGCTTCAAGGGACAGGTTGCATGAAAAAGCTGCTCTTTGCATGCTCAAGGAGCATTAAAACCAGGAGATCTTCCAAGTTTTCACCAACTGGTTTGCCAAGTTCATGCTACCAGGTCAGGGAAGCAAAAAGGATCAAAGAATCATCGAATGGTTTGGGTTGGAAGGGACCTTAAAAATCACTGAGTTCCAACTCCACTTCCATGAAGAACTCCAGCAGAGTCCTGGGTCCAGAGGGTATAATTGGGACATGACAGGCCATGCCTTTTCCCACTAATCCTCTCTCTGCATCTGCACTGTGAGAGGGCTTAGGAGATGCTGAGGGAGACCCGAAAGATTCAGAAGGTCTGTATGTTTTAGCAGAGAAAAGACCAATTCCCTTTCCTGTGCCCCATCCCACAGCAGGCACTGCCCAGCAAGCTGGGCATTCCCAGGGACATCCTTGGAGCCTGCAGACAGCTGTGCTGCAGGGAGACACTGCCCTCTGCAATGAGAAAGAGATGATGTTGGTTAACTTTTCTCAATGTCTGCTTTCATCTTCCTGTAGATGTGCCTCTTGTGGACATGGGTTAGTGGTGGCCTTGGCAGTGCTGAGGGAATGGTTGGATTCCATCATCTTAGGAGGTTTTTCCAACCTAAATGATTCTGTGATTCCTTATCCCTCTCCTGGCTTTCAAGCTTTGCAGTTCACTATCCCTAATGTGATCTGTAAGATTGCTCTCCTGTGCTTTGAATTCCCTCTTTATACTGCATGGGACATCAATTGGCTGCAGAACCAACTTCATCTCCAGACACACAGCCCCAGAGCATCACATTGTGCAGGTGGATCATCTCCAGCAGGTGATGTTTGCCTGCATCCATGGACAGTTGGCTTCCTGGTTGTAGATAATGCTCAAAAGGCAGTGGGACAGCAGCAGTGTGAGTCCATCAGTGTATGACCCAGAAGAAATCCTTTTCTGCCAGGGTGGGGAGGCCCTGGCACAGAGAAGCTGTGGCTGCCCCATCCCTGGAAGTGTCCCAGGCCAAGCTGAACGGGGATTGGAGCAATTTGTTCTAGTGGAAGGTGTCCCTGCCCATGGCAGGGGGGATGTAATGAGATGATATTTAGGGTCCCTTCTAGCCCAAATCATTCTGATTCTATAGCCTGGCTCCTGAGAATCCACAGAGCACCAGGGGTGGCAAGAGTGTGTGCAGCATGCAAGAGCTTTGAAGATGAGGGGAGAATGGGGTGGGAATTGTCTTTTCCTCATGAGGACTGTACCATTCACAAGGTTAGTGCTCTATTTCCAAACACCTGCCAACGCACAAGACTTGGCCCTCAAGTGCTAATCCTGAACCCTCAACCTGCCTTGAATCACTGCTGCTCTCTCCAATGTTTAAAAAAATTCCTAGAAAACCTCTGCCAAACACATAAATCCCATCCTGATGCCTCCTGATGTCACAGGGAAGGTGCCTGGTAACATTGCTGGTCCTTGGATCATGCCTCAGAAAAGCAGCTGCAGGATATTAACCCACCAGCTCCAAATTTCATCTTTACTTTACCTCGGTCTAAACTTTTGTAAATAACTCATGATAGGTCAGGGCAAAGGGAAGCCAAAGCTCAGATCTGGCTGTGTTCCCCTGTCCTATAAAATCAGTTTATGCTCTTTGGAAAGAGGAAAAAAATTCACCCAGAGTAGTGGCAGTTCCCATCCCACAAATGCAACGGTTCAAGAAGCACAGAGATCGCTGTGATGTTTCCTCACCTTTTTCTGGGGCTGATAACAATTTTCTCCTTGTTCTGCTCAGCATTCCCACAGCGACTGTTTCCTATCACTTCCCAATGGCCAAGAAATCCCTCCCACTGCTGCGAGAAATGTGACAGCTCCTAGGAACTGTCTCCTGATGGCATGTAAAAGCAAGGTGGCAGGGAAGCAGGTATGTTTCCTTCTGGCAGGAGATATGATGGGCAATGTGGTCATCCTGAGGGATATCAGGCTTGGGATGTGGGGAATCTGTCCGAGCTTGGGATGTGGGGAATCATTCAATCTTCCTCTGGCCTCAGTTGTGCCACCCAGCACCTCAGAGTGCCACAAATTAGATGAGTTATAAACTGAATACCAATTTCTTCTGTTCTTTAAGGTGATTCTGGAGGGGCAGGTGCTGTTACCTGTTTCAGCTGAGAAATTGCTCAGCACTGCAGCAGTTTGTGTCATGATTATCAACTACCCAGCTGGATAAAAAAAGGTTCCCCAGGGAATTACAGAGCTGGAACGGAGTGAAGATGGGCAGTGATGGCTGAACATCATGTGAAGAGTTTCCACAGGCAGAAATATGGAACTTGTAGCATATTTTCTGTGATGCAAAGGGCAGGATTCCCGTGCAGCATTGGCATATGTGGAGCAGCTGGGAAAGGTGGGGATGGAACGTACCACGCTGTCACTTCTGGGGAAAGCAGCCAAAGGCATTGACAGTTCTCATGCAGGCTGGCTCCAAACCAAATGTATCCCCAGCAGGATTTCCCAATTACTACCTTGACCACAGCATATGTGCTTCTTCCACAGTCTGAAAATCCATCTATGCAAATGAGCATTCCTTCATTGTACCAGGATAATTAATTTTTGTCCTAAGGCACCACTTTTCAGTTCAGATTTCTCTGGTCCCTGTGAAGAACTTAACAAGCCTGAGAAGTCTCAGGCCTCAGCCTGCTGACATCAAGAGGTGTTTAACTGCTTGTGAAACCCCTCCCAAACCTTGGTGAGGCCACCTCCACATGCCAGAGCTTTGCAGAGCCCAAGCCCATCCAAACTGCATTGCAGGGATGAAGGGCATCCAAGAGCTTGCTTGAACTGCTGCTGAAATGTAGTGTCCTCTGGAATGAATTGATTAGCATTGTTGTTATCAACTGATTAACAACACATAAAATCATTGATAGACAACACATATAATCAGCCTTTTAAAGTCCAGCTCAAGGAGAAATTGCAGGCAGGAGTGGTCATGGCATGAGAAGGGCCGAGCATCTGGCTTTGGATCTCTGCTGAATGAGGTGTTGGAGCCGTCCTAAACGCCGTGTTAAACCAGATGCACTGCTGTTCTCCTATCAGCAGGGATTACACGGGTTAAAACCATTTATTTGATACTGACTAATCGAGGAAGGCCCAGAGAAGCCAATAATTGAAAGGGGTAATCAGATATTCCGGAGCTCTCCCTCCCACTCGGAGCACGCACGCGAAATGTTCAAAGCCGAGGCGGTGCAGGTGCATATTCCCAAAGCAGGCTGGGTTGACTCGTGACTCCGTTTTCCATGGGAGCTCCTGTGGCCACCGAGAACTTCCCAGGCTCCAGCTGCCATCTCGTGGTCGTACGAGACATCTCCTCATTATTTTCCTGCCCCTCTGATTACCACCGTCCATGGCTCGCAGTACTTTTCTGCGATTGGTAATGTCAAAAACTTCTGGGAAATGTTTTCCTCAGGAAAACCCTGGTCAGAAGCATCATATTCCCAAATTGCTGTGGGTTTGACCTTTTCACCACACTTCAGAGAGGTTACTTTATCTTCCATCGTGTGGAAAACTGTGACATTAGGAAAAAGGTGGACTCCAAGGGAGGGGGGAGTGTTTAACATTGCGTGTTGTCCTTGAAACCTCCAGGGAACTTCAGGCAGTCTTCAAAAACACACTCAGGTTTGAACTTTGCTGCTGCCTTCTCCTGGCTCCTGGTTAATGCCCTCTGGCCCACCACCCCAGCAGGGAAGCTCCAGAAGGCTGTAGAATCTGCAAAGCCGGTCCAGCTACGGCACATGGCAGCTCCTCCAAGGTGGAGACTGTTGGCTCCTTCCTCTGAGCACTTGCTCCAGCCCTGCTCTGTGCAGCAGATCCCAGAGCCATCTGCAGCCCCAGGAAAACCAGTGAAGCTTTGAAGAGCATCAGAGGTCCATCTGCATGAACAGCTTGTGGTACAGAGAGTCCCAGCGTAACATCCAGGCCCTGAGGAAGATAGTGGGACTTTGGCTGGTTTTGCAGCAGGACCAAGCTGGTTTTTTCAGACTCTTTGGATGTGATTCAGAGTGTCAGCAGGACTTCCAGGTGCTCATGGAGCTGCTCTGTGCATAAAGCAAGGCACATTCCCAAAGCTGCTATTAGTTGGTGTGTGGAAGCACCACATCACACCCTCCTCCCTTGTCATACAATCCCAGAACGGTTTGGATGGGAAGGGACCTTAAAAATCACCTCATTCCACCTCCCTGCCATGGGCAGGGACACCTTCCACTAGCCCAGGTTGCTCCAATCCCTGTCCAACCTGGTCTTGGACACTTCCAGGGATGGGACAGCCACAGCTTCTCTGGGCAAACTGTGCCAGGGCCTGCCCACCCTCACAGGGAAGGATTTCTTCTCAAAAGCAAAGCCAAGATCATGTCCCAGTAGGACTCTTGGACCAGCTGTTGTTACAAAATGTTCATGTGTTGTGCAAGGCCACTTTCTTCCTAATACACTTTTCTCATTTACAGTAGATATTGAGTCAAATCTTCACAGCATATGATAGCAGTAAAATCCAAACATTTTCCCCTGTACAACTGGATCTGCAAACAACAAAATTAATGGGATTTACAAGCTGAAATAGAACAGTAAATGGGTAAGGAGAGAAGAGGTTGCTCAAATTTACTTCTAATGCCCCAGAGAGCAAGATTAGGTTGCATGTCTTCAGAACTAGGTCAAATTTCTTCACCCAGAGAGTGGCTGGGCACTGACCAGGCTGCCCAGGGCAGTGGGCATGGCCCCAAGGCTGCCAGAGCTCCAGGAGTGTTTGGACAAAGCTCTGAGGCACATGGTGACGTTGTTGGGTGTCCTGGGCAGGGCAGGAGTTTGACTGGATGACCCTTATGGGTCTCTTCCAGGTCGGGGAATTCTATGAAATTTCATTGTCCAGCTCATGGGGGTGGATTAGGTGAGATAGTGGAAAAATTCATGTAACATCAGGCCCACTGTGTGGATCCATCCAAAAAATATCTGTTCCTGCTGCAGAAGCAGGGTCCACCCAACTGATCAGACAGCCCCAGGCTGAGTGTGTCTGAGCACAGGAGCACACACCAGGACCTGAGTGGGTCCTGGAGGAATAGCTGGGAATCTGTGCCACAACTCACAAACACTTTGGGAGGTTTTAGGGGGGTTTTTTGGTTGATGGTTGGTATTGATTTGGGGGTTTTGTGTATAAACAAGACAAACATGCCAAAAAATGTGCCAGAGGCTCAGTCCCAACAAAATGCACATCAGGTGCACCAAATACTTTGGAGTGAGCTCTGATTATTGTCTCTCACAGGCTCCACCACCTGTTTGTGCAGGACTGATGCAAGGTTCCTGTAATCTCCTTTGCATCTCCCACTAGTCAGCCAGTCCCTTCTTATCTCTTCTTATCCTTCTTGCCTCCTTCCCAATCAGATGAAAGCATATTTCATGTGCTTTGCTCAACGCAGAGATAAGAATCACTGGTAAGAAAGGAGCTCTGCTGCCAGATAAGCAAGTTTTGTAGCAGGATTTTGCTGCAGAAAAAACCTCATGACAATATCAATTAATTTGTCTTCAGGAAAGTATCTGAAGGTATGAACATCAAAACATGAAATATCAGCAAAAATTATTTGGCAGGGCAGTTCTACCATTTGGTTTTTAGTTCTGCCATTGGTCTTGGCCATGAGACCTCATCCTCTCCTGGTGATTCCCAAATGCTCCCACAGCTCCAGCAATGTCTGAGCTACCCTTCTGCAGAGCTGAGGTGCTGGTGAGCTGTGAGGACCCTCTTTGAAGATAGAATTATGAAATTATTAAGGTTGGAAAAGCCCTCTAAGATCATGGAGTCCAGCCATTCCCCAGCACTGCCAAGACCACCACTGACCCATGTCCCCAAGTGCCACATCTACATGGCTTTGAAATCCCTCCAGGGATGGGGACTCCACTGCTGCCCTGGGCAGCTGTGCCGGGGATGGACAGCCCTTTTGAGAGGAAATTTTCCCTAAAATCCAACTTAAACCTTCCCTGGAGCAACTTGAGGCCGTTTCCCTTCACCCTGTCCCTCATTCCCTAGAAGCAGAGCCTGATCACACACACACACACCCCCTCCCCGACTCCCCACTCCTGTCAGGGAGTTGCAGAAAGTGAAAAGGTCCCCCCTGAGCCTCTTTTTCTCCAGGCCGACCCCTCTCAGCTCCCTCAGCTGCTCCTCATCAGAATTGCACTACAGCCCCTTTCCCAGATCCATTTCCCTTCTCTAGACATGTTCCAGCCCCTCAATATCCTTCCTGAATTGAGGGGCCCAAAACTGAACCCAGAATTTGAGGGGCAGTATGTGGGTGCACAACTCCTCAGCATGTTTGGCTTCGTGCACCTTGACTTCAGAGCTTAAAGATTTGGTGCTCACAGGTGGAAGAGGGAAAACCTGCCCTTTTCCACTCCCTGTCTGGACTTGGTCTGAAGCTTTTATCAAGTTCAATCCTCTTGCAGAGCTCTCCAAGTCAATGCCAAGTCTAGGCACAGGCTGGCTCAGTAGCTGCTGGGCTCCTCTCATGATTCCCAGCTGTTGTGCAACGGGTTTGATGTTTCTCAGCACCAACGGTGGGGAATCTCTTCCTTTCTCAGGGCAAAATAGGCCCTACTAACACAGTAGCCAAGATTTAATTGTAAAACTATGGAAGAGAGAGCCACGTGATTTGGGCTGGATGAATGACATTCCAGCCTGTAAATCCTGGGGCTGCAAACTCCCCACCCTGCTTTACAAACCACCCTGCACCACGATCCGGCGTCGGCTCGTGCTGGAAAACACTAAAGCCGAGGCCACAGTCAGTTTACTACGCCAGGCCCTGCTATGCAAACCGTGTCCTTTCCAAAGAGTTTTTACAGCAAGCTTGGTCTTGCCAGGTGTGCCACACGCTCCCAGTTCCCAGGAATTTCACAGGAGGCTTTTGGCAGCAACCAGGACTTGGCTCACGCCATATGACGGAATGTCTCAGCATCTGTGGCACTTGGATTAGCGGGTTTTGCTGCCAAGCAGAGCCAGAGCCGACTCCTCACATCTTTGATTGGACCAGCCTCAATCTGATGAGCATTGCCTAATAAAAAAATTTCTGTCTGTGGTCATTGACCTTAAAGAAATTCCCAAGCTACATGCCCGTTGCAGAGCAAGGATTTGGGTGCAATTCCAATTCCTCAGGACTTTTACGTATTTCTCACTGTTTTAAGCAGTATGTGATGCCTTTAGGACACTGATTATCTTAGGCAAAAAGCATTCCACAAAAAGAAGGGTTCTAATTGCTTACATATTTCTTTTCTTTCATTGAAAGATTCAGGCTCCTGCAGAGACCAAAGGCACATCTAAAAAACACAGATTTTGAGTGTGAGACCCAGATAAGTGAGAATTTTTTGTAATTAGCCCTATTAGTACAATTCCTATATGGATTTCTAAAGTCACTCACTGTGTTCTTTCCTGCTGGGGTTTCACAGAAGCTGCATGACAGGGAAAAAATCAGCATTTTAGCAACAGTGATGCAGGGCTGTTTTTCCATGAACATTTTTTTTCTGCCAAAGGGCAAAATCTGGAAGTGAAAATGTGGAGATGGGATGGGGGAAAAGCAGTGTCTCAGCACCAACAGGATCAGTTTGAAGAGCCTGCTTTTAATGACTCTTGTAAGGAGCCACAGGGGACAGGAAGTTTAAATCTCTGATGCCTCCATCTCATCCTTTTGGACAATGTTGGATGCACAGCCACCACAGATGGGTTCCAAATGCTTGGGATGGTCTTGCTGCAGAAAAACTAGCAAACTCCAACAAAAAAGAATTAAAAAAATAGACTCCTAAGGCAGTCATCTGAACACTTGGCAGCCTGTTATCAATCAGTATTTATCCAACACAGAAATGCAGCCAGCTCAGCTGTACTGACACATGTCTGAACTTCCTTTTTGTGGAGCGTGGACACAGTTGTGCCTTCCCTGAGCTGGTTGGAAGTCTGTGCATTAATCTCTCTCCCCAGCATTAATGTTCTCCTCCTCCTGCCAGGAGGGCCAGGAGAGAGGCTGCAGGAGACATGAGACCTTTCTCTCAGCCCTTTCTCCTAGTCCTGTTTTCACCACGGTGATTTTTCGCTGCTCCTTCTTTAAGAGGGGCCCTGGAGGCAGATGTGAGGGAGGGAACAGCTGTCGTCTGGCTTGGGGACACCTTCTGATCTGGATTCACACCCAGACTCTGCCAGAGCCCTGTGTGCCCTCCCGCAAACCATTTCATAGAATCACAGAATCATAGAATTGATTGGGTTGGAAAAGACCTCCGAGATCATCGAGTCCAACCCTTGGGCCAACTCCAGTCCCTTTACCAGATCATGGCACTCAGCGCCACAGCCAATCTCACTTTAAAAATCTCCAGGGATGGGGAATCCACCCCCTCTCTGGGCAGCCCATTCCAATGCCTGAGCACTCTCTCTGGAAAGAATTTTTTTCTGATATCCAACTTCAATTTCCCCTGGCAGAGCTTGAGCCCATCGTGCCCCCTTGTCCTATTGCTGAGTGCCTGGGAGAAGAGACCAACCCCCACCTGGCCAGAACTTCCCTTCAGGCACTTCCAGACAGTGCTGAGGTCACCTCTGAGCCTCCTCTTCTCCAGGCTAAACACCCCCAGCTCCCTCAGCCTCTCCCCACAGCACTTGTGCTCCAGTCCCTTCTCCAGCCTCCTTGCTCTTCTCTGGACTCGCTCCAGCCCCTCAATATCCTTTCTGAACTGAGGGGCCCAGAACTGAACACAACACTCAAGGTGTGGCCTCCCCAAGGCAGAGTCCAGGGGAAGGGTCACTGCCCTGGGCCTGCTGGCCACGCTAGTTTGGATCCAGGCCAGGATCCCATTGGCCTTCTTGGCCACCTGGGCACACTTTTGGCTCCTGTTGAGCTTCCTGTCCCTCAGTCCCCCCAGGTCCCTCTGCCTGGCTGCTCTCCAGCCACTCTGTGCCCAGCCTGGAGCGCTGCAGGGGGTTGGGGTGGCCAAAGGGCAGGACCTGCACTTGGCCTTGTTGAACTTCATCCCATTGCAATCAGCCCATCTCTCAAGTCCATCCAGATCCCTCTGCAGAGCCCTCCTGCCTTCCAGCAGGTCGATACTCCCTCCCAACTTGGTGTCATCAGCAAATATGATGATTCAATTCAGTGTTTCACTTTACTCTCTGCCAACATGTCAAAATACTTCATTTTTCAGTTCCTCCTTAGAGTTGGCATATTTGGGGCAGCAAACCTGGTTGTACTCCATTTGGCACAACACCCAGCACAGTGATCCCCTGTCCTGGTTAAGGTCTTTAAATCATACATAATCATATTCATTAAGAGCTATGAAAGCCTCCTGAGCATTCTAGATATGTTTTTATTGAATCAGGTATTTCTGGATCACCAGGTATGTTGTTGCTAAAAGGAGGAAAAGAATTACCTGAAATAAATGAGCATCATCATGTGCAAATCAAATTGTGACACAAAATCTTAAAGAACTATTAATCCAGGCTGAAATCAACCCAGAAGGAAGCTTGAGTTTCCAAAATTTGCTGCCTTGAGCCATCTTGCTACACACAGCAGTGTAGCCATGATGGGTTGTTGTGGGGTTAGGAAGGACCAGGCTGTCTGGAGATGGGTTTTGTGATCTGTGCTGCTCTGCAGCATGAAGAGGTTTGGTTTCATGGTGGCTTTGTTTGCTCTTTGCATTTCCCTGTCCTGCTGCTCCCTGGCTCTGAGGAGCAGCTCCCTCCCCTGATCTGGCAGCAGTGGGGGTGGTGGGAGGGAGGGCTGGGTGCTGTGTGGGGAAATGCCTCCCGCTCCAGTTTCGTGCCCCAGGGCACTGCAGGGGGGTGGCTGCAAAGGGCTGCTCTGACTTTTGCAGCGTGGGTGGAGGAAAACCCGCGACAAGGGTGGGTGAAGGAGACAGAAAAGACCACATGGCACCTGCCCATCCCTGGAGGTGTTCAAGGCCATGTTGGACAGGACTTGGAGCAACCTGGGCTAGTGGAAGGTGTCCCCGGGCTAGTGGAAGGTGTCCCTGCCCATGGCAGGGGCTTGAAATGGGTTGGTCTTTAAGGTCCCTTCCAAATCCCAACCCAATCTGGGATTCCATGGCTGTGTGATCCTCAGGGTGGAGGGGGCAGCTGCTTGAGGTGCCTCAGGTACCAACAACTGAGTAAAATAAATAAACCAAGAGCACACAGACGCTGCTGGAAAAATTCCTGCTTCCCTGACTGAATAATATCAGAGAAGCTCACTAAGGAATTCACATGAAGTCAGAGAATCCTTCCAGTCGAGCGCTGTGCCTGGTTTATAACAGGTGAAAACACGGAGTTTCTCCTGCTTGCTGTGAGCAAAGAGTCCTCAAGATGAGCTCTTGGAGTGAACCCATGGAGGGGGTCAGAGGATGAGGCCACCCCCAAAAAAGGGAGCTGCAGCAAAGGCAGCGGGAGCAGAGTGTTTTGTTCATGCTGAGCACAGACACAGAGATGGGTGTTGTTCACCAGCACATCCAGGAGCCTGAGCATCCACAAGCCACAGAAAGAGAAAAAGCAGGATGGGAGAAAAAAGGAAAGTCACAAGGCAGAGGGACGTTTTTCCTAAGCAAAATGTTTAGTTTGGATGGAATTAATGAGGTTGAGCAGACCAGAAAAATGAGGAAAAACTGCTTGGTGAAGGTCTTCTGCCATGAAGTGACTCTGAGATCAGCTCAGTTGGTTAAACTTGGTTGTAACAATGCCAAGGTCATGGGTTCAATCCCCTGTGTGGGCCACTGACTTAAGAGTTGGATTCGATGATCCTTGTGGGTCCCTTCCAACTCAGAATAGTCTGTGAATAGTCTGTGAATAAAGGGGGGAATGATGTGTTTGCAATATGTGCATTTGTTTGTTTACCTGACAGAGGCTCCACAAAAAAAAAGCCCAGATCTCTGGATTTCCCAAGTCATAGGCAAGCAATAGGCCCTTCCTTTCTTGTTACAAAAAACACATGGTAAAAGCAAGGGAAAGTAGAGAGAAAAGATGAATAAAAATAAAGATCCCTGCTTGATTTCAACTGTCGTTTATGATTTGGCTGCTGGGGAAACAGATACTCTTCCCATCTTCCCAGCAGCCCTGAAATATGCCACATTTTTGCTGGCTTTGGCCTCTTTCCTTGGGTATTGCTTTTCCAGCATCCAAAACAGTTATAAAAGTTACAACAGTTGCAAAATGTGGATTCTTGGCTGGCTTTTCTAGGCCTTGAGAAAGGAGAGAAGGAAAGCATATGGAACTGATGCAGAATTAAAATAAAACCTTTCCCGACTAGCAGCAATCATAGAATTCCAGAATGGTTTGGGTTGGAAGGGACCTTAAAGACCATCTCATTCCAACCCCTGCCATGGGCAGGGACATCTTCCACTGTCCCAAGTTGCTCCAAGACCCATCTCACCTGGCCTTGGACACTTCCAGGGATGGGGCAGCCACAGCTTCTCTGCCCAACCTGTGCCAGAGCCTGCCCACCCTCACAGCCAACAATTCCTTCTCAGTATCCCAACTAATCCTGCCCTCTGTCAGTGGGAAGCCATTCCCTGTGTGCTGTCCCTCCAAGCCCCCTGTCCAAAGACCCTGTTCAGTTCTCCTGCAGCCCCTTTAGGCACTGGAAGGGGCTCTCAGGTCTCTCTGAAGCCTGCTCATCTCCAGGCTGAACAATCCCAACTCTCTCAGCCCTTCCTCCCAGCAGAGCTGCTCCATCCTTCTGATCATCTTTGTGGCCTCCTCTGGACTCGCTCCAGCAGCTCCACATCCTTCCTGTGCTGGGGACTCCAGAGCTGGAGGCAGCTCTGCAGGTGAGGTCTCACCAGAGCAGAGTGAAGGGGCTCTCTTGGAGCATGAGGGGAAGTTGAGCCTCTCATTTTGAGCCATGTCCAGGTCATAGAAAAGGCAGCAGAAAAACAGACCCAGAGTTTGGTGACTCTTCCTGAGGTCTGTCTCAGGTACAAACCAATGAAAGGTCCAACACTGGCACCTTTACACTTGTTATGGGCCCAAGACTTCATAGATGTGGAGACCACAATGACAAAGCCTGTTCACTGCCATCCTGCCTCCCACCAGAAACATTGTCTCCATTTCCTTAAGAACTTGAACAGAAAATTATGGACAAATATTCCCTGTGCTTGGAGCTTCCTCTGCCCAGAGGTCTGACTGCAGCACATCCACTTTATCAGACTGTGCTTTGCCTTCCCAAAACACAACCTGCAGTCCTGATCCCCCACTCAGGCCAGGAGGGGTGAGAGAACAGAACATGGTTCTGATTTTTCTCTTTCCCCCACCACCATCAGGAAGTGCTGGCTGAAAATCTCTACAAAAAGAAGACAGGGCAAGGGCCATCACTGCCTGAATACAGATGTTCACATCATTAAGCCTGTCATTACTCTGCTGCTCAGTGAGCTGATTGCAGTGCTGACACCAGCTTTGGATGTGTGAGACTGTTGCCAGAGCCTCCCTCACGAAATCCAAATCCTGTGCAATAACCAAGTGATAAAGTCCTGCTGCACAAACAAGCCCTGAGATCAGGGCGTGAAATCAGAGGCAGTGAGAGTGACACCAAAAGTTTGCCTCTCCCTCACCCACCCAAAATGCCATATCTGTGCTGAGCCAATCTGGGAGGGCAGGGGCCTGTTTTCAAGTGTGACTCCCTGTTTGGGGAACAGGGAAAGAATCCTTAAAACACCACTGGTTTGCAGACCCACCCAATTCCAGCCTGCTGTACAACAGGATGTACTTGACTGTGAGCTTCTAACTCACACAGTTCACCTGGGGTGAGAGGGCTACTGTGACCTGGGACTTAAATAACCACCCTAGGAAGCCTTTGGAATACTCTGGAAAGGGGTATGATTCAACCTCCTGAAAATACTCTGGAAGGTCTTGGTTACTGCATTTATGCCAGCCCAGGGACAGATCCACAGGTCAGAAGCAGGAGGAATCCAGGCCCCTGAGCAGCCACACGTGTCCCCATCCATGGCAGCCAGGCTGGAGATGCTGAAAGTATTTATATGTCACCATGCATTATATAAATAGGAACTCTGGGGACTGGACATTGATGTGAGTGAATGCAAATTGATGGGAGGCAAGAGGATTATCTTATAGTTAGATGGTCATCTACCTCTGCAAAAAAAAAAAAAAAACAGGGAAAGAAAATTCAAGCGGCCTTCTCAATAACCCCAGTCCTTGGAAGTTTTCCACCACAGTCAGGTTTTCTACCAGAGTCAGATTTTCTACCACAGGGAGATTTTCCACATCAGAAGCTTGTTCTTTTTTTTTTTTTATCTTCCTGTACCATATGAACACAGACTGCCTCATTTCAGCCCCTAAGAGCCTGGAAAATGTGAAAGCTGAATGAGTTTAACTGGAAAGATCTCACTCTCCGAGGCTCCTCTCCTGACTTTCCTTGCCAGGCTCTCTACTACTTGCTAAAATAGAACTTCCACTATAAATAGGAAGGAGATCTCCTGCCTGCCCCACTGGCCTGGCTGTGGGAACAGTTGGCCTTCAGTCCCTCTCAAAGCTCAGTTCAATCCATCTTCCAGCCATGACATCAAAGAGGAGACCTTTTAACGGCACGTTGGAGGAGAAGGGAATAACTCTGGCGCTGGAGGCAGAACAGAGCAGCTGGAATAGTCAGCAAAGCCGGAGTGTCCTGACACCCTCTGGAATGGGGAGCTTTTGATGAAAGCACTTCCACAGAGTGAATAAAATGTGGTGTATTTATAGCTGGAACGTGGTCCTGGCTGTCACCTGACGGCCCGACAGCCCCCGACACGTGACAGCACGGTGACTTTGGCTGCCCTGGCTGCCTTCCACAGCCCTCTGCTCAGGGACAGGCCACAGCCACAGGCAGAGAAGGTCCCATTTTACCTGCTAAAACACAAGTCACAAGGACGTTCCCTCAGGAATCAGATGATCTGAGGTCACTCACCTACTCTCAGGTGACATCTTACAAAGACACAGCGTCTGCCCCTCTGCAGATCTGTGAGGCTCAAAGGTCTGCTCAGCCAGACGCTACTTCAGTTGGGTATTTCAGAAATTATCTGACTTCATGTGAGTGTTCCCAGTGTCACTCTCACTTTGGGAGTTAAGTACGTCCCTCAAGGCTGCAATGACAAGCACTTCTGCTGTGCTTCCCCAGAACAGCGTGTACAACAGGGACTGGGGAATACATTTTATATTCTTATGATTCATCGTGTGTGACAATCACCTCAGGTTTGAGCCAGAAATACATCCATGCATTGGGAATCAATTGACAATAATAAACATTTGGGAGGGGAAAGGCTGAGCCCCAGAGAGTGGGTGAATTTTCAACCCTGCTGAAATCAGTGGCAATACTCACAGTGGTGGCAGTAAGGCCAGGATTTCACACACCCTCACACTGACAGTGACCTCAACGTCATTTTTAGTGCCAACTGTTCCCAAGGTCCTGCAATTCCAGCACTGCTTTTGTGTATTACTATGGGCCAAAACACTTGAGTATAATCCTCCAGGCCTTGTGACTCTGGCCCTGAGGGCATTAAAATGTCTTTTTTTCCTCATCTGACCCTGCTCTCCAGATCCTCAGCTGTGAACTCTATCACAGCCCCACCACCCTACAAAACCCTCCTCTCCCTGGCCCTGCATCCTCCAACCATCTCCCAAGAGGATTTTTCTTTATTCCTTTTAAATCTCTATGTGCAGAAGTTTTTCACACCCTGTAACCACCTCTTGTTCGTGGCTTTTCAGTCACTCACCAGGCAGGGAGTTTTGTGCAGGATAAAGGGGTTTCTATTTTCCTTTGTGGTGAAAAATGTTCTGTGCTTCACATCTTTTCAAATACCCAGCTCAAGGTGTGTGGGAGAGACAGTGACCTCTTACTCTTTGCCTCAGCATTTACAAAAAGGAACCAGCTTCCCATTTTCCCAAAGTTCTGTGATGGTTTCCTCAGGAGGGCCTTTCTGCTTTGCCTCTTGGCTCAGTGGCTGGCACAGAAAGGATGCAGAGTCCTTGATTCCAGCCTTGATCCTGTCGATTCCACAGTCCCCACTGACCAGAATGTTACACAACATCCCTCTTTTTGTCCCTAAAAAAAAAAATCTGCGTCAACTTCATTTATTTTTCTTGGATCTACAAATCTAATTTGCCCCCTGTGTGCCAAACATCTCCTCTGGAAGAGAAACAACAAACATTGGGAGAGATAAGTTTGCTCTCAGATTATATTTTAACAGCTTTGGCTAAATGAAAGACATGGAGAAGGCAGAGCTTCAAGGAATTTTTCAAGGAATTTCTGCATCCTGTTACAAGCAGTTGAAAATACCAGAACTACCTTTTCTACACTATTTTCATCCATCTATTCACCATCTCTAGCAAGGAAAATAAACCAACAACAGCAGCCCCTCTAACACTGGGAACTGCCCCAGTTCCAGAGCCAAGAGACACGTGACAGAACTGGCTTGGAAGAGTCATTTGGAAGGAAGGGACATATCTCAGAAATGAGATGGCATCATTTGAGGGGCAGCTGTTGGCATCTTGGAGACGGGCAATGCTGTGAGAGGAGAAGTACCTGGGTTTGAAGGACTTGGAGTATCTGAAGGAGGGTGTCAGAGGATGGGCCAGGCTCTGCTCAGGGTGCCCAGAAACAGGACAAGAGGAACCGGCAGGAACTGATGCCCAGGAAGTTCCACCATGAGGAAGAACTTCTTCCTTGTGCAGTGACCAAGCACTGAACAGACAGAGGGTGTAGAGTCTCCTCACTGGAGATATTCCAGAACAGTTTGGACACAATCCTGTGCCAAGTGCTCTGGGGTGACCCTGCTGGAGCAGGGAGGGTGGATCTGATGACCCACTGTGGTCCCTTCCAAGCTGACCCATTCCATGATTCTGTCACACTCCCTGGTGCAGGACACACTCCTTGGATGGTAAACACATTTATGGGAAGGGTATTTTCACCATCTCTATGAGCCTATCTTGCTACTAACTTTCCTTTAACACTCCTCAGAAGAATGCTAAAGGGATCCTGGCTAAAAGATTGAGTGCAGTCCCTGCATTTGATGCTTTTATATCCTTCCACATCTTTGTCATCTTCATTCCAGGGGGACACATGCAGGGCCAGGATATTTTGGGAGCAATAATCAATCTCCCACATCTCTCTGACAACATCATTTTCTAAACTCACCATCAGAAAATCTTCCCCTATCCCATCAGCTTTGTCATGTTCAACAGGTTGCCCCGTTCTCATTCACTCATCCAAGAGGAACAAAATCCATATCCATGGAGAGGCAGAGGGAAGGAGGAGATGTGGGGGCTGAGCCCACACCAGCAGAACGGCTCCTGTTCAGCCTATTCTTTGCCAGCAGCACCAACCTGTGCCTGGTTTTCTGTGAGTCTCACCCACACAAAGGTGAGCACTTCCCACAAGGACCTCACCAGATCAAAGCCTGAAAGGGCAAATATTCCTGTCAGGGATCATTTCTTTGCTTTTTTACTTTGTTTGACCTGGAACAATGTGGGAAAAAAAAAAAAAAGAAGGGAGAAGTCTGTGCAATTTAACAATGCTGCATTGAGAGAGACAATATCTGCTCTCACAGAAATGACCCTCTCCTTGCTCCCTGATCCTTGTCTTTCAGAGCAAGGGGGTTATTCTGCTGCTTCTTCCAGCAGGAGTAAAGGAATGTGGATCTGTGTCTTTGGAATAACATTTTACATCTACTGAAAGGCACTTTGACCTTGGCATAAGAACTGTGCCAATAGTGCTGTGCCAATAGTTCAAGGAAAAGAAAAACATAAAAAACCAGACAAGGCTCTCATGTCTGACAGCAGGAAAAACACTCACAGAGGGGATTTTGAAGCCACTTGACCAGTATCTCTTCTAAAAGAGCCACAGAGTTAATGTTCCCTGTGCAGAAAATTTGTTGCAAGCAAAGATTTTTTTGGAACACTTCTTAATTTGATGAGCAATGTTTTAGCAGAGTCCAATTACTAATACTCTCTGTGTATCTAAATATATTTGGGTAGCTGTGAAACTGGGGGGAAAAAAACCAACAAACAAAAAAAAAAGCAGAAGTGTTTGATAAATATTTCCTGCCTGTATTTGGGACAAAGTTAAATGTCATTTCCAGAGTGCCATTTCCATGTTATATAATGATGATGAAACACTTCCCATCCAAGCAACTTAAAAAAAGAACATCAAAAGAACAACTAACATTTTAAAACCAGCAGGTCTAGAGGACGTGTGTGTCATCTTTTGAAGAGCTGGTTCTTCAGATGGCTGTTCTCACACAAGGTGGGAATGTGAGAGTTTATAAACAGCCCAGGAGACCATTTCTAAGAAGAAAAACAGCGTTGTGTCAATATTTGAAGAGCATGACTAAGGTAAGTCCCTGTAATTTCAGGCTGGCGAGTCCAACTTCGCTCCTGACCTGGGTATAATGAAGTGGTTTGTACCAGTTAATAGGGAGATGGAGAGTGGGGATGTAGTGGAACAGCAATCACCAGTTTTTGTGGGAAATGGTTCCTGTCCAAGAGCAAACTTCATCTTGTTCTTTAATAAAATCCCAGGTCCAGCTGATAGCAGGAAGGGTGTTGACTCAGTGCTGCACAGTACAAAAATATAGACACAAAATCAATATGGGTGCATAACAAATGGTTTAAAAATAGCTAATGGAAAGATCTTAAAATGGCTTTGTAATAAAGGATTCATCAATGGGTAAAGGCTGTTGCTAATGGACTCTTGCAAGCACTTGCACTTGTGCTATTCATGGTGCTTTATAAGGGAACTGCAAGAAAATACAAGATGATCACATCATTTGTAAACTGGGAGTAGTTTCATTACTTAAAATTGTACTGATGGAAGTAGCTTGTCTTGTAAACAGAGACTGATGGGATGAGGATAATCAGGAGAACTTGGTAGCATGAGTTTAAAGTCACAGAATCCTTATATATTGATATATTTACTTTTGTGGTACCTTTTCCTCTTGGACAAAGGAAGATCCTTGGGAGCCTCCTTATCTCCTTCCCAGTAAGTTCCCAAACACATTTACACTGCAGAAAGGAAATATGGATACATAGATAGAAAAGTAGATAGATAGACATAGATATAGGTATAAAGATAGCTATAGATATGTGGAAGTCTTCTTTGAAGGTCTCATGATAGAAGGATCACTGTCCCTGCCACTCTTAGTTGTAGAATAGAATATCCTGAGTTGGAAGGGACCCACCAGGATCTGTATGGAAAATCACAGTGTTACATAAATAACATTTCAAAATAAAGGTAACTTTGCTTTAAAACTTCCACATTTGTTCCACTCTAAGGAAGCTTTCCTTCTCTGAAGGTAAATCAAGGTTATAGTTTTGGTCTTATTTTTCATTTCTTGTAACCCTGTGCTGATGGAACTGGAGTCCTGTCATGTCAGGAAGTTTCCAGCTGCTCCACATCTGTGAGCCCAGAGCTGCTAACACTAAAAAGGGAGAAATACTCCATTTTTGAGCTCAAATGAGAGAGTTCTGGGCTCACAACTTCACTCATACCAGTCCATCCCAGCAAAGACCTCACAAAATCAAAATGAAAGCCATGGGAACTCCTCCAGGAGAGGCTCCAGGTTCTGGGGTTCCCTTCAATTTGCTTTCAATAAACCAGTTTTCAGGCAATGTGTCTCTGTAGGTCTCCAAGGCAGCTATGATGAAGAACAGTCACATCACAACCCTGTCCTGAGGTTCAGCTTCATCAGGAGGAGGAGGAGGAGGAGGAGGAGGAGGAGGAGGAGGAACCAGTACTGCTCAGTCTTTCTACCAATTGTCCACAGAGAGACTGTGCCCAGTGACTGTAGCATCTGCATCTTGGAGAGCAGACTTGTGCCCCCAGAACTGTTCATCAAAAATAAATCAAATCATCACTGGTGGCAGCTCAAGTAAGTGCACGGTTGTTCAGCCTGGAGAAGAGGAGGGTCCAGGGTGACCTGAGAGCCCCTTCCAGTGCCAAAAGAGGCTCCAAGAGAGGTGAAGAGGGACTTGGGACAAGGCATGGAGGGACAGGACAAGAGGGAATGGCCTCCTACTGCCCAAGGACAGAGTTAGATTGGATATAGGGAAGGAATTCTTGACTGTGAGGGTGGGCAGGCCCTGGCACAGGTTTCCCAGAGAAGCTGTGGCTGCCCCATCCCTGGGAGTGTCCCAGGCCAGGCTGGACAGGGCTTGGAGCAACCTGGGCTGGTGGGAGGTGTCCCTGCCCATGGCACGGGGTGTAACTAAATAGTCTTTAAGCTCTCTTCCAACCCAAACCATTCTGTGATTCCATAATCTGAAAGAATATATAAAATAAGTAAAGAAAACATTTGAAGTGCCCCTTGTTCATTTGGACAATCCTCCCTTGATCTCAGACAAGGAGCAAAAGGAGAGAGAATGTGAGTAGGATGACATGAAGCATGAAACACTTGATGAAGGAAAAGATGGTGAAATTCCACTGGCTTTGATGGTAATGGGGACAAAAAGTGAGAATCCTAAAATCTGTGTCTACAAAGCAATCTACAAGATAACATTCCATTTTTCTTCCCCACTGTGGAGAAAAATCTGGGACAAGGCTTCAGGATGAGATTACCTTGTGCAGTTCATTAGAAATGCAAAAGATGAGTTAAACAAACAGATCATATCCCTTTTGGTAGAGCAATGGGACCAAACACCCCAGCACAGCCTCTTCCCTGACTTCTTGCTTGCTCCTTGTCTACCTCCTCTCTTTTTCCTCTCTTTATCCATCTGAAAAGACAGAATAAACATGCACAAAGCTCCTGTGGCTGAATTAACAAGGTTCTTGGAGCTTTTAGGTTTGCAGAGTGCTGCTGGTGCAGCCAAGGATCCATGTGCAGGCTTTCAGCAGGATTTAATGACTCAGGGAAACACCACGCCAAGCAGTGAACATTTTTAAAAGCTTCACCTTCCCTTCCAGCCTGAACTCAATCTGGCCTCTCTCTGGGTTTTACCACAGTCCATTAACAGGATTCCCTGACTGAAAGCAGACACAGGAGGCAGGGCAGAGGCCTATTTTTGGACATCCAACAATGTGCAATGCACAGAAGTCCCCTTGTCACTGCAGACTGGAGGATGGAGACAGGCAGAAGGGGGAATCAGGGAACACATGCTCTGTATCCTGTTTTTTTCCCCACAGCTCACAGTGGGGCTTTTGCTGTAAATACAGAAGGAGAATCACACACACAGACATTTAGGGGTGGTGACACATGAATGTGTAGGACATTCACACACACACAACATCCACCACAGGCCAGCACAGGCAGTTGGGTGCTTTGAGTAATTCACAGGCAGGAGTGGCATCCAGTCCCTCCCCTTCCTCTGTCCATACCTTAGGAAAATGTGTGTGGGTGTGGATGTGAAAGTGGGATTGGGGGTACAATCATCACACAGCCACAGCCCCCCATCAGGATGTTGGTCACAACAACCCCGTGCAGTGCTCAGGGCTGGGGGCAGAGCACCTGGAGAGCTGCCCAGTGGGAAAGGACCCTGGGGGTGCTGTGACAGCAGCTGGACATGAGCCCAGGTGTGCCCAGGTGGACAAGAAGGCCAATGGCATATGACCTGTACCAGCAATAGTGTGGCAGCAGGACCAGGGCAGTGACTGTCCCCCTGTGCTGGGCACTGGTCAGGGCACATCTCAAATTCTGATTTCAGTTTTGGGCCCCTCAGTACAAGGAAACCATTGAGAGACTGGAGCATGTCCAGAGAAAGGAATAGAGCTGGGAAAGGGGCTGGAGCAGCAGGAGCAGCTGAGGTAGCTGGGGTTCTCAGCCTGGAGAAAAGGAGGCTCAGGGGGGTCCTTCTGGCTCTGCAATCCCTGCCAGGAGGGGAGAGCTGAGGGATTGGGGGGGGGGGTGTCAGAATCTTATCCAAGACAACTAGTGACAAGAGGAAACGGGGAGATTGAGGTTGAGATTGGACATCAGGAAGAATTTTTTCCTGGAAAGGGATTGGACTGCTCAGTTTGGTGGTGGAGTCCCCACCCCTGGAGGTGTTGAAGAATCAACTGGCCATGGCACTCAGTGCTCTGAGCTGGGTGCCAAGGTGGGCATCGGGCACAGGTTGGACTTGATTATCTCAGAGTTCTTTTCCAACCTCAGTGACTCTGTGATTCTGCAGGATTGACATGGCTGGTGGCCACAGACCCACCAGCTGTGATGTGTATGTGAGAAAGGCACAGGGACATGGTCCACAGAGGAGTAACAGAGGTGCAGGTATCAGCTCCCTCACCCGTCCAGGTGTTCCTGAGATAGGAGGATCACTCATCCCTCTCACTGCCTCCTTCCTCCTGGGCATGTTGCAAAAAGGGGAGGGTTGTCTCACAAACAGATGAACCCACCCCAGTAAGCCAGGGTGTGTTTCTGGGAGTCTCCTGCCCACACTATGAGAAAGGATGCTGGGGAGAAACTGGCACCGTGGAGGTGATCCATCACTGCCCCTCACTTGGCTGGAAGGTGTGTGTTGGGACAGGGAGCTGTCCCACACAGGTGTAAAATCTGGACACCGTCCCTCATCCTTGTTCCTGCTGCAGCCTGCCAGGTGTTTTATCACAGATAGGCATTTCAACACCCTCTCCTGTTGACTTAAGAGGGTGTGTATTGGAGGTGGAAATTACTTTCTGTCTCTCTCACATGCAAACAAGTGCAGGTGAAGCCCAACTCCTCTGATTTTGGGGTGCATAGCTGGTACTTGGAGGAGTGGTGTTTCTCTTGTACAAGGGTGACTCCAGGTTGTTGAGCCCGTGTTAGTGTGCAGAGTGTGTGTTTGGGGTATGCCAGTCTCACACAGCCTCCTACACAACAGAGAAGTGCCTGACTGAAGGGAAAAGGAGGGTCACACCAGTGAGCAGAGATCAAACCTGACCAGGTGTTCAGCCCGGAGAGGACATTTCATCCAAAGTGTCACCTTGTGCATGACTATCCCTCCCTACAACCCGTGGGGTTTCCTTGGTGTGAAGTGTAGAGGTGCACACAGGAGGGATCCCTGTTGAACTCTGGTAGTCACAGGGTGTGACACCCCTACAAAGCAGCAGGGTGAGTGCTGGGGGTGTCAGGTACTCCCAAGACAGCAGGGTGAGTGCTGGGGATGTCAGGTACCCCCCAAGACAGCAGGGTGAGTGCTGGACATACCAGCAACCCCCCAAAAGGCATCAAAATGGGTACTGGGGATGTGAGGTGATCCCTACAAAGCAGCAGGATGAGTGCTGGGGGTGTCAGGAACCTTCTCAAAGGCAGCAGGAAGTTTTGGGGGGTCTCACACACAGACACCAATCCCCACAGGGCTGCAGGATGCACACACTCTCACACACACACAAGGGTGCAAGATGGGCTTTAAGAGCATCTGTCACCCATATGGGGACACAGTTCATGTCTTGGGGTTGATGGCCACACTCAGAAGAGGGTTGCTTCAGGAGCCATAAACACACCAAGCTGGGGTTTGTGTTTTAGGGGTGCCCATCACACTCACACTGGGCTGCAGGGTGTGTTTCAAGGGACCTTGTCCACCTGTGAGGCTGCAGGTTGTGCTTCAACATGTCTGGGTGTCACCCTCACAGAGGGCTACAGGCCATGTTGGTGACCATCATAATGACCATGAGGCAGCAGGGTGGGATTTAGGGGTCTTGCCCACACAGGCTGTAGTTCAAGGTGCCTGTCATTCATGGAGCCAAGGGATATGCCTGTCTCACACACCCCTCTACACAACTGGGAAATGCATGGCTGAAGGAAAAGAGATGTCACACCTTCTCCCTGCTCAGTTGTTGGGGTGTTGAGCTGGAGTCTCACACAAGCCGAGTGTGATTGGGGGTGTCACACACAGAACTAGGGGGCTTTTTATTGGAATTGAGGGTGTCTCACACACACACAGCTGCAGGCTGTGCCTGAGGGTGTCACACACACACAGACAGACAGGGTCACAGGCTGTGCCTGAGGGTGTCACACACACATACACAGGGTCACAGGCTGTGCCTGAGGGTGTCACACACACAGACAGGGTCACAGGCTGTGCCTGAGGGTGTCACACACACACACAGACAGGGTCACAGGCTGTGCCTGAGGGTGTCACACACACACACATACACAGGGTCACAGGCTGTGCCTGAGAGTGTCACACACACACAGACAGACAGGGTCACAGGCTGTGCCTGAGGGTGTCACACACATAAACAGAGTCACAGGCTGTGCCTGAGGGTGTCACACACATAGACAGGGTCACAGGCTGTGCCTGAGGGTGTCACACACACAGACAGGGTCACAGGCTGTGCCTGAGAGTGTCACACACACATAAACAGAGTCACAGGCTGTGCCTGAGGGTGTCACACACATAGACAGGGTCACAGGCTGTGCCTGAGGGTGTCACACACACAGACAGGGTCACAGGCTGTGCCTGAGAGTGTCACACACACATAAACAGAGTCACAGGCTGTGCCTGAGGGTGTCACACACATAAACAGAGTCACAGGCTGTGCCTGAGGGTGTCACACACATAGACAGGGTCACAGGCTGTGCCTGAGGGTGTCACACACACAGACAGGGTCACAGGCTGTGCCTGAGAGTGTCACACACACATAAACAGAGTCACAGGCTGTGCCTGAGGGTGTCACACACATAAACAGAGTCACAGGCTGTGCCTGAGGGTGTCACACACATAGACAGGGTCACAGGCTGTGCCTGAGGGTGTCACACACACAGACAGGGTCACAGGCTGTGCCTGAGGATGTCACGTCACACACACACAGACAGGGTCACAGGCTGTGCCTGAGGGTGTCACACACATAGACAGGGTCGCAGGCTGTGCCTGAGGGTGTCACACACACAGACAGGGTCACAGGCTGTGCCTGAGGGTGTCACACACACACAGACAGGGTCGCAGGCTGTGCCTGAGGGTGTCACACACACAAAGACAGTTACAATCCATGCCTAAGGGTGTCACACATACAGACAGGGTTTCACACAGTGTCTCTGGGTGTCACAAACATACAGGGTCACAGGCTGTGCCAGGGTCTCACACAGTGTTACGGTCTGTGTCACACACACAGTTACACGCTGTGTCTGCGGGTGTCACACGCATAGCATTACAGCAATATAAGAAAGATATTAAGGTCTTAGAGAGAATCCAAATGAGACAAGGAAGATGGGGAAGGGCCCTGAGGGGAAGCGTGTGAGGAGAGCTGAGGGCACTTGGTATGTTTAGCCTGGAGGAGACCAAGGGGAGACCTCACTGCAGACAACTTCCTGGGGAGAGGCAGGCACTGATCTCTGCTCTGTGGGGACCAGGGAATGGCCTGAAGTTGCATCAGGGGGGTTTAGGTTGGGTCAGGAAGAGGTTCTTGCCCCAGAGGGTGGTGGGCACTGAACAGGCTCCCCTGGGCAGTGGTCACAGCATCAAGGCTGCCAGAGCTCAAGGAACTTTTGGGTGATCCTCTCAGACACAGGGTGTGACTCTTGGGGCTGTCCTGTGCAGAGCCAGGAGTTGGACTCCATAATCCTTGTGGGTCCTTTCCATGTCAACATAACCTATTCTGTTGTTGTCACACACACGCAGACAGTGGTACGATCTGAGTGTGTCCTTCACACACACACACAGAGCTTTACACCCTGTCTGAGCACATCTCACACACAGCGTTACTGGCTGTGTCTGAGTGTCACACACATGCAGGGTGACATTCTGTGTCACACACGTGCAGGGTGACATTATCAGTGTCACACACGTGCAGGGTGACATTCTCAGTGTCACACACGTGCAGGGTGACAAACTCAGTGTCACACACACACAGGATGACATACTTGGTGTCACACGTGCAGGGTGACAAACCTCAGTGTTACACACGCACAGGATGACATACTTGGTGTCACACACACGCAGAGTGACAAATTCAGTGCCAAACACATACTGGGTTACAAACTGTGTCACACACACACACAGGGTGACAAACTTGTGTCACACACACGTAGGGTGACAAACTCGGTGTCACACACATGCAGGATGACATACTGGGTGTCACACACACGCAGGATTACAAACTTGGTGTCACACACACGCAGGGTGACATTCTCAGTGTCACACACACGCAGGGTGACACACTCGGTGTCACACACAGACATCGGGTCACACTGCTGTGCCAGAGCGCCACACACGCCGCCTCCCACCCCGCCATGCTCTGTGACCCCTCCGCTCCGTCCCCTCCGCCGCCGCTCCCGCCCCGCCCGCGTCGCGCCGCCCGTGACGATGCAGCGCCTCTCCTCGCCCGCCCGCCCGCAGGCGGCTGCGGCAGCGGCAGCGGCAGCGGGGCCGGGAGCGCAGCGGGGCTGGGCGAGCACAGCCGGGCGGGCGGAACCGGGAGCGCAGCCGGAGCTGGGCGGGCACAGCCAGGCGGGCGGAGCGGAGCGGAACCGGGAGCGCAGCGGGGCTGGGCGAGCACAGCCGGGCGGGCGGAACCGGGAGCGCAGCGGGGCTGGGCGGGCACAGCCGGGCGGGCGGAGCGGGGTCGGGAGCGCAGCGGGGCTGGGCGGGCACAGCCGGGCGGGCGGAGTGGAGCGGGGTCGGGAGCGCAGCGGGGCTGGGCGGGCACAGCCGGGCGGGCGGAGCGGGGCCGGGAGCGCAGCTGGGGTTGGGCGGGCACAGCCGGGCGGGCGGAGCGGGGCCGGGAGCGCAGCTGGGGTTGGGCGGGCACAGCCGGGCGGGCGGAGCGGAGCGGGGCCGGCAGCGCAGCCGGGCTGGGCGGAGCGGCCGGCGCGGGGGCGGGCGGGGCGAGGCTCGGCGGCCCCGCCGGGCAGGGCGCGCTGCGGCATGGATTACCCCGAGCCCGGCTCGCCCCAGGGCGGTTGGGACCTGCCCGGCTCCGCCAGCGGCTACGAGGAGGAAGCGGCGGAGCAGCAGCAGCAGCAGGAGGAGGCGGCTGCCCGCGCCCGCCCGCCCCGCCGGCCGCAGCCGCCGCTCCGCGCCGCGCTCTCCACCTCCTCCTCCGAGG